>NC_046606.1:16454058-17856170 GCF_011750605.1 Drosophila busckii | reverse complement strand
CCCAGCCATAATATCATAATATTTATATTCATGGATTCACAATAAAAAGCAAAATAGTCATAAAGATTTCTGATTTAGAAGAGTAGAAAGTATAACTAGTCAACTTTACGCATTGTTTTAATTCAATTCTTTGATTTTATTTAGTTTAAAACAAGCTTCTGTTAAAAACGCTGGGGCAACTTAATCTAGTTATATATAAGGAAAACAATAACAAAGTGATCACGTGGGTCCATACATATGCTAACTAGACAATATCATACATCTAATATACTACATATATATACAATTATTTACATTTAAGTGATGACCCTTTTAGGGAGGTCAACTGGGTGGCATCTTTTTAAGCGTCTTCTCGTTGGTTGCGCTGTTAGTTGCCTGGCTAGTGCATTTGAGTGGTTACCGAGGCGTTCCACATATCTAGTTGCCAAATTTTGCAGTACGTCTCCAACCATCGGCACTTTTAAATTTTTTTCGATGTCTCTGTTGCGGACATACCACGGGACGCCAGAAATTTTCCTTAGGATCTGCGCTTGGGCTACCCTTATTTTGCTTAAGTTAGACTTAGCAGCTGTGCCATATATTTGCAGCGCGTATCTCCATATAGGGGAAAGAATGGCTTTGTAAATAGTTACCTTGTTATGTAAGGTCAGCTTATTCTGTGGCGTGAGAGCAGCCACTGCATTTTTCTTTGCCTTCGTGCAAACTGCGTGCTTATCATAGTCGTGTGGTCTAAAATTTAGTAGCCTTGTCGAGTATGATACCTAAGTATTTGTGCGATGCCTTGTGCACAAGTTATTTCTGTGCTTGTCTGAGTCCTGGTTGTAAAAGTCACATTTCCGCATTTACTGCTGTTGACTCCTATGTTCCATTTCTTTGCCCAGTTTTCGAAGCTGTATACGTATATTTGTAAAGTTTGCGAAGGCTATGTGGATACAAGTGCTTCTTGTCAATACAGCAGTATCATCAGCGAACGTTGCGATCAGCACGTCTTCTTTGTCAATTCCTGCTATCGCTCTAGCGGTTGGCATATCTGCTGTAAACAAAGTGTATAGCGTAGGACCAAGTACGCTTCCTTGTGGGACATGGACGTTGCAAGGATTCAGCTCCATCAACAACGACTTTGAAGCTCCTGGCCTGCAAGAAGCTGTAAATTAACTGAAACAGTGCTGGAGTCAGCATACCTTTCAGCTTAAAGAGGAGGCCTTCGTGCCACACCCTGTCGAAAGCCTGTTGTATGTCCATGAACACGGCAACTGCATATTGCTTCTCCTCCATTGCACTTAGGGCGAAGTTGACCACTCGATGCAGCTGCTCCGGAGTTCCATGACCTCGCCTAAATCCAAACTGCCATTTTGGAATATTTTGCTTCACCGCTTCAAGCTCTAGGATCCGGTTTAGCATGATTCTTTCCGCCATCTTTCCAAGCGCAGGAAGCAGGCTAATTGGACGGTATCCATCCACTTCGTTGTGGGATTTACCAGGCTTTGGGACCATGGTAATTAAGGCATTCTTCCAGCTCATGGGGAAGTAGCATAGGCGGAGAATACTGTTAAACAGTAATACCAAGAATAGGACAGCTTTCTTGGGTAGGAGCTTTAATGTTCGGTTGTCCAGGCCATCTTCTCCAGGAGCTTTTTTGGTTTTTAGCTTCTTAATGAGCTCCGTAACTTCATCAAATGTTACTGGCTTGGCTGGCAAGCACATTTGAAATGGCTCTTCCATTCGCATTTCCACTGCTCTTCTGACGTCTGGCGTTGTAATTTTTATATTGTTCATGAAGGTCAAGATAGCTTCTTCGACGTCATCAGGACTATTTATCTCTGTATTGAGGTTGATTCTGCTTTCCAATATGGTTTGGAAATCATCAATCGATAAGCCACGTGGAAGAATGGGCTGTCGCTTGGGCTTTACTTGCGGCGCGTGATGTACTGTAGCGACCACTGGCAGATGATCAGAGGACAGGTCATGTTTCAGCTCTACTGTTATATTACTTGCTGGGATGGCATTAACAATATAGAAGTCCAGCGCAGTTGGCCTATTTGAGGTGTTGTATGAGAAGAATGTTGGTTCGCCCGTGGCAATTATTTGGCAGTTACTGTTGGCAATGGCCTCTTGTAAGCGTCGTCCTCGTGGGCACGTGCTTATGTTACCCCACCATGGGTGCATTGCATTAAAATCGCATCCTGCAATAAATTTGTCTCCTAGGTTGGCCAGAACTTGTTCAAAATCGGCCTTGCTCCAAGGCTGGTTGGGTGGCATATATATGGCGTATATGCTAATACAGCCACGATTGGTCTGTATACTAGCACAAGCAGCTTGCATAGACAAGTTTGAGAGGTGTGGCTGTTGCGTATGGATAATACTGTTTCGTACTATGACTGCTGAGCCGCCTTTCGCAGTATCGCTAGGATGGTTGGCATAGTATTGTTCATACCCGGGTAAGTATCCTTTTAGGCCAGGCCGCATATGGGTCTCTGTTATCAGCATTACATCAATATTTTGTGCACTAAGGAAGAGTCTAAGTTCATCTATGTTCTTGACCAGTCCTCGTGCGTTCCATAATCCGATTTTTAGTGGCGGCTCAATCATGAATGTTGGGTCTGTTTAACA
Organism: Drosophila busckii; assembly: GCF_011750605.1. Lineage (NCBI taxonomy): Eukaryota > Metazoa > Arthropoda > Insecta > Diptera > Drosophilidae > Drosophila > Drosophila busckii. The sequence continues at coordinate 17,853,560 of NC_046606.1, read as the reverse complement.
CTCCCAATCTATAAGCTTATCACAGATACAAATACTTAATTTTTAAATACTTTAAAATATTTTTTCTAATCATTTTCTTACCATCGAAATAATCTATATGTCGATATCTTATATATAATATATATCTTATATTATTTTAGTCATTTAATAATAGTGATGCAGGTTTGATAACTAATAGCACGCAAATAATTAAATGTTGGGATAAACAAACTTAAGAAGATGATTGCCAAAAGGCTTACGAGTTTGCTATTTGTATAGCAAATTAGCACACAAAATTTTAAAGTTAAATAAAATTAGTTTTAAGTTTCGTTCTACAAGGACTATATAGGAGTATATAGGACTATAAGAACTATATAAAGGACACTAAAATTCATTTTGTCAACTTAGCCAATGAGCTCAACTTCGTTGCCCAAGTCATTTTTGATACCCTTTTTGTTTTCTTGGTATATCAGTCATATTATTGTTAACATTGAAAGCTTACGTCACGAAAGAAAAACCTTTTGTATAGGTGAATAAGTTGTTTATTCGATCATTTATTTTCAGCATCGGTCGAGACCATGACCACGTTTTTGTGATTTATCAGATTTCTAGGTTAAATAATGTAGGCTTAAATAGTTTTTTTTTTGTGGAAGAGGGGAGAAAGATAAAAATACAATAAAAGCGCTTTGCCTCGGGTATAGCATAGCACCTACATACTTACATGGTTGCTGTAGCTCTTATACTTGCTGAGATTCAGTTGGTCATACATCCAGACAGACAGACGGGCGGACATATGGACGGAAGAACAGATGGACATAACTATATCCATTCAGCTTGTCTGCTGATCCAGAATAAATGCACTTTTTAGGGACTGCCACGCCTCTTTGTCCCCATTACGTTCATTTGCACAACGTCATAACTTTCTTTTCCATTGTTTACAAAATTGTCAAAGTGTATAAAAACTTTGCCCATTCGCACAATTAAATACTATTGCATACCACATAGGCGCTAGCAAAAAAATTGATTTCTCACAACTTGCAGTAGCCAAAAAACCGCATATTAATTTCAATCTGTGTAGTTTAAAGAAAAGTTAAGGCATGAATTGTGTTAGCCTAACACAAACTGTTATATTTTTGTTATTCATTCTGGTCCTGCACATGCTCCTTATCAGAGATGTAAAAGATTCCAGTTCATTTTTTAATTTAATTCATCTTGAATTAAAATTTTTTGTATTTATTCATTATTGTTTACCAATCTGAATTAAAATTAAATCATTCTTAAAAGAATTATTTTGAAATTGAATTAATTCTTTTTTTGAGTTGAATGCTTATTTTGATTGCATTCCCTTGAATTAAATTCAAATTGAATGCATTATTTGAAGTTCTAGTTCAATGCATTCTGTAGTTTTTCATTCTCATTCAATAAAGGGTTGTGTAGTTTTTGACGTTACTTCACTTTTCAAAGCAGTAATCTAAATAGGCTGTGCGAGCTGACAGAGTTAATATAATATATAATATATAATCTATAATATATACTATATAATATATAATATATAATATATAATATATAATATATAATATATGTATTTCATCATGGGTGCAATGTAAATGCAGAGGAAAGGCAGAAAAACGCAAAGGAGTTAAGTTTTAAGGATGAACACATGAGTTTAAGAGTTGTTTTTATAGTTCATAAGGCAATTGATTATTATTAATATGCAAATCAAATGAAAGACTTTACGGCGCATCCTTGGTGCAGTCCGGCTTGCCATTAGGCAACTTGCACTCTTTTACACAGATTTCCTCGGCATTGGTGGTGCAGAACAAGCCGGCCGGACAAGTGCTGATCTCTTTCTGCATCTTCGTGCCGTCGCACATTTGGAAAGTTGTCCTGCTGGTGCAAACAAACATGCTCTTAGCCGAGCAGCTGGGGCAATCTTGCTGCTCATCACACACGGTTTCCACATCGCTACCCCCCTCGAAGCAGAAGGCGCCCATCAGGCTCGTGCACACTTTACCGTCGCCGCAGTAGAGCGCATTGCCTGGCAAGGTCGCTTGATTAACGCAAACCTTGAAATGGGTTTGGTTCACGCAGGCAACGCCATTCTCCATGCAGTTGCCGCACATTTGCGACAAAGCGATGCCAAGCAAGGCGCTCAAAGTGAAGCTGAGAAGCTGTGAAGATTTCAAAAGTCAAAAGACTTGAGCCTTATAGTTCGACTGGCTTGCTATGCTTACCAAAGTTTTGGACATGTTGTTAGAAACTTTCGGTTAGACTGTTGCTTTAAGCCCACTTGTTGCCAACTTTTATAGCGATTGCAAGCTGCGTAATGTTTGCTCACAAGCAGATAAGACACATTACTAATATAATTTTATGCTGGGCTTTGAGTTAAACAAACAAGCTTACAATTAGATGCAGCACAGTAGCAACAGCAAGTTTATGAATTTAGCATTGAGAGATAAAAGCACAAGCTGTGGCACTCATAAAGATAAAGCCCACAGACAGCATTTATAAAGCTGGCTAGACCCATGCATTCATTTCAATTCCAAACCAAAGATGTACAAGTTTTCACCTTTCAAGCCACTGGGCTGCGTAGCTCTGCTGGCAACCCTACTGCTGGCACTCGCACCCACTGCGGTGGAGTCTGTGTGCAACCAATGCTATGGCAACCACGCCTGCATAAGCAACACCACCTTCCAGCTGTGCATTGATGGTAAGTGTTGTTGTCAGACGACTGAGCAGAGAAGGGAATTTTCAAATTCAAATGAAATTGTTCAGGTGATCGCAAGACGGAGTACACCTTTGAGTGTCCGGAGTCTAAGCCCATTTGCTCACGATTTGGCGACATCTGCAAGGATCCGAGTATGAACCCCGAGCCCGGCTGTGGCGATACCTCCAACTGTGACGTGTGCACCAAAGATGGCGGCTTATCCTGCACCTCGCTTACAGACTTTGGCGTTTGCATGGGCGGTAAGCTGTTGCCGGGCCGCAGTTCCTGCGACGAGGGCTGGTACTGCAGCAGCACAGGCGCTGCCGAAGGCAAGCCTTGTGTGGTGGCTTGTGACCCATCTGAGGTGGATGTCTGTGATAAAGTTTCCGAGGAGCCTAGCTCAACAACAACTGCAAGCCCTACCACAGAGACCACAGATATCCCTACAACGGAGCCAAACACCAGCAGCAGCAGCAGCAGTAGCAGCAGCAGCAGTAGCAGCAGTAGCAGTAGCAGCAGCGCCGTTACGGACTCTAGCCCAGATTCGAGCACGAACCCAGTCACTTCACCAGTTACCACCTCAACGGAGACCACAGTTACCACTGAACCGACTGAGCCGACTCCAGCGGCCTTCAATCCCAATACTTACTGTGGTGGCATTCAGCGCGCCGGTCGTTTTGCCATGCCCAATGACACTGTCTGCAATAGGTATTTGACAATTAGAGCAGCATTCATTAACATTTCTTAATTAAATGAACTTTCCTTCTGCCCCACAGCTTTGTCCTATGCAGCTTCAGAGCAAGCGCCTGGACTGGCGTTGTCCGCCAATGTGCAGCTGACAAACCGTTCTTCAATGCTGCTGCCAATATAAATACTTGTAGCACCATCCGACCCACGGCTGCTGGCTGTGTTTAAGAGTTTATTTAAAATATATTAAATATATGGCAATTATTGAAAATTTAATAAAGATTACTTAACATAATTTGTGCGCCTTTCAATCACTTCATTTAGAAAAAATATCTCATCTTTCAAAGAAGGAATATTCAAGTAGTCATCGTACTTTTAGTAAGTTTTAAAAATGTTCTTTTACACATTCTGTAATCTACATAAACAACCGTGATGATATATGGGCATATGATATTTAACTTTCTTTTAATCAAGCAAATTCACATTTAAAGCAAATTACGTCACATGTTAAATTTGTCTCAAGGTCGAAAGAAAAGTTAAGCCAAGATAAAACCAATTAGGCCTAAAAAATATAACTAATAAAAAAAAAACAACTAAATCAACAACGTCGCAGTGTTTACAACTTAGCTGGAAAAGATAGAAATATTTTTGGCAGAACAGTGCCAAAAGAAACAGCTCTGAAGCAAGATGTGCTACAAAATTCAAAGCCGTATGCAGTGGGTGTGCGTGGTGAGCTAATCAAAATATTATAAGCATATGTGAACTATAATTAATCAATGATTATGACAGCTAATGCTATTTTGTTTGGCTGGACACACAGCTTGGGCAGCTTGTAATGTTTGCCAAACAAATCAAGTAGCCTGCATGAACTCGACCTCGTTCTATTTGTGCTTTGGTGGTAAGTTTATTCTAAGTTAGTTGCTAAAATGGGTTGAGATTATTTAAGAGGCAATCCTTAGAGGGCACACCCAACACTGATAATTTATATAGTTGCCTGGCTGGCTTTCAGTGCAGTGATCGTGCTGCCATCTGCATACAAAAGAACGCTCAAGTGCCGCCGAGTTGTGGCGACACCTCGAAGTGCGGCCAGTGCAGCGCCCATCGGAACTTCAAGTTTGCCTGCCATAGTCGTGGAATATTTCAGATGTGCGTGGGTGCTGCGCAGCCGACGGGTGTCTATGGCGAATGCCCCGCGGGCAAGGTGTGCGACGCCAATAGCGATGAGGTCTGCGTGCCTGAAGTTCCAGGACAAGTCCCAAACTCCATGTAACGTTATAATGATCAAGTAAGACAACGACCCCCAGTGAGCCTACCACAGATAGTTCAACGGACAGTAGTACGGAGAGCACCACTAAAGCCCCACCCCTAACGCCGCAGGAGCTTTGTCGGCAGCACGGTAAATCAGGACTCTATGAAACTTCGCCACGTGATCCCTCTTGCAAACGGTAGATATTTTAATGCATTCTGTTCCACCTTTGCTGTATTTAATTTGCTTTTGCAGTTACGTTAATTGTTACTTTGGCAAAATTAAACTAATCGCAGATGATGCTGTGTGTGATATCAATGCTTACTTCAAGGCAGATGAACAGGCCTGTACTTATATCAAGCCGAGCAACTGTCTTTAGAAATCCACCCGATTGTCAAATGTTAATTAAAATTATTCCTTAAATTATCTGTTTGATATATTTGGTTATTAAGCGGTTGGTATTAAGCAAATAATTTGTTGAATTGAATAATAATTAAAAAAAATTTTAATCAATATGTGTCATTTAAGAGCAGTAGAGTTGCTATTTAACAAAAAAGTTTCCCAATTAAAAAAATTTGCAGAATTTTTGGAAAATGTGAAATAATACAAAAATCGTAAAATAAATAATCAAAGCTTAAATAATTAAGAAAATTTCGTTATTTTTATTTATAAACGTGACTTTTTTATAAGAACGTGTCACATTTTAGACTCGTTACAAATGTTCAAACAGTTATATTAATTTATACTCCAAAAAGTGTAAATGTATTTGATCAGGCTGACGACCTGAGTTGCCCATAAGCTAGAGACACCAGAATTGATAAATACCTCCGTGTATATCCAACGCAAATCGGGTTATTTGAAATTTTATATTTGCCTCCTCTTCGCCCGAATATTAAGAGCATTCTTCTCAGATTCTTAACCTTCGCTACAGGTCATAGGCATATTTTGATGCTGTTATTTTATCTTGATTGGATAAAAAGCACAAACGTTTTTAAGGTAATTATATGTGACGAAAAGCAAACAATTCATCTCAATTTCTACTTGAACAATTTTTTTTTAAATTTTTAAACTGTGTTGTTTTTGAAGTAACTAAAAGTTTACGTAATCAACTATGTATAAATAAATATTTATACATACATTTTTGAATTTTCATGAGGGAATCTAGGAAAATTCCATTGTCTCTGAATAAAAAATACTTTTACGAAGTGGTTTAAAATCTAAAATATTCACTAAAAATCGATGAATAATGTAGCCTCGTGCGAAGGGTTTATTTTATTCCTTTGCTTACCAAAAAGTATTTCTCTTGCTTACTTTCAACCCAATCCCAATTATTCAAAATGAAAACTTAATATTCGTTGAGGTTTATTCTTAAATGCAATTTACTTTTAATCTAGCTGTAGCTCTACACCATTAAGACTCAAGCTAGCAATGCTCGCCGAGCAAGTGGCTGGCAATGCGGGAACGCATCTTTTCATGGCGCTGTTGTAGTAGGTGCTGCCTGGACAGGTGTACATCTGGCCCAGCCACTCGCCATCGAGCAGAAAGCAGTAGACATACTGGCGACAGGTAGTTGATGGGTTGGTGCCCACAGGATAGGTGTCCTGTGACTGCATTGCGGCACACCAGGCAGCGGGATTGTCCACAGTGGGTGCTGGTGTGGTGCTGGTGGTGGTGCTGGGGTGATACGAGCAAGTCTCCGGCATGCTGGTCACACACAAGTTGGCACGGGCATCGAAAAAGGTGCTGCCCGGGCAGGTGTAGCGCTGACCCAGCCATTGGTCATTAAGCAGACGACAGTGTATGTACTGGCGACAAGTGGAGGCGGCATCAGGGCCCACGGCAAAGCGTCCCTGCTGCTGCACAGCGGCGCAATAAGCAGTGGGGTCGCCTTGTGGTGAGGGTGTCGTGGGCGCAGCTGTGGTTGTGCTGGTGGTGGTGGTGGTGGTGGTGTCGTCTGCATAGGAGCAAGTGGGTGCAACCGCAGTTGCCAGTCTACAAATCTGTGTGCTGTTGTTGTTGTTGCAGACATAGCCCTCCGCACAAGTGCCTCGTGAATTTTGTGGCATGTCTGTGCCTAGGCAAAGTGAAAAGCTCGTTGTATCCGTGCAGGCAAAGGTTCGGCTTGCATCACACTTGTTGCACTGCTGGCAGTCAGCTTGCCCACTCGCACTTATTGCGGGCCTACACAGCACGCCCTGCCTGCCACTCACACACACATAGCCCGCCGGACAGTCGTAGGGCCGTAGCGTGGGCAAATTGTTGGCATCGCATGCCTGTACCTGGTTCATCGAGTAGCAGGCCATGCTGTTGACAGAATTGCACACGTTGCAAGTGCCAACAGTGTGCCCCACCCAACTGCCGAGCAACAGCAGCAGCAATCCCAAAACTTTTCTTGCGGTCCACATTTTTAGTTTACATCAAGTCCCCGGTCTTGAAAGTTATTTATTAAAACTTTTTGGTAGCGCTGTGGCTTAAATAACTTCTTTGGGAGGCTAGCTTAATGACAGGAGCCACTAATCTTTTATTTTACGACTTCAATTTAGATATTCATAGATAAGATGACCTTGTTTGTTCATATTTCCGGTTAAGCTAGAGTAATTTGTTTTTTAAAATGATAAAAAGCAGAAGAAGTTGGAATTGCTTTAAGAAAGCAAATAATCTAGCTGACCTAGATATATTCTATAAAAATACTAAACTGTCATTAGATGCAATACAATATACATACATGTATATAAGAGATCTTGTCCTTTTGTATGTGGAAGAAAACTTTGTAGAAGAGCTCATCGTCCGAGGAAGAGTCTTCGAAATGAAAAAGAAGAGTATCAAGACAAAAGAGCGCAGAAAAGTGTGGCGCACTTAACTATTTGATACTCTTTGAGTAGAGTATTGACGCAGCGCTGCTTGCTGTCAATATGGAAAATTGATATATGAATATATCCGAAGTAATTTATACTTTAATGTGTATGTGGTATGAATTTGACGTGAGACCATATGCTGAAAAAGTTTTTCGAGCACTGAGCACAAACAACAACCACAACCACATCATCATGTCAGTAGCTTTAATAGCTTTTGTTCTTGTTGCTCATACAGGCATAAGGGCCGACGTACTGGCGAACACAGCTCAATCGACTTAGCTTGTCTTGCTAATAAGGAGGAGTTAAACCATAATTTATTTATAGAATCTATGATAAGTACTTTAATTTTTAAATAGTTATCGATCTTAGGCCCTATTTCTTATAAATTGCTGGCAAACTAATGTACTTTTTGCTTGCTTAAAATTATTAACAAATAAATGTACTATGTGCAACGCTTTATTATCTTGAAATTAAAGATGTAAAGTTTTAAGGTCTTAAGATTCTACTTTCCATTAGACTTGCCCGTCAGATTAGGGAGTACCCTAATAAGTATATTAGCTGCACTTAATAATGCCTCTATGTTATCTATACTTATGCTGGCAGAGAATTGCGAATGCGTTCATAGGTCCTGGAAAGGACTCCCTCACTGCCAGGCTACTGTACTAATCAGGTAAACATTTGTCTATAGGCAGTTACTGTTTGAGTGTGACTTAGGAGCCTCTTGTCTCTCGCCTACGGAAATTTACTTTATGTTAGGCTTATGCATGCGATAAGTTCAATCCAAACATTTGATTCTTATTCAATGCCGCCGCTGCTATTCTGATTCGGATAAACTAATTGGCATTGGTGCGAAAAACTTATTTCTTTAGCATGTAAAAATATTTGTTTAACAAAGTTTGACCTTTCATTCTATCAAAATAACAAGTCTTTCTTTGATAAGTTATCATTGATAAGGAATGATAAGTAATTTAATTTGTTAGATTACACTGCTTAGTCTTTTAATTTATATTAGCCTCTTAGTAGTAGTTTTTTTTTTGGTAAATGTTTGGTCATAGATACCCGACCGTACCACTGGTAGAAACTGTCGCTTGGTCAATTGAAACTTGTATATGTATACATCAATGCAGACAAAAGATAGTCCTGAATAACATACATACAACGATTCGAACAATATTTAGTAAATTTCCATTGTCAAGCTTGAAACTGTTGACTTTTTATACACTTTGTCATTGTGATCCAAAATGGAAAAGGGTATCATGCAGTTATGCAAATGAAGAACGCCGAAAAAGGCGTGACAGACCCAATGGATTATATATATTCTTGATCAGCAAGACGATATGGCCAGGTCCGTCTGAATGTATGCCCAACAAGATCTCAGAGTCTATAAGATTGGTTATGTATACAAAATATTGAATTTTTTTAGGTTCCTCCCCTCTCCACCCAAGTAAAAATATAAACGAAAAATCTGAAATACACAAGATTTATCAAATTTTCAGAATGTTCGGAAAAATAACTTAGAATTTATTAATATTTAAATTTTCCAAATACACGGCGGGTAGCGCTACAGCGAAAAAGTGCTGCGATGCTCTAGTCAAAGTGTATGAAAATGTTTGCAGTGCCAAATTTTAATGCGTGCTACCTTTATGATCCACACGTGGTGACAATCTTAAACACTTATGATAAAATTATTTTCTGAAAATATGTAATAATCTTAAGCTTTTAACTTTTTATGGCTAATGCCGCCTCATAAATGTTACAGCGAATGAAGATAACTTTCTAAAGGTTTTATGATTGTAATAGTCCAATTTTTGATAAGTTACAAAACAAATGCATCAGCTTTCTATATATTGCCATGCAGCTTGCTGATGAGCTACAGTTGAAGTTACGAAGATGTCGCGCTTAGTATTTGGATTACTTGCAATTGCAACTTTGCTGGTGTTTGGTTTTTGTCAGGAGTGCAATATTTGTAATGCTGAAAACGGCGTAGCCTGTGTATCCAACACAGCATTCAAGATGTGCAATGTTAGTAATTCACCAATCGGAGATTCATATAACTGTCCTACTGATTCTAAATGCACCGGTTCAAGAAGAATTTGCGACACTGGTGCGACTCTTAAAGGTGCCTGCGAAAGTTGTGACATATGCTCCAGTGAAGCAGTGTTTAAATGTACGAGCAAGAACCAATTTGCTTTATGCGTGGATCCTGACAGTACAATAAAATACGAATGTGCGGGTTCCTATGTATGCAACATAGAGAATCAAAAAATATGCGGCGACCCGTCAGAATTACCTCCAACGTGTGGAGAGGATACAACACCAACAGTACCAACAAATATGACTGCCGATGAGTACTGTGGATTGACTAAACAACCTGGACGCTTTCCTAGGGGCGCGGACAAGGACACTACATGCCATCAGTGAGTAAAGAACTCTTTGAAGTGGACGGAAGAAGCGGTAATAATAATTATATTTGCAGATATATATACTGCTATCAAAGAAGCGACATTTGGTATGGCAATGCATATGTTTGCCCAGGCACACTCTATTTCAACCCCGTCCTCAAACATTGCCATAAGGATCTGCCTTCCACCTGCACGAGCACCATTCGGAATCTGGCCGTAAAAGGACGTATTTTGCTATAGAAATCTTGCAAAAAATTCTTGCAGTGTATATAACTGCCGAGCTATACTTATATAGCTCAGGCGACCAACATTATGTTTATTTTGAAATTGTAATTGAATTCAGAGACAAAGATTTAAATTTTTATATTGTTTCTTTATTTTTATTTTAACAAGTCCTTTTATATTTGTTCTTAATAAATTTGGAAAAAAGAAAAATTTCTGTTATCAATACAGACCATCAGATTTTATTACTCAACGATGCATTTTAATTTCATCTGATTGAGTTTTTGGGTTTTTCTCAATCTTCGCAACGAATGCTGGTTTAACACTCCTAATATATAAACTTATCAAAATTAAAAGAAAAAAAATTAGTTTTTTAATACTTTGTTAATTTATGGTAAATAATATTTATAATCATTTTCTGTTACTGTCGACTGTTTATAGTTGAGAATAAAAAAAAACAAATAAAATAAAGAATAAACATTGCTTGTTAAAAGGTATTATGAAAATATTTAATAATCTTAAGCGTGGATGTAAGGCTATATGATGAAGCAAGTCAAAAGTGGAAAGTGGTAAAAATATTTCTAATGAAAAATTGCGAAACCAAAAATGATTAAGTTTGAATTTTAAATTTATTTTCTAATAAAAACTTAGCAAACTGCCTCCGAAATTACATCCTGGCTATGGCCATGATCTTAAACCTTTAACTTTATTACCCTTCTATGTCAACTGCAGATACAGCCTCATAAATGTAACGAGCGAATGAAGCTTACTTTCCAAAGGTTTTATAATTATGAGAGTCAACTTTTGATTAGATAAAAAGCAAGTGCATCAGCTGGCTATAAACGGACATGCAGCTGCTTGTGAGCTTCACTTGCAGTTAACAAGATGTCGCGCTTAGTGCTTGGATTACTTGCAATTGTAGCTTTGCTGGTGTCTACTTATTGTCAGGAGTGCAATACTTGTAATCCTAACGGCGTAGCCTGTGTATCCAACACAGAGTTTAAGATTTGCTCTAGCAATTTACCAGTTGGAGACACATACCCATGTCCCAACTTCTATAAGTGCACGGGAGGCAATGTCGTTTGTGAGGCTGCAAGTATTGGTGCTTGCTCTGACTGCGAACTTTGCAATGCTAACAAGACAATTGCATGTCTAAGTGCTACTGTTTTTGCTGTATGCATCAGTGATGTTCCAGATAATACTATAACAGGCGACTGTGCTCCTAATTATGTGTGCAATAGGGACAATCCGAAAATATGCGGGAAAGCGGTCTGAGGGCTTCCCAGCAACGTGTGCCACAGCAACAACCACAACAACAACAACAACATCGACAACAAGCAGCTCTAATCCCGCAGATGGTGGATGTGGATTGATTCAAAAAGAAGGCGCCTTTCCTCGTGGCAACGATCCGAAAACAACATGCAGACAGTTAACGAATATAACTCTATACTCAATACTCAAAACTAATGATTACTTTTGCAGATACATAGTTTGCAGCCAAAGGAACAATGTGTGGTATGGTGACATATTTTATTGTCCAGGCAACACCTATTTCGACAGCACCAGTAGTCGTTGTGTTCAGGACGTGCCTGCCACCTGCTCGAGTAGAATATTGAATCTGGCAATACGAGGACGCATTTTGCCATAAAAATAATATATGCTTATAAATATATATAGCTTAACCTTGATTATTCTTCAACCTTGTGAGATCTATTGAAACACAATAAACCCCTTATTTTGAGTGTTCAATTAATTTTTTTGTAACATGATTTTGCAATTTAAAAAATGTTCTATGCAAATACAATATACATAATTGTGATGCATACTTTTAGGCTGATGATTTGTTTTAATCTTTGAAGGGCACATTTATTAGCTTTATGGTGCTACGAAAGGGGTCTACGTTATCAACCAATTAAACTATCAATGTCAAGATGCAGTTAGATCTTCCAAAGCTTTTTATGATTATAACATCCACGCTTATTGCTGATGAGATAAAATCAAGAACAAAAATAAGACGTTCACTGCAGTTGCAGTTGCATTCGTTGGCAAGATGCTGCGTCTAGTGTTAGCATTGTTTGCAATTGCAGAGTTCCTTAGTCCTGCAAGCGCGCAGATTAGTCAATGCAACGCGTGTAATATTAACAACAACATAGCCTGTGTATCCAACACTGAATTTCGCTTCTGCGGCGCCAATAATTTGCCAGGCACTGGCCCAACCTTCACTTGTCCCACGGGCTCACTCTGTACCGGCAACACAGCTGTATGCGAAGCTGGAGCGAGTGTTGTAGGTGCTTGCGCGGCTTGCCAGCAGTGCAATTCTCAAAAGTTCGTCGCATGCTTAGGCGTGCGCACATACGCGTTGTGCTTGGGTGCCAGCACCCCGGACCTGACCATAACAGGCAGCTGTGCTCCCAACTATGTCTGCAACAGGGATAATCCCAATATATGCGGCTTGGCGTCACAAGGCTCACAAGCTACTTGCGGACTGGCCGATGATGAACTGTATTCAAGCACAACAGAGAGCACGCCAGAGAATTTCAATGCCACACTCTATTGTCAAAGGATGCAGCGCGCAGGACGCTTTCCCCGTGGCACCAATATCAATACAACATGCAGACAGTAAGTGCAAACAAGTTTCTAACGCAACGCGCTGCTTTTACGTCATTTCTATTTTTGCAGGTTTGTGCTCTGCTTTTATAGAAGCAACGAATTGCGGGGCAGCGTCTACGACTGTCCAGGCCAGACGTACTTCAATGCCACAAGCGCTCTTTGCGTCACGGGCATACCTGCCACATGCACCGTTGGTATACAGTACCTTGCCATACAAGGACTAATCTTGCCTGAAAATTAAAAACAAAATATTCAGCTCAATTCAAATTCAAATTTTGTCAAGCAATGCATTTGAGAAAGAAAAGAATTCAAATAAATTCCAAACATTTTTTCAGAAACCATTAAAAAATATACACATATTCAAAATATAAAATATACCAATCGCCAGCCTTATATTAACTTAATACAATATACACTCACGAATTCAAAATATTTGATATTAGCATCTATTTTGTAAATTCATAAGTCTGCTCGAAAAATAAAAGCAATTTATTCAGCACAAAATGAAAATAAATACAGACAAAAACATAAAACAAACAAAAACATGCATAAAAAAATCGTCTAGAGTCGTAACTATAAATATAGACTCTGTGTGGTGGGCCGACGTTGTCAACAAGTTTCAGGCCCAAATATTAAATTTAGCATATATAATATTCTTTTTTCTTCAATGCATAGTTTGCGGTGAGCCACAAAACTACAAGAGAGCAAAAAAAAAAAGTTGGCCTAAGGGGCGTGCACTTTGCCAGCTACCCCCATCCCCATCAACTTAGCCTCAAATCAATTGAATTGTATATTGTGCACGGAGCTCTGTGGCACCAACTACTACAACTGCACTACTCTATTATATATGAATTGGGTTTTGGCGTTTTTGAGGCGTGTGAAATCGAAACCATTGAAATTGAAAACACACGCGATGAAAACTTTTGTGGCTTAGCCTTGGGGACCTCGATTGGTTTGAATTGCATTTCATAGCGTCGGCAGCAACTGATGATTGTGATGATGATGATGGTTGTTGGCCCTGGCACAACTTTTTGTGGCCCAAGCGGCTACGTAACTGACCCACATCAATGATAGAGAGAGAGAGAGGCGGAGAGCGCGCAACAAGCAGCGTGTGAGAATACAGACAGAGAGACAGAGAAGAGAACGATATGCTGACATGAAAATGTCTGCAAAAGATTTGTGTGGCATGTGGTCTAAAATAAAATAGAGCGTCATGGACTGACAAAAAGAAAAAAGCGCACATTTCATAATTTTCCGCGAGCAATCCCAAAAGTTTTTGTTTTTTATAACTTAACTTAAAATAATAAAAAGCAGCTTAAAGAGTTATGGTTGTCAAGTAAAAATTCATGACTTTAAATTTTAATTTCTGACTAAAGTCCATAGCGCCCATATCCAGCATTTCAGTCCAATCTAAGCATCATATCTCTGCTGTGGCTTTGCGAGCTGCACTCAACGAAGCTGAAGTAATTAATTAGTATTTCAACTAGTAACAGCTGCCAGTACAATGCTTGGAGCATACATGTCATACCAGCAGAAACAGCAGAAGAAGTCCTTTTAATAAAATTAGGAGCTTTTTTGTTAGCAATTAGCGAAAGTTGATTAAGCTTTTATAAAAACACAGAGCATAAGCTTAAGATGCACTGAAATGCAGACAAACTGAAATTAAATACAAATAAATAAAGTTTGAATTTATAATTAATTTGCAAAATCATTTGAAAGATCAAAAATAATTTGGAAACAATTAGGGTGTTCACTAAGTGTTGCATCGTTGTAAAATAGATTGATTGCCACACAGTTGATGTGAGCACCCCATTTTGTAAGGTGTAGGCGAAAAACTGTTGCAAAGTTCAACTTGCCAGCTGTTCGACTAATTTGAGTTTGTTACTGTGAGATTAAAGATGCCTTTTAATAGTGTGAATGCGTCCATTTTGGAATGGGCGAGCAGTTCATGATAGTTACTTATTTATTTACAAGATTAATTATTATACAAACTAATATAATAACTAAAAGTGGTGAGTGCTAGCTACTAAGGCCATCGACTCTACAGTTAACTAAATGCTGCGATGCGAGTTGCTAAGTTGTGGGCAGGTATCCAAAATGTGTTGCGTTGATAGTTCTCCTCCGAATTTGGGGCAACTGTGTCTGGGTTTGCCTTTTAGCAGGTGCTCATGGGTTACAGTGGTATGCCTGGTTCTGAGCCGGGTCATCATGATAGTAATTTAATAATTGAAAGCAAAAGGCTGTCTATTTATGATCTAATGTTTGCATTAGAGAAACTCACAAATTTTAATTTATTCTATTAACTATTACTATTTTATTAATTTCAATTTTTATCTTTTTCACCAAATTTCATGCGGCATACTCAAGTGGCATGGTCTCACTCAGGATCGTTTCTATGCTTTCATATTGCCGGAAAATATATACATAGCTAAGTTGGGTTTGATTTGACGGTTGAATCTTCTATTAAAGAACTAAATAACACAAAAAATACCAAACATTTTAGTATTTCTACGAGTTTTACAACACTGGTTTGCCGGGCATGTGTGCAAAGATGTCAAATTAACTGATACTGAAAATCTGAAAGCTTACATAAAATATACGTTTAAAGAAAAAATCTATAATCAAATTATGGAGTGGTATGAAATTGAAGTGGAGAACAGCCGCATTTTCAGATGTTCCAAACGCATCAGGAACACCTGAAGGACACCACCGCATCCTATACTTAAGCATCGCTCTCTAGGGCCACCACATTTTCGGAGCGTGTAAGTCAATGGAGCGCTTCGTTCATCGAACCATAGAGCAGGGGAAGTGATCAGGAAGATCAGGTCATCGAGGTCGATGATGTGATGAATCCGATGAAATTATTGACGAAATCGAACAACAACCTGTTATTTGCACAGACAGTCCCACTTCGACTCCCAGTCCCAATGCCGATTACTAGTCCCCCATTGACAGTGCTCCACACAACTCCACAGATCTGTACTAAGTATCCGACTGTCATACATGTACATGTCAATAAATTTACCGAATTTTCTTCATAAAATGAGATATTTATTCACTTTCATTTTGTTCAAAAATGAAATCATTAATTTGTGAATGTGTATGGAACATGCAGATGGATGCGTGAGTGACAATCCGTCCGTCTGTATGAGCAACAAGAGCTTGGAGACCATAAGAGCTAGAGCATTTAAAATTGATATGTAAGCTTAGCACAGCAATTCGCTTATCCCTACATCAAAAACTTCGACTTACGCACATAAAATTTAACGGAAAAAGCTTAATTATGATTTTGATTGATGCCTAAAGTCTCAGATTGCTTGAATATATGTCTGCAGTTATTCACATTTAAATTTACCATTTAGACAGCTAGGTGGGCTTTCTGACAAACGTCGCTGCTAAAAAGGCGATGGCGCAGTCAAAGTATATGCGAAAATTGGCAGCGCCAAATCCATCTTGCTTATGGTGTAACCTTCAATTTATCTACAATTTAAAGAGTTGTTCATACTGCAATCCAGGATTTAAGTTATGAAAGTCACAATGCAAAAGACAAGGATATGCGCATCATGAATGTATTATAAGTGCTCTCCTGCTAACCTTATTTCAGCACAGAAAAATATAAATAAATGTTGAATGTATGTAAAATGAGGGCAACTGCAGACAGAAGCAGCAGCAGCAGCAGCAATTACCCGCTGTTTAGCATATGCGTGGGCGTGGGCGTGGGCGAGGGGCTAGAAAGATGCAAAGTATGCTGTGTCTGCAATTAATTAAAGTTCTATTTACAGTTTTGTTTTAAGCTTGCACTCGCTAAAGAGTATTGGCGCCACCCCCTAGGTGGACCAACACCTGTGATGTGGCAGATGCAACTGTTGGTGGCGTGTATAATTAGTTTAGCTTGGCTGCCTATTTGTTTATAGCTCAGTTTGGGTTTATATACAAATTAAGTTGCTGCTGACAGTTTGTATTTTGAGTTTGCATAGTTTATGTTAATAAACTGAAGCTATAGCAAACTATAGATAACTATGCTGCTATTCATGATTTCTAGCTGGTCGCCACTCGATCTAGGCGCGCCTGTCTAAAAGTTTTTACGGCCAGGTCAACGTGGCTGCCACACGGCAAGCATCAGACATGCATAACACCAACATTGTGTGGCATAGTTGCGCCCACATGCCCAAAATGCCGCAGCGTCATGTGTTGTCCTTGCATTGTGCAAGCACCAAGCGCCAAGCGGAAGGAAGCGTGCCAGGAAAGCCGCATGGCGTTCAAACTGAATGATACAACACACAGTCTACTATATTGTTGACTGAGGTGTGGGGCGCCCCACAACAGAACGCTTGCATAATGAGGCGCAGTGCCACATTCCGGGCATCGTGTGGCAGGCAAAAGGCAGCTGCCAAGCCGTAGCATGAAGTGAGTGAGGCAAGAATGCAGTAGGAAATTGTTGCACACAACATACAACAATATGGCGGCAACTGCAATGAGAAACTATAATAATTTAAAAGCTTTTGTTTAATAAACAAGCATACATATACATACATATATATATACATATGTATATATAGCTTACGCTTTAAAGCAAACTATTAAAATGCTCAATTCTTTTCAAGTTTATGGCGGTAAATAGTCTTCTATATAAACAACATATTAGTGTATTTGATTGATGTTAAACTGCAATGCAAACATCAATCAATAAATAACTAGTTATTGAACAATTGGCATTTTATTTGTTTACAAATATTGTTTACTGGCGCCAGCGGGCAAATACAACAATTGGCGACAAACTGTCGCGTTAATGAATTGCAATTGGGAAATGCTTGATTGCAATCAAATGTGAATTTGATTAAATATTATACACAATGCTTGCTGGCGTTCAGTTCAGGTATTATATGCATTGTCTGTTTCAAATAAACGCAAGCAAATGAAAAATGTTGCACATTGAGAATTGCAATTGCAATTGCAATTGCAGTGGCAAATTCCAATTAGCATTAATTTAAGCACACTCATGAGATTAAATAGCTGAAGTTGTGCACACTGGAGGGTCGACAAATAGTTGACTTAATGTCTGAATGACTATTTGACTGACTGCCTGACTGAGTGACCCACTGCACAAACAGTTTGCTCTGCTGCAGCGGCAGCACTTAAACTCTTTGCCTTGTTGCGCTCAAGTGTTTGCTGAATGAAAGCATATACTATGTATGTACACTGAAAGAAAAACAAAGCACATCTGTGTATGACTGTCTGAAAATTGAAACATGCTTCCTGACTTGCCGATCTTATGATATTTACTACTCATTTCTTAATTATGATGCAGCTGTAAGGAATTGCTAGCAATTCAAACATTTCAATTCTGCAGAGATAGCAATTATATTCATAATAATAAGTATTAAAAATAAGGCTGAAAATGTTCGCAAAAATTTCCCAGAACCGATAGAGCAAAACAAAAAACACTATAATTTATAACTTTATTATAACTTTCTAGATAACGCTACTTGCGGTAATGTCACTCACACAGCACAGGAGTACGTCGAAAATTGATTTGTTTTCTGCAAGTTGTTCAAAAGTTTGCATATGAATGGACTCCGAAACATTACCCTTAGCTTCCTAATAGACAACCACCTGAAAATTTAACTTGAATTTCAAAACAAAGTTTCCAATGGACGTTTTACTGTATACGGAATGGAATCGACGAGATTAAGGCAGGATTCGCAGTGAATGTTCAACATTTCATAAGGAATTGTCTTGAAAAATTTATTGACGAGTATCATACTAGTGATAATACGGTGTATGGCCCGACTTTACTTCTGCCCATTATGCCAGAAGAACTCTTTAAGCTCTTGACCACATGAGCATTGAGTTCATGCCCACGCTGTAAAACCCTCCAAATGTGCCTCAGTTGAGGTCAATTTAACATATTTTGGCAAATTTAAAAAGAAATGTGTACGGCAAGGGATACAAGCTAAAAAACAAAAACTGATTAGTTTTAAAAATTAAAAAGGAGCGTGCGAAAATGGATACAAGTGGAATGTAGAAGGCTATGTGCAAAGTACCCCAAAATATATGGAAGGCTGATCGCCAGGGTCATGAATACTTTTTGTAAAAAGTGCTTGGTCACACTTAAAAAATTGTTTAATTTGTATTGCAACAGCTGTTCGTATTTCATTCCGCATACCTAAGTTATTAAATTTGTTTATTCTTCAATATAAGGACAGATCGCAAATAAATAAATACACTAAAACAAATCTCTTGTTTATTAAGAACCTTGTTTTGCCCAGTGTATTTATACATAAACTTGTAGTCTATCATAGCGAAAGTAGTGCTATGGCTTCAGCTCCAGCTCCAGCTCCAGCTGCAGCTCTCACTGCTGCTTTAGAGAGGCGTATGGCTTAATGGCTTTATTTGCCATAGGCCTGCCAGCGTGCCTGCCCGCCTGCCAAAAAGCACTTGACAGCAAACAGTTTCGCAATAAAATTGCATAAAATTATTGCTGCCACACAGTCGCAGTCAGAGTCAGAGACTGCCCACAGTCAGACTGTGCAACTTGCCACAGCTCACACGCTAATAGAATCTAATACATATGTCGCTGTGGCACGTTTGCAACCCACACACAAACGCAAACGCAAACACAAATACAACTTACAGATTTGTTGACAGTCTGCAAAAAAGTTTGCGGCAATCAACCCAATTGATAGGCGCATTTGCGATAAGCGTTTGTCCAAATATATTTGCCAGCAACTGTTTGCCTCCAACACTTGCATATTGCAACAATTAGCTAAGCTGCCATTGCTTGCCACATCGAGTCAGTTCACTTGTCTGTTGATTTAGGCAACGCACTCTACTAAATACGCATGCCACATTCCTTGCCACTCTACACTCCACTATGTTCATAATTAATTAATGTGCGCTGCCTGTTGAGCTTTGACACTGATCAGCAACATTGTTCTCACATGAGCTCTGCTTACTACGCAAAGCGTTGCGAACGCCGTTTCCACAACAACAAAGACATTTTGGGAAATTGCCGGCATGGAAAATTAATGCAAATAGAAAAAAAAATAGAAGCAATGCTTAAGAAAGAAGTGAAATCCAGTTGAATACCAATATAAAAACGATTAATCACTTAGTATTCAATTAAATTATCAATAAGTAAATTGAAATATGAAAATATCTCTGGTGCACTTGTTTTAAAAGTTATATCATAATCAACGTCCAATCACATAAATCGCTTGCTTGTGAAACAAAATTTGTTGCTTGTTTCAAAGTTGGTTGCAGATTTTGTAAGTTTTTCACTTGGTAAGAAATTTTTTATCGAAAAATTCAAATTCAAAAGTACTCAAAATATATTTTCAGTATAGAAGTTATTTTTTAATAATTTAGTTTTATAAATGGCTCAACATACCCTTAAAAAACGTAAGCTTCCTATTTTTTGGGTAATTCTTATTTAAAATTTCTTATTTATATGTATAAACGCATCCAGGTGTTGCAGAACCGTGTCCTGCGGTCTTTTAATAGCAGTAAGCCGTCAACAGCAGCTGCCAAATCGGACGCCACACAAGCCGATATGCGGACAAACTGGTGAGACACTCCAGCTTGCTCGCAAGAGGGCTATTACCCGCTAGACCCTTAAGACGACTACGTCGGCAAGAGTTTGCTAAAACAATTAAACGTCGATGAAGATATCCTGCTAGGTTCGATTCCGCATAGGGCATCCCTATGCTGTTAGGCTAAAATTCATTATATAAAAAAAAAAAAATAATTTTTTTTGGGGACAAGTTTCCATGTTAGATTTTGAGTATAGTCTTTCTATCTTAAATAGAGAAAAATGCAGTAAGTGCAAGTTGCTTGGATTCAATTATTATTCATTTCTAAATCATTGCTTCTATGTATTTCCTTTCGAATTAAATAAAAGAAACTTCATGCTTCAAATTAGAATTAATTTTTTATTATATTTCTTAATGTAATTAGTAAGGCCAGTAAAAATTTGCATAGATCCCAAGTGTTTTTAAACTTTCAAATCTTTACAAAATATAAAGTAAGTAAAGAATTTCTTTATTCTTGCTCATCCAATCCCACCCAGCACATACTGTTATTGATTTTTAGCTATTTCAACATAATTCATATTTAAAGTGTTTACTTTTTTCTTCTTAAAATTTATCACTTTGCTTTTGCCAAAAACTCTGAAAGGTCAAAGCAATTGTTGACGTCAGCAAATGATGCAACTGACGCAATGGAGCAGAGCTGGCGCCCTAACAACAAACAGCTCAAGGTTTGCATGTCTGGGTGAAAAAAAAGAATATACGTATGTATATGTATGTGTGTTGGTGACCAATTGTCGCATGACCTTAGCATGCAGTTGCAGCTATTGATTTACGCGGCGTATGCGTTATATGACAATGGCCATGCTATTAGATATTTATTAAGTAGGGGAGTCCAGCTATAAATGCAGGTACAGCAGCTGCGGTCAGTGCTCACTGATTTGATGCAACACAGCCGCTGATGCTTTTGGTTAATTAAAATTTGTGGCATATACGGATTAAGCCCCACGCGCTACACACAACACACACGGCTGTAATTTTGACATTACGCAGCGGATGGAGCGGGGGGAAGAGTTAGTAGAGCCGAGACAAACGGGCTGGCTACTACCTCTATCTGCATTCCAAAGCCAAGTACAAGAACCAGTTTGCATCAGTCAGAGCCCTTGCTCTGAGAGAGACCGAGAGAGTCGGACGAAATGCAAGTTGATGATGATTCATGCTACACAGCAGCCCAGACTAAGCAGCGTCCATTGCTTTTTTGTTTGCTTTGCTTTGCTTTGCGCGCATCTCCTTAAATGTTTCCCACGCTATGGCTCTGCATATCGGCACATGAATTTCTTGTGTGTGTCACACGGCGTATGCTTAATCAGTAAAACTAAAACTAAAACTGAACTCTAACTAAAACCAGTCTAGGCCTCCAAACACTCGTTAGCCTAAGAAGTTTCATCTCATCTCTTTTATGACAAAAACTTGAAACTTTTGCACAGTTTTGTTGCAACGACAGCTGCTGCTGCTGCTGCTGCTGCTGCTGCTGTTGCTGCTGCTGCTGCTGCTGCTGCAACTGCCACGCCCCTGCCCTAAAGCTTGGCCCTGCGTTTGGTGCCAAAACTATTAAACTTGCTTCCTTGTACTTTTTTATGTTTAGTTTTGAGCGAAGTAATTTCATAGAATTTATTACTGTCTTTTCTATTTTATCTTATTTTTTTGTTGTATATTCTTCTTCTTCTTGCATTTGGGGTGCCATCAGCTATGAAGTTTGAAAAACTTCCAGCTTCAAGTTTATGGCAACTTTTGACAGCTGGCAAAAGGCACTACTTCCATCTACTTTTGTAACTCTCTTTTCTAATACGGCTAATGAAGTATTGCGGATTCTTCTTTTATGGCTAAGACACTTAAAGGTGTAAGGCTTAAATTTATGAATTTAGTAGAAAGACTAAACCTGCTATTCAAGCGAGTATTTCAATTTTAAAATATTAAATTATATTACAAGCTTGCATGTAGCAAGTATAAACAAATCTACAAGAAATTCCGCCAACCAAAAAAAAGGAAACGCCAAAATTTAGGTACCAAGCCAAAAAATAAATTCAAAAAAATATATGAGAAAAAAAGTTGAGCTTAAAGCTATGTACTAAATTCCATGGCGGCAAAGAAGCCCTGCACAGATAGGTGTGTTGTTGTTGTTGTTGTTGTTGTTGTTGTTTTTGTTGTTGTTGTTGTTGTTGTTGTTGTATTGAGGCCAGCATAACTAAGCGTTGCACGAATTCGCGAAATTGGCCACCGCAAGAGCAGAACGAGAGCCAAAGCCAAAGCAGAAGCTAAAGCTTGGGCCAAAATCAAAGGACACACATACACAAATATACATACACACATATGTATGTTTGTATGTAGTGGAATTTCAGAAATGAATGTGCGGTCGTCGTCACTGACCTTTTGCTGCCTGCTGTCGTCCGTCGGAAAGGAAGGGGCAGTGCCTAGGCTTTGGTTATTAAAATGCATGCGAATTCAAAGCTGCAGTTATGCTGACTGACTTAATTACAAAGCGAGAGTGAGAGAGGAGAGAGCGAGCTAGAGAGGCATTGCCATGTAAATTGCTGCCAGCGCGCTGCGTCGTCGTCGCTGTCTGTCGTTTATTTATAGAAAATAATGAATTGAACAGGTGAGATCGAGCTGATAAGCATAGAAATTCCAGCATGCAAGGCAAGGCAAGAAAACTGCAAGCATACATTTAAAACAAAAAAAAAAAAGGAAGCTGCAGTTGGCATTGCGAGCAGCAACAAAAATCAGGCAAAGTGAGCGCGCAAGCTAAAAGCAATCCAATTTACTGATTTATTTCTTATTTTACTTTGACTATCCAACAAAAACAGCATCAGCAATAACAACAATAACCACAACGGCGGCAGTCACGCTGCAGCAGCGCAGCGCAGCTCCCGACTCCAAAGCTTCGCTCTCGCGCTCGCTCTCTTGCTGGCGCGCTCTCTTGTGCTTGTGCTGTGTTGCCTCGACTGCCAGGGCTGAAGTAGTTAGTGAGGCTTTGCTTTGATCTTGATTCTTGATGCTGGCACTGGCAACGCCTGACAATGATGACAAGGCATACAGCTGAGTGAGCGTGTGAGAGAGACGGACGATTGCTATGCCAATACCAAAAAAAAAATTCATTTTTACTACAATAACAATGAAGGTGAATGCGACAATTCGCTAACGAAACCTAAATACACTTTGATGTAGATGCAAATGTAATAAAGTTACAATTATCAATTGCTAAAAATAAAAATATTAATTATATCGATAACACAGTGAACTGGACAAGCGAGGATTAAATATTGATCATTGGCTAGGACAAGCAAACCGAGTCTAATTAAAACAACAAAAAGTGAACATTACGCAATCAGGTTATTTGAAGATTTGTAAATTTTAATTATAAAATATTTTTAAACTGAGTAAGGGTATTCAGTAAAATAATTATCGAAAAATTGCATCAACTTCGACAACTATGACGAATTGAACAGTCGTGTAGGCAAAAAGCTGCTGCTTTCTGCTTGCCACAGATGCAGATGCCACATTATGCGACATTATTTTTGCCACTTGGCCTGGTAGCCAAGCCCAAGGCGACCACAACAGCAACCAACAGCAACAACCGGCGAAACAGCCAACGACAATGGTCGTTGGGCTTCGCATCTTTGTCGCTCATGCTTTATTTAGGGTTTCATGTACGAGTATAAATATTTTTATTTATTGTTCAACACATTCACACACGTTTGTGGCACACACAGCTTCTTCGCTCCGATTCTAAGCAGCAGGATGTTCAGCACGACAGCAACTGCAGCAGCAGCAGCAGCAACAGCAACAACAGCAATAAGGGAGCAGAAGCAGCAACAGCAACAACTGCATGGCAACTGCAACAATAATGATGATGATGTGTAAACTCGCGGTTGGGCGCTTAATTTCTACCTTGGCCTGGCCCATGCACTGTTGCCACAACTAGCAGCTTCTTCAACTGCAACACGGGGTTGTGCCCTTAACTTGCGATTGCTTGCTGCTGGACAAGGTAGGAAGCAACTTCATATATAGAAACTTATTGTACGTATGTAATTTTTAGAGCTCAGAGCTGTTGTCAAGCACTCTGCTCTGAGTATGAATTCCCAATTCTTCAAGATTAGTCATGCCGCCACTGCATGGCAGTTCAACAACCTTCAATTCAGATTCGAATATTCAAAAGAGTTTTCTGATAAAGCGAAAGGTAAGCTATAGAGCTACAAATTCAACAGCTAAACATATTGAACGTATGTAATATATTTTGATTAATTTTAAATTATACGTTTTTTCAAATTGTAATCAAAATCAACGCAAGTCAAGCTGAACTGCCGTCAATAAAATGAAAATCGATTTCATTCATAGACATTTGTACTGAAATCTGTCAATGACAATGATGTCAGTCAGTTGGCCACAGTCAAGTCAACCTCCAAAAGCTAAATACTAGACACTGCCCACTGCACCTGCATCGGAGTACAATCGTCCAAGCCTAGACATACGTACATAGGTAACACCAAAGGTGGAAAGGGCCAACGGAAGGCATCAGGGCCATTGACAAGTAGCTGTCAGACAAAAAGACGTTGCTGTTCTTGTTGTTGTTGTTGCTGGCGCTGGTTGAGTGTGCCCTTGGCCAGACAACAGCGAGTGGTTGATGCGCAAAGGGGGATCTAGTGGGGGGGTTAGTTGGGAAGCACAATGTGCCAAATCAAGCGCAAAAATCCTGCAATGAAATAGAATTACAATTACAGGCCAAGCAAAAGAAAAATTATGGCCAGTGGTGAACTCAATTCACAGACTTTTTAAATTGTAGAATTTTCTGGGAGTGTAATCGTTGATTGTTAGCAATGATGAAGTGCTATCGATGTCTGTTGCGTTTGACTGATTTTCAGCGTTTTTCACTGGAAAACCGAGAGAGCAAAAGACTCCAAGTGTGACAAGCCTCGTGACTATGGCTAAGGACTGCAACAACTAGATCAACAAAATATAAATATAAAATATAATATTTGGAAAGTCTTATAATATAAATTGAAGCTTTTACTGGAATGCCATCACGGGAGGTCACGCGGTTTTATCAGTTTACAAATATTAAGCAAGAATCAGAAAGCGTTGGCAGGATAAAATCGTAGGCACCTGACCCAAGGCTAGCCATGTGGATTGATCCATTAACACTTACGAAAAGTAAAGATTGGCTTGTATCTTTTCATATTATATTTTTATATTGTATCTAATTTGCCTTTTTTAATGTATTAGACTGGCAGGAAATGTGTGGAAAAACGTTGAGAAAAGTCTGACTACGCCCATGACTGCTTGTGTCTAATGTCGAGTGCCTACTGTAGATTGTAAGAGTCGCATTAAAATACGAGTACAAGCCTGGCCCCGATGACTTCACACATTCCACAGCGAGAGGCAGGCAAACAAGAACTTCCTTAAGACCAAAGCCAAAGCCAAAGCCAAAGCCAAATGCCCCCAAAGAACTACAGTACTGTCGAACCAGTTTTCGCTCAATGAAAAATCAACAAAACCAAACGAAAATAAAAAAAATTTGAAAAGGTAAAATTGGTATGGAAAAAAAGAGTTGCACGGCGTACTAAAATACTTATAATAAAAAGAAATTAAAATAAAATTCAAAAATGTGCAAAAGCCAGTGAGCCAGTGAGCGAGCAGGGCCAGGGCCCCGGGACTACAGAAGAATCTGAAACTTCAGATGCCTGGGCATCCAGCAGTCAGGCTGGAACCTGTTGGACCAGTCGGCGACGACGGTTGGCAAATGCCACCAACGTGTTTTTGGGCAGGATAAAAGAGGCTAGCAAGCAAGCTAGCTCCCTCTCTCTCCCGCGCTCTCTCTCTCTTTCTCACACTCTCTTGCGCGCTCACTCTCTTTTCAAGTGTAAAACGCTGCCGTTTGTGGAATGCGCCCAAACGCTCGTATTTGTTGCACTAAATCAAGCGTTTAAACGAAATTCGAGTTGGAGCCCCATCTCAAAAACAAACAAAAAAAACTAAAAGAACTTTTTAAGGGCAAGCTACAAAACTTTTCGCAAACACACACATACATACGCAAACATGCATAATTTATAGATGCCGCTTGCCTAAATTCGTTTAATTTCAGAATCACACATACGCACACACACACACACACACTCGCACACATACAAGCCAACATGCATTCCATGCAAAGAGAGCAACAAATAAAAGGGCATGCGTTTTATGTTTTACGTTTTACCTGTTGGTCTCAAGTTGTTTTTGTGTGTGGGTTGTTCGCTGTCGCTGTCGCTGGCTCTGTCGCAGTCGCAGTCGCTGCTTCTTATTTAAAGGGTTTGCTTGTCGTCTCGCGCGCTCTCTTCGAAATGGTTTTGCGCTGATCGTTCGTACATTATAATTTATAACTTTATCTAAACGATGTGGTGGTGTTTAATTTTCGGCTTCACCTTTTCCATCTCGCTTTACTTTTTTATACACTTTTTTATTTTTGGCGTTATTTGTTGTTGTTGTTGTTATTGGTTCATCAAGCTGATTCTGTTTCCGCTTCGCATGACTCATCTCATGGAGCTGAGGATCCCTGTTTAGTTTCTCGATCCTACGCTAATTTGTTGAAAAGATGAACATATCATTCGAACGAATTGAAACCTAGTCACCGTCAGCGTCACCATCATCATAAAATTCTCTGTCTCGTCTCCCACAGCTGAAGGTAACAAGGCCAATGAGGGCGTTACTGTGCTCAGCTGGACATCGAGCCAACTGACCACCATGAAGTTATCTGGTTTACCGTTGCTGTTGTTGTTATTCTTGTTAATGAAGTAGTAGATATAGACATTAGAAAACTGCTGAGTAACAAGTTTAATGCGCAGGCACAAAGGAAAAAATATATTTATATGTATGTATGTGTGTTTCTATAAATACCCTCTGGTGTTTAAGTGAAAGTCTCGCCCAAAACTAAAAATTCGTGCATTGTTTTGCATTTGCAAATCTTAAACACAAAGAAATTGTTGCCAAAAGACTACAAGCCATGCTGGTTTAATTTTTATTTTTAAGGCTATAAGCATTAATAAATGAACGCCCGTTAGTTTTAGCACTTTTGTTTTTCTACAAACGATTTTATCATGTGCAGAGCTCATTAAGCCGCTCGTTATGCTAAGTATTCTACATTTAAATCAGTAATAAGAATTCAATCAGCTATCAATTAAATAAACTCTTAATTAAAAGCATGCAAATGCAAAGCGGCAACGATGAAACAAACGAGAGTTGAATATTCCATTTAATAGCCCTACTAGTAGCACTAAGTAAATGCAATACATGCTAAAGTATACATATTTATAATTCAATAAACAAGCTGACTTTGTTAATTTGCAACAAGCAGTGCAAATTTTACTTTTCACTGCTATTTCACACTGTTGCAGACCACTGTAAACGTTTTGCGCAAAGCGCAGGAGAGCGCCGGAGAGCGCGAGAGCAGCAACAGCAATTTTTGGAGCTTAACAGCCGTGTAACACAATAATGTAACTCTTGCTGTTGTTATTGTTTTTAACACTACAGCGCATCTGTAACAAGACAACAAGCCACTGAAGAAATGCAAACACTGCAAAAACACAATAATAAAATCCGCCAGATGTTATATTTTCAAATATATGAACATTAACAATTATTTTTAAATCAATTATTCATATGTGGCTGTGCGCTGAGCTGATCGTGGCCAATTGCCTGGATCGCCAATGGCGATTCGCCATGGGCTTTTTTGTTCGGGTATTGGATTGCTGCAGTAAAGCAGAGAGCAAGTGCGGACGAGAGCGCGAGAGTACCCAGTGGGACACAGCTAAATTTCAGCCGTCGAAAAGATGCATAACTTCTACGGATATGTTAAGCTTATTTTTTGATGTAAAATATGGATAGCGGAATTTATACCAGTAACGGGGGGAAACATTAAATAGAAATGTAGCAAGAAGACGTTCATGACTCCGGTCTTCGCACTTATTTGAGCAGTAAATATTAATGTTTCTCAAACAAATACTAATTTATTTTTAACTTCAGATGCTCTCAAGCAAACGATCGTTCAAGCGATTCGGCAATTACTTAACTCACAAGAGTTGATTGGCCAAACAAATTGTTAATTTATTATCCTATTTTATGAGAATTATATTAAATCGAATTACACGCACATTATTATTTACTATACTTACCTATCAGATGTACAGACATAAGTATATTAAATCATATATGTCAGCAAAAATGATTTCTACAATGCTTGATTTGTGAATAGTTCGATTATATGCTGCCTTAAAACTTTGACCAATTGTATTAAAATGAAACCAGAGCTCAGTAATCCAAAACATCAATTAGCCCTTAAAATGTATCCCAAGCCGTTCGAAATTTCTTCCAACCCCACATACTGGCTTCGTAGTGGTTCGAAAGTAATCGATTCTGTAACGAACTTTTGCGCCACTGGGTGTGCGCACGAGAGAGTGTAGCGTGTGTGTGTTGATGCGGGGGCATGGTATCTGTAGCTGAGCGTAGCAGTGTTACAGTTAGTTGTGAACGAATCGTCGGCGTGTGCAAACGTGCTCGCAGTTCGCAAGGCGTGTGTGTGTTTAAACGAATTTCAAAACGTTTCGAGAGCCAAAAACTTCTTGACGTATTTTCTAATAACTAACGCAAACGAGCAACCAAACGGTTAATTGCTTGGCAGGCAAATTTTAATTTTTGAGTAACGCTAGATAAATATAAATGTGAGAACTTTAAACAGTTGCTAAATATATTTAGCAAAAAAAGTTATTAAATAATTCGTGCGTGCAGTTTGATTTATTGTGATTATGTCATGTGAATTTTGTGCAGAAATCCTAAAAAAGCAAAACACAATCTAAATTTGAATGTGCTACGTGCGTGTTTATTTTAGTTTAAACAAAGCACAGCCGCAACAACAACAACAATACTAGACACGCGCATTTTTTGCACACTTTTTTGTTGCGACGTCAGCGGCCGCGAAGCAACCCCAACAACAACAACAAAAACAAGCAGCGACTCGCTGAGTGTGCGTGACCGTGCGTGTGTGTGTGTGTGTGATTGCGTCTGTGTGTTTTGGCCTCAACCGGCAAGTGCAAAAAAAAGTTTTGTAAGTGTCGTATCTCTCTCTCTTTGTCAAGCTCGCGCGTGCTCTCTCTCTCAGGCATTATTGCTCTCGTCGTGTTTGTGTGTGTGTGTGTGTTTGTGACGAACAGCTGTTTGTTACAAAATGCAATAGTGTAAGCTGCCAAAATAAAAAAAAATATTCTAAAGGCCTGAGCACTGCACCACCCCCGAGCCAACAGACGTCGCTGTCACAGTCTCTCTCTCTCTTGCATTACTCAGAGTCTTGCACACACGTCATCATCATGGCCAGCTTTGACTTGAAGCTGCTCTGCCTGTGTCTGGTGCTGGGTCTAGCCACGGCCAAGCATTTGGGTCCAGCCGAAGATGGCAACGACTTGTCTGCCCATGCCAAAGCAGCTCATCACCAGCATCAGCATCAGCATCTGCATCAGCCGCACCAGCATCAGCATAGCGCCAGCACTCATCATCGTCGGCGCCTGCAGCGAGATTCACGCGCCAAGGATACAACGCAGCAGTGCGAGGGTGTTAAGAACTTTTTCGAATCGATCGACATTAAAACGCATGCAGGCTCCAATGAGAAAGGTGAGTAAATGAATATAAAATAATAAATATATACTGGTGGGTTAATCATGTGTAATGTAAATAGTTGCACAACAAAGAGAGATTTAATAATCACTGGATGATTCAATTTATAACCATTTCCTATTGTTCACCTGCTGCTTACACTCAGCGTTGAATGATTAAGCTACCGACATAAAAATACAGAATTATACGAATGTCTAATACTAAAACTTTGTATAAATTGCAAATTCCTTTGAAGTTTTGCTCTCTATTTCCAATAACAGCAGTAAATCAATGCTAACAAAGTTTTCGAACTCTGCCCAACTATTCTATTCTATCATTCTATGCTTGCTCCATCGCTTGCCGTATTCCTATGCCTAATGAACTATATGCAAATTCATTAAACTTAACTCGACTTTGACTCTTAAAGTGGACGCTCGCTCGTTCGTGCCACTTGAGCGCACAGACAAAGGCGTTCAGGCATGGACATGCGCCAAATGCGAAACGAATCTTTTTGGAACACATTGTGGCGCAAGCAATTAGAAACAGTTTGAGTTAATGTCAAAGCAAAGTTTGTGGCTCTAGCTGTAACTGTAGCTGTCGGCATATATCACAGGCTGTGTGTTTTTGGCATATCAAGTGGCACGTATCTATTTGTGTGAAGGCTAATACATACAAATAACTATTTGTATATTTACAGCAGCAGCAAACTCCGAAAAGAAATCGCTTAGCCTTATTATATTTATGCATATTTCACACATGAGTGTATGTTGTGGCGTTAAGCCAAACAATGGGATCTATAACATACATAGATAGTGCACCGACAAAAAGATATAAAAAACATACAAATTTGTAAATAAAATATTATTGTTTGACTGAAAGAATGCGAGCGAATGCGGCAGCGAAACTTAACTGAGTGGAAAATAATTATTATTGATTAACCGACCTTGACTTGGTATTTACACATTTACGCACAATTACAGATACAAACACAACAAGAACAGCAGCAATAGCAGCAAGAAAAAATGTATCTGCTGTGGCTTTCTGTGTATCTTTAGCATGATGTTGCAACTTTTGTACCTGCGTCTTTTTTCTCACACACGCAGGTAGTTAACAAATAAACAATAAGCATGAAATACATACATACATATATGTGTATTTTTTTTTAATGCGCGTTGGCTTTTGTAAGTAAACTCATAGATGCTATCTGCAGAGGGAGAGTACTAGAGTGTGTACTGACAGTTGCAAGCTAAACTCTGACTCTGAGTCTGAGTCCGAGTCCGATATACACATGTAACTACATAGATACATATATGTATCTTTATATCTGTAGCTGTTGATTAAGTGCGCT
This sequence comes from Drosophila busckii, assembly GCF_011750605.1. Taxonomy (NCBI): domain Eukaryota; kingdom Metazoa; phylum Arthropoda; class Insecta; order Diptera; family Drosophilidae; genus Drosophila; species Drosophila busckii. The sequence goes on along the minus strand of NC_046606.1, from coordinate 17,822,303 downwards.
ACACACTTACAGCGAGCCTTTGCCTTTGCCTTTGCCTTTGGCTTTGGCTTTTTGTTTACATAGTGCATGCTGCTATTTGTTTAAATGTGTGTGTGTTAGTTTCTTATGTTTATGTGCTGTTTGTGATTCTAATCTGTTGTCTGTGTCATGCATACGATAAATGAGTTTCTCAGGTAAAGCCAAGCGCCAACCAAGTCTGCCATCTCGCTCACTCCCTCCCTCCCTCCCCTCTTTCTGTCTGTCTTCTGTCTCTTCACGCACCACATAAAATTCAATTTCAATTTAATTGCGCGCACTATGAGACTGCTAATTGAGCTGTTGCCCCATTGAGTAAACAGACAACAAACTTAACAAAAGCAGCACGCACTCCTCAAGATATGCTCATTGCGTATTTGTTAAGAAAATATGCTATGGCTATACTATATATACACATATATATCTTTGGCTTTTGGTTCACGTGTAAACATGGCCCATTAACGTTAACACATTGCTTTAAAATAAAGGCAAACAGGAAGTCTACGCTACGTATCTGTATCTAATCATATCTTGTATCTTTTTGTAAAGAAAATGATTATGCTACTAAATACTTAGCTAAAGACAAACTCTAAAACTTAAGCTATATACATATTATATTTTTAGCCTCCTCTGATTTTAACGCGCTTTGTTTTCTCATTAAGGCCACTGATATTTATCTTCAAAAGCTTCCAAAATATTTGCAAAGTCGTTAAATACGTTAAACAGGAATTTTTTGCAATATTCAAATCAAAACTTTTTTCGCGTTGCTTACATTAAAAATTTATTGCATTCGCGTTGCCTTTTATGGACTGAAAATAATAATAACTTTTTCCAGTGGCCTTTGCTTAGCTAATAGCTGAATATCATTTATTTTGACTGTACAAATCGTGTTTATTCTTTCAGATGTTTTTATGTCGCTTTAAAGAGATTTTTATAATATAGCTCATTAATTTTATTACCCTCTTTTAATAGCGCTGCTCATCAATTTTGAGAGACTTTTTTTTTTTTTTGGGATGTAAACAGGCTTGTTCTTTGTTAATGATATTGTGAATTTGGAAAACATAAAATAGAAATATTTCAGCTGAAAGTTTAATAAAAGTGCACTAATGTTTGAGGATACTAAAAACTAAATTTCAATAAGAATTCCAATTCCATAAAAATTACAAAGACGTCTTCCAAAAAAAAAAAAAATATTGTTGTTTTTATATATAATAAAGGGTTCTCCTAGATATTTTGTGAAATTTTCATGTTGTGGATTTTTGAATTGTAAATGCTTTAAGCTTTAGTAACGTCTGTGTCTCTCTCTTGATTACTTAATAGTTACTTATATTAAGCCTCATATATACAACACCCCAACAAATGGACCTATCTATTTATGGCCTTTGCTCTATTTGTGTTTATTTTTTGTTTTTGCTACCCAAGCATATTATTTTATAAGCTACGCTTCTTGAAGTCGCTGCTCAGCAGCAAACATTAGATTTTGTTATCTACAAAGTCCAAAGAGTTGGCTCGTCCATTAGTCGCATTGTTTTTTTTTAGATTTTTTTATGTGCGTTAATTAGCTTCAATTAAAATTAACGACGCCTGTGTGCTCGCCCATCGATTTCACACGCACTTAACAAACAAACCAGACAGCAAAATAAAACAAGAGCGCATTAAAATTGGACACATCCAACTTTTTGATACACTTTGACTAGGCATCGGAACAACTGATCGATGTAAACTCTACAAAGAATTTTCTCGCCATGGAAACTTGAGCATTTGCTTGTTTGTTCTAAATAAATATAAAATACTATATAAAAATATTATTTCGGACGAGGGGACGTTAGCAGTTTGAAGCATCAGAAAGCTCAGAATAAAGTATAATACTAATTATGAGCAAACCTCATTATAGATAAGACTGAATATTATTCCGAAGAAAAAATTCAATCGGAACTGACGAACGCATGTGGCCCAATCGACTCAGATTGTCTTGCTGATCAAGAATACATATTCCTTATTTTTTTTCAAAAGTCGAAGTGTATGAGAGTTGAGGAAATCTAAACTTTGTATATCGTCCATGAATTCTCATAACGTTTGCTTGATTTTATTTTTTCTACACTTTTGACCTCAATGCAAAAGCAATTTCGAGTCAAAATCGTTAAGTTCTGCGCCAGATGATGTCATTGGATGTGATTGGCGATCGAGTTGAGTAAAAGATTCGAAAACTTGAAGTCAGTCAATGCGAAGTCATTCATACATTCATTCATTCTGTCACTCATTCAAAATTCAAGCGTTCATTCACACAGAGCAAAGCGCAGAGCAATTATTTAAACAAGTTGTGTACAGGAATTTCGTGGAATTATATCTAACTAACATTTTTATGATGTTGAGCATGAAAATATTTAAATTTTCATTCATAAGTCTGAAACCTGTTTGTGCCTTTAAAGCTAACACAAAAGACAAAAGCTGCGAATGAGCAATTAAATCCGAGACGCTCTGTTAAAGGAAATGCTCAACAAATTGAGTTGAAGCAGGATTTTGAACTTGCACTAGGTCGCAGTCGAGAATTGAGATAAAGCATTGGCAAAGATAAGCCGCAGCCGATAAGATATAGTGCAAGTGAAGTAATTATATATTGAGCACTTGTTATTTATAAATGCTCAAAGATATAGATAGGCGGTTCAACAGTCGCAGGTAATAGGTGTGAAATGAAACTGACAGCCAGCAGATACATTTGTATCTGAGCAGCATAAACAAATAGCGTATCTTGCTATTTCATTCATAGCTTATGCAACCAACCAAACAAGCGAGAGCCTTATATAGAGTTTGATGCCACCGCAGTAAGCAAAGTTTTGAGTTGCAACTTCTTGAACGTGTGTTATCTTTTAACAGTCAGTGTATGCCAGTGTGTGTGTGTGTGTGCCTCATTGTTTACTCTCATGCCTTTGCTGTCTGCGTAATCGTAATTTTCCAATGAACTCTCAGGTATGAGAGGCCATGAGATACAAGAACGGAAAGAAGAAGCAATCCAGACAGAGATTCTTGGCTCTTTGCTGGCTCATTTTTCTTTGGTTTTTGGTCTGCTTTTTCGATTCAGAGAAACAACAAGAAAGAAAGAGCCGAAACCCGAAGAAAAGGTTAATGCCTAGTGAAGTGTGCACAGGCAGACAAGCATCTCGTAACTAAATAGTTGGCCATTTCCGCTCTGGGCCAGAAGTTAGGCGTTAACATTAACATAATAAAGCAAAGCTGCTTATGCTTAGGCTTGGGTTTCTGGCTTGCCAGTTGTTGTTATATAACATTAACAACAGTTGCTGTTATCTTTGTCTGCTCTGCTCCTCTTTCTTATCAGCACATAAATCAATTATTTGCACCGCAGTCCCATAAATCAACGTATGACAGTCAAAAGCACAGCCAAACAATGTCGACTGGTCAGTGGTCAGTGGCCACACAAAGAACGTTAACAAAAGCTTTTGCCAAATGTCAAACAAGGTCTACAAATTGTTTTTGTTGTTGCGGCTTAAGCGGCAGCACAAAAAGAAAAGAAAACCAAACAAATATTTTGAATTAAGTGATTGGGAGTCAAAACAAGGGCGCATGTAAGTAGCTGGAAATTAAAGTTAAAAATTTGCTTGGCTTGTCTAACTTTAAAATCGAGTAGACCCAGGCATTTAACAAATATCCAGCTTGCTTTCATATCATTAAAAATGCTTGTCTAACATTTTATTAATAGTTCTTATCACTTTGTTTTAAGCCAAACAAAAGCGCCTCAAACATTGCGTGCACATTCTTACATGTGGCAAACAATGAAATAATAATTATAAATGAATAATTATCTAGGCTAGAAGAGAGCGTGGGTAATGCTCAGCAGTGTGTGTTAACGCCTCAGCTAGACAGCTTGGCGCACTCTCTCTCTGTCTGCCTGTCTCTCTCTCCATCTCTCGTGCTTACACGCGCTGCTGAAAATTATAATATCGCATGAAATAATGTATAAATAATATGTGTGTGGGAGCACCTTTGCCTTAGCAGACCATCAATCATTTAACAACAACAAAAATAATAATACAATAAAACCAAAATGCTAAAACCCACGCTAAGAGCTTGAGAAAAGCGCGGGAGGGTGAACCCTGAAAAAAACAAACAAACATAATATGACCAAATATGAATACAAAGAAGCTCAAGCCAAAGCACTCGGGCGCCCCTTTAATATGTGCATAAGGGGGCGTGGCAGCTCGAGACAGACATTCACTTTTCATTATAAATATTATGCTAATTCGTTGAAATATGATTATGGCAAATGACAACAGCTTGAATAAAATGAAATTACCTCACCCTCTATTTTTTTGGGGCGACCCTCCTCTCTGCAGGTGTGTGCATAATTTGATTAGCGTACAGCAGCTAATTTTATTAAAATTAGATGCTGTAACCTATTTAATGAAAGTACGAGCCAATACTTGATGTCGACCTTCAAAGTCAAATGAAATTTTGGTGAAAATTGTAATTGCAGTTGCAAAAGTAATTTAATTAGCTCAAAGTATGAAAAAAATCTCTTTGCTTGCAATAATTTGCTAAAAATGAAAATAAATTTCACGACAATTTCAACCCTTTCCCACCCCCTTCCACTTTCTTTTAGCCTTGCGTGTTTGCATTGGCTACAAAAGTTTGCAGTCGTCGTCGGTGCCAGTTACCAAACAAAAAGCCAAGCAAACTTTTTGTTGCGCCCCAACAAAAGCGAAAACTGTGTGCCCGTAAAAAATGAAGACCGTAAATGCAGCCAAAAGTACGTTCCGGCTAAAAGCTATGCAAATTGCCTGGTTACTCGCTCTCCCTCTCTCTCTTTCTTCCTGACTGTATCCTCAAGTGTTGACTTCCGCTATTTCTGTGCGACAAAATGAATTTTTCAATAGCACTGAGCAAACAGCATGCAATCTGTTAAATTACCAAGTGCTGCGCCAAGAGAATTTCAGATTCTCTAGGCAAGAGAAGCAATAACAAAATTAATTTCATTAAATTCTTATGTTATTCATTTAAACATTTGGCTTCTTAGAGAGATAACTAGTAGATGTCCTGTTTAATCGTTACAAATTGAAAGAGAGAGAATTATAAACCTTTTTATATTTCTGCGAGATGTGGGATAGGAGGAGGGATTTTCGGGGGGTTGAAGTACTTTTTATGAATTCAGCTCAGCTGTGAGTTTTTGCATTGAAAAATGCAATCAAAAGAGTTTATAACAGTTTAACCAATAATAAAATAAATTACAAAAGTTTCATAACCAAATCCGAAAAGTAGGTCTCATATAGTTAGACAAAATAGAAAAATATACAATTTTTAGTAAGTTTCCTTCAGAGCAAAATTTAAAGCAATGTCGCGGGTGTTTCTCACTTTCTGTAGCCTGCTGCGCCCCCAGTTGAGGATAACCTGTCAGTTCTCAAATAGTTCGCGTGGTCTAAGCAGCGATGCAGCCAGACGCATCCAAGATAGACTCATCTGTGCGGTAAACAGGCGCCGCAGATGCGGGGAGCTGCTCACAGGGCGGCGACGAATGGGCAACGAGTATGGAATGCCAGCACGCGTGCGCGTGTGCTTGTGCGAGCAGCGCCTTAGGAGAACGCGCCAGCCCGCAACGACGCTGAGAATGAGAGATGGCGAGCTGCTGCAGCCGCAGAGGATTGGGCCGCCCAGACGTGGCTATGGCACAAGTGCAGTGCAACTGAAGCTAGAAGAGGAGGTGGAGAGGGGTGCAGCAGCAGCAGTAGCAGCAGCAGCGGGTGGTTCAGATTCCATATGTAAGAAGTCAGGTAGTGGTGCAGCTGGTGGTGGTGGTGGAGCTGGTGGCGATCAGAAATCGCCATCAACTGATGGAGCTGCGCCTCCTACGGCCGACAAGCCACGCACTGTGACGCTCATGCCAGGCGACGGCATTGGGCCTGAGATATCCTTAGCTGTCATGGAGGTGCTCAATGCCATGAAGGTGCCGCTGGTCTTCGACCCGGTTGATGTGACCCCTGTAATGAATAGCCGAGGTCAGACTACGATACCACAAAAGGTCATCGATAGCATGCAGAAGACTAAGCTGGCGCTGAAGGGTCCTCTCATGACACCCGTGGGCACGGGGTTTCGCTCCCTAAATCTGACACTACGCGTGCTCTTCAATCTCTATGCGAATGTTCGACCCTGTCGCTCCTTGGCCGGCGTGGAAACCGTTTACGGCGATATAGACATAGTGACCATACGGGAGAATACCGAGGGCGAGTATTCGGGCATCGAGCATCGCCTGGTCGATGGAGTCATGCAGAGCATCAAGCTCATCACACGCGACGCCTCGCTGCGCATAGCCGAGTATTGCTTCCAATACGCGCTGGCCATGAAGCGCAAGAAGATTACGGCCGTACACAAACGCTCATATATGCGCATGTCCGATGGCCTCTTCATCGACTGTGTGCGTGAGGTGGCCAAGAAGTATAAGGACCAGTTGGAGAAGCAGGGTGTCAAGTACGAGGAAGTGGACATCAGCACCGTGTGCTTGAAGCTTACGGAGAACCCCAAGATGTATGATGTGCTGGTAATGCCCAATCTCTATGGCGATATTCTGTCCGATACTTGTGCGGGTCTTATCGGTGGCTTGGGGCTTACACCCTCAGGCAACATTGGCCTGAACGGCGCCATCTTTGAGTCGGTGCATGGCACTGCGCCCGACATCGCCGGCAAGGATATGGCCAATCCTACTGCTCTGCTGTTATCGACGGTCATGATGCTGCGCTATATACAGCTGCCTGACTATGCGGACAAGATAGAGAAGGCTATAATCAAGACAATTAAGAATGATAATGTGCGCACCAAGGATCTGGGTGGCAATGCCAAGTGCTCGGAATACACCAAGGCGTTGATTAAGAACTTGAATTGAATTTAGGACACAGCAAAATTTATTTGTTTTACAGCTGCTGAATGTGTTTTTATCTTCATGCGCAACAAATTGAAAGCCAATACTATTGAAATATAAAAATAATACTTGTTCTATATAAGAAAACATTGTATAATAAATGATTGAAAACAAGTGAGATAACCCATGGCATCTGCTAATCTGAAATTATACCACACACAGGTGAGGCTATTGAGATCACCTGCTTAGCTGGAAAACAAGCCTTCAACAGCTTCTCTCGTTATCTGCAGCAATCAGAGCTACTATAATTATAAAATTATCATTAATATTTTTGCATATTTTTTGCTTTGCACACGCAATTTCAAACTAAATAGCGCTGGCATGGAACTAATTATGCGCCTAGCTGGCAATTCTCAGAAGATTCCATTGCATAAGGTTCCCCACTCAGCTCAGCTCAGCTCCAGCTTCTGTGGAAACGAATGAACTGAATCTTATTGAGCTACAATTGTTCGCAGGTTAAGTTTGCTCTGCAACATTCATGCGAATTGCCTTTGCAAATTAGCATGCTAATGAGAGTGGCCTGCAACACAGAGTGGCAAACAGCTGTTGCAAGCAACATGGCAGCAACAATTGTTGCCCATTAAAGTAGCATTTTGGGTTTAGGGCTAAAGCAATTGCCAATTGGCCAATTGCCCATGGAGCTGCTCATGAATGAAGCGCCAAGCAAGTAGGTCGTCCAAAAATTTACTTTGCGTTGCGTTCAGTTGAGTTGAGCTGAGCCCCTAACGCCGCATGTTGCACGTTGCACGTTGCAAGGTGCTAACTTCAAGAGGCTGCTGCTGGGACTTGACTGCAACTGCAAACCGGTTACGGCAAACTACAAATAACAACAACAACAATAAATAAATATATGTGTGTATCTGTGTAAAAAAAAAAAGAGAACGATATACGAAAATTCTTGACTTTTGTTTCACATACACAAAACTAAGTTTATCTTTTGACTCGCTGAACACAGTTTTTGTTGTTGTTTCAAAATTCTTTCAACACACACACACAGACATGCATATACACACATACATATGTGTGTGTACACACAAAATAAAATATTTTTCTTATTTGCTCATGGGCTCTCTGTGGCATTTTTCTCTACGCTCCACTGCTCCACTCCCCTCCCTTGGCTCTTAACCTCGCCTCGCTGCAGACCAAAGTCGTTTTGGTCAGCGTTGAGTTTTGAAGCTGAAGTTGGTACTGGGAGTAAAAATGCAACGTAAGCCGGCAATTGAATAGAGCGGCAGACCAAAGGAGTCGCCAGCAAGCGCAACAGAGAGAGAGTAGAGGAGAGAGAGAGAGAGAGAGGAGAGAGAGAGAGAGAGGGAGATAAAGTGGTAGCAGCCAGTTGTGCGGTTGATGACTCTGCGCTTGCTGCTGCTCTCGCTTTCGTGCCCGCGGAGACTTTGTGACTCGACTTTGACTTTGGCTTTGGCACTGGCAAGACTGGCTGACTGACTGACTGGTTAGTTGGCTTTTGTACTGTGGCCGACTAAACTGGGTCTGGATTAAAAAGTCGCCTCTTCAAATTGTTTCGTTTCGCTTCGTTTCGTTGCGTGTGGTGTAATTAAAATTTGAGCTCTTTAATAATGTCCTTTTATACAGCTCTCAGCTCTGTCAGTTTGCTCTCTAGTTTGCTTAGCACTTATCAAACTACTTGAAAATCCGTTAAAGCACACTTAACTGATTTAGCCAGCTCAAGTAGCTGCCAACGCCGTAAGCCGCCCCAACGCTTTGGCCACGCTCTTGATAAGGGTTCAAAGGCTGCAGCACACTCTAACAAAGATTTACGATGGCTGTCAATAGTGCTTTGCATGACAAGCGCCATCCCAACCCCAGTTCAACTCCCAACCCATTGAGTCCAAATAGAAAAAACGTTGCAAATCCAGTGACAAACAAAAAGCATTTTCAAATTTAAATCTATTTGTCACTTTGGCAAAACTTCTGCTACCTTTGTTTGTTCCAAAACTTTTTACTCTCTCTCGCTCCCTGCCGGACGGACGTAAGTGCAGATTTCTATTGCCTGAGAGCAATAACAAAAAAAAGGTAACAAGCGGTAGCTTTACCAAAGTGACAGTTACAAATTTGATGAAATAAAAAGAGAATTGGTAACCGAGTTTCGCAATCAACTGCTTTGCATATAACCAAAGAGTATACAATATATGATATAACAAATGATCGAGAAAATATACCGAATACTTGTAGAATCAAACGTTAGAGCAGTTATCATAATGTTCGCCATCAAGCACTTCACTCACTTCATTTGCATTTATATATGCGAATATATCTTCCACTCTAGACTCTTGACATTTGTGTGGATAAAAAATAATCTCATTTATTGTCTAATGGTTAATAAATCAAGCAATTTTTATTTATTTCGCAGCGTTTGGTTTTTGTTTTGCCTGCTCTTCTATTGTTTTCCTATTGATTTTTGTGCGCATCATCAAATGTTTATGCTTTTAATAATATAGTTGCTGTTGCTGGGCTCGCTTTGCTTTATTTATTATTTATATTTACGCACTGTGCCTGAGTAATTACAGCAAAACTTAGCGTATGAGTTGTGTTCTCAAGTATGAGAGGCCTCTTAAATATGTAAGCATGCATATTTATATATTTCAAAAGCTGCAAACGCCAAAAACAGCCACAAGCCACCACCGGTGGGAGCCGAATTCGCTAGCACTAGCTCTACACTCTTTCAACTCATTGACAAGCTCACTTATTCGTTTGACAATTTGATTGCCATTAAAAGCATGCGACATATCAATCAAAATATAAAGAATTGAAAAAAGCGCTCAGGCCGTAATAAATTCATAAATAATTGCGCAGCTGAGCAGCAAATGGACTGACCAGACCCAGACCCAGACCCAGAGCCACTCTTAATTGGCAATGAACATGCAGAGCCACTGACAAAAAATATAAAAGAGTAAAAAATAACTCAAAGTACCTGCTGTAGTCAGCCCCAATGCTCATTGCATTCAATTAACGCCGGAAATGCACAAGAGGCAAGAGGGAAAGCGAGAGCGAGAGAGAGAGAGAGAGAGAGAGAAAGGATGAAGCCACTGATAAGGATGTGGATGTGGCTGAAGCTGAAGCACATAAATGTTCCGGGGCAAGTAATGAATGTTAAGCAAGTCGTGTTGGTTTAATTAATGCACTCACTGTGCGTAATTAAACGGCGTGCCAGCATAATTGAAATTACTCATAAAAAGTAATTTGAGCAGCTGCTGCCATAAGCTGACAAATGCATAAATATATGTTTAAAGTTGAAGCTACCAACTTGAGCTAACAGCCATGGATAAACCACAGGCAAAAGCAATAGAGCAATAGAGCGAGAGGGGGCGAGACTTGTAAGCCACTTGGCTTGTGGTCATGTGTGTGTGGGTGTGACCAAAGACACTAATTGCCGCTTGTTACCTGTGTTAGTTAGTTGCAGCAAGTTGCGGTAATTAAGCAGCAGCTCGACTTGGACGTGACACGAGCCAAAGTCACGCTGGGCGCAAGTTCAAGCGCAAACACTTGTTGATTTATGTATTTTAGATGCAATTAAAACTTTTACATTAGCAAAAGATTCTTTGGAACGTAATTAATAAAAATGCAAGCTCATGAACTCCACTGACCTCCACTCCAAAGCCAATGAACTAAGGTCAGCTATACATTATGCATATGTGCTCTGGTCTGCTGGTGATGCTACCAACTGCTGCTGCTGCTGCTGCTGAAGGCAACTGCCAGCACATTATGCTGAACCCATTGTAGGCACTTGAACTAGGTCGAGAGCAGCAGCAGCAGCTTTAAGCCCGAGGCACGTGGAATGCAATCAACTTCAGTTCAGTTTTATTTCCATTTTTTTGGCAGTGCTTAAAAGGTAAATCTAGTAGAAACTGTTCAGCCCTGCGGCTTGTCAGCGTAATTGCTGGCATTATGATTTTTTAGCCTGCATAGGTAACGAGAAAAAAAAAATTTCAGTTGCCACAGCGGCCATTGCCACATGGCGCTCCATTATTTTTGTCAGGCACCAAGACGTTTATAAATTATTTATTAAACAAAGAGCATGACTCAATGGCAACAATGACACTTTAAGCAACAGCAGCAGCTTCATCCCTTAGTTTCGCTCCACCCTCCCACCACCGCCCACTTCAATTTTGTGTGCCAGACAGCCAGCACTCAGTGTGACCTCTCAGTCCCACAATAAGCAAACGACAATAACAAGAAGCATGCAAAAAAAGGAAATAAAAGCAAAGACAACAATAATAAAGCATATAAATAAATGATAAGCTTCGCACATGCACAATGACAAGCCAACAATATAAAGCGCAGCATGTGGCATGTGGCAGAACATACTCCGTTAGTATTCTGGAATCAAAGAACATCAATGAAAATTCCATAACCCAAAACCACATTTTAAAGTCTGGAATAAAAGGGCTATGACTTCTTCTTCTCTGTAAGACTCATTGGGCGTAGCTATTTATTGAAGATCTTTAATTCACCTTTCAATTCTCTTAAAGAAGATAAATTCCCTTGCTTACGGTTCACTTATCTGCAGTTTGTTCCGTTATGAACCCCCAAAAACAGCTTTTAAATTTTGGAATAGAAGACCTTTGACTACTATGACCTTAAACTATGTGAAATACTCATTGTATCAGAAATTCCTACTTGGGAGTGAAGATCTTTAATTCCTCTTTCAATTCTCTAAAAGATGAAAAATTCCCATGCTTAAGGTTCACTTCTTCGCAGTTTATTCTGTTATGCACCCCCAAAATCACTTTTAAATTCTGGAATAGAAGACCTATGACTTCTTAATGAAATTCTGGCTGATATGTGAAATACTTTATGTATCAGAAATTCCTATTTGGGGGTGAAGATCTTTAATTCCTCTTTCAATTCTCTAAAAGAAGAAAAATTCCGATGTTTAAGGTTTACTTATTTGCAGCTTATTTCGTTAAAGCAGAGTCGACTACTATAATTCATCTGCATATCCCTTATCAAATTGTAAATTCGCACAAAATCTATTTAACTTGTTAAGAATTTGATTTGTAGCCCGACTTGCGTATTGAATTGACGCTCAATTACAAATACATTATTCTCAACTAAAGGAAAGCTCGAAGCGAAGACGAAAAAAAAAAAACAAATAGTAGTACTCTGCTTATCTCAGGCTATGTTAAGCTGGCAACATAATTTAGTTGCACAGATAGAGCGAGAGCGAGAGAGAGAGAGAGAGTCAGAGGCAGTGGCAACCGCTTCCGTTTCCGTCTGGTATCTGTTAAATCCCGGCACTAAATAACTGTCAGGCAAAGCAGAGACAGCCTCAAATAGCGTCTGGCTGTAACAATTTTTTGTGGGAAGAGCGGGTGGGGGGTTTTCTTAGTGAGAGTAGAGGGCTAACAAATATACAAAACTTTGACAATTTCTATGAACTTTTGTCGCTTATTAAAGGCGTCGAACAACAAACTTGTAAAAGTTTTTGCATTTTGGCACCCACCCACCGAAAATTGTTTGTCGCCTGCGTCTGTGATAAACTCATGAACATGTTTTAGCAGAACGTGGAGTGCAATAAAAATTAATTTGCTGTCGCCATTTTGAAAGTGACTAATTTGTTAAATGAGACCAAAGGGAAAAGCAATTGTTAAAAATTTGTAAAATAAGTCATTTGAATTTTGTTTGGTATTGTAATTTATGCAAGCGATATCGATATCAGAGAGAATATCTAACTGTGGTTCCAATCACAGCTTCCCTTGCTTAAATGTTTAAATTCGTGAAAATTTCGCTGCCAGCTGGAGATTAATAAATCTTCTGACAAAACGAAAAAAAAATGAGCAGTTGATTCGCGCCTGACTTGGACCTTTACTAGCGGCACCTGAACACGTGTGCAAGCGAGCTGGCTGGCAATAGTAGGCGCATCCGCTCGCTAGATGGCGCTGTCACACACTCAAACTGTGGCCGTTGCGTTCCCCCCTTGCGACAATTTGTTTTGCGGATTCGAGGCGCTTGACAAATGTCAAGTAAACCGCGCGTCAACTGTACGGGCAATGTAACGACCTCGACAGTCAGTTTGCCAGTCAAATAGTCAAGAGTGAAAATCTCTAGCCCCCGCTAGCTAAATCTGTCGAGGGCCCTGAGCCTACTCTGCATGTGCTGTGTGTGTGTGTGGGACGATACGTCTCTCCCCCTCTTTCTCTTTTTCTCTCTTTCTATCTGTCTGTCTGTCTGCTCGTCTGTCTGTGGGTGGCATTACGTAAATCTTGACGCAGTCATTTGCTGCTTTCTCTCTTTCTGCATTTAATGTATACAAATTGGTCGGAATTAGTCGCCAGCCATAGAAATGAAAAAACAAAACACAAAGTGATATAAAATGCAAGCTGAAACCAAAACGTTGTACAAATTTGTAAAGCCATAAAAAATTGTGATCAATAGTCAGCCGAGACAGAAGCTAATATATCTTTGTACACTTAATCGAAACTGCCTATGACATTCCCATGTAAATTTCATCAATGTGCACAAACGTTTCTTGAATTGAATTTTTAGTATTTTCTCACATTTTAATAATTTTCAATTTGCTATTGACTTGCCCTAAAATGTAAAAAGAGTCGAGACAGAAAATCAACTTTAATATGCAGCTGCAAATGATTTAAAGACTTGCATAAATTAACAGATTTTACGATGCGTCGCGACTCTCGACTCGCGACAGGGCTGGCAACAGGGCTGCAGTCAATGCCTGTCAAAGTGATTACTTGCGTAAGTGTTGAACGCAGGGCAACAAAATATGTATAAAGTGGCTATCAGCAGTTGCACGCGCATGTGCCCCCAAAGCAAAGCGCTGCATCCATTTATTGAACAGAGTTACACACGTACGAAATATTTTTGGAGCACTGTGGCCTGCAACCCCCGCATGGTGTCAACCCATGGCCAACGAATTGTGTCAGCAGTCAGCAGAGGGTGTGAGGCTTGTCTGATAAACTGGGCTGCATGGCAATAACCCTGGAGCAGTTGGGGTAGCCGCCACTTGCCACAAAGCGACTCGCAACTCGTTTTTTGTCTTTCAACAGCATCAGCTACACTTGGCTGGACTGGGGCTGGGGTCTGGCATGTTGGCATCTTCATATTTTATTCAAAGCAAGCGTGCAATGGATGCAGCCACTTGGCCAATGACAAGCTCTGAACTTTCGACTCGTCTCGCTGCACTTTGCCATAGAACTCGATTAAACAGTCTCAGCTGCTGTAGTCGCGCATTTGATTGCTCTACAAACATTTACAAAATGTATATAAAAATACAGGCACACATTTTGAACTTTGACACGTAGGGCCAAATCAAACAAATTAACTTGCACCCTTTTCTGTTGCATGTTTTCCCTCTCTTTTTTATTGTGCCACATGGCGTCCTCCCCGGATAAACACTCGCGCGTTCAACTTTTATTTTAAACATGCTCGTGTTTTCATTATAAATCAAGCGTGGTGCGGGCAAAGCCATGAAGCGTCGACAATGTCGGCACGTCACTCAAGTCATCAGCTGAAGCGGAGAAAAAGCAAAAACCTGTGAAAAGTTTTATGGCTGCAGCCGCTTCGCCCGCCTCACCCGCTTCACCCGCTGCTATGCTGGGGCAGATTTGTTTGGGGTTGTTGCCACATAATTAAATCTCAATTCAAACAAAATGCTAAACAAATCAAACTGTTTTATGGCTGTCGGCTAAAATACACTACACAGCCAGATATTAAAACATTATGCGATACTTTTATACACCTTGATATTTTCATAATAATTGAAATGGAAAAGGATGTCACGAAATTGTGAAAATGTAGTATAGATAGATAGTCTTGATTGCTTATCAAAGCGCCTGGTTCTGTCTGTATGAGCAACAAGAACTCCGAAACTATAAGACCTGGAGACGCACAAATTTGTATATAAGCATTCCTAATTCCGAAGCAGCATGCTTTTATTTTAATTCTTTATTATTTCCTTACCCGCCCCGCAAATCGAAACAAATCGCACAAAACTTTGTTTGAGGACTCTCGATAAATTCAAAGTGATTTCAGTTCAATCGAATAGATTGAAATCTATCGTAAATCTTTTTCCATAGCCATTTAGTTCATTATGAACAGAAAATTAAAAAATTAAATAATGTAAATAAAGATATTAACATTGTTGGTATAAATAAAATAGATTAATATTTCAAAACTAATATTAAATATTTATAATTTATATTTTACTTTTTTAACATTTTACTAATTATTTCAAATATATTTTCTGATATTTTCAGGTAAGCATAGTTTGACAAGCACTGGATGCGTCCAATTATCAGCCAGTGAGTACAGTTTGAAAGCCACTGTTCAGTTACAAACTATTTTAGCTTGCGAGGCACGCAGCGTGTTGCAAGGCGGCAAATAAGTGCAAGTGCCACAGCCACAGCAACAGCAACAGTATGTGGCAGACAGATGCTGCTGGGGCATTAGGGCAACAACAAGAAGAAGAACCAGTAGAGCCAGCCAATTGCCAGTGCAAGTGAGTAGACAATAGCAGAAGATTCTCAGACAGTTGCACAGTTTGTCGAGGCGGCAGCGAGGCGCAGCAAATGGAGGGCACAACAATTGTTGCAGACACATTGACGACAACTCGATGGCAGGGAAGGGGGTCGGTCGGAGGCTGCGCTTATGGATCAGTTGCTGCTGCTGACAGTTGCGATTGGCACGACTGCACGCACATTTAGCTTGAGGCAACATTGAAAATTGATAATGAGGCAGGCTGGAGGCAGCCCAAGAGGCAAGTTGCCTAATACGGCACACCCAATATGAATGAAAGCTGCAGTCGAAGTGAGTGGAGCTGGTTGCATGAATGAGACGCTGGGATTGATGATGGCGCGACTAAATGAGCAGCTGACACTGATGCGCTATATATATATATATATGTGTGTGTGTGTGTGTGTGTTTGCATGAAGACCAATCAAGCGAACGATAAGATAAGCGCAGCACCCCTCACCCCCCATGGCCAACTCTATAGTGGAACGGACAAAAGTTTTAATTATGATTGACATGCGGTTGGCGTCAACTGCTGCTGCTCTTCTACTGTCGCCCACACTACGCTGCTGCGCGCTACTGCTGTGTGGCATCGATTTCGACGCAACTTAATTCTGTTGAAGAGGGTTGCTGCTGATTACTGTCGCTCAATGCTGCTGCCAGCATGCGGTGTTGAAACTCATCAGTCAAGCAGCGAGCAGCAGCAGGCACGAGACAATTGCAGCGCAACTCGCAACCCTCAAAGCTTGCCCAGTGCTCCGACAAAACCAACAAATCAACAACCACCCACTTGCTCACTGGAAAGGGCTGTTTGCTCTGCTGACTTGTCTGGCAATTGTTATAGTTTGCCAAAAGCAGCAGCAGCAAACGGGTAAAAAATATTAAATTATAGTCGCATTAACTGCCAGCACGCAAGAGCAACTTGGGGGGCTTAAGTCAGACACGCAACTCAAACTCCGTCTAACCTTCAAAGGTTAAATGCTAAATAGTTGAGGGTAAATCACGCAAGTGCAAGAGCTCGCTTTAAACTTGAATTCTGCAGTTTGACTTCCCTTAGTCAGCATAATTTCCAGAAATCTGAGTTGCTTAATTTTTGTATCGTTATCGATATTGATTGTATCATGGCTTAAAACAGTTTGAGCTTAAGTAGAATGAAACTCATTAAGGTTAAAGACTCTGTTTACTTGCATTAAATATTAATTTACATGCATAGCAAAAGCTCCATTATTTTAGTAGATTTTGTTCAGAGTTTACTTTGACAACATGAGAGAAATGTGTATGCCTCCTTTATAAGTAATATCATATTTTAGCTTGAAGTAAGCACTCCAAGTCTATTTATCATATTACAGCAAACAGTTTGCTAAGCAAACAATTTTGCCTGCCTGCCTTACTTACTTCTGATATCCAAGCGAGAGAGTGCAGTGCACTAAAGTCGATAAGTTTTGTTGCTAACCCTTCGCTTTTCATATTCTTGCGCCAGTGGCGTTATATTCTGGCATTTTCACATTCGGCTTATTTGAATATTAAAGATTACATATATGGTATATATGGTAAACTGAGAAGCTGCTGCCAGCAGGAGGCACTGACTGCCTTTCATGAAGCGTCAGCAGGGGGTGCCCAGCCCGCCCACCCAGTACCCAGTTGGTTATGTAAACTTCTTGTGACAGCCCAGAGATCCCATCCATGCACGGCGAAAAAAGAAAACTTGAGAAATTTCATATCCTCAATTAAACTTGCTCATCAGCGTAACTTCCGTTTCATTTAAGCTGCTAAACGCACAACGCACATTCGTCTTAATTAGCAGCAAGGTTAGAGCCAGGTGTAGGCACTCCCACGCCCACGCCAAGCCCCGAAAACCACAGGAAACTAAGCAGGCTACGCCTTTGGCGAAAAGTTTTCTTGGCCAGCGCTAAAAAGGATTCATGTGCGCGCAGTTCTTGACAAAAAGCAAGTTGCGACTGGCAGCTGCCAAGCTCGCTCGCTCTCTCTCTCTCTCTCGGTCTCGCTCGAGCGAGCGAAGTAGAAACAATGAATGATTGCCCCAGCGCGCTTTGTTCATGTTCGGAGCTAGGGCAAAGGGTCAGGGGTCAGGGCGTTGCAGACAGGGCCAGACAGGCAGCCACAGGAAGCGCTG
The DNA here is from genome assembly GCF_011750605.1 of Drosophila busckii. NCBI lineage: Eukaryota > Metazoa > Arthropoda > Insecta > Diptera > Drosophilidae > Drosophila > Drosophila busckii. The sequence continues at coordinate 17,804,742 of NC_046606.1, read as the reverse complement.
CCAAAGCGGAAGCGCTCATACGCCACGTTGGCCCGTTGGCTAAAAATTGAATAAGCGCAAGTTTTTGGCGTGCCAAAAATATATACATATAGGTATATATATAAATTGCTGTTGTTGTTGCTTGGCTCAGTGGAAATTACTTGAGCCGACAGCGGCAGCGACGGCAACGACTTGGCGACTTTCGTAGATACTTTGCAGGCGATAAAAAGGTCGACAGCAACAACAACTCAATAAGCCAAGTTAACAGTCTATTGAGTCGCGCATAATAATCAACCCCACGTTGCCCGCCCGGCCGCCCGCCCGACCTCCCGACCGCCCGCCTCGGTCGCGGCCTCAACCCGAGGTTGTTGCTTTTGCTGCTGCTGTTGCCATTTTGCGGAACTGACAGTTACCTAATGGCAAACATACACAGATAAACCATTAACTTTTGTCGGAGCAGAGCGCTGAGCGCAGCGGCCAACGTAGCACAAAAATAAAATGAAATAAAATTCTTTTGGCGGCGGCAAAGAAAATGCCACAAAATTCGATCGATAATTCGTGGCTAAAAGATAAATTACCGTTATGCGCGACTATGTCGACTTTGGAGTGAGCCTCTGCCGCTTGCCTATGGTTAACTTTTTTTTTAGTTTACCGCAGTCGGCTAATAGCTGCGCTGATTCCATTAATTTGCCAAATGACAGCCAAAAGCAAAGGCAAAGGCATAAGCCCGGGCAGGCGGGCAGGCTAGACTAAGTCTATGAGAGGGCGGAGCCTTTGGATTTGACACTAATTAATTAAGTTTTGTATAAGAGAAGCTTGTGAGAGTAGCTATAGTAACAAAGCATATACAAAAGTTGGGCAAAAGCAAAACAAGCGAAGAAAGTTTATTTAAAACTCTTTCGATTGGTAAGCAAGTGTATGTTGTAGTCATGCTGCTCTTCTGCTCTTAATAATTATGCATGGAATTTATGAAAACATTTCAGATTTATTTGCAACTCGTAGTCTCGTCATAAATTTGTGGCAACTTATCACGCGCGCCACAAACATAAAATGCAACCAAACAATACAAATCCCCAAACGAGTTGTTGCCACCCCAACCAGCAACTCAACAACTCAGCACACAATCAAATAAATTTTCTTCTGGCCCGGCCCGTTTACATTCAAACCAAATAAAATAAAATATCGATTACAATGTGACATAAGCACAGGCTGAAGTACGCAGCTTCCAATATGCAAATACTGCTGCAAGCTGATCTCTTTGAATATATAATATATATATATAAATTAATTAATATCCATAAAAATCTATGTGCCGCATGTGCTAGGATTTCATTATTAATAATACGCATTTTTGTGCTGGCATAAATATTAAGCAAATATTTTCGTTAGCATATCAAAATTGTACTAAATTGTACCACAGATATGTACAAAATGTTTATTATTAAATACAAATGCGTTGTGTAGTGAAAGCTCGTTAAAGTTTTATAAGCAAATGGCTTAAAATTTAAAGCAAATTTTAGTAATTTATTCATATAATTTGTCTAGTTTATTTTAAATTTCTTTTTAGGCTAAATTTAATTTTTTCACTTCACTTCTGTTGCTTTTAATGCTGTTTCACTGTACTCATACTTAAGCTGTTTTTCCTTTTCGTTTTTGATGCACTGTAGACTGCAAACAAGTCACGCGTTGATTTGTTAAAAAAGCTTAATTTATGCGTCTACAACATTTTTTTGGCAACACTTTGGCAAAACTTGCAGCGAAAACTGAAAAATGATGCGAAAATAGGGTTTAGGAAAATAATATAAAGCAGGCAAGTGCTCCGCACTGGCTTTTAGTATTTTATTTTGTGATTTTTGCTGTATTTTGGCGCGTTGCTAAATTTAGCGAGTAAATATTTGCGGCTCGCAGCAAATTTGATGTGCCTTGAGGCACTCTCGGGCTCGGGCTTATGCAATACATCCGGGAATGATATTTCAGTCGACGCGACGACTGCCTGGGCCAATTTAATTGCGAGTACTCAAATTTTTCTAGTACGCGCTGTTGTTGTTGTTGTTGCGCCAAAGTGTCAAAGACCTTGTGACCGAGTGGGTAAAAACCAGGCAGTCGGTCTGTGGTGCACTGGGAGGCGATAGAAATAAAAGCGCAACTGTCAACTTGGCAACTGGTTGCAAATATCTTTTTTATAAACACACTGAGCATTAGACGTTGCTTCCGCTCTGTGTGTGTGTGTGTGTGTGTGTGTGTGTGTGTTGTGCGTGTGTGTGTGATATGTGGGCTATTGAAAGGTCCTCAGGCAAAGCGGCTAGAATGCTTAGACTGTGTGCTATACGCGATTTTTTTTATTTCGAATATTATTATTTTTGGCAACTGCATGGGGTTCGGCAAATTAGCGCGTCGCAGACTCTGCCAACTAATATTGATGATTCATTGGCGACTGCAGCCCACTCGGGTGCATCACTTGGTCACTTGCATTTGCACATTGGCTAATAAATTGCTATTTAAGCTATTTGTTTGAGTTTGCAGTCTGCTGATCAATCGGTTTGCTCGCTTAGCTATATTAAGTATACGCCCGTTTGTTCATTTACTTCAGCAGTTAATTGCATATTTACACAGCTGATAAATATATCATTTAAATCAATTTAAGCAACATTTTAGCACCTGTTAATGCCCTTGCTGTTGTTGTTGTTGTCTTAGGCGCCGTTCGGTGCTATTTTAGTTATGTTTATTGATTAAACCGAATTTCGATAAGACAAGCAATGCTCAGAGCAGCCACAAAATAAATACTTATAAACGTAATCTTATCAAAGTATTGCCAAGTTTTACTGCAAGCGCATTTCAGCTTTCAGCCCAAGAAAGGAAAATAAAGTATATTTCAGTTTGTGCAGCGAGTGGTGCAGACAATGCGACGACGTCAACAACTCGTATGACAGCAACTAAAATAGCAGCAGCAGTCGCAGTCGCAGCACGCGTGCGCTGCACTCAAGCTACTTTATTGGCATTGTGGCAAGCTGAGAAATGTTTGGGCTGCCTCGCAACTTGGGCGCACAGCAACTGTGGGGCAAGCAAGCCGAAGCTGCTTTGCGGCGTTTTCATGTGACATCATGCCTCCCAGTCAGGCAATTAAAACTATGAGCAATCCAGCAAACTATAGTTGCCTCGATTTGGCCTCCATATGGCTTTAGCATGCGCTCTCGACGGTTGCCAATGTGTTAGTGTTATAGCAAAAAATATTAAAGTTGCTTTTTTTTCTGTTTCTGTGGCTTGTCTAATTCTATGGAGAGTACGACATTGTTATTTAGCATAAAATGCGGATTTTATTAGATAAAAAAAATTTTTTCAACATGTTTTGAAAAGTTTTTGAAAATTTAATATTAACGTTGAAGGTGTAAACAATTTTCAAATATTTTAATTACGAAGAAATTGCAAACATATATTGTAGACTGAAATTACTATATGTGATTAATTATACAACATTTAAAATAAGTTTCGTTTCATATTTGATTTAAATTAAAAATATAAATTTTCAAAACATTTTCTCTCAAAGTTGTTTGCAAAAATCAATAAAGATGAAATAAATAAAATATTTGTAAAGAAAATGTTCGATATAAAAAGCGATGATATTATTATTATTTAAGAAAACATATTTCAACATAGATTTTACAATATATGCATTATAATTTCACTTAGTTATTTACCCTATCCTAATCGTTTTGAAGTCAGTTGCAGCTGTTTCTACTCAAGAGTAAGTCTAGACTTGTGCAGTTTACACGTCATTAATGAGAGTTAAGCTAATTAGCTACTTGGACCCGCGGGTGTTGATTGAGAAAAGTTTACAAAACAGAAAAAAGTAAGAAAACATTAAGAGAAGCAGGGAACGCTTAAACGTGGCCGCATCTTAAACTCATTTGCCTAACTGCCAAACAGCCGCAAGTGCTAGCCAGGTCAGCGCGAGAGAGAGAAAGAGAGAAAGAGATGAGAATGAGTGATGGAGAGAGTGGGGGGCAAGTAAGGAGCAACGTAAGCAGTCAGTGGCATTTGTAGACTCATTTAAAAATACACAAATGGTTTTATTAGTTGCTCAAATGAGCGACAGAAAAAAGCAAAACTAAAACAAATAAAATTTTTTATTAAAAAATAAAAATAACACTTATTTTTTTTTATTTTATTAAAAAAATTTTTTTATTTTTAATTATTAAATTGATTTAAATATAAAAATTAAAAATAAATCTAAATTAAATTCAGAAATTCTTTAAAAGAAATAATTTGATATTATTATTTTCAATTTTTAAAGCAAAAAATTGAAAATAACAGTTACGTCGTAATTTTTATAATAAAAATTGAAAATAACAATTGATAAATATTTTATCTAATGTGCGTGTAGGTAAATATAAATATATATAATCTACACATCAATACCTTTCATTTGATATATAATATGTATATATAAATGCATGTACACATGTACAATATTAACCCATTGATGCATTACTTTAAGAAAATTTAGTTTTTATGATTTATGTATATATTTATAGGTATTTATGAATATATGTATTTATGTCTATGAATATATGTATGTATATTTGTTTATGCTTATATGTGTACATTTATGATTGCCCATTGACGCCTAATGTGTAACGCCGAAATCGGAAAGAGATAGCAAATACAAATTTGACAGACATAAACTGATGTCAAAAAGACAAAACTTTTGTCCAACACTGTATCACAAAAAAAGCAAATCTATTTTTAAAATTCGATTTGCAGGCAGGTACAGCATAGTCAAACTTTTTGTATGCATTGCTACTTATTTCATTTGATAATTAATTGTGATGGGCCGCAAACGTGATGCTGTTGTTCGCGAGTTTTTTGACTTGAAGTCAAATGAATTTGTGTGCAAAATTTGTAATCGTTCCTTTAAGGGAAATTACATAACAAATTTGAAGAGGCATCTGGTGGAGTGCCATGCCGATCTCTATACGTCATAAACATATAAGCATACATACATACATATAAATAAATGCATATAAATATATACATATATCATAAAAACTAAATTTTCTTAAAGTAATGCATCAATGGGTTAATATTGTACTGTGTACATGCATTTATATTACATATTATATATCAAAATGAAAGGTATTTGAATGTGTAGATTATATATAAGTCCGATATTGATCTGGGTCCTTTGGTATAAAAAGATATTTCAATTCCCCTTTTATTTTCAATTTTTATGATAAAAATTACGACGTAACTGTTATTTTCAATTTTATTAAAAAATTGAAAATAAAAGTTATGACTTAATTTTTATTTAATAATTGAAAAATATCAATTATTTTTAATTTTTATTGATTAAATTAATTTTAATAATTAAAAAAAAATTTTTAACAAAAAATTTAAAAATAAAAGTTTATTTTGTTTTCGAATACGCCGTAAAAAAATAAGTTATGCGTACTTTTCCCACCCTCCTCCGAGGCTTTCTTGGGCTTCAATTTTTTTAAACTCATAACAATTATTTGCGGTCCCTGGTAAAAAGTCATGCATAAATGATGCTCTGAGCTCGTCTCTTCATTATAATTTTATTTCTGTATTATATATTATTATGCTTATGTGTAACTTACTCCCTCTATATATCGGGTCTCGTATTGGCGACTGCGCCCGACTTTACTTTGCGGCCTTTTTCTGCTGTTGTTGTTGTTGCTGTTGTCGTGACAGCCGTTGTCAGTTTACATTTCCAGTCCCAAACATTGTAAAATGTAAACCATTATCACTTTATTATTGTTGTTTATATGAGTTTGCCGTATCAGCGAATTTTGCGTTATTGCCTCGCAGCGTAGAAACTTATGCTGAAATTGCTATTAATTTGATAATTTACAGTTACAGTACGTTTAACAAAATGAAACAGCAGGAAACATTTAAATTAATTTCAAAACCATTTACACATGTGTATATATTTATTTTATTCGTCGGTATATATAAATAATCTCTGACAGCTGTTTAAGCTGCGCGACAGCCTCGTGACAATTTATGCGACATAACCAAGACATAAAAGGCAATTGCAATATTGCCACAAAAAGCAATTTCAATATAATTTAGCTTTGTGCACAATCACTGCAGTCGCAGCTCTCAGCTCTGCTATATACATAGATAGCTTACATAAATAGCATTGTCATGTTTTATGGCTTATTGTTGCTGTTGTGATTGTTGTCGCTGTGATTTGGTAATTGTCCGTTGGCTGGATGTTAAACAAATTGTAATCCACTTTGATATTTGAAATGTGTATGCCAAAATAATGTTTAAATTTAAACTAAATCTTCAATTTTTGCTTTTCGTGCTTACCAAAGTGTATTTAGTCGTCGGCTGTGCCATTCGCTTTTGTCTTACCGCCTATTTAATTTGATTAATTTTCAACTATTGTTAGTATCATGCTAAGCTTTTGTTTTTCATTTGTTGCCAACGTTGTTGCTGTTCTGTTGTCAATGCTGTCGCTGTCAGCCTTCGAAAAGCCTCTTATGCGGTATGCCTGACAACGACAGCAGCAACAGCAACAGCAGCAGCAACAGCAACAAACCATAATAAGCATGGGAATATCTGAGTCTAGCTACGGCTTAACGACATTCAAATGTGCTTACAAATTAAAGATACACGCCGAAAACAAACTGAATTTCCCAATCTTAAGCTGCCTGCTTGCAACTCATTGTCAGTTTATATTATTGGCACTGCCTTCACTATAAATTACACAGTTTATAAGAAAATTGCAGCACTTTAGAGGCAGAGCAAGAGTATAATAAGCACAACAGCAGCTAATCAACGAGCACTCAACAGCTTCATTTGCGCCCGTACTCGTATTACACGCAACAGCATTAGCCACAAGAGAGGCAGAGAGAGTGAGAGAGGAGGGAGGGGGCGAAAGGGTGCCCCAACATGGTCATGTCGAACTCATGCACAATTAGTCACTTGTAAGAGACAATTAAGTTTGCCAACGCGCCAAGCCACAACAAACGCACAGCACACAGACACACACACAAACACACACACAAACACACACACACATACACACACACATACATAATACATATGTATGTACATAGGTTAAGGGTACTACATATAGCCGAAGTATCAGTGCTGCCAACTATTGAAGAAATAACAGAAAGAACAGAAAATAAAACACAGAAATGTAAAAAATCGGACAGAAAAAAATTATGAACTCATTATTGAATTTATTTAGTATTATTTCCTTTTTTTTTTTTTGGATTGTAATATTAAAAATGAGAAGCTTACACTAGTGGGCATAAATATTTTGACGAAACTAAATTTGAAGGTACTCACCAATTGAGCATTTTGTTATTGACATATTAGCATCAATGGAAAGATCTTCAAAATCCCTTTTTAATGATACAAAATTTGTCACGTTAAAAAATTTTTTTTTCTTTTGATACAGATTTTTGAAGTTTTTTTCTAGACATTTAAAAAAAAATATTGGGATGCAAAAAGTTGACCCTATCTGCTTATATTTTATTTATTATTTTGTATGAGAAGAAGGAAGATTTTTGAAAAAACTTTTCAGTAGTCACTATTAATACAATTTTTGAATGGGTACTTACTTAATGGGTTAAGACAAATTTTGTATCACCTTTTGAAGACCTTTCCATTCCAATATGTCAATAACAAATGCTCAATTTTTCAACTTTAGTTTCGTCAAAATACTTTTGCCCACTAGTGTATAACCAAAAAAAAAAAAAATGGTAATTTATGTGTTTAGGATTGACGAACTAATTGACGAAAGAATAAATTGCGAAGTTATCGTAAATCTACCGATATCGATGTATGAAACATAAGATTCCAATTTGTTCTTAAAATACCAAACCCGATCCTCCACCAAATGCAGTCAAATTACCATTAAAACTACGAAAAACTAAAATAAAATAAAACGACAAATTTCTTGACAGTTGCTATTTGTCAATTTTTTTCCCGATGAAGCGCTTCAAAAAATTAACAGATCTATCTATAAAAACGCTGAATTGGCAGCACTGTAAAGCGTACAACAATACTTGTGCAGCTCTGTGCGTGTGTATGCTTGTATTGGTGACTGGCGCTTATTTGCCGTTAAATACCAAATGACAACAACAGTGACAAAAGGAGCAGCAGGCAGAGCAGCCAAACTAAAGAAAAGGCAAAAAAAAAAAAGAAAAGTAAAACAAAAGCATATTATTAACACCTCATTAAACTTTTAACGATTTTAAATTACAGTCTTGAAACGGCGCAAGCTAATGAATACAAATTAGACGCAATAGGTGCGCGGCTTGTAGCTACAAGATACAAGATACAATTACTATGCAGCCCACTGTTTTGTCATGTCAGCAAACAGAAAAAAAAAACAAACATTATGTTTATGTTGCTTGTAATGTGCTTTCAATGTTGTTTTTTATTGCTCATACGCCGCATTGACCACACCCCATATTTCACACTGTTTTATTAATCAACAACGTTCGACAGTTGGACAGTTCGACCGACCGTCTGAATTGTTAAATGCAAATGAGTCTCAAAAGTTTAAATGGGAACAGTTCAAGGTCTTCCAACTAATGCATATGCAAAATGTTATGTTGTGTTATAAATTTACCACACAAATATATCAAAAAGAGAGAACAAATATCACAGAGTTTCTAGTTTTAGCATATTTATAAGCACGTGTAGCTGCTGCTGCCACTTCTAGCTGCCCATTGTTGTTGTTTATTGTTTTATTTATGTCATTAAAGTGGCATTCGTTAGGCAAATTATACGTATAATTATAAAATTAACTGCTTCCGTTTTGTTCACTTCTGCAGAACCACAGCCATCAGCTTAGATCACGCATAAATTTGTTCAAAAAAATTACCAACACATACATAAGTGTGATGTGTATCTTTTTATACCCATCTAGCCAACTAGCTGGACTTGAGTACTCAAGTTCTTAATGTTCGTTCTGTGTAGATATTTTTGCGTGTTTTCGTTTTAAAAATAGACGCATCTTGAGCTTTTTCTAGTTAATTGTGTGTGCCAACATTTTTTAAATCCTCTTGTTATTTGTATTAAAATTATACGCAGCAGATTTATATAAATTAATTAGTGGCAAGCGAATTGTTAAATTCAATTTAAGCAGCATTTAGTGGCACGTGCCTAAGCCTTTCAAATTTATAAAAACAATTTAGGAAAAAGGCAAAAAGTAGAGTTCATTTCTTCAGCTATGAAGTTGAACTTAGCAATACTAAAAAACTAATTCTTGAATTTATTTCGAATTCGAGAAACATTCAACATTTTTGTAGGCGTTATCAAGATGTCTTTGAAACTTTATTTGCTTATATTTATACTTAATTTTTATTTTTTGTGTGCTGCTTTATGCTGCTGCTTTCTGCTGACATAATTTCATAAAATAATAATAACAAACGCGATGTTTGCACGCTCTGCAGCATATTTGGGCGCTTTTCAGATTTTGTTGTTGTCCACTGTTCGCCTCCATTTAATATCAAAGCAAGCCGACAGTCAGCACAAAGGCGAGACGACACATACAATGATACAAATAAACAAACAAACAAACATACATAAGTATGTATGTATATGCAAACATAGCCACGCCCCCTGATTTTGGGGTAGCACGTCCTACGCGGTCTTCCACTTTGTTAGTTTTGGCAAGCAACCAAAAAGTCAAAAACAAAACAACAATACGGCAAAGTGAGAGAGAGAGAGTGAGAGAGAGAAAGAGAGAAAATTTATTAAACTGCAAAAAAATGCATAAAAGTAGAATGTGAACACAAATTAAAAATCAAGGTAACAATAGCTTGAAACACAATAGAAATTTTGTCAAAAAATTCAGAATGTTGCTCCACAAAAAATAACAAAAAATATGTGCACGACTCAAAAGCTCAGAAGACTGCTGAAAGATGAGACCAAGTAAAGGTCGAGAGCGACATGCGGAGTGGAGTGTAGCGGAGGGTGGGGTGGGGTGGGGGGCAAGGTGTTTGCCTAAACGGTCAGCATTGTGTGGGCGCGTGTGAGTTTGGCCATAAAGGCAACTACTACTAACTTAAGTTCGGTTGTTTTTTTTTGTTGCCACAACAGGTTTATGGCCAGTTGAGATTTTTAGTTTTTGTCGTTGGTTTGTGGTTGAAAATGGATTTCAATTTTATTTAAAATTATGACATTCATCTTAATTTTAGCCAACGCATAGCTAATTAATTTGTAAATTTATCTTCTCTTTCTTGCAGGTGTGTATTGGTCTAATGCCAAACTGGTCTGTGGCTTAAATTGAGTGTAGCCAAGTTAAAAGCTGTTGACTCGTTAAGTTAAGGTTTGAAATGTTTATAAGCTTAAGCTCAACTAAAAAGAATGCAAAATGCTTAAAATATATGTTGTAGCTTATCAAGATCAAAGATCGAAATGCATAAATTGAAATTCAAAAACAGATTTTTATACAAAGCTTTGCTTTCCTAATCTTTGCCTGTTCCATATCCCCCCCAATCGCTTTTTGGCCAAGTTAAACTCTCTAGAGAGACCTTCTAGACTTTTCTTTGGGTTTTTGTGTGCCACTGCCAAAATTTCGTGCCTCATTGCAAGTGCCACATGCCACATCTATTCCATGTCTGCGCTTTGTTGGGCTCGTTAGCTGTCTATGCGCTTGTATAATTTAATTAAAATGCAAGTGTATCATTAATTTTAAGCAGCATCAAGGCCTCTGCAACAATTTGAGGATGAGCCACACACACACACACACATGCATACATTCCTAGTTGTCTCTGGTAATTGCTGTCATTAATCTTTTGGCAGCTGCCGCTCAGCGCAAACTCCGGCAACTGCAACTTTTTTTCAATGGCAAGGCTTTGTATTTGGCATCTAATGAATGTAGTTATACTTTTTCCCATATGTTTCCCCTTAAAGTGTGCCAAGGCATCGCGAGTTTCATATCATATTTGTGTGCCAAAGTCTACGGTTTTGATCTGTACGTTGCACTTGGCGGACCTTAAGTTGATTAATATACTCAACGTGCCTTTAGTTGTCAGTTGCATTTACATATGCAATCAGTCTGTCAGTCGATTAATGATTTTTAATAATAACTCAAGTTAATTAATTGTCGGGAATTTATGTTTTCTCGTTGAGGAACGTGATTGTGATTGGTTTATTGAATAACCAATTTATGAATATGCATGGGATTCAAATTGGTATTAATTTTAACATTCTGAAAAGTAGAATCGAATCTATTGTCACGTCTTGAATGAAATGGAGCAGCTAAGATAAATATTGTTCTTTCTGGCAGCACAACTTTTTCTCTCAGTGTACATTCCCAAGCACCTATTAACCCTTGGGCTTTGGAGCTTGACACTGCCACCCACCGAGCTCACAGCTCCATGACAGACGCACGACAAACAACTCGAGTTGATTTCATTTTAACATATTCAAAAGCAAATTATACACAGATAAAAACTGAAACTACAACAGAAGTGTTGAGATCGCACTAATTACATGTCAAAGCGACCCACATGCCACACACACACACACACACACACATAGACGGACAGACCCACAGCCAACACCTTGGTGCATAAATTTACAACAAACGACGCTTGTCACCGCGAGCCAATTTCCCGCTCCCGCTCTCCGCTCCCACATGCTCCACTTCTGGCTTAAGTTGCATGTGCGGCAATTTGTGAGTTTTGTGCGTCGCCGCGTGTGCTTCAAAAAGTGTCAAATGTGAAATTTATGTAGACAGGCGGAGCTGTGCGAGTGGCGCAAGCGCAGCATTTGCTTTTGCTTTTGCCACGCTTTGAGCCTTGGGCTTTGAGTGCAAAAACTCTATTTAAATAAAAGGTGAAAATCAAGTTGCTGATTTTATTAGCGAAGCGTTTACTTATGCGCCGACACACATAAAAACGAAATATTCAAACGCATAGGCGACAAATCTACAGCCAGACCATAACTCAAATCCATAGACCTAGAGGCCAAAGCCATAAAAGTTGGGTTCAGTTAAATTTGACTGGAGGGAAACCATTGAGATGCAAAATTGTTTTCAATTTAATTTCCCTCTATATTTATATAGCAACTTCCGTCTAGTATTTTTAGCTTTTCTTCGGTTCGCATAAGAAATACCAACTAGATAGGACCCGATCGATTAATATATAAACAAAAAAAAGGATGAATAATTATTAAAAAAATAAATTTGTATAGTTACCGGGTCGGGCCAAGCATTTAATATTTATTTCGATATTAAGCAGGGTCAGTCCTTAGAAAGTGACCCCACAAATGCCTAGGAAATTCCACATATATTTCGGGCTACAGTCCGATTCCTCAGTGAGGACAATGTCTCACTTCACTTTATTATATACCGATCACTGACAAAGTGTAATGAGTTACCATTTACAACGATTCTAGCCTCCGATTTCGGCTTTTCAATGCCCATACGTCCGCTAATTCATCAAAACCATCTTCAAGGGTTTATTAACTGCAGCTAACTTTAAGTTGTCCTTCTATGACACTTTGGCATTTATAAGCACTAGCAACGTTACGGAACCACTTTCGGATCAAGCTCTCACAGTCTGAGTTCCTCAGGGGTGCTACAACAAACAGCATCCCTAGAGAATCCGCAATGCCAACCAATTTGCATTCTCCGACATATGCATATTGTTACCGAAACAATTAGAGAGTGGGTAGAAGTGGTTCTGACAAATTATGGCTGGGTTGAAGCTGGGTTCTGCTGGAAACCCTAGTCAAATCCCTGGCGAGAGGATTTGGGTGGGTTGACAGTTTTACCTTGTACGACGCTTTTTGCTTGTCTATTTCACCTTTCCCTGCGAGAAAGCCAAGATCCTTGTGGATGTTTTGGTTTCATATATACCATGGTGCTCCAGTAATAGTTCTCAGGATCTTTGATTGAGTGCGCTGTATGATGTCTATGTTGCTCGCGTTCCTCCAAAGCTGGGAGCCATACGACCAGATTGGCTTGAGAGTGGAGCACGATCTTGTAGTCTATACACAAGGGCGATCGTTTGTTTATAACCCAGTGGAGGCTGCTGGCTCTTGGTTTTAGGTGCAGTTTCTTACATTCGATATCTCAGACGTGTATCGAGGTGAACGCCGAGATACGTCACTTCGTTGATGTTCCTTCTATAGAATGAGATAGTGTATGCTGGAATTTGGGCGCAGCTACTTGTACTGGCAACTGACAATTGAACATATTTATGCAAAGCAATGAAAGCACAAATCTATTTTTAGTTATGTTGGCAGCAGCAACAACAACAACAAGCTTAATAACAATGAGTGAATGTTGGTGCGTTGTCAAGTTTCATTGACATTATGCGCATATATTGTGTGCTCTATATTTAACATGTCGCTAGCTGAAAGAATTTCTAGATGAAGTCACTCATGTTTTGCCTGTCACAGGCAGTTCAAGGCCAATTTGATTGATGGCCTATAGCACTGTTAGCTCATGGCTTGACTCTGACTCTCACTCAGAGGTTCATTCTTTTGTTTTTTTTTTTTGTTTTCATCTTTGCTGCTGCAGCTCATTAGTGCAATTGAAGAAGTAAGGAAAAAACTAAAGCCATTTGTTCACTTCCTGCCCAATACGTTTGCGTGGGAATTACAAACAAGTTGCAGACAGGGCAGGTGCACACACACACACACACACACACTTGCACGTAATTCATTTTTAATTGCAGCCAATGTCTATAAAAGCGTAAGACCTGAAAATTGTGCTCTACTTTCACTCCAAAAAAAAAAAAAAAAATAAATAAAAACAAGAGATCTTTACTCAAGCGCATGCTTAATGCAATTACATTAAAACTTGCAAAAAACAAAAAGAGCGTAGCGCATAAATTAACATGCGAAATTGTTGTACAACTTTATAAGGAAGTTGGGTAAAATGTTTAATTGACAAAAGAGCCAAATGAACAAAAAACAAAAGCTTATATAAGTGCATACAGCTGCGACCTACATGGCGTATGCGTATTTATAAAATAAAAAAGCAACAATTGCGGCTTGAATGCATAATGCAGAGTAGCCAACGATCCACACTTGCCACACAGTGTGGCACAAACGTCGACGTCGGCGCCGGCGCATCGCTCACAAATTAAAAACCAAAAGCCACCAATGCCAACAATTTCAGCAGACCTAGTGCCAAATGAGAGGCGTGGCAGTCGGTCAGCATTTAATAAATATTTTATTTCATTTTTACCTGATTTTGGCTGCAACGCCTATAAAAATTATATGGCTATAATTGTTAGTTGACCAAGTCTATAAAAAGTTAACGCTTGCTTATGCATTTGACACCAGTCTAAACAACTCTTAAATGTTAAATTCATAATTTTACAAGTTTTAAGCTGCCACAAGGGAATAAAATGTTTGCTTTTTGCAAAATATTTCTTTAGCTGGCGCAGCATTTTCGCTTTAAAAATAGAACATGGCGCTAATCCCAATGATGAAATGCCTCACGTTGTTCGCTTAGTTCACATACGACAGCCACGTATGGGAAGTAATTACTTCCGGGAAGCAGAGAATATGAAAAGTCTAGCCAACAATAGCTTAGAGGTAAATAGCTGCATTCGCTAGAAAAATATCAGAGCTCCATATAGCTATGGCTGCCAAATATTTATTCCACGAAATAAACAACAATGATGTGCATTAATTTTGACAAAGTAAAAAGACAGCAGCAACAACAATCGTACAGATTTAACCAAATGCTAAATAAAAACAGGAGCAGGTGGAAGGGGGAGGGGGGAGGGACTTGCTTGGAAAAGCTTGGCACGCAGTGGAAAATTGTGAAATCATCACGAAAAACACTGAAAATTCGTACGCCCGATAGCAAAATTACGTGAGTTGCAATCGAATGAATAAAGAGAGACAACAAAATCTCGAAACAAAAGCGGCAATGGAGAAACCCTCTGAATAGAAAGATGCGATATACAATTTAAGTTGCTGTTGTTGCTTTAACTAAACAAACACTAAATATTTATTTGCATTTGTGTGTGTGTGTGTGTGTTATCAACTTGCCCCCGAAAATGCGGCATGAATCCTTTTGTTGAGCCATTGACTTTATGGCGAAAGCGTGAAGCGTAAAAATCAACTGCCACGCCCACGCCCACTCTTTATGCCTGCAGGCAAGTCGAGCTGCCAGTTGCAATTTGTTTGTTGGTGGGCGTAATTGAAAAAAAGCGCATTGAACAATCGCGCATAGCAAATTTGTTCAACGCTTATTTCCTCTGCCAAATCAAAGGCAGCGGCAGACTTTAAGCATTAAGTCTCAGCTTGGCCAACGTGGCGTATACGCTATGCCAAGGCAACATTGCATCCTTACGCTCCAATAAAAATGTCGAAAGCGCGCGCTGCTCCTGCGGTCCGCTATGCACTGAATGTTATATGTACGTACCAGCGAGCTTTTGGGCAACTTTATGCGCTTTGAATGGCTTTTATTTGTTTGCTTACAAGCAGAGAGAGAGAGAGACAGAAAGAGAGAGAAAAAAAATCAACTGTGCACGTAGCACAAATTGCATTTTTATTGGCCAACGTCCTTGGGTTAGCCGTCCTGAATTGAGTATGAGTTTATTGCTTGTTGCTGCAGCCAGCGAGAGAGAGAGATAGAGAGAGACACAGCTGTTAATCTACTTAAATCTGTATTAAAGAAAGAGAGTTATAAATAAATGTATAGCAACAGAGAGAGAGAGAGAGGAACAATAAATTTATACAAGTTAAAAGAAACTTTGTCAACTTTTTGCATTCAAATTCTAAACGTAAAAATATTATTTGATGATATAGTTCGGATATTTCAAAATCATTACACATAGCTTCCAAATTGGGATCCTCTAACTAACAACAATATTTACAAGCCTTCTAAGTCTTTTGCTAAATATCCTAACCTTACTTTTCAATTACAATGGACAATTCCATTTATATTTATTTTACAATGAATTTAAATGGTTTAACAATTACTTTTGACACACATTCCTCAAATAAAAATCATTCTCACTTACATAATTGATAAGCCTTTCTATTCGATACTCGATACTCTGGTGAGATACTTCAGTAATCGATACACTGGTATTTCAATTTAATTAGACACATCAATGAAATTAAATTGCTTAAAACTTTTGACCATATTCTTTAAATAAAAATCAAGTCATTAAATACGCTTTTCCCCCTCATTTTGCAATTTAAATTAAAATTAAATACTTTATATCACATTGGCCATTTATTATCCAAGCACTAAGCTATCCACATCATAAACCATTTTAATTCCTTTATTTTTTATTATATTATTGCATTTGTCATTATTGGTGAGCATAAGTGGCGTTTAATGAGTAATTGAATATTTTTAAATTGCTATTAATGTGCTCGTCAGCAAATTAAAATCGCAGCAGACTGCGATATCAGCAAAAGTTAACTTTGTACCTTCGGGCACTAACGACAGCCAAACGCTTTTTGCATGCAATCTACAAAATAGAGAACAAACCAACTTCGACTTCAACTGACAGCTAAGGCAACGGTAACGGGTTTTGCGCAATTTCATAAACATTTAGGTGTTAGCTAGACAAGAAGATATCTACTTGGTGTAGCTAATGTTGCTGTTGTTGTTGCTGTTGTTGTTGTTGTCATGCAATGCGCAAACACAAGAAACTAATTGAATTTTTTATAGCAGTTGGTCGCTGTCTCGCTCTCGCTCTCGCTTTAACTTTAGGCACTTTAGCATTTTTCGCAGAGTCAGCAAAAAGGCAAAAGTTGCTGCTACGTGCCACAATTTTCAGCACTATTTGACACACTGTGTTGTTATTGTGTGTTGTTTGTCCTAACAAAACATAATCAGCATATAATTAAATGCCACTAACATGCAGCACGCAAAGTATCTTGTAGTTTCACAATCCGAGCAATCGTGTTCAAGGTTGTTAATTTTTGGTCATTGTCTAGCCAACCACCCACCCACCACCAACCCAATCACATAGACATGGGCGTGCTGACCTCAATATACAGCAGCAGCAGCAACAACAACAACAATAAAATGCTCTTGCCTCTGCTTTACATTTGTGCCGCAGTTTTCATATTTTTTCTGCTTTCTGCTGACGCTGGCAGCATTTTTATGACGCTCACTGTGCGCTTTTCTCGAACAATGCCCATGCAATTAGTCTTGCTCAAGTACTTGCCATGCATTTCCATTTCAATTTGCAGTTTCAAGTGCCCAAAGTTCTAAACGCATTGTCAAGAAGCAAAAACAAAACAAAATGTGACCCAATTATATTTATATCGTATACTGTTTCTACAGTTATCGTTTCTAGCTGAATTTAAGCTAAATTTGAATTTGGTTATAAACAATTTTTTTTTGCTTTTATTCCATGTATGTAAACTGAGTGCAATTGCCGTTCATTGGCTTAGTTTACTCGTTTCATTCAAATTGTCAGCAACTCTATGAAAATAATCACTTAAAAATTGCCGCCGCAGCGTAATTGTAGCTTACCCCACCGCACCCCGCCCAGCACGGCCCACAGCCCACTCCCCTACCACTTCCACTTGTCATGGCCCAGTTTGGAGTATGCGTGTGTGTTCGTGTGTGTGTGTGCGGAGCCATGTTACATGAGGCAGTGTCTGCCACTCTTATCAGCAAAAAATAAAACTAATTTTAATTAAAGCACTCGACGCTTATTTAGAGAATATTTTATATATGCATATAATAAATTAGTTTACTTTATGTTTAACAACAGCTTGTGTAAGCGTAAAATGTTTTTTTAGTTTTAATGAGCTTTTAGCCTCAACTATTGAGAAGTTCAGACCTTAGCTTAGTGAAATTTGCTGTTGTAATTGATAAGAAATCGTTTTAAGAACTTGAAAGAATTTAAAGCTAAATTAAAATGAATTATACAAGAATATTTTATGCGATGTAAGTGACTTCAGAAAAAGTTTTGATCAAAAAATCAATTTAGAGCAATCGATAGTAACTTGTTATCGGGCGTATCCATAGAGAGGATTGTTGAAATTACATCGTTCATCGGAGAGTCCACCAACAAAATGATCACACTTATGGGTATTTAAAAAGTGATTGTCATTTGTAACATTTTAGTTTAACAACGCTCACTGCTCACTGGACAACCCATTGGTGAAACTTACAAAGTTAAAGACCAGCGTGGAGTTCGAAAGCTTCAACGAAATGGCGTTGGATTAGGTTAGATTAGGCTGGACAGGCTATAACTATAGGAGTAAGTGGGGAGTGTGGTTTTTGATGGGCTGTATGGAGGAAGGGGCTGCCTATGTAACGTCTCCGGGCTCTGTGGGCTAGTGCACCCGCGGAACCATCCGGTGGAGTCCAGAAACTTGAAAGTCGAAGTCTCCTTTGGTGAAGTGCTGGGTATTCGCAGAGGAGATGTTGGATGCTTAAGCTCTAGTCCTACAATAGACAGTACTCGCATTGGTGAATTCACTGCACGCTCTGCTTAGATGAAATCATCAACGAAATCACCACCGAAAACACCAACGAAATCACCAACGATTATCGTTTGATTATCAAAAAACTTCAGGAAGCTTTATCGCTGTCGAATTTAAGGTGTTGACTATTGCATGTCGAGCATCTAGAGATTTCAGCATTGGGGCTAACGCAATCGTGTCCAGCATATAAGCCTCGTCTTTTAGTGCCATAAATCCAAATGCCCATTGGGCCTCATTTTGCAATGAAAGCGATTTCCATGAGCATTGAACATTGAACAGCCAATGCGTCCATTGTTTGGACGCTTGCTGACAATTTTTGCGCGCGCGTGCATTTAGCGCAGACAAGGTAATTATGCTGAGATAAACTACACATACGTGGCCCCCACCCCACCCCAGCAACAGCAACAGCAACAGCAGCAGCAGCAGCAATCAGCCGGCACTTTGTTCTACCGCTGGCATAATCTCATAATATGCGGGGTCTCACTCGAGTTTAGTCTGTCTCCATGTGTGTGTGTGTGTGTGAGTGTGTGTTGGGCGCAGGTTCGTTGATGCGTTAATTTGCATGCAACATGCACTATGATTACCCGCAGCAATTTGTTGCAACAACAACAGCAGCAGCAGCAGCCAAAAGGGGTAAGACAAGCTGGAGTCATGCCCACTGGGCGCACAGCATACGAAGCTGTTGCTGTTGCTGCTGCTGTTGCTGCTGTCGTTGTTTGAATATTTGTGGGCAATGCCAATGAATTTGTTGTTGCTGTTGCTTGTTTGTTTGTTTGTTTGCTGACCAGCCTGCCTGTTGGTTGCTTGGATTGTTTGCACATCTGCAGCAACTGGACGTACCGAGAGACCGAGAGAGGCTTCTACAATTGCTGTGCGCCCAGTTGTATAATTTGCAATTGTTTGTTGTTGTTGCCACCAGAGCAGCAGCAGCAGCAGCAGCAGCAGCGGCAACATGCAGTTATTACTGCTGCTGCTCTTCAGCTTTTTAATTATCAAAATGCGGCTGCCGCTGTCAGCGATTTGTAGTTGTTGCTTTAGCTGTTATTGTTGCTGGCCATTGTTTGTTTGTGTGTTGCTGTTGCTGTTGCTGTCGTTTTATTTTTGCTTAAATTACAATACTTAAAATCAAAAGATTTCCCCTTTCGTTGGCCATGCCATTGTTGTTTATTTACTGATTTCTTTAACATTCGCTTAACATTCTGATATTTGTTCAGCATATTTTTGTTGCAGTTGTTATTAGTTGCTCTGTTTTTAGCTTGAACTGCTGATTCATGCGTTTCCATCCACTCATTGCAATCCCTTTATTTATAGATTTGTAATTTCATTTCCATTTCACTCCAGTGTAAGCTCTCAAGTCTCAATCTGCCTTTGCCTACGCATCTGACATGCATTTAGAAACTTTATTGCAAATTTTGTGTGTTCTGTGTGTTTGGCAACAGCAACACAGTCGCTCTAGCCAGGCGCTGGCAATCTGCAACATGTATCTGTAATTTAGTTTACAATAGACCAACAGCTGAGATAAAAGAGCTCATTGCATTTAGTTCACTTGACAGTTGAATTGAAAATCTTAAAGCTAAATGATTGATTGATTGTTCAGGCAAACTAAACAATGCCAGCGAGAAAATATTAAATCAATAGGAACTATGACGTCAGCGAGTGCATTTGTTGCGAAAAAAAGAGAGTACAGCCTAGAAGGAATTATAGAAGAATATATTAAACTAATTTAAAAAAATACTGAAAAGAACATAATTTGTGCACTCATAAGAAAGTATTTTGCCTCTCATTTAAAAAATTTAAATTAGCTAAAGAAGCTTCAATTGGATATTAATATTGATTGAAACAGTAATATTTGAACAAATTGTTATTGAGTTTAGATAGTTACACACAAAATTTGATAGATAGACTTAAGCTAATAATTCTAGCTTATTGTAAATGATTCAATTTTGAATTTAATTGTCTTATCAACGTAATTTATGCGTAAAAATATTTCACTTAATTTTTTTGCTTGAATATTCCAAAGAGCTC
Organism: Drosophila busckii; assembly: GCF_011750605.1. Taxonomy (NCBI): domain Eukaryota; kingdom Metazoa; phylum Arthropoda; class Insecta; order Diptera; family Drosophilidae; genus Drosophila; species Drosophila busckii. The sequence goes on along the minus strand of NC_046606.1, from coordinate 17,784,315 downwards.
ATCTGATTTTTTTAATTTTTCCAATTGCTTGAATCTTTATTGATCATAAACATATCGAAACTTTGTGTTAATATTGCTAGATTAATACAAATCTTGAGTTTCGGTAAAGCTACCAGGGCTGCAATAGATTGAAGCACAAATTGCTCAAAATGCCTGTTTATTCATGCAAGGCCAATAAATTTGACTTCTACAAACAGCTGATCTAAGCTCGCAGAAGAAGCTCAAGCGCTCTCTTCTTTGCGCTTGTATTCACGCGCTCTCCTCTTGCGCTTGCACTTACGCGCTCTCTTCTTTGTGCGTGCATTTGGCACGCGCTCTCTTGGTACGTTCTTATTAAGTTCTTCTCGCTATCAATAATCTTCTATGATTTTATCTATCGCTAAGAATTATGACGCCGAGCCTATAATTCTCTTCATCTTCACTTACATTCGATCGTCGCAACTAACAAGTTGAACTTACCACAGCAGCCGATACGTGGACAGACTGGTTGCACATCCAAACCTATTGGCGAGCAGTCTTGCCGAACCATTACCTCTCCGGCGTCTAAGGAGAATACATCCCACAGATCTTTCTACTCGTTCAATATCTTAATTTTGTACATTTGTAAATAGTTAAGGCTCCTGTACCATATATCACAACCCAATAGATAAACGTCCGGTCATGTTCAGAAGATCCTGAACGATTCCGGCGAAAATTAAAAAAAAAAAAAAAACAAGTTGAACTTGACTCGCTTTAGATCTTCCAAACGGACAGACCCTGCTCTGTAAGCCGGCCGTGCCGCATATATATATGTACATACATATACTCGAAACATATTTGTAACTTGTATTGAACTAAAACTAAACCTGCAGAAGGCAGTAATGAATCTATATATTATAAATAAATCCCTCATCGTTTTCTAATATATCTTCGGGCGTTAAATAGCGATTCGCTCAATAGCTCAACAATGCCATTAACCATTTAGTTAATGCAATATCATAAGCAATATCATGCAACACATTAATATAAAAATGCTGGGGTCATGCATTTTTCTCTTTATCCTCAGATCAGCTGAATCCCACGATTCATTACGTCGCCTGCATTCCAATTTAATCTTGAACAACTTGCCAACTTTCTCTCTAGCCAATAGCAGCGCATTTTGAAAAATCCGTTTTAAAGCTATTTGCCATACGCATTTGCATATAGACTGGGCATAATGTTTGCTGCTGCTGCTGCTGCTGCACCATAAATCTTAATAATTAATACATAGCCAAAACCAAAGGCATGAGCCACAAGCACAGACCACAATCTACACAGCCCACATACGAGTATTGCAGAGAAAATTAAAAAATGTGCCACAGTCTGCCATAGAGCTAAACTTTTTTCAATTAAATTTTTTAATATGCCTAGCTGCAGACAATGTTTTGTATCTGGTGTGTGCATGTGTGTGTGTGTGTGGCGTCTGCCTGGCGCCTAAGACAGCCAAATGTAAGCCAATCAGGCGCAGCTGCAACAGCAGCAACTGTAAATTGTAGCAAGCTGTATTAGTGGCGTCACCAAAAAAGGCGGCATGCCACATCATGCGCGCCTAACAGATTTGGTTTCGGCTACGAGGTCGCATAATCGCAGTTGACATTTTGGCGTTGGCCAAAATTAGTACAAAGTGCATGCGTGCAACACACACTTGCAACACTCCACATGCAGTTGCTTGAACTTAGATACAAAATGCAAATAAATGGCAAGCAGATTGTCGCCGCTATAAATTTAACATGCACCATGCAGACGTGGCGCCAAAATCTGCCAGTGCGTCTCGTGTTGCAACTGTCAGTGGCATGTAAGCGCATGTGGCAAAGACACACACACACGCACACACACTGAAACTCTCGCAAATTGAAAACTTATGCGCGCATTAACAATTTATCAGTTGAATTGTTTGGGATTTTCTCTTCGCCTGCCAGCGGAAAATGCAAAATAAACAGCAACAAAACGAAAATTGCGGCGAACTGTGGCGCAATCGCATTTAAAATAAACAAATAACTGGAATAAATAAATACGATAAAAAGCGAAATGAACATGCTTTAATTTATAAATATCTTCTGCATCAGTGTTAATTATTTTTGCTTTTCAAAATATAAATCCAACTTTTAAAGTCGCTTTGAATCATTTTTGCCTCTATGTTAAGTTTGCACAAGAGCCCAAGCAATTAAATATATTATTTTGTAGTTTTAAGAACATAAGAAAATAAAAGCTACAATGCTCATATTTTGAAATTTTGTTAACTATCTTTTATAAATGTAGCGACATTTGTCTCACAGTCACTATTTAAAGAATATTAGATTAAAATCGGATCACCGCATAACGTTGAAATTATCATCTAAGCCTGCTAAGGCTGCTCGATAATTTTAACTATGTCAAAACACACAAATGTTATTATATTTTATACGAACGTTTATACTTACGTCATAATTTGAATATGAAACAAAATTTAATTCTTTGGTTTTTCGCATTGATTGTATCGATTGAAATTTCATAAAGTCCCATTTATAGAAAGTCTTTTAAACGGAAAATATAGATCATATATATAAAACTCGAGAATTTGGCCTAAGCTATCTCGTAAATTCGTTTTGACAAAATATCATGGGACACCCTGTATAGTCTCGATGTAATATTTAGAGCTTAATATTTAGTAAATTAAAATGTAATATATAATTTGAAACACGAGTTCAACGAACCAAAGAAAAAGATCTGCTGACGGCTGATGATGATCTACGAGTTACAATCTACAGCAACAAATGTGTCATAAGCAAACCCAACAAACCATAAAATGTTGAACAGTTCAAGCATATCGATAGCCTACCCCCTGGTAAAGTTGAATTTTATTCTTGTTTTTTTTTTGCCGCTATTGTTGACATAATTGTTATCGCCTGTTGTAGCCGCTGCACAAATTGTTGCTGTTTGACAAGTAGTCAACAATTTTTGATAATAATTACGACATGCATTGCAACCTGTCGGGGGGAGAGAGCGGATGTTTTTATTTGTGCTAAGGAAAATTATATAGCTAAGCAGCACTATAGACTTGTTTGATAATAAATTATATTAGATTTCTTGAGAAATTTATGGCACAGGTTGAGCAACGACTACTTGCCTGGCTTGGCTTGGTGGACACGTGTTGTAAAATTGATTTTCAATCAGGGCTATAGATTTTCTACGAAAAATAACGCCATGATATATGACAAGCATTTATGAGCTAGATAGTTGGGCAGTTGCTGTTGCATGAACCTTCGGAATTTAGTTGGCAGTGGGGTCAACTGCAGAGCTGCAGCTTTTGTGTAAATTGAAAAACTTGTATAGACCAAGAGTTGAGCATAACATTTAGCAGGAAATGTGTCAAGGTGGGCAAGCCAAGTGGTTGCCTGGCTCTGAGCCAAGTCTGCTAACAGCACACAATGTGAACTTAGGCAAGCGTAGACTGCTGCTGCTTTCGCTGCCACGCCCCTTTTAGACAATTACTGTAAGCAAATTCCCACACGTTTGCCTACTGTGGCTGCTGATATTGCAGTTGCAATTGCAGTGACAGCGACGACAAAAATAGAGACAAGACGTTGCTACGAGCAGCCAAGTGGGCGTGTTGTGACACGCCCAGTTAGCTAGCCTGTAAGGCCCCTGCGGTCATGGTCATATAAAGCCAGAGCCAGGCTCCTTCTCTTCAACTCATGCATGCAATTTGCATTTCTCTCTCGCTCGCTCTCTTTCTCTCAATTTGGCATACGCTGGCAGAAATAGCTTTTTCATTGCATACTTTTGTGCATGGCTGCATGTGTGTGAGTGTCACATTGCACAATTCAATTGAATTGCCAGCCAGGCTGGCTGCCTGCCTTGAGTTCTTAAGCCCATCCCGGCTCAAAGTGCAATGAAGCAGCGCATGGCATGGCAGCCAAAAAAAAAAAAAAAAAAGAGTTTGGAAGGGCACAAGCATTTGGCTGGCAGCTTCACTTACGAGCCCAGTCTCAAAGGCGTCTGCCGAACGGCAGCCAAACTGCTGCTGATGCTGCTGCTGTTACTGTTACTTTTTTGTCAGTCAGCGTTACTGACGCCAGAGCGTTGAGTTGGGCTCACATAACTTGCTGGCCAATTGCCATGTGTGGGTTGTGCGCTCTTTGCCTGATTGGAGTAAAGTTCTGGCGCTGCTCTGAAGTGTGTGAAGTGCTCTGAGGTTTGTTTGATTTATGTGCAGCCATTTACGAAAAAAAAACCCATAAACACGCCGTTGGGCGTCCAGGTCCAGACTTTTCAATTTTCCAGTTGAGAGCCAAGCGCAAGGCCTTAAAATATAAATTGTTGATTAATCGATTGTTTTCAAATCTTCAACAAATAATCGAAAGCGCTTGTTGATTCTTTACATTATTAGCGATACTTTTTATTTAAAAACTGAACTCATATATTTTTGAAAAATCGAAAAAACAATCAATTAAATGTATGTGTGATTATTTGTTAAGCCATTCAATTGTTTATGATTTAATTATTTGCTGATGAATTTGATATGCTATTTAAAATTTATTTACCTTCTATAGCCTCACTACCTATCAGGCCATTATGTCATGCACATTCTGCCAACAATCTTAACTTTTTTATATATGCTATATATATGGCATGTGGACGTGGGTGTGACTCAACTTAATTGTTCATTCTGTGTGGGTTTCTTTCGCATCCACTATGTATGTTAACCAAACTACATTAATATAAAATTGTCTGGCGGTTGCGCTTCGTCTAGTTTTATGGTTATTGTCTGCTTTTTAATAACTTTTAAATTGCGCGTAATTGAGAAAATTTGCTAAGCTCCCTTGGCCATAAACAATCCAAAGACAGCGACTTGGTTTGTCAGCTAGTTAGCTTGGTTTTCAATTAAGCTTGTTTATAGTATTTTGGGTAACTACCACAAGCTTGAGTAGGGCGTGACGCATGTGGCAGCTGCAGCTGTTGCCTGAGAACTTTTGCCTCACTTGCGGCATTAGCTAGTTGCAATCTAAATTTGATAAGATGCATGCGGAAGCTGCAAATGTCAAATTGAAAACGGGCAGAGCGAGGAGTTGTAATAAATTTAGTTAATCTGTAAGAATTCTAACCAAGAATCAATTCAATTATAAATTCCAAAAAAAAAGCATCTATAGTTATTACCTATGTATGCATGTAATAGAGCAACACATGATAGTTGATCCAGTGTGGCATTCCCGTGACTATCGATTGTCGTACCACCCCTAAGAAGATCAACTCTTCATACAAATTCGAAGCCGTCAATTTGATCAATCCAAAAGTTGTAAAGTTGTTCATTTAACCGACACTATATTCCGTACTAATATTCGTTTTAAATACTCGCATTACTTTATATTATAATATCTTATGATTTAACCAAATAAATATTACATTTATATTTCATCTACACCGCGCGTCATCTGGTTAGCGCCCCCTTTCCATTCATTTATTTTTTCGCTATTACTATTGTCGTAATTTTTAGCTTGTTTTGATTATCATCCTGCATGGCTCTCTCTCACATGAACAAAAAGTTTGAAGAACCGTTACATTTTTATTTCATTATGTTTACCGAAAAGCTTGCGCTTATTTTGCGTCATCAGAATAGCGCCTACAAATGTGATTTCAGTTATCTCGTTTGTTTTACAGTCACTAAAATTTTTGTATAACTTAAAACAATAATAAACTGTGTAAAAATCGAAAATATGGAAAGAGCAACAGTTTTAACTGAGAAGGAAAAATCAAGGCGGATCCACACATTATTAATTAATCATTAAGTTTGTTTAAAAAAGAGTATTTAAGTATTAAATCGCATAATTAAATTAAAGTTTAAAAACAATTTATAATGAATTTATGTCAGATGGCAATCCTGATGACCGATTTTTTGTTACGTTTTTCTTGAACATTGACCCCCACACTTTCTTATTTAAGAGTCTGAGCCACACTAACAATTGGATATGCTGTCGTCTTAACCTTAAGTGCATCAATAGGATCTAACACTAATCAGTCGCACTTATAATTAAACTTTGCACTTTACTTTTGAATTTGAATACAAAGCAAACTTTAATATTTCATACATTCTATTTACTTTTCGCAGGTGCGATTTGCGGTGGCAACTGCTGCAACAACGCCACCGAGTTGGAGTTACGCCAGAAGGCATCCGGCAAGTTTGAGCAGCTGCTGCATCATCACACGAGCAGCCTACGTGGCATCCTAGAATCCACCGCCAGTCAATTTCAGGGTGAGTACACTAGCACCTACAAAAATACACACATATATCTACATTATAACCCAGCAGCAATTGAAATGAGTGCAGCACTCGCTATATATAGTATAGATATGGTAGAAGCACCGCAAAATGCCAAATGGCAAATGCTTTTATGCAAATCAGTCAGACAGTCACTGAGTTAGTCAGCGAGCTTCAAAGTATCAAGCAAGCAAAAAATAAAAAAAAAAAAAAAAAAACATATTTTCGTGGCAATAAATAATTTATAATATGCAAATTGGGTGAGTGAGAGTGCAGGGCGTGGGTTGCAAATAAAAATAATATAAAAATTAAGACTTTCGATAGCTTTTGAATTTAACAAAAAATTAAAAGCAAAACGCGAAATTGATTCGCAATTTGCATTTGTATGCAGATCAAAGCCCAACGCTGTTTGGCAATGAAATCCGATATATTATCTACGTACCCGTATATATTTAAATATATATATAGTATAATATTTTGTGCTGGGCTGACTTTCAGCCGTTTTGAAATGCAACAAAGTGACTGCATCTAATTAAAAATACATTAAATATTTGTTGCTTTCGGGCTGTTGGGCTTTTGGGACAGCAGAACTTTGTTTGGGTCACGTTTTGTATTTTGCCATCTTGTTCGCACAATGCCTGCAAATTGTTGTCGTACACGTTATGTTGTAAATCTTTTTCCTTTTTGTTGCTCACAAGGCGTGCCCCAAAAGCCTTTGTAGAGGGTGCTCTGAGTTCAGCTCAGAGCTCAATGCTGTTATTGCCGACTGTCGTCTGCAGTTCTTGGAAGTGGGCGCACACACACACACACACACACACACACACACATACATATATAAATATGTTAAAATTGTGAGGGGCACAGCCAGACGCCTTTGATCGTCATATATAAATGTTGTTGCTTTAGCAAATTGTTGTTCATTTAATCAATACATTTCATTAATTCATTTGACTGATTGCTCATTTAAATGCTATTTTCGTATGCAAGCTGACAAATTGCTTTCAATTGCTTTTGCCGAATACATTTCAATTTACATATTTCTAGCGAACTTTTTGCACATCTTTAACTTTTCTCGCAATTTCAAAACGCGCGCTCTTTATTCAGTTAGCAGCTTACTGAGCCTCAGCATGATGTCAGAACAATGTGGTCGACCAAGCTGGCGTTTGTTAAACTTATTAAAATGCATTGTGCGCAGTCATTAAGCCTAATACTGCGCGCATGCACTTTAAATAATGTATTTTTTATTGCGAATAATGATTTAAAAAGTTGTTGAAACTTGGCATTGATATTACTTGCATGTTTATGCTTTATTCAAATTTGCCTTTGAAGTTCAATCGTAGCGACATTTTAAATTTAATAATAATTTAAAGGCCTGATGAATTGAAGAAAATATTAAATACTTAATTACTAAAGAGTAAATAAAACATTTACGCTTCGTACGCTGATTTTGGCTTTTATCGATACTATCGATAACACAAGTATGAGTTAAGTCTTGATAAGCACTTTTATTATTCATTGACATTTTCCTTTGAAGTACGCTTAATAATATTTGACGGTCTAAATAATTCAATAATAAATACTCAATTACTAAAGAGTAAATAAAACATTTACGCTTCGTACACTGTTTTTGGCTCTTATCGATACTATCGATAACACACTTATATTGCACAATAGATTTATACATTCCGTTTTTCCATCTTAAGCGCTGCAGCTTTAGCTTTAGTTGCATAGATTTTCCGGTTCTTTCATAAGCATTTCCATAAACGTGCGTATGCGTAATAATTTGCCCAGACAAAACGCCATATGTGCAGCTAAGAATAATATAAAATTGCTAAGTGCGCTTGTTTTCATTTTGGTTTTGGGCAACTAGCGGCACTTATGCATAAAATATAATGGCATATGTGTAAAAAATAAATGCACAATGCAACAAACAGAGCGAGAGTGAGAGAGAGAGAGAGAGAGAGGGGGGGGATGTGTGGAGCTTTGGCAACTTACCCTCCTTCCGTTTCCTGGCTTGAGCTGCTGCTGTTGGGTATTGTGGGGTATTGTGTGGATGCTGCTTTGTTCATGCATTATATTTCTTTAAGCAAGTATTTACGTGTTTAAACACGTTTCGCAGCTTACGAGTTATGCCAGCAGCATGAGAAGAAGAAGAAGGACGCCCTTTTTGGCTCGTTGCAGTCCACGTAGAAACCTAGAACTGCAATTTCTACTACAACTGGCGATTGCACTTTTTGAAATGCGCTCGGCTCTCTGCCACACCCACAGCCTCCATGCTGGGCGTGCGCCTGCATAAAAGTTTAGCTTGCCTGACTTACTGGGCTAAGCTGCAACTACAAAAAAAAAAATAAAAACTTCTTGGTCTTTGTATATGCAACAACAAAACGAGTGGAAAATATTGCGGTGCTTGGCTTGCCTCTGCTTTCTTTACAATTTTTTACAACGTACAGTTCCGAAACTAGACAACAATAACAACAACAACAACAATAACAGCAACAACAACAGTGCGTGCACTTTCATAAGTCGCAGCTCTCGCTCGTTGGGCTGCTTGGCTCGTGTTTTCTGTTTTGGCCAAATCTTGTGCCAAAGTTGCAGCAGCAGCAGCAGCAGGCATTGCCTGTTGTTATGCTCCTATGGCTAAAGTGGTTTTTTGGCCGTCATCGCTTGTTAACTGCTTATGTTTGCCTTGTCACAAAGTGAAGCTGTTAACCAGCAGCAGCGTAGACTCGTCGTCGTCGTCGTCGTCGTTATTGTTGTTAGTTGGTTGGTTGTTCTTGGGTGCTTATGCCACTGGCAGCAGCAGCAGCAGCAGCAGCTGTTGTCATTATTTCTTACTACCAAGCCAAGATCCAATGAAAGTTGAGAGTTGTGAAACTACCAAGCTGTGGGAAACTTGAGCTCTAAATAAAGAGTAATGCGTGTGTATTAGCGAAAGAAGAAACTGAACAAGTGGTTGAAGTTAAATCTATTGGAATCTCTTAAGTCTTCAGATTAATCCACAAGCTATAAGTGGAAGGATTTTAAAGCGTCGAGGGTCGCATCATCGAGGGTACAAATTCATAGTTAAGAAATGCAAATACATTCATATTAATGTACGTGTCTAACTGCCGCTCTTAATTGTTTTAAAATCACCACAAAGTTCAATAAAAGTTATTAAGATAAAAGCTTTTGCTTAAACTTATACGCAAGCATTAAACCTATTGAAACAAAACACTTAAGTCATCTTGAAAATTAAATTAGACTAAATTATTTTTTGAGGCTGGCCTTGAGGCTAATATTTAATTGCTAAATTGAATTTCTCATGTGCTTGCCAAGCAAACATGAGAAATAAATAAATTTCGTTGATCACCAATTAAATAATGCTAAACAAAAACCGGCTGTTAAATTTTAACGTATTTGAATAAACGAAATAGATTGAAAAACAAACAAGCTAATGGCTTGCGCTATTATAAATATTAGAAGAAAAAAGATTTATAAATTTAAAAATTCTACAGCGCAAAAGGTTTCATTAATTGGCAAAGCCCAAAGGCAGCAACGGAGCCAACATGTCTGTGCTACCCAAAGAGCGAGACAGACAGACAGAGAGAGGGAGAGCGAGGTGCGAATAATATTTATAGACATGTTAATTAGTCGCCGGCATTAAACTGCTTTAAGCGCGAGCTTTTCATTAGCGCGCTGGCCATAGCCTAAAGGCAATAAGTGAATAGTTCTCGAAAACAGCAGGGAAAGGAAAAAGTTGTAAAGAAAGCAATGAGGGCACAAATTTGCTCTAATTGACATATGAAGCAGCAGAGTAACGCGTGTCAAGAGTTTTTCCAAGCAAACATATGCAGCCAAGTGCACTCAGCAATATGCACATACCTAAATGAGAAGGGGTTGGAAAGGGGGCTATCGGGTGTGCCACAGGATTCTCCAGAGAGTTTGGCTCAAGCTGATTTTGAAGTCTCTCTTATAGAGATTTCATAGTTCGAGTAAACACACAACCCGAGAACAAAGTGCTATTCATAAAAAATATCTTAATGCTGTTGATCCTGCACCTTCGTTTATACATTTAAAAGTGAAAGATATTAGCTCACATTTAATAGCAAAGTAAAGAGTTCGAATCAATTCAAATTTAAGTAAAGCAATTTACACAGAATCAACACCGAATGGAAGAGATTTATTTAATTGAAAATATTATTTAGAAATTTTAAAATATTGAAATGTATTTATATAGATATATTAGAAATTTAATGCATGAATAGCTAGAAATTAGTGTGTGTGTTAGAGACTTAAAACTAAAATCGAGCACAGCTCTGTGTCATCTAAAATCAGCTCGTATATGATTTGGGATGATTTGAGAGTGTTTTGAATTCTGTGTCCGCACTGATAAATTTAATCAGCTTAGGCTCAGTGCATCTTTTTAATTATACTTGCAATATAATAATTGTAGTAACTGTTATGCTACAAGTCAAGTCGCCTAAGTTTGTTGCCCAATTGCTCATCCAATTACTTTGACATTGTGCTCAATAACCACCAAGAACACTGAGATAGAAACCTAAATGCTGGGGACTGGCGACTGAGGACTAGGCCAGTGCACATTGGCGCAGGTTACATTGAAATAAGGAGAATGGGAAAGGATATAGCATTAAAGCAAATCTATTCTTGTTTGAAAAAAATTGAATTTAAATGCCAGACTGTGCCGTGCCACTGTGCAGCGCAGCCCAACAGCTGTTGGAGTGGCCGTCGGTCGGACTCAAGAGTCGTTTGCTTACAACTCGAGGGGCGACTACACAACTTGGCGCACCTACCTGCCACACACATACACACACACACACACACACACAGACAAGTTTTCTATGTCAGCGCTCAAGGTGTGCGAATAGGCGGAGGCACAGTGGTCCACTCGAGTCTCTGGTAATATAGTGCAATCGAAAGCTTACAAATTTGTATGCATACCACGGTGCAACTAGAACAGAGCAGCTTGCTTAGGCAGTGGCTTTTAACAAAGCTGCAGAGCACTCACACACACACACACACAAACACACACAGAGTTCATACATAAACAAAATACATGCATAAAAATGCAAATAAAAGAAGAATGCTGCTGATACTAAAATTGTAATATCCGCGCGCAGAAAATAAAAAAACTAAAAAAATAAAAAAAAACTAAAGCAAAAATATGTATAAAATACACACACACATACACACACACATAGAAACATACACAAGGCTCGGCGTGGGAAACAAAAACAGTGAAAACGCTGCTCATCTTCCGCGACTGCGGCTTTCGGGGCTTGGGGCTTGGGTTGGGCCTGGAGGCGATAAACCGGTCGCAATGCCTATCTGTGTTCTCCACTGGCTTCTCATTGCCATGCGATTCAAAGCGCGCTCCTTGGCTGCCTCGCTGCCTGTGCCTGGGCCTTCTAATGAAGCAATGAAGCCTAGCACTTGATATTTGGTCTAAGAATACATTTGCCAGAACTTTGCTAAAAGCCGCATGAATGGATTTTTTAGTGAGTCGACTTCACTAGTTCGACTTGCTTTTGGGCTTGGCTTGGCTTGGCCACAGAGCTTGTCTAAATTCAATTTCATTGTCCGTTTGTATCATTAGTGTCAACTATGTGTGTGTGCGTGTGTGTGTGTGTGGCTCTTTCTCTTTGTCTGTTATTCTTCGTGTGCCTTTTTAGCTAATGAAATTTTCATGTTTTCATTAGATTTAGTTGCCAGCCAAGTTAAGCATAACTGACTATCAGAGTTAACTAATAATTGCAGCAAGAGACTGGAGGGGGGCGCAGAGCGGCCTCAGGTGTTGTGCCTATTCGCAAGCCCACAACAACACACAGACGTCGACGAATTTCAATGGCTTTAGCTTTAGTTAGCCTGCGGCTGGTGGCTGCAAATAGTAAAATGTAGTAGTATGTGGGTTGTGTTGAATACTTCAACTTAATTGCGCATGCGAGAGCTTATATACTTCCATTAAAGCCGACAAAAGCAGCTTGTAATAACGTTAAGTATACGCAGCTTGTGCCAGTGTCAAATTGTCGTCGTCAGCATTGCTTGCCTAACTAAATTTGCATAACATTTCCACTCGAGCCAGCCAGAAATAAGCACAAAAGTTGGATAACTACCAAAAATATGAGCGCATGATTTGCAGCTACATTTTCGAGTCTATAAATTGCAATCTATTTTCTTAGCAACTAAACAAAATAAATTTAAGAGTTTGTCTTTGGGCGCATTCAGTTGGTTTGCATAAAATTTAAATTAATTAAAGGTTCATAAATTTTTCAATCATGAAATTTGTCTTTGCTTGAAATTCATTTCATTTTAAATGGTTGATATCATTCAATCCACAGTACGAGTTTAATTTTTGGCTATTTACAAAATTCATAAATTTGTTTTAAATATTATTAATATAATGATAGATTTATTGAAAACTAAACAGTCTCTAGTAGGGCACTCCGGTGAACATCTTGTAACTTCAACAGGTACCAGTAAGCAGCTTTCCTTATTCCATCCATTCACATTGGTGAAATTTACCAACAGTCGCCTGTTCTGTTTCTCAGTTTTGTTGAACTTGGTAACCAACAAAATCATCAATTGATACCAGTACTTTTTATTTTTGATTTTAGAGCTCACTAATAACATTCAACAATCAATGTTACCTTTTTTACTTCAAATGGTTGTCAATCAAGCTGGAACCAATCAACACACAGCAAACTCTTTAGCATCACTTTGTGCAGAAATAAATGAAAAACAAATTTCAACGTCAAGCTAATCACAGTGATTGAGCTTGCACATACAATAATCTCTCAAAGTGTCAAACATAAATTCTGTCTGGCACATTTGCGTGCTGAGCCCGGTTGTCATTATCGTGGCTAATACGCTGATTACGAATACCAAGACCGCTTGCCAATTTAGAGATTTGCATAAAGCAAACATCGGCAACAAAGATACGCGAGCGTGTCAAATTCTAAATTGCAATCTGTTGTTTTCGGCAGACTCGATTTTCAAATGAAAGTGTCAATCTTTTTGTTAATTGGCAAATGCCAAACTTAAAAAAAGCAAAAAGTAAAAAAAGCAAAAAAGCAGGCAAAGTGTTTTTCATACTGTAGGTTCTGCTCGCTGTTGTTGTTGTTCGCTTGTGTGTATTTCCGTTCTCAGCCTTGGTTTCAGTTTTTGGGGCTTGGCCTGTTACTGTGGACACGACACACGATTCAACTCTGACTGTCTGACTGTCTGTCTGTCTGTCTGTCTGTCTGGCAGCTTTATCGGCTAATGGCCTTTGATGCGTCAGAGCTTACCCCTTTTTAATTAGCAGTGACTGCGATTTGTTGCCTTTGCACTGCACATAAATAAACATTTCAGATATATGTATGTACATATAAATATATATGCGCAGGATATATTAAAAACACCAGCAATGAGAATAGCATTGAATTGTTTAATTTACTATCAAATAGTGCCAGATATTGGGTTAGAGGCACATCCTACTGCAAAACAATTCACTCGAAGCCAATTGCGGCAGCCAACTATGACGGATGTATTTAATTATTCACACGCCAGATCATAATGCGTTGAATTTCACACATAATTGTCATTGAAAGTGTAGCGCAAAATTTAATGATGGGAAATGATGATGAAATTGCATTGTTTGTAGGGCTTGGAGTTCAAACTCTAAGCATAGGCCAAATGTTGTACAAAATGTTCGATAGTATGTCACAAACATTTCCCAAAACAATATATACAATATATGATTCCGCTTGATTTTTTCTTTATTGTCATTGCGCTGTGTGATTTTTAGAATAATTTGAATCAACCAATCAGCTTGCTGTTATTTATTAAATCACTTGGAATTCTGTGGCTGCACCGCGGAAATGTTTTCAACTGAATTATATTTCACTAGTGATTCCTGTGGCAACCCGGATAGATAATTAAATTGTTTGAAATCAAAATTATTTATGTAGAAATAATTTATAAAAAGAATTGGTAACGTAAAATGAGGGTGGATACAAAATGTAATTTTCAATAATACGCTCAATAGTGAGAATAGGACTACATACCAAATTAGGTGTCCCTATCAGGTATCTGGGGTTTTGTTACCCTTACGGACAGACAGAAAACCAGGGACTCAGTTTGTCTTGCTAATCTGTTACTCCTGCGTCTCCTGTTTCCACAACATCATGATACCCGATATATTTATAAAAGTGTATACGTCTATGCAACTAAGAATATTGTGATAAAAAAAAACCTATAACTTGGATATACTTATCAGCGAATCATATTTTATATTCATTTGTGTTTTGTCCCTGTAATAAGCGAAAAGTAACTCACAATCACTTAACGTCTTTCCACTAAATATTTAATCAACAATAAAGCCAAGTCCACGCATATAAATTGAATTTATTAGCTAAAAGCACTGAGCACACAGCAAATATGAAAAGGATAAAGTTTATTGGCAGCCAGCACGCCCTGCAATCAAATGGCAACAAATCCCAGCAAGGCCATTAAAATTGTCCGAGCCGGAACTTGTCTGATTAAAATATGCCCAACAACAACATCAGGATAAGAATAATAATATTAATACTCTTATGCAACTTTTTGCCTTTGCAGGTCACGTGCTGGAGCTGGCAGAGCAATCGGAGAACAAAACGCTGAACGTATTTATCAAGGTATATAGTCGAATGGTCCCATTGTCCCGCAAGCTGATACATCAGCTCTACACAGAAATTATTAGGTGAGTACGAGAGGAAGGGAGAGGGAGAGGAACTATAAACTAACTTTTCTATTGTCCCAACTCAGTCATTTGAAGTACACATCGAACTACAGCAACAATAAGGGTCAAGGTATTCTCAGCAGCCAAAGCAGCCTGGAGGAGGCTTTGCATAGGTTCTTTGAGCAACTTTTCCCAGTTGCCTACCATCAGGCTGTGCATCCCAGCAAGGAGAGCTATGGCGAGCTGCATGAGGACTATATCAATTGCCTGAAGCACAACTATGATGAGCTGCAGCCTTTTGGCCAGACACCCAAGGAAATTCAGGCCAATTTGCTGCACAGTGTGCACATGTCAAAAATATTTATGAATGCGCTGCTCCAAACCGCTGAGGTCCTAAGCGAGGTGGATGCGCTCTATGGCCAGCAGCTGACGGACTCCTGCAAGCTGCATTTGCTCAAAATGCATTACTGTCCCGACTGCAATGGCCATCAGCAGCGTGGCCGGCCCAAGGTTTGCTACAGCTACTGCATGAATGTAATGCGGTAAGTTCCAAATTGCCACGCCACAAAGTATCTTTGATATAAATATATCTATTTGAATTTGTCTTTCTCACTTGCAGCGGCTGCTCAGCGCAATATGCTGGCATGGATAGCCATTGGAGCAATGTGGTTGAGGGCTTGGACAGTCTGGTGTCCACGCATATTCGCTCGGATAGCGGTATTATGAATACCATAAAGCAGCTGGACGCCAAACTCTCAGAGGCCATAATGCGGGCTATGGAGAATGGTCCGGAGCTAGAGAAAAAGGTGTGCTGAGTATGAAAAAGAAAATCTAATTGAAATTATGATAAAGCACAGCTTTAATGTCCGATTCCGACTCAAAGTAAAATTAAAGTAATTTGAATATAGAGACGCTCCTATAGCCTGAGCAGATCGAGATTCCGTCGGAGTTTCGTACACTGTCCATAGTCAACGTGTGGAGAAAATTAGCTTGCGTCCAATTTTAGAAACACAAATTCTACTCCGTGCAGAGCTCACTCTAATTTTAAAATTGTCTGTCCGATATTATTTATGCACCAAGGGATTTCCGCTTTTGATCAATACGTGGTTGGTATGGTATGGGTCGGTATATTTAAAATCTTCGTAACGCAACGAGTAATTTTGCAATGAATTTTACGAGGGCAGACATTAATTATTGATAAATGTATGCAGCATGGCAGGAAGGTTAGGGGGAGAACTTAAAACGGTCAATTAACTGACACACAGGCAAATGCAAATTGCAAGTGCAACATGCGTCAAGAGGTCGGAAAGACAGACACCACATTGTATTAAAGCCTTACTAACTGAACCTAACTTCCAAACTATCTATACTCGCAGGTGAAGAAGACTTGTGGCACACCCAATCTGTTGCCATCCACAAGCAGCGAGGAGGCGCATCCGTTGCAGCAGCACAACAGCGTTAAATGGAGCACGCCCCTGGATCCAGGCAGTGTACAATTTCTGTCAACGATTGAAAAGTCCAAGGATTTCTATTCGAACATTGTGCTGAAGTAAGTGTAGAGAGACAGCAAAGGATGCATGTACATATATATATATATATATATATGTGTATGTATGTATTCGAGAATGTACAGAGTGGTAGTTAACAATGACCGACATTTGACCTGAAAACCTGAGAACGTTGAATAAACTGCTAGCGCTATTTGTTCTTCACAATCTTGTAGTTGAAGTCACGCAATATGCCAATCGCATCCTTTAGCAGGCAGACATAGAGCGGCGTAAAGATGGCTATGAAGAAGATCACATTGGCCCACACGCTGTTCCTAATGGGTATGCGACAGGCAGTCTAGGGATAGGGATAGGGATAGAAACAAATACAGACTTGGTGGCAACTTGGGCCTCAACAACTTACCCCACGTGCCACTGGCGGACGCGATAGGCAAAAGTTACGCGCTGTATTGTGCACAAATAGAACAAGTTCCTGAAACATTTTTATGTATGCGTTTTGTTAAATATATAAAGAATTTATTGCTGAGCGAGATTGTCTAGCTGTCTGTCGAGTTGTAATGCCAAAGTGTATGAGCTAAAATTGAAAACTATATTTCGAAACAAACTCTAAAGCCATTTGACGTTTATATGAATAGCTTCTGCGATGAGGACTACACGCAGCGCGATGATCACCTCTGCTGGACAGGCGATCGCATCGGCGACTACACACAACTGCTAATGACACCAAAGACGGACACACAGCGCTATAATCCCGAGGTGCCATGGGAGAACAAGCTGCAGTCGAGCAAGATTAGTGAGCTTATTGACAAGCTCAACAAAATACGCAAGAGCATTGCAGTGGCGGTAAGTAGCATTAGGAGAGCCTAATCACCACTAAGTGTGTTAAATATAAATTTAATTCCAGGCACCCGCTGCCAGTACACAGCTCCATGATATACAGAGTGATATGGGCCATGAGGGCTCTGCTGCTGGCGCTAGCGATCACAACATAGGCGACGATGATGAGGAATATGGCGGCATGCATGGCTCTGGCGATGGTTCCGGAGATGGTAACTTGCTGGTCTTTAACTTACTTAAGTGTATATTAATATCAATATTTCATTGCCTGCAGGTGCTACGCCCGACTTTGATCCAGCGGGAACAACGCCTAGTCTGGGCAACGAGATTGAACCACGTGATAACCCTAAGGGCGCTGCCTGCTCGCTTAGCTATACGGTAGCCTCACTGCTGCTCTCACTAGTCACACTTTATAGTTGTAGTAGTTAAAGCACCCAAAACCAGAGAAAGCTGCAAAGGTTAAGGGGAACTTCCGAGAAACTGGAAATCAGTGCATAAAGGGCGCGCGCACAAAGTAAATTTTAATGACTTATGATTTGTATATTAAATTGAGTTGTTACCATTAATTTTGTTAGATATTAGGTCGCATATACAGTTGCAAGTAACTAATTAACTAAACAAGCGCGTTTAACAACAACAATTCAAGCCACGCCACAACACTCTCTGTCTCAGCCACCAAAAGTTGGGCTGCTCAATTTTATTGACGACAGCCAGAACCAACACACAAACAGCTAACTAGACTTTTGTGCCATATGTGTTGGTAAAAAAAAATATATTAAAAAATATTTAAAAATATACTAGGGCTCTACAATTGTTCGCCTTAACGCTTGCAATTTTTCCAACGAAAAGTTTAAGCAAAATATATTAATAGTCTAAAGCTCAATGTTACAGTAAAAACACTTGTTCCTTTTTGGTGTAAAAAATTACAAATTACATATATAGAGTTGCGTAGTAAAAGCAATCGGAACATACACAAACATACGTACATACAAAAGCAGAATTTAAATGTTTAAACTAAAACTAAAACTACAAATAATTGTTGTCAGCGCGAATTTAGTTGAGTAAAACGCACTTTTTTGGGCATTATATATGAATGAAAAACTAGAAGACTTACAGCTTTATATACACACACACAACATGAAATCTATATATAATATATATGTATAGCATTAACAATTAATGCAAGTAATGGCATTAAATGCATTCGAGAGCAATTTGTTAACTTAAGTTTGAACTATAAACTAAAAAAAAAAATTAAGAAACTGTTTCTTGAATATACAGACACACATACATGCTCCAAAAACAAAGCAAAACTTTAAAGGAATGCGTAAAAATTCTATTAGTTAACTAAGCAACTAAAATACTTATGTATTAGCGCAGTTAAGTGTAATAATTTAGCGTGTAATTTGTAAAAAGAGCAGGTTTATTGAGAACAACAAGAAAAAGCAAATTAAAAATTTAGTTAGTAGACAAATTAAAACACACAACAATCTGATATACATATATACATTTGGGTGAGTAGACTTGATAGTTGACGAAATCGCATAGCAAACAGGTAATCTACGAAAAATTCTTCCAATATTTAACCATGGCTTTAAAAGTAGCCTTGGACCCGCGCAGTTCACAATTTGTTAGTGGTGTCTTTGGGTTTTATTACCATATTTTTGTTGTAGTTAATACGATTCTGATACTCGGTATAGAGTTGCAGCAATACATTTTATAATTTAAAATTGTTATTTAAGAAAAAAAAAACATTATTTGCTGAAAACCATGTTTTTTTTTTTACCTAGAATTTTCTGTAGATTACCATTTTGCTATAACATTATGTCAAATTTTGTATCCAATCGACTTACCCTAATATTCATGCATATGTATATGTTCATATGTATAACTTGTTTAAAACTAACAAAACTATATTGAACAACTGCATATGTGTATGTGTAAAACTACGTTTAATTATTATTTTTATTATTATTTAACTATTGCATGTGATTAATAATATTTAAGTTTAAACTTAAACCAACATATTATATACTGTAACTTATGTATACCGCAACGCAAGAAAAACATCGTCGAATGCGTGCAAAATCATCGAAGATAACCACTGCAAAAAGTGCACAAAAATATTATATACATACGATATATATATACATAAATTTATCTTTTTAGTGTCATAAGCAAACAATAAATAATATAACAAACAAACACACACACAACGCAAGTCCAAATATTTATTAAAAACTTGAAAAAATGCTATTAACAATTGAGCGATTGCAATTTATATAAAATAATTTTTTGTAAAATTAATTTAAAATGCAAATAAAACGTAAATATTTCCAATTTAAAAAGCGCGCGTTAATTCCATGCAGGCTCAAACATCGCACACCAGTCCAACATTAAATATACAGACATCTCGCTCGCACCCATCAATATTCTTTTTTGTTGTGGATGATACGTTCTAATTGCGTGGTGGAAAACTTTCAATGGAACTAGCGCCACTATCGATGGCTCCCCACTATCGAAACCCATCGAAAGTGCAGTTCTAACGGATTAACCGGGGGAATTTGCCAAATCTAAATATGTTAAACTCATACTTTTCATAAATTGTTTGCCTTATTTATTGAGAGGAAAATACAGTTTTCACGGATTTCTATAATTGTACGTTAATTTTGAAATAAAAGTCGCGAGGCAATTTAAGCGTCGCAAGATTAGTAGAAATAGCTGAAAGCATACATATTTATTTTTAATTTAAGTATTTTCAATGTTCAATTCAAGGTTTTATGAATACACAGCAAACATATTTCTAGAGCTTTCTTTTGCATTGCAAGTATGCGACCAGCTGTCTTATCCAACGAATTAGGCAATCAGACGTCTGCTTTCTATTTACAGATTCTAATATCAGGTGCTCCGTATTTAAATTTTGATTAAGCAACATCCTTGGGCCCTATGTATTAATATGTGGCTGCTTTTGGTTTTTGTTTGTACTTTCTAACGACAGTGCACTGGTTAGTTCTGGTTTTTACGACGTGTTTACCGAAACTGAAAGAGCAAGTACAAGGAGTGATGTTGGATGCTCTGGTTCTGTTCATCGAAATTTTATTAAACTAACTAAGATGCTTCACAAAAGGCTACTTTTTGAATTTTAGCTCTCAACCGGTTATGGGGTCTGCTGTATAGTAATTTTGAGTTTTTCCTGCATCGTTTTCCAAATCTGAGCATGCCAAACACAATATATATTTATTTGCTTATTATGATAATAAATTCTATAATACTGTAAATGTAAAACAAAATTTTAATTGTCTTCTTCTGTCTCATATGACGCATATGTAAATATATTTACAGATTTATTTCAAATCATTGTTTTTAAGTTTCACCTGTAAATTTTGTTGCTTATCATATTAAGCCAATCTATGTTGATACCATTTAACAGCTTTTGTTATTGCAATATTGCTTATCTTTAGGCACAGTAGCTCAATAAATGCGGACACGCTTCGTACTTAAATTTGATATTGTAGGTGTTTTTATTGCTTCCACATTCGCCTTCTGTATAGGTATATGTATGAATACATGAGAAATTAGCGAGGTCTTCAACCCCCCGTTTTTATATTAGAAGATTCAAACTGGTGTCCAGGTCATCTCTTAAATAATGTTTTTCCTTTAAAGATGCCAAATATGAATCATTCTCCATCTCATACATCTCGTCAACATGTGAAGTTTTGAGCAGTCAAAACATCGAATTGATGACTCGTCCACCGTACAGTCTTGACTTGGCACCCAATGATTTTTTCTTGTTCCCGAATATCAGCGGGGTCAACAATTTACGAGCGCCAACAATTTACGAGGTGTTGAAATGTTCAAAAACCTTGTTTCAGGAGGAGTAGACTAACTGCTATGATAATTGGTTTGAAAGAATACAAAAGTGTACTTCAGTACCGTAAAAAGCTAAGTTGTTCTTGGGACCCCAATCATAACGACGGAAATCATTAGAGACGTACGATTGTATAAAGTGTATACCTTGATTAGTTGAAATTCCACCTGAGGCAATAGTGTCTGCAAGAGTTCAAAATAAAGTTGGTCATTTAATAATGTTTGTTATTTTTTGCTATTCCCGAAATATAAATAGTACCTCTTATATTTCCTAAAATGTCCATACAGACAGGTAGGCAGACATACAAACAGAAGTACAGAACATTACCGAATCATCTGAGCTGATTAAAGGTATTTGTATTTGTAAAACTATCAATGTTATATTTTGTACCTTATAGATTTCTACACAGAGGGTATAAAAAATCATGACGCGTATAATTTAAGCTCAACAGTTGACAAGTGCTGCAATCAGTGTTACAGTAACAGTTGCTAGTACTCCCCACCTTTAGTTATTATATTATATTTTGTAAAATAATGTTGCTTGTAAATAAATAAAAAAAAATAATAATAAACTTGCAGATACAACAAATATTTATTTAAAATTTGTTTTTGGCATCGTAGTCTTTGCTTATGCCGATCACTTTATCATTAATAATCTCCTTAACGCTGTTGGCAAATATAAAGTCCAAGTGACCAAAGGTTGGGTCGGGTATTGTATAAAGCTCCTTCATGTTGGGCAGCAGTCCCGGCAAGCGTGCAATATCCATAACATTAGCCGAGCCATCAGCTTCACCCGAGTAGAGATATAGATTGGCATCTATCTTCGTGATGTCATACGAAGGCGGCACTTCAGTACCGTAAAAAGCTAAGTTGTTCTTGGGACCCCAATCGTAACGACGGAAATCGTTAGAGACATACGATTGTATAAAGTGTATACCTTGATTAGTGGAAATGCCAGCGGGATGAGTTTCAGCCACCTGAGGCAATAGTGTCTGCAATAGTTCAAAATAAAGTTGGTCAGAAGCTAATAAGGGCTATGATCAAATTTGTTGCCTACCGCATTAAGATTGCCTAGATCTCCACCCCACATCAATGCGAGCGTCTTGCAGTAGCTCAGCATAATGGGCTGGTTACTGCAAGCAGTGTCCAGAAGGCGTTGAATATATTGATTCAGTGGCAAAAAGACCTGATTCTGTAGCAGCTCCGCACCCAAGCCAGGTGAGCCTACATATGGTGCAGTTGCGAGAATAATGCCCTCAGTAACATTGCCCATGAAAATTGGCGGTGCCAGCATATGCGCAGTCTTGATCTTTTTGTTGTACTCGGGACGCGTGGAGCCCATGACAAAGAACGTGGTGCATCCCTGCGAGTGACCCACATAATGTAATTTCTCTTGTCCTGTGGTCGCGAGCACATAATCAATCATTGCAGGCAGATCGTAATGACCTATTTCATGCCAACTAAAGCGCCAGAAATAGGGATGATTAATGCTCATTTTAGTGTTCTTGCGGGAATAAAGATTGCCACGTGCATTGCCCAGCCAGACATCATAGCCGGCGTCGACATAGTTGTAGGCCAATGCATTGTCCGGTCCATTGAGCAGGAAGCAATCTGAGCAACTGAACAAACCATGCATAATAAATACAACCGGACGCTCCTTTTTCTCATTCTTCAACTTGGGCGAGTGCGGTATGCGGAACATATTCAGCACATAACCATCCTCGGTTTCCACGTAGTGGGATTCAGACGGATAGCCATGTGATTCAATACGCTCTGCCTGAGAAAACAACAATTGCTCTACGTACTTCTCTTAATTTATTGAATTGAAATACTTACCGATGTCCTTGACTGGCTTGAAGGGTATGTCGAGAAACGGATCGAAATCTGCCAGCACAGCAGCTGCTGACAGAACTAGTAGTATTAGCGACACTTTTAGCATCTCCACTTATTCCTGGCTCGGATCAAACTAACGCAATTATTTGTGCCGCTACTGCTTAAACTGTTTTTTTATAAGCCTTCGACGGTAGCGCTACTTTGGCAAATCTTATCAGCACGTTTGATTAGATCACTCAAGTGCTTCGTTGGGGCATTTTATTTTTATATTGTAATGCATGTTCGCATTGATAATCCATACGAGATTTATGTGGTCACACTTTCACTGAGACATAGGTGGGACTATTGCCATAAAAACAACCAAAACTTTTCTATAGCAATAAATAATTCACCTCTTAAGCTGAAAGGTGGTGCTCTTTTGTTGTCTTTATAAGATAAGACTGTTCCAAACTTGTTTAGGAGCCGGAAATGCTATTTATAAATATTATGAAAGCTTCTTAGAAAATATATCAAAACACACTTATTGTTAGACATTTCAGAAAGTTAAACCTAAATTTTTCAAAATGTTTGTTACAGTTGAAAGGCGTTACCCCCCATCAGCACTATTGTAGAGATTGGGAATCATTTAATTGAAGATTTCAAGTTGAAAGAGCGTTAATCTTTAAATTTTTTTGATACCAAAGCGAAAATAGATAACGGTTTTTAATAGGCGTTCTTAGTCAATCTTCAAGTTTTAGTCTGTACATGTGAACGAATTTTCAACGAGTCTTACTAGTGTATACCATTGAACGTGAGAAACTCACCTGGATTCAGTCTAAAATTAATTTTTGTGAAATTGCACCCAGCTCCAACTCTTGCTTGCTCTAGCTTTTACAGTCTGTGAGTTGTCGTTGATCATACACACGGATATGGCTATATCGACTTCATGGGGTCTGCAAAGCCTCCTTTTCCTTGTTACATTCATTTGCAAAACTTCAAAATACAGTTTTTTAATTTCAGTGTACCAATGATTATTTCCTTTGGGAATGTTTATGTTTTGCTTTTAAACATTCTTGTACCGAGAATAAATTCAAGTGCCAAGGATAAATTTTCTCGCCCCGGATAAGCATGCATATTAACTGATTAACATTACTAATTTTATCAGTTGACACGCACTCAGCTGTTGGCGCATAAATAAAAGAATAAAAGGGCAGGCCTGTGTAGCATTTCAATCGCTGAGATATTAACCATTATAGTTCCTTTATACATATATGAATAATAATATATTATATGTAAGGTATTGATGTAACTTAATTTAGCTTAAATAAATTCCTATCAAATAATGCGTAAATCCTATCAAATAGATCCTTACTTATGCATCAATAACAAACAATTCTTAGCAAATTTAACTTTTTTTTTAAGTTTATATTCATATCATCGATAAGATATTCATCGATAAAAATTGAGGACTGTAAAGCTAATGTTAATAAAGTGGTGGAGGTGAGTTTTTAATTTTGAGAAAGAAAAATAATCGTATAGCGGGAAGCCGCAGTTGGCACATATCAAAGAGGAAGTGCGCAATTTGCTTGTATAGATGGCAAAGGAGAACAGCAAGAGTAGTAGCATTCCAGTCACTAACATAAGACGCTGAGATCCACATTATCTTGGTGCAGGTTTCTGAATCTAGAAAGGAGCAACAAGTGTAAGCAAAAAATCAAGTTTCCGCTGTTGTTATTTTTAACATTTAAAGTGTACAGTGAATTTTTAACATTACAGTGCTCACTTTACAGACGAGCTCGAACATCGGATCTGTTGCTCGCACATATGTTGCTGCACTGCTCTTACAATTATTATTGATAATACTGCTATACTATTAATTGTTATTGTAGAAATTTAATGTATTAGCCGTGTGATTGTTGTAAAAAATTAAAGTGT
Source organism: Drosophila busckii (assembly GCF_011750605.1). Taxonomy (NCBI): domain Eukaryota; kingdom Metazoa; phylum Arthropoda; class Insecta; order Diptera; family Drosophilidae; genus Drosophila; species Drosophila busckii. The sequence continues at coordinate 17,759,408 of NC_046606.1, read as the reverse complement.
TTAAGAAACAAATACGCACAACAATTGGTGCGCAGCAACAACATTAGATTGTAAGGATACGTGCCACCAAGAAGAGAATAAGAGCTGCAGACGCTGTAATAAATATGGTCTAATTCAGTGCTAAAATTGTTTATATTTAAAATTACAGGCTGTAGGCGCCGTCAGTTGTGTCAGTACTAGTTTTAAATTCAATATTTGTAATTGTGGCATTTGTATGCATAATCCATAAGTATATATTTTTTCTGTGAAGTTAAACAATGAAAAACGAGTGCGATACAAACCGAGGTGCCGTGCCTAAGCAAGCCCTGAAGGCTTCAACTACTACAAATGCAAGTGCGGCACAGCCGTTGAGCACAAATACAGTGACAACAACAACAACAACGAACTCGTCCAGGAGCAGCATCAGCCGTGCACGTAACTTATCGCTGAAAAAACAACAGGAGCAGCTGGAACGTGAACGGGAAAGGGAGTCTACAAATTCATTGCAGCGCGGCTCCTGCAAAGCCATATTTGTAAGTATGTGTGTGTGTGTGTGTGTGTGTATGTGTGTGTGTGTGTGTGTGTGTGTCTGTGTGTGTGTGTGTGTGTGTGTGTGGATGACAGGCAGGTGTAAGCTAATTTGTTTATATTGGTTGCCATGGCATTTGGGGAGCCAGCTGATCATTGGCATTTACTCTTTTGGCTCTTAGGTGTTGCTCTTGCCATTTAAAAATACATTTCATACTCATGTTGGCAACAAATAATATTCGAGAATCTTATAGCGTTTTGTTCAGTAAGACAATCGACTTCAAACGTAGCAGACGAAGAGAAAACTTTCGCAGCGTACACAAAAACATACAAATAGATTTTATATATATACAATAGAAATTGTTGCAAAATTGCCGCGTTTTTGCTTATTTGTCTATTAGTTTTAATACCACTAATAAGCTACGTTTATTGTTACCTTAAGGAGCTGCTGGAGCGCGCCTCAGTAACGAAATCTCAGCAACAGCAACGTGAGGCACTGCGTCAATTGGCCGCGGAGCATAGTTACGATCCAACAGCGGGTAAGTAATGATATACAGGAAATTTCTTAAGTGCGTACCTGCCCACACGAACATATTGTGCGCTAGTTCATATGCTAAATATAGCCTGGCGCACAAAAATAAAAGCCCAGTGTGGGCAGTTGGCCAGCTATAGGCTGCGTCACTCTGCCACTGTGCTTAATGCCAATGCCCGTTTGTATGTATTGAACAGATCAGCTACAGGAGCAACAGCAGCGCTATTGCTTTCCGGTGCGTCCAGTGCAGCGAGTGCAGCATCAACAGCAGCCAACGCCTGCCACAGTCGCTGTGCTGCGCAAGCGTCAATCAACGACAGCGACAACACCCAATGCCACAGTAGGCGTTGTTACGCCACACACAACCAACGGCAGCGAGGAGCAATCGCTGAGCAGCAGCAGCAACAGCAGCAGCAGCAACAACCATTCGACAGCACTGCAGACGCTAGTGAATCGTCTGTTCAGCACCCATTCGTCACACCAATCAAACGCCGTGCGCTCACAGGTAGATATATTGCGCACTTTGCTGGGCTTGGATGAGAATTGGAATACCAGTGCCAGTGGTCAGCAGACAGCAGACACTTTGTTGGAGCAACTGAACAATATGGTGCACGAAAATAATCCCAGCACCACCAGCGAACGAGACGAGGGCATTGTCAATTCGACAAGTTTGGAGGATGTGCCCATAAGCGAGGTATGTTGGTTACTCTAAATAAAAATAAAATTGTTTAAATTGTTATTTTTCAGCTGAGCGACAATCGCGCGCAGTCCATACAATCGCTGCATAGCGTCATGGACACACCCACGCCGGATACTACGCCCAGCTTTGACGATTTACAGCAGCGCCTGGACGCCTCCAACCGTAATATGCAGCATTTGCAGCAAGAGCAGGCCAAGCTTTTGAATATACAGAACATGGCCAAAACGCATCTCAACGAAATGGAACAACTGCGTCAGCAAACAGCACGCTTGCCGCACAATGGCGAGGCACCCAACTATGAGTCCGTGCAGCAGGTGCAGGATGATATGGCCTCTCTAGTCGGACGCATGAAGAATCTCACGGCTTTCATACACAATCAAAACGAGCTAAGCAATGTGCTGGGCGACGATGGTCCCGAGATTATGGCTGAGCAACAAGCGCTTCAAGAGAAATTAGAATCGTTGCGCACACAACGCGAGGACATGCGCAATTTGGTTGACGAGCTAAATAGCATTAATCGCACGGCTAGAGAGACGGCACAGCGTGTGCGTGAGTCTAGCGAGGAGTCTCAAGAGGCAGCGCCGGTAGTCGTTAAGAGCAGTGTGTCGCCAAAGCCGAGCAATGAGCGTGTAGTGCCAGTAGAGTATCAACGCAATGTGCCCATAATTCGTCAGGAGGCTGCCAATGCAGCACAACGTGCACTGCAGGCGCAGACGCTGATCAACCAGAAGACGGCAGACATTGATGCACTCAAAGCGCAGATGGCTAGGTTGAAGAATATGCTCAACACGGTGACGCAGATAGAGGAGAATACGCCCAGCGTGGGTGAGGCGCTAGAGACGCGTCAAAACGTGGAGATACCAATGGAAATAACACAACGCGTGCATCAGCTGAATGATGTCACCAGCGAGTTGCGCGCTGAGGCGGCCAGCTTGCAACAGGAGCGTGATCGCATACTGGCGCTCAAGGCGGAAATCGAGCGACGCAAGCAGCAGGCAGCAGCCGCAGTGCAAATGGGCGATGAAGCGCTCAAACGCAGCAGTCTCACACCTACGCCCACACCCATGCGTCAGCGCGAAATGGAGCTGCAGCAGCAGCAATCGCTAGAGGATTTGGAATCGACACGTCATGTGCCCACACGTGAGGAGCTACATGCGCAATGCCAGCAACTGCGTCAGGAGTATGAACAGAAGCAACGCGAGTATGAGCTGCGCTACGTAAACAACGACCATGGCAACAACCACTGCAGCAGCAGCAACAACAACAGCCATAACAACAACACCACCTCCGAGGCGGATGATGAGGGCAACGACGACACCGATAGCGATAGGTACTTTGCGCATGCGCGCACTGCTTCAGCGGCAACGCTCAAGCGCGCCCCATCTGCCAGTACAGTGGTAGAGCAACAAATACAACAACAGCAGCAATTGCAGCAGCAGCAGCAGCAACCTCCATCCAGGCGTCACCAACATAAGCCACAGGCAGCACCACATTCGCTATCTAACAATGAAGAGGAGCTGAACATGACCATGGATAGTCTATCGCTGGGCAATGACAGCATACAGTCCAGCAGCACCAGATCACAATATATGCCACCGCCCATGGCGCCGGTGCAAGGCATGTGGAGTAAGTCTAACTACATCGCAGTACAAATCATAGATTTAATAAAACTGCAATCTTCTATTTAAATAGATACACATAATGGTGGAAATGCGTGGCTTGCAGCGCCTGCTTATGCGCCCGTTGCAACGGCGCCACAAGCAAATGCGGCTGGGTCTTCGAATGCATCCAGCAGCAATGCCACGCCGGATGCAGTGCTGATGCAGCAGTTTATGCAAACACAGCAGATGCTTATCAACTCGGTTTGCCAGTGCAATCAAACGCTGTGGCATCAACAGCGCGAAATCGACAGTCTCAATAGTCAGCTACATGTGGTAAACACTTTAAATTCTAAACTTATAATCAAATTTACATTGATTTGTATTCAACAGCTGCAAGATCGTCTGCAGGAGCAAAGCTATGGCCTGCGCTCCGAATCCATGCCGCCGCCCGCTGCTCTCGGCCAAATGCCCTCGAATAATCTGTGCCTGGGCGGCACCAATCGCGCGCAGTCCGAGCAGCTCTACAGCTTTGGCGCCGCCTCGCATCAGAGCGCCTTCAGCAACTATCAGCGCAGCAGTCATCGCAACAATATTTACGGCAGCGCCGATGCGCATCAGCAGCAAACGTATTTGAACAACGCTGTGCCGCCGCCGCCGCCTCCACCGCCCGCTCCGCAACCGACGTCTACGACACACTACAACAATGAAACGCCTTTGTCGCCGAACTCGTATCGTGCCAGTCCGGGACCCATATTTATGAATCACCACAACAATACCATACACCAGAATAATGCCAACTTGCGCACACAGAATCATCATGCCAACAACTTGCATTCGCTGCCGGAGGATGCTGTGCCGCCGCCCACATTGAACAATCAGGTGCCGCCGGGCAATCGTGCCAACAACTACTGGGATAACTTTCGCAGGTAAAGCCAACACAAGTTATGTGTAATCCTTTGGTGTTGGTCACTTGTTTGTGGACTAGGCTGCGACCATTTGTTCTTTTGATTTTCGATAAGACTCGACACCAAGCAGCTGTTTATTTAAATTTTAAACGAAAGGCAACTTATGTAATAAAAAATGTAAGCAAGTTGCACATTATTTTGGTTTGATTAAAATTTAAATGTAGTGCATATGTAAGTAAAAGCCATTATTATCAATATTTTATGTTAAAGCTCAAACATTTTCTACTAACTTAATTAATTTTTTATCCACATTTATGTTGTGTTGTTAAGCTAATGAACTAATAGTTTTCAACTAGAGTCATACATAAAATTATTTGAGCAAACTTAGCTGTTAATTCTGAAAGTTGAATAGCTTATTAACAATTTATGATTTGATTGCTTGCTTGCATTAACCCATTAATATTTATGCGCTTTGCAGCTACACACGCCAGAACTTGCTCTCCAACAAAAGCAATGAGGAGCTCAATATGGAGCAGCAATATCGTCAAATGCAGCGACAGCGCCAGCGACCCAGTTATTTCTCCGCAGGCCATTTACCACACAGCACGCGCAGCAGCACAAGCAGCATGTTGCTGCAACAGCCACACGTGGTTGCCACGCCACCACAGCAGCAGCAACATCGTTTCTACGAGTCGCCCCAGCAGCCACCAACTCACAACAGCAGCAGTCGCAGCAATAATCTAAATAATAGTAGCACTAGTCGAGACTGGACTGTCGACGATGTGGATGTAGAGGAGAACAATGATGCGGCCATATATAGCAGCAGCAGGCGGCGCAATCAGCGTCACGACGAGGATGCTGCCGCTATGCAGCAGCAACAGCAACAGCAGCTGTGCAGTGTTAATATGAATGTCAATAGTCCTCTGTATCAACGCAACAAGGTGCCCGCTAAGCCCAGCACTTCAGCCGTGTCCTTGACTCCGCTGCAGCAGCGACATTTGCGCTTTGACTTTGAGCTGCCGCCACATATGCAAATCCTGCCAGCGCTACCACCAGCGCAATTGCCTATACCGCCTTGGCATAATGTAAGCAGCGCGTTGGAGCCTATGGTAGCTAATGAAGCGCATGCTACAGCGGAGCAGCATGAGGAAACCGCGTCGGAAGAACTAAATCGCAATTTGTTGGTGAACGCACTAAAAAATGATAAGTTTACCACCAAGTTTTATGAGTCCATCAAGGAGGACGTATATCGCAGATTGGAGCGGCTCTTTGAGCAGCAACAGCAGCAGCAACAGCAACAATTTCAACAGCAGCCACAGTTCGAGATTAATCAGAGTCAATCGCAGCCAGCAGAGATAGAGCCAACCGAATCCACAGAAAGTGGCAATGCTACGCCCCAACATAATCACAACGCTAGAGCTGAGCACGAGCCGATTGCTTCAGCGGCAATCGAGGCAGCTGGCGAAGCAGCGGCTGCTGTTGTCTCGGACAATGATGAGGTGAGTTTGTTGCACTGCAGCATTTATATATTTGATAAATATGATTTTATTACTTTTAGCAAATTATTGAAGTGGTTATTGAGCAGGCAGCAGCGTCTACCTCGGCCGCCAGCACAGAAGTGACTCCCGATCATGAACTTATTGAGTATATTATCAAGCGTATTCGCAATCAGACGCATAACAACACCATCATCAATGACTCGCTGCTTGCTGAGGTGTCCAAGTTAACGGCAAATGCAGCTCAAAACTCGGCAGCTCAATGGACGCCACATGCAGCCTCACCGCTCATTTCACCCAAACGCATTTATGCCAAGATTAAAAAGATGGATGTACCCCGACAGCGGGATGATTTCTTATGCTGGTATCGTAGCTACTTAGAACAGTTGTTTGTTGTGGAACAACCACGCAATGGCTGCAAGCGTAAAATCGTGAGCAAGGAGTCCCCGGATTCGAGTAATGACGCTGATCTTGCTGAGGCAGATCAAAAAAAGGCTGAGTGCGAGAATAATGAAAATCCCGATGAGGAAGCCAACGGCGCTGCAGCTGCTGCAAGCACAAATTCAGCTGAGAGCAACTTGGATTAACTTATAGCACTAACCCCAGCACCCAGCCTAACATTCCTAACTTAACCCACATAACAAGACTATAGTTACTAGCACAGAATTATATTTTTTGTTCGTGCATTTTATATTTTAGATTTTTTTTCGTCGCATTTTGCAAAAGTGCAAAAAGATTAATATATAGAATATACTTATAATTGTTATATTTTGCTTGTATGGTAATATTAATGCTAGCTGGTAAGCTGTTCCAGCATGCGATAGTAACAATAGCGACTGTCATACTCCATGTCGTACCAGAAATTGATGGCGATGCACTTGTGACTTTGGCTCACATGATGGAACCAATAGTTGGGCAAGTAGAGTACATCACCTGCATGCACGCGGACGCGGAGTGGACGCGCCTTGGCATACTGCGGATATGCCCCTAGATCGGGTGACAGCGGATCAACGCTAACCCACTCTGTATGCTGGGGCTCTCCCTCATTTAGAAAAGGTTCTATGTAGTATTGGCCATTAGAATTCAGTTTATACACCCCCGTTTCATAACGTCGGCGTGGTACGCAGCACAGCTGATGTGGCGGCAGCAATATGAAATCTTTGTAGCCTGCTACTACACAATACAAATTCTCATAGGGATCTTTGTGCATGGAGGTAATGGCACGTTCATCGCCCAGCCAGAAGTTCACTGCATCGGGATCCTTCGCAAAACACTGCTGCGCAAAATTTAGGTCCGTGGGCAGTATATCCTCTGCTAGCTCGGGAAAGTCCAAGCTAAAATTGGAATTTTGTTTTTGTATATAATGCACAGCGCCCATGGGATCATCTAGGCGCTGCAGTAGCTCTGACAATGGCATCTGTGTTTCCAACGGCAGCACAAAGTACTCCTTGCCATCCTGCGTAGCTAATCCATCTGCATAGCCATTGGGTGTAACAGCTACATCCACAATTTTGTCCTTAAGCTTATTCAGCAGATAGTCCGGCGTCCACTTTTGTACAGCTGGCCAATGTGCCACTGCTTTACGTATGACAACAGGTGCATTTTTAGCATAATAGTCACGCGCAAATTCCAAAGGTGTGGGTAACTGCTTCAACTCCGCGATCTGGCCACCAATTGACAGTTCCTCGGCTTCCTGGAGCAGTAGCTTTATGGCAGCTTCAATTTGAGATTGAGCCATGTGTTAAACGATAGAAGCGGACTTTCATTTGTAAATAATCGTTTCGCCTCCACAGTTCTTTCCAATGTTTGATATTACTTTGTTTATGAGTATGCTTAGGTAGCTGATTTAATGTATATAGAGATTGTTTGTTATAAAACTGGTATGAACGCTAACTCGTATTCTGGGGTTACTTTAGTTCTTAACAGGCTCTTATTGACATATGATTAATAAACACACCTGTTGCTAGAATTGCATACATATTTTGTTTTATAATTTTATTTGTATAATTGAGTTTTGAATGAAAAATAAGAGTTTGCTACTCGGCCAGCTCACCACCAGGTACCAGCTGCAATGAGAGAACAATTTGTAAGCGTTATTTCATTCATGCAATGTCCATACACACCATTGTGATGTTGTTGCCATTTAACAGAATCTGATCCAATTTAGTAATGCGGCGTCCATCGGGCGTATTCTCGTACTCCGTGACATCGTCCAGGAGCATATTTACGAAATCGTCAAATCCTAACAGCGTACCCACCATTTCCTTATCATTCTTCATGATAATGTGTATCCTTGAGCCAATGCATTTGTCCACAAGCTCTGCAGAACAATAGTAGCATCGTTAAGTTCTGGGATGTTCTGTCAATAAATTAAAAGCTTACCCAGTGGCATAAGTGTAGCAATACTTGCGGGTGGAGGTACAGCGGTCATATTTGCAAATTAAACAAATCAGAATTAAAAAGAAACTTTGTACATGAAATAGAGATGTGCGAGTGCTGAACATTTCCATCGATAACTTTAAACCAAAGCCGGCTTTTTGTTAGTGTAAGCCTATTAGATATTAGCAGATTATTTTGAAGGCATATTATTATCAAAAATAATTGAAATAACTTTTATTAAGCTTTGCCAAGAGGGCAACTAAAGTTGTAGCTTATTGGCACGACACTCTCTATTGTTATCGATAGTCATATGTGGCCCAAGCTGCAAGCCCATCTCTAGTCTAGACCAACCACCTCAATCTTTCATGAAAATTATTTTGAATATGAACATACGGTTGTAAAAAACATGTTGCGCCAGTAAAACTAAAACTAAATAAGAAAAGTTCAGTTAGGAAAGATTTGCCAAGCGTGTTGACAGCATGGAGGAAAGTGACGAGCAAGTGTTCAGCTGTATTGACGAGGCAAATGCCATTATAAACGACGTTAAGGCGCATGTGGCTGAAATTGCCATTTCTTCCAAGCTGGCCAGCAGTGCCACGCAGATCTATCTGAACATTCGGACCATAGAGAGCGCCACCTGCTGTGTGCAGGTGACAAGTCGGGGCTTCAAGATTGTTTCCTCGCAGTACGACACCATTGATGAAGGCAAGGCACAACCAGTTGCGTCTGTCGAGAATAGTGAGACGGAAGCTGCGGAGGAGGAGGAGATATTTGAAACCCCATATGCATTGTTGGACAAAATCAGTCCACGCTATGTGGAGTCGTTTGGCAATAAGCTCTGCCAGCAGTTGCGTCAACTGCAGCAAATGCGAACTGAATTCCATGAAGAAGACGAGGAGGAGGAGTAAGAGTATAATAACTGAACAAGGGGTGCCCCGACGAGCAACTACAACCTGAGGCTGTACTCATTAAACACAAGATTTTAATGTTAGTTTATTTATGTATTTGTATGTACTTGTGACCACAAAAGTATTTCGGATCGCGTAGCAACCCAAAATCGAACCACTTTAGACTTTTAAGCGTTTCAAGAATAAAGATTGTGATTGCAATTCCAAGTCTGCCAGTTTGCGTACAGTGGGCACTAGTTGCTCTACATGATCCTGATAGCCCGTGCCCATATTAAGATTCTTCTGGCCGTAAACCACCTTGCCATCAAAATCGTTCACCGGCACATCCAAAGATTTGTCCACCTGTTGTATGGTTATGTTTAGATGATCCTCCACCTCGGCCAGCAAGTTGGGCTCATTGTACCACATGCAGCAGCCGCGCACATCAGTCAAATTTGTATTCCTGCAGTTGCGTCCACGCGTCTTGCACCATTCACCATGATACCAGACCTTTTCTGGCACCGTAGATACCAGACTTATGGCCAAGCCCATGCGCTCAGCGCGTCCCACACGGCCAATGCGATGCACATAGTTGGCCTTGTCGTCTGGCAGTGTTATGTTAATCACTAAGGGTAGAGGGATTTATATATTTTATCTGCAAGTGATATAAATTTAACTAAACTTACTGAATGGCAAGCCAGTTATGTCCAGTCCACGTGCAGCCACATCTGTGCAGATTAGAAACTTTACCTGCTGCCGCTTGAACAGATCCAGATTCTCTTTGCGCTCTTGAGGCTTGCGATCGCCATGTAAACATACGCAGGAAAACCGCTGCCCTCCACGCTGACGCAGATGTTCCTCCAGATTATCGCAGTCCTGCTTGGTGCGACAGAATATAATGGCTCGATCCATCTTATGCTTTTCTATGGCACTTATACAATATTCGCCCTTTAACAGTTTGACTGCCTGAGAGAGCGTTTCGGGGGAGCAATTTGTAGGATGCACATTATCATGATCGTGCACGCCATCGGTCCGCAGTGCCTCGCGAAGCTGATGCCAACTGTTGTCCTTTTGAGGATCTACTAGACAGACCACATGATGCACTGTCTCGGGCACTGCATCCTCGCCTTTCAGATCCACCCAAGTGGGAAAGTGCATTAAACGCTCGGCCATTTTCTTCACCTCGAAGGCATGCAGCGTGGCAGAACAGACAATCATTTGCAGGCGAGTACCATCACTGGTGAGCTTGGGTATTTGCTTGTGCAGTCGCTCAATGAGATCCGTATAGCCTTGCTTCAGCAGCGCATCCGCTTCGTCCAGTACAAAGAAGCGACAATGTGTCAGCTGTACAAACCCACTATTGATAAGCTCCTCCAAGCGTCCAGGTGTACCTACTATTATATGTATGCCCTGCTGCAGCTTGGACTTTTGCTCCTCAAGACGAACACCTCCAATGAGCAACAGCGGACGTACCTCGGGCTTGTTTAGATACACTTTGAGTTTCTCAATTTGATTGTATGTTTGCTCGGCCAGCTCGCGGCTCGGTTCAATGATAATGGCCTGTGGTGCATTGGGTGCGGGCTTTGCAGCTGCGGCATGGGTATTGGCGCTAGCTAAGGGATTTTGTGCGATATGATCTGCGCCTGCTTGGCAGACACCCACATAACCGTTCCCTGGTGGATACTTAAACTCTGTTTTGCCAAAGTTGAACAACATCTCGGCATTCTTGAGCACCACCGCTGGATAGAAGGTATCATTACGAAGATTTTCTGGTATTTTAAAGGCCACACCCAATGGCACACCACTTTTAGTAAAGCTTATCTCCAGCTTTTGCATATCCAGCAGACAGCCAATTACATCTGCCTTGCCAAAGGCCTCGCCATAGTCATCAAATTGACGATTGTTAGATTTTTTGCCGGTGCCGCCAAATCCAAAGCCATAACGACATGTTCCCAAATCCAAATTGGCCATTTGGGTGGACCAACCGACGCGGCAGAGCCCTTCATCGGTTACAATAGCCTCGTAATAGAATTTTGCTTTGCCATAGACACCAGTGGTGGCGCGACAGCCATGCCATTCCTTAAACTCACGCGATTGACAGCGAAGTCCATCTGGTGTTACTGCCAACGCATTAGTGCGATCAAAAAACGACATAGTCCAAGCTGTTGCAGTTGCTGTTTTGCCTGCGCCAGCTGCTTTAGAGGATTTACCCTCTTCAAAGTCACGAAGTGTTTCCCAAACAATTTGCAATATAGGCAAGCAGAATGCACCAGTCTTTCCAGAGCCTGTTTCGGCGGCCATAAGCACATCACCGCCACCCAAAATGAGCGGTATGGCCTCAGCCTGCACATCAGTAGGCAGCCTAAAAGGAAAATTTTGGCAAGTGCTGTAAATTTCTCTTTAATTCAGACTACTTACGTCCAGTCTAGTTCATCTGTTGCTTTGCCCAGCTCTGATAGCACGCCAAATTCTATAAATTTACTATATGATTTAAAAATGAATAGTAAACAATTTATTAACTTGCCTTCAAAAGCGGTCATTTTCAATATTGTTATTAGATTTCCAGCCGGCTAAAATATGATTTTTGCGTGCTTTTCCAATTTATATATACTTTAACAATAACTCTTTTGCTGACATTAACTTAATTAAATTAAATTGTACTTTAAGTTAATATTTAATTCAAAGCACACTGCAACTCAAAGTATTTTGCAAAATATTTCTAGTTGTGTCTGGGTCAACTTTTGTTATTTTAGTTGCTTTAGTGTTGCAAAACACAAAAAGCCACAGCTGATTAGTCTGCCCTGAACTATCGCTTGCCATTATCATAGATGTAGAAAAATACTAACGCTCATCTCTAATAAGCACTGATTTGTTATTAAATTAAGGCAAATGTTTTGTGCAAGTGCTAATTAGTAATTAGATATGTAAAATTTGACGTGTAACCTATAATAAACAATAGTGTAAGTGCTTAAATTACATGCAGCTGTACGTTTGACAACTCTTTACAATGTTTACAGCGATTTCCTCAGCCGCAGAGAACGATAGAGAGGCAGAGACACCTCATCATGTACTTTCCAGTGGGCTGGCCAAAACGCGTCAGTCTGGCGCTGCCAGGTGAAACTGCACATATACGTCACATTTGCTGCGATGCAGTCAAAATACTCGTAGCTGCCGTGGGAGCGGATTTTCTGGGAATTTGGTATGCCAATCCACTGCTGCCCATTGCCTACTACAGACGCACTGCGGAGTCGCTGCAGCAGCATGGCGGCAATCTGCTAATCATATGGAAGCCAGACTCTAGACAGCTGGCGGTGTTAACAGACGCGGGCGCTTTGCTGCTTTATCAACTGGACTTTGATGCCAATGGCAGTGGAATATTAATGCAAGTGGATCCGCCCGCGGCAAGCCTGAAACGGGATTCAGCAGAGCTTTTCATAAAGGAGAACATTCCACGTTTAAGTCTACGCGAGCTGCACTGCGTTGCCCTGGATGCAGTAATCTCTACAGTGTGCTGCATAAGCTTAAGCGAGTTGCTATTGGCAACGGAATCATGTGAGCTGCTGCGTCTGCAGTGGTCACAGCTGGAGCTGGCAGACGAGCAACTCCAACCGCTGGCGGTTATAAAGCTACGCGACATACCCTTCTATGTGCCGCAGCAGCAGCAGCAGTGCGCCAAACAGTTACCTTCCATTGGCAGTGGCGCCTTTGTGTCTGCGTTGGAGTACTCTCCATTCATAGGTGGATGTGCGGCTGTGTTTAGTGACCAGCGTGCTGCCTTTTTAGTGGCGGATCATTTGCGCTTCGAAACAGCGCACATGCATGGGTGCTGGGTGCCGGATGTGGCGGATGCAAGCGTCTGCAGCGTTAATCACAAGTTTAGACTCTTGGCCTATGGACAACAAAGCTCTGCTGTAGCTATCTATGCTATAGATGATGCCACTGCGAGCTTGGAATACTCGCACAGACTTCTGCTGACGGAGAATGTCCTACCAGGCAGTTTGGGCGCTGTTAACGAACTCAAGTGGAGTCCGGATGGCTGTGTGTTGGCTGTAAGCTGGCGCAATGGCGGCCTTTCGCTTTGGAGCACCTTTGGTGCGCTGCTTATGTCGACACTTAGCTGGGACTTTGGCGTACATGTGGATCTACACAAGCAGAATCCATTGAAGCTTAGTCGCCTGGAGTGGTCTACTGAGGGCTATCAGCTATTCATGACCTGCCAAGCGGGAGTCAACAATGTGCTTCAATTGCAGTTTGTCAAGAGCGCGCTAAGCATGAATCCATGCCAGACCGCACATGCGCATATCTTGCTGCAAGGCGATGATTGCTTGTATATTAATCAAGGCGATAATCTGGAGCAGACCTATGGCAATGCCAAGTGCACCTTTCCGAGCAGCAGCAGCGCGGCGACAACAGCAGCGAACGAGGATTGCCTAGAGCTGCCGCAACGGCCGCACATAGGCAGCATTTTAACAGAGTCCAAGTACTGGACGCTGCTGCAGCTGCCACTCAATTATGCCGCCACCAATTGGCCCATACGTTATGCGGCCATAGATGCTGTTGGACTGCAAGTCGCTGTAGCTGGACGCACGGGACTGGCTCATTATTCTATGCTCACCAAAAAGTGGAAACTCTTTGGGAACGAGTCGCAGGAGAAGGACTTTGTCGTGTCCGGCGGACTACTCTGGTGGCAGGGCTTTATAGTCATGGGCTGTTACTCGCTGCTGGATCGCACGGACGAGCTGCGCTGCTATCCGGCTGAATGTAAGCTGGATAATCAATATGGACACAAGCTGCAGTTACGTGCGCCTGTCATCAGTCTCAATATATTCAAGGATCAGTTGATAGTGCTCACAGCCGACGGCATTGTTAGCTTGTTCCACATGCAAAGACAGTCGGCCTACAAACTAAGCATCGACTGCGCCTATGAATTGGATGTCAAGAGCATTTGCATACATCCCGCCTGCATTGTCAGCCTGACTGTCACCAATCTCCGAAACGAACTTAAGTCGCTGCCAGCAGAGGCGGAAACCATTATTGTCAATGTTTGCGGACGCATATTGATGATACAACGCCAGGATGCCACCCAGCAGTTGCCGAACACGCTGCTTGCCAGTTGCCTGGCCAGTTGCGTGGAGTGCTTCTGGCTCTCGCAGCAGCTCGAGCACTGCGCCATGCAGGACTGCCTCTGGCTCTACTCTGGTGCACATGGCATGCGTGTCTGGTTGCCCATAGTGCAGCAGCACGGCGAGCGTCCCGGCGCACAGCGTCTGCATAGCTTCATGTCCAAGCGCATCATGCTGAGCTTCCCACTTAAGCTCTATCCCCTGGTCATACTCTTTGACAACGTCATAGTGCTGGGCGTGGAGAACGAGAGCACCCTGTATGTGAATGAAGCGCAGACGCATTTCTCGCTGCCCTTTGCCTTGCTGGAGCGCAAGAGTCAAGTTTACTTGCACAAGGTGCTGCGTCAGTTGATCAAACGCAATCTGGGCTACTCGGCCTGGGAAATAGCTCAGTCCTGTCGAGCGCTGCCCTACTTTCCACACGCTCTAGAGCTGCTGCTGCATGAGGTGCTGGAGGAGGAGGCCAGCAGCAAGCAGCCCATTCCGGATGCCCAACTACCCAGCATTTTGGATTTCATACGCGAGTTTCCTGTCTACCTGCAGACCATTGTGCAATGTGCGCGTAAGACGGAAATTGCGCTCTGGCCGTATCTGTTTAGTATGGCGGGCAAGCCTAAGGAGCTGTTCCAGCTCTGCCTGCAGTCGGAGCAGCTGGATACTGCGGCAAGTTATTTGATTATCATACAGAATCTGGAGCCCTCAGCCGTGAGCAAGCAGCATGCTAATCTCCTGCTGGACATTGCATTGAATCAACGCAAATGGGAGTTGGCCAAGGATCTTATACGGTTTCTCAAGGCCATTGATCCCAATGAGATTGATTCGCCGCGTTGTTCCATGCTGTTGAATGTGAAGATAGCACCACCGCAGGCGCAGCCACAAACGCAGGTGAATCAACACTCGGATGTGTTTAACCTGGTGCTTGGACCCATTGCTACGCGTGAGCGCAGCTACTCCACCACCGTGACCAGCAATCTGCCCAAGGATAACAAGCAGCCACCCACGCCCAGTTCGGAGACTGTGCCCGCCAACAGCAGCAGCAGCAGCACCACACCCGCCAGCCTGTTGCGTCGTAAATCTACCAAGGAGCGCCAACAGCGTGAGATATTCTGCATAGACCTAATACTGCAGCGCCATGCGCGTCAGCTTCTGCAGCAGCACAAGTTACTCGACTTGGGCTACATGTGCGCCTATCTGGACTTCCATTTGGTCAACTGGCTAACGCAGGAGGCTTCGGGCGCTGGACGCGTGGATAACTTTACTGCTGCCCTGCAGTCTTTGCATGAGCAACTGCAGCTGCCCTGCGCCTTTCCAGCGCCAGCAACGGACGAGTACGCACAGCTGCGTCTGGCGCCTGTGGCGGCGGCAGCGCGCTCCTCACAAACATCCGAGTCGGGTTACTTTAGTCTGGCTGCGCAGATGGAGTCGCCGCAGTTGCCGCACACAGCCGGAGTCAAGCAGTTGCAACGCTCACATTCGCAGCTGTCGTTTGACAACTTTCGCTATAGACGCCTCTACTCGCTGCCCGCCTCCGAGGATGACGCTCCGGATGCACCGGCCAGCTATCTGAACGATAAACTGGCCATTAAGCTGCGCTATCTGCTGCAGCTCTTCATCGAAGCCAACTGCACAGACTATGCGTTGATGCTCTCCATGCTGCTGCAGGATGCCGCCTCCATTTCACGCATTGTCAACGTGGTCATACGCAGTGAATCCGTCGGCGCCTGTCGTCGCATTGAGGCCGCACTCAAGCAGCTCAGCCAAAGCACCTTCGATAATGCGAGCTCACTCTATCGCAGCTTTGTGATGACACTGCAGCCACACATCTATCTGCTGGAGCAGTATATACAGTCCCTGGGCGTAGACACTGCGTTAGACACCAGCGAGCTCAGCCAGGACTTGAGCGCTGCGGCGGATACGTCCTCAACACATGAGACCGATGTGCTCGATAGCTCCAATAATAATTTTGTGCCAAAATGTCAGACGCTGCCCAACGGCAGTCAATGGACTGCGGAGCAGCGCCTTGAAGCCAATGGTAATCAGACGCTCGCTGCCGCTGCGCAGTCGACGCCCACACAGCAGCAGCTGCAGCGGCGTCGCAGTCGTGAGGCCAACAAGGAAAGCTGTAAGATTATGTAAAGCATTCATACAAACACACACATACATACTCGTTGCATGTACGTAACATACATACATTCTAAAAGGTTTATTTTGTAAAAAGTGTATTTTTTTACCCGTGTCAGCCCGTGTGTTTTTTAAAAAATTATGTTAATTTAAGGACGTTGCAGCAGTTGCGTTTAATATAATTGCGCTGCTTTGAAGGACAGCGAAGCGTAAAAATACTTACACATATATTAATCAAAATACGTATACAATTGTAATTTATAATTTATTAGCTAAAATTTTCTGCAATATTTGTTAATTGAAAATTTACAAAAAAATATACAAATGCAATTAAATATATTTTTAATAATAACAGAACAAAGATTTGTATTTCAAATAGAATGTGGCTCCAAGGTTAACAGCTTTAAATCGATAACACAGCTTGCGATCAGTTTATAGGTGAACTGAGTCGCTCCATACTGTGACGTGAAATGCGATATCGGAAACTAAACTTTAACTTCACTTCACACACAACCGACCACATGTGACTTTACCGTCGACTTTTTGCGCTGTAATTCGTTGCCGCTGCAGTAAAAGTTAATCACTGTGACTGATTCATTACGTGAGCTACTTGATTTGGTGGTAACTCTATACACAGGTGTCAGTGTGATTGTCTGCCTGTGTGTGTGTGTGTGTGAGTGTTTATATGTCTGCTGTCGCGAATTGTGCATTTTAACTTTACAAGTTTGTGTTGCAGCAGCAGCAGTAGCAGCAGCAGCCAAGGCGACTTACAATAAAATCGTAAACGTAAGTGCTTACAAAACGTAATCACTGTAATGCTGCAATGAGACGCGGAGACGTTAACGTCATAGAACTTTTCAGCTGCGCTCAAACGTCAAAGCCCCTGTGGCGTTCGCTGTATGTAAGTTTTGCGTATGTATTTGTGTGGGTGTAAAGTTGGAAGCGTTGGCGGCAACAACATAGAATTCGTGTATTTCACATCCGTTGGCAGCGACAACAACAGACACTTCCAACAGGAGCAGCCAACTGGCATTTGGTTGTTGCCGTTGTTATTGCAAAAATAACTATTGACGCTTCGTTGAAGAGCCAACCAAAGTTATAAAGCTCACACAGAAACGTACATTTGTTCGTATGTATGTATGTAATACATATAAATAAAGGCATCAACACCAGGCACATTGCAGCGGAAGTCGTCGCCGTCAAGTGCGCGGTCTGTAGAAATTGTTCAAAAAACTTTTACAAATTCTTTATATTGCAGGCAAGCAGGCAGGCAGCAGTAGCAACAACTACAATAACAACTCGTAATAAAAGCAACTACAACAGGATGCTGGGGCATGGCTCGGGCTTGCCGCAGACAACACAACCGCCGACAACAACAACAACAACAGCAGCAGCAGCAACAACAAAGTTGGACAACAACATTACAATGTAATCAACAACGCCACATGCGACGACCGTCTCCCAAGTAAAGCAAAAGTGCTTGGGTGTACCACTCAAGGGTTAAGCTTTGCCGTGTTCTTCTTTTGTTGTTGTTGCTAGCCACTGCAATGTGTCGGTGTAGGCACGTAAGAGCGCATTTATGTTTGCGTGTAGTTGTAACAAGTTTTCGAAATATCTGAGCGGTTGCGGAGTCTGATGAATTTTCGAGTTGCCTTGGTGATTTTGATGCATGCCTTCAATACCTACATATAGAAAAACATGCATGTGTGTGAGTGTAAGCAAATACTTTGCATCAAGCAGAGGCGCACTGAAGTAATTTGAGTTCAGTACAATGCACGCACGCAAATATGAAAGAAGGGTACAATGGACGCTCTCAAAATTTTCACTGGCAACTTCATTTAATCTCAAATTTCAAGTGAAATTTTCACATATTGCCATTTTATTGTTAAAAATTTTGATTTATTTTTTTTTAAATTAAAAAATTTACACATTGCAAAATTGAATGTGATCTGATTAAGCAGCCATCTATCTAATTCTGTGGAAATATTCAAGTACTCCAAAGTCTGCGTCCACAGCTCAACGCTTGTGTTGAATTCATTTTTAAGGCAAACTGTTTACTATAATATTTTTGCATGATTCAGAAATAAATTAAAAATAAAATATGTATATATTGATTGTTGCACTTTATATACTTCTCTGTTAGGTCTAACTGTTTTCAAGTCCTCGCCTTGTTATTTGTTGGGCAAAATTTGATTTAAAAACCAAATACAATTTCATTAGCATAGATTACGAGTCGTTCAGGCAACAACTTGCATTACAAATGAACTAAGGGCAGCCAAAGCCTTTGCCTCCATCTCCACCAGCAATATGAAGCGCAGCTGAGTGCACATAGCTCCCACTGACAAAAAAATAAGTAAGTAGACTGAGGAACCCCCAATCAGCTTGCTGGAGTACCCGTCTATAGAGTCTAGTATTTTTTGGGTGTAAAAATTTGTAAATTGTACATTCATTGCATTTGCATTTTACAAGTAAATCCCCAACTGGCAATCTAATGCATGTTGCAGTCGCTCTGAACTCGAATTTCTCTTTCTCTGAGTGTCTGACTATTTTGACTGTTTGTTTGTAGCCAGCGAACCGTCTAACCATTCGTCCAGCGGAGACCAGGGCACATTCATGTCTATGTCGACGCTTTTGTGTAAAACACTGAAAACTCAATAGTTTTTTTTCTCTTGATTTTGTTTTTGTATTTCGCTTTTATTTGCAACTTTGCTGCAACTTCAACTTTGAACCAACACGACCAGGGGCAGACCCTACAACAACAAGAACAGCAGCAGCAGCAGCAGCAACAACAACAGCTAAGCATAATAAAAGCTCCAAATGCAGCCGTAACAACCCCAACACGACCCCAAAAAACAGCGCTATAGAAAAGTTTGCCGAAAAATCACGGAATCAACTTGCCCGTGGAGCGAGCGAGCGAACGAACGAACGAGTAAGCGAGAGTCCATTGGCAACTGTTGGCTGCAACTGCCTCAGCTACTGTCGCTGCTGTTTTTGTTTTTGTTGTTGTTGCTGGTGTTATAGTTATTGTTGTTGCAACATCGTTAGCTGCATTGAAGTTGCCGTTGCTCGAATTGCTTTTTGTGAGCATGAATAGATAAATACGCTGAGCAGAAGGTGTCGCTGCCCGCTAGTCTGTTCGCCTGTGTGAAATTTGAAAACCGCAAACTGTCTGCCATGTGGGTGGGAAAGTCTAGCTTGGCCTGGCTTGGGTCATTCTCGCCTCCAAGCCAGCTGTCGAATTTTATTTATTTCGCTAAGGCCAAGAGCTCACAATAGAAACGTTAATGGCGCTACCAAAACTCACAACGTGTGTGGTGTGTGTGTGTGTGGATTGGGGCGTCAGTTACACAGTTTCCGTTTGCCTTGAGGCGTTGCGAAACTGACTAACATGGCCTGGACCGTACCGACGACCACCTGGGTGCCAATCACAAAAGAATCACCCAAGTTTTTGCGAGCAGCATATGTGTGTTGCCAAAAGTTGTTGTGTTTCTCTCGCCAGCTTGCCCACTCTTGAGCTTGAGCCGAGTGTCATGTAAATGTTAATGCCTCTGCCCTGTGCACCTTTAACGTGCCCAAGCTTCAAACTCCTCCCATCCCAGCTCAGCCCAGCCAACCCATTATCCAGACCGATATGCAGCGCCCCCTCCCACTCACTAACAGCATCAGCAACAGCATGCGGCAACGTTGCCAGCGTTTTATCACGTGTCAGCAACAGCAACGAGCTTTGAGTTCTGCTGCCACGCCTTCTCCTGCAGCCAGTACTAGGGATGTTGATGTGAGTTGGGCATTGTTATGCCAGGAAAATTTATTTGCTGTTGCAATAAAAAATGTGTACCGAACGCACATGTTAATGCTCTTAAAGCGACGAATAAATCGAACATTTAAAATTCCTCATCATCAATTTGCAAAAGTCATGCGATTCTTTTTTGGAAATCGATTTATTTGACTTTTACGAGTCTCAAAAGACTTAAAGGCATTCAATGTTTTAAGTTCTTGAGTAACAAGCAGTGTTGAATCTTAAGTGTGGCATATGCATGTAACTATCGTTTGGAGTTGCTCATCTCTAGGCGTCTTTGTGTGCGTGGCATATCTGTTGAGGGGCTGCAGTGATTGGCAAAGCTTTTCATTGCCTACTTTTATGGGTTGAAAGTTTTCTGTGCCTGTCAGCTGTGCTGACTGACCTCTTGAACCAATACATTAGCAAACCAAAATCAGAGACAACGCTATGCAGGGGCTGTGTGCCCCGTTACGCATAACATAACGTAACGTAGCGCAACAGAGAACGACATTACAAGCAGCAGCAGCAGCAGGAGCAGTTCCACCTGCGATGCCTTTTCTGTCATTGAGGTGCAAAGTTTACCTCATTAATTCATTAATCAATGTGTCTGCGCCTGTGTGTGTGTGTGTGCGTGCGTGTGTGGAGTATGAGTGAGTGCGTCTGCTTTGTTTTGGCACTTTTGGCGCGCAGCACCTGTAAATAATGGCCCTTTGTTCTACGCCTCAATGGAGGCGGGCAGCGTTGCCTGGCTGCTTACGTTTCGTTGCACACCAAAAACAATGGAGCAGGCGTTTTGAGAGAAAAGTGGGGGGCATGGTAGCATTGAGGCCTTAGTTGATGAACGGACCGGGTCCGAGGCATGACTCGACGGCTTTCGGGGTCTTCTTCCTGCCCAGCACCAACAAAATAAAAACGCAAAGAATTTCAATGAAGATTTATGTGTTGGCTTTGGTAACGTTTCTTGCATTTTGGGGCCAGTTGCTTCCGCTGGCTTTTCTTTTTTCGTCAATCATTTTGTGGTGCGATGTTAGTCGTTGCCACAATTCGATTTCATGGCGTTTACACGCGCTTTTGCAATTTATGCAATTCACTTCCGCGCACGCCAAAATGAACTAAAAAGCCATTTACGCAATACAACAAGCCAGAACTTAATTTCCTGCCTTAGAAATAGAATGGAAAAGAAAAAACACACACACACACAGCGCATAGCGATAGCAAAGCAAAGCCACTGCCAAGCTCATGACCCGCAACATATGCCACAGATCATTAAGTTTTTGCCAGCCAAAAAAAGCAAAGAGACGCAGAGGTGCAGTAAAACAAGCAGAAGCGCCAGAGTTGGAGTATTTGGTGGCAGCACGGTTAGATAAACTGCAATTTCGGTGCAACACCTTGGCAACTGCTTAAGTTTTACTAACGCTTGTTACAATCGTTATGGCCAGAGCGGCAATAACAGTACACTAGCGCCACCTACCGTGCGCCTTGCCAGCTGGGCTAGGTAAGTATAAAGGAGTCGTAGCATATTTGCCCGGTGATGTTGTAATCCAAAAGATTTCGCCTTTATGCCAGCGCATGCAGTAAGTGCATAACACTTAAGCAACATTGAATTCTGCCAGCTGTGTGTGCACAGGCGACAAAGGATACAAATACCATTTAAATGAAAGGATAATTAGCGTTGGCAGTTCAAGCCAATTCAGTTGGTAATTATAACTGAAAGACAATTAAGCGCGGAGAGAGATCTTCATGCAATCTTCTTTACCTTACAATTCGCATTGAATTGATGTGAATGTTAAGCGGCTATGTTATGCTTACATTTTATGTTAAGTAGCTAACATCGATATCTATCGATACTGATCAAGACAGCTGAACTGTTTTAATATATAATATAAAATATGAAATTGATTTAACTTTCGATTACTCAATTTAAAATAGAATAAGTAAGCTAATGTATTTAATTCGTTTCTGAGTTAAGTTAGGCTCAACTATTTTCAGTTGAATGTAATTTGTAAATTGCTGCCTTTGTCGCCTGTCAGGCATGGCAAGCAACTTTTGAGCCATAACCGGTGTATGAGCTTGCAAGAATGTAAGCGTGTGTGTTGCTTAAAATCATTTATTGCAGAATTATGCATATTTTTATTACACTCGGAGTTGCATAAATTCAAGCATTATTGCACTTTACGACCAGCAGCTGCCCTGCCAGGCACTATGCACATACCTGGCGCCCATCATCGGCAAGTCATCGTTGCAAGTTTCAGCTGATTGCTGCATGCCACACACACACACACAGACATAGACACACATGCTCAGATATGTGAACACTTGTGCGTTGCACATGCATGCTGTAAGATAGAGTTGTCCTTTGGATGACTCATCAGGCAAAAGGCTTAGATTTTTGCATGCCTTGGCTGTCAAACTGTCTATCCTGGCAGCCTGCTGTCCTGTGCCCTGGCTATCCTTGCTGCTGCTGCTGCTGCTGCACTTAAATGCCGCACATGTCTTGTGTCGAAAATTTCTGTCATCCAAAGTGTTTTGCCAGCATCTCCCACATGGGCTGCTTTGAAATTTAGATTTTTATGACTGCTCGACAGTCGGCAGTTGGCAGTTGGCAGTAAGTGCTGAAATTGGCTTTGCAGCTCGACAGTTTGCCATTTGCCGTCTATTAGAAATGCACAATTCAGTATTATTTGCGTTATAAACTGTTGAAATATGCTAAAATTTCTACCTGCTGGCGCCCATAAAAGGGTTAATGGCCATAGAAATGTGAAACTTGTCAGCAGGAATTACCTTTTAACATTTACGGAACCCCTTGATCATGGGCGTTGCCAGGATGTAATTTCGAGGGATACTGCTGCACAGTATTTTTTATATATTCCCATTATTATGCTTCGAGCATATTAAAGTTTAAATTTAAACAAATTAGTCGGCAGTTTATGTTTTGCAGTAATTTGATGAATAATTGCTGTGATATTTGGTAGTCGTTGACTAAGATGGATTTTGATTTTTCAACTTTAAATTTTTTGTTAACTTTTGACAATATTTACTAAAATACTCCTTATCCGACTTTATTTGGCTGACTTACATTGAATGAAATTGCATAAAAATGAAAATAATATTACACAAAAAAATTCAGTTAAATTCTCACCCTGGCTGACTACGCCCATGCGCTAGCTGGTTGTTGGGGTGTTGCTTGGTTAGCAGGGGTTCAAATTATTGAAATACTTTTAGGTGTTGTTTGACTTGCGTTTCTTTTTGCTAGTTTTTTTTTCGGGTGCGTGTTGGAAATTAATAGCATAGGGCTTGATGAAATTGCCACTTGAATTTGATGTGACAGCATTTTTATTTTTATAGCATTGTATAATTTACCAAGCATCCGTTTTTGTTTTAGTTGAGTGGGTTTCAGCTCATGTTTGAATTGCATATCATTTGCCACATGCCAATTGCCATGCTAACTTTATTAAAGACGAGAGTTGCGCAAAAGCTCGAATTGCACGCATTTGTTCAAATAGAGTTTTGAATAAAATGCTGTGTATTCTATGCTATTGCTATTTGTGATAGGCAAAACTACTGGTTGATATTTTACAAAATTCACTACCTACTGCCTTTGGCTGATTAGCTGAATGCTTTTGTTTATAGATAAATACATATGCAGATATGCTGTGCAACAATTGAATTTCATATCGCTTGTTTCTATTCAATGCACATTACAGATAGAAAGAGAGAGAGAGAGAGAGAGAGAGACCGAAAGAGCTATTCATTGTTGTCATACAGCTCAGCTCATTAAGCATACGCCATGTTGGCAAATTGCCATCATTGCATGCATTGCAGTTGCTCACATTTCTCATTCTCTGTGCACACATAATTCCATTAAACCACTTTATTTTTTTTTGTGCAATTGAATGCCAGTTAAAATTGCTTAATGATTACAAACACACCAACACACACACTCACGCAGGGAGGGACGTGCCGCAAAGCGCAACTTGCGGGGCCACACACATTTATCACTATAATTCCATGCCCCCCGCAGCCCACCCGTCAGGCACTTAAATAGTTGGCAAATTAAACGCTTTTTAATATTAATGTATTTTTATTTCATTTTTTATTAATTTTTTTTCTTTTTCATGCTTTGCAAATTTGTTTTCTTTGCTGGGTTGTTGTTGTTCTGGTTGTGTGTTCACATTTTGTTTGAGGGACTTTTTGCTTTTGTAATTTATATATAAATGGTAGTATATACCTTAGTGTGTGTGTGTGTGTGTGTGTGTGTGTGTGTGCTGTGTGTGTGTGTCTGTGAGTGTAAAATCATTGTATTGCCATTGAAAATAATTTAATATGCAAATTATTATAAATGCATCACTTGTAAAGCAATTTCTACATAACTGACAACTGCACAAAACGTTCAACTGATTTTAAAAACCAGCGCAAAGCAACCGCAACATATGAGCAGCATTAAAATGCTGCGTAAACAAACGAACAAATAAACAAACAAACAAACAGCATGCTACTCTACTTTATATGCACACATACAATATATTGCATTTTATGCAGTCTGCATTGCGAATTATTGAAATAGCCTCGCCAAAAAGTTGACAAGCTCGCACTTCGGGCATACTTTTTGTTTAAATATGCTGTTGACTTTGTTTAAGTGGCCATAGCGACAGCAAAGTGCGTTTTAAATGGTTAATTAATAGAAACGAATGCAAATTGTTGCAGAAACAATTGTTTAATGGCGTTTGGCATATAAGTTTATCAAACGCTAAGCATATTTTGTTTTTAATAAATTCAACATTTCTTCAAATCACTTAACAAATATTTGCGCAAAACTTGCTGCTGCAACTTTTCTCATTGTTTTTAGCCAAGTTTGCCAAGTTTTGTAGGCCAGCCACGCCCACTTGGCACGCGCCTTTAAAGCGGCACATAATCCAATTTTTTTTTTGCTTTATTTTTGTGAACAGTGTGTTGCGCTTTAATTGAATATAAATGTAAATTAATGATGCAAAAATAATTTTTGCTTCGAGGCTTTGTTTGTTTATTTTTGTTTGTTTGGCTGTAGAGCAGGGGGCATTGTTGCTGTTCTGGTTGCTGTTGTTGTTGTAGCGTTTTGTAAACATTTTCATTTTGCGGCGCTTGCAACGCTTTTCAGCTTTTCATGGCTGTGAGCAGTTATGTAATTAATTTGCATTTAACTAAATTAGCATAAATAAATACGCAATGCATTTAACTGCTGACACAGTTAAAGAAGCGCACCTATGCATTTGTATGTGTGTGTGTGTGTGTGAGAGCGTGGAACTAATTTAATTCATTGTATGCTTGCTGCTTGCGAAACAATTGCAACAAAGCCCAAAATATTGCATATCTTTGGGCGCACACACACACACATACATACGTTTGGTTGAAATTGTTAATGTAGTTGTGTGTACGGCATAATAAACATACATTCGGATTTATTTATATTGCTTTTGTTTTATTTTGTAAAAGTTGCTTAGGCTTGTGGTTTTAATATATTACAAAATGATTTAGTTATAACTTAAACTGGCTCACAATCAAACAATGCAAATATGTTCACAATAGCTGCACTTTAGTGTAGTTTACAATATATGCATACATATGTATGAACCTTTTGCTTTGGTATCAAAAAACTTGCCGGTCATTTGTTAGATTTATGTTTCTAAATGGCCAAAATGTCGGAACTGGCTGACAACTTGAGGTTAGGCTGAGTCTGAGTCTGTGTCGTTGCGGTTGCCTCTAAGGGGCTGGGGCATTGTTTTAAGGTTAGTTTAGCATTATAGCTTGACTTAAATTGAGCAGAAGCTGCGGTTAGCCTGTGAATTTTGGTTAATTGTTGTTGATTGAGGTTGATGAATCGGGGGCGGGGGAGGGGGGCCAAGTACAGCTGCGTCAGCCAGTATCCAGCGCCAGGCCACAGCAGCTGCCTGGCCTGGCTATATCTTATGATCGACTGTGTATTAACTATTATGCTTGATACTTTAGTTTATGCTTTAATTTTAGTTACTTTTCTTGTGGCTGTCGCTATGGGCTGTGGTGTAATACTTTTGCTTTTAGGGCTTAGTTCAGGGTAGCAAGGGGTAGTCACGCTCTTCATCTCACTAGGCATATATGTATATATAGTTTGCCTTACTATGTATATAATGCATATGCTGTTATTTATCTATGTATGTATGCTTTATGTATTTGTATTACATTTCATGCAGGACTTATACACAAACATTGATGCTTAGTTTTTCATTTATCTTTTGTTTTAATGCTATGAAGTATGTTTATGTAGTTTGCTCTTTTTGTATATTTGTATGTTTGATTGATGTTTGGTATGTATGTTCTTCGCTCGCTCTTTTATGCTTTGCTACTATGGCTAACGACAATGCTACTACTATTTTGGGTTTTAATTTCTTAGAGTTTGGTTTTAGTTTTTCATTTACTTGTTCAACTACTAACGACACATTTAAATATTCGCAACTGCTCTACATTAAAATAGTTTTTTTTTGTTTTCTTTTAATTTTTATATATGAATATGCCATATGCCATTTGATGTCACATTCCAACGCATTCGCATGCGGCCAAAAGGCCTGCCCGTCCTATAAAGTATGCTACACTTTTTTCACTCAATCGCCTACTACTATTCGCTATAAGTACCCTATTACGCTTTATTTTATACGATACTCGTCTCTGTTTAGCCTAGTTTCATGTTCATTTTATTTAGAGTTTATACTTTATATTTGATAGCTATGCGTTTGCTTTTTATTGCTTTTATTTTACTTTTACGTTTTGTGTTTAGGTTTAGGTTGCTCTCCATATCTTTAAGTATATGTATAGTTTTACTTCTTTTTTAGGCGTTTTGCTTGCTAGGGGAGGAAGTTCTCTTACATTTTCTTTTTCATTTGGTTGCTTGCTTATACTTTTTGTCTTCGAAATGAATCAAGGTACACACTAAAAATAGTTAGGTTTTCTTTTTTGTCGCTTTAGGTAGGTTGTGTTTTGTTTTATAGGTTTCGCTTCTCTCTTTCTTTTTTTCGAAAATAAAAACTTTTCAATAGAGGAGTCTTAATGACATACAAACTACTAAGTTGCTATCTATGTGTATGTGTATGGTGTGTGTGTGTATGGTTTTGTGCCACTTCGACAGACTGTACTTGAGGCTGAAGCATGGCTTTGAGCTAGAGACAAAGGATTAGCTGGCTTTTGTGGCGGTATTAATATAGAGTCTTGTAAACAAGCGCTGCAAGTTGATGCAAGCGAACTAATTGGGTCAGTTTTAAGTAACTTATTAGTTACCTGGCCCAGGGCGGAACAAAGCGCAAGTCAGCTCAAGCAACTTGGCAAACAGCTAAAAGGGATAATGAAAGCAGCACCAGATAATGCCCAATGACAAAGGCTGACAGACTTTTTTCTACTTTGCTACTTTAGCTTGCGTTTCAATGGAACTTCTTGCACACAAGCGTGTGGCTTGAAAATGTTGCATGAAGTTGGCTTATACTGGCCGCAAATCTAAGAATATTTCTCACAACTGCTTATAAAGTATAATGCACACACGGCCGTTAAAAATTGTTGTTCTCTTGCCACTAAGACTTTATTTATAGTTGTAAAATACTGCAGCTTGCAACTTCGACTGCAAACATACAAGTGAATGCGATTTAGAGTCCTTTAACGCGCTCAAATCCGTTTTCAAATCCTCTGCTCATGCCCACAGCATAAACATTCAAATGCTTGCCAAATGTCTTCATATGTGTGTGCGTGTGTGTTGGGACTTTGTCTGTGTGTGTTTGTTGCATTTTAAATATAGTTGCCGTTTAGTTTTTTTTTAACTTTTTTTTTTGTAGTTTTGTGTAAATTTTTTTGTTTATTTGTAGTTTTTTAAACTATTTACTGACTTTCTGTCGTAACTATCGCAAGTACATTTTCCAAAACCGTTTTTGTTTGCATTTAATTAAATTATATGAATACTTTTGCTTGATTTCAGTGTAACTGTGGCTATGTGTTGTGTTTTTTGTTGTTGTTGTTGCAAAATGCTCAATCGATGCTGCTGGCTCATTATCTGCTGTGCTTTTGCTCATCTTTTTGTGTTTTGCAACAGTTTAATTAAAGCATTAGACAAAAAGCCTAACGAATTGTAAGAAAAACTGCCAGGTTGACAATGACAAAGCCAAGCTATGAAAAAAACCCTTGTTCGTTCTGTTTTTTTTTTTGGGAATTTCCCGTCCGCCCTATATTTATTATTTGTTGCCATTTTTTGTGGTTTTTCCTAATTAGACACACTTGTTGTTGTGCGTTGTCATTGGCGCTCAGTTAGTTTTAGTGGGTCAAAGCTTTGCGGCGCAGTCAGTGGAAAAGCAGGGCGAGGTGTGCTGAGTGGGTGCACAAAGTGCCTGGCTCAGCGCCCATTAAAAAGTTGCTCGTCAAGTGCTATATTTGGAAGTGTCTAATATACAGTGGACACACGCAAAGCGAAGCTAAAACTGAACTTTTAATTTCATTTTTGTGTAATAGAGAGAATTGTGAAATTTGTTCATATCAGGCGAATTTATTTTACCCAAAGACGGAAATTATAATTTTGTTCCAGAATATAGAATCGCGACTGTCCACTGTACTTTTATATACATATAAGCCTCAAACAAGTTGGCCCATATTTAACAGGCACGCCTCTAGGCGCAGTTCTCTCGAGTCCTTTGCACAACAAACTTTACTAGAGTTTTTGCTGTATTGTTTTGTTTTTTGTTCTGCCGCTGCTTCTGTTTTTGAGTTTTCATTTCTAACAGGACTAAAGTTTTGTTTGTAGGTGTATGCTTTGTATCTCTCTCTCTGTGTGTGTGTGTGTTGTGTGTATGAGTGTATTTGGGTTTGCGCAAATAGTTTTTAATTTGTGGCAAACTTTTCAACAGTTTGCGCAAAATGTTCGCTCTTGTTTTTGTTTAAATATGTTATTTTGATTGTTTCAACTTTGCATTTGCCAGCTTGCCACTAATTCATAGTTAACGCCAGTTAATAGCAGTAAACCTAAAAAATATATACTACACTATATATATATATATAGTTTTATTTATGTATACATATATGTATAGACTTTCTTTTTAGAGCAATCATTATGATTTGCTTTTGCTTGTCGGGTTTTGTATAAAAATTGTAACGTTAGTTTTTGTTGTTGTTTTTTTTTTTGTTGTTTTTAATAACTTTTCGGTTTATTCATACTCTTTTGCTTTATGTTAATATTTTTATAATATTTTTGTTTGTTTTTTTCAGTTTTTATTTATTCTTGTATAAAATACTCACATTCACATTTACAACTACGAACCACGTAACTACTTATAGATACTATATTTTTTATTGTATATATAGACTTTATAGTAATAGTTATGCATGTATATATATATATATATATATAGATTTATTTATGTATGTATATCGTAATCGTATGTATGCTTGTATGTATTTGTATATGGTATATTTTTACTACTTTCGAGCTGATTCTGACGGCCCTCAGCCTGAGCCCTCAACATTGTCGCCTAACGCTGGCTAAGAGTATTCTGTATAGTAGTAGTCTATATATAACTATGCCCATTCCAAATTTCTAATCACACACCCTGTATAATGCTTAGCTTTTCCTCACTTGCTTCAATTCGCATCTTAGCTGAAAAACCGAGTTACATAGTTTGCCCTACAAGTTGCCTTATCAAATAGAAAGTATTTACAACTTAGTGCTAGCTTTAGTATATAGTTTGAATGAAATAACATAAAGTTGAAGCTGCTTGAAAGTTACAGTAGTTACAGAGAGCCAACACTTTGAGTGTAGACAGAGAGAGAGAGAGAGAGAGAGAGAAATGGAGTATTATACGAGTTGAGTTTGCTTAGTAACTGAAGATAACTTAGTGGTAAGTAGTGTAAGTAATTATAAATAATAGTAGTATATAGCAAGTATACAAATAGCGATAAATCAACAAAAATGTACAGTCTGAGCCAGAGCTGAGTTGAGTTGAGTTGATTTGGATCTGAAATTGAATTGTCAGTGGCTCAGCTCCAGCTTAGCACACTAAACTCATTTAATCAAAGTTTCTTAGGAAAAAACATAATCTTTACAACTTGACGGCTTAGCATAGTTGGCTACCATTTCTTATGCACTTTTATCTCATTCTATAACTAAATGTATATTTTTCTGCTTAGTCGTTTAAACCGTTACGCGGTGACATAAAAAGTAAAGTCGCAAGTCTTTCATCATCAACTAAATGTTTTACTTAGTTTTTCTTTTGCTCGTTTTCTTTTTTTTTTTGTTTGTGTTTGTTTATATGGACGTATAATTTTATATGTGTAATATACTCGTGTGTGTGTGTGAGTGTGTGTGTTTAGCTTTTAGTATTTTTTTCTTAGCGCATTGAACTTAGTTCCTTAGTTTGCTCGCACTGCAAGTGACTAAACTTAACTGGGACTTAAGTATGTTTTATGTTAATGCTTTAGTTTTATGTTTCTCTAAATCTATGCCCACATTCTCGACTGAGTTACTTCAATTACTTCATTTACGATTGTGTCTTGCAATGCCCAACAAAAATCATCAGGCGTTCAAGCTTTATATAAGTCAGACCCCATATCTATTCAAGTGTGTGTGGTGTGTGTGTGGGTGTGTGTAATAAAACTATCATAGAAGGAATGACTGCACTAGTATTTAGTTTTATACGTAGATATCTATGATGTATACATATACATATATAGTTATTTTATTTTGTATATTTTATATAACGACAACAACAACTAATTATTGCTTTTCGGTTTTGCTTCTTGATTAATTACTAGATATATTTTTTTGCGGGTTTTCATAATTTTTCTTTTCTGCTTAGGGTACGTTAGAAAAAATCATTAATAATTTACTAAATGCTAGAACAAAAACAACAAAAATGTGCAAGAGACATGGCAGTAAAATAAACAGGGAGTACAGCAGTTCAGGGAGGGGTGGACAGAATTTCTAGTATAACATGCATAATTAATAGAACTGCAATTCATTTTTATTTTTTTGTGTTTGCTTTTTGCAACATTTTTATGCTTTGATTTGCTTTCTTTCGTGCTTTCTTTCTTTCTTCTTGTTGTTGTCTGTAGTTGTATTTGCAGTAGGATTAAGAGCGGTCGTTTATAGTTAAAGAGAGTTGTAGTATTTAATATATGTATATAGTTTAGATAGACGGTGGTGCCTGTAGTGCCGCTGCTGCTACGTTTTCTCTGCCGCTGCCATTGCCGTTTACGTTCTACGTCCTGAGCATGAGCAGCAGCCACCAGGAAGAGGCGCAGAGCCACAGCAGACAGCTGGCCAGCTGGCCGCAAGTCTTGTGGGCGGCAGCACCGCTCAATCCTCCATGGATGTCAGTCGCGGAGCTGCGACTGCTGCGCGCCGCTCCCTCGATGATGTTATTGTTGTCCAGCTCGTGCAGCACGGGCAGCTCGCTGAGATCCGCCGACGGCGAGGTGCGCTCCGTAATGGCCGCATAGACGCGCTTTGGCTTGCACCGCTTGTGCTTCTTGTAGGTTTTGGTCACATTTATGCTGTAGCCTTCGAGAAACTCGGAGCCCTGCAAGCAAACAGACAAAAAGAGGAAATGGATAAACATTAGTGCTGGCTTCGCATCGCATAAATTACAACATTAATTAAATTCTGCTTTGGTTTCTTCTGTTGCTGCAACCTTCGCAGGATTTGTGGGCGTGAGGAAATTAAAAGCGTTTATTTATGGCAATGCAGCATTGCTTAAGCCAAACAAGCCCAGTGCAACTTTTCTCTAGCTTAAAATGAAGACTGAATTGCTATCGATGGCTGCTCTTTGGTAAAGCTGGTCACACTCACAATTAATCGATCGATAGCAAATCTGCTTATCAAAGCTTGCGCAGGCAACAAAAATTCAAATTAAAGATTGAGCAATAAAATTTTGTTTAATCTCAACAGTTTTATTGTTCGCTGATTAAGCATACTTTATGTCATTCTCTAGTCGCTATGCCCAACAACAATTGGAATTCCAAGTGCTCTCTCTCTCTGTCTCTTTCTCTCGGTATACAACACACAATGGATGGCATCAGATTGCGTCGTTCTAGCCAAAAATTTTTGCGTTTTAATTACGCTGCATAAATTTGTGTTTATAAATAGGCAATGGGCAACGGCTCGGCTCGGCTCGGATCGGCGTTTAGGTGTGACTACCGCTCCTGGGTGTACCATCTTTAATGGCTGCGGTCAAATATTTTACGGGCAGTCCAAAAATCTAAATCTAGTAAATGTCTGCATTTCTGTGTGTGGGCGTGAGAGACAGATAGAGAGAGAGAGAGAGAGAGAGAGAGAGAGAGACTTCATAACGAGTGTTTACTAATAATATTATGCAAATCGTGCGACATGGCAGCGGCGTTGGCAGCGGACAACGAAAATCAGGGATTCAGGAGTCAACAGCTAAAGCTACGTTTGTTTGTTTGCTTGCTTATTGTCCTTGTTGTTATTGTTGGTGTTGTTGTGGCTGTGGGTTGTTAAATTTTTCAAAAGGCGTTTTGTGTAGCGCTTTGCGGGTGTGTGCGTGCGGCTGTGTGTGTGTGTGTGTGTGTGTGTGGTCTATGCTGCTCCCTGGGCTTTGATAGACATTTGCCCAGGTGTGAGTGAGTGTGGACAACATAAAGTTGTGACTCTGTGGGTGGAGGGGAGCGGGAGTTTGACTAGCAGCTTGTTATTGTTGTTGCCACTGACAGACATTTTAATTGAAAAGGAGTGCATGTTGTTGTTGTTGTTGCTGACTTGAGCTTTGCAGCAATATTATAAAATGTGCAATTTGTTGTCTGCATAAATTTAAAGCTTTAATTAGCTTGTCGAGACTGCTTTAATGTTTAAGATATGTATGTGTCTGTGTGTGTGTGTGTGTGTGTGTGTAAGTAGCTTTGGGTTTGACATGCTAATTAACTGTTGGATTGGGTGTTGGATTTAACTTTTTGTTGCTTTTCGCTTTGGCGCTGCTGCCCAACTCGCTTTTGATATGTGAGGCATTTGGTAAATATGCTATGGGATTTTTTCTATTCTATTCACTCTTGTTGCTGTTGCTGTTGCTGCTGCTGCTATTCTATGCTAATTAGTTTTGTCAGGCAAATGACAAAATGTTTTTAGCTTTATTTACATTTTGCAGGTGTAACTTTGAAAAGGATTGCTCGCACAAAAGGATACCTATGTATACATGCTGTGCGCTTAGGGGATTAAAAATATATTTTGGCATTTTGTGACACTGCATTTAATTTTGTCTAAGCGCCCCAAAGTGATTGCCTGGCCTGGCTTTAAATGGAACTACAAATTAATTGCCGCATTTCGAAATTAATTCCTCTGGCACAAAAGTTAATTGCGGCTGTTAAAATTAAACTCATGTGTAAGTGGAAGCTGAGCAGGCTCAATTGGCCTCAATTGGCTAATACGAAAATTTCGAATAAAAAAACTACGCATTAAATATTAAATATTAGCGCAGTAAAATTAATTGAATGCACAATTTTATGCTAAGCTCGTTTATTATTTACGTTAACTGGCTTTCTACCCTTTTGTAAAGTTTATAATTTTCTTTAGTTTAGCTTTGCAACTTCTGCTAACTAGGCCTTCCAGCTCAGCGAAGTTTGAAAGCAAGCTGTTTATATATAATCAGAATCAGTCTTTCTATATGTTAATGCATTAGTTTTTGTTGCTGCTAAATGGGCCAAACTGCTGTTTTTTGTGTTGTGCATATTTATTTTACACTACATTGAACGGCGTTCACCTTTCAATCTTCTGGCGTTGCCTTTGATTTGCCCCAACGAGCTACTAAAAATTTGTCGGCTGGGCAAAAGTTTGTGTTGGGTTTAAGTTTATTTTATACACTCTGGTCTGCTAATTTGGACGCTGGGAGGGTTTATAAATTCAATGGGCCTGTCACAGCTTGAGGCAGTGCTCAATGAATTATTGGCCTGGTTGCAGCAAAAGTAGAAAAAAGCAAGGAATGAAATAAAAAAGGAAGCATCAAATGGGGACTAGGGGGGAAGTGAAATGGCCAACAACATTTAACGCAATAGCACGGAAAATCGATGACAATTCAGGCGTTGATAATTTTCCTCCCCCCGCTCTGCCATCCTCTCTGTCTCTGTCTGTGTGTGTGTGTAAAAAAAAGCAGCAACAATATCCCAACTTAAGCAATTTCCTACAATTTTCCAGCGACTAGAAGCATGTTCATATGGGAATACCCCAGTCAGTCAGTCAGCCAGTCAGTCAGTCGGGCAGTCAGTTAGTCAGTGAGGCAGCGAGGCAGCGAGGACGAATTGTTTGAACCATGGAACGTGAATTAGTGTGACTGCCGGTCTGGCAGCTGGCAGCTGCTTGCGACTGCGACTTGGTTTTAGTGTGTGACCCATTAGAATGATCGTTGTCGATGTTGTACGTGCAGCGGCTGATATATGTGACCCGGTTGGCTACTGGTTACTGTTTCAAGCCTTCGGACTAGCAGCGCTCTCTCTCGCTCGCTCGCTCGCTCGCTCGACGGGGCTGTAAAGTGGCGCTAACAAACTCAAATGTTGGCCATTGCCAGCAAACTAGCCAGCCAGGCAGTCAGTGAGGCAGGCAACTGCAATTGATTGCACTTTATAACGTGCGGTTTCCGGTAGACATTACCCGCTTTGCTGCAGCCACATTATCCGGGCTGTGCGAGTGGGAGCCAGCAGCAGGAGCAGCAGCAGCCAGGATGCCCCTAATGTCTTTTGCCCCATACTATACGCGATGAATAAATGAGCACTTGTCTAGAGTCCTTGTGTCCCTCTGTCCTTCTCTGTGTTTGTGTGTGTGTGTGGGTCTCAACCAAAATGGCAGCAAGAAAAATTATCCCAGATATTGTCTAGCAATTTAGCTGATTAAGCTGATGGATGTAAAGTAGCGAAAAGCAGCGCAAAATGATGTTGCCAGCGATTAGAGACAGCACAAAGAGTGAGACAGAGAGAGAGAGAGAGCGAAAGAGTCGATAGAAAAGGGTTAATGCGATTTCAACTGTGACATCGGTGCTTTGCTTCGGTCATCCCTTTTCGCTAGTCAAGCACACACACACACACATTCGAAGGATATGCGCACTTTGTAGTCAAGTTTGCCACACTTTGTATTTGTCTCTTCGATTCCAAGTATCTTTATTGCGAATTTAATTATTTTGCAGCGTATTTTAAGCTTCTGCTCTATCGCTTGACATTTGGTTGACTTTCAGCTGGCGGAGCTGGAGCTTATCGCGAACATAAATTGCCACTGCTTACTCACCGGCACCACATGGTTCTTGGCTCCCCAGCAGATGGGCTTGAAGCTGCCCTTGCGTGTGGCTTCTTGAAATTCACCAAATTGATTTTCCCAATCGTAGGATATTAGACGTGCCTCCAGTGTCATGCCAGCCAATTCGGGCGGTGATGAAATCAGCACGGGATTTGAGTCACTGCAAAAGACGCAAAGGCAAAATAACATTATTAACTTTATTATTATTGTCAACTTTGATTAGGACTTAAAATTTATTACAGCAACTCCCCCCTGCCCAGCCGAAAATAAAGGCGCTTTGCCAAACATTTTCGAGTAACTTCGTCTGCGTTGAGTTGGGTTCGGAGTTGGAGTTGGAGCCTGCTAAGTTGGTAAGTCGGCGCAGATTTACGCCGCGTATTACGCCGGCTGAGGCTGAGTGGCAGCACTGCGGGGTAAGAAGCTGCTGCGCAGAAACTTGAGCTAATTAATCTTTTAGATTTTCATTTGTGACGCGTCAAATACGTTACTTTCTTTCTCAGTTACTGTTTTTTTTTTTGCTTTCTTTGGTATGCCAAGGGTGACGCGACCAAACGAAATAAAAACCGCACACGAATAAAGCACGAAGCAGACAAAGCCAGCCAGGCAGGCAAGTAGCAAAGAGAGAAAAAAATAAAATAAAGCCCAACAAATGGGCCAAAAGTGTAAAACCTCAGAGCAGTTGGCAGTTGGCAGCTGGCGCTGCGGCAAACAGTGGCGTGGTTATCACACTTTTGACAAGGGATGTGATTGGAACTGTTTGCACAACTTGCAATGACTAATGCTGAGGCTTAGAAGATAATTTCAATGCAACTGCAACAACCCCCTAATCAAACTGAATAAGCATAACTAAGCTTGTTTCATGATTTTTAAATATTTGGATTTATCATTTTGATTTTAAAGTCAAGCTGCTTCCATCTGCTTTAAAGAACTGAAGCAAATATTTGATTTTCGTTGGATTAAGGATAAATTGCTGTGTGATATGTGACTAAATGAAATATTGAAGCCATTCAATCAAACAATTTAAAGCTGCATAAATTTGATCGTTTTTAATTAAACCATTTGTTGTCTTAATATTTAATTGAAAATGGAAAATTAATTAAGCAAAAATTACTATGTTAAAATTGAATCAATCTCCATCTAATCCTTTCAGCTCACTTATCGTTCTGGGCAGCTCAAATTAAATTGGGTAGATGCACAAAATATTTATTTTATTAAAACCAAATACACCAAATAAAAAAAAAAACGATGAACCTCTAAATGTTTGGAATATTTAATTCCAGCTTGAAAGGGTTGGGAAGCTGACTGAAGGTTGGTTTGAAATTGACTCAAATTTCTCAATAATTACAAATCTTAAATTCTAATATACGAGTCTATAATTAATCATTTTGGCTTTGTTAGTTCCCCTTTTAAAGTTGAACAGCCGCCACTGGTCAACTCATGCAATATAAATTCCTTATACATTCATTTCATTTCATTCATTCTCTCCATTCACTCATTTCGCTTCGTTTCGTTTGCGCGTTCTATGATTGCTTGTCCTACCCCCTCCCCCTTCCGCCTACACAATTTTGTACCCGTGGCCGTCTCGAGCCGCCCTTACAATTAAGCTAATTAATTTTGTTCTTTGGCAAGCATTACGAAAAATGTTGCTTTAATTTTCTAGCAGCACTAAAAACATCAGCGAACGCACATTTGCTTTTGTTGTAACTGTTTCCGTGTGCTTTGTATGTGTGTGTGTGTGTGTGGTGTCTGAATCCTTTGCAAGCCGCAAACAAATCTCTTTTAATTAATTTATGATTCCACTCAATTCGCATCGAGGGTTGTCTGATATCACAGACAGTCAAAGCTGTGAAAAGAGGGAGAGGGCTGGGGGGGTGAAGTGGCTGCTGCTGCTGCTGCAATGCACAAGCGAGAGCCGCAACAATTTGCGGTTGGCAACACGAAAAATATTAATGTCTGCGGATTGATTGCAGGCAACCACCCACCACCCACTCGCCACCACACACGCTGTGCCGCCCACAAAACTAAATGCTAGCCACTTGTATAAATCCCTTCCGTATCGATGTGTGTGTGTGTGTGTGTGTGGTCCATTGTGCGTACGTTAATAATAATAATAATGTACACATAAAATAAAATATTGCCTGCATATGTTCAATTGTTGTTGTTGTTGTTGTGACCTCATATCCTGTGCAGTCCTGTGCAGCCGCGTCTCGCTTTTTGACATGCACCCCGCTGAAGCTGAAGCTGGACAATGTTTTGTGGTTTATTGAGCGTACCGTTTGCTCGACGCGCTGCTAATATATCCGGACGGACACCGCGTGACCGACACACACGGCCGAGCCGGGCCGGGCCCTCCCTGCTCCTGTGGCCAT
Source organism: Drosophila busckii (assembly GCF_011750605.1). Classification (NCBI taxonomy): domain Eukaryota; kingdom Metazoa; phylum Arthropoda; class Insecta; order Diptera; family Drosophilidae; genus Drosophila; species Drosophila busckii. The sequence goes on along the minus strand of NC_046606.1, from coordinate 17,721,748 downwards.
AATAAATATAAATGCAGTGGCCGACGCACACACATCTGTTGCTAATGCTAAAAGGCAGATAGATTATGCTGATCTGATATGACGAGTACGCCCCCAAACGCGCTGTCCACAATGCCCAATGAACAAATGCCAGCCAGCCAGCCAGCCAGCCAGGGCTGCAAGCCCTCAGCATCCATCTGCATCAATCGGTTGGTTGGTTGGTTGTTTGGCCGTTTTAGTCTTATCGCTGTTGACTTCATTGGCACTCAGTATAATTAAAATTATGAGCCAGCAGCTTTAGCCGCAGCACGAAAGCCCTCTGACCCCACCACATTGTTGATTATAAAATCCAATAGCGCAGCCCAGCACACGTCACAATGCTCCAAAGCCAAAGCCAGCACAAAATGCATTTGGTAGCCGCAGCAGCAGCAGCAGCAGCCCCGCCGGGCTAGGCAACTGCATTGCGCTTTGCAGTGGGTTTATTTATGTAGCGTTATGTTGCTCATATGCGTGTGTGTGTGTGTGTGTGAGCCTGAAATTCAATTTTGAACTGGCATTGCAATTGCAATTGGCAGAACGACCAACAACTGGGCAACGGGCAATGGGCAATGGGCAGGCTCTGATGACAAATGAAAGCTAAAATTGCTCAAATGGGCAACTGTTGTTAGAAGCCAATGAGACAAAAGAGCTCGAAAGCTAAAGCATTGTTATGATATTGGATTAAATAACATGCAATTGTTCAACAATTGATGTACAGCAATTGGGCTTGTTGTTGCTAAATTAGCATGGATTGCATCCAGCCAGCTAAGCTATGGCATAATAGAAGTTTATGGGATTTAATAAATACGCAAAACAAAGCAAATTCATTTGATGCGGCATTAATTTGTATTAACTGCAGCGAAACATAATCAACGCGACTAATTAAAAATAAAATAATTATCAAAAAGCCTTTGGCAACGCTTAAGCGAGCGTCGTGTAATTAATGCTGTTGTTTAAAATATTATTAAAATAGCATTAAATGGACGCTCATTTAAAGGTGCCCACTCTAGTATTTAATAATCCTTTAAAAGCGCAGCCACATGCTGTCAAGCAATTTGATATCCTTGCGCCATTTGCAGTTGCAGGCAGAAAGGGAGATAAATAAAAATGAAAACACGTAATAAACGAAAATGTAACACAAGAAGTCATAAAGCAATAAAGGATATCAAGGCAAGCGTATCGGCGACTTAATGAGCCTCTGAGTAGGCAAAAGGCAAAGCAAAAGGCTTTATCGGCTGAGGCACCCCGGGGGGTGAGAGGGGCGTGGCAGTGCCTTAAATCATTAAGGCAAAAGGCATAATGAAGCCAATTTGCATAACCAGAAGAAAAATGGTGCACAACTTGAATAATTACTGTGATTTTAATGTTGGGTCATTTTTAAAACACACACACACACACCCAAGCACACACACACACTCATGCAATTAAAATTAATTTCAATGCCCTGAACAAGTGCGTAAATTGTAAAAACCACTATCACATTATTTGAGACGAACTCTGGTAAAAAAGCGAACGCAGGCAACAAAAACCCAAACGTAAATTAAGCCAATAACTGCATGGGCAACGCCTCTGTATGCGTGTGTGTGTGTGGCCGTATGATCAATGAAGCACAACCAGTGGCTGGTCAATGGCTGCCAGCTGCAATGAGCTCGAGCGCCTGCATTGTCCTGTGGCACGCCCAACGCCCAACGCCCAACGCCCAACTTGTCCACCCACCAATAAGCACGCTAACGACTTCAATGAGTTTTGCATGACGCTGACGCCGAGGACAATATTGCCATCCAGCCAGTCAGCCTGTCCATAACTCGACACTCCAGCTCTGCTTGCAATTGTATATGTATATGTGTGCGTGTGCGTGTGTGTGTGGGTGAGTTGGTCAATTGAGCTACAGTTAAACTGCCAACAATTTTGGCAGTGGCCTTACTTGAGTTTTGCCAGCTACTTGTTAACTTCTCTCTATGCACAAAATCTCTGCATATCCGATTTAATTGAATTTCGAGCATAAGCATCCTAGTCGAGAGAGCCGAGAGCCGAGAGCCGAGAGCCAAGAGGTTGCCTTGCCAACTGAGCTCTAATTACATTAGTGTAGTGCACCTCATTGGATTGACCCATGTGTCATTAGCTTATCGGTTATGAACAGCAGCTCAAATGGCCACAAAATTTTGCATAGTTGTAACTCTAAGCAGCTTAATAATCTACATAGATTTCGATACATGCGTGTGTGTGTGTGTTTTACTATTACACTATGGGCAATTTCAACAACAAACTATACCAAAGTCTAAACCAAATTAATGCATGCGCAATTCATCGAGAGGATTTTTTATAGAGCGTCAAGTTGGCAGCCTCTAAATTCAGCTGTCATTCATCTGAAATGTTGGCTTATAATTGCATTTTTGAATTGCAAACACTTTTGCCACGCAATAATTAAAATTAGCTATGCGTAGACCAATGTACTCTATATAGTTATAGTTGACTGGATAATTGATATTAAACGCATTATAACTCTAATAGTAAAAAAAGATATTGAAGATGCTTATTATTAATAATTAAATAAAAAAATAAAAACACTTGAGTAAATATTATATATTTATATATATATATATTATTTTAGCTTCAATCCTAGGTAAATCATATTCCAATCGCTTACTTTAATTTTGCTCAACAGCCTCGTTTTTGATGAGACTGTTGCCATTCGCAAATTGAAATCGGCACACTAATCAGCTTAATTATCTTTCCAAGTGAATTCAGTAAAAAAAGAGACATAGTCATAATAAACAAGCAAAGGCTAGAGCCGTGCTTTCTATTTATTGTCTGTTCATCTAGTTTTTGTCATTGTTTAATTAAACCCGAAGCATTCAAGCGGTTTTTGTGGTCCGGCCAGACCAGACCAGAGCAGACAGAGCTGCCCCAGAGGCAAAGCTTTCAGGCCACGTTGTTGTACCTGGGACATCATTGTGTGCTATGCTCTTATGCGGGAGTAGTTGAAAAACAACTATGGAAATTTCATTATTATTGTTTTTGTTGCTGTTGTTGTTGTTGTTGATTGTGTTGTTGTTGGATTGTTGAGTTTTCATTATGAATTTTAATCCTCATATCGCATTCGCACTTTCGGTTCAGGCACATGCAGCCAGGCTGAACCCATTAAGCGTTACAAAATTGCAGCAGCCATAATAACTGACCAAAAACAGTAGCAACAAGGGCAAAAACAACAGCACAGCAATAATAATGCCAGTGCACTGCATGCCATTGTATAAAGTAAACAACAACAAACGCGTTAAACAACAACAACAACAACAACAACAGTAACTCCCAGACCGAGCCATAACGACAGACAATTGCAAATGACTTTATCAATTCATGTCGATTTTCGGTGTACGCAATATAGCCTCGGTATGCCTATGTGTGGGTGTGCGTGTGTGTGTGTGTGTGGTCCATGAATGAACATTGTGCGGCAGTGTCAGGACAAAAAGCCAATGTATGGCAGGCCCTCACAATCACTTACAACAACACAGCAAACAATGACGACAGCAATAAACGAGTGAACAGCAACAAAAAAAAAATATCGAATATATGTATGGAATATTGAAAACTGTCGATGCAAAGGAAAATCATTGAAATGTGCCTATGATAGATATCAGTCTGAAAAGCCTCACAGATGATCTAATACAAGAGACTGAGAGAGAGAGTTGAAAATCGGAGTCATGAATGCCAGTTAAACGCTTTTACATGCGTCTCAACACTTCCCAGCCCAGGTGAGTGACAGTTAAAGCATCGGAGACTTGAGCAAGTTGCCACAATTTTCATTTGCAGCTTGTTGCTACCTCTGCTCAACTTATTTAAGGCTTTGTTTCCGCTTCCACTTTGGCACGCTGTCTTAATCAATTTATGCCATTTGCGTCAGGCAACGAAAGCAATAAGCAAAGAATGTAGTCCTTACCATAGAAAATTATCTTTGATTTTCTCTTGACCCTCGCTACTGTGTCAATAGGAAGTGATTAATAGAGCGAGTGGCGCGTGGCGCCCCCAAGTCCCAACCTCCAACACACAAATACAAATACTTGACTCTGGCAGCTGGTCATCAATTCAAAATGAATCTCGTGACTTTTTGTATTCGTGTTTAATTTCGACTAATTTTCAAGCTACGCTTTAATTCAACATTTATGGCCCCGAGGTGATTATGCTTCAACGCATCTGAATTCAAGAGTCAAGAGCTACTAGCTCGGGCTGCCTGGCTGCCTGGCTGAATGGAAATGAACTATACTTGGCTGGCCTGGCCTAGCCTGGCTGTTTGCTTAGCACTCGGGGTTAATGGAAATCAATATTTTCTAAATAGAACCTAGGCGTGCTGACTGAGTTTTGTGGTTTATTGGTTGCCTGTGCCCTCGCTTGGCATATTCTCCTCATTTATTTTTCCACATTCGCAATTAGAGTACACAGTATACAAGCAGTTCATTTTCCAATTGTTTGATGGGTAAATAGTACTTCAAGCCGCAGCAGATGCCACCACACAAACCCACTCGGAGCTGCGTTAAACTCATTGCTCTTTGTTGTTGCCTGAGTCAGCTGCGACTTCGTTAGGTGATTTGGTTATGCAACAACATCATTAAATCACCAATTACTTTAGTCAACAGAGAAATAAACCGAATTTCCTTATACACAAGAGCGAACGTCGAGTGGATGGCGGTGGCTGCTGCTTCTACTGCTGCTGCTGCTGCTGTTGGCTGCGTATGCAACTGCACCGTGGCCAAATTGTGATTCAGATGCGAATGCGGATGCTGATTGCTGAAATTTGCATTTATGCTTGAATAATCATTGTATAAGTTGCTAAATCAGTTATGAATTTATGAATAAAATTTATAAAGCCTTCGATGAATGAATCTAATTGATTGTAAATATTGTCAATTAGGAGTTTACACCGTTGAATTGGGGAATTTCAAAAGCTACAGCTACAGTTGAACTTATCGATAGTATCGATTAATTAAATGGACTTTAAGTTTGAATTGAGTCAATTTTTTCGACAAACTAACACTATAGACTATAGATTCGAATAGATAATAAAGCTTTATGGACAATAAATCGATAAATGATTGAATTCTTAATTTTCTTGCTCATTTATGCAAGCAGATTCCCATTAATTATTATTGATCAAGTGCATTCTGCAAAGGCTTTTGTCCCTTATTTCAATTTCTCTTCACTTCTGTCAATTCTCATTTGACTTATCAGGCGACTTTCGTTCCCATTGTTCGCTCCAGACTGCACAGTATGGTGCTTAATGTAAAATTCCAACCCATACACCCATACATATATAAAAAAATGTATTGTATGAAATTCGTAAGCAAAAAATATGGTATAGTATAGTATAGTATAGTAAGTAGGAGCAGCGCGGGACTTACGTGGCGAGTTGCTCGATGCCAAGTGAATGCAACACTGTGGGTAGGCTGGGAAGTGAGTGACACGTTGTCAGTTTCTTTTGGCGTGGATAGTAAAGTGTCAGCACGGTGCAGCTTTCTTCCTTCATTGTGAGGCCACCTGTAAAGGGAAAAGGCGAGCAAACGAAATGCATAAGAAATGCAGCGGAAACAAAAGCAGTACAACAAATATATATCGCAGTATAAACCGACAAAAGGCAGAAAAGAAAATATGAAATGCTATGAAATAAAGGGAAAAATTTCGCACGGTTGACAACACACAAAATGCAAAAAAGTTCCGCGCTCTGGCGATGACGAGGACAGTTTCCTGGCCAGCCAGCCAGCCAGCCAGGTAAGTTGCACCCCAACGTGTTTTTTTTTTGAAGAACTGCCGCCTCACTGGCTATGAACAAAAGGCAAAATTATGCGTCCGTTGGCGGCGGCGGCGCCAACTCATAATAATATTGCACAAGACGTCATTGGTTGGTAGCTGTTTGCGTTGGCAGCAGCAGCAGCTGCAGCCTGAACAGCAGCAGCAATACCCATCAACAACACCATCGTCGTCGTCGTCGTCGTCGCATCAGCATTGCTTTATTTGAGTTGGAAAGCTTTCCAGCTTTATATTTGCAACGCATACGCCTGGCTGCCTATTTACTGCTGCTGCAAGTCTTTATCTATATCTGTGTCTATATCTGTCTATTTGTGCTTGCGTTTAGTGCAACATCGTTAGGTTTTGTCTATTACGACTCGAGTCTGTGTGTGTCTCCATAGAGTTGCACTCAATTGTTGCCACTGCGTTCATTCACTTACTACAGATTGCAATTTGTCTGCGTTGCTTGTGCAGCAAGCAAGAAAGTCAAATTTACGTTAGATTTGTATACAGAACACTCTGCCCAATGGAGATTCATTTTAATGACCAGACCAGGCTGCAAATGACCAACTACAATGTAGAATCAGTCGTCAGTCGTTTTATTGCAAGTCAAACAGAAGCAGAAGTGCAATCGTTAATTCTTCACTTTAACAAACGTTTAATATTTATAAACAACTTTATTAACTATTTAAATGCTTCACATTTTTAATTGCTTCCTCTTTGCGCTGCCTCTTTCTATCTCTTTCTGTGTCGCTTCTTAGTGCTGTCTGTCACATTGTCCACTTTGCTGGGTACTTACACAGCTGTCAGTTGCGCTGTCGCTGCAGGCTTTGCACCCAACATAACAATCAGTTCTTTTGCCCATAAACTACCGCTCCCCCCGCCCCAGAGTGGCACGCCCACAACTTCCCATGTTACCTTCACGGCCGCTTAACACCTGGCAGTCTTCGTGCTAAGTGAAATGTTTCAATGTCTTGGTTTATGTATTTTACAATGACGTCGTAGGAGCAGCAGCTCGAGCTCCATTGCTCCAGTCCAGTTTCCGCTCGAGCTCATGCAACTGCAATGCATCTACTGTTGCCTACTTCTTGGCGCCCTTTTTGCATTTCGTGCGCTTTTACCATTTGCTGCAGCACAGCATAACGGTGCCTGGCTCTGCTGCCGCTGCCGTTGCTGTCGCATATCGTTTGGGCTGATTTAAATGTGTCATAACGAGGACTACGTAGGCAACGACAACAGCACGCCACTTGGCTGGCTGGCTGGGGCACATTTTTGCACTTTTGCTCACTACAATTGCAATTGCAATTGCAATGGCTGTGCTTGCAATTTTTATTTACTCTTCACATAGATACACATTATGTGTATATGTGTGTGTATATGTTTTTGTATGTGCAGCACTTACCCAGCGTAATTGCCTTTCGTGACGAACTGTCATAAATGCATTCGGCGATGAGTCTATCGCCAGGCATGGAATGCACCGATTGTGGTAGACGTCGAAAGTCCTGATATGCCACATCTATATTGCTGTCGTGTGCAATTGGCAGAAGCTCCTCGGTTTGTCGTATCTGCAAAGTTAGTTTGCTCATTAGCATTGGCTTTTGCCGATTTACCCCAGCCCGCGGGCGGGGATAAGGGGGGCTGTACTCACCTGACGCAGCTTGACTTCCTTGCCGATTTGGTGAGTGCGCATCATGACCGCAAAAATGTTGATGCCCTGAGCGGGGAATGCATAGCCGGTGCAATCCTCAATGCATTGGCCCTCGGATATCACACGCTTCTGTCCCGGCGGTATAATGTGGCGCCAATTGGGATCCATGCCTGCAAATGTTGAGAGAGCGTGTGTAGAATGCTTTTAATTAACGCTTTCGACTTTCGACTACGGCAGCGAGCTTCATCAAAAGCTTTGCTGGTTAGCATGGCACACACACGAACACATCCATACACCACCCACCACCCACAATGCTATCCAGCCACAATCAACGTTGCTGCTTTGGCACTCTATTTAACTTTGAACGTTGATTTTTTAATTCGATTTGGCGTAAAACGTGTAATTACATTTTAATTGCTGCTTTTGATGTTTGTTAACAACTTTGTCAATGCAGCGCAATGTGCAGACTAAACGACAAGCGAACACCTACGCCCCACACACACACACACACGAACACACACACGCTTGGCATATCAATTAGAAATCTTTGTAGTCTCTCTCGGAAAAATTAAATTTTTTGGCGAAATTGAATTATGCATTTGCCTTGGCTTAAATGCTTGCTCATTTGCCTTTTAGCTGTTTGCTGTCTCAATTAGTTAAATGTTGTGGAATATTGCGCATACGCCACGTTATACATGCATACATGAGAGGCAAGTGCAATTAGGGACGCGTGTCGCTTGGCTTGTTGAAACAAAAAATATTTGAAATTCATGTATTGTACATTGCTCTCATTGCTGTCGCGCTCGTTGTTGCTGCTGCTGTTGCTGTTGCCACTGTTTGGCATTTCCATTGTTGTGCGTGGGTGGCTTGTGAGTATGCCAATCAAAATATTCGCGGCAAATGCTTCGCATTGCTGGCAAGCAACCCTTCCCCAACTTGCTGCATGCCCCACACTCAGACTGGCAATTGATTTCGTTATACTTTGCTTCATTCTTTTTTTTTTTTTGTATTTTCATTTTTATTTTTTATTATTGTTGTGTGCCAGTAAATCCGCGTAGCTTTTACCTTTTTTATACATTTTTTTATTGTTATTATTTTAGCTACGTTGGTGGAGGCGGCGGCTACGGCGGCGCAGGCCGAAGTTGAATGTGTGTGTGTGTATTTATGGCTTGGTTATGCTCAACTTGCAACATGTGTAGAGGCAACATTCCAAAATGACATACGTGCAGTTAGTTGATTGTGCCAGGGAATGCAATTTTAATGCTATACTCGTAAAATGTGATTTAATTTGCTGCCAGCCAGCCAGCCAGCCCCACACAAATTGCTTAAATCGATAGCCCTAAATGTCAAAAATGCAACGGCAAGAAAATTGCTCGGAAATTGTTTGCAAGTGTCAAGCGTATAATTTGCTTAAAGTACATTTATAATTTCATTTAATTCACCACACATGCCACAGTTAGTTGCAAGCCCAACATTGTGACCTGAATTTTTCCAAAACGCCGCGCATATTGTTGTGTCAAATGCGAATTTAGTCAATATTTGCCAGTCGAAGCCGCAATACAAAAAGAATGCTAATCAAATTGCGAAAAAAAATCAAGAGCTCCAGAGCGTGGGCGGCACAAAGTGAAGAGAAATTGAATTTCTGTCAGCTGTGTGCGCGTGTGACACAAATTGCCATTTAAAATAATTAGAAAAGTTGCAGCCAATTTTGATATAGTCACCAGTTTGCATTGGCATGGCCCCGTGTTCGCTGTCAACCAAGTGGCGTGTGCAACACTCGCATGCTGCATATGCAACAGCAGAAGCAGCAGCAGCAGCAGCAGGAGCGTTAAAAATCGATTTGAAAAATATGCAGTTATGAATTGCTGCTGTTGTCTGGCCAAATCAAATAGAAATAGAGCCACCTCCCTAACTCAAACTCAAACTCAAAGCCAAAACGTTGCGTTGCTTTGGCCAATATTGAATTTGATTTTGAATGGAAATTGGCAAAAAGCAGCAAATAAATAGTGAGATAGCAAGAGAGCGAGCGCGAGCGAGAGAGAGCAACTAATTTCTATATGTTAGTGATTGAAAACGATTTCGCTTTAATTTCTATATTACGTATACGGCCCCGCTGCAACATCAACGATTGGCAAACGTTGTTGGCACTTTAATTTAGCAACATTTGATAAACGCGCTCGAATTGTAATTTCAAATTAAATTGATGATATTTTGTATATTGTATATTTTGTTTCTGTCGCCCTAATTCCCTACGCTACACCGCGTCTCGCATATTTGATTGATTTAGCCAGCATGACATTTTGTGAAATGACCAGCAGCAGGCCTTTAAAGCCAACTTGTAATTGTAACTGTGTAACTGTAATTGAAAATTGATTTAGGCATCAAATAAAATAGAACAAATATTCAAACTGCTGCAGCCATGCAGCGTGCTATGAAAATTAATAGTTATAATAACCATGGCAAATATGCCAATGCAAACTGCAAAAAACTTTGCTCTCCACCCCGAGGCAAGCGACAATTTTATTGGCTACAAAATGTAGCAGCAATTTCGGCTTTTCAACTGATATGCAATATTCAAATTGATATTTTATGCAGGCCGGCTTATGAAGCTTTTGCGCCATGGCAACTAATTTAAGCTTGCTAAATTAAATGCAGACAGACAGCAAAAAAATTGAAATCGTTGAGTATTTTTAGCAATTTCAAATAATCAAAGCAAATATTATGCAAAGCTAATTGAAGTTGCCTAATTGCCAATGTAAACAAATGAAAAAAAGTGCAGCACAGAGAGCAAAAGAAAAGTAAATAACTATTAAATTGTTTTTATTGTTTTGCACTTTAAACTGCTGTTGACAAATGAGATTTGTGCAACTTCAATACATATATAAATATATATGTATATATATTGTTTAAACAATGGCTTAAGCTGTAAGCAGTAAGCTCTGCTTGCTCTGCTGGGGCACCAAGGTGGCATAAAAACTCTGCTGTGTCCGCAAGCCGCAACAGCATTAATCAAAGCGACATTGCATACACCAGGGCGCTATATCAATAACCAATTAAATTGAAATTAAATTTTGCGCAAGAGCGCGAGCGAGAAAGCGAGAGCGAGAGCAGACGCAGACAGTCAGATAGATTACCCAGTGGGGCAGGCTGGGCGTGCGTCTGGGGGGCATACAGAGCAATTTCACAGCTACTTATGCGTATGTATCGAACAGCTTTGGCATATCCTTGTAGCGCCCAAAAACGTAATTCAATTTATAACGAGCCGGCTACATTTTATTTCTTTTTGTTTTACTGTATATAGAATAATTCCGACTGTACGTGTGTGTGTGTCTGTATACATTTTTATTTATTGACTGCTCTGCTGTGTGTGGTATGCGTTAAATTCCAATTAAATATTTCAATAGCAATGGCAACTGGGCGGCCATAAGAACCACCCAAGCCCCCATAAGACTCTTGGCTAAAGCGGCGCTCAAAATATAAATTCCATTTTCATTTTCATTTAGAGTTTTTATGTAAGACGCTCTTAGAAATTGCACAATATCAAAATGTATTAATCTACGGCTAGTACGCCGTAATGCTACGGAAGTTTTGGCAACACCTACCCACCTAACCAAAAAGAAAAACCCAAAAAAACAAGAAGGCATTGACGAAAGCGTAAGCTGACGAGGCTTGCTCGCACGCTACTCGCTTCCTGTATGGCTTATTCGCCAACTTCTACACACACACACACATATATAAGAGGGGTCGGGGTCCCAACTGTGTTGGCCATGTCTCTGTGCGGTTGTAACAAAGTTATATTGGTTTGCGTGACTGTGAACAAAAGTAAAATAGCAATTACAATAACAACAAGAGCAACATGGCGACCACAGTGTCTTCTGGCCACAGGCAAACACAAAAACCAAATGCCCTAGCACAACGACAACAACCAGCAGCAACAGCAGCAGCAGCAGTTGAAGTTGGAGCAGCAGCAGAACAATAAAAGCCAGCAGAGAGTTGCAAGGTTAAAACAAAACAAAATACACAGAAAATAAAATAAAAATAGAAAACAAATTGTAAAGTGAAATTAGTATTTTAGTTATCCTGTGCGCAGTCAGAGCAATATATATTCGACAAAAAACCAAGAGCAAGAGAGGCAGAGAGCGAGTGCGAGGGAGTGGGCGTGAGTCAGACAACTTGAAAATTTGTTTAAGCCTCAGCCTAGGCAGGTGGCTTACATAGAAAAAGCGCTTGCCAGTGCTTGTCCGATAAATTAATAAATGAAAAACAGCACAGTGGAGTAAAAGCTTAAAAACAGGCTGCGAATTTGCCACAAATGAGCAAAAACCCTCACAGAATTATAGCTATAAGCTCAAGCTGAGTGATTTTTTACAAGCACTTGCCTGCTGTAAACTTAATGAGTTGCACAAGTTGATAAGCTGCATATAAATTGTTTATGCGCGCAGTCCATTTAACCCAAGAAACATAAAACTATTAAGTTTTTGGCTGGTCATGCTTATGAGATTGCAGTATTTAGCAGGCACGCTATTTATGTTTAGCTCAAGAATTTAAAATGAATACTGCTTAAGGTAGAAAAATATTGTAGCAAACACTCGCCAGTGCGAGTTATGTTGATCTCAAATTGAAGAAGAGCGCTCAAAATAAACTCAATATAGAATTAAACTTAGAGCAAATATATTATATATACAATATTGTAAAACGATTTAATACAATAAAATATAACAATAGCGCGATAAGCCTAATTTTTTATTTTTTTTATTTATTTTAATTGTAGCCTAGAATTAAATTGTCAAGGAAATAAAAAGTGAAGGCGAAACAATCAGTGCTGCCAACTTTTGATCAGGGAAAAAAACTGTTTTTGACTTGAAGCAAGGCCTAAAAAACGGAATCTCAGAAAGAAAACAGCTGATGGGAAATTGAGTGAATAAATGGGAAAATTGGAGAAAAAGTCAGGGATAATGTTATGTTATAAATGTAATTTTCTTAAAATTATTAAATTTTATGTCAGCGACCTTTTTTATGTCATCAATGGAAGATTGAAAAAGCTGCTTTCATTTTCAAAAAAGCCAGAATTCCCGCCAGTATTTTCCTGGCGAATTTTTCCTGCTTTTGACGGTTGAAAAAGTCCACATCTGGCCGATAAAAAATTAAGTTAGCATCACTGGACACAAAATAAATTTCTCGATAAAATAAAATCTGCGATAACTAGCAAAATAATGATTAATTTAATGTTTGGCTCAGGTAAATCTTGTTCGAAAATTGATGTTATGATTATCTTGCAGTTTAACTGATAAAAAGCTTTTTGATAATAGATACTGATAAGCTGGCAAGTGTTTCGGATGAGCCAAACAATATTCTTCTTTTAACTCTTCTATCTTTTCCTAAACGAATATTTTGTTCATTTATATAAGCTGAAGAGCTCGAACATTTGAAGCAATTTTTGACTAATAAATTCACTTTATAAATGGTCTGGCCCTGTTTGCTGTGGGTGCCTGTGAGGCGCATTTAATAAGCAATTAAAATAGATTTCTATTGTACAAAATTGTGAATGCAGTCTGAGCATTGAGACAATGGCAAACTCTTTGTTGCTGGAACTGTTCCGCCAGGACACACCTTTAACCAGCACATCAACGGAACAAGAGCGAGAGCGAGATAGCATCGCATACATAAAATTCATAAGCTTTTGTTTTACTAACCACCAATGCGGCTGTCCTGCTGTCAGTTTGCCAGCTAGAGCAACTCCCAGCAGCAGCAGCAACAGAAGCAGCAGAAGCAGCAGCAGCCAGCAGTGTGTGTCGTTTTTGGTCTCGGCAATCTCATAAATTGCATGACATGAGTTGCATATATGCCAGCTCCCGTTGCATAAAACATATACACACATACAAATAGACGCTGCACAGCTGCAGGCAACAGCCACACACACAGACACAGAGACACACATGCATACATACTATACTATATGCTATATGCTATATGGGCAAACTTACCGATTGACAATATGCCAGCGTCATTTGGTCGCAGCACGTGCGTAAAGTAGATTTTCAAACCAGAATTATCCGCCATTTGTCTGGCATGCAATTGGGCAAAGTCCGGCTTCAAATTGTTATAATGGGTCTCCATTAAATAATATTTGGCCTGTCGCGACTCAATCGGGTAGCCGGCTTCATGTGGATACGTAAAGCCCTGCAAAATGAGAAAAATACATAGAGAATATGAACATGAGCACGAGGACGAGAACGAGTAAGAGCTTGACTGAATGGGTGTGAGCTCGAGTGTTTGGCATAAAACAAAAGCCCCCAAAACGTACAAATATGGCTTATGGAGTGTTGTTTGTTTTACATATATGTACATGCCATTATGTACACATACATACATGCATTTGTATGCTTGTATATGTATAAGTATGGTAAATGGAGGACGGAAGTTGATGCCATGGTCATGTGCAATTTAAATGCACAACAGCAGCAAACCTTTGCCATTCAATTGCATTGCATTGCTCTGCACAAGAGCGCCCCCTGGCGGCCTCAAATACTGCAACAGCAGCAGCAGCAGCAGCAGCGCACATGGCACTGCATTATGGCGCTCCTGTGATGAAATTATGAAAAGCATAGCCAAAAAGATTCCAAAAATAAAAAAGAAAAGGGCAGAAGGCCAAGCTATTTCTTTATTGCGATACTCTGACCATCGAGCGGGCATAACAATTTAATAGCTCGATAGAACTAACTAGGTCCACAACTAACTACAAAGTATTGGAAATGGTAGCTACTTATAGAAGAGCACCTATGCTTGAGATTTGTGATTTTCGTGGTGAAGAACATGTAGTGATTTCACCAATTGTAGAACAAGAAACAATACAGTCGGGTGTTGGTGAATTTATTAGTGATTGGTAAAGCTGTTGGTGTGATTGGTTCACCAATCTTTTGTATGGGATGTATCTAGCCCATGACATCAGCATGGTAATTTCACCAATGTTTCGTAAGGGTGGTGATCAGTGAAGGTACTAGGTGTTCAAATTTGTTGGCTATTTCATCAATTAAAGAGCATGCAGTGACTTCACCAATGCTTGATATTGCAGAAGTAGAAGAAGAAACATCACAGTCGGGTGTTGGTAAATTTACTGATGACATGTTATGTCAATTTTTTAGATATATAATATGTAGTAGAATCAGAGCTGGTGTTCTTGAGATTTATGATTTTGTTGGTGATATCATCAATAAGGAGCATGCAGTAATTACACCACTGTTAGCTATTGCAGAAGTAGAACAAATTACAATTCAGTCGGGTGTTGATGAATTTATTAATGATTGGTGAAGTCGTTGAAGTGAATTTATACTGCCCATGTTAAGTTCACCAATCATTTGTAGCTCGTTAATTTCACCAATGATTTGTATGGGCGGTAAAGCTACTACTGAGTCGTAGTGGGGGGTACAATTCGTCGTCGCCCAACTAGAACTCCACTACCGAGAATCGACTCTTATGGTCCATTGACTATCTAGATGAAGAGTACCTCAATATTCGTGGTGTTCTAGGTGCATCGCTTTACTTATATTTTGTGTTGAAAGGAACCATTTGCGAAGGTTAAATTAATATTGCATGGTTATGGCTCTGACGTTGATGGTTGTGGGGGCATTGGGATGAGTTCAGTTCAGTTCAGACTGAGCTCAGCTCAGTTAAGTTGAAGTTTTCAGTGGTGTGGGGTGTGAGATGGTAAAAAATCAGTTGCTTACCTCGCTGCCCCGCGACCAGGAGGCAACAATGGCATTGCATGCCAGCGGTATGGAACGGGCGCCCATGCACTGTCTGCCCTGCTCGCGTGCCAGCTCCTCCAGCTCCGCGTGTGAGCCTTGGCATTCGTGGAGCGTTATATGCTGCAAGTAGTGTACGCTGGACGATGAATCATAAATCGGCTCGTACTGTTGGTTGTCGGTTGTCGTTGCCCATGAAAAGAAAATGAACAGTGAATGGTGAATGGTGAGCAATGTGGAAAAGAGATAACGTAATCGCCCCAAGAGCGCCAAGTAACATCAGAGCGAGAGGCGAGTATAAAATAAATTTTTAATATTTCAATTTGGTTATGCCGAGGCCGAAGCCGAGGCGGAGACATGCAGACAATGCAGCCAAAACGAATTCCATCCGCATGCTGAATGCTCTCAATGCACTTGGCCTCAATTATGCATTGTTATTTAATAACGTTTAGCCATTGGCGATGGCGATGGCGCTGCTTACCCGTATGAGATGGTGCTTGCGATTGATATCCTCCAGCTTAAACATCTTGCACCAGAACAATGGCGCGTCGCCGCCCGGCAGCTCCACGTCCTCATTGCGTAGCTCGAGCACACGAACGCGCTCATCATGTGGCGCGGGCATCTGCATCTGGGCGCGCTGCATCAGCACCATGGGTCGATATGGTCGAAAGGCGCGCTCCGGGTCGGGCAGCGTGCCGGGACGCACGGAGCCGTGAGGTGGATCCTGCGAGTGATACATATACAGCAAGCGCATCGTGTCGTTCTGCAAAAAAAAAAGCAAAATGCAAAGAGGTGAGCATAATGGAGAGTTGAAAAATGTGTAAAAAATTAGTGACCAAAAGGGCTGCACAAAATGGCGTTATAATGGCGTTGCCAGCAAGCAAACGCCACCGAGCAACAACAACAACGACGACGTCTGTAGCAACAACGACAATAATGTCGCTGCTGACGTGTACACGGATTGTCTGAGTTTGACGTGTATGTGTAACGCTAAATTAAGTACGGAAAAAAAAAGAGTTGCATGGCGCGTAGTGAGCAACGGAAGGAAACGGAAGTCGCCTTGCGGCCATTGGCAGCTGTGGGCAGGTGCTGTTTGTTGTTTGGTCAGCTGCACAGCCACGTTGCCAGGCTCGTGCATTTTAATGTAGCCAGACTGCCAAGAGTTTGAGTTGGGCTATGGTTTAAAAGTTGCTTAAGCGACGTTATTAATTAATGGAGTTTTTACTGAGTTAACTAAACTCAGGCTGGCAAATAGTAGCTGAGCAAAATTAGCAAGTACTTTAAATGTTGATCAACAGTTTTCATTAGATAGAAGCAAAAGTAGTGTATATATTATTCGGTATTTTATTATTTAATACATGTAGAGCAAAATTTAGTGTTGGAAAAATCTGCTTAGAATTTCCACCAACAGTAAATCAATCCAAATTAGCCACAAGCTCTAGATACAGCTCGACTAAATAATCGACACATATTGCTTATTAAGAGGTCAACGAAAAAAAGATTGATTGGTCCCAATCCTAACTTAATATTTTAAATAATTAAGTTTCTTTAAGCACTGCTTACTCAAATCTAGAGATTTCCAACCTAATAATGTCAAAAAAATAAAAATAAGGAAATAGTTGGGTTGGGTTAGGTAGACCGGTAGACCACCTAACAGTGGCCTCATATAGATCATTGTTGGTCCTTAGTGTTGCAGGAGTCTGTCACGGAGCGTTTAGGTGTTGTTTAGTTCGTTTAATATGTTGACGCTTTTTGCAAACCTCAGCAGCGAGCCGGGACTTAGCCTTGCTGCTGCTTTTAGAGTGGGTATCAAATAGTTTAATAGCTTAAAAAATAAATTTTGTAAGCCGTCAGCGTACTAAAAATTGCATTAAATCATTTAAATTACAGGACAAGACTTATCCTAAGTTAATAAGCCTTTATACAACAAAGTCGATAGAATTTGATAATACTTAAGCATGAAGCTCGGAAGGTAAAATGCGCGTTGTAAGCAAAACTAAGCAAATTAATAAACAAAAAATCTTTTAAAATATTTATAAGCATTGTAGGTTTTATTTTCATCAACTATTTTGCTCAAAGTTTAAAGCTGTAAGTGATTTCTGCATTGCATTAGTTGCTATTTTGAAAAGAACCTACGCAAACCAATAAAAAATCACTTAACTTAATTGCTTAACCTTTTTAATGCATTTGCCCATGTTGCCAAACTTCACACACACACAAGCAATCTCACATAGAGTGCTGTAAGCCAGCTTAAGCATTACCAAATTTGCAGTTACACTCTCGTAATTTTTCATTCGCTTTGCTAACACGCCAGCGCACTCGTCTTGACTTTAATTTACACGTCTAGTGCACACACACCACTCAAGCTCGCACACACAGGCACACACACTGCTGCGTATACATGTATTTACATCTAGCTGCTACTCCATGCTGAGCTTTCTTTTTGTTTAATGCATGTGGCTTGCATGTATTTTTCATTTGCCACGTAGTTTTAATTGGTAAACCCCAAATTAAAGCTTTCATTAAAGAATCACAACACGACGGTCGTCGTTGCGTTGCGTCGGATGAAATGTGCCCGCCAGCAGGAAGTTTCGCATAGAGGTCTGACCAGCTCCACTCTCCCCTCTCCCCTCTCCCCTCTCGCTCGTCCCTAGCGCGTTCTCTTGCTTTAGCACTGCTGTTTGTGCTTGACTCGTACGCCTCTGGGGGCTTTTGGAAGCCAACAGTCAGCTGTCATTGTGTGCATGTCATGTGCACGTGTGTGTTGTGTTTACGTGTCTATGTGTGCGACACAAAAGCAACAACTGCAACTGCAACAGCAAGAGCAACAACTAAGCGGGAGGTTGCGGAAGGAATTTGAAACAAAACAAAAAAAAAACTGAAAATACTTCAGCCCCGTGCGCGGCGGCGTCCATTTGAATTCATTGTGGCAAAGTGCCCATTGTAGCTGTTAAGTGGAACTGTAGCAGCATGTTCGACAATTGACGGCAAGGCCAGAGAGGTCAGCATAGTCACTGCCCATGTCCCAGAACAACAACAACAACAACAACAACAGCAACGACGACAACGACAGCGACAACACCAACAACGAGTCCTTGTCCACTTGTTCATTTTGCCAGCCAACGAGGAGACAATACTTTAATTAACAAATCCCTTTCCCCCAAAAGTCTGCAGCAGCGCAAGCACAAAATACAAAAAAGAATTTAAACCTTTACAAATGAGTCGGTTGGCCGCTATCCTGGCAAACACTGCGGGCGGTGATGGCAAACGCGCTAACCGGCCGGCAATCGCCCAGCAACAGCAACAGCAACAACAAACCAGAGAGACAGAGACAGCAACAACAACAACAATAACAACAACAGTTTTAAAACATTTGCCGTGCGACAGGCACAGCACAGAAGTCATTAACGTGGCTACGGCGCTACTGGACATGGCCCAGTTGTAAAAACATGACCACTGTATAAAAAAAAAAACACCAACGAACAGTCAGTCACAAAAAACACATGGAAAAGGTGTGAAATAATCGACTAGCCAATGCACTAACAAGATGGGAGCTTGCAAAGAGGAAGAGCTCTTAACATTCAGTTAGGAATTCATAAAAAAAATATCTATATGAGAAATGTTTAGAATATATTTATTAAACAAGGCCTTGATATGATAGATGCATCTGAATAAAAGAACAAATTTTAAAATTAAATTGCTGTTAAGTTGCTTTCAAATTTCTGAGCCATTACTCAAGCTGGAAGTTTCAATTATTTAAATGATGCTTAAGCTAGCATAAGATAATGTATATGATGTACGTAATAATATGACTTTTATATATGCTAAAACTTTAAGCCTTAAGCTCACTCAATTTTCGAATTTTAAATTTAAGTTTTTGCATTTTAAACCATTAATAACTTCCAGCGCTTGTGTGCAAATATGTCGAAATCCAATTTGATGGGCATTTTTGAACCCTTCATAAATAATGCACATGCCTTAAATAACTTAGGGTAGTCGGCACCTAGAAACAAAGTGTGAAAAAGCCTGCGACGAACTATGCTCACGCACACATAGAGCCAGGAGCAGGGAGAAAACAAAATCAACACAACAGCTGGTTGAGACGGCAACTAGAATGAAATGAAAAGCTTCGGCAAGGATTACAACCAAAAATTAATGAAAGCAAACTGGCTGCGGTCATTTGGCGTGTGGTCAACGCTCGGCCTGGAACTTAATTGCCAAAGACGTTGTGAGTGTGTGTGTGTGTGTGTGTGTGTGTGTGCGTGTGCGTGTGTGTAAGGACTACAGGTGGGCTGCACTTTGGTGACTCTTGTGTTGTGGCTAATTGTAAAAGGCGCCGGCACAGGCATTCATTAGAGCCACTTGGTTACGGCCCCAAAAAAAGAGGAAATAAAAAACTGCCAGTTGTACTTAACGCTTCGCTGAGTTTTAATGCAGACACTCCAGGAACATTCAGGCTTTTGCTTAACTAACAAAAATTTCAGACTAGTCAGTTGCTTTGTAAGACATTCAAAAATTGTATGATTTAATATTCGATTGGAGAATGCTGGCGCATAGACATGCGGCGCTAACTCCGCGACTGCAGGGTGCCAGCAATTACAAGGAATGGCGTCAGAAGATTGAGCTGCAGCTGCGCATCCGACACTGGTGGTCCGCAGTGCTGTCGACGCCTAAGCCGGTGGAGCAGAGCTTCGAAAATGTTGGCGCAGTTTTATTTGTGGCCTCGCCCAAGCGCATTTATTTGCAAACATCGCCAACTATGGTGGGTACACAGCTTTTTCCCTAACATTTATCATTTTGTGTTGTGCTGCAGGATCGCAAGGTGAGGCGCTTTCTGTGTCATTACATAAATCCAGATATACTGCCCGATAAATTCTTTGAGAAGAGTGTGCCCGCAATTTGGTTTGAATTGCGCTGCAAGTATTCGAATCGCAAATGCAAAAGATTGAAGCAAGCAGCGGCTAAAATATAAATTGAAGGCACAAGTTATTACACGAAGGACACTGAGTGAGGGTGCAGCTAGTTCGGCAGCTATAACTGATTTTAAATTGTTCTTATGTTTGAGTTGAGTTGAGTTTCGTTTTATGTAAAGTTTGTCAATAGAAATTCATGCTATCAATATAATTCAGTTTGTCTGTATTTATATTCGAGCGCTGTAGTTATTGTCTACAGCTCGCTTGAAAGTTAATCCGCTTACTCAACGTTTCTACTCTGTTGCTCTTTTGCCAACTTTACAAGCATATTAATGTTGTTGCCCTTTTGTTGTTGCAGTTGCAATTGTTATAGCACTTGGCTCTAGCATTTACGGTTGTTGCCTTTGTGTTTTGCCATCTCAACGCGTTTTAATAATGCGCTCTCTCTCTCTCTCTCGCTCGCTTTAGCTTTGTCCCAAAAGCGCAAATGAAATGCATGTACGGCAGCCCCGAACACGGCTAATGGGCAATGGTCAAGTGAGCAGCTTAGGTCATTGCAGTTTACTGCTTTGGCTGGGGCCAGGGCCAGCAGAACACAAAACTTGGTCTTTGCCAAGCTTGTTTAATGTGCACGTAATTGAAATGCATTTACAATTGAATTATAAATAGAACAAAATACACACACACACACACACACACAGTAACACATAAATTCGCACGCTTGTTGAAAGTGCCCCCCACCCCCTGCTCAACCATTACCACGCCTTGGCTTTGTTAAACTTTCAGCAGCAGTTGAGCTGCCTCTTAAGAGCAGCAGCCATCCAGCCAGGTTGCAATCAAATCAAGCGTTCCCCAGAAACATTTCAAAAAGGTGTCTCTCTTTCTCTACTGCCACCTGTGTATTTGTATGTGTGTGTGCCATAGTCACGTCGGCCGTTTTAGACTCTTGTGAGCTTGGCCTATAGGAATCGTTTGCAACGATGCTGCCAATGCAATCATCAATGGCTTTTTCGTGCGCTATTTGCAACGTGTGGCCTGCAACTTTCCCGACAGCTGATTTCAATAACTAATATGCAAAGTGCTTGCCACTCCCCCTCCCCCCCCTCACACGCCTTGCATAAAGGCCCAGTCTGTTGCAGTTTTTGTGTTGAGCTCTAATTGCCGTGTCAGTCGCTCTGATTGCCAGCAGAACTTTTGACCAGCTAGTTGATGCTGACGTCTTTCATATGCAAGTCCAGGTGTGTGTGTGTGTGTGTCTGTGTGTGTGTTTGTCCATGCCAAATTGTTTGCAGACTTAAGTAGCTTAATGATTTTTGTTGTCTAACGTAAGGCATTGACTATAATTGCATTTATTTATGTCAAGTGCTGAGCCAATTGCATTCAACTTAACAAACTAATTAAATTTATGCCAAGCAGCAGCTCAGCTCAGCCAGCAAGCAGCTCCAGATCTAGAGCAGGTAGTATATTGTCTTGTCTACGCTCAGCTCAGCTCTGGTCTAAAGCTGTGGAAATTTCGCATTAGTTTATAAGCAGCTTTAGCCTACAAATTAATAACGAGAAATTTGATGCATGCTGTGTGGCTGAGTGAGTGGAAATGTTTATGAATTTAAGCTCTAAGTAGCAAGCATTGCAGTTAAATGATTCTGGCTAAGCCGCTTAATATCAATTAAATGCATGTCGTTAAAACAATGTGTCAAGCCAGCTAAAATTATTGGAAATTGTTAAACTTAAATTGTTTCCATTTAGAGCGTCACAGGCAATTTTAAAGTGCTCTCGATGCAGGCTGGCAACAATTTATCGCTGACAGCTGACAGCTTTGCTAATTGCCAACCACCAGCAACAGGATTAGAGCTGTTGTCATCATAGAAAGCCGAAATTCAATTGTTTTTTTTTTTTTGTTCGTTCGTTCGCTAGTTGTGTTTGAGTTGAGCTGCCGTCGAGTCTTATCGCTTCTTGATGCCCAGCGGGCTGTTCAGCTCCCCAAAGTATGCAACACAATTTTATAAAGTAAGCTCAAATTAACGCTCAACCACACACACACACACATGCACACAGAAGCACACACATGCACACTTTGGCCATTAACCTAGGCATTGCAGTTGGATTTAAGCCTTATACAGTCGCCACCAAAACAAAAATGCGCATAATTCTCGCTGAAAGTTTCGACTGTTGCCTGCTAAATGGGAAACTGTTGCTGTTGCTGTTGCTGTTGCTATTGCTGTTGCTGTGCGCAAAGCTAAACGTTGCGTACTCGTTCTCAGCGTCATCGTATATTTGTCAAGCAAATGGAATAACCGTTGCAATTGCAACAACGTCAAAGCCAAACAAAAATGTTATTTGCCGCTTTGCCCAAAAATCAAGTACACAAGCAAACAACCAACAACTGCCAAGCGCCATGTGCGAATACCTCGCTCTCTCACTCTATTCCATGTGTGTGTGTGTGTGTGTGTGTGTGATTATGGCAGCTAGAACTGCCTGTATGGCAACGGTACCCAAAAAGTGGTTGCCACTTGGGTGTATGACTCGATATGATGGCCATGACGGCTATGCTGGTTGCTTGTGTGTGCGCGTATGTGTGTGTGTGTGTGTGTGAGTTGGAGCCGTTGCGATTCTGGCAGCGGCTTGCCTAGTGCTGGTCGCTTTATTAAAGCCAAAGCCTGTCATTGTCCCTTTTTACACATGAGTTGCGAGCTGCAACGAATTTCAGCAGGAGCGCACTTGTATAAACTGGCTGAGATTCGCGCCAGTTGGTAACGGTAACGCGTAATAGAAATGGTCAAAAGCTGCAGCTTTGATATACTCTATACACAGACAAAGGTTGCAACGACTTATTGTGGCGTTATAATCACTTGATGTGAAATTATTTTTGATTTATCGTGAAAATAAACGAAAAGTTTGCAATCACTAGCGACAGTTCAAGCGTCAGCATCGATATTTATCGATGTTAAGTTTGCTATTTAATGGAAACTGTTAATTTAACTGTTGTTTGGGTTAACAGCAAATAATGAATGCAGTGATCTTTGTTAGAACTACATATGTGTGTATGTTAGTTTACAGTATGAGCAGTGCATGTAAACTCTTAACATTAGTGTAGCCGTTATTATTTGAATATTATTATACATATATAACATTAACAGAATGCAACATAGCATGGTGAGACTAAATATCACATGGATATACTTACTATATGTAAAATACTTAAGTGTATTATTTTTAATTACTTCTGACAAAGTTGAAGTTACTTATACACCAATTGAATTTATTTATACACATTTATAATATATACACTCAAAACAACTGACTGGTATATTTATCTGCAAACTCGAGCACAAGCAATGGCAGTGCATTTGTTGCTTCGACTTGGGTGTTGCTGTTAGTCGACAAGAGCAATCTTGCTGCGTTTTATTTTTGGTCAGTGATTTTCGCGTTTTGCGCTGTAAGTTTACTCGCAGTGTGATGAGTGTGCTGCCTCTGTGTGTGTATTTGTGTGTGTGTGTGCTTGTGTTCATGTGTGTGCTTATGTGTTGTATATTGTTGCTGCTGTGGGGGGGCGCTAGAAGTGCATGGGCAATGTGAGCGCCTGGGCAAAAAGTAGAAGCAACGCAAAAACCCAAAACGAAGCGCAACACGAAACGTTTGTTTTAATGGCCCAAAGCGACAAATATTGAGAGTTAGAGCGAGAGAGAGAGAGAGACGCAATACAAAACTCACAGTGCGGGATTTAACAGCCAAAGTAATGCAATGACAAACAAAGCAAACGACGATGCAACATTCGCAGTCAAGCGCAGCAGTTGTTGTGGGTGCTTTTAGTGGCAAGTGCTGGTGCTGCTTGGCGTTTTGGCCATTTCTCAGTCAAGTTTTTGCCAAGGCCATAAATAACGCCTGCAGCTTGCAGCGAGCAGCCAGCAGTGTTGCAGCAACGTGTTGCCGCTGGCAGTGTCAAATGCAACAGGCAAGAAACTCAAAAAAAATATAATAAAAACAATAAAAACATTTGCGCATCCTTAGAGCGCACAAGTAATTAAGCGTTGGGGCCAAAGCGTTGGCAAAAAGCATTGCTAACCACAACATGCAAACGGACAAACAGCATAGAAACCAATTTGTTTATAAAAATATTCGACCGCAGAGCGAGCGTTTGCGAATTGTTTGCTAACCTGTAGTTATTTTATTATATTATTTATGGTCAAATGGCGCAGTGACAGCCCCGCCCCCACTCCACCACCTCTCGCTACCTTTGCTTGCTTGTAAAACTAACTCGTTTAGTAAATTCATTTTACAAAAGCTATATACATATATTTTTTTTTTGCATTGCTGATACCATGGCAGTGACCGTAAAGACCGCAGAACCCATGCAACTAAGACATACATATATAGAGGGGAATACACACACACACACACACACACACACACACACACACATACACGGATGCACAAAGTAACCGCAAAAAAGTGGTCAGTTGGCCAAAAACTAAACGAAATGTAATAAAGCAACGGATATGCCAGTTTGCTTGAATACTGTAGCATACCCCAGGGGATGCAGCTGAAGCTCAACTATGCAGATAGACGATTTTAGTCTATTTTGGTGCAATAGTATTTGCCAAAATACACAATACACGCAAATGAATATGAATTAGACAACAAGGAGAGCTTCCCTCAAAGGCGCACACATAACCATAACCATGCATTCAATATTCCAACAGCAGGATGTATTATTTTTTGCTGTGCATTTGTAATTCAAAGCGCTCTTATTAAGCAAAGCTTCAAACAAGCTTCAAGTTTCCCATTTTTTGTTGTCTTAATTAAATGCTTTTGGCTAAAATGCATGCTCAGCTGCTGGCAGCAGCGTGTTAATGGACTTTCAAGTATTTGAAAGGGTTTGTAACCACTCAACTCGAACTCGAAACTCAAACCCAAACCCAACGCTTCAAAATTGTTGTTGTGGCTACACCTACACTTGACTTTCTGACTCCCAGCTAAATGGCATTTATTTTGGTTTTTATCGCACAGCCTCCTGCTGATGTTGAGAGTTGAAAGGCTTTTTTGGCAGCCTCTTGACTTGCCTCTGAACTTTCTGAACTTTAAAAGCTCTAAACATTTAAATCAATTTAAATTTTGTTTACATGCACATGGGTTGCGTTTTTTATTGGTTGCAGCACTATTAAATTTTTAAGTGCCAAGCAGAGACCGCAAGACCCGCAAATACCACACAAGCAACCAACAGTCCTCGCCCCAGGCCCTACCACCCCCTTCCTCATCTGCTGCTGCTGCTGGCGCACTTGCTCCACATCCACTAATAATTCATTATAAAAGTCACTGCTTTGGTTTTTGCGTTTTGCTGTGACGCGAATTTCGCCATTATAAACAGTAACAGCTCCTATACAATTTCGAGCTTATGTCGTGACAAACTGCACACACACTAAGGCAAAATATATATGTGTGTGTGTGAGTATTGGTGTCCATGTTTATGGCAAGCATTTTGCACAAACGTCAAAGCAAGAAATAAGTTACAGGCGCTGTTCTGCTAAAAGAAAACGCTCAACAATTTAATATTATTTTGCAATTGAATAAGGAATTTAAATTAAGTTGACTATAGTGTAAAATGTTGTTAAATGCAATAGCCAATTGTTATCGATAACTTCTAGTATGTTATCGCTTCAACAGTGAGCGCTAGAGTAAGACTTAATGCTTTAGCTCTAATTTCTAATGCTCTTCTTCTATATAAGTTGAAGTTGTTCAGTTGTTTGCTTAGCGATTTAGTTTTCGAGAACACGCTCGGACTTATTGCAAAACATTTCTATATGTCTATGGGTGCTGGCCTGGCCGCTTGTAAGTGTTGAAAATTACTGTCGACTTGACTTGTTGCCTTTTTGTTTTGCCAGCTCGCCAACTACAAGAGCAACAACAATAACAATTACAACCTATGTGCATGTATATATCGTATCGTATCGTATCGTTATGTGTGTGAGTTTTTATGTGTAACGGGATATGAGTGTGTTGAAAGTTATTATGGGCTCCCTAACGCGAACAGTTCGTCCGTTCGTTCGTTCGTACCCTAACCCAGTGCGAGTGTGTGCCCCATTAATGGGCAAAATTACTGTTTACAAGTGGAGCAAAGGCAAAGGCAACGGCAACACTTTGGAGTGCAAGTTTCGTGTTAAAATAATAAACACATAGCAAAAATTGTAACAACATGTGTGTGTAGCAGGACTCGCTGCATAATTCCATTACACTGCCAGTGGCAGGAAGTTGTAGAGCGACTAGCATAAACAATATTAAAAACAATATTTTTTATTCCCAGCTTTAGTTTCGCTCATTTAAAGCTTGTCCTTTTTTTGTTTTCGCATTTGAATTGCCGCGGCAAGCTTAAACAATTACGAGAACCGCAAACAACAACAATTGCTGCACAATATGAAATTATTCTAATGACAATTAGTGTTAATTGTCACTTATGGGGGCCCTGCAATGTTGATAATGTTGAACGTGTAAGCGCGCGTTGTGTGCTTGGAGTAAAATTTGCATTTGAAATGAGCTTGTCCGCTTGTTTTCGAATTTTCAATTTGCATTTGTCCTAAGCAAACAACAACAACAACAACAAAGTCGGCAGTCGGCATTAGAGCATAAATTGTAATTACTTAATTATTTGCATAAATCAAAGTTTTAGCTCGCGACTCGCCAGAAACATTAATTTTAATGCGCCAAAGGACATTTATTGAAATGTCCAATCAGCGTGCAGATAAAACTTTTTTTCGAGTGGATCAATTTCTGAAGAAGAAGAAGCAGAGATTTTCGCAGGCACTTAGAGTTGCTGCATAATTAGTTGGCCGTGCCATGTCATTAAAACTGAAAGAGATTTAATTAAAACGAATGACAATTCGTCTATTGGCTTAAGTACTCATAATAAATTGGGTTCCATTTGAGCATTAATTGTGCCTGTCATTAAGCTTAGCCTAGGCGGTTCATCTAACAGTAAGTAGTTGAAAATCAATAAATCTCCTGTAAGGAATAAACTTTTTGGCAAAATGAAATCTGACAAGCTGTTCTGTCCGCAGAATATTTCATAAAAACGCATAAAGACAAAGTTAAGCAAGTAAGATTTTCATTTTGCCAACAAATTTACTCGTCCAAATTTACATTTCCCTTTGCTGCTGTCCATGGAGTGTGTGTGTGTGGGGGGGGGGGGGGAGACTG
Organism: Drosophila busckii; assembly: GCF_011750605.1. Classification (NCBI taxonomy): domain Eukaryota; kingdom Metazoa; phylum Arthropoda; class Insecta; order Diptera; family Drosophilidae; genus Drosophila; species Drosophila busckii. The sequence goes on along the minus strand of NC_046606.1, from coordinate 17,694,461 downwards.
GGGAGGGTGGTGGGAAGGGGGGCGTGGCTACATTAGCAATACCGCGAAATCTGCACACAGAAATCAAATTGAAATGACGCATTTAATGGCATTTATGGTTTATGCGCATTTTTATTATAATGCGACTTCAATTCTTTTACGCTGTCTGCTGGCAAAGCAAGAATAAAATAATAATAGAATTTTCTTCAACATTTTCAACTTTCGGCCATTTCGAGTTGCCCGGGCTGGCGTGTGGCTTTGGACGCCAACTGACGTCGCGACATGAAGCGAAGGGGAGTGATGCTGATGGTTGGCCAATTGGTAATTTTGTTATTAGTCACGCTCTTTGCGCTTCATTAATGTTCATTACACACAAATGAACCCACATCGATTGATATTTTTCCAGCGTCTGGCGGTTTTTGTGGTTGACGTTTTTGCGGTTTGCAATAAATGCGTTTTATTTAGCTTTGCTGGCAGTTTTTTCTTTTTACTTATTTATTTATGTATATTTCGCTTTTTTGCTGTTTATTTATATGGCCAAAAGGGTTGAGCGCGTGTGTGTGTGTGTGTGTGCGCGCTTGTTACATTTAATTATAAAAATAAACACAACTTTATAAACATACAGTGGGCGCTTTAAATGCCATGTATGTTCACTTATACATATATATATATTTATATACTTAGCAATTTGCCAGACAGGCAAACTTTGAACTTTTAGCTTCTATGCGTCACATATGTTAAGGGCAAGTCAGTTCAGTTCAGTTCAGTGTGCGTTTGTTGTTTTTTGTTAGGGGTTGCTCGCAAATACCAAGAAAAAAAATGTGAGAAATTTATTGACGCTGCTTTATGCACGCTTAATTGAACACTGGCAACTTGAAAGGTTTGCAGCAATTGATTGACTGAGCCAGAAATAAAAAACAAAAAAAAAACGTTAGCAGGAAAAAAGTTATTTAAATGTGAATTTCATTATGGGCTTAAACAGCTGGAAATTTCTCGTTGTTGCTAGTTATAAGCATATTAAAAATACAAGCGCCTTTTTAGTTTTCCTTCATACTTTTTTTGTGGGTTAATTTTGTTTAGTGGTGTGCCCCTGCCCCTGCCCCGGGGGGTTGCCCGTAGGTTGATTATGCCACTTGAGTAGCTCGGCTTAAACCATATGCTGTTGGCTTCACTGCGCTTTGAAGTGGCATGAAAAATGTGATAAGCATATTTATTATTTATTATTTTCTCAAGCACTTGAGCTATGCCACACACTCAACTCGCCTCGACGATAGTTAATTTCTTTGATTGATTTATTCTGTTACTCAACCTTGTTTCGAGCGCTTAATTTCGTTTTAATTTGCACAATTGCCGCTCATTAAACAAAAGTAAAATTCAAACAATTAATAAATTTTTAAGTGAAATGCAAATTATGCCCCGCCCGAGCTCAAGTGCCCCACCAAAACCAACACTCATCATCGCAACAGAGCGCACCTGCAACCGCTTTGCACACAATACATTATTAATTTAACTACCCCTAGCTTCACCCTCCCGCCCCGACGCGCCTCACAGCTGCCAGCACGCACAACAAATGGCGCTTAATTTGCCAAATGGCTCTTGCTCTCTCTCTCTTTCGCTCTTTCGCTCTCTGCTTTGCGTGTAACCCTTTCAGTTGGGTAGTTTCTCTTTATTTCGGCAGTAGGGAGGTGGGGGGGCAGTAGTTTGCAAAAATATTAATCGCGCGAATGGACAAAGATGCAAAATACCTTGACTGGAAAATTGCGCAAACGCAAATCGTTAAAAGCCAAAGCCAAAGCCAAGTTAAGCAAAGCAGAAATAAAGCACAAATGCAAAGTAAAGTACAGTGCAGGCGAAGGGAACAAAAGTAACAACCAAATTGCCAACTTTTGTGCAAACTTAAGCTAAATGAAAGGCCAGCGCGCAACAAAAATTCATTAAAAGTTTGCATTGTGCGAACGAGCAGCAGCAACAGCAACAACCACAACAACAACAACAACAACAAGCTTATTGCGAACTAATTTGTCTGGGCGATTTGGTAAAGATTTGGTTTTGCCAATGCGCCCTTGTTGACGCGACAAAACCCAATTAATACGCTAGACAAATAAAATAGTCGGCCCAATTTGGCCAACCAAAGCCCCACATACGACAAGACGGCAAAACCGTTTAGATAAAGCAATAACCAAATATACACACAACGCTAGAGAGAGCCAGAAAGAAACAGTGAGAGAGAGAGAGATAGAGTGCCACACACGCGACTCTGCATAATTTTTTGTTTCCTCTTTCTAATTTTTGTTTTCTTTTGCTGCCTTACTTAGGCTCCAACTATATCTCAATATAAATGTCTTTGTGTGTCTGTGTGTGTGTGTGTGTGTTTGTTTGCTTGTGGTTTTTCCAAGTGTGAGAATTTGTCGCCAACACAGTCTTTGTGTGTGTGTGTGTGTGTGTGTGTGATGCTTGTTTGCTTAAGTTAACCAGAAAGTTTTCTTTAAGATTTACGCTTAAGTTTTACGTGATAAAACTTTTATCACTATGACTTTTTCTTTTGCTTCAAGCTGCCAATGACAAGGAGTGTTGCGATTTTGATAGAGCCCACGATTGCTGTGGAAGGGCCAGCGTACAGTGGTGTGTCCCAAAGGGGGCCAAAGGCATTCAAGCTTACTCTGAATTTCAAATTATTAAAAAGGTTTGACAATACAACAGAATTCAACAAATGAAAATAATAAAATAACAAGACAGATTCTAAATAAAATATAACATTAGAAAATAAATTGATTGAAAAATTGATTGAGTTAAGTACCCCCTTTGGAGACTACGCTCATGTGTCGATTGCATTACATTGTAAGCCGAACATTTTGTGTTGATATTTGCTTAAGGATATTGCGCCAACTTGTACAACTCACGCTAGTTCCCTGCTGTAGTTATTTGCACTACAACCCCAATATACAGTCAGAGCTGCCCCCTCCCTCCCCCTCAGTTAGCTGTAGGGTGGGGGGTTGTGGGTGTTAGTAAGTACGTGCCGCTGTTTGCTCTCCGCAGGAATCACTTTAGTATTTTGATGGCAACGCTTATATCATCAGCCCAAAACTCAAGACATAAGAAACTTTTTATTAACATAAATTATGAGACACACACACACACATGCATAAACAGGCTGAGTCAATACGCTAGTTGTCTAGAGCGAGAGAGAGAGACTAAGTCTAGGAGTTGTTGTTGTTAAGTGAGTGCATAAATTTCACTTGGCGGCCCAAAGTTTGGCCAATATATCTATTAGACTGTCGACTGTGCTTACCGTTATGGCAATGTCATGGCTGGCATCGCATGTGTCCAACTTGCGCTTGAAGCGCAGCACAGTGTGCGTGGCATTCTCGTAGCCCAGCATCAGCATATAATCCTGCGAGGGATCCACCACAGGCTCAGTGTCGCCATTGCGCGTGACGTGTCGATCCTGCAAGCACAAAATGAAAGGAAAATATATGCGTGAGTTTACTTTAATAAATATATGCATATATACTCGTATATATATATAATATTTTCTTGGTTATTAATTGCTATAAAAAATGCAGCAAAATATTTAATTTGCAGCATACTTTTGTGGGCCTGCCTTTGGGCGCCAGACATATTTTTATATCATTTAACATGCTTTCAAACTGTTGTTGTCCTTTGCCACAGAATCTCGCACAGAAGAGGAGCAGAGCATGCCTTTTGTTTTGCTTATAGTGCGTGCATGTGTGTGTATTTTTTGTAAAATAATTTAAAAGTCGCTTGCTCTCACTCTAGCGCACGCTCTGTTTTGACAGGCTTATCAAGTTAAAGTAGAGTAGTTGAGCCAGCGCTGAGTCAAACCGAAAGCAAAGGGCTGGAGTTTTTCACATATATATATATATATGTATGTGTGTGTGTGTGCGTGTGTGTTTTGTATTTTTTGTGCTCTTGACTTGTTCGATTCTTTGGCACATGTTGTGTTGGGCAGGCCTCAACACAGACAACAGATGAGTCCATCTCCAGTGCCCTGCCCCTCTCTCTCTCTTTTCGTGGGTGTATGTAAATTCTTATGCACACACACACACACATACACCCACACACATATTTACTGCCTCCTGTTGAAAATATTTGGTAGTCGACTGCTTTTTTGTATGCGCAAGAAGCTGTTGATAGAGCTACGTTTGGTAGGTTAGGCAAGCAGGCAGCTTCGCTTCTGTGATTGTTGTTGGCCTGGCTGACTGGCCTCACATATTGGCAGTTGACTGCAAATGGGCGTCATGTTTGCCTTGCTCATGGCGCATCCTCGCCAGCAGCAGCAGCAGCAGCAGAGCACAACTTGTTGTTATATATAAATTTTGTGTGTGCTCTTAGTTTTTTTTTGTTCTTCTATTTTTGATTTGGCATGGTGAAATTTTTTTGATGATGTTGCAAGAGTCGCCACCACCACCCCAGACAGCGCTCGTAATTGAAGCTGATGGAATTTTTGGAAAGTTTTCTATGCGCAAATATTTCTAAAATTTTATTGATTTAATTATTTGCTGTCGCTTGTGCTTTTGACGCTGTATCAAAGTTTTTGATAGCTTTTAATTTAGTTACGCATATTGAGTGCAAGAAAATCAGTTCATATTAAGTGATCAACGCCAAAAAGTATGCTATGCGAAATAAGTTCAGCAACGCATTTAAAATTCGACTGCTACAGTTTATCAGCTTAATTATTGTAATTTATATGATATACATCATTAATGAAATCGCCTGCTCTGGACCCACATTTTAGAGAGAATCTGCACCACAGCTGTTTGGTCAGTTTGGGCAATTCACACGCACCACATTTAGTACCACAGCCCAACCCACAACCCACATCCACTTACATTTGATTTATATTGGCTAATGCTCTTACATTTTTCATTACTATCTCGAGCTGTTTGTCGCTCCCGACGCGATTATGAAGTGAAACTTTTGCGCTCACATTTCTCACACAGCTTTTCCATCATCTAATTACAACAAAAATGTTCACACACCTGAGGCTGTTGCAATTAATTTGCCCCAATTTATATCCCACTCCACCGCCGAAGCGCCACCCACATCATCCCGTTGCGTGCTGCTTGCTGCGTGGCGCTTTTGTGGCGCCACAATTACATGCCAGCATTTCATTAATCATATCACACGCTGCGCCATTTGCCATTTAGCTGGCTAATTAAAAGTTTGCACAAAACATTTAACATAAATTCCAGCAAAATTTATACACACACATACATAGACATACATATATATTGTATATCTATGCAAGAGATAGAGTTTTGGCGCTGCCTGTCGCTTTGTCTGACTGTTTTGCAATCTGCAAACGCATAATTCAAGATCTGTAACGCATAGTTCCGTTCCCATTCCCCCGAACTCCCCCACCCCTCATGCCCATTGCTATTTTGCACAGTTTCCCTTATAATTTTACATTATCTACCTGTACGCACACACACACACACACACACACATACACGCATATACCTTGACATGTTTCTCGCTTATCGCAACAACAGCCAAAAGTCGCGTATACGTCGCGTATGCCGTGAGAATTGTGAGCACTGTGAGCAACGACGGAAATTAAAAATACACGCTGCAATGTTGCAAGCACCCAAGCGACGTTATCAAAATCAACGTGTGCGTGGGCGTTCGCCACAAGCGGAATGAGTAGAGAGAGAGCGGAGCTGCCCTGCGGATGACTCGTTGTGGGGTAATTATGCAAAAGGAAGGCGCATAAATTTGCAATATTCTCTGGCTGCTGCTGTTGCTCTTTGGCGCTCAAAAATGTTTCAAATGCCAACGACGTTTTAACTGCTCACAACTTTTTATGCGTGCAGCCAAAACGCCGCCAATGTCGCGTCTTAAAAAAAAAGAGACTCTATGCACACGCGGAGTAACCTTCAAATGTCATTCAACTCGTTGCAAGCACTATAAACTATAGAAACATAGAAATATTAATTTAACGCTTATTGTTAGGCAAGCTGCAATTACTGAATTAATTGCAATTGCGCTAAACAATTCATTGCTAATTTGCAATTACAATTCCATTTGAATATTTGAATTGCTCGCGTAATTATGTTTCAAAACAAAGAGCATTTTGACTTCGTTTAGCTGGCAAAGCTCCTGCGAGAAACTTTTCATTCATTCTGAATTGCATGCCATGGCAGCAGCTTTGCAATTTTCGGGTAGAACGGGAGCGAAGTTCTTGTTGGGACTGCGTTCTTCTTGGTCTGCGTCGTCGTTGTCAACGCACACGTTTTTTTAATTGCTGAAATTTTATCACACCTTCATGGTTCGCAGGACTCGTAAATTGTAATCCTTGAGCACAGTGCACGAGCTTTTGCGTCGACTACTTTTGCTTGAGCAAACGCCGACGCCCTCATTTGGCCCTGCGCGCTCTGCTCTGCTCGATGTTGTCATTAACGTCGCTGCTTCTTAAGCATTTAATAGCCTTGTCAAGACTTTAATGCCTTTTAGCTGCCGCCTCTAATATGTGAAAGAGCTGGTGGTAAACACGACGCTACAGCTGAAGTAGATGGAGGCGAAATCAATAAAAGCGCCAGCGACAGCAGCAGCAGCAGCAGCAGCAAATTAAGCACCTTTGCTCGCTGCCTTTTTATTTTGTGGAAAACTCAGCCGCAACGAGAATTTAATAGGATTATGCAACATTGACGTAGCTAGCAGAGAGGCAAACAAACTTATGCAAAGCCTGTCACTGCACTTAACTGTAAGAGACACACGACCCCCACCCCCACCACACCCATGCACATACCCATAAATATAACAACCACCCAGCCTTGAACCCTTTGGCATCATAACAGTCAACTAATTGTGCTGATTTTCGCTTGATGAAAACTTTTGACATACATATACGAATATGCCCATCGTCAACAGCAGCAGCAGCAGCAGTGAAAGCATCAGCAGCAAGTGGCAAGTGGCAAGTCCCAAGTTTTGTTACGCCAAAAACAAACTTTAGCAATTTATGATAATTCAACGTCAGCTGGGACAGTTCAGTGTGCAGTGTACAGTGTACACTTGAAGTACATCGAGTGCGAGTGCGAGGAATCAAGGCGCTCTGGCTTGGGCTTGGGATGCTGCTAATGTAAGCAGACTGCCAGGCAGGCAGGCAATGAGGCAGTTTGGCAGTCAGGCAGGCAGGCAGTCAACCATCAACAACAACTGACAGCTGGCTAGCGAAAAGCTTAAGCGACTAGCAGCCATCAGAGCGAGAGGGGGAGGTGAGGAGCGCCTTAAAATATGCTCGCAGCACACATTAAACTTATTACACACACACACACACACAACAAAGCAGACAACCCTTTCCACAGAGATACACAAAGACTAATGCCCAATCTCGTTACATGTTGAGATTTTGCTTTATAACCAAAACACATACAACAGCAAAAGGGTTGGTTAGCTGCCTGCCCCAAAAGCTTGCACTCAGCCACAACACATAAGACAGAAATATCAAAATGCTAGAGACCAGCTATCTATCTATATATTGTATATATATATTGCATAGTGGGTTGTCTGGCGAGTTATTGTCATGTTTGCTAGGCTAAAGTGCAGTGCAGCAGCAGCAGCCGCCACCGCAGCAGCAGCGGCAGCGGCAGCAGCTGAAGAAGTTTTGAGAAAGGTTTTCAAAATGCTGTCGGACAGCTTTGATTTATATGTGTTGGTTCTATATGTAGTGGGCCCTGGGGCATTGCAACCAGCAGGTGAGCATAGGCACAAAGAACCATTAGACAGAAAGCAAGCCGCAAGGAAAACCCAACTGCTGGCACTTGCAACAAATGAATGTGGCAGACAATCGATCTTTAAGGCAGCAAATTAAATTTCAGATCAAAGCAAGACTGAATATTTCTATAGTAGTTGTGGTTAGCTTCTTGTTACTTTTAGATTCACCCTCTCTGCTCTAAGCTCGAGCACAAGCATCTGCCATTTTGGCATTGCCAGAGTCTTGTGCAGCAGCAGCAGCAGCAACTTTAGTGGCATTGTAAATTGTTTTCCTGTGCACTCCCCCTCAGTCAGTCTGTCTGTCGCTCTGTCTGTCTGTCTGTCTGCATTACTCTGATCTATGTTAAAGACTGCTCTGCTCTACACGTAATATTTGGCTTAGAAATTGACGACGTTGGCATCAGAGGCAAGGCGCATTTGATGTGCAGCAGCAGCAGCGGCAAGCTTATGTACATTTGATTACGTATACGCTGTGTTGGTTTTGCCTGCGCCAAAAAGAGCGCGCCCACGGGGCAAAGTCATCAAGCTATCCAGACAAACAGACAGACGAACAGACAGAGAGACAGATGAAGCCCCCGCAGACACAAATCCAAACTCTGCGCTCGACTCTGTGTGTGTTGATATTATTGGCATTGGCAGGCATTTTGACATGAGTCTGTGCAAATTAACGCTGCAAGCGACTTTATCAATTAATATACTTGCCCGACCTCATAAGCCAAAGTGCATTTGGTACGACAGTTTAGTCAAATTAAATACGTACAAGTTACTGCCCAGTCTGTCCAGTCTGTTGGCCTCTGTGCAGAGTTTAAGCTGCTCCTCGTCTTATGCTAACTTGCAGTTTGTTTGCCTACGCCTGATAAATGCAGACACTGCAAATTGCTCGTTAATATTTTATGAAAGCAAACAACAACAAAGTGCTGCTGACATGCAATGCACTCACTATATGCCAAACATATCGCATATATGTGCATTTATTGATTTGCCAAACTGTTGAACTGACAAGCATTTTATTTAAATTAAATTGCCCAACAACAACAGCAACAGCAAAAGCAACAACAACGAGCAGTTGCTTTTTGTTTGTACTTAAAATATCAATCAATCTTTTCATTATAGAAATTGAATGCATTGCAATGTTACATTAACTATAAATTAGACAGTTTAAATAAAAAGCTGTCTGTCTATCTGTCCGTCCATTGTGGGTTTTATGGCCAAGTAATTTGCTAGAGTTATTAAAATGCATTGATGCATTAAGCTTTCAACAAGTAAATCGCAGTAGAAAAAAACAGTAACCGCTGCCCTATTAAAATGAGTAAACATATAGTGAATATGTAGAGCAAACAAACCGAGCTGGGCTGGGCATAAAAAATGCGCTTGCGGGTATTCGAAAATTAACAGTGCGTACTAAAAGTAGGGCAACTAGCATAACATATTTACTTAATTGCCATTTACTTGCATATTTATGCTATTTATTTATAAATTAAGCTCTTATCTTTAGCTGGCACACAAAGTCAACTGCTTCAGACGATATTATCAAATTATCCCATTGGTATTTGGGCCGCAATCTCGGCCTGTGCCCTTGGGACAGCTAAAGCAAGCCCATTTGCATTAACAATTTTTCGTTCAACCCTTTTTGGTAATTTTATTTTGGCTTGTTAGACAACCCCCAACTGTGCTCGCTCTCCCGCTCGCTCGCTCAATTAATGTCATGTAAGCAACCCACTTAGCTGGTTTTCACTGTAGCGCGTGCATGCATGCATACGAACATATCAAAAGCCAGGCAAATTCAATTAACAAACTTTGCACGTCACTCAAAATTAACTCTTGGGGTGTTGAAGCATTGCGTCGCCCACTCCCACGTTGAGTCGTAAAAAACACACACAAGCGGCAGATCTGATGACAAAAACAGAAAATGAGCGACTATTTTATATCATTTTCAATTGTCCAGCGCCGCCCAAGAGTTGACGGCCCCACCCGCCCGTTCGCTCGCTCGCTCTGGGGACCAAACCCAGCGCATTATATTTTAATGCGTTTTTGTAGTAAAGTGAAATTATGACAAATATATATACACACTCTCGTCTATATGTATATAGGGTGAAAAGAAAATTACAATAAGACGAAAAATTGTATTTGTCATATTGTTAAGCTGATGGCTGTCACTTTTTTGGCTGCAATGTCTGTTGATTTCCGTCTGACATTGACGTTTCTCTCTGTCTCTTTCACGCGCTTGCTGCTGCTGCTGCGGGTGTCTCTCTATCTCTATCTGTGCTGCTGTTATTGAGACCACTTTTTAAATGCGATATGTAACGGCTGCCAGCGAAATCTGTTGAATGTAACACACACACACAGAGACACAGTGAGCGAGAGATTAAGAGATGGATGGGCCGGGCAGGGAGTTGGCAAACTAAAAGCAAATTCAAATAAATTTAAAATCCCCTTGTGCATTTTTAGCGACAGTCGAACTGCTGCTTAGACTGAGTTGTGGGTGTTGCTTGTCTATGTGTGTGTGTGTGTGTGTGTAAAAGCAAAATGCGATAGGCTAGTTGGGTGGTGGCTGTCTGTCTATCTGTCTGTCTGCTGTGCGCCCTTAAGGGCTGCATTTATGACACTCCATTTGTCAAGCGAATGAACAAACGCCGAATGAAATGAAAGTGTGCAGAAACTCTAGAATTTGGCACAAACGTATTCGAATTTGGATTTGGGTTTGAAGTTGGAGTTTACACACACACGGACAGACGGACAGACAGACAGACAGTCAGACAGGCAGCACCCAATCTGACGCACTGACAGTCTAACTGACTGCGCAATTCAATTGCGTTGATTTTGTATTTCATTTTGTTGTTGTGCTTCAATTGAGAGACTGAGCGACTGGGCGACTGGGCGGCTGAGCGACTGACTGACAAATCTCAACGGCAGCCAAAAGTGTTTTGTTAAAAAGTCTCTCTTCACTTTTTTTTTTCGTTGGTATTTGGCTCTGACATTGACGTTTATTAAGCGTTTTTGACACTTTTGCCGCAGCAATTGTGCACCCCCCACCCCACCCTAACGGTAAAACCACTTGCTAACACTCAATGTCAAATGCAGCTTGCTGCAAAGGCAGCGGCAAAGGCAAAGGCAATGGCAGCCTTCAAAACTGTTTGACATTAATGTTTGTGCAAAATTATTTTAATGAGCTGCTGCTCTCACTGAATTTGCTCATGTGCCAGCGGCAATTGCATCACCCCCCATCCCATCCCATCCCATCATCATCATCAGCATCTTTGCTTTATCTGACTTTGTTCGGCAATTTGATAAACTGTCAACCCTGGGGGGCCAAAACGTGTGCAGTTCAGTTTTGGTCACAAAAGCAAAGCGTAAACACATGTGTATGTGTGCCCTGTGTGTGTGTGTGTGTGTGCCCAGGCGACAAGCAAATACTAAGTAAACATCTCTGTCTGTCTGTCTGTCTGACTCTCTCACTTGGTTTCAACTTTTCAGTTATCGAGCAGTTGGCTTTAAGCTTTAAGTCCTTGGCACTATTTAATTTAATTCTGCTTCGGTTTACGGCTTCTGCACTCAACAGCTTATTGACATTTTTGTCGCCTGTTGCACGGCTCAAATTACGCAGCGGCGCACGTTCATTTTTTATAGCATACTTTTGCGAGCACACACAAACACAAACAAATATAAAATGGGAATTGCTCATTTCAAAGCAAGACGCAAATCCTTTGCCTAATTACTTGTCTGGCTTGCGCTTTGGCATAACAAAGGCTCGCCTCGCCTCAATTCTATTTTATTTTTTCTGTGCTGCCTCTTCTTGGTTGTTTTTTTGGCAATTTCCGTATGCCGTAGCGCTTGCTATTATTAAGGCTATAAATCCATGATCGCTTTGATATGAGTTGGCCTTTTTTATTTCATTTTTATAAATGCCCAAACGTGCACACAGCCCTCGTTGCTCCAATTTCAAGGGAAATTCACGCAGCCAGCCTCAACCCAAAGAAAAAAAAAAAAAACAGCGTGTAGGCAGATAAAAAAAAAAAAATGTAAATATCATTGTTTGTTTGCAGCAGGAGCAAAGTGTTAGGCATGAGGGCGACGCAAAAAGGTTAACAACGACATTGGCATTGTTTCGCCTTGGCGAAAGTAGAACTCTCGAGTGTCTCTCCCGCTCGAGTGGGGGACACTGGCGCCTGCTGGCACATTTCCATTTCTTTCTCTGATTTTTGACAAGTTGCCCCATGCCCCAGCCCAAGCCCCACACAAAATATGCCCCAGGGAATGAACACCTTATCGCAGCTTATTGCATCCGCCGGCAACAATTTCGAGACGGGCCTGTTCACGTTCTTGTTGCTATTGCTGTTGTTGTTGTTGGGGACTTCCCCTTTTTCTGGACAATTCCGCTTACACACACATAATCAGGCACACACACTTTCGCACAATTTCGTTTTTACTTTGAGCTTTGTGTGTTGTTGTTGCCTTTGGCGTCTGTGAAAAACGTTTTAATTACATTTGTATGTTAAAACTTCAATTGACGTGCTCCCGGCCCCGTCCCCAATGCCCTAAACGCTTTTGAACTTTAACAGGGTTGTATATCTCTTAGTGTCTGTCTATGTGAGTGTGTGTGTATGTGTGTGTGTGTGGGCGCTTCAGGTTATAACTAGATTGTTATATAAGACGTTTTTGATGTAGGTAAAAGGCAATTTGGAATTGCGTAGGCGGATCAAGTTTGTTTTTGCTCGTCCTCAATTTAATTTAACTAAACTGTCAAATCAAAAGCTCAAGAGCAAGCAAAATTAACCAAGCGCTTAAAGTCAGCTGCTAAGGGCTTTGGATTTCAAGTTACATGTCTTGCCACAGTCACAGAGCCACACACACAGCAAAGCTGTCAGCTAAAGCGGCTAACACTTGTGTGTGTCAATTTTATTTGATGAAAATACAAACACAAACAGACACTAAGAGATATGCAGTGTGTGTATCGGTTAGGGTAGGACATGGCCAAGGCAAGGCAAAGGCGAGGCAAAGGATAAGGCAAGGACAGGACAGGCCAAAAGGGGGCAAGGCTGCAAGACTAAGAGTGCTGAATGAGTGGCTTGTTGCTATTTGTTGAGCGCCTGATTACTGTCAGGACATCCCTGGCAGGCAGTCGCCCTTTTAGTGCCAAGTGTTATCGGTAAACAAATAAAAAACCGATGGCAGCAGCACAAGGGGACAAAGCAAACACACACACACACACTAACACTCACACATACTTATTTGTTAGCTCATTGTTTGCTTTAAGGATAATTTTCCAGCCACACAAAATCGCAATACACAAACATACACACACATATGTGTGTTTCTGTGTGTGTGTGTGTGTCCCTAACCATTTGGTCTATTGTTCGCAGCAATTCCCCAATCTTAATTCACTCAAATTCGATTATTGCTGGTGCACTTTAGTCTCAGAGGCAAAGTCGACACGCAATGCCCCCACTCAGCCTCATTGAGGTTAAAAAAAAGAAAACTTTTGCAAAGGCTAAGAAGTCATTTATTTTTACGCTTAAATGGCAAAGGCAACAACTGTAAACAGCAAAGAGAAAAACAAGCAAACCAACGCACATGGCAAAGCAACAACAACAAACAGTTATAAATGACGGCAAATGTGACCTTTGAAACCTTTTAAAATATTTAAATATGCCTTAGCTAAACTCAGTAACTTTATGCAGCACTTAAGTTAAGAAATCAAAGCTGAAACAATGCGATTAGTATTACTAAATAATTCAAAATAAGTCACACCCCAAACCACTCCCTCCTATCACACCCATCGATAGAAAATATTATAATAATTAACGACTTTCTCAAGAAAGCCAAGCTAGAAAGATTTCTATGATAAGCAGTCAATGAATGACAAGCAAATAAACAGAAATAAATGGAAACATATATGTTAAGTTAAAATGTAAATATGCCAAAATGTAAATATGCAAATATATAAATAAGTAGAATAAGTCACCCAACACTAGATAAGTCCTCACATTCCTAGCCGAAAGCCCCAGTAGCTAAGGCTGCTTCCCCTGAAGCTTAAGTCTTAACTTTAAGCCAACAGTTTTATAAATAAATAAATTGCATTTTTAATACAATCCTAATCGATTATATCGATAAACTTATGTCATGCACAAATAAAACTTGCAGTCAAATCTTACAATGCAACAATCGATTTCGTTGATTTTTTTGCTTAGTTCATTTATTTATTAATTTATTGTGTGTTGGTTTATTCGACTTCGGCATTATGCTCTAAATTGATTTGAAAATCAGCAGCTGGACTTGGCTGGTTAACTTCTGAATTCCTAAAAAGAGCCAATTACTTTAAAAGTTACTGCCATTCAACTACAATTTTAGTCTGTCGCTGCAAATTAACAAGAATTAAATTTATTGCTTTCAGCAATTGGTGAGCAACTCAGCAGTTAAATAGAAATTCATTCGATGTGTGTGTGTCCCCATTCCCGTCCAGCTGCATAATTTGCCACACAACACCTCAGAGACTTGGACATGGACACAGCTGAGCTTAGAGAGCAACCCCCAAAAGCAGCAGCAGCAGCAGCAGCACCACAATGGATACACTTACACGTAGTCAAAGCAATTGCTTTACCTGCCAAACAACTCATTGCTAGATTAACTCAATTGCCTTAAATTGTAGCGCACATGGCGCAGCCCACACCCCAAACATGAAATGGAAATAAAAATAAAACAACGAACCCACAACAAACAACAAAAAAAACACGAAAAAACGAAATGTGTGCAGAACAAACGAAATGAAACGCGCCACTCAAGTGCTTTGCTGTATCTGTTTAAATTTTACTTTTGTGCAATCGGGTGTCCAATGTACTACGAGAATCTGTTCGCTCTTGAAGTCCAATGAATTTTGGCTATTTGGTTGAGTCACGCTCAGAGCGCACCCTCGACGGCAGCAGCGCGAGCACTCATACGCCCCGTGTGTTGGCAGTGCCCAGCACAAAAACCTGAGCTCGGGTCTGTGGAGAGCAATAAAATAAAAATTGAAAACACAAAGGATTTATAGCTTCAATAGGTTTTCAAGGAGCTTTCCAAGCTCGCTCAGCCTTTCGTGCGCATAGGTAAAACGGTAGCGCTAGCAACTGCCACCCCACCCCACCCAACAATCCACCCACTACACTGAAAACAATAATATTTTCAGTTCATCGAACCAAACAGTTACATGCATATCCTGTAGACCCGAAGCTTTGCTGGGTGGGTGGGTGTGCCACAGATTTTACTTTACTGATTATTTTCGCCTTTGCCCTTTGTAGAGCAATGTACATACATATGTCTGCCTGCTATCTGTATATGTATTGGTGTGTGTATATGTGTTTGTTTATTTGTTTGTTTTTTTTTGCTGTTGCTGTTGGGTTTTTTTGTTTATGCTGATTGGTGTATTTTCCGTTTGGTTTTGACGCGCCTTCAGCCATGTGGCTTTGGATTTGGCTTTGGCTTTGGCTTTGGCATTGGAGCTGCTGCGGCTTTTTACCTTTGCCAAAACAAAAAGGGCTTGCAAATTGAGTTTTGCGGGCGCAACAACAACAACAGCAACAACAACAAAGGTGTAAATAAAAGCGCGAGGAATTCGTCAGCGAGCAGCAGCTACAAAGTTCTTCCCTTTTGGGCTTTAATGAGACGGAAATAAACTTTTTATGCAGGCAAACAAAAAGTAGCAAAGCGTTAGTGACAAAGCTCTTTGGACTTTGACTGAAGCACAATATAAACTTTGGACTGTGGCTGGCAACAAATAAAAAGAAATTCACCAACATTTGTCAAAATAGTCCAAAGCCTGGGCGCTTGCACTTCCTTAAGACAAAGCCAACAATTTTATAAGCCAAACGCAAGTTGCGCACTCAGTTTGGCAAGTGTATTGCGGCTTCGGCTCTTGAGCTTGAGCTTTCAATTTTTAAGCGCTCTACGCTTTGCTTGTTTTTTTATTAAAATTGTTTCAAATTGCTGCCGCTTTGCTCTTGCTGAACGGCCGGCAATTGCATGTCTATATATATAGACGATTCTAATGGCTCAACAAAAAGGCGCACTAATGGACCATATTGTGCGTTTGCTTTACTTCAAGCGCTGCGCGTCATTTTTATGGCGAATTTAGGCATCATTAGTTACGGTTTTTTAATAAAACGCCAAAGTATTAGACGTGTTGTTGTTGTTGTTGTTGTTGTAACTGTGGTTTTATTCTTTTATGTATTTTTTGCTGGCTCAAAGTTTGATTTGTGCACATGTAGCTTTGGTAAGTGCGCCTTTGGGTGCCATTCCCATTGTCTGTGCGCCGCTCTTTGTGGTCAAGCTTTGTTGCTTGGACTCGGCTCGGTCTTGGTTGATTGTTTTTGTCTCCAACAACGATGCGCACTCCAAAACAAAAATCAGAGAGCAGCAACAGAAGAGAGAGAGAGAGAGCAAAATAAAAGTTTTCAAAATGATTTCTGCCGCTTGAATGCATTACACAAATCGAAAGCCAAAGCCATTTATTTGTAGTAGAAGTAAAAATCTAGAAAATTGAAATCCTTGAAGCATAGCTCAACTTTTTTGCTTCTCTGCAGCAATTGAGTTGCATTAATTATAAGCTATAAAATAAATATGCTCTGGATTGAATTGCAAAAATGTAAAATGCTTCAATGCAGCTAAATCAAATGCAAGCTGTAAATTCAGTTGAAGAGCAACAAAATGTGAGTCAGAGCGAGCTCAAATATCGAATATGAAAAATATAAAAATATATAAAAATATGCAAAAAAGTTAAAGGTTGTCTCTATTTATTTTGCAATCGACCGCATTTAAATCTTTTTAAATGCCAGCTTATACGCCTTGCTAATTGTGCCCAGCTTATGACTATTTTTTTTTTACTTTTTGCCAAATGATTTGTGTGGCTTTTTAATTAGCTCACGGCTGCTTATGCATATTAATCTCATTCGCTTTCGCATTCGCATTCGCAGTGAGTCAGTCCTGAGTCGTATAAATATTTAAGCTACTTCTGCTAATGACCTTAGCGCGCACTTTTGGCCTTAATCAAGTCTATGGAAAGTGTCATTAAATGCACATAGTTTAGAGGCTTAAAGCCACGCCCCGCCACACAATATCTTAAGCACGAACTGCACTTGCAGCAGACCCAGACCCAGACAGACAGACAGACAGACAAACGAGCAGTCGAACAGTCAGAGTCTGACTGGGACAGGGACTGGGACTGACACATTTTTTAAATGCGTGGAGAGCCGCAAAAGCCACGACCGCTTTAACACCTACCTAAAACTCCCAACCCAACCCAAAAAGCGACTACCGACTAGCCTGACTACTGCTCACTGCTCACTGTCGAGCGGCAATCATTTTTCATGCTAAGCTGCAACGTCAACCGTTTGGTTTATGGCCTTAATCCTTTTCTACATAAATGAAACGACGCACAGTCCAGTCCGGAGGCAGAGGCGAGGGCCAGAGCCAGAGCCAGAGCCAAATGCCGCGCATTTCATCATTAGTCAGCGGCCATTAATGCCCAGGCAGCTACCAGTGTTAGGGAGAGCTGCAAGCTTGGGATTGAGTTTGGAATTGAAATTGAAAATCGGGAGTGGGCCGATGTCAATGGTCTACGCAGCAGCTCACAGCCTACGCATCATACAGAGAACTCTGCATAAAAGCAAAGTATTTATATACATCTCTCTCGCTCTCTCTCTCTCTCTTTCTATATATACATATGTAAGTATTTATGAAGAGGTTGGCGCGTTGACTAAGTACCCAGGAAATGCCAAGGTTGTTGCACTCCACTCTTCACTACAGCGTCCAGTGGCTTTTAATTAACACACAGGCCAGACTGGCAGGGGATCTCGTCCCATCATCATCAACAACAGCAACAGCGGCAGCCTCATCATAGGCATTAACAGAATATTTCTGTTTTTCTTTTGCCGACAACATTTGCCGCTTGCCGCTTGCCCCACGTCGCTGCTATTTTCAAATCAATTCCATGCAGTTTTTAATAAACTGCGTATATAGTTTATGTGTGTGTATAGCTATAGATGATGACTATGTCTTCCCTTTCCCCAATGATGTCATGCTGTTTCCACACACACACACACTCACACACTCGCATTAAATCCGCTCTAGGCATAAATGCGCACAGCGGGCGGCTGTTTAGCGCTTAATTAATGATGAATATAAAAATTGCCGCATGTATGCGTCGTTTCATCCCAATGGAAAAATTCTAATAGCCAAAGCAGCTCGACACGCACTTACTGCTGCACTTGGATTTCTTTTTTATTCTAATGCTATTTGCTGTTGTTGTTGCCAGCCTCTCTCTAAAAATCTATGCATAAATATGCTTTCAACCCACTGGTGGCTGCAGCTGATTAAATTTTTTGCTGTTGCAGTTTGTGCTGTCGCCAAATGTTGCAAGCGCTGCCGTTGTGGGTCTTATGATTTCTTAATAATGTTTGCTCCTGCTTAGCAGCTAAGCAGCTTCGAGTACATATTAAGTAGCTACGCATGCAGCCAAGTGCTTAAATGGATTTGAAACTTTTAATAGGATTAATTGCCGTCTCTCTCTCTGCTTCTTACTTGCTGGCCTAAATATGTAAGGCTTATAGTAAGTTACTTAGGTGGCATAAAATAGAAGAGAAATTCTTGATTGCGGCAAAGTGAATTGAAATCACTTACAACACAATTTAGCTAACATAACATTAAGTAGCTTTAATAATTCTAAATATTAATATACAAATTCCTCAGTCAGATTACTCAATTCTAGAATTTAAACCAAATTTAGCATACTTGAGTAATATTTATGTTTATATTTTGCAATAAGTTAGTGGAAATATAATATATAATATATAATATATAATATATAATATATAATATTATAATATAATATATAATATATAATATATAATATATATATATAATATATAATATATGATAAGTTAGAGTTGCTGTTAAATATTTTATCTTTATACTAGCAACAAGAGTTCATTAAAAATAAATATTATAATTTACAATGGCTAAAGCTCAAAATAAATCATTTTATACGAATATAAATTATACTTAAAGGCCAAAACTCAGTCAGCCCGCATCTGTTGTTAGTGTGTTCAGCTTTAGATGTGTCACTTGGCTTTATCTTATTGCAGATATCACTTGTTCTGCGCTTGTTTTTATAATCAAAATGTGATTAGCATGGCAACGACAACAACAAGAGCTGCAGCCTGGGAAGAAATGCGCAGCATAATAAAACGAGCAAAAAGTAAACAACACAATAATAATGACAACAACAATAGCAGAACAAACAGCTAACACACAAACACACTTAACGTGTAAACATGGCTAAAAGAGCTTTGACCATATTCGGGTCGCTGTCGTGCTGTTGCTGTTGCTGTTGTACGCAGCTAAGCGAGAGATAGAGAGAGAGAGAGAGGAGACGGCAACAACAGGTACAACGACAACGGGCAACGGTACACGTTAATATGAGTAGCGTAATTCTCAAACTGCAGCATGATATTGAGATTGAGACTGAGACTGAGACTGGGACTGGGAGTTGCAAGCTGAAGATGCTGCTGCCCCATGTACTTTTAACCGGTTTCGCTTTGTGGCCACAGTCGACATTATCAACATAATCAACAGGCAATGCCGCTGCCCCTCCCCTTCAGCTGTTGGCAGTTGCGCCCCCTTTTCGTTTGGGCCTTCTCTCTAAGCCTTTTCAACGCTCATAAATTGTTTGGAGTGGCGCAAAAAAATATTTTGCAAACGCAATGCGAAGCATGCGAGGAGGCTACACATGAACTGAAATTATTGGCAGAGTGCTTGCTGGCTGGTTGGCTTGTTGGCCTGGCCAAAAGAAAATCTTTCGCATACGGCAAACGGTACTTTTTGCAATTATCATCGTTGTCTTTGCGCTTGCAGCGGCTGAAGACGACAGCGAGAAGTAGAAGAAGATGGTCCAAAGCAAATATGCACACTTGGCACTGGCATTGTAAGCAGCGACTCCAAGCGACAGCAACTTGGCAAGACAACGCACTAATAGCTCTCGTACTGAGAGTCCCCCCAACCCACCACCTTCATGTTGGCCAGGCCGTCTTAGAGTCGCTCCCTGCACAGCTGTGTCCTCCTTTTCGGCCGTTGCATGCTGCGGCGGCTTGTGGCGGCTGTTTGCGGCTTTCGAGGTTTGAGGTTTTGCGTTATGGCCATGGCCATGTGTAATAGATTATCAAAATGCCAGGCCCAAGACACACGATGCCAACGGTTTATGTCACATGAATCTAATGAAATTAAATTTCTCTCTCACGCATGCAGCCAAAGCAAACACACAGAGACAAAGTTTAGACAAGTTATTAAACTTTGGCTTGTCCTACATTCTGGCTTGGCCTCTTCGACTGACTCTGGCTCTGATAATTTTAAAAGTCATCGTTGCCAACCATCTACGCAAGATTGTGCATCAAGTGTGCATATTTACTTCCTGTAATTGAGCATTTATAGCTTTTATAGCCTAACGGATTTAGCCAGGCCATCAACAACACAGGCGGCCTGGCTGACTGGCTGGCTGACTGCCTGGCAGTTAGTAAAAGCCTGGGTAATTGTTATGTCTTGGGCTCTAATGCAGCGCTTGACGTTGGCCAACTGCAGTCCTGGGCTGCCTCAAGTCAAGACGCTTAAGACTATTGATTATAAAGTTTATGCATAAATTGCAAATTGATTTAGCAGTTAATTGATTTGCAGTGAAACAGCGCTGGATATTAAATTACATGCTGGTTGGTCCCTCTCTCGCTCATAAATAGTTAAGCCACTTGCATGTGTCACTTGCAACTTGCAGCGATTAGAGAATGCAGCCAACTTGGCTTGAAGATAAAACTGTATTGATTTATGGCCATGGGAACAATCGCTCAACTGTGCGTGCGTGTGTGCAAAGACTTGCTGCAGACACTGTGCGCTCTCATCAGAGTCTCAACTTTGTGTACGCACAATTGACGTAATTTGCTCTCAATTTCAATTTCGAAACTATGCATGGCCTGAAGGTCTACGCAGCATAAAATTTAATAATAAAATGTCCAAGTCTGGCGTCTGGCAATAGTAGCAAATAAAAGAATTTAACTATTATTTATTTACTAGCACACTCGATGCGCAGTCATTGAATTTTGTGGGTGGCTTGAGCTTGTGTTGGGGGCGGGCGGACTCATCTATATAATTTGCCGGCATATATATTTATGATTTATGAAGTGTATACATGTGTGTGTGTGCGTGTCTACAACTACAACAAATAATGTTTAGGGAACAATAGAAAAATAGCTGCCCATTGAGAGCAAACTCAATGCATGGGCATGGGCATGGGCACGAGCACGCGAAACGCTTCAACATTTAATAGACAGTTATAGATACAGATACATTTGTGTGTATGTGTAAAACACGCACACATCGCCACCGCCAACGCCAACGCAATAGCAATAGCTACAGCAAATTGGATAATGTCTATAAAAACTAATTGAATTCTAAGCGCTCTGCACGCCATTCGCATTCTTCAGCCAACAGCTGTGAGAAAGTAATGTAGAAAGTAAGCACCGACAAAAAGTTCAAATAAAAACTACAATAATAAAAAACTGCGTCTCAAGTGATGACATGCAAGCTGCTGTTGCTGTTGTGTTGCTGTTGTGTTGCTGTTGTGTGTGGGCAGCAGTTGAACAGAAAACAATTTCACACAATTGTGCGATGAGCATCAAAACTGCGCACGCTGAGAAACAAAAAGCTCATTACTCATATGCCAATCAAGCCAGTGAGGAGTCCCAATCCCAAAGCCGAATACAAATAGCAAAGAGCAGAACACACAAAAAAAAGAAGAACAGCAGAGTGGAGTAGAGCATAAAATAAAGTACAGCAACTTGAGCCCCAGAGATGTGTTGTCGATGCTTAAGCGTTGTTGGCCATAATTAATCATTCACTTATAATTAACAACGCACTACGTTCAAATAGAACAACGTGCTAATGCTTCGATATAAAAACAATGCCAATGGGCCAGGCTAGGCAATAGTTCAAAAGGTGGCCAAATGGCTTTCCATCTAGTTCTCAGCTCAACTAAAAGGTTTTTCCGTTAACTTGTTGTGTTAGCGCATTTGCTGTTCGTTTTTAATTTTGGCAGCGCTTAACTTTTGCCGCAGTTTGTAACCACTTGAAAATGTGGCAACGACAGCTGGACACATGACTGCTAAATAGATAGAGAGAGAGAGCTGCTACGCACACCCAGCCCAAGCTCTGGGCTCTTGTCTCAGGGCCATTGGCCACTCTCCCGCTCCCGCTCCCAGTCAGTTAAGGTTGAGTGATGTACTACGAAGACAACGTTGCCACAACCATCGACATCCACATCGACGTCGACATGGATATCGATGGTCATTAGCGAAAGATGACGCCGATGCTGCGTACTCGTAATTCTTCTATAATGGATCTGTTATCTCTATGCGGTATGCTTAATGGGTTAGGTGCGCGCCAAAGGGGCCAAAAAGCTAAGATGACTGACAGCTCTTGCCTTTTTGTCTGTGGCTCTGCCTCTGTCAGAGCGAAATACTTAAAAACTTGAAATTAAATAATTAGTCGCTGGCTAAGTTGTGTTCGGCTCGCTCTCTCGCTCTGTGTGGTGTAATGACCTTTTAAGTACTTTTAAAGATACTAATCGCCTGGCTCTCCAGCTAATGGCTTGTTGTATTATTTTGTTGTGTACAGCTAAAGTTGCCACTTGCGCGCCACTAATTAACGTTAGAGCAATGGCTTTGGGGCAGCTTTTGCGTTAAAAAGCATTTTTCGTAAACTTTTCACTGATGCGTATTAATTAAAATTTTGATAAGCACTCACAGCCTCCCAAACAGACAGAAGACACTAATAGAAGTTGAACATAAATTACTTGAATTTGTATTTGATGTTTTAACTCTTTTTTTCTTAGGTGTGGCCTGCCGACTTAACCGCTTATCTCAAAGCCATCTGAACATAATGGGCGGCCAATAGGCAGCTTTAGACTATTTGTATAGTTCGGCGTCGGTGGGTGAAAGTGCTGAGGCCAAAAAATAAGTTTCAATTATGGCAAATTCCACAAGAGTTAATAAGACAACACACAGAATTTAACCACAACATGGCAGCCTCTTAAGACTTTAAACTATGTCAAGCAAATAATAATAATAATAAAATGCAACAAATTCCCATATACTACACACATACAAACAAACAATATAGTTGTGTTGTAATGAGAACTATGTCAATGTCTGCATATTTTTTGGTTGTTTGCCAAGACATTTCATATTCATTGTGTGCCTGGCTGGCTGGTCAAGTCGAGCATTTGCCCTTGGGCTGACACTTTAGTTTGCTAGTGTGCGGGGTCTTGACACTTAAAGCCAATTTGTACAATTAAACAGGCAAATTTTATTTTTCAGTGCACTTGAAGCTGAAGCTTCATCCGTAGCTTGGCGATTTGGCCGTAAACCAATTAGTGCAATTGTTGTTGTGCAATTCAGAATCAATATTGATATCATTATTTAACAATTGCAGGCAATTATGCGTTATCCATTAGATAATTGCAAAGCGTCTCTGTCTGTGCGTGTGTGTGTGTGTGTGGGCCGCAGGCTTAACAATTAATAAGGCTTTCAGCTTTTACTTACACTTCAACACTTAATTATTGTATTAATAGGCATATCTATTTCAGCTCTAATTAACCTTTGACACGTCGTGTGACCAACGAGCGTAGCATTTTGACAAATCAGCACCCAGACAAAGGTATCACTTGCAAAGGTACAAGAGTGTGGTGTGGGTGTGGGTGTGGGTGGGTGGCTTAAGCAAAAAGACCTCAGACAGCGTGTACTCGTTGTGAGCATGTGTGGGTGCCAATTTACGTGTGTGTGTGTGTGTGTGTATACAATTTGAAGCGACTCCCAATTACCAACAACACGTCAAGATGTGAAATTAACACCGTCACACAAATGCAAAGACTTGACAGTCAGACAATGGGTCAGGCCAGCCAGCCAGACAGACATATTAATGTATCTGGTATTTAACATTCAACAACAATAACATGGTGTGCACAATTGTATGTGTGTGTGTGTGTGTGTGTGTGTGTGTGGTTGACATTGCTGCCTCGCAAAATCATTAAATCACATATACCAGCAAAAAAAAGAACCCAGCAGAGAGCGTGTGAGGGGAAATCGAAGAGGGTTTCCTGCGTCAATGCCTACAAGTGTGCTGTTTGTGTGCGACACATTGCCGCAGCACTCCGCCGTTAAACCGACCCATGTTAGAACCGCACCACGCAGATCTGTCCTGGTCTGGCAAAACACACAGACGCATACTGAGCGACACGGAGCGAGCGAGCTGAGCAAGCGAAAGCGAGCGAAGCAGAATGAAGAAAACAATAGCAATAGGCAGAAGAGCTACGCAACCACAACACGCAATACTCGCATTTCATTAGACACTTTGTAGTGACGACTCCTATTACTCTTGGCATTGTGGCCAAGGTAGTGAGCGGGGCCGGATTAGCGGCTGTAGTAAGTCCCTTGGTCACAATAGCTAACACTGCCAAATGACGTCGTCGTTGTAGGCGTTGTCGGCATAAGAATAAAAACACAACACAACTCTGAGAAAACAGTGAGAAGTATTCAACGTTGGGGGCAGCCTACCTCAAAATTATGTGGCGCCCAACGTGGGGTCTCACTTAAAATTTGACTAGCGCTAAGGCACTTAAAGCGCTTGCAGATTGTCTGCAATAAAACTTTGAGCAACTTGCGAAAAAGAATTCAATATTTATGGCCAGAAGCAAGAGAAATGAAATCAAATTAAACATTTATTGCATTATGAAAGCTTTTGTAACTAAATTAAAGCAAATTATTGTTAAGCCATGGCATGACGTAAATTCTTTAACATGAACTCTAATAACTTCCTGCAGTAATAGCAGGCTTTTGGCTTTGCTGTTGCCTTAGCCGCTGAGCTTGCTGCCCGAGCGCAATAACTCGGCTTTTACCGCTTACTACACGCACAAGCCCCAGCCCAAGCCCCAAGCCCAAGCCCAAGCCCAAGATTGAGAGCACACGAATATTTGAATAAAAACCCGTCAAGTCCTTACAAATGAGCCTGTCATTATTCATATGCCGTGCAGTTGAAGGACCTACGCTATGCCAAAACATCCTACATCGCAGGTGTACTAGGGTGGGTCTACCCTACAGAATTTACAAAATGCTAAAGAAAATTGTGGGAATATTTGCTGTAGATAGAATTGATTAAAAAACTAACGTTGGCTTCATAGAAATTAAAATCAATTTTCTCTTATTAGTGAAATTCCGCTCGAAGTGAATTGAGCGCTGATTTATTCCGCCCAAAGTCATTTCATGGAATGGTCCGTTGAAATTGGAAATTGAATTTCGCTAAAAGTAAAAATTTCCGCGCTGACCCAAAGCTCCGAGGGATTTTATCCGAATTGAGCGAATTGAGCGCTGATTTCATTCCGCTTAAAATCATTCCGCTGATTTATTCCGCCCAAAGTCATTTCATGGAATGGTCCGTTGATATTGGAAATTGAATTTCGCTATGAGTAAAAATTTCCTCGCTGACCCAGAGCTCCGAGGGATTTAATCCATATCAGCATTGGATGCCAGCGAATGGAGCGCTGATTCCATTCCGCATAAAATCTTTCCGCGGCCCACTATTGAAATTGAAGTGAAATTCAAGCGGAAGTGATTTTCTTTAGCACCCCTTTATATTGTTCTCAGCTAATCTTCGTGCTAAGTATAGAACTAAATTTTCCCTTTAACAAGACTCTTTTTATTTTAACATGGCGTGGGAATTATTCTTAGAATTTTCCGAAGACTTCGATACATTTTGTAAATTTCTTTCACCAATAAAGCGACCCACCCTAATATATATGTACATATATTTTGCGCGCCTTTTGAGCTGCCCTTTCCCAACTTGTTGTTGTTGTTGTTGTTGCGCGGAAACAAATTAATTACACAACAACTTGAGTGCTAAAATATTTTTCTACTTTTGCTGCTCTGCGCTGCTCGGTGCTGCGATGCGTTGTCTTGTTTGCTGTCTCGCTGTCTTTTTTAATAATATTTATCAAAAAATGTTTGCTTGCAGCCTTGAAAATTAATTGCTTGTTATTAAGGCGACAACTTTTCATTTAGTTTGGTTGCCTTAATTTCCGCTTGCACGCATTGCGAAAATGAAAACGTTAAGCGACAGAATGAAAAATTGTTGAGCAGCAAAAATGTGTTTTTGCTTTTAGTTTTGCTTTGTTTTTTGTTTTTCTGGTTTATCACTCACCTGAAAATAGGTTTGACCCTTGTCCACCCAACCGATGGCCATATCCGCGCCGGCGAGATTCCCATCGGGCGAGAATCCAAAGCCGACGTAACCTAATGTACGTGCTTGTATTTCAAATGTTATATCCTGATTAATGATTTGCCATAGTATGCGAAAATCCTCATTCAAATCGATGGCATGATCCCAAACTGGCGTCGCTTGTGTTGCTGCTGTGGCGGCTATTGTGCTGTTGCTGCTGCTGCCGTTGCTGCTGCTGCGACTGGTCAACTTGCTGCTGGCTGCTTGGGCTGTGGCAAGCAGCAGTAATAACAACAGCACTGTGCTGAACGTGTGGCAGGATATAAAACATGTGATTAACGATGACCGCCTTGAACTTGAATGCGTGCCGACTCGTGTTGCTCTTGTGGAGCGTTGTGTGCTGTCTGTTGTTGTTGCTGCTGCTGTTGCTGCTGCTGCTGCTGCTGTTCTTTGCCTCATTTTGTGCGCCATTTTGTGTGAAGTTTTGCTGGCTGCTTGGCTTTAGCAAATTGTTGTTGTTGTTGCTGTTGCTGTTGCTGGCAATTGCGCGTACGACATTTATTAGTTTGAAAATCACTGAAACGTAATTACGCACGGCAGCAACTGTTTAGTTTATATGTGTGTTGCTGCTGCTGCTGCTGCTGGTGCTGGTGATTGCTGTGCTTGCTTTCTTTGGTGCTATCACAGTTACGATTATTTAGTAATGATAATAATGGCAACACAGTTTTACTTTCATTCGTTGGCTGCTGTTGTTGCTGCTGCTGTTGTCTCTTCCTGTTTCCGATGTTGTGTTGTTGTTGTTGCTCATTAGTTGCGCTTGTCACACAAATAGTTACACATACACGTTCACTCTGGACGCTCTGGCTCTGGCTCTGGCGGATGTGTGCGTCGACCCTCTGTAAATAGACGACAAGTGAAGGAAAGAAAAATTATATAATTGCTATAATTTGATGCCAGGCTATAATAGCACAAAAGACGCAGCTTGGACTCGCCGAGCTTACGTGCTGCAATGTTTAAATGCATATAATTACATAAATTATCAACCGGTATCTATAAGCTACACACACACACACACACACAGATACACGCATATTTGTATTTACATGCTACAAAACTTGGTTGACGGCCGGCCCAGCTGCTTGTGGTTCAATTTTGAAAGGTACGACAAGCAGTTCGTCAACATTTTCTTTTCAGCCTTAATTAACCTGATCACGCAGCTCTCGAAAGAACAAAGAGTGTGCAAGCGAGATAGCAACTGAAGGCGTCAAAAAGGAAGCGAGCAGTAAATACATATTTGCCAGCTTGAGTTCGTGTTAATAAGCAGTTTCCAGCGTGAGAGCATCGAGTATTGCAAATATGTGAAAACAAATTTAAGAGCTTTACTTAACATAAAAAAAAAAAGAAACGAAACCGCAATATTTGTGAGCTTAATCATTTTTATGAACCTTCAAATTCTTGCGCAAACAGATAAAATCTCAGTAATTATCAACTTGACTCATCTCTCTAAGTTCTTCCGTTCCGAAAGCCATTGAAGCTACTCATAGTGTTGGTTCCCACAATTGCTTGACTCACCACTCACTCACATCTCTGACTAATTTTAACTGCAACAACAGCTCAAATATATATAGAGCGTAATTATTTATGAAACCAGTTCGCTTTCGACTTGAGTGACACTTGAAGTTTACATCAATTCTCCTAACCAGAGACCGCTCTTAGCTACTGGTTAGAGCTCGCGTATCACTCCCTTGTCTCACACGCAATTAGTGCGTTGGTCAAAGCAAATCGAAGTTAATTACAGCTTGTCATAATTTTAATGAAGAAGGTCGCGTAACTGAACCCCGCCCGACTGCGCAGCTGACTGCAACGCCAACGCCAGCACCACCGTCAGTATCCTATTCAATGGAAAAGCCAAAAGGGATTGATTGTATTAAATGCTCGGCGGTTTAATCAGCGACAGTTATAGACTAAGCTACGCGCATAGCCACGCAGAGCAGTCGGTTAGTTTGGGATTGTCTGTGTGCGCATATTTGGTGTGCGGTTACATTTGATAACGCGGCAGCGGCCAACGCCTACAATTTCAACGCGCCCTCGGGCAGCACATTTTGAATCTTTAATGCAGAGCCATCGACGTCGCAGTCGCAGTCGCAGTCAGCGTCTCGGTCGACGTTTGGTTAAATGTCAAACACGCGGCAATTTGTTATAAATAGCGCACTTCCGGCGCTTTAGCAGTGTAAAGCCCCAGCTAGATACACAAAAGCGACTCGCGACTCGCGTCTCTGAGTTGGAGTTGCCAGCCAGCCAGGCGATTGCCTGAGCTGTATTTGCACTAATTTTAAGCGCTTAGTCGCGTGTTCGGCTTGACAAAGGTCAACAAACGTCGTCGTAAGCGAAGTAATAGCCAAAGAAGAGAGTTGAGCCAAAAGCTAATCTAGCAGACAATGTCGAAAATGAAATGCCCTGCAGCCATTTCGCTAAATAGCTGAGAGAGCATCTCGGCTGCTTGGCAGGCAGCCAATCTCGAACTCCATCTCCGTCTCCACTTGAAAAGCAATTTAAGTGAGTAAAATTAGCAAACATACTGTATATACATATTTAGTTTTTATGCTGTGTGTGTATTTAAGCACTAAATGGTATTTATGTGGCAACATTAGTGACTCGAATGCGTGTTTAAGTAAATTATTTGGCAATGACTCAAGTAAAAGCTCAGCAAAGTGCGAATGCGAGAGCGAGTGGGAGTGGGTGGCAGCTTAACGGTTTGTTGCCTGCTTGTTACTTGAGAGCTTTTCTACGAAATGTCGTTTACAGTAAACTCTCGCGGCATGTTGTCTAAATTATATGGGCATACATATATTAATGTATTGCTAACCTAATGACAAAGTTATTATGCTCTTGCCTCTGTTATCAAAAATGTATCCAAGAGATACACTTATTGTAGCTTGATGGGGCATTCAGGGCTTACAAGTTATTCATGTTGTTGCTGCTGCTGCTGCTGTTGCTGTTGCTGTTGCTGGCGCTGAGTGACGGCCGGCAACGTTAAATGACGTTGATTATAATTATGCGGACTTGTACTTTGTACTACGGAGCTGTCTGATGGGCCACAGGGCTGTTTCACAGCCTGCCAGTGACTGCTCATTGTTGTTGCTGTTGCTGCTGTTGTTTGTTATTATTATTGCTGTCGTCATCATCATCATCATGAAGATTATCAACATCATCATCATGCGCAATGTTTCGTACCCAGCATCGTCATACTCATCGTCATCGTCAGGCGTCTGTCGTCATTGGCATTGTGCAGCCGGCGTTGCTGTTGCTGCTGCTGTTGCTGCTGCTGCTGTTGATGGGCGGGCAGATGAATGATGTCGCTTAAATACAGACCGAGACCGAAACCGAGGCCGAAGTTGTAGTCGAAGCGAGGCCAATCGTCGATTGTTGTGCTTGTGCGACTTGCCTGTCCGACAATAATAACAATAACAACAGCAGCAACAACAACAGCAGCAGCAGCAGCAACAACAGCAGCAAAGGCTACAGGAGCAGCCGTAAAATTCAAGCCAATTTAGCCTGCAGGGGCCGCTGTGGCAGGTTCTTTAGAACGGTTAAGGCTACTACTGCACAGCATGTTGCTCAGACGACATTCATAAGTACGAGTATAATATTATTACTTGGCGAATTAACTACAGTTTTTATTTTTTTTATGCCAAAGCAAAACAAACCCAAAGACATTGCCAGCCAAACTGGTTGGCAGCTTTGAGACTCGCGACTCGCGTCTCTGACTCGCAGCTAAAAGGCACGAAATGGCTTCCGTAGACAGACACATTAGTCGCTTTTACACAAAGCAGCAGCAGCAGCTAGCAGCAGCAGCAGCGGACATGCCTGCCTAACATAGCTGTTGTTAGGCCTAAACACAAACAAACGCTGCACTGAATGGGCATGAAAGCGTTTTGAAGCGCCAAGCGTTGTCGGCAACATACACAAGAGCAACAGAACAACAAAAAGTACAACACTGGCAACAAGAAATATAATAAAAACAGTAAGAACAGAAGCTGCGGCACAAGTAATAACAAAAATGCACAAGAAATATAAAAAGAGAGACATACAAGTCAAAGAGTTTGTCCATGGCTTTCATCATTGCACGATTTGTTGGCAACGAATGGCACAGAAAGCAACCAAAGGTTGCCGATGCATGGACAAGTGCAGTGTCTCCGGACTACGGACTCCGGACTGCGGACTGCAGACTGTTGCTGATGGGGACAGCACAGTGTGGCAAATGTTGCCAACACACATTGTAATTAATTAAAGTGAAAGGTGTAGTCATTCATTTAATTATTAGCCACTTTTTGCACAATCATCCAGCTAATTACAATGCGCAGTCAAATCATTAATTATGCTTCAGGCCCGGCCTAACCCTAAGCTAAGCCGCTGACTTTTCGCTTTTGTAGCCTTTCACATTTGCTCGCAAATAAACTGTTTGCGTATTAGAATTGCTCAGGCAAATAATGAGAGATTTCAAAGTCATGTAGGTGATTAGACTATTGAATAGATAGACTAGCCAATTCAATCTAAATCTATGAATTTCTAAATTCTGAATATTTTGAACTTTGAATAAAATGTAAGTTGTTCATTTTTCAATAAAATAAATGTTCGAATTTGAAATTATAATATAATTATATTTGATATGCAAAAGTGTGAATTAAAGATTTTCTAATTGTTTCGCCCACTGTGCGTATTAGCAATTTCTTTAGCAGACAAGAGCGTGCAATCTGCAAAGCCACAATGTATGTTTTCATTTATGTAATGTAGCTACAAGCGAGCTACCGGTTGGAGCAAAAAGCATTGAATCGCTTTGGCTTTGCTCACTTGAAGATGCTGCTACATCATGCGGCAAGAGCAAGGAGCTTGCAACAGGCAGCGGAGTCGGAGACTGCGGTTAACTGCTGCTTGATTATAAATGTTGGGGCCACGTGTGTGTGTGTGTGTGTGTGTGTGTGTGTGTGTGTGTGTGTGTGTGTTGTGCCCAGTGGGAACATTATTTATAAGCAAATATGCATAATCGACTGCCCAATTGAGTCGATTTAATATAGCAAAGAGATTTATTTTAGCTCTTGCTCAAAAATATCAGCATTGCCCCAAGGCATTACTCAGCGCATGCAGTTGCGTCCTGCTGGGCTGTGTCAGCAGCGCAGCTTGTGTGCGTGCGTGTGTATGTGTGTGTGTGTGTGGTTGTCACTGCACCTGTCATCCTGTGGCATTGGCACAGCAGAACGGCAAGCAAAAAAAATTGCACAAGCAGCAAGAAAATTATTATTTATCAGCAACGAACGTTGCTTCTACTTGCAGCACAACTTCAACTTGAAGTGCACACACACACAGACACAGACACACATACATGCATACAATGTTTAAGTGTGTATAGGGGCTATACTAATTACTGCACATCATTTGCTTACTCAAGTGCCTGTGCTGCTGCTGCTGCTGCTGGCTGCAACTGAAGCCACTGCAGATTTAATTGAGTAAAAAGAAGTAAAAAGCAATGAAGAAAACAACACGATAAAACAAAAAATGCAGCAGCAGCAGCAGCAGAGGCAGCAGCAGCGGCAGAGAACATAATAAAAAATTGACTAATTAGAGTGAGTCCAAGGCACTTGCCCGCAAGCCAAAAAGAGTTGGCCATAAAAACAGGTCTGCTGTTTGGCCGACTAGCAGCAACCTGTGCTCATTTATTAAGGCCTGGTCAAGAGCGCTTTGAATCAAAAAAGCTGCCACTGCCTGGCTCCGACTCGTGTGTCGTCTTCATCTTTAATGATCATTAAACAAGCTGCCAGCCAATTGCACTAAAAGCCTGCGGGCAAAAATAGCGCGCGGCCAACGAGGCGACTCTCAGCCTGATGAAAACTATTAGAAGAAGCTACAAGAGCTGCAAAGTGCCTGCTGCTACTGCTGCTGCTGCTGCGGCGGCTGCTGCTGCGGCCTTTTGTAAATTGCAACCGACATTCCAAGCGTGTATGCTAACCCAACGTGCCACTGATAGCAGCAGCAGCAGCAGCAGCAGCGCGCTCTACGTTTGGCTACTGGCGCGTAATTTAAATAATCATAAAAAATAATAATTTGTTCTAACGGCCAGCAAACCTGTTCCCCTCCCCTTCATCCATCTCTGTCACTGTGTGTGTGTGCTCAAGCTTTTTGTGCTTTTTCTTTTGCTTTTGATTTTAATGGCTATGGTAATATCTTTTGCTCGTTAGCAATTTTCGTTTGAAATAAATAGTAATTAGTGTGCCAAAGAGTTTGCCAAAGTGCCTCAACGTCAGCCCAACTACTTGTGTTTCATTTTGTGAGCTGCTTTTGTTTGCAGTTTTTATTGGCATGCTGCCTTGCCAGCAAACAGCCAAGAGCGAACAGCCGCCAGCCAGTCAGCCATCCAGCCACTCCTACTACCTGTTCAAGGACTAACTGCAACGCTGAAAGGCATCGCACAAAGCATTTGCAATTTACCGGCGATGCTTCTGTTTTGGGCACTTTTATTTGACATTTTTCATTAAACACGAAATGGAAAATGCCTTGTATGTGTTTTTCTGTGTGTGTGTGTGTGTGCTCTTTGCTTTTTCGTTGTAGTTGTAGCTGCGTTGACATCACATTTTTCGTATTACCACTCGAAAGACTTTTTGGCTGCACAACTTACGGGGCCATATAAAAGTTTGAAGGCATCTGGGGAAATATGTCAGCGTTGTTTAAGTTTTTAACATTTTTTCTGCTGCCCCAAAAGCCTGGGAAACATTATGAGGCACAGCCAGCGCGCACAGCTGGAAACGTAGTCAGATTGTTATTTACTTTAGCATAATTGGCTGAGTTGAGAGCAACTGCAAACTTGTGCGGCCTGCAATTGGATTAAATGAATGTATGGCAAGACTAATAAAATTAAGCAATTGCAAGTGCAAATTTGAGGCGAATAGAAAAAATTATTTGCGCTCGCAAGTTGAAGCTGAAGACAAAGCAAATTGTGTAAAAGATTTCTATGGCAATTAAATGTTTAAAAGCCAATAACTAATTATACTAATTATTTTAATTCTTTCTGAAAAATAATTGTAATGAAATTGTTTCTATTTTAATTACTAAATAGTTTTAAATTATTTGAATATTATTTTTAGATTATTTTCATCAATACAATTTTCTATTTTCTCCCAGGAATCTGCCAAGAACTAGCAATGAAAGCCTATCTCTATTTGTTCATCGCAAGTTAAACATTGGTACAATTAATTATATTATTTGCAATTATCGTGCTGGAAAATAAATATTCAAAATAATATAAAAGCTTTAGGAAATTCTTTTCGATTATTTGAATAATCTTGAGTAATTTCAATCCTAAAATAGTTGATTAAACCGAAAATATTTGTAATAAAATCTTTAAAACCAAAGCCATATAAATTGTGACTATAAAAATTACTATTAATTACTTTACTGGTATAATTTAAGCAAAGTATGTTGATCGTTAGTTTAAGATTGGTATGCATAATTATTATATTTGCAATAGTCTTGCAGGATGAATAAAGCAATTAATTTTGAATATTCTGAATAATCCCGCATGGATTTTACATTTTTTGTAATCATTATCATTGAATTAATTGATGAAATGTAATCATTCAATCTCCTTTAAAATCAAAGCAATCCAAATAGTAGTTCAAACAATTACTAATAATTACTTTACTGGTATATCTCATATAATTATTAATTAAATACATCCAGCAATAAGTTAGAAAGCAGTGAGAGCTAGGCTCTCTGTTAAACAGTATGTTAGGTTAACAGAAAATGTTAAGTCAAGTCTGCTTTGCATTGGGAGTAGCATTGGCGACCTCTGGGAGGCTGAAGCTCGCAATTTGCGTGGCCTCCGTATCCTTCATACAGATGTATGTACATATGTGTTGACCTTGCAACTTTTGCCTTTAATATGTATCTCTTGCTTCACATTTGCTTTTTGTAGTCATTTGTTGGCCATCAAGTGTGCGAATGATTGATAGGCAACATTAACTAGAGAACTTTGGGTCAGCGCTTTAATTTCACCCTTTTTTCTTCTTTTAGCAGCTACGGGGCACGCCCCTATGAGCAGAGCTACAGCTTGAAATTGATGGCTATAATTTGCACAAGGGTGCGGACTTTAGTGCGCGCCAGGACGTTTAGCTAACAAAACTTAAGCGAAGTTGCCTTTTTGCAAGTTTGCTTAATGTCATTTCAGTGCTTATCTGAGCTTAGTTTTGTGTCAGATCTTGACTGCGCTCTCTTATGCATTTTTATCTCTGATTAGTTTTTGCGCAGCCATTTAGCCACATTATCTGACATACTTTATGCAGTGCAGTGCAGAGCGAGCGACCGTCTCTAGTCTCTCTACCTTTCATAAACTGCCTACTTTTACTTGGGTTGGTTGCATGCAACTGGTTGTTAGACTCGGCCGCAGTTGCCGCAGTTGCCGCAGTTGCTGCAGTTGTGTGTGTGTCATCTTTGGGCTTATCAGTTGTACATCATTAAGTGTTTGCTTTTTGCTGCTTGCTCATCTTTCTTTCGCTCGCTCGCTTTGGCCATGGCTATGGCTATGGCTTTGACTTAGGCTTGGGATTGGGCCTGCTTGGCTCCTTTCTCAATTTGGCATTTGTTCGCTACTCCGTTCACTTTTTTCTTTGTGTTTGTCAGGCATAAAAACTTTCTTTTGTCTAGCGTCGAGTTCTTCCTCTTGAGCTGGCAACTTACAACTGGCGCTTTTGTCTACCCCTTAGCCCCTTTGGCATTTTCACACAGCGTTTTTCCTAGTACTGCTGCTGCTGCTTCTTCTTTTTCAGCTGCTGCTGGTTGTTGTTTGCCTACAGCAAGTGAATTTTCTCATTTTGCACTTGATATTGTTGCCGCTGTCTTATCAACTTGTTGTTGTTGTTCTTGTTCTTCTCTTTGCCTTGGCTTGTTGCTGCTTACTTATTTTATTTATTTACTTTTATTTTTGTTTTTTCAATTTCATTCTCTTATTTTGTTTTTTTTTGGGCAAACTTTTCAACACTCTCTCGCTCAGCGTTTGCATTTCGTAGGTAGGTTGAAAAGGAAATTTAATCTCAAAGTCGTCATCGTCATCGTCAGCACGCTGGCGTCACAAAAATATTTAATTAATTTTTCGAATTTTAATTAAAAAGTTTCCGTTACGGCGTCATCATAGGCTCAACAGCCAGCCAGTCGGCCGGCCGGCCACGCCCCCTCCAACTGTAGCTAGTTGGTTACTTAGCGCTTTTATTACTTAAAGTAGCTCTCAAAAATGATTTTGATGACCAGGTGGGCTACCAGTTGCCTTGCCAGGTAATTCAAGACTTTATTTCACCAAAACATACACCGGGCATCTCGCTCTTTTACATTGACGATGTGGCGCTGGCTCGCTTGTCATCAATCAATTTGTTAAGAGAAACGCGCAACGCTGCGGCAAATCCATTCCAATAAACATAAAGCAAACACTTAATTGTCTGTCAGCGTTAACAAACCGAGCAAATCCGACAACACAAATATCATATGACCAAAACCTGGGGGAGGAGGCGTTAGTGTTGCTTGTTGCTGTTGCTGTTGCTGGTTGTTGCCATAAGCAGACAACACATATATCACCTGCTGCGCACAAAATGTTTTCCACAAACTTGTAAGAGATGCCAGCACTCAGATAGAGGCCCAAAAGAACTCTTGTTGCCTGTCTCCGAGCTCTCTGGGCTCTGGGCTCTGAGCTCTCTGGGTGCGTGTGTGCGTCGCTGTGTATAAAAATGCATGCATTTGTTATCTGTGACAAAGATCTCCTGGCCATTAAATTAACACTTAATGACTTGTGCGTATGTTGTGTGTGTATTGGTGCTATGACAGGGCTTTCTGTAGTGGGATGCTCCGGCTCTATGGGTTGTCCAAAATCTGAAGCAGCAGCCACACATCATTAAGAGACAGCAGGATAGAGCGGCAGAGCTTTTCCTCAGCCATATCTATACCCTATAACTCAAGATAGCTCTGACGACTTTGTAATGAAGATGCTAAAATAATGAAATGGAATCGCTAATGGAATTTTGCTAGCCAATAAAGATACAATACTTTTCATTAGCACACAACGACAAAATATTTTTAGCTTTCACCACCTTTCAGGGCATGCACGCTTCGATGTCGCGGTCTTCGGCTATGGCTGGCTTTAAATTTGGATCACAGTCTATCTTATTTGTATCTATGATGGCAGAGCCCATCAGCGTCTCTTGTTTGTATGGCCATAAGTTTGGGAATTGTTTTTAGACTAGAGAGTCGACAAAATAAATGATGACAGGCGGCGTGTTGAGTTTATTTTCTGTTATTCCCTTGTCGCTAAGTTGTTCTAATTTTTTCATCTCCCCTGCCGCTCCCTCGTTCCCATACGCTCGTTGGGCATCTTGCTGTTTTCATCACATTTAGCCAAAGGCCACGGTGTGAGATTTTTATATAGATGAACAGATATGTCGCGTTTAAATCTTCACATCCACATCCACATCCACATACGTGGAAACTGCGGCGTTCCAACGAACTCAAGTATGTGTCGTGGGCTGTATACCGAACATGTTTCTGTCATTATGCGTTAGAAGAGGGGCGAGGTGGGGGTGGCGTGAAAATTTTATGTTTCTCACTCAATTTGTTGTGTTGAAAAGAGCAACAAATGCGCTGCAATTAAATTTGTCTGTGTTTTTATAGTTTTTATGTAAATTTAAATGCGTCACGCAGTGTTGAAATTAATAGCTGCAACTTTAAGATACATTAGCTAACAAGCAGCAGCAACAACAACAATAAAAGCAATAACAAGTGCCAAGTCATTTGACTAATAAATAATTTCTCATAATTTCAAGAGACTGCATTATTGAAATGCATATGTGCAATTTGAAATGTCTATTCAATGCAATGCTCCAAGCGAAAAGAGAGAGAGAGTGAGAGAGAGGGGATGGGGATTGGATAGAGGAGAGTTGCCTCGGGCTAGGTAAGCCGCAGGGCGGCCGTAGGCAAAGTGCATTCATCTGTGGATTGCATTTCATGAGAATCAGTGATAAATTTATTGCATAATTGAACAGGACAAAATCCTGTCGGAGGCTTTAAAATGCAGCCATGTAAATACAAACTATTTACATATAGATTGGTCTGCGCTCAAGCTTCCCCCCCCTCCCCTCTACCCTATGGCTCTTAGTTATTTATGAGCTGTGGTAAGCTGTTTGGGGGAGCGAGTGGTAGGTGCCATTGGGGAGGGTGGCGGAGGGTGCTTCAACCAAATGCGTACGTGCGTGTGTCTGTGCGCTTTGTTTAATTAAGTAGCATAACAGTAAACAAATTAATTTCAATATTAACAAAGAAGATTATTGAAAATCTCTCTCATTATTTACCATGCTGAATGACAAAACAAATAAATTATTAATTTTCCAAAGCAGCAGGCATCAACAGCACTTGAATGACGACGCACAGTTGTCAGTTCTGCCGGCACAAAGCGACCATTCAGGCGTAAACATTTTGTATTATTACAAGTTCGGTTACGCTTTTAATTGTTTCTGCCACAAGCGAGAGGCAGCGCGGCACAGCCTGTATTTATATATATACTTATGTATGTATATTTGCCAACCCACCCACATCAGCCGCAATATAAGCAGCTGCTGTTGCCACTTGACGCAAGCGTTTTCTTCAACGTCATGCTCATAATGAAGCAAGGACCAAGAGCTTGTTCTCGTCTTTGGGCTTGGCGGGGGGTTGCGTCCCTCTTGTGTATTTACTCTGGGCTTTGTATGGCGGAAATGTAGCTGAAAAGTGTGGCTTAGCATATGACAACAAAGCGCCTAAGGAAACCAACGCACACACACCCACACACATAACAGAGTCCTTAATTGTGTCAGTCAGTAATATCACTTGTTGAGAGAGTTCTTATTAGTCTGCGTCCTGGATAAAATAAGATATCCAAGGAATTTGACTTTTCCTCTTAGAGGTGGATGAGTAACTAATAATGTTGTTATAATTCTTTACAATAATGCAAAGGAACATGAAAGGATCTGACGATTAGCTAATGAATGAACTCAGATAATTATATCCGATTGTGTCTATAGTCTATACACAGAGATATATCTGTGAGCTGCATTATAACTAATTGTCTAGGGTTTAACTTACTACAAATATTTATTATAACTGATTAGATTAATGCTCGCAACAAATTTAAGTAAAATAAAATCGGATTGAAGTGTTCATCCAAATTCTTTTTTCTCATTTCAAGATATTTTATATATTGCTATGATCTCTATCTATCTATCTCTCTATGTTAAGCTCCATAATCTAATCTATTTCTATTGAATGTTAGGCTGCTTCTGTAAACTCTTCCTCTCCACATCCTCTCCTCACCCTCTCCTCATCCTCTTCTCATCCTCTTCTCATCCTCTCCTCATCCTCTTCTCATCCAATCCTCATCCTCTCCTCAGCCTCTCCTCATCCTCTTCTCATCCTCTCCTCATCATCTTCTCATCTTCTTCCCATCCTCTCCTCATCATCTCCTCATCCTCTCCTCATCCTCTCCGCATTCCATCCTCATCTTTCATCAGTAGTTAAATTTATGAATATTTATAGGGTCTCACATTGTCGGCTGTGCCCGACTGTCAAATACTATTCTATTTACTTATATTTTTGGCTAAAATTGAATTTATGAAACCAATTCCATTAAATTTTAATTTGATTTTCATTTCGATTTCCACTAGCCTGCAACTGAAAACCATAAATTGTATTCACTGCTTTAATTTTAACCCAAATAGTAGAAGCATATGCTAAAGCATTGCAGCTAATCGTTCCGATAGATTCTCCCCTATGCAAACCGCATGTTTTGAATTTTAAGCATACGCGCTAGCAGGCATTAGCCTAGAGAAAACAATTTTAGCATATTTTAACCGAATTATAGTCCCCCGCCACGCGCAACTCTATGAAATCGCATATTAAATTTAGTAGTATGAAATGCAATTGAGTATTAAATTTTGTGGCATGTTGTAAATCGCGTGCCACATAAATTCAGATGAATTATGAACGCGCCAAAAGCGACATTTGTTCGAATAAGAATATTAATTAAAAATATGCGTTTGTAGTTCGAAGCACAAAGCAAAGGAAATTGGAGAAAATTAAGACAACAAGTGCATGCATGTTTCACAATAAATTTATTTATATTTAATGCAACAATTTATTGCAATTAAAGCTGTTTTTATATTTTGCATACGCAGCCACTATGCCCAACATGATATGGAATATTAAAAATTTTTAAAAGTCCTAGTGCGCAAAAATAAATGCATATGCATATGTGTATGTGTGTGTGTGTGTGTGTGTGTGTGTGTGTACGGTGCAAATTGAATAAATTTCGTTAATTGTTGTCGCGCACCTGTGCGTCCCCCTACTCTACCTCCCTCTGTGTGTCTCTCTCACTCTTTTGCTGTTGCTGTCGCTGCCGCTGCGCTTCACTGACCATATGGTCGCCACTGGCGTCCGCTGATCGTGCGGTCGATTTGTGGCGTATAAAAAATTATTAAGTGGCACTACCCACTACACCCAGGGCCAGGCTAGGACCAGAGCCAGGGCAGACACAGGCAGCGTTGTCTGTTGCCCTTTGACATGCAATATATAATTTGCCATGTATGCCAGTCGCTTGCGTTAAATGTTGACGAACGTAGGCGCAGGAGAGCGTGTCCTGCCGCTGTTGGGCAATTTGTTTTTTGTATGCCAAGCGAGTTTAATTAATTTACATGGAATTTACAACAACAAGCGCACAACAACAACAACAACAATAAGAAAGCAAGTGAAAGAGTAAATACAGCCACGACGACACGTAAAGTTTAAGCGAAAGGTGAAAAATGAATATAATCAAATTGACTGTATATATACATCGATAGAGCTCGACATGGCCACCCCACACCACCCCACCCCACCCATAGCTAGTCTAATATAGTAACTGTAACGGATGTAGTCAGCGCCACGTGTGTTGCATAAATTTTTAATTAATGTCACTACAACAAATTTTTTATTAGGCATCTCTACGCTGTGTGCTGGGAAATTCTAAGCACTTTTATGAAGCCATTATAATAAACTTTAATTTTACGGCTTTTATTCGGCTTGCCTTACAACAGCTGCATACACAATTTTATTATTCAGCTTATAATTGCGTTGAATGGAGCTTTAATTATGCAGAAAATATATTTGGTAGTCAAAAGTCTAAGCCCATTTTGAATTGGGTACTGGTCCAGCGGCAATTCACAACTTTGGTGATCTCTTGTCAGCAGGACTTAGTCTCTTATGCCTTCAGCTTGGCAAGTTTTTGCCCCAAATTGTAGCTTGACCTTGCCTGTAACCTTCACTTCCGTTCACTTGCTATTCACCCTGCTCAAGCGGCTGCTGCCCCATTGTTTTTACTTGGGCCAACAATTAATAAAGCTCAATGCGGCTAAGTCGCTGTAATAAACCAAAACCTTAAGCCGCACAATTAAAACATTGAGCCGGCAGTAGCAGTGGCTGCTCCAGCTCCATGTCAATGCCAGTGACAAGATATTAAAGCTGCGCACATAAATAAAGCCTATATGAAGTGGAAATCAGGAAGGAAATTAACTACTGTAGTACGACTGTAGTAACTTTAAATGTTCGGCGATTTATTGGCCACGCAAGATAAATGGCAAACTGTTTACAATTTCTTATGTGCAGGTTTTTTTCCGACTTTGCTGGCTTTGTTGTTTGGTTGGGCACACGTTGAAAACTGTTGTCGTAAGCGTTTTGCTGACGGCTGCCGAAAACTTTTGGGCAGGTTTTACTTTTCTCTTCTGTTCTGTTCTGTTTTTTTTTGTGACTACACATGCGATAAAAATTGTTACAGCCAAAGCTCAAATAAACTGATGGTTGGCAGCAGCAGCAAAAACATCATTAGCATTACCAAATAAATCACATCCGCTTTTTCACAACCGCTCTGTCCAGTCCGCAAAGACAGAGAGCACACACACGCAGACAGACAAAGAGAAAGAGAGAAATAAAAATGATAAAAAAGGATAAAAGCTTTGAACACCGGAGTGCAATAAATTTCTCTCGTGACGAGCATAAAACTTTTTAAACACAACAATGCCAACAACAACAACACAAACGCATAGCGAAGCGGCAACTTCCGTTTAATGCGACCTCCCCAAAAAATGCCCCCGCCCAGCCGCAGCCCACTCCCAATGCACAGTAATGCACATGTGTAAGGACACGAAGGACAGAGGAAACAGGACAGTGCCAGGGCATTGTTGGCTGCACTTTTTGATACCCTGCAGTTCATCAGAAAATTATCAAATTAAATTAAATAAAATTTATATGCAAAGCGAACATAATCTAAATTCTAAAGATATTCCTGATTTAGTTAATTTTACATATTAAATTTACCCACTTCATTCTATTGCGTACTACCCCAGCTGGGTACTTTTCATTACAGCGCATCGAGCAAGTCGTCGGAATTGCAGCAGCTTAACCCCTTATTTCAGCTTTATTTGTATGCATCAGTTTGGATTTTGTGGTTTGATCCTGCACAACCCAGAGCTTGGCCATCCTTCAGCGTCGTCGTCGACGTCGTCACCGATGATAAAGTATACCAGCTGTCCGCCCCAAAAAACAAGGCCACCACCCCCCCACTGGATCCCTATGATGCATCAGTTCAGCAACTTTGCTCAATAAATTTTGTGCACAGCTCAAAGGCGCCCGCAGTATGCAACGATTTTTTTTCCTTCTTGTTGCTGCTGCTGCTCTTGTTCTTTGTTGCTGTTGCTGTTGCTGTTGCAGCTGCATAACAAGTTGCTTACTATGCTTGCTAAGAGAGGCAGCTAAAATTATAACAACTTTTGCTAACAACATGGAAACGTTTACATTGCGGTTGAGCGCCAGAGCCTTTTGGCCTTTTTAATGCTCCTGCTCCGGCTCCTGCTCTATTCCAACATCAGCGTCACTGCCAGAAATTTGATTGTGTTGGGGGCGAAAAATCTGCATTGGACATAAATGTCAACACCCATGCATTGTCTCCGCATCCGTATCCGTGTGTGTCTGTGTGTGGTCGCAATCTCTATGTCCAGGCGGCTCTGGTTTTGTGCTGTCTAAAGCAGTGCCCAGCAATCAGCTGCAACCTGTCTCGTAGCTTAATTTTACAGCAGCTATAGCCGAACTGGCTGGCTGGCTGGCTTAAACGGCAAATTGAAGTTGCTGCTGAGTGGAGTTTTGGGCCAATTGGGTGAAATGGGTCAGAGACTCGCATTGCGACTCAATGTTGTCGTCGTTGCAATTGATTGAATACGTGATGTCCATGCAAAAAACAAACTTAAAAGCCAAATACAGCTCACCACTAAATCCTCAATGCGCTCTCCTCATGTGCTGCTCTCTGTTCAAACGAAAGTGGTTTTAAAACCGAAATTGCTGCGAAAATGTTTGCACATTTTTAATCAATAAAAAGCGCTGCAACTAAAATCAATGACCAGTTGGCGTGTGTGTGCACTCAAAATAGCTGCGCTGATAGTTTGGGCCAGCCGAAGGCCGTGGCCAATCAGGCGAATATTCGCGCTAGATATAATATTGATATGTTGGCCAAAGCGGGCCAAAGTGAATTTCTAAGCAGCAGCAGGCCAACGTGCTCCGATAACTAATGGCAACCCTTTAAACTGACAGCTAGTCCGCTCTCATTAAGCCATTAAGCTATGCTGGCCAGTTATTATTATTAGCCAAACAAGCGTGTGTCCAAATGTGTGTGTGTGTGTGTGTGGCATATCATATCAAGCCCATCAAAATCTCTTTTAATGACTGTCATAAGGCTTATCAACTAATTCAATTGTCTCTGACCCTTTCAAAAGCTGCAACTGTAATTAAAACGACCAGCTTATGTATGTGTGTGTGACGTCACCAATGGCAACAGACACACAAGCAGACGCAATTGTAATATTCTGAAAATTCACACACACACGCAAATGTCAAATGGAAAAGAAAACATTACCAGGAAAAAAAGTAGAGCAACATTTACGAATGTTCTAGGATTTGGCGATGCATAAAGAATAAGATTTATTTTGTAGGTGTTTCCTTCTATGCATGCCTTTCAATTAGAATTTCTATGTATTACACGCACACACACACACACACACACAGTCATACGCAGGCATTGTTAGTGCCTTTGCATATGTGTGTATTCATTTATCAAAAATAATATATTAAATTGCCAACATTGAATGATATTTTAATTTGCATCTCTGTCTCTGACTCGACGCTGTTTCCTTTTGAATAAAACATTAAAATGTGTAAATATATATGTGTGTGTGTCTGTGTGTGTGTGTGTGTGTTTGTGTTAGGGAAACATTTTGTGCTGTGGCTCTTATCTTTATTTATTCAAAAGATAATTTTATGTGTTCCGCAGTCGAAGCATAAAATTACTATGTCGAATATTGTTTGAGCAAATAAAAACGGCAGAGACACATGCAAAGCAGAAGGAACTGCCTGAATTGCCAATGTCAGCGGCAGCAGCAGCAGCAGCAGCAGCAGCAATGAGAGCTAAAATCATAGAATGAGAGGCTGAGGCTGATATACATGCAAGTAGCATCACCAAAAAATGGCTGCCTCTAACTCTGCATGTGTGTCAGTGTGTCTACAAGTGTGTTAGTGTGTGTCTGTGTGTGTGTGAGCAGGAAATGCTATGTAGCAAGGACTATGAAACGGAAACAGCATCAGGCTGCGAACAGTTCAACTTTTGCTCAGTACGAACAGTTCATTTACATTTATATGGTCTGCTTACAATGTTAACGCTCACATATGCAACTACACACACACACCCTCACCCTAGAACAGTTTAAGAGTCAGTGAGTCACATTGTCTATTTGATTGGCTGTCTGTCTGTCTGACTGTGTGTGCGTGTGTCTGCATATTTGTTTTATCATTTGCCTTTGCCAGCTGATAATCTTTATTGCAGTAAAATATTTAATTTAATAAAAGCTTTTGAACCACTCATACTCATACTCAAACAACCCTTCAAGTGATATTTTACAATTTATTTAATTTATTGCCTACGCCTCTCTCCCCTTACACCCACAACTCTCAGTCTCAGCCACAGCAAAAAAACAAAAGCGTATAAATGATAAACATGGCATAAAATATGCCAAAACAACAACGAGGCCAAGCCAATAAGCCACACACACACACTTACACACACACACACACACTGACAAGTATATACATTTATACACAATGCATGCATGTTAACATTGGCAAGGGTACAACTAGAGCAATAACACTATGTGGTCGAGCATGCAAATTGAATTAAAGAGAGAAAGTAGTCCTTGGACTAGGACTTCTCTCAATCAAATTAGCTAAGAGCTGGCAAATTAGATTGCACCACTTTGACTTTAACTCTATTTTATGTTATTTAACTTGCAATATTTAATTGGAATACTTCTAATTCATTTTTATTTATACCAAAATAATTTATTGGAATATTTCTAATCAAAGTTTCGAGTCAAAGTGTCTACATAATCGATAAATTGAGAAATTTGTTTGATAGAAATTTGTCGTACGTTTGATCATATTGTATAATTTATATTTAAAAC
Source organism: Drosophila busckii (assembly GCF_011750605.1). Lineage (NCBI taxonomy): Eukaryota > Metazoa > Arthropoda > Insecta > Diptera > Drosophilidae > Drosophila > Drosophila busckii. The sequence goes on along the minus strand of NC_046606.1, from coordinate 17,649,876 downwards.
ATAGTAAATAAATAAATCAAACTAAGATATACTTTGGCATGATCTATCTATCTCTGCTCACTTTTGTTCAGCGCTGCTTTTGCGACTATCGATAATTTGATGCCCAAAGCTTTATAAATTGAAGACGCTTCGATCACGCTTTAAGCAGCTTACCAATTTAAGCTGTATATCTAATTTTTCAACTATATGCTAATTTCTAAATTTAGCAATTAATTTAATGTGCTAAGCTGCTCACATCCATAAGCAATTTATACTTTCATTAATCATATGCCAACAAGCTGCTATAGAGCAACTGTCTAACGATCTTTGTTAGTCACGCTTTGTTTTTGTCGCTTGCTTGTTTATTGCTAATCATTTTCATTTTTCTTGCCATATTCTTATTCGAGCGTGTGTGTTTGCCACATTTATTATTGTTTTCGTTTTCACAATTTTCAGAGCATGAAATATAATTTTTGCCTCAGCCGCAAAATTATTATTTGCAGTTGGAAAATGTGACGCAGCGCTCTTTGCTAGCAAATAATAAAACAACAAAAAATTGCTATTTGTTGTTATTCTAATGTTTGTTGCGCTGTTGTTGCGCTGTTGTTGCTGGGAGGCTGACTTGACAGTATGGCAAACGACAGTTTTGGGGTTTGGGGTATTGGGTTTTGGTTGCGGCTTCGGTTTTTGGCAGCCAACTTGGCGACAATGGCAGCAGGCGCCTTTTGTTATGGCCGCTGATAAATTGTGGCTGATATAAATACAAAAACCAAACAACAGCAACAGCAACAGCGACGTAAAGTGTGCAACATATTTACATAGATACAGCAACATTCATATTAAACAAATGTGAGAGCGAGATAGCAAGCGAAAAGCACGTGAAGCAAAGCGAACAGTAAATAAATAATGTGGTTAAAAATTTGCCTGCATATGTGTATTGGTGTGTGTGTGTGTGAGAATCTGTGAGTGCGAATGAAGTTTGACTTTGAATAATGTTTGGATTGTCTGTGGCAGTCAGGCAGGCAGTCAGGACAATCAGGACAGCCAGGCAGGCAGCAACAAAATAAATCGAGAAATTATAGAACTGTGACTAGTATAAGAAATTGTTAGATATTTGCCAGCCAGTCAGCCAGCGCGACAGCCAGCAAGCGTGGCAAGATATATGACTAACAGTTAAGGCAGCAGAGCTGAGCTGAGCTGCAGCTTCTACTTCAGCTGAGCGTCCAACTGATGTCGCCGTCTCAAGGTGGCACATGCCCCATACGAAAAGAAACAAACACACACACAGCAAAAACAAAGCAAAAGCGCTAAAAGAAATTGTGACAGCTGTTGCCCTCATAGTCGGCGAGCTATGCCCACGCTGCCTAAGATAATACGTATACGTAATAAGTCCATAAGGTTGTCAAGCAGCTTAGACGACGCTGGCATATGCTCTAAGCCAAGCGACAATCAAAGCACAAATATTTATTATTTATATGAGCTCTGACTGCTCATAAATTTTGTATAATGTGTGAGAGCTAGAGATATTTTCCAAAAAAATAATTCCAATGATTTATCCCAATATTTTTGGCATATTTAATACGCCCGCTTGTTACCCTATCGATCAAGGATATAAAAACAATAAGCGGCTCCAATCGTAAAATTTGCTTTGCGTGTGAATTTTATGCTGAGCCCATGCGTCATAAAATTGTTTATTAACAAATCAACAACAATAACAAGACGCGGCAGCAGCAGCTGCTGCTTACTTTGACAAAACATTAAAATCAGCAAATTTTTTGTGTTTTTTTTTTTGTCCTTTCGCTCGCATTTCTTTTTCAATGGTCTGCTAACGAAAATGCAATAAATTGCAGACGTAGTATAGATTTTTTCGCATAAATTGTGTAAAAAGCGTAAGATGATAAAAAAAAAAAGAAATATATATAAGAAGCGATGTTTTATACAAAAAGCAGCCAAGACGTCCAAGACTTGAGAAAAAATTGTATATCGCAAGCAAAATGATAGAAGTAAATGCCAAGGCAGCTGCATTGGGCTTGGGCTTGGGGCTTGGGTTTGGGTTAGGTAGTGGGGCCGAGCTCGCTCGGCATATTTATGCATTATGGATATTAGTTTGAACCACAGGAAAAATACCATTAAAAGCAAGAGCATGAAGTCGATTACGCGCCAAAAGCAAAATTGTATGAAAAGCCAGCAGCAATGGCAACTGGCAATGGGTAATAGGGACAACAAAAGTGCTGCTGAGATGAGCATAGAGGACAGCAGCCAAAGGATGGCAAGGATGTTGAGTACGCGCACAGTGCGAATGCTTTTTTCATTCGGGTGTGTGTGTGTGTGTGTGTGAGGGCAACTGACAGCAATAGCAGAGGCGTAAGCGGTCGGTCACCAGCAGTCAAACCCAAGCATAAGAAAAATCAATTTACTTGAATTTACTTGAATTTTTCTTATTCGCTGCTGAACTTGCCGACTTACACACACACACACACACACCCACACAGCTTGAATGTGACAAACTGTCAGAGGGTGGCGCCGACGCCTGCTCGCTTCACTCCAATGGACCAATGGAGCGACAGCAGCAGCTGCTGGCTAAGGGGGAGTTCTTGGAGCTTGGAGCTTGTACCGCTGCCGTTGGCATTTTTCTTAGATTGCTGGCGACGTTCCGTTGAGTTGCAGGATTATTGTGTTGGGGCAGTCACTTCAATGAAGGCAACGAGCGTGAGTCTGTGTGTGTGTGTGTGTGTGTGAATGGAAGCTGGTGCGTGCGGCCATTTGTTTGATGTGCGACGTGTGGCAAACGGAATTTACGCAGGTTTCTAAGCTGGCAGCCAAGCCAAGCAAATGATCTATGATAAGTGCTGGAAGAAATCCGCAAGATTTACAATTGCTGGGTCAGCATACAAAGTTAGCTGTACAACATTAAAGTAACATTTGAATTAGAAAAAAAAAAACTATTGGGAAGCAAACTAACTTTTCATTCAGAACAATTGACTTTTATGTTGTTACCTTCTCTCGACTTAATTCCCATGGCGGCAACTTTATCTGTAGTCCAACCCGAGAGCACTTAGACCCTTACGCACTATTGCATAATTAGTCAGTAACTTTAACACCCCGACCCCTCACCCTCACCCTCACTCAGTGGCACTATCAGTGAGCCCATACGGCTACTTTCCAGCTTGATGGTTGACGTTGACCCACCCTGACCACACTTTAGTCTAATTTATGCCGCATTTCTCAGCCCCTTCTCTCTCGCTCGCTCTCATCGCGCTGTCCGTTTCCGTTCTGCTTCGCACATAAATATTCATCATTAATACGCTTTACGCTTTGCGCTACTGTCTTTTCTTACCTCCCCGCGCCCCACTTTTCTTGTCTCGGCCTGGACTGTGGCGAGTACTGGGCGCTCTATTGACATTGCCTGATATCGCTTGTGCGTTCAATGGCCCCGTCCTCCAATAATCATTTAATTAAAAGAGTTGGAAAAACTTTTTTATTTGCCCCTTTTTTCACTCACTGTCTACTCAAATTAAGCGAAATTCTATTAAGGGGCACAAGAAAGAAAAAAACAAACAAACATATAAGGCAGTAGAAAAATCTTTATCTTTCGCTCTACTGTTTTGTATCTCATTCTAACTCTATGCAAGTAGCTGAGTGCTGACTGTGTTGTGTGTGTGTGCGTGAGTATTTCCTGTTTCAGTGTTTTTGCCACGCACCCATCGTTAATTTTTATGACTTAAAAGTCATGTAATTTTATGACTTTAAAAGCTATTTTAGAGCCTTTAGTTTTATTTGACAATTTTTGGGGGGGTATACAAAATCGGTGGCCCTTTTAACTTGGCTTGATGTGCATAAAATTTGGCGCATAATATGGGAAAAAACAAAGCGCTACAGTTGAAGGAATAGAAGTTGATAACTCTAAAATACCCTCTTATGAAAATAGCATATTAGATAGGTATCGATACTATCGATGAGCAGGTACTAAAAGATTATGAATTGCTTGTAATTGCGCAAAGTTATCGATATTATCGATATGCGCACTTAGGGAACTGAAGTCAATACTATCGATAAACAGTTATTGTAACAAAATATATAATTAATTTAAAATTACTAAATGTTATCGATAGTTCGACAAGTGCCGAAAACTGCAGCTAAAACAAATTGATGACGTCAAATCCTTTCGGCTTGATATACTCCAACTGACATTAGCCCCGGGGTATAACAAGGCCGTTTCACTGGCTCCCACAGACCAAAAAAAAGGTGCATGAAAAATGCCTATAAAAGCTAAAAGGCGTTGTCTATTAAACAATTTCGGAGCGTCTGCGTCTGGGCTGGTAGTCGCTTGATTTTGTTTCTGCGGCTGTGGCTGTGGCTGTTGTGGAATTTTATAGCCTCGAATTGAAGTTGTGTATGGCGATGAAAGTCGCGGTTGGCCTCCACACCGGCTCCATCTTCATAAACCACACACAGAGCAGAGCGAGTTAGCAGAAGAGGCGACCTAATGGCGCGGCTAGCGTAAAGTTCTGTTAAGTTTCTTCGCTGATAAGCAAAATGTGCTCTATTAAAAGGTTAAAGACTAGCCATTAGCCAAGTTGTGTTGTTATCTGCCCAGGAAACATGCCAACCGTATATGTTATAGCCCGCCAATGAGAATGCATATTAGAAATAAAAAAAAATACGCAACGTGTGTCTGTCGCCCCTAAATGCATTTCATCAGAACATTTAACTAGCTGAGTCATCTGTGATAGATAAACTGATGGAATATTCATGACACAAAAGTGAAATGGATGAAAACAATTAGAGTATAGGTCAAAACAGGTAGCAAACGATTGAGGAAGACCACAAAATAGATTTGTTACCTTAGATAAAGCGGCTTTTCACCAAAAGTCTAAAAGCAAACGTCTGTCATAATTTCTGTGTAGGCTGTGTAGGAAACTCGGAGCGGAGCGGAGCCGGACCAAGTGCACTGCGTGATTTACATACATTTTAGTAGAAATTCTAAAAGCGGTGGGAAGATAATTTATACGATTTTCTTAAAAGCCTTTGGCATTTACTTTCCCACTTTCCCACAGAAAGTGCAGCACATTCGTTTAAATTGTGCTGCGGTAAAAATATAAATTGCAAATTGTTTACACTCTTAATTGATTTGACTAAAACATGCTGTTAATCAATCAACTTTGAGATACATTCGGTTATACATACGTATACGTAACAGTTTTTTGCGCTGCTGCCAGCAGCTTTGCGCTTTTTGTTTGATTTACTTTTAATTAAATCAACGGCTCTGTTTACAGCTTGTTAACATACCTGTAATGAAATTGGAAAAAAAAATGCATATATATAGTACATGAGCTTTGGCAAAAACTTTTATTTGTTATTTACATATGCATGAGTGTTGTATAAATCATTTGAGTACTATTATTTTCTATTGGACTGACAACAATGGCAAAAGCTATAGCAACAACAACAACAACAACAATAAAAATAATCGCAATCACAATGATAGCGTTGATGGCAAAAAGCTGTGCAATAATTTTTGAATAGTGTGTCAACATTTCGCAAATGCATAAAGTCAACTTCCGCCATGTGCTCGCTCACTCACTCGTCTGGCTCTCGAGGTCTGTCTGTGGAAAAAAAATATTGCGCAGAGTGCGCGCAAATATTGTCATAATGATCAACATGATTGTTGCATGCTTGCCACATAAATATGTGTGTGTGTGTGTGTTTGTGTCTAGTTTCAATCCCTGTATGTGTGAGAGAAAACGACAATGGCTGTGCCGAGTTCAAATGCATTTAGTTTGTTGTCTGTTGGCTGTCTTGGGCTTATTACACGACTATCAGAGACGGGATTGCAAGCTGGCAGTTGCAACTGGCAACTGGCAACTGCTGCCAGCTGCCAGAGACAATAATAAGGAAAAGAAACGAAAAAGATTCAACTCGGCAGAAATGTCACAGGCAGTTGCAGTCTTTTTATTTTTTTTTTATATATTTCTTTGCTCATTACGCAGACTAAACAAAACTGCAGTAAAACTGCAAACAAATAGTGAGAAAATCAAAGCATGTAACTTAAACATTTTATAAACTTTAAAGCGGCTGCTCGCTCGCTTGCTGGCTGCTTTGCTTACTTAATCCAAATAAATTAGCCTCATTATTTAGTAAAAATCGCCAACTCTTTGCTCGCTGAACAAAGCTGCTTACTTTGTATTTACAGCAAAAATGCAGCAGCAGCAGTGAGAAAAAAAGCGAAGCGTACAACATTTACCCAAAAATCGCAATCACTGGGAAGTGCTTATGGGTTGTGGCTCTGCCCCCCACCCACCATGGTCCATAACTGCTATATGGGATGTTGTGGGCCAATCCTGTTGCACCATTACCGAAGCTGGCTGCAACTTGGCGAAACTTTTGTGCCGGCTGCCGGTTGCTCATGGGGCAACTTTGTTTTGCTTTTTAGTACTTTTGATGACTTTCTGCCGAACAGATGTCGATATAATGCTAAATGTAGTTATATGCCAGCCCAGCCCAGCCCAGTAGAGAACACAACAAGTGCTGCTGCGAACGAGTGTGAGCCTTGTGGAGTTCTTCGAGTTTCTCTGCCTGCATCTCTAGTGCAGTTACAGGCCACTTACATGCAGGCAGCTGTAACTGAAAAAAACCACAAAGGAACCAGCAAAGAATACTTGCTATGGGTGTGTGGGTGGGTGTGTGGGTGAAGCAGCCACCAGCCAGACTGCTTGGCTCTACTGAAATACTCTACAAAGTATGCGACAAGCAAAGTGTGAGCTACATAATATTAATAATATATTATTAATATTAAATGGAGTGTTTGCTATTGTACCTCCCACTGTTAGATGAGCTACAGTTCCGTGTCCAGTCCTATTAAGTGCAGAAATGCCAGAAATTTTCCCTCAAGTTCTCAAGGTCTCCAGTTCCTCATCTTACTAGTATCTAAGGTGAATCCCCATTTGACTAAGACTTACTCTGAGGAATCCAGGAGACTCCTCCAGTAATTGTTCATGATCTAAGTAGAGTCTGCATGTTGCATCATCCACAATCTTTAGATCAAGAATCCTGTGATTATCCGAAGGGAGTTTTGACCAAAATTCAGACAGTCAACCCATCAAGTCTCTTGCCATGCCTGGCCCCTACTGATTTCGCCCACCAGTTCTCACTCTTGCGCTGAGTTTCTAGACTTATGTTAGTGTTAACATAACTTGGCCCACAAAGAGGCTTCAGTCCCCAGAAGGTCAAGTATGCTCCCTCCCAGCAGCTTCGTTTCGGGGTATTCAGGGGTGACCCGGGATCCCAGTATAGAGTCACTCTATTGGTTTTGCCCAAGTTGTTGAGTGTTTCTAAACATTGCCAAATTATTTAATTTTGCAAAAAATGTATTTAATATAAATTTATATTTTATTTAAAGTTTCCCACAACACTTTGTCATTTCCATGTGACTTCAAAGATTGCAGTGTATACCAATGCAGACTTGTTTGAAGTTCAACAATGCATGCTTGTTGTTTATTGTTGCTGTTGGCTCTGCCAGCTGTGGCACTCATTTGATTTGAAATGACGCCGAGGCAAAGCAGCAGCAGCAGCAGCAGGAGCAGCGGCAAGAACAGCAGCAGCCATTAAAGTAGCGCTGACTTTTTATTATAAACGACATAACTACGACAAAGTGAGTTAGCAGCAAACGACAACAACGACAATGCAGAGCCCGCATTACATTTTACGTCATTTATTGCAACTTTGTTGGGCGGTTGCATTTCCACTTGCACCTTCTCAGCTGGGACCGGCATTTTTTTCATTGTTTCTTTACAGTCGCGACAACAACAAATGCTACTCCATACTTAATTAGCTGTTTGCCAGTTAAAAATAATCAGCCAAGCCAAAGCCAACCAAATGAACGTCTGCAACAGGAGCTGAAGCTGGAGCCAGGTCTGGAGATGTTTTGAGTACAAGCGGGTGCTGCTGCATTGCTTTGTTTAACAATGTTGTTGTTGTTGTTGTTGCTGCTGCTGCTGTTATTGTTGTACGTCTGCATTTCGTTATATAAAATGCTGTAACAAATTTTTCATTAAAAGAAATCAAGCAAAAAGTAAAAGAAAACGCGCAAAGCAGCGCGTAAAAAAATGAGCCATAAAAATGGTTGTGGCAACAACGGAGTAGGAGTAGGAGTTGGCTTGGCCTGGCCAACAAGGCAGAAGATCTTTTAGCTCTCTAGCTTCAAGTTGTTGCCTGTTACAAGAATTTAAATTTAAAAGCGACGCTGGCAGTAAAAGTTTTGCGCAGGCAGCGAGATAAAAAATGTTAAATGCTTCATAAAGAATTGAAATTAAGTGACAGCAGCAAAAATAGCAAAGTAAAAATAAAAATAGATTAGCAAAGCAAATGAAAGCTTAAAGTCGCAAGCAATTGTTTTAAATTTCACGACAGTTCGGCGTCAGTTAATATATTTATTATACATATTTTTGTGCTATTGAAATTCCAACAGCTCTATTCCAAATTAATCTCCCCCACTCTTCGCATACGCATATGCATATGAAAAGCGAAACCAAGTCCGATATAAACTGCGGGAAACTGACTTTATTATGCCCCTTGGACAATCTACAGACTCTCGATAGCTTGTTTGCCTAAATAGATCATCATAAATGTCCAGTTTTAATGCCGCTTAGAGCTAAGAGCTATTCATATGCTGATTTCAAAAAAATAAAAAAACAAACTTCATGCTCCCTTCATGCGCAACAGTCATATATCAAAACTATCTAAAGCCCCCATAAGCAAATGCTTACGAAAATGGAAAATGTGTATATTTATATGTGTGCATAGATAAAATGAAACCGCTACACAAATCTTCTCCAGCTGCGCGTTGCTAAAACTATTAACTAAAGAGCTGCAATAATTAAATGGCGTGATGCACTTTGGTGGCTACCAGCAGACAGTTTACTGGGTGGGTGGGTTGGTGGAGTGAGGGGCGTTGCTCTCATTTCTCGGCCTGAGATGACGACTCGATTTCGATTTCCGACACAGTCCCTTGGCCATAAATAAAAATGAGTTTATGACGTCGAAACTCTACAAAAAACTTTTTCTTTATGCGCTTTACATAAAAATAAAGCACACAGACACACACTAACACACACACACACACACATGAAATACTTGTGTAGAAAAACGCTTCAGCATTTTGAACGTGCTATCAAATTTCGAGCATAAATCAAGCTCGCTGGCTACCAATCCCCCTCGGTCCCCCCTTGCCACATACACATACTTAGTGAACTTTTGTGCCACACTAAAAAGCAAACTAATTTATGTTACGACGCCTCATAACGTTGTTGACTGTTGGCCAAGTGAGGCGCATTCGTATATGCATAGTAAATATTTTTATTAAATATTTTATGGTTTTCATTACACATCGACAGCAATTTCAGCTGGTTTTTTATAAGGGAGTGGAGGCAAACAAAAAAAAAAAAAAAATAAGAAAATAAATATAAGAATTTTCCAGACAGTTGCAAGATTTCTTGAGCGTGTGTCACAGACGCTGGCAAGAAAAATATGCGAAATGCTTTTGACAATTTCATTCAATTTCAAACTTATTTCAGCAAATTGTTTGGCTGTCAACGCGCGGCAAGCCACGGTCTTTACCCCCAGCAGCAGCAGCAGCAGCCGCAGCATGCAACACACACACACACAGCGACGAAATCTGTTTCACTTATTTTCTTATAAACATTTCTGTTTTTTTTTTTTTTGTCACCGCAATTCGCATGTGCGCGCCAGTCCTTGTCGCTGGGTCGTGCACCATAACAAGAGTCACAATTGTCTAATTTTAGAATCTTTAAGATACACTCAAAAAGATACACCAGAGCAGCCACCAAGCCAGCCAGGCAGTCAGACTGAGGCCTTGTCATCGTATTAGGTGTAATATAAAAGTCATTTAATGACATTGACTGACATTTTGATGTTTCATAAAAAGCAACTCAAGCAAACACACACACACTCACAGACACACAGACAATAGTTTGACAATAGCAATAAAAGGCCTACAACAGAGAGAGAGAGAGAGAGAGAGAGAGAGAGAGAGGCTGCCTTGGTTGGCATTTAGTCTCACCCTCGCACTCCGAACAGGCAGCGCCGACTGAGCTGAGCACTCAAAATGGTAAAAAGTCAACGTCTGTCTCACGCTAAGTTGATGTACTTGTCGTATCGTCAGGCATCTTCATTTTCATTCAGCATTTCCTGGGCTTATACTTATTGTTGTCATTGCTATTGTTGTTGTTCTTGTTGTTGCTGTTGCTGCAGAGATTCAAAATTAATACGTTACGCCGTATTCTAGCCGCATTTGTATGCGGCAAGTCCCTGTGCGGCATTCAAATGCCAAAGTGAATATTTAGCACAGATTGCTTGGGCTACAAACGAAATTTTAAAGCTGCCTCGACTCTTAACGCGCTGCTTTTGTTACGGCCACACAATAATATTGTTTTCTTTATATTGTTAGCTAGTTTTCTATAGAAGCAGCAGCTGCAAGCGTCGCACAAAAGATTTCTTTAAGAAAAAAATTAATCTGAGCCCGCTTTTTTATAGATCGAACTTATCTGTGTTTTTAATGCGTTTTTACATAATTTTATGTTGACTCTGGCTGGCTCGTGTTGCGGGCCAAGTTGCTTCATTTGCGGCTGATAGCGCTGCTTGTCCAGATTTCAAGCGGCTACCTATAATTTCCAAGAAAATCAGCGCTGTCCAGCTTATCAAATTACGCAGCTCCCATTAAAGCTTGTTGCACCCTTAGTCGGCTCAAATTACCTTTCAACTCTCCATTGATACCACTTGGCCCCACTCAACCGCTCGCTTTCTCACTCGCACTTATGCTGGCTACTCGTGTTTCAATTAAACTCTGCATCGCTGCATCAACTAAGTCCGCTTGTTCACAACTTGCCACCCAAGTTGGAGGCGTGTTGCATGTTCCTCTTGTTGTTGTTGTTGTTGTTGTTGTTGTTGTTGTTGTTGTTGCCACTGCTAAGCCGCGTTTAAATACCTTGCCTTAATATTCACTAATCTGCATAGCCGTCTGACCCCCCTCCCCACCCGCGCTTTGCATTGAATGAGCGCCCAAAACTGTTGCCAACTGTTTGGGCAACGCCTTGCCAAAGGAAAAAACCTTTTAACGTGCATTAACAGCAAAAGGAAAAAAATAGAAACTATGCTGAAAAAGAAAAACGCTTTTTAAACGACGTCGGCTTCTTATGAATTTAATTTCAGCCAGCGTAATTACTTTGTAAACACATGAGCAGCGCGCAAAAAGACATTAAAAAAAAAAAAACAGCGGCAGGCGGCAAAGCCCAAAAACTTTCAGCACAGCCCAGGGATTTGGCCAAGTGCAACAGCAGCAGCAGTTGCAGTCTTCTTGGGGTGGTCCCACACTTGCAACACGCTAGGTAGCTGGTCAAGTTGAGCTTGACGCTGGGCTGCAGTCTGGGTCTGGGCTTGTTGTTGTTGTTGGTTTTTTCTTGGGTTTTTGGGGTGTGCAGCGAAGCAACATAAAAAGTTATGAGTGTCTTGTGAGTTTTGTGCCAAAGTGCGGTTTGGCTGCAAGTTTTGTGTCCAAGGGCCAGGCCAAGCTGCAGCTTCTGCCTTTACCTTTGCCTTTTGCTACTTGTTAAAATTTATGCGGTAAATTCTTTGCGCGCACTTTATGTTCGAAGCAAAAGTTAGTGCTACGTGTAGGTTCAACACACACACACACACAGACACACACACACATAAACATGGTAGGGAGCAGGCTCAAGCACTAAAAATCCATTGCCTGACTGCTGCTGCTGCTCTCTTGGGCCACAAACTATGCCAAGTGTCTGGAGCGCTTGCAGCTTCAGCTTCAGCGCTGACTTTGGCGAGACTTACCAGGAGAGTTCGCTGCGTTGGCCAGGTGATAAATTCCTGGTGCATGTCAAGCAGGTTATAAAAGTTGATTTCGCTGCTATGAAACTGCAAATACTCTGCTGCTGGCATTTGCCAGCAATAGTGCAGACGATTAAATTAAGAACCGAATGAATGGTGGGAATATATAAATTTTTAGAGATGCTCATGCAAAACGATCTTCCAGTCATAAAGCAAGCCAAACTAATTCACAAGTGCTTTAAAGCTTCCAACATTTTAATTTCCATGCCAGCGCTCATGCCATGATCCAGAGCCATGATGCCCACTTGAATGTGGCTACAAACCACATTACAGACCCATTGTATCCACTTTAGAGCCATTAAAATCTTTGCAACTTGTCTCTCTAGGTCCGTCCGTCCATATGTCTGTGTGTAGGCCGCCCGACTGGATATTCGAGTGCCATTTATTGAATTTTAATTTCGCTTTGAGGCGCAACGTCCCATAAATCGATGAATGCAACACGCATAGTCCCCAGTCTATCGCTTTATCCCCCACGCACACACACGCACTCTAAAAATTTTGCAGCTGGACCCTGCTGCTGCATCTTTGCCCCCCCCCCCTACCCCTGCTCACCCTCTCTCTCTCTCTATCTTTCTGTCTGTCTCTCTGTTAAGTGCCGCGACGCAAATATTATTAAAGTTTTTGGTGCGCTTCAGCGTGAAATTGATTTTCATACGCCTGCTCGACCACAATCAAATTGTCGAAGAATGCACGTTAAATAGTAAAAAAAATACCATCAACCATATTTATATGCATACTATACTTATACACAGAGATACGCACGTTTGTATTGATGTTTGTCTCTGTGTGTGTGTGTGTGTTTTTAATTTAATAAGTGGCGCAAACGCCAGCGCTATTCAAATAACCGTGCCACGTTTTTTTTTTCCTTTTTTTCGGTTGGGGTTAACGGGTGAGGTAAGGTGAGGTGAGAGGGTAGCGGTGGTGCGGTGGTGCATGCAAGTCACATTCTCGATTGCCAATCAGCGCACAATTGAAGCTGCATTAATATATTGTAACAATAGGGGGTTCAAGCTTTGCTGCATTGAAGCCAAAAAAAAAAAATAAAAAAATTGCAGCCCGGCAGAGCCAAAAGGGCGCACACCTCTGCCAAAAAAAGACCCAAAATGTTGCAAGAAAAAATATACAGAAAAATGCCGTTGACATATAAAATAATCAAAAAAAAAAAATAAGGGAAAAAACGACTACAAATTACAAATAACCAACACAGAGATTTGATTTTTATGCACGTATAAAGCTTCAATACTGAGGGGCACCTCATGGAACTGCTAAGGTTGCAGGGGCGGAAGGGGGCGTGTGAGCTATGCGGCAGCTTGGCAGACGAAACGTGCATGCGGTTTACTTTTTTTTTGTTCATTGTTGTTGTTGCAGCTAAGCTGGCCCAAGATATTTGTGGAAGGCAATGTGGTATAACAAGTAGATTTGGCTACCGAAGTTGTTTAAGTGGAAACGCAGGGCAAAGTTAGAAGTAGACTTAAGAAAATACTTGGCAAGGTTTGGATTCAATCAATTACTGAAGATCAATTCTATAAAAAGTATAAAGAATTTATAAATACCTTCGGAATTTGTTGATAAAAGAAAAATAAGTAAGTGATATCCTCATTCCTCTATATCTCCATTCCCCGATATTAAACCAAATTTGAGTGCTATCTGTCAACAGGTCTATTTTCAGAATCAGTCCTCCTCAAAGGTGATATACGAACTTACGTACAGAATATTAAAGATATCTCTTACTCTTTTTTATTATTAACAAATCACGGGTAATTATTTTACAGAAGATATTTCGAAATTTATTTAGGAATTCTTAATTGGAATGTCTTCCCAAAAGCTTTACCAAAAACTAAGTAGGGTTTTCCCAATTCCGGGTACTTTTTTACAGAAGATATTCGGGCATTTATTTAGGAATTCTTTATTGGATTATCTTCCCAAAAGCATTACCAAATGCTAAGTAGGGTTTTCCCAAACTACTTGAAACGAAACAATCTGTTGGGTTATCTCTTTTTATGGCACTGCGAATTACTGTGAAAATAAATATGCCATCAAATACTCGGTTGACTTCCTGAGTAACCCTTTTCAAGTCCTCACAAACTAACATTAATAGCTTCCTTATTATTATTAGCAACTCTGTAACAATGACACTTCCACTACTTTGTAAGGATGTCATAATAATAACAAAGCTTCCTTAATTCAACTTTTGAGGGTAACTTTAGTTGTAGAAACTTTCAGCTTTGGTTTAATGCAAATCGCAACGAGAAACGAGCAACGACCAACGAGCAAACAAAAAGTGCGTTTAAATGCAAATTGCACAATTTGAAAATAAAAATTGAAAATTGCCAAGCATTCGATGGCAGAGCATTCTCCACACTAATCAAAACTAAATGCACAAAAACTAATGCCATTAATTCCAGTAGACAAAATCTGTATAGACCCCCAAAAGCTCAGAGCAAGGGAGAGAGAGCAACTGCTGCTGCTATTGCAGTTACTGCCATAATTGACCCACATCATTAGCCGAAAGGAAATGAGCTGCTTTTCAGCTGCTGCTACTGCTGCTGCTGCTGCAGCAAGTTGAGAAATAAAAACAAAACAACAGTGAGTGCAAAAGAGGGGCAAGGACTTTTGAGCTGGTAGCTCGCTCGTCTACAAATTACTCGACGTTAGCACGAGCACAAGCAAAAACTTTAACGCAGCAAAATTTTTTTATTTTACCATACTTCAAATGAAATTATCTGCGCTTTCAAATAGGTTGGTGGGTGGGGAGGGGTGTGGTGGGGTGTGTGCAAACGTTTGGTTGGTTTAGTTTTGCGGGCGGAATTGTGCATTGCAGTTGCTGTGCAGCTGTGGAAAAGAGGGTCATGTGGACCCCGGAGCACGCACACTGCCAATTTGTGTGGCGGCAATAAAAAATAAAGCAGCGCAGTGTGCGCAGCTCACGCTGTTTACACAGTCCAGCGGCAACAGCTCCACTCACCACCCCACCCCAACTTTCCACTTGACGAGCATCTAAGATCCTGGACGTTGCAGCTTCTTCACACACACAGACTCACACACGTGCGTTCTCTTTCACTCTAACGCACTAAGGCCATGCTTTATGTGTTGTCCTTGCTGCTCCTGACTCGTTAGTTTGCCAAAGCTCCCGCCCTACCCCTGCTGGCGCTCAAGCAGCAAGCCAACAAAATTACTTTGCATAACCATGCAGCTCTATATATTTTGTATGTTTGTGTGCGTATGTGCATGCGCTTTATAAAGTAAAACAATCCTGGTGCAAACGAGAAACTTGGGACTTCATGATGGGCCACTTAAACTAGTTCAAAAATTTTCAATGCTTCGTCGTTCTCGTCAACGGCTTTCTTTCCACGCTATCATGTCAACCGTACATACAGATTCACGTATGTGCACTGAGAGAAATTAATTGCAAGAAATCTCGAGAGAATCAATTCTCTCCACAAATCATAGCAGGCTCAGATTTAGGACAGATTTTATTGATGGGAATTTTAAACTATGATACCTTTCTTAAAAATTATCTTGCTCTTTCATCTAGAAGAGATTCTGATTCATTTCTAAGCTGGTTTCAGTTTAACTTGAAATTATATGCCCAGCATTTGAAATTGAAAATTAGCAATGTAATATTTTTATTATTTGTTACTTTTGAATTTTAGAAATTACAAGAATTGAAAAATGCAATTATATTTTCATATAACAATAACCTTACATTAAAAATAAATTTTTAGAGCTGTGTTCTATATAAAATTACAGCTGATAAAATTTAAGAAATTCCAGCTAAATGCATAGAGAAAACAGCTAAATCTACTGATGCTCCTCCATGAGCAATTCCAGCAGATAGTGGAGGGAGAATAATTCATCCTGTGCCAGCTCCGTTTTCAACTATTCTCCAGTTGGATTTAATATTTGCTTAAGATTCTGTCAGTGCATTTATGGCATAACGAATTGTGTAAATAAAAACACATATAGTATATACGGCTATATAGAGTTAGAGGTTTGCATACTATGCACATGTTGCCCCAGTGTCTGCCAATGCAACTGCAGCGCGGCGTTAGAGCGAGAGCGAGAGAGAGCGAGTGGGTCATGCCTGGCGCTTTGTTTATGTGCTCAGTGTGGCACCCTGTTGGCATTTTATATTGGGGCATACTTTGCTTTATGGCGCCCCAATGTACACAAGGTCTAAGCCTCTCTCGCACTCTCGGTCTCTGCTTGGGATGCAACTCCACTCAACTGAAGAGCTGTGGGCGGTCCAGCAGTCCGCCACTCAAGACTCTGCCACACGACTGCATCGATAGCGTCAGCTGGCTCCAGTTTACGCGTTAAGGTATTTGCATAAACAGCTGATGCCTGATGGCCTTTGTGGCAATTTTTTAATGAGCAGCAGCGGTGCACAGCTTGAGGCGCGTTACGCGACAAAAATTGTTGATGTTCTTGCCACAAACTGTGGCGTAACTTGGCTAATTGCTTATAAACCTATGCGACAACTACCCTATAAATAACTTGGAACAGTCTCTTCCAGCAGTCTCAGCCTAACATCGTTACAAACTTGCCCATCATGTCCAGTTCGCTGAGCGTTGCGCTTGGCTGAGCCAAAGGTACCACTACCTGCACCCCACACTCAAGCGAACCCCTAAACTAAACTGAAATGTCAACCCTTTTTCACTTGAGTTGTGCCAACGTTATTTGCATTCAAGTTGAGCAGCAGCTACTGTACACAGCGAGAAATTTCAGAGAACTATTAATACTAAAGAAACTGAAATTGCCTGAACTATTTCAGTGACTGTCTCTGCCTTACCCTAGCTAAGGGTCTCCCCCCGCACCCCTCTGCATTTGCCTTAACAAAACTATGTACTGACTGCCTGTCACCCTTGCGTCGCATTAACTCTACTCAGTGCCCCTTTTCCCTTTTTTATTTTCGTTCAACTACTTTACTTGCAGCAGCCTCCGTTGGCACCTACTGCTGCTTTGCCTATGGAGTCCATGGAGTTGACTACCTACTTCTTTCAACTCTCGCTCAGTCGCTCAGACTCTTGCGCTCGCTTGGGGTTGGGCTTGTGTTTCGCTTGTCGCTTTACCTTTAATGTCATTTTGTAGCATTTTTATTTATTTATTTTAGTGCTGGCGTGTCCTTTAGGGCGTCCTTTGCCTTTGCAGCAACTTCCAGCGTAATCTAGCAGCTGCCTCGCCTAGACAAGACTTTTATATTTTCTTGTTTGCTTCTTTTGCGACTTTGTTTGGCACTTTATTTATATTTAAATTTTGTTGTAGCTCAAAGAGTATTTAGTTCGCTACAAAGTTCGACGCACTCAGTGCGGTCGGACGGTCTCTGCATAAATTCGCACCCAAAAACTCAACGGCACCTGATCTGCGGCTCCAGCTTTTGCCGCTGGCGCCCAACAACAGTAGCAGCAACAACAGCAACAACAACAAGAAGAAGTTTTTATTTTTTAAGCTTGAGCTGTTCGATTTGGACAAGGACAAGCCTTTTAGCCCGCCAGCGCACTCTCAACCCTTTGGCCTTTGTGCAAGTTGCACAAACTTTTAATCAACTGCTCATAGCTCGTTAAAAAATTGTTTTGCCCCACACACACTTTTTTCTATATATGTATATATAATAATCTGTATGTAGCCAGTTTATGGTTGACAATGATGCTAGGATCGCTTTGTTATTTGCACTTTGCAGCAAAGTTGGCATTTCATAAACTTTAATCGAAATGTTTTACTTCAATCAACGCCCGCTACACACGAAACAAGCGCACAACTTTCACCACTTGCCTGCCCCACACACACACACACAAGACACAAACCATGAGGCATGAGCCATGGTGTTTCCCAACTCTGTCCCAGCTCAAACTACAGCTTCGTCTATGTCTCTCTCTCTGTTTGCTGTCTAGCAAGCCAGCCTGGTGCTTTTTCACTATTTATCATTGTCAACTTGAGTGCGACGTTTGGCGCTGCTGCTGTTGCTGTTGCTGTTGCTGTGTTGCCGTTGCTGATGCTGATGCAGTCGCGTCGTTGATTTATCTTTCCGCTAAGCAGATGTAACATTATACGCCACAAATACATCCGACGTTCGTCCATGTTCGTCGCTCTTGCACGTTGACAGCCCTGGCCCTGGCCAGGACGCATACCCAGGGGTGCAATATTTCGTGCATTGTCAAATGGCTAAACCGCAAGCAAAGAAATATTTTTAAAGTAGAAACTCTCTGAGCCAACAATCAAGTCGTTTGGAGCCAATTGTTGACAAAGATTTTCCAAAAGGCAAATTTCACTCGCAACAAATTCTCACACACAAGCCCAAAATAAAATTAAAAAGTTGGTTGGGCATGCATTTCATAAATTCAGTCCCCTGACATCTCGACTATTTTTAGCGCTACATATTTATTTATTTTAGGCGCGACAACATATCATATGGCGAAGTAAACTAAAAGCCAAATAAATAAACATTTTAAATGCACGTTTAGAGGCAATAAACTGCCTTCGAGGTGTTACATTTCAGCTGCAGATAGTCGCTGATATGCAAATGCAAATGCTCTGTGGAAAGCTAGAGACTCTACACAGCTCAGAGAGACTCCAGGGTATGCCAGCCAGCGAGCATTGCATGAATTATCGAAAGCATTCCAGCAGCTTATATATATTTTTTTGTTTAACATTTAGCTGGCAGCTAAATGTCGATTTAACACAGGTCAAATTTTTTGTCTGTATTTTCTTTGAATAATTTTTTGCTTTTTCACATGGGCACGGCGACGGCGGCGGCGGCGGCGGCGGTGGCGACTCTGCCGCAGTCTCTGCCTCGAAACGACGGCGGCTTGCTATTATATTTATTATTATTTTGCGATTCAAACGAAGTGATATAAATGTGTCACGTTTTACCAGTTCACACATACGTAGCGCTGGTCCAGACCAAGCTTCGGCTTCGGTGCTATACGGGCAACAACAATTGAGGCAACACCAAGCGGCAACACCAACGCCTCCTTTTGTTTTGCCAACCTCACGCTTTGGCTCTTTACTCTGATTTCTGTGTGTGTTTTGTTTTTGTTTTTAGTTTTATTTTTTCTCATTCTGCTGCTTGGCTGGCTTTTTAGTTTGCGCAACAATTTCGTGAGCGCTGGAAGATGATTTGTGTTACGTACTGGTGCTTGGACTGGAACTGAGACTGCGCCTGGTCGAGACTGTTCGACTGTTCGACTGTTGGACTTAAAGTTGAAGCCGCATCAGATACACGTCCAGCGGGCGTTGCGACCGGTCGTCGGCTGCATTGTTTGGGTTTCCTTTGGAGCTGGACCGACCAACTCGACTCGACTCGAATCGACTCTTTGACTTAATTTTGTATAGAGAACGAAGGCAACTCAAAACTATAGCAAAAGTGCCAGCATTGTTATTTCAGCTCGTTGCTGTTGCTGTGGCTGTTGCTGTTACTGCTGTTGTTGCTTCTTTGCATTATTTCTGGCTACGACTGTTGCTATCAGTTGCTGTTGATCAGCATTAGCACCTCGATGTCGATGCGAGCAGCCTCTGGCTTCGCTGTGAATTGTTCGTACGTGTTGCTTATGAGGAAGGCATTCTACCTGAGCCTCAATCTGACCCCCACTCCTTTCACCAGCCATGGGGGCATGCAACATGCAGCCAGCCGCATGCATTGGCATTGGCATCGGCATCGGCTTTCTTGCATTATGTGCCATCAAAACTATGTTTACAGCTGTGGCCCAGAGTTCGAATTTAATTTGATTGAAACATGTGCTCAATACCTCTGCCATGTGTAGAATCTCGAACTGCGCCTAATTTGTGATAATTTGTGGGAAGTACACACAACAAACTCCGAGCTGAGCTGAGTTGAGTTGAGCCGAGAGTTCAGTTCTGCTGATTGTACCACTGCAAATTACTAGGCCAATATGCTTTGATGGATAGTTGTGGGAAGTTTTCGCCAGCGATTGTGTGTGAAGAGCATTAAGGGAAGGTGTTGATATCAAGTGCTTTATAATAGGCTTGATTGCCTGCAATATATCCACGCATGGGAATGTGCATTTAAAATTTAGATCAACTTGAGGTGATAGCACAAACTTTAAAGTCGAGCCGGCAGCATGAAATAAACTTGAACAGATTTTTCTATTTCAGAGATATAAATGAATACATTCAGTTGCGAATGAATCAATTTGCGAATTTAGATATTTTTTAAATGCATTTAATTTTTTCCAATGTGAATTTGAATTACGTTGTTTGGTTAATTCCTTACTTAAAATTTAATTTGAATTTTGAACTTAATTAATTCATTGAAATCGAATGCATTCATTTAATTCTAAATCAAGTTGAATGCATTTTTCGAATTCTAATTCAAATGTAATGCAGGCTTTAGCTTTAATTCTAATTGATATGATATTTCTAGATGTATTTTTATATTGTCGACTCATTCTTACAACTTAAACACTTTTTTCTTACTCATTTTTTAAATTTTGGGGCTCTAAATATTTTTCCGAATATCTAAAGACCATTTTACATTTTTATTCTGCGTCTAATGAACTAAAGTCTGACTCAATTGATTTATTTTTCACTCAGCTCTGTAAATTTAAACAAATATATAAAAATGCTTACCTTAAAAATTGTTTTTTTTGCGTGCCACAATCTGCAATGAAACAAAGAAAACTAAAAATGAATATATATAAAAAAACTCTTAGTTTTAATTACTTTAAGGCAAACAAATGTGTGACTGTTGCAACTGCAATTTGTTGTGTTCATCTAAGTGGCAGTCTAGCGTAAAGTTTTTGTCGCGACTTTCGGAAAAATAAATATACGAATGGTGTCTGCATAGCAAAGTTTTGTTGGCAACTCAAGGGCAGCCAAAACACGAGATCAAGTCAAATATATTATGCACTAGCGAACAAAGAACATTCCCCAAAAACAAAAGTGGCAATCCAATTGAATTGAAAAAATAAAACCCGCAGCCGCAGCAAGAGCAACAACAACAACTCAAACTCAAAGCACATCAGCATATTTCAAATGACACTTGCGCGCCCTAACGATAACCCATTGTTCCACACACTCCCCTGAGAGCAGAGCCCCTGTCACCCACGTAGAGCGAACGCGAACGCGAACGCGAACTCTGCTGCAGACATTGGCCAAACATTGGCACATCGTCTGGCTGGATGGCAGCCTCAGCTGTTAGTGTAGTTTTTCAATTTGAATGATTTAACATAAAGCGAGTAAGGTAAGACACTGTGGCCAATACACAAGTCGGCGTCGGCATAATGCGGAGCATTGTTGTGGCAGGCCCAGGCCCGGGTCGGATCGGGCCTTATAAGTGTTTGCCACGACGCGCAGCAGCAGCAGCAACAGCAACAAAAGTTTAACAAAACGAGAAGAGCTCTCTGACTGTGGCCGGGGCGCGCAAATAATTTCAATCGTCGTGAATCATGAATAATTCAAAATCATCATTACCAACACCTTTTGAGCAGCGCTCGCCTTGCAAGCAACCACCTGAGAGTGTTGCCCAAAATGTTCACACTTCCCAGCGGCAACAGCAGCAGCAACAACAATGGGAATAGCAACTTTTGCTCAATCTGACGCCGCCGCCGTCGCCGCCGCTGTGCCGCGTGTTGAAATCAAGGGGAAGCTGCGCTGGGGGCAGCAGCAGCTTTGGAACAATACAACAGCAACACACACAAACAAATCCGTGCGCCCCGGCAGCATAAAGCTGAGGACGCCGCTCAAGTGCTAAACTGAGGCGGATTACCCGGCCAAAAGCAAAAGCAACAACCACCAAATTCACAAAAAGTAAAATAAAAAAATAAAAATAAAGGAAAAGCGCGCACACCTCCGCCCCCTGTTGGCACGCCTTAGTTTTTGCCAGAGCGCGCGTCCCCGTCTATTGTTCCATCGAAATATGAGGCACGACTCTGGCATTAAACTTCAAAAACGTTGCAAAATGCCAAAATGCAGCCAAAGCAGCAAGCGCCCAGACTTTGCCATCGTTGTTGGCCAAGAACAATAAAAAAGATAAGCAAACGCTGTCAGACAACAGCAACAACAGCAACAGTAAGAGCAGCAACCACTGCGAAGATGCTTCAACCAGCGTGGCAGCTCTACAATTCTAGACTCAGCAGCAGCTCAGCGGCAGCAGCTTCAGCTTCAGCTTCAGCTTCAGCTCCTTGCCCATTTGCAACAAAAACAACAAAATCGTTCGCCTGCAAGTGTTGGCCAAGAAATAAAAGTTGCTGACCTTAGCTTAGTCAGAGCCTGAGACACAGACGCTACAGAGTCTTTGTCTAGGCAGCAACAACAACAACGAGAGCCATAAACTTTTGCATCGTTTCCTACATGTTGTTTTTGTTGTTGTTGCTTATTTTGCAACTTATAGTTTTTGTATTTTGTTTTGCAGTGTTTGTGTTTTTGAAGGATATGAGGCAAATACAAAGTAGCACTGCACTGCTTAAGTGCAGCGGAAGGTTGCAGATTCAAAGTTCTGTGGCCATGGCAGTGCAGTGCAATGCTTAGTCAGTGCAGCTGGTTTAATAAGTTCAAGCAATTAAAAGTGCTTTTAAAAAGTTGCCTGCAGCTCAGCTTGGGCTCAGCTCAGCTCCGCTCAGCCAAAGCCAACCAAGCCAAGCCAAGACATTGATAGGCGCATAAAAAGCGACTTAATGATGGCCGAGGCGGGGGTGTGAAGACGAGTGCGACTATAGCCAATGGATTAACGATGTGAGCATCATAAACGTAGGTTAATGGGCGCAAGTGGCGAATGCCAGTCACGTCTCTGAAGGATCTGAGAGCTGATGCGGATGGTGTTGAAAGAGTTATGCTTAATGAGAAGAGCGGATTATCTTAGATGCAGCCCAGTTGCCTTGTAAAGTGCCAGCCAATTAGCGATTTCTTTTAAATAATAGCTTTAGTTGTAAGGTTAACTATAATAATTATTTTTTAATTAGTTTGCTTATTATAAATGAATAAATATCTTACAAATGTTTAATTAACTAATAATATTTTGGGAAATTTTTTACTCGCATTTATTATTTTACATATTACATATTTTAACATATTTTTCCTCATTAAATTTTTTAAGCAAATATTTTTACATATTTTTCTTATTAAAATGTTTATTAATTTCTACAAAAGGCTCAATTAACTAATATATTTTATTTTGTGTAATTTTTTTTAATCTACAACTGTTGAAATATATTTATACATTTTTTTTATGAATGGTATATTTCATATTGTTATATAGCTAATCGTAATTGAAACTTCTAAAAATGTCATTGAATGAGATCTAGGCTACAATAAAAATAAATAAATAAATTTTGCTAATTAGAATTTTTATATATATTAATAAAAAGTTATATTAATTATCTAATTTTTTTTAGAATATCTACTTAGCTGAAGAGCTTCTCTTAAATATTTATATTTATATTACTTTAATTATAAACTGATAAATGATAAAACTAATTTTACTATGCTGCTATTTTATTTCTATATTTTTTTGTAATTATTTTTTAATTTCTCAGCTAACTAGAATAGACACACAAAATATTTTATTTAAAATTTTTTATCATTGCATTTTGATATAAACCAACCTACTCTTTTACATTTCGCATACTTATATATATACTTATGTTCAATATATATAACACTTTATATTGGGGTAACAAAACATATGTCTCAATCCGATTTATACTGAAATTAAAAGCACCCATGGGAGCAAAGGCTTGAAATTAGCGCTAAAAGCATTAAATAAAATTAAGATGAACACAAATTGGAATTGTGAAACCCAAAAGGTTTCGAAATGAAAATGAAAACAGCAATCTAACCATTAACAAGCCATCAGTTGATTAGTCAGTTCTGCCTCATAAAAAATCGGAATGCATTGTGTTCTGATATAGGCACGACATAATTCCCAATCCCCTATTGCTCGCATTTATTTGCAACATCTGCGGCGTTTCGATTTCAACCCAAAATGAACAATCACATAAATACGCATGTGTGTGTGTGTGTGCGAGCGATCAGCATCATCATCATCATCATCATCATCGTATAGTCTCATAATCATTGATTCATATGCCGCAAATTAATGCATGCAGTCATGCATGTGTTTTTTCCTTTTTGCCTGCCATTGATTAATCCATTCAGCAACTAATTTTCATCTACAACAACACAGACGCCACAGACGCACAGCACACATTACACACATTGATCTAGGTAAACAGTTTGTGTGATTTTCACACAGATTCCCTTAGGGCAAATGTATTGTTGGCTTTACGAGGGAATATTTCATCAGCTGCTTTGCTTAGTCAGCATTTTGTGTGTTAGCCATTGTGACTTGCCAATTGGCACTGGGGATTTTTCGGTCAAAGTCATTTTGCGCATTTTCAATTTGCCAAAACTTTTCGTCTACCAAGTGCTGCTCCGACTGACTGACTGACTGGCTGAAATCTCTTCCCGCTTTTGGGCCGACTGCTGTGTTACACAGCTGCTTTGTAGTCTTAGCGCATTCAAGCTGCTAATTAGGCGGCATTAGAAGCATGAAAATGGCAGCCACCTACCTACCCACCCACCGCCTGCTGCTTGCCAGGCCAAAGCGCATTAAATGCTTCAGTTGTGTTTGTGCTGGGTGGGGGGCTCTTGAGGGGGGACTGTCGTGTTCGCAAAGTCAAAACGAGAAATAAATGCCAATAATTTGGTTTTCGCTTGGCTCAAACCAATCACCCACACTGGCAATGCATTGAAGCATTGGCAGTCTAGCACCTCAGCCCGTCCGTCTGCCCTTTTTGGGCTAAAATACAATTTAGTTTTTGCTTAGTTTTTTTTTTTTTTTGAAAGGCTAACGAACTATTTTCACAGCCTCGAGTTGAGAAGCTGCTGCTGCTGCTGCTTTGGCCACTTGGGCAAAACTGCAAGCGAGGCAAGCGAAGCAACAAGAAGAAAACCAAATCAAAGGCAAAAAGGTTCAATTTGTTGTTGTTGCTGTTGCTGTTGCTGTTACTGTTGTGTTTGCTACGTGCACACAAACTTAATTTGAAGTTAAAAATGTGGCGCAAAGTGTGAGCCAACAAAGTACTGATAGGTTAGGGCAGATTGCAGGCCAACCAAAGAAGAAGAAGAAGCAGCAGAAGCGAGTTTCTGTTTGTGCTGTCAAAAAGGTTTCAACTCGGTCTCATCTTGTCTTTTATGATTGGGTTAATTTGAATTTTTTAACAGCAACAAACAAGCCACAAAGCTGGCTCAAAGACCAATGACACAAGCTGAAAATCTTTGGCTCAAAAGGCTTTAGTTCGAAAAGTGAAAGCCAAGTTAATTAAGCGATGAAATTATTTGCTAAAAACTCAATTGAATGCAACTTTGAGTTGAATCCTGTCATTTTCAGCTCGTATCATTTGTCATAAAGCCAAATTGTGTTTGTGCTTAGATCAGCTGTGGCAACAGCCAAAAAGAAAAGAAAAAAAAAACTAAGCCAAATATTCAACTGGTTTCTTGTTTTTTGTTTGTTGCAACCCTTTTGGCAACTTTGTATTTATTTTGTTGTTTTTTTTGCATGAGATTTCACTTTGAAAAGTATTTGCCGCATATGTCGGTATAACTTTGGGTGCTACTGTTATGGCTGCCTGTGGTTTTTTCTTTTTTAGAGCGAAAAAACGTTTGCTACGTGCCTCGGTTTATGTGCATAGGATTTTCAATACGTCGCTATTGATTTTTATACAATACATAATTTCTTCATCTTTTTTTTTTATTTTCACATTTTGTTGCTGGTTATTGGTTAACTCTGGCTGGCTGGTTGGCTGCTTGCCTGCATCAGTCTTTGTCATCGTTTATATATAGCATAAGATTCGATTATGCGATTTAATCTGATTTCGCACAAACGAATGATTCAAATGCAAATACTTAAACATCTACACGAGACACACATCATACATTAAGTGACGGTCCAGGATAACGCACAAAAGCCGGCATAGAAGTGTGTGAGTATTTTTTGTTGTTGCTGTGCTTTGCTTTTTCGGTTAATAGCTTACGATATATAACAAGCAGATGAAAGCAAAAGATTTGCATTACAAAACGACAGGTAAGCCAAGCCCCAACACGGGTGCAAAAAGGGTAATGGGTACACATGTCTGTGTGTGTGTGCTGGTTGCCATTCGAGTGCGAGTGGGGTGGGTGGCTGGGAGTTGACTACTGCAAGTTGATTGAGTTTGTTGTTGGCTCTGCTATTTGTTAGGGTAATCCAACATAAGCAATGTGCTCAATTATAAAATGAATTACATGAGTTCTTTGTTAGATAACTGTTTGTGTATTTATCTTACGAATTTAATTGTATAGAATTTACATTCCAATTCCCAATCTCTCTCACTCTCTCTCTCTCTCGCTCAGTCTGAGCTTAAATTGCTGAAGCTTTGGCAATTTGTATTTGAATAAGGTAAATACAGCTTTGGAATATATTGACTACATTATTGCAAGTTATTGTCTAGACTAAATTAATAAACTCAGAAATTGATGCAAATATATGTCTAAAACAATTTGCAAATGACAATTCAAATACTTTACATATTTTATTAAATATAGAGTAAATTGACTTCTATAGCTTACTTACTGCCGTCTAAATCTAATTTGGAAAACTTTTATGCAATTATTTTTTCTAATTTATTTGGCTGTCTGCGCTTTTATGCTAAAAGAAAAACTTTTCTCGCATATGCAGCGCACATTAAAAGCCAAAAGCGAACGGCAGTGGCCATCTAAACTAAATGCACATCAAATTTGAGTCATTAAACTTGAAAACTTTACCGCCAAATGTAGTCATTAAAACAGCCAACCGGCAATTTCAATGCCAAAAACCTGGCCAAAGCCAAACAGCCACAAAACGGCAACTGCCAAACAGTAATCAACTATTAAAAACAATAAAAACAAAAAACGCGCAGCAGCAAAAACAAAATAAATATAAAGGCACATAAAAAACATAAAAAAAAAAATCAAACATGAAATTAAATTAATGGCCAAATGAAGTTGGTCCGCTGCCATTTTCAGATGCTGTTGCCATGCATTTAATTTTTCGGGTAAAACTTTTGTTTGCCAGGCTCAATCAGAAAACATTAAAATTATGTACAAACAGAGGCGATATATGCGCATTATGGCCATGGCCATATTTACGAGCCGATTTCTGCAGGGCACAAAATTTCCCGTTTTTTGTTTACGAGCGGAAGTTTATGGACCTGGACCTGACCGTAGGGGACTTTCTTCTTTCGTTTTTTTTCTGTTTTTCTGTTTTTCTGTTTTTCTGTTTTTGGCCATTTGCTGAGGCCGCCCAGATAAACGGCAACGCTAATTTGAGTCTTTGTCACGTCTTACCATATGGAAATATTATTTGTAAATACTTTTATGTTTGGTACGTGACCAGGGACTGGGCGGCACATGTGAACCGGCGGCATTTGAGGATTGCTATATATATTGGTATAACACTTGTCAGTGCGTAAAAAAAAGTTGCACACACACACACACACAGACGCTACCAGTTCGGCAATTTTATTGTGGCGACAAAAATCAAATAAAGCGCTTCGAGAGTGTGCACAAGTGTGTGGGTGGGGGGAGGTCTAAGGGGGGTTGGCTTTTATATTAAAATTTATATGTTGCGAAAAAAAAAAAACAGACGAAGCGAAAGAATAAAAATCCCTGAGAAAACGAAATGTCATCATAAAATTGCCAGACGACTTAGCGCGGCGAATAAATAAAAATTACTTCCAGATGACATATCAACGCGAGTGCCACTACTGACACCTTAAAACCTAATGCGCTTATAATACAAAATTGTCGCAGACAGACGGACGGACGGACCGATGGAGACCCGAAAAGCGGGACAAATTGAAACGTACGCAGGACGCGTCGAATATAACAAAACGCTGAAGCTGAACCTGGAGCTGGAGTTGGAGTTAGCGTTGGCGACTGTCTCTCCCCAACTCAGACGTCAACTTAACGTGAATAATTGTCCAAATCCCAACGACAAACACTTATTGTCCTGGATTAGCAGGCAGCCCAACGAAGCCCACAGACTGTCACAAACGCAGCGTGTAAAAAATGAGTGGCAAAAATAAAAACGAAAGAAAAACAGAACAAGCAAAGTAAAGAAAAAACTTGCCAGTTTTTCTTTTGCCAGCACAAATTTGCCCCAACGGGTCCTGAGCTGCCAAAGCGTTTTGGTCAGCAGGCACCAGGATCAGCTGGCGGGCCAGGTAGCTCTGGAGGAGCTTCCAATGCTCTGTTGTGTTTGCCTGCTGCGTTCTTTGCGTTCAATTAATTTGCGCACAATTTGGATAACTAAAACCCCAAGTCCGTCAACTTTATTCTTTCTTCTTCTTTTTTTCGCTCTAGCTCTCTTTCGTTCTTTCTACAATTTCGTTAGATAGATATGGAAAGACAAAAAGCAAACTTTAAGTAGCAAAAGTCTGCTGCTCTCTCTCTTACTGCATGTGGGCGTGGTCGTGAGCGTGGGCGTAGCGTAGTGTAAAAACTTTTGTGTCCGTGCGTAGTGCGCCCTGCTGTGCGCAAAAACTTTACGAAAAACTAGCCGTAAAACCCCCCTAACGGTAAAAGGTTGCAAGTAGGAAGCAAACAGCAGGTGAGCTGCTGCTGCTGCAACTTTTCGATTTCATTGGTGCTATAGCTAGTGGCTACAAAACTATGTGTTAAGAAATAAATTAAGAGGCAAAGAGTTGAAAATGCTGAGAACTGTGAGATTAAAGCGCATAAGAAAGCAAAACATGTGAAATTAAGTACGAAAGAGACAGCGAGAGAGTGAGTGAGCAAGATGTTATGCAAGAAAGTGTATAGAACGAACGTATTGATATTACTTTTCATTAATTAGAAACTATATTTAAATATTTTACTGTCAAATGATATATTTTGGTATAATCTGTAATAAAATCAGTTGAATTCTTTTATCTTTGTACAAACTACACAAATTAATTGAGATTAGGTGCGACTAAAGTTGGGTTAGGGACGCTTTTTACTTTACATCAAATACTTTTAACAGAATACAAGCTTAAGAAAATTCAAAAAACGATAATTAAATAGTCTAAAGTACAATTTATGTTTATGCATCCAATTGATTTATACATACATAATCTTTAATGAAGTTTAATGACTTTTTTTATCTATGTAGCATTTACATCAAAATGATTTTATAAACTGCACATATTAATTGAGGTTAGGTACTACAAAAATTAGGTTAGGAACGCTGACAACTTTAAATGAATATAATTTCTCAGAAATTATTTAATAAACATTAAACAAATCTGTAAATTACAAATTGTAAAATCTGATATATTTTTGAATGAATTTTCTAATGGGTCCATTTTCGATATGAAACAAAGTCAGCTGAACTATTTTACCTACAATATTTACAAACCGCACAAATTAATTTGATAAGTGCCGAGTCCGAAACTCCGCTTCAGGCAATCTAAAGTAATAAACCACGCTCAGATTTACCGGAATATCTAGTTAAGATAACACCAAAAGTCAATTTATGTGTTGCACCGCTATAAAAACATAAATTCTATTGCCCCGTTGACATTTTGAAGCGATCGCCTTGCAGCGGCAGCTGGATAAGGATTAGAGCCAGGAGTAGAGTGGTTCAGTTAGCGCAGCTGTCAAAGTATTATACTTAACGCTCAGCCATTAACCTTTTACCTTATCAGAGAGAGAGAGAGAGAGAGAGAGAGAGAGAGAGGTACCCCCTACCCGAACGGTCTGCATGCCTAATTTAATCAAATACAGAGGCGTTTCATCATTTGAAACACATTTCAAACTCAAACTGCGATGTCTGAGGCTCTCAGGTAAACCGAGGCTGGTTAATAACAATTGCATTTTCATCAAGGCCGCTAACAAGGCAAAGCTGGAACCGGTTGCTGTTGTTAAATAAGAGCAGTAGTTAGGCCATAGATATGCAAATGTTTGTTTAAGGGTTAGACTGAACTTTTCACATACACACGCGAGCAGGTCTGGTAAAAAAGGATATGGTGTGGCTTGATGATATATATGCAAATGACATTGGCCAGGGGGTTAGTTTTTGATAGTTGGGTGCCATAAGTTGCGCCCGGCCTCAAGTCGTCTGTAGCTAATGCGGAGCTGGCGAACTAAGACCAAGAGCGACAAGTTTCGCCGCCTGTTTCTAATGTTCTTTAAGGACCAAGCTGCATGTGACACTCACACACACACACAGACACACACAGACAGAGCATGGCACGGGTCCGGCAAGCTTTTAAAACTTTTGCCCAAACACGGGCGGCCTTTAAGCGCAGCAGCGACGGCACAACGAATTTCAATTAATGGCCATACCCAGAATGCGAAAGAGAGAGGGAGAGGGAGAGCGACACTTCCTGGCTGGCAACGTAGTGCCTTAGCCTGACACTAAGCCCAAAGGCTACAATCAGCTCAGCTGTTGTGCCATGGACCACCAAGTTCACTAGACAATTTATTTTGCTTTCGATTTTCCAAGCTGTCAGTTTACGCTTAAATGCGCACAGTTCAATTTAAAATGGTAACAACGCTGCAGCAGCAGCAACAGCAGCAGCGTCCCGGACTAGGACTAGGGATAAGCACAGGATGACAGGAACCAGCCAGCCAGGCAGCCCAGCCAGGCTGCAGTTGGCTGCCAAACTAGGTTAAGAGGTTGTTATCCTTATGCCGTGTGCTTTTTTGTGAAAATAGGCAAACAGCTGCAGTCGGAGTCGGCCAGCTCGCCAGCCCTCGTCGTCGTGTGCCTCGGCCTGTTTGTGATGCCTTCATATCCGTTGCAGACACATGAAACTTCCTGCCCGCCTCTCATAACCCAAAAGCCAAGCCAAACTCAAAACCATGCCAAACCAAAACCCAACCAAACCAAACCGCAGCAGTCTGCAATGCCGCCACAAAGATGAACACCATGATGACGACGAGGACGCTGTTGCTCAGCCAAGTCGCTCACTCGCTCGTGGTGGCGATGATGATGATGAAATTATGAGCGCAAAAGCATTTGCATTCATTATGTATAACATTTTATTTTATACTTATATTTTTTTTTTCGCTTGATGCTTTTGCTAGAAATTAAACTAACGCCGCTCGTTAGTCGCCCCGGACGTATATGCGGATGAGGCGGCTTAAATGCAATGCCACAAAGCGTTAATGGATTTTTCTCTCACTCTCTCAGTTGCTCAGCGCAATTTTTTGCACATTTTGCTGCCACTGCCGCCGCTGCTGCTGCTGCTGCTCTTTATTATTTACACTTGGTAATGCTTTGCTCGTGTTTGTGCGCATACTTATGTGTGTCAGTGTGTTTGCAGTAGAGTCTGAGAATTATTTTTATCTTAGGGGGGGTTCATTTTAATTGACTGACAAACAACATATGCGACTGAAATGCAAAAGTTTCCAGCTTAGGCTATAGAAACAGCTGCTGAACTTAGCAGAGGCAGCAGCGCTCTGGCTTGAAGTTCATACATTCGCCTATATTTCCAGGCAAACAATTCGCATAAAAGCATATTAAAATTGTTTATGTTTATGTGGCAGAGCAAATCAGCGTAGGAGATAAAATTAAGCACGCCTTGACGCCCCCAAATAGCCCAGATAACCCCTATGAAGCCATAAATTCGCCCCCAAAAAGTAGGCAGCACATTTTGAATGGCATTTAAATTTCGACTGTGGGCGAACGAGAGTTCGCATATTTATTTACACGCGCCACTGCCCAAAATCCAAAGCTGTATTCATAGGCAGCCCCCCAGCCTTACTTTATTTACATTTTAATTTTAATATTATTTTTCATGTGTGGCTTTTATGTGACTTGCTGGCTTTGTATTAGTTGCATTCAAATTCTAATTTTCGCAATTGAAAAAAATAAGCAGAGCAGAGCAGAGCAGAGCCGAGAGCTACTACTGGCAGGGAACTGACAAAGTTAGCATTTGTTGGTTTCATCTCTCTTTTTTGCTAAATGATTACACTTAACTGGATTTGCATATATTTAAACATTTCCTTGTACGCAGCAAGCGGAAAACGAAATGTATGCACGTGCCTTGTGCCTGGGCTTGGGCTTGGGTCTGGGCCTGTGCCTGACTGCAAGCACAAAAGGATTATTAAGGAGCTTCATATGTAAATGAAAACCAAATGCACACGC
This sequence comes from Drosophila busckii, assembly GCF_011750605.1. Lineage (NCBI taxonomy): Eukaryota > Metazoa > Arthropoda > Insecta > Diptera > Drosophilidae > Drosophila > Drosophila busckii. The sequence continues at coordinate 17,617,871 of NC_046606.1, read as the reverse complement.
AGACAAACAGGACGAGCGCAAGCATGACACACACACACACACACACAGTCAAAAGAGAAAGAAAGCAACATGCGGTGTGAAGAAGATAGCAGCAACTGTGAAAGATAACCTGGCAGCCGCAGTTTGGCAAACACAGCAGAAGCAGCAGCAGCAGCCAGTCTGGGCCTTTGCTACCAGCAGCGTCGCCACAGACAATGTTTGGCTAAAAGTACTGTGCACCTTTATGTGTGTGTGTGTGTGTGTGCCTGGCTAGAAAGTAGGTGAACGGCAGAGCAGAGCAGAGCAGACGAGTCGAGGCAACAAATGGGACCCGCAGCCGTTCGCTCGTTCGTTCGTTCGTTCGTTGGCCCGTAATTTATGCTTAAGATAAAGTCCTTGAATAAATACATGGAAAATCCTTTGAAATTGAAATTAAATACGAATATCATCTATTTTTTTATATATAAATTTTAAAGGCTACGCATGGCAGACAAAAGACACCAAGGGAAATGAAATTAACATTCGAGTGCGGCAACCAAAATTAAAAGCTTCGCCCCCCAGCCAGCTATAACTTCAGCTTGTTTCGGGGGGATCTTGAGCTTGTCTCGCATATTTATTGAAGCCGTAGATAGCTCTGGAATTTTATTTAATATTTCTAAGAGTTGCTTGTTGCTTAAGCGCTTAGAACTTGCCAAAAACTCTCGAGTCTCGACTCTCGCTCTCGCCTCTCGACTGATATTTCAATTTCAGGCATTGAATTTTATGCCTGACAAAATGCATATTGGGGCTAGTTTATACATTTTGCTACTCGGTTTACATTTTGAATTGGCAAATTTTTTGATTGTTGTTTCAATTGTTCAAGTGTTGATTGTATTTTGATTTTTCGCCCAAATAGCATTCAGGCCTGTATCACTTATGCTAACAATGTTTATACTGCAGTCCTGCCAATTTTCATTTTCATTTCCATTTCCATTGCATGCACATTAATTTTACCCTTGGCTTGTTTTTTGCTTTTTCTGCTTTTCTGCCATGTGCAAAAATAATAGAATAATGCACAAAAAATTAAAATGAACGATTTAATTTTCAATTGCCATGCTCGGCATTTTAAATGCATTTAAGCTTCGCAGTCTGACTCGCTTTTGCTCGTTGGCCTCATTTAAATTGCATTGGTTTTGCTTTTTAATACCTACGGCAAAATTTATTATTAGAAGCATCAAATTATGCCAAACACGAGTGTAAAATTCAAAATACCCTGCACATGCCCTAAAGTTCGCAAATTGCAAAAATTGCATTGCTTTGAATGTTGAATTTTAATCATTAAACTTATTTTTCAGTTGGATTTTTAAGCTTCTGCTAGTCGCTTAGACTCTATTGCCTGCTATCTTTAATTTTTGTTGACATTTGTGCCGACGGCACAAAGTAAATCACAAAAATTAATTATTAAACATGGTTAGAAATTGTGTAAACAGCTAAACAAAATGCAATAAAAACAATTAAGCTGATTTACGCATATGCAAACAATATGGGCAATTATTATGAACCCTACCTACAGTTTTCGATATTTTCGATATTTAAATCTTAAAAGCGATGCAGCTTGTCAAACTGTCAATAAAGCGACGCATTCAATTGTTTATTTTCGACTAAAAATCTACAGATTTTCCATCATCAAAAATGCATATATATATATATATATATATATATCGTAGTAACATATATAACGCTTTCTATACAAAAACGTTATTTACCAAACTAGCCATATACAGTTACAACTTCATAAATTGCCATATATATTTTATTAGCTAGTCAATTTATGCATTTGTGTGTGTGTGTATATGACAACAATTTTGCAGAAAAACCAGGCGAACAAATCTGAATAAATTTTTAGCTTGAAAATTGCCTAAAAATGTGCAACATGAGGGGCAGCCGAGAGGGGGGAGCCCAGCACACGCTTTGGTTATATAAATTTCAATCTATCATTTATTTAAGTCCTAGGCCGCCCTGCAGAAGATACAAAAGCAGCAAAACAAATGCAAAGCATTTTGGATGCGCGCTCGTTGCCATAAATCCCCATCAGATACGCGTATATTTATTTACTGCAACTCACACAGATACACAGATACAAATACAGCTACAGCTACAGCTACGCGAAACGAGGCGGGCAAACTCCCGCCCATGGCCGCCCACACAAAAGACAGCGCTGGTGACAACAACAAAAAGATAGAAAAGTAAATAAATGGCCGCTGTTTGTAGCACCCCCAAGTTTCTACTGTACAGGTGGCATTGCCAAAATATGACAGCAAGGAATACAAGAGGATTCCTCTAAATTCTACTTCATTAAATATTTTTATATTGTGACTTGTAATCAAAGCGAAGTTTATTCAAATTTTACTTAATTTTTTTAAACTTTGTCTATGCATTTTAGTTTTGTTTCTAGTCGCTATTATTATTTTTCTTTTTTTGGGACTCCTGCTGCTTTATTCTCTGTGTCAAACTGTGTCCATTCGAGTTCTTTGGTTTTTGTGTAAATATTTTCCAAACTGCGTTTTGTTTACTGTCGCCTCGTTTGCTACTGCGACTAGAACTGTATATAGCACATATACATATGCATATGTATGTATGTGTGTGTGTGTATGTGTGTGGGTGTGTTGTTATATTTTCTTTTTCGTGGTGGCAGCAGCAGCAGCAATGAAAAAGGATTTCTGTTTGGGCCTCTCGTTTGGTTTCCGCCAATTTTATGGCCGCTGTTATTTTTGATTATTTTTTCAGTGGCTGAACTGAACCGGTGTGTAGTATATTTCATATGTGTGTGTGTGTGTGTGTGTGTGTGTGTTAGTAACCGCTTGGGCCGAACTTGCTAAAATATTTATGACAAGCGGTACAGCAGAGTAGAAAAAATATTATTTCAATATTTGCACATGGCTTGAAAGCAAAAAAATACAAAATACAAAGCAAAATCATAATATGAGCGAGTAATTAAAAAAGTTGAATCCCGAATCAAAAATTGCAACAAAAAGTTAATAAAAGGGGGAAAACTCTTGTAACGAATGCATGTCTAGACTTAAAATATAACAATGCCCGTATAAATATGAATGTGCTTGTGTATGTGTGTGTGTGCGTGTGTGTGTTGCATAGACGACCTACATCAATCATTGTGACAATGAACTGATTAAAACATGAATGTAGCTAAGAGGATTATTTTGCTACTAGCCAAAACACATATGTGCACATGTTGGCTTCTCTAACTATTTCTAAAAGGATCAAAAATTTAGAGAGCAGCGCGCTAAATGAGCAATCTATTTGCCTTCGATAGCAGCTGCACATATAAACAAAAATAGAAAGTTCTGCTCAACTTGACTTTAAGCTTAATCAATCATAAAAATCTAGTCGCACTTTAAGCTCAGAGAGAAAACTCATCAAGTTAACTGTTAAGCATTGTTCATTAGCTTTACTGCTTTTTTTTGTTTGGCTTTAATAATTTTCTGCGAATCTATTTTTCCAGCTTGGCCTTTTTCCGCTTTTACTTGCACAATGACACGAAAACTTTCGTTTCCTTTCGTTTTAACCCCCCGCCAAACTTGTGGCATTCACTTTTGTTCTCACCACAAAGACCAACAAAACCAGAAAAAAAAAAGAAGTAACAAAAATTGTCAAAAAATTAGGTTAGCCAAAAACTGATATCAGAAATTGTTCAATTAGTTTTTTACGTGCGCGCGCGCTCATCTCTTATTCCACTTTATGCTTTATGCATATTCTTAACAAAAGTTTTAGTTTTGGCTGCAAAATTTTATACAATTTTTGTTCTTTAGTTTCTAGCATTGAAGTTTTTGGCGCAGAAAATAAAACTTTAGCAGCTATTGTAGCACCTGTGAAAAATGTTTATTCCCCTTTTTTTCCGTTTTCAGCAGCAGCAGCGGCAGTGGCAAAATTTCCATTTTTCGGTTATTGTTACAGTTGCAGTTCAACGAGTATTTTATATTTTTATGCATCTATGCCCGAGGGCATTTAAATTTTGTCACGTAGTGCGTAGCATATGGCTAGAACCCTCCCCCGCCTCCTCCTACCTATGGTACCCTAAAGAGTTCAATGCTAGCAAAATATTAGCAATGCTTTATAACTATTACAGTTAAATCCATCATACTTAATGTTATTTATATAAATAATGTCAATTTGGCATGTGAAAATGAAAAGCAAAGTAATTTGATTGAATGCCTGCCCGCATATTGATGGATGCATTGTTGCTATTGTTGTTGTTGTTGCTATTGTTGTTCTTGTTGTTGTTGCATTTTTGACTGCAGCTGTGGCTGAGGCGTACACAGTTTTCAGTTAAGTTGAGACAAGTTCTGCGGTTAGCCTTAGTTCAAGCAATAAACTTTGTTACACACACACACACACACACACACGCATACATAGAAAGCCGCCTCACGTATCCATATCTGCATAATGGATTGCACTTAACATGCCACACAGAGTAAACCGCAAGTGCAAGCTGAGCCGAGCAGACTCACACACACACACAGACACACTGAGGTAATGCATCATTTAAAACTCACCTGTGAGCCTGCCAAAAAATGTTCTATGCTGAGTTATTTGCAAAGGAAATTCTTTTGCTGCCGCTGCCTAGCCGCTCAGCCTCTGCCTCAGCTGTAATCCCAAAAATGTTTCTGTGGTTTATGCCCGCTCTTCTTCTTATTGCTCTTCTTTCGCTCGCTCTTCTGCTTTTTGCTGTTGCTTTAATCCTTTGTTTATGTTTATGGTAATCCACATCCACATCCACATGAATATCTCGCTTGCACCAATACTAACGCACACTCTGGTGCAATTGTATTTACATAGCTGGCAAATTTAAATTTCGTCACACATTACGTGGGCGGCATATGATTTGCTTTTGCTGCTGCCTATTTGCCTATTGTCAACTTCACTGTCATAACACACACACATACAATTACACATGCACAAACACTTACATACACTGTGACACAAATGCACTGCGACGCGACGTTCCGTTCCGTTTTAGCGTAACGGTTAATGTCCGAATTGCTCGTTAGAATTGAGCATGTAACGCGATTTTAGGTTGCTGTGTGTACATCTATTTTGATTTAATTCCAAATTGATTTTCGTACAGAGCACACTCGCGCCTTTTGTTGACAAAACGGCGTTTCGGCGTTTCGGCGTTTGTAGTGTGTGTGTGTGAAACCGCAATTACTTACGCCTGCATGTAATTTGTATGTTTAATGATTGCTTGATCAATGCACAAATTGCATTACTTTAAAAATTTCGCACAACTTTGGTGTCAATCTAGAAGTTTTTTTTTTTTGTTTGCTCTCCCTCGTTATTTGGCTGCTGATTTAGCTCAACTTGACGAGTTTTGCTTTTATTAAAACGCCGTCGTCCGACACGCAACCGCTCGCTTTGAAACTTCGAAAATAACTGAACAAATTCGAAGCGAAACGAGCATAGGCGAACTCACCTTTGACGCTGACTGCAGCGCCAGCAGAGATGGAGAGTGTGAGAGCGCGAGAAAGTGCTCAACAACTTTTGTTTACAACGCTGCTACAGGCGGTTAGCCAAGGGGGGATGATGGCAACGCCGCAGCGCATGCGTCACAGCTGAGCGCGAGAGCGAGAGCAATAAAACCATTGAGCGCGCATTACATTTACAGAGAGCGGAGAGCAAAGTGCTGTTAAGTTAACAGCATGGTAGCAGGTGCAGTGCCGCAAACAAAACAAAAACAAAAACATTGTCAACAAAAGTAAATGTGCGTGTGTGTTGGTGAGTGTTGTTATGTATTTTGTTTGTCTGTTTGTTTGCTAAGTGTTTGCCAGGCGGCGGCACGTATGCTAATTATGACAATGTTAATACATTTTCCGGTAAGATAATGCAAATGTATGCAAATTAGGCGGCGACAAAATTTTTCAAGTGTCATGCCTTTATTTATTTACTTGGTGTGCTGTATGCAAATAAGAAGAAGACATAAAGTTGAGTTTGCCTGAATAAGTAATAAGTAATACTTGTATCAAGAAACCGTTGGCAGCCAGATTTATTTTCAAGCTTTGAAATTCCAGACAAAGGCAAGCATGCAAAGGATACATTAAAAAAAAGAACTGGTATTTAATAGCTTTATATTAAGAATCCTGCATTAATATCACTGTAATTAATCTGAAGAAGCCACAGCAATGTGCAGGCTACATTCCATCATCTTAACCACAGTACAGCAAGCGCTGCTTCTGATTCTGCATCCCATGCTAAAAGAGAAAAGAAAGAAAACAAAATAAAAACCAGTTGCCTCTCAGTTGCGTTTAGCTAACCGGTTGCGTGTAGCTCTCTCACAGTCTCTCATCTCTCGGCTCTCCCACGAGGTGTGTGTGTGTGAATGCTCTCTGTTGTGCTCTGTTGTGTTAACAGCACATAAAGTTAGCATTAACTCGCCAATTCTGTTGACAGACGATGAGGCTTTTCAATGTCATTATTAGTGTTGTGTTGCGTGCGTGTGTGTGTGTTTGTGTGTGTGAAAGTGAGAGCGTGCAGAGTTTGATGAGAGCACTACATGTAAAATACATGGGCATGCTGAGCGGCAAATTGATTAGAGAGTTGAGCACAGTTTACAATGTGAATTTACCATGTGCTTGTGCTCATTTCAAATGCTGAGAGCAATCTTGATGCGCTGCTCTTGCCGGCATTTGATTGCGTATGGTGCTGCCAACGATAGGTGAGGGGGCGGGGGGCGCTCGCTCTCTCTCTCCCTGGCTTGTTATTGTTAGTGTTGTTGCTGAAATTGTACATTAATAAATGAGTGTTATATGCTTTGTCCTAGTTGACTTCATGACATTCATTCATTCATGGGCCTCACTTTGCACTCTTCGCCCAACAGCCAGCATCCTCCTACGTTGTTGCTGGTCGGCTCTTTGCGCTTCGTTCGGCTTGTTCAATGGCTTTTTAAATGGTCTTTTCTTTGCCTCGTTTCGTCGCTTTTTTAGTGACGCTGTTAATGTCCATGTCAATGTGCTGCTCTTCTTCTTGTTGTTGCTGCTGTTGTTGTTTTGTTAATTGGGTTTTATATTAACTAAATTGTGTATGTTTAACATTATTTATTATTTATTTGCTCTTCGTTGTATGTTTACGTTATAGCACCCTGCATTTATTTTGAATTCGAACTCCACGTAATTTATTTAGGCTGAGTTTCATTTATCTCTGTTGACTTTGTTTACTTTTTTTCCCTGTAATTTGTGCATTTAAAAAATTAATTATTAAGCTTTTTCTATATACATACATTAGTCGCATGTTAATTAAACACTTAATATAGAATTTAAATTAGCTGATATTAATAGAGAAAATACATACTACATACTTATTTAAAGTACAACACTAACATGACTTTACATTCTTTCGCCATTTCCATATTTTCTGCTCATTCCCTTTAACATAATTCTGCTGCTGCTGCTCTGCGCTGATTGGTGGAGATCGTTAAAACAGGTAGAGCGTAAAATTTTTGCGTATTCATCACTCACACACACATGCACACAAGTCTCTTGCATATTCCCTATGAGAGCAAGGGGCGTGTTCATGCTGACCGAGCGTGTCTTGGAATGTGAATGGAAATAACACTAAGAACCCAACTTGTTGCCTACCCTCATGCCTATAACGAGTCCCAAGGTAATTGAACCCACGGTCAGTGCTGCTCGAGGATTGTTGTAGGGCCACTTATGACTAACGATCTGTCATTTCGTTTTGGATAATAAGTAAATTGACAACTTAATATGCATGATAAATGTAATACAATCGTCGCTTTATTAAAGATCTTGATTTTAAGAAATACGGGCTGTCTTTAAGCGCAAGTCTTAGTTGGTTTATTACACGCACACATACGATATGATATACTATAAATAAAGCCAGAACTTTATTAACGTGTGAGAGCTGTAAAGAGAATTCCAAGTAACTAAATTAAATGGTAGTAAAATTTAAGATTATAGCGCAGTGAAATGAGTTTATGTAAATGCTTGTAAATGCTTTTAAAATAATAAAGCAGATTCGAAGTTTATAATACACTTTGCACGTTTATTTATAATTTTATAACATTGGATGCTGCATGCCTCAGAAGATCATTGCAATTAAATAGAGGATTCTTATTCTTATAGGTTACAGTATAGTAAAAATGGCCCTTGGCACCAAATTCTTGATCTATTTCTACTTAATTGGTATCTCAGCACAAATATGACTTGTTTACAATTTTTAAAAATTATGTTTAACTAATTTCTAAGATGTTCCAACATTTTGAGATAAAGTCCCGACTTTTAAATTCAGAATCAGCAATAGTATAAGATCAAATATGCAGCAAAATAAAAATAAAAAGAGAGGGAGGTAAAAAGCTATTTTTGGTCCCTAAGAGGTGCCTAGTAAAATTACATATCGTAAATTACTTTTATGTAATAATAAAGATAATGTTTAAGCTAAAAAAGAAGATTCCATTCGAGAAAATCCATGATAAGTTACATAATTTTGTGGCCTGATTTTCACACTAAGTTACCCTGAATCAACCCATAACTCTTTTAGCTATTTATAGTTTGTCAAGTATATTTATATTTATGAATGTATGTGCTAGACATTATAATTAAGCTCTTGGCTAAAACCCAATTAAACAAACATTTATAAAGTTGCAGTAACTTTAGCACTTTAAATTAATTTCTGCCCATTTGCATGATGTATTTCCATTAATTTATATAAATTTATGCAATTACTTTTGTTTATTTACTTGGCCTGCACTGTCCGTGTCCGTGTCCGTGGCCAAATGCCTCCTCCTGACCCCCCAACCGCCCTTTTAATACGGCTTCTTCACACTGCGGTGGTTTGTCCTTTACTGTTTTGGTCTGTTTATCTGTCTGTGCTCGTTCACACACACACACAGACATGCGTATGTGTGTATATAACTATAGTGCAGTCTGTATCTCTGTTTGTGTGTGTGTCTGTAGATTCATTGTGCAAGTGCATTGTCCTTGCAAAATATTTGGGTCACTTTTGTTGTCGCTGCTCAGTTTCGGTGGATCAGTACGCTTTGGGGCAAAAGGGGCGTTTAATTTTTTATTGACTCGACAGTGGAGTCTCGCAGTTGGAGTCGAGTCGCAGTCGAGTCGTTCGAATCGTATCGTAGTCCATTGAGTCCATTGAGACTACGGCGACACAATTTAAGCCTGGGCATTGTTTGCGACACATGTTTGACGTGTACAAATTTAATTTAATTTATTAAAATAATTATGCGCCGTTTGGCGTAGCAGCACAAAAGCAAAGCAAACCAAAAGAAATTACCATGAATGGACGCTCGGACGGACGGACGTACATGCTGCTGACCTGCAGACAGTCTGACCGTAAGCCAAAGCCATTGAATAAGTTTTAATGATGATTGCTGCAACGTGGCAGGCCAACGCGACCAACAACCGACAGAGCCAAAAAGTAGACGTTGCCGTTGCCGTTGCCGTCGTCGTATACGTAACCGCATTTAAATTTGTCGCAGTTGCGTCAATATAAGAGAGAGCCCCAGTGCATACCTGTACATAGAGTAGAGCATAGAGTAGAGCAGCCTTCGATGTCGACGACGATGTCCGTAAGCGACTTGATGGCCAGTCAAGGAAGCACAAGCATTACCGGGACCAGAACCAGGACTCAGGCAGAGGCAGAGGCAGGCCAGATAGACATTGTGCCTGGACACATGCGAATGTCAAGAGAATTGCCCATAACTGAGGGTGTTGCACCACTTATGGCTTGCAGCTTAGGGGAGAGAGGGCGAGTGCGAGTGCTGTGTGCTGTACGTCACTTTGTCAGTCAGCCAGTGCGTCAATGACAGTCAAATAATTGACAGTAGTTGCGTGTTTGTGTGGCCAATCATGTGCCACGGCTGTCTAACTAACCAGCTGCTGCCCAAGCTTATGCTCAAGCTTTGACTTTCGGCTAGCGATGAGCACGTGACACGAATGCAACAATACACTAATGATCAATTAGTCTGTAATGAGAACAGGAGCACATACATTTAAATTGCTAATTGAGCATCAACTTTACTTGCTGAGAAATGTCTTATACTTTAAAATATATTTATTTGAGGTTAGAGTGAAACTTGGTCGAGCAGAAGCTTCTGATGGTTTCATATATCGAACTTGTTCAAAGATCTTAAACTCTATTGAAGTCATTGGGACATATTTTGTAGCAAAACAATTCTCAAGTCTAATAATCTCTTGAATATTTACATATAGTTGGGTTTCATTCTTAAAAGAGAGATAATCTCGATATTGCGTATCCCAAAGAGAGCGAATTTTCTGATTTATTTCTGGTATCGCCCTGAACAAACTGAATGATGTATATTATATCTTTTTAACTATAGTGAATGTTATTATGATATTTAGCCAGATAAGTGACCAACTTTAGAATAAGTTTGCATAAAAATCTCAATTTCGATTTAAAGTGATTTACGATACTTTCGCGAAAATGCGACGATATTTGGGAGCCGTTATCCATCTCACAGGCCCAACACTAACTTGACTGCACTGCCTTAAATTTCTTGTTGTGTGACTGTTTATTTTCTTCTTTTATATTTTTGCGGCTGCTCATCGTCAGAGGAGTGGACAGGACAGCGTTTATTATGGCAGATAGGACACTCACTCTGGCTGAGTCGTATTTGCAGTTGTGTGTACGCAAAGAGTTATGCTCTTCACCAGGGTGTGGGTTTGTGTTCGGGGAGAGGGGAGCGGAGCATGGATTTTAATTTTTATTGCACTGCCGTCGTAATGGTCGAAATTGGTTAAGAAATTAGGGTAAATTAGGGGTTGGCAATGTGTTATTAGTGAACCCGGCTCAACATTCGAGTGCAACTGCCACAGACTGCCACCGAGTGAGTGAGTGAGTGTGTGTGTGTGTGTGCTGTAAGTGTGAGCCTGCCTCTTACATCGAATGTATCTTTGCATCTGCTGGATGCAGTGAGTGGCAACGAAGGGGCGTACATATTTTCGCAATGGGAACAACTTTGAATAAAAGTACAAAAAATCATTATGAGAAGTGCGACACTGTGACAATGCGAAACCAGTGAACAGTGACTCGAAATTAAACAGTGGCGTTACCCTGGGCTCAATCACACAAGGGGTTGCTGCACCCAAACTATAATTAATGGTAGCATAGAGCGGAAAGTGTTTGACTAATCGATTGTTAATGAATGACAGTTGGATTGTATTTCATATAAAAACTGCGTCACTTGAGCGTTGCAATTGCTCCAAATTAATTCGATTCACGTTCCATGTGAACCGAGCTGCGAATGTTTTGTCCACAATGTGGGCAAATTGTTTGGTAATCATTATTAGTAAACAAAACAGAAAACTAAAACTAGCAGCACGTCAGTTGGTAATTGAGCTACAGTTTATTAACAAAACCAACTAAATAAGTTATTATATTGGTGCTATAGAATATATTGAATAAATTGTTGAATGAAACACACTTTTGCAATTAGCAATATTTTATAGTTAGATTTTATGGCTTATTTACTTTATTGCCGCCTTAAAGTTGCAGTTGGAATTTAAGCTAAACAAAAGAAAAAAACGCTCGACTAATCTACATATTTTTATAACCCTAATACAGAATTTTAGTCTTTTTATTTAAAAAGAAAACTTGTTCTCGCCACGCGAACAGAATCTGAAAGCAGAAGTTTTTATTGCTTACAAACTAGCAGAAGATTGTTAAGATTAGAGTAAATCTTAAAATTTCTTTTCTGCTTGTTTACAAAACAGATGTTACCTAATTTAAAATGATCTGAATTAACATTTACAATTTGTTTGAATGCATAATTAGTCAAATTTTTCCAATACTTGACTTGGCTATAAACAAAACATAATAAAAAAGATATCACAACTGTACCCCTTTCTACTTTTTATTTGACAACACCACTGCTCTGGGGCCCGCATATTTTGATATGACGCTGAAGGACGTGTATGGAAGCCTGGCCAAGTGAAGCACTGACCAGCCCCCAATTGGTAGCTGCTGCGGTCGCAAGAGCCTTCATTTCCGCAACGGCCAACGGCAAGCTTCAATTTATTAATTTCAAAAGAAATTATTTTATAACTGCATGGCTGCCCATTGGCTCAGCCCGCTCCCATGAGCTTGCTGCATATAATTAGAGCGCCTGGCAATTGCCAGCCCAGCACGCTGGGCTGGGGCTTACTCTATGGTGTTGGATGTGGCTCAATAGCCTTTTATTTCAACGCTCATTGGGGCCACTGGGCGTTGACATGCTATGACACAAATTACCCCAACGACGAAAGCTAATCAAAGCAAAACATTTTTCAGACGCAAATTGCTTGCGATCAAAATGCGAAATAAAAATCGCATGCAAATGTGAGTAAATATTTAATTTAATTTGCACCAAAGCCAAAGGGGGGCGCGTACACTTTGCGGTTCTGCAAGGGGGCGTGGTATTTGGCATTTGACGTGTGTAATAGCAGGCAATATCAATTTGTTTTATGAATTGCAATGGCAATAACTTGAATATAGCAAAACCCCACCCCACCCCCTTAATGTTGTCGATGGCAGCTAGACAGACAAGTCGCAGGGGTGTAAAGGGGCAACCTTTGTGGTGGGCAAGGGGGTGGCAGAAGTATGAAAGAAAGTTCAGCGGTGTCAATACATTTTGCACATTTCTTCCGCTTCATTTCCTGTAAAGGAGCGTAAATTCATAGTGATTGGATTTTATCAGCGTGGCCTCATCTTTAACACACACACACACACGCAGACACACACATATACATACATATGATAGCGCTTGGGAACTGAACCTGGGTATAGGACATGGATATGGACATGCCAATCGATTGGTTACGCAAGTGAAAAATTATTTTTGTTGCGTATTTTTTATGTGCAGCCATTACTGCAAAATTGTTAGAGATAACACACACACACTGACACACACATACGCACAAGCATTTAATGGTTCCATCTTTTTTTTTTTTTGCGCAAGGGTTCTTTTGATTTTTTGACTTTTGTCAACTTTACTCAATGCAGCATCAAATTGCTGGCATGTGTCGTCTCCGCTGTTTTGATTTAATGCTGCATTTACATAAAATATTTCCCTCAATCTGCGTAGGGGTAATTGCCAAGGGGCAAGGAGCAAGGGGCGACGGCTGGGGTTGGGGTTGGCTATATTATCTGTGACGACTTTGCTGCATAAGTCACAAGTTTGCAATGTTGTTGTTATGCTTTGATCGGTTGCGTTGATAGATGCTGCGCTTGGATTAGAATATTGGCTCGCCTGGCCTGCTTAAGCTGTTGGGCGTGGCCAGCAGGGCGGGCGTGTGTGCGCTCCAGCTTTAGCTGGTAAATTGAAATTGCGTCTGGCCGGGACGCGGCATGGAAATTGAAAGCTGTCATGACTGTTATGCTGTTAAAAAATAGCGCAGCTGTTGAGCACATCTCACATCTAACACATCTAAGCTCTGGCTTAGCCTGCCGGCTTTGGCTGGGGTGATGGCGGGTGGCTGTTGGCTGGTGGGCGTGGCCCTAGCATAGGGCACACTGATAACATCTCATGCAATTGCTTCGTACTGCCAGCTGAGGTCCTTGCCAGATTTGTCACACTCTCAACGTATCTGTTTAGCATTATCTTTGCAGAGAGCGAGAGCCAACATGTCCATGTCCACTTATGTAAGGATTTGCTGATTGTATTGTGTTATTTTTGTATTCTCAAGTGTGGGTGGGCTTAAGCTGTTACCTTCTGTCAACGTCAGCAATAAAATATCTATTTTGAATGGGCTGGTTCTTGTTAATTTTTTAAAAAAATGAGTAAATAAAAATGTAATTATAAAACTGACCTAAGCTCTAACTATTGAACAGAAGATGCTAAATGAAATTTCACAAATTAAATTATTTATTGAAAGAGCAAATGAAAGTTAATAAATGCCATTGCACATTGATTCCAAGAACCAAAGCTTCGAGAGCCTCAAGCTATTCAATAGAATTTTTCCATCAAATGTTTGATTGCAAATAAAAAGGGTGTTAATACCAATTAAGGATTAACATTACTCAATTCTGAAAGCGTTACCGCATGTTGTGTACAGATTACATTTTCTTAACACCTTTTTCAAGTTATACCATATAGATTTTTATATTTTCGTTTATTTTTATGTTATTAACAAATCTTTTTTTGACAATTAGCAATATTTTATCTAATCAATTCAATCTCTAATTTTAATATTATTACAAGTAAAATTTATTGCCCGATTCGCTATAAAAAACTCAACCACAAAAATCGCAATGAAATTAAAAGCCTTGCGTATATATGTGTATATTTTATATACTTATACATATATGCACTATATATAGCTCGGAAACTAAACAGTGCCGTAGCGCCCCCGCTGGCAAGCAACCCTCATTAACCACAAATCCTTTACTTAACAGTACGTAAATTTCTTGGTCGCCTTCAAGCAAAAGCTAGGAAGAAGCGGTAATTTATATGCGCATATCATTTGACCTTGAGACCAGCATTAAAAGGTTCCCCTTTTTTCGGTAAGGACTGTCAGGCACAAGCAACTGTCGCCCCGTGTGAGGCGAACCGTCTAATTAAACACTCACATAGAGAAATAAATTTGGGTCACATCATTAAATAAATATAAATGTGTGTGGGCGCCACAGTGTCTGGCAAAGAGTGTTTTTGGTTTTATTTACTTTTGGTTTTATGATTTACATAAAATCAGTAGAAGAAAAAGTTAATTTATTTCCAAGCCTTTTGGCTTTTACTGCTGCTGCTGTTGACTTGGCCCCAACTTGACTTGACTTGACGTTAACTTAATGTTAACGTTTTCCCCTGGCTGGAATAAGGATGCATCTTTAAAGCGGCCACCAAGCACCTCAATTAAGATATTAAACCCCATACACTTAGTGCTCACACACACGCACTTTGTGTGTGTGTTGGAAAACTTCGGTCGTCTGGTGTGGCGTGCAAATATTGTAGCATGCTTTTTGGGGCTCAGCATTTGGGTCTAATTTTATTGCTGCCTATTATAACACACATATACATATGAATATGCGTAACAACTTTAGAATGTATGTGTGTGTGAGTGTGTGTGTGTGCTGCAGAGCTCAAAGCAGCTTTACTTGCTAACATATGGACAAGAACTTGTCTGTGTGTGTGTGTGTGTCTGCGTCCGTATGTGTATGTGTGCGTGTGTTGACTGCCTGCCTGCTTGTTCCATTCATTGTTTGTTGGCATCATGCCTCTGTTACTGTTCCTGTTTGCTGTCTATCTCTATAGCTGTCTCTATCTCTTTTGCTGTTACTGTATGTGTCCGTCTGTCTGTCTGTATGTCCGTCTGTCTATCTGTCTGTCTGTGGCAGTGCAAATTTTATATAATTACACTTTGCGCATTTTCACAATGAAGTAACAATGTTTTAATTAAACCATTGGAAAGCCAAATAACTCTGTGCTCTGTGTTCTGTGTGTGTGTGTGTGTGTGTGTGTGCGAGTGTATGCTTGTGTCCATGTATGTGTTGTGGAATTGCCAGCAAACTGACAAACAACCAAAACGGGGTTAGTGTTAAGCAGCAAATAACAGACAGCTGCATTGAGATTAAAACGTTTTACGGTGTTGGCCAACAGTCAGATAACAAATTTACAGCCTCTTCTTTGTATTTACGAATATGAATTAATCTACAGATATTCATATCTCCCAAATAGCACATATCACAAGTAAAATTAAGTGAAAATTACTGGGAACACCAATTAAAAGCGGCAGTTCCAATTTGTCAATTTTGAGTCAAAGTTTAACAGTTTATGCCAAAACTGTTCTGACAGTAAACAGATATGTATTTGCCATGCCATTTTGAATTCGTCTAATTATAAGCTAGAACTTGTAACTCTGTCGCAGGCCAACTGTCTAGACAGGCTCTAGATCGATATCAATACTCCAAGACTTAAAACGAAATGGAAAGCTCTCTTGTAATTAAATATTTATATGCACAAGCTGTATATTAACATTCTTTTAAATAAATTAATTTCCACAATTCCAATTAATATCGCTAAATCATTCAAACTTTCACAAAATTTTCTTATATATAAAAACTGGAAGTCCTTATCAATATGGTAGGCCATAATTTTGTAGTAATTTCTACAATGGATTATTATTGATTGCGTTGATTAAGGAATCAAATAAGAATTGTTGGAATATTGTTACAAATATAGTTTTCAATCGTCAATTACAATATATTTTAAATGGCAATATTAAATTATAAAACTAATTTTCAAAAAATATATATAAAATATAAAATATATATAGTTGGATAATATTAAATTTAAGGATATGATCATATAATCAATAGTAGTAATCTAATTGTTTGATTTGATCTTTGTTTTCGTTTGATCTTTGTTTTATCATTTTCGCACTATTATTTTCTATTAAATTAAGTCCTGTTGCTAAGGGCATTTTTAAGTTGGTCGCATAGCAAAGACTACTCGAGTGTTATTGCCCAATTGTCGTATCAAGTTCGTCGATCGATCGCATAGCAAAAGACTACGCGGGTCTTATTGCATTTAGCTACATTGTCTAAATCGAGACAATAGCTAATAGTTTAACACAGCTTAAGTCGGGCCTGTTAGTTTAATTACAATCCACATATACACTTACATATCGTTTTAAGTGCTTTGTCTATTTGAGACAAATACTTAATATAATAAACTTGCAAATTTAATATAACCGAAAATCGTGAAAAGTGTTTTAGTTTTCGAACAAAAAACGGTTTTAAAAATAGCTACTGAAAAAGCTCAACACTAATTATAAGAGAATTATCTATGGAAGAAAAGAATATCTAATAAATCAAGCGCTTAAGACACAACAATAAGGGCTGCAAATAATTATATCATGGCTTTAAAGTGTAAAAAAAAGTATTGATTGCTCATACGTTGTATTTCAAAAGCATGTATTTTATGTTGTTAAGCTCATTAAGCCATATTTAATACATATGTTGCTAGCAAAGGCATCGGCATCAGTTCACACTTGAAAAAACAGGCAACACTTTGAGTTAACGCGTTTGCTTACGCAGCAGCTTTCAGCTGCAAGTGTAAAATTCTCACACACACACAAACACACGCGCGTAAACGCACACAAGCCAAGACGCTCAGATGTATGCTATACAAAATGTTGTATGCGGCAGACGGCGTAATGCTTAAAGCAAACACAAGACCAAAAGCTGTCTGTTATATGAATTAACACACATGCACACACACGCACATACACACGCACACGCACACATATACTTATACTTAAACGCACAGTTGCCCTTAGAATCGTTGGACGCTCTAGTTGCATTGCACAAATTGCTCACGAATCTTAAATTGAATTGTTAAGCTATGTTGTTGCTGATGCTTGCTGCTTGCTGCTGCTGCTGCTTGCCACACGCATACTTGTAGCTGCGGCTAGAGCTCAACTCTATTTCATAGATACTTTTGCACTGACGCGCAACTTTTGCTGTGGCTGGCAAGTAAAATTGCATTCGCCTTTGTCAGCGTTGAGTTTGTTTTATCTAATTGCTGTTGCCTCCTCCTGCCTGTAAGCAAGCAACCCCCCCAAGAACCGCCCCAGCCTTACATATGTGCTACACACACATACACACACCCATCTCAACACACATGCAGCGAGCAGATAAAGTGCTTGTAACTTGTAGCTGTTTATATATGACGCATAGTTTATCTTCTTGCTAACTGTCTCAGCTGCGCTTTTGTTTGTGTTGGTCAAGAGCTTTTTACAAATTAGCTAGCTAACGGAAATGCAAACCTGACGCAAAATGGGGGTTGCTTCTATATGTGTGTGTGTGTATTTTGCGCCCTTTCATGCTGAGTCGGTACTTCCGGCGTATTTATAATTTATTTCCTGTCGGGCAGCTGCTGGCCAAACTCAAACTTTGCCTTGGCCAATTTATTATCCAGTTTAATTGGAAAATTCTGATTTCCATTTTAACGAATTAGCACCTGCGACAAGCGCTCTTAATGAGTTATACAGCAGCCACGACTCGCTTACGCTTCAGCAGAAGAAAATATTATTTATATGTACGTATGGATTTCCAACAGCTTTTGGTTTGTAAATTACATTTTTCGTGCCTCTGCCTGCGCCTGCTTCCACATATAAGTTGCAAGATTTATATGACAAATTTTATTTAATGCATTTTTATGTGCTGAAAGCCCAAAGGACAGCGCCCTTTTGCCCTGCGCCACATGAACGTGCATGTCTGCGTTTGTTTATACTCTCGCCGGCACTGTACACTGGGCACTGGACTGAGCCCATATTTATTTTTTGCACATTGCGGGCAGCTTTTGTTGACCGCAGTCAGCTTAAGCTTTTGCCCTTTAAACAGTTTTAAAATACAACGTGTTCTAACAATAAAAACAATTTGAATAAACACATAATATGGCAAAAAAATACAAAATTGTGTGTGGTGTTATAAAAAACTTGATCGCCACAATTAAATTTGTTTATTGGTTTAAATAAATACATATACAGATTGTTAAGCTTCTTTGCAATTTATGCAAAATTGTTGTACGCATTTTGCATAATAGAAAAAAATGCAATCAGTTTGTTAATGCGATGCATTTTGAGTTATCTGCACGTGAGATTTGATTAATAAACGCGCTGATTTTCCCACCAATTATGTCAATTTGTGTTTAATTTAACGAATTTGAATTTCTACATTATTAAAATTATGTTTTAAAGTACTTGTGCACAATGCCAAGCATAACTGAAAGGATTAGTGATTGTTTGGCTAAGTGAGTTTTGCTTATAAATTGTTATGGAGTCGGTTTAGACCCCAAAGTCCATATTTATAGTTAAATTATTCTGTTAAGTTCGTCTCTCTGCATGGAAAAGCAACAAAAATAAATAAACAGATTATAAGTTTAAGTTATTTCTTTTTAAAATACGATCTTATAGCTTGCAAAATGGAAATCGCAATCAAGAGAACACGCGTTCCTAAATAATAATGAAGAAGAACGGTGAAGATTAATTTAATATGATATCATCAATATTTCAATCTAATAAATAAATAATTATTTGTAGTATCAAGCCCTACATACATATTCTATATTCTATTCTATTCTGCATTAAAAAATATTAAGAAAAGAACAAATGCAAATATAAGACAAGCCATTTAACTGCCTTTACTTTGTTTACTTTCATATCTATTAGAATTTTATGTATGTTAGTTCGCAATTATTTTTATGCTATCAAAGCTTATACCACATTTCTTATTCCTTTTCTAATTATCAGAACTTAGAGATAGAACTTAGAATTAGCAGGTTTAACTACTAAGCGATGTATTTTAACCTTTTTAACTATTAATAATTAACAATAATTGATTGGGTTATCCCCAATCCTTGCAACTAATGTTGGATCTACTTAACACTTCCAAACTATAAGATTATCAAATTTAAAATAATAAAAAAAACTCATTTTCAAATACTTTCAATTTTAACTTTAAATATTTTTTGTAAGCATTTTTTTTTACAGTCGACTGTTCATAGCTGACATTAAATAAATAAATACAAACTATAAATGCTTATAGAATATGTTTACCCATTGTACAGGGTCGCATACAGTCATCTATGTCCAACTCGACTCTTTGAATAGTTCATCAACTAATTAGTTTTAGAAGATAAAAGTGTATTAAGAATGCATTATTACATATTCGTTTCCTTATTTGTAGCCTATGAGCCTCAGCCTATTTATTTGTAAGCTAGCCATAAATAAAAGTGCTGTACATATATGTACATATATGCTTGCATTTTATAAAACATTTATTTACATTGCATTTTTTGCTGTTTGTATTGACTTTTTCATTTGGACTTTGAATTAACAAAAAGCAAACACAATAAAACGAGTTCTTAATCGCCATTGTATTGCGGCTCAATGGAAATCCCTGTCTATACTTAAAAAGGCGCACAAATAATAATAACAAAAGCCCACCAGAGGAGTTCACCAGTATCAAACTCCCCGTTATACGCATTTGCCCAATGGTCATGCGTTTGGCATTAAGAGCACGTGGACTGGGCGCAAAGCGGATTTCCGTTTATTTTTATAGGCTGCATTTCAGCCCAGCCCAGCCCAGCCCAGGATGATAGCCATCGATGCAGTTATTATTGGCATTGTAATAGTTGTGGCTGTTATATTTCACTTTTTTTTTAACATTACACTTGGGCAGCGTTTAGTTTCAATTAAAACATCGCAGCTTGTGGTTAGAAAATGAAAACAGAGAGCAAACAAATTTAACTACATGCAAAAATACATGGTTAATAAAAAAAATGACAAGCTAGTTTACGGCACTACTTTGGGGACTTGTTTTATAACAACAAATGCCCTGTGCATGACAGTTGCAAGTTTTATGGCGGCGCAGTTAGTTCGACCAACTGTGAAATAGATAATAACATATACATATGTCATACACTATCAAAAAACAAAAATAAAAAAAAGGAATGTACAAAGGTAACGAGCACATAAATTTAATTAAAAATCTAAAAAATGTCAACAGCCAGGTCGCATGCACAGCATAAAGCATTTCAATACACACATTCCATTGGGCAGGATAATGGTTTAATCAACGCATACAGCATGCGTGTGAAAGTGCACACCTTTTTAATTAGCATTGCAATAAAAAACGTGGTTTTCGCATATTTATTAAACACTAATTAGTAAATTTGTAAACGAGGCATTGTAAATTAATATTTGATTTATAAATTGAACATTGGACATTATTGAATTGGGTGATGTTAGTGCAATGAGTTTAATATATTTTAGATAAAACAATTAAATAATTATGTAAGAATGGAAACATTAATTGCCGTCAAATCTAACTAAAAACAGAAATAATTTAATATCAGCAGCAGAAGTTTGCCAATTTTTTTGATTATTAATAAGCATTTGATTTTAGTGGGCAGAATCGTAAAAAATGGTTTGAATCTTTTAAAATGGTTTTTTATTTTTATTTACTTTATATAAATAGCCAACAGGACTTCTGCGTAATTTTGTTCTTCTCTAAGCTTTTCAGAACCATCTTGAACTTTTAGAACAGCTTTACACTTTTGATTTTAATTTAATATTTCTATTTATTTCACTCTGCATTTCGAAAGTTTTTTGTTTCATTGGCATTAAAGCTTAAAAAACTTGAAGAAACTGCTTTAACAACAAGGGAGTTGGGAATGTGCATAACGTAGAATTATTGATACTATTACAATTATTATATTTAATTGTTATTAATACTAACTTTTGGGAATAAACGCAGTTCTTTATCTAGCTTTTAACTAGCTGTTTTACAAAAAAGAAATCCCAATCATTTTTAATTGTCTTTAATAATGCCCTAATTGAAATATATATATATTATTTTTTAAGCTTTGCTGCTTTTTTTTTTAATCTTCTTTTAAATTGAGACAGCAATAAGTATTCAAATCTTATAACTAAACAGTTTCTTTAAACTATTTTAGGATTGCACGTTCCTAGATTCTATCGCTGGTTGGTAGGTCGTTCCGATGCAGACGGGAACTGCTGCACAGCCTTGTTAGCCGTCGCGCGAGGGGATTATTTTATTTTACCTTGTGCTCAGCTATTACATCTCTGACTAGTTGAATATTTAGGTCTTTCCGTATGTTTTCGTTTCGAACGTACCACGGTGCCCCGGTGATAGTCTAAAGGATTTTTGACTGACTCTCTGGACAATATCAATATTGCTACTGCTGGCGTTCCCCCATATGGGAGCCATAGGTCGAGATGGGAATAATAATAAAATTTGAAATATTGTTGCAATATTCAAAGCAAAGTAATCGAGAGTAACCTTTGCTCGGAAAGTTAGTTCTGTAATCTAATCTGATTAGTGAATTTGGTAAATAATATTGCAAAGCAGCTCTACATTCCCACTTTTAGCTTATGCTTTCATTCCATTTGCAAGGGGTGCTCAAAACTTTAATTAACGCTGACAGCAAAGGTCGAGTGTGCCACCTATGAGAGGCAGGAGCAGCAATGTTATTTGCTTGATACAAATCCAGAGCTATTCGAAATGACTTAAGCTCTTTGTGCGTAAAACACTCAACATGTCTGGCATTTGTTGAGTGTATTATATAGAAATGTTGAACTTTGATTGTTTTGGCTTGCACAAAAGCTGTAGCTGTATCTTTGCGATACAGTCTCATTCACAATTTTGAAGTCGCTGCTCAGCTGCGCAAGCTATCAGCAGTCCCTAAAATGTCTCGAACAGATTCCTTGACTAGCTCTTTGCCAGCAAGTGCAGACAGTTTTCCGAGCACCACAAATGAAAACCCTCTTGGGTGCAGCTGCTTGACTTTTGTGAGTCTGAGTGTGAGTGCTTTGGTAACAAGACTCGCTGTTATCATTATCAGCAGCAGGCAACAGTCAAGTCAACTCGAGTCGAGTCATAAAACAACAAAGACTCTACAAACTGTTTGAATTATGTGTTATGTTGCATTGAGTTGAGCTTTTGACCAGGCCAACTTTCAGACTGCCCGCACGCTTGCAAAATAAAATTACAAGCACACAGTTCGCCAGAGGTTACATCTATCTTAAAAACTCATTATCTTTGGCAAGAACTTTTTAAGCAAGCTGAAGCCCACATGTTGGCTCCTTGGACTCAATAAACTGTCTTTAATGCGTTCTCTTTGTCTTTGTTGCGTCAAATGTTGCTTCAACTTCATATCTTAGATAATCAACACATTCGGGGCGCACTCATTGTTTTGTTGTGTGTGTGTGTATTTGAGGGCGCTAACCAAGAGCCAACAATTAGAAACGAGCAACAACTTCAAGTGTTGCTCACACTCACACACACACACACAGGCATCGCACCCTTAACTAGTTGTCGTAAAAATAATTGCCCACTACTTAGCAGTCCAAATGGCCAACTGGCTCTTGGTATTATCTCTACCGCTCACTCTTGCCGCCCCCCACCCACATTTTCTCAGTGCTCTTAGCTCTCTTTAATTCTATATACGCCTTGTTGAACTTAACCAGCTGCAGTTAAAGCTCCATGCAACTACAAAATAACAACAAATGGCAATAGAAATAGCATTAGACAGCATTAAAATGTTTAATTGTAAATACAATTGTTAAATACCCTAGGGAAACTATTACGTGGGTGAGCCACCACAAATTTGTCGCAGCGCTTAACCCGTGCAATAGACAATGCACCACATTTTCCCTTAAATATTGACTTGAATTGGAAATTAATTGAATGCTTATTAGGAACATTAATTAACGTTAAATGATTTCTGCTATCCCCTTTATTACCCCTGACAAATACAAGAAAATAGGAGAAAACTGATGCAGCCAATGAATTGATTTTGATTTGATGCATTATAACATTTTTATAAAAAAATATATAGGGGTATCATTAAGCTGTGCAAATGTAGCTAACTGCTACAGGCGTGGCAGACTCCATAAAATGATAACCAAAACCGGAAGTGTCAATTATACCCATTCTGTCTGTTTGTCCGTCTGTATGAGCAACCAGAACTCAGAGACTATAAAAGTTAGAAACATAAGCATTTCTTCTATATCCGAAGCAGATCGCTTTTATTTTTGCTTTGATTTAATTTCCCCAACCCTCTGAAAACCTCATATCCCTGCTTCACCTTAAAAAGACCCAATCAATCCAGTTGGAAGGAACTACCCAAGAACAGCTATCGAGTGTTAAATATCTTACACTGGAAAAGTGTCTAACATTTGGGCAGCTTCTAATAGAGACATACAAAATACAAGAACTTCGATCGATCTTCGATCATTAGTAGAATGAGTAGCATGCATGATCATTATGATTTAATGCAGTACAGATTTGGGGGATCGCAGTCCTAAGCAACTGTCCCTGGCTCGTGCGCTGTTTCAGACTCAATAGGGACCTCAATAGTTCTACATACTGATCAGACACAAACTCCAGAGACACTATAGTTTGCTTCAAAGAGGTCTTATATCGGTTTGTCCTTTAAAACGATTAGAACAGCGAGGATTTACAATAAGAATTTTAGTAGTCAATGAGACTCTCTTAAATAAAAATGTTTATTATTGAAAAAAAACGTCCACAATATTTAACAATCGGACAAATATAGACACCGAAATGTCTCAAATGCATTTGAGTTTCGATATACTTTTCGATTAAGACATTTTAAATACCCTTTAGCTAAACATATGTAGAATATATGTTCGTTTAGCTAGTTATTATATTTATTTTGTAGCATTTATTATTGCCGTAGGGTAGCGGTGAGTGCGCTGCACATATTGCAAAATTTATCAAAAAAAAAAAAATGTTTATACACGCACCACGTTGTCTTAAGGTGGTGCTAAGCGCTTTGCTTTTGCACGGGCGCGGCTGGTAAATAAAAATGGCAGCAACGCCCCACAGTATGAAAGGGAAGTGCAGCTGAGCCTGGATGCTGGAGATGCTGGATGGTTGTCTGCGCTGCTTGGGTGCTGCTTGGATATTGCCTGGACTTGAACCGGCAGTCAACGGGGTCGTAGTTCATTTCGTTTTACTTTGCTTTTCCGCTTGCTACTAAATTCAAACACTTTGCCCGTTAGCAACGGCAACGCACAGAGCGAAAGAGTGAGCGAGTGAGAGAGGGGGGGAGGGGGAGTCAGCGCCAGAAGACAATGGTTCACAAATTGTAGAAAAGTCGCATGTAATAAAAGTGCTGGCTGCAACCGAATTGTATCTGTAAGATACAAACACAATTCCACAACAGGCGTTGGGCAGTGGGCGATGGGTGATGGGCGCTGGGCGTTGGGTGGTGGGGGTAGCCTGCTACCAGCATTTATATTGTATTTACCTACTTGTTTCTTTTTATTATCTACAAATGCTTAGTGCTCTGGCTCTCTATACGCTCAGCGAAGCTGAAAAAACAAGTCGAGCGTCGCTTGCACTGCGCTCCGGGTATAAATATTTATCTTTTTTCTATAGTCTTGATTCTTGCTATTTGTTATTTATTTTTTTCGCATGCATGTGTATTAGTGTATACGTGTGTTATTTGCAGCAGGCGCTTTTGTTTTAAGGCAATCGGAATCCGGAATCGGCAAAAGGCAAAAGCAACGGTACGAGAAAAATATTGTCTATTGATTGATTGTTTGTTCTACTTGCTACTGCTCCTGCTGCTGCTGCTGCTGCTGCTGCTGCTGGAGCATTTGCCAACTGAACGCATGGGCCTGGGCCCGGGTCGCATTATTAGATACAATTTATTGTGCAGCAAAGTGGAATGGCAGGCGCAGCAGGATTATTGTTTATTTTATGACACGTGGCCAAAGAGCGAGCCCAAGATCCAAGCCAAAGGCGCTGACACGCGCAAGGACCCTAAGCCTTTGCTAATAATACCAATAAGCAAGCAGCATAACATACCATACCACTGTCTTTCAACTATATTAATAATATTTGTTTATCTCGAGTGGGGCACATAATAAGAAAGCAGCGAGCCTTGGATGGGCTAAGCGACAAAATAAAAACCTCAACTATATACAATTTCAATGCAGTTCAGGCAAATGTAACTGACTAAAAAAAATACTTTACATGTTGGCTAAAAGAGTTTGCATGTGGCAACAACATTCAGCTCGACTCCATTTAATACACACTCTTGTTTACACTGTTCTTTCTCTCTCACTCTCTCTCTCGCTCTGTCAGTCTCAAGTCTCGCTGCGTATGTCAGTTGGGTTAGTTACTTAATTGAATAGTTTGTTTTTGACATAATCTTCATGGGTCTTTTGTTTTTAATAGCAATACACACACCCACACACTTACACATGCAAAAGAAAAACAAAGACGTTACATGGTGACGTAGACACATCGTTAGGCATAAAGGCAGTTGATGACAATCAAATTGCTTTCATGGGTAGTGCGAAAACTATGCGCCGGCAAAATATTTAAAAGATGTAAATAAATTAACTAAAGCAAAATAGTTTGTAACTTATGCTATTAGGACATAAAGAAAGACTGAGGGATCATCTGCAGTTCATTTTATGCATTAAGTTTTTTGATTTAGATTTTAGATTCCACTTATATTGCATTTAGGCGATTCAAATTCGAGAATCCTATTAGCTGTAATTTATAAAGTCTTTAAGCTTGGCTTTAATTAATATATCACAAATAGGCAGCGTTGTAGAATTTTTCAATTATTGTCACAAAGGTTTTTCCTGCCTTTAGCATTTCCCTTGACCAATGCCGCACAGCAAAGTCACAGCTCAATTCTCAGGCCTATTTTCCTCGCCCTTTCCTTTGTTTAGTCGTTTTCCAAACACATTCAATGCATTTCAATTAAGACCATATATCATAGAATTCTTTTTACTTATTTGCGCTTTTCTTTTCCATAAATGCTAAGCATTGAAATTTCTCTATTTCTCTCTCTATCTCTTTTAAAGCCGATGCGATCAACTCTTTTGTTCAGTGCTGTTTTGACTGGCAACACTTTATCAGACTTTTCTTTGGGCTTACACCTGCGCCGGCCTTCAATGCATTTCGGACTTTACTTACATAATATTTAACCTTTTCCTGCTAATCCCCAGCGATAATATCATAATAGTCCACTTATGCTCATTGAGAAAAACTGTTGGAGCAACCCGCTGCGCACCTTTTGCCTAGGAGCATTCAAACCACTTTGAGTGCTGTCCAGGCGAGCCAGCAGCAGCAGCATCATCATCATCATCATGACCAGCACAAAAATCTTAGCCCACACGGCCGAATGCTTACATAGAAAGGCATTTTGGGACAGGCATTGTTAGAGAGCCTGTTAGTCAAACGGCGCAATGCCAGCGAACAAAAGACCCAATCGAGAATGCCTCAATGTCCACAGTGAGTGAGAGAGTGTGTGTGTGTGTGTCTGTGTCTGTGTGTGTGTGAGGCATGCGTATGTGTGCGAGTACTTGCTGGGGTTATGCTCACTCGCATTAGAGCTTAGAATTCAAGGCTTCATCATCAACTTGTGGTCATCAGCTGCTGTTAACCAATGCGTTGTGTGTTTGGCACTTTAGGCGCCATTCAATGAAGGCCAACAGCTCAGCGGCCCCACTAGGCTTGAGTGCCCTGTAATATGTGTTGACGACTGGCCAGGGCCTTTATTGTTTTATTGTAGGTGTATTGGGCCATTGAAAGTTGCCTGTCGCTGTCGCTTGCTCAGCTGCCTCTGCCTCTGCTGTTGGTTAATTAATTTCTGAGATCCACACAAAGGACAACTGACAGCGTCAAGTGCTTACATGTGCTTAGCTTAGCCACAACACAAAACACACATTCGAAGCCTTCAGCCTTGGCCTCTTTTGTTGCAAATTAGCCCGAGAGAGCTCGAGCTCGAGCTCTAAACTCGGGCTTAGCTCAAAAATGTGCCATCGATTGCTTTCATATTTAATCAACTACACGGCACTGCACTACAAATCCAACAAATTAGTAAGTCTTCCTTTTTACTAGTCCAACTCTTTCTCTCTTGCCCCACACTCAAGTTTATATGGCTCGTCGCTTATTGAGTTGCTCTGCCCCTCGGCTATGGCTTTTTATATGATTCAGCTACCTTTTTTTTCTGTTGTTGTTGCTTGAATCTTTTTTTTTTTGTATTCGTTCTGCTTACTGCTGAACAAAGCTCGGTGAGTACAAAAGCGCATAAAGTCTAATAAAAAGAGCGACGGCAGCAACTATCTTTCTATAGCTTTGGCTGGCTATCTGTGGGCCTTTTTGTTATTGTTGTTGCTATTGTTGCTGCTGCTGCTGCTACTGCTACTGCTAGTGCTACTTTCTTTTGCACTACTAATCCGGGCCAGGGCTCCGGTTCCATGGCTCATCCTCATGCTCAACCATGTGCTGGCTATGCAAGCAATGTGGGCGGTAGTGGCGGCGCTTGTTTGCTTTTGGCTTGTTACATTTTGATTAAAAAATGCCCCCGTTACGCCCTCTCGGCAACGTGCGCGCGTAAGTCACACACATACACATGCATATATATCGTGGTATTGGTGTTCAAGTAGAAGTCAAATGCTTGCACCAAATATGTCGCAAAGCCAACAAAAAAAAACACGAGAGCCAAAAATGCAATACAACTAAAACAATATTTAAAATATTGTTACACACTGGGCGTTTGTCAAATGCTCTGCTTTGCAGCTTGTCTATAAAAAACTTTTCTATTAGTAGGTCAGTTTTTAGAATTTGTCTACAACTTGTGGGTGACATTTTCCCAACATTAGTTAAAACTTATTGTAACTTTAAGCAAGTCAATTCAAATATAAAAATTCGTTATTCTTTTCGAAATTCAAATTCTAGTGTGACCATATTACGCTAACGATTATCGGCATCGATAAGTTTAAGCTATCGATAGTACTAAAGCTTACCATACTTAAATTTTTCTAAAATTGTCTCCAAAAGTACCAACAAAAATTTACAAATTTTCAAATTAAGTTATATGTTTTTTTCTCAACCCTTTGAGTCAAGCTCACAGCCACTTTGCCTCATTATTAACAGCAGACACTAAAAAATAAAAAACTACTCGTTGTCTGACGTCAGATTCATCAAGTTTTTCCATTATAATTTTTTTCAGTACTGTGCACAATTTCTTTTTAATTTTCTTTTGTTTTTGGTTTTTTGGCTTGGTAAGTTTTACTTTGATTTTGCAGTAGCAATGAAAAAACACACAAATTTCCATTGCTTATTTGTGCAGTGGCTTTTGAGCCTGGCACGAATGGTTGTTGGCTTGCTGGTTGTCCTCTGGCTGGCATCCAATGCTCCAATAACTGTGATTGTGTTAATTTAAATGTCAGTCAAGTAATATTTTTGCACACAAACCAACACACATACCCGCACCATGAGGGTACAGTAAAGCCGGACTAGTAACCCAGAGTCGCCCGCTCTTGAAAAAAAAAAATCAAAAAAAAAAAAGATTTGGTACGTGCCTTTTGTGAATTGTGCGGCATTGACACGTGGATGTGTGTGTGTGTGAGTGTGTATTTTAGTAAGTGTATGTTGTTTGTATGTGGGCGTGGCCGGCGGGCGTCGGCTAAAAGCGGATAATCTACAAAAAAATTTAAAATTCCTAGCAGGTTCAAAGGAAGTGAAAATGTGTTACTTGTTTATGAAGCGGGCAACACAAGTATCCCAATCTCCCAGACTCCCAGCCTCCCCCTCTGACTCCACCCACCTTGCAAATTATCATACCCAACGGCTGCCGCAATGTTAACAGTGGCTGTATTAGAGTTCGTAGGTAAACGCATGTGCAAACGCATGAAATTTCATTGCTTGATTGTCCCAAAAACATAGACACACACACACATACAATCGTTGGCTGTGTGTGTGTGTGTGTGTGTGTGTCTGTTTGTGTGTAACTGTGGCTACATAATTTTGCGCTTGAATTCAGCTGTGAGCCGTGCAACGTTTAGAGACACAGCAGTTGCCCCAGCTCACAAATCCCAAGGCCCCAAAGACCCCAAGACCCCAAAGACCGCCTCGAGACCGCCTGCATTCGTTAGTGAAAGCAAATAGACACGAATATTCAGCACTGGGTACTAAGCATTTTCGAGTTCTCGGTACCTACTACATATATAGACAGTTAAGATGATTATCGCTTTATGTTGGGCATATTAACTTTTTGAAGAGGAATCTCTTTTTCGCTCAAGTAAGTTCCAGCAAAAAGAGATTTTAAAGATAAAGCCATAAAGAGTTCTTAAAAGAACGTTTAGTAAATATATTAATAATGATTCAAATGGCAGTGGTAGAGACTTTGATTTTGAATATGCTTAAATTTACTGTTTTTCTTTTACATACATAATTTTATTTTCCCCAGCGATTAGGCTAAGCACATTGGAGCTTCGGTCAGAAGTTGCTTGCGTTTTGAAGTTATTTCCTTGCGCATTATTGAGGGCAATTGTAGGACAACAGACAACACTCTAGAGGCAGAAGCCAGCGGCGAGAAGAGGGCCGCCCAGTCGAGCGTTACGCGCGGCATCCATTGGGCGCCCCCTACGGGTGTGGCGTATGCGTGATTTTTAACGCTCGCCATGCTAATTCAATTGTGTTTGCTTTGTCTACACGCCATGTAATGAGTAGCACAAACAACAACAACAACAACAACAAGAATAACAACAATAGCAGCAACATAAACGCAACTAAAATGATGACGCTGTTGTTGACGCTCGCGCTGACGATGATGACGATGGAAAATACGGTGGTAACAGTTCACAGAGCTAAAAAACAACCCAACGCCACGTGCCCATGCCCATGCCCATGCCCATGCCCGTGTCACGTGCGTTGTTAGCGTAAGATTGAATTGGGCTTGGGTTTGGGTTGGGTCGGCAGGCGCTCATCATTTTTACACATAAATGCATATTTATTTTTAATTAAAAACTTATTAAAAACTAGTTAAGCATCAACTGCAGCATTTTTAATTACTTTCGACAAAAAGAGCCCTTTATGTGCATTCTCATCAATGCAAAAGACGTTTGCATAAAGCTCTTCAAGTGTCTGGTATCGCGCAGCTCAGCAAGACCCACTGGCACCTACACTGGCAAGGAAAAATAAATATAGCCCAAAACAGTGGAGCAAGTTGTTCAAATAACGATTCATTTAATAGCTTTGGAGTTTGCTCGATTGAAATCTTAAGTCAATCACCATTATTGGTTACATATCTGAACTAACCTAAGTAATAATATTGTTAAGGTTAAAAAAATTAAAGCTTAAAACTACAGTCAAAGCAGTTTACTTAAACTACTGAGCAGTTAACTCAACTCATACTCTTTTCCTTTTGAATATTATTACATATTTTAGAATGCTACATAAATTTTTGTTATACAGAACACTCAAAAGTTTAAAGAACCAACTGCCTATATTGATAATATTTTGCTTTAATTCACAACAGTTTACTTCTTACTATCATTTCTTTACTGTATCAACGAGATTCTATTTTGATTGCTAACTTTTGTATTTCAAAATGTATTCTTCGAAAATTACATCTTGATTTTCAAACACTTTTTTGACTAACTAAGTTCTAAAAGCTCTTTCTATGTTAGAAACTGCGACCACTGTTGTGTGCCCAGAAGCTACAGGCAGAATCTATTGACTCATCCGTTGATGGCTTTGGCTGCTGGGCACTGCATAGATTTCAATAGTCGCGCTCGCCATGTCCTGCTAGCGGCTACGTAGCAGGAAATGCAGAGAGTTTGAGGCGTTGCGTCATCAGGACATTGGAAACGCCCACATTTTCACATTACTTAAACTGGCATACCCCTCAACGAGGCGACTGAAAATTTGCATTGCTGATATTGGAAGATATATATGTACATATAGTTTTTTGTTACTCCTGTTGTTGTTGCACACTTTTCTTCGTTTTGTTTTGCATTTTTTTTTTTTTGCCTGCGTTGTCTATGATTTATGTTGGTCCGTTGACTGGGCGTGGCTGGGCGTTCGTGCACGTCTGTGCATGCTTTGCGGTTGCTGCTGCTGCTGCTGCTGTTGCTGCTGAAGCTGTAAACTGAAAACTGTTGCCAAGGGGCTGAAGCGCTACGAGCTGTGTGGCCGAAATGACGAACAAACGCAACGCTCGCTGCTGCTCTTCGCAATTGGAATTCAAAGTCCTTTTTGGTTTGGCAATTTTGTAAGCGAAATTGCCGCTGTCTCGCAATCGTTATCGTTCTTTTTTTGTTTTCTTTTTTTTATTTGATTTTGTTTTTCACATTTTTTTTTCTGCGCAGTTATTAGAAGAAATGTTGCCCAGTTTTTCCGTACTGCCTGCGGGAACGGGTCACAGTTGGCCAGGCATACTACTGGAACAGCCTTTTGTGTGATGAGGGTTTTTTTCTGTAGCTCACTTTTTTTGTCATTCGGGGTTTCTTTTTCGAGGCAGCAGCAAAGTTGACATCTTGCGCTGGGAATTCCTGTTTCCGTTGCAGTTTTCTTTGTAAGCTTCAAGGGATCTTTTCGTTCAAAAATGTGTTTTTGCCTAGCCAAGCACATGGCTGAGCGCGCAGAGCCGCTTAAATATATTCATTAATACCGCCTGTAGAGCTGAAACACGTATTGAAAAAGTTTTGAGAACTCTTGAGCAGGCGTTAAGCTCCATTTGATGTGGGAGCAAATTTGCCTTTTGGGCTTGGGCTGAAACTAAATCTAGTGAGAGCGGCGCTGTGTGTGCCAATTTCCATAAGCTTGTGTCTACTTCAATCTCTGTACTGTAAATCTTATTTTACTTACATAAATTGTGGCTTTTACTCATTATCAAAGAGCAGCACATTAGTTGCCTCAACAACTTAATCCAAATGAACTAAGTATGTGGGCCAGCCTCCGCCCCTCATCGATATACTTGTCGCTTCTTGTCGTTAATGCCATAAAGCATCTTGACATCTTCCACACAGTCGCAGCAAATGCCTAATGCCATTTGTCAGCTACAATATTTATGTATGGAGCAATTGAAGTATCCATAAATCAAGCACTTAAAGCCCATGCTCTGACCACAAACTTAAAACGTGTCACAGCTTCAGAGCAGGCCCGTACCAAATCGCATATAGTTGGACACATACATGGTACTATAAATAGCCCCAATATGAGCTCATTTGCTGACATAGATTTTATTTATTTTTGTTTCATTTTCAAAATGCTGTAATCAGTACACATATGAACTTGTATACATTTATGCTTTGCCATAAAGTTTTGTAAAATTCTTTTTGTTGCCATTTGAGTTGTTAGCGTGTTTGCTGATTTCACAGTTCAAGTGCTGCTCGAAAGCTGGCTCAAATTAAATAGCAAAGTTGTGGCACTCACACACACACACACACACTCATGCACACAACGTGCTGCCAAAAATAACGCATATTTTCTCTTGGCCCTAGCCAAGCATAAGGACCTAGTCATCTGTGCCTACGACTTGCTACCATTGCCATAAACCATTTGCCATTTTGCCATTCTCAGGCCCCCATTCTGCGATTCGACATTCAAGTTTTTGGTCCAGTTTTTCAGGCCGTTTTGTTGCGTTGTTATTATTATTTTTTTTTATATATACATAATCATGTATGTACAGTCGCAAAAGTCTATGCGAGTCGGCTCGGAGGGGCGGCGACTTAGGCTTTGTCACTGGCTAAGCGATGAGCATTGGATATTGTTGTGCTGTGTGTGTGTGTGTGCGCGTAATTGCGTATGTGTAGCTTTGTGTCGGTGTTATAAAAAGGTTTGTGCTACATTTACATTATGGCGCGCTACGACTACAACACTAAACAAACGGCATAATCTACGATAGAGAAAACAAAAGTTATGCATAGCGAATTTCCAATGCACTTACAACCAATTATAAACTTGAAATCATAGCTGTTGAATTTCAATTACCATTACTAATTAATTAAATTATTCGATTATATAATGGCCAGACAATTCAATAAGAATTCGAGCTTATTTATGATTTGTTAAATAAATAAATAAAAAATTCAGTAATTCAAACAATTCATTCTGTGAGAAACCAGCCAAACACAAGTAAAGTTTGATATGTATTATAATATTTAAAATTACTTCAATTAATCAAAAATTGAAATAATTAAAAAAAAGTTCAGGTAATCTAAGCAATTATTTTCAATAATCTTAAGCACTCCCCACAATCTTTTAATCGTTACGCTTAAAAAATAAAATAAATCTAGTTTGTAATAATTCCAAATACTAATCATTATTTAACAGGTATAAACATATGCTAATCTTCTCAGATAATAGTCAGTTTAACTGGCCTAAAGCATTTATATCGATAAGCTTGAGTTAGTTGAGTTAAGTTTCATAAAAATTTATAAACCAACTCATCAACTAAAATTAGTAAATCAGTAAAGTAAATTTCAATGAATTGAATATATATATTTCCATATATGAAATGTTGAATAGTAAACAAAATATGATCCAAATGTAAAAATCAAGCAATAAAAGTTAACAAATTTAGCTCAAGTCGTGCATAAATTTCATCATAGGTACTAGGGTAAAAGTCTTTCGTTATTTGATATGCTTACGAGTTTGATCAACAACTCAATAAGCTCGCATTGCAGTTATCATTCCTGGAAGTTGTCCTGGCATACTAACACTCCAACACCTTTCATGCCCTTTTTTGGCGGGCATTACAAAACTTTTGCCATGTTTGTGTGTGCTAGGCTAAATGTATATCATTGTGCTTATGTGTGTGTGTGTGTGTGTGTGTATGTGTGTCAGGCTCAGGTCCCAGACATACATAATTGAATGCTCGAAAAAGGCAGGCAGGCTGGCTGGCAGGCAGACCGACAACAACAACAACAGCAGCAATTGTAGAACCGTTTGCTTTGCCTAACATCCTGACCAAACCATGTGACTGTCGACTGGTGACTGTCGACTGCTGAATGGTGCCCGGTGCCAGTGTCAGGACTCATACTCCACAATGCCAGAGCGCAGGCCGTGTGCATTGCTTTAGGCCAACAAGGAATGTTACAATTATGTTCTCTTCACACTTTTCAACAATTTATGTTGGTATGTGAATGTCTCCGTCGCCAGCCGTCCCGCGTCTCATGCTGAGGCAAAGAACCTCGCACGCTTGACACTTGAAATTGTGGTAAGAGGCCAGTGGCGGCGGCAAGAACAACAGAATTTTTGGCTGGCGTTGGCCGTTTTGCCTTGACTTGGGCTTGGGCTTGGGCTTGGGCTGGGGCTTCGGCTTGGGCTTGGGCTATTTACAATTATATTTTTCTCTCTCGTTAGTTATTGTATTTATGTCGTGCGCTAAACTTGCAACTTTACAATGATTTATGTATCCAATTGTTTTCTAGCTTTTTGTGCGAGAGCCAACAATAATTCATCGCCTGGCAGCTTGTGGCATAAACAAGTGGCAACAGTTTGTCAGCAGGCGTAAGCCTTAAAGAATCTTAGCCCAGCTGCCGCTGCCGCTGTCGCCTCGTCAGCGCTTTAAGTTCGCTCGCTACACGCAAATCGCAGTTAAAAATGTCTGGGCGAAAATTGACGTTGCAGCATGCCACACGTTGCAGCATGTGCCACACATGTGCAGGCATTTGCCTGTCAGGCAATGAGGCCAGGAGTGTGGAGCGTGGAGTGTGGAGTGTGAAGTGGCAAGGGCATCTTTATCACGGCAACAGCATCATTACGTAAAGTTAGGGGCGCCGTTTTGGCTTACGTTACGTATACGCAATAGCTAACAGCAGCGTTTGCCCGCCTGACTGCGCAGCCAGCACACATACAATGGAGTTATTTCAACGGAAAAACACATGCACTTCCGCCGATGCTGACAATGCAACGAGGCCAACGACAGCGTCGTCGTCGTCGTCGTCGTCGTCGTCGTCGTCGTCGTCGTCAGCATTGCCAGCGGGCTAAATTGAGGCAGCAGCAATGCACGCAACGCCTAAGCATTGGAATTGCATGTGTGGGGCATGTGACATCGCCTTTGATGAATGTCCAGTAGTTGGCAACTCATCAAAATTCACTTGCAATTGATTTAGCCATAAAAGCAAGCTGGGAATTGTTTAACAAACACGTTATTGAATTTGTCTTGGCTCGAAATTTGTCAATTTCGATTTTTAATGTGAGGCAAACTATGTCAATGAGCTTGCTACACACTCAATGCCACACTTGCTCAATTGAATGAATAAACTCTTATTGTTTTCTTATTTCACGTCCAACATTTATTTATTAAAATAATTAATTGGAATTGCATGTTACATTCATTTAATATTCGCAGCTAATGAAAGAAAATTTAGTGAATAAATGAATGCCGGAATTATGTCATTATGTTTAAATTTAGATTTTAATATTTTGAGTATTACATTTTGAGTTAGCATACAAATAATTCAATTTAAATTTAAAAACAGCTTTGAAAGTCGCCCATAGCTGGCAATTACTGTGTCTCTAACACACTTTCATCAGCTTGGGTTGCTGGCTGCTTGGTTATTTTCCCAAGCAGCTCGACGCTTCTTCTCCCTTTCCCCCAAAGGGAATGGCTGCGAGAAGTTGAACGCACGTTTCTCACTCTTGCTGTATAAATAAGCAATTGATATGCAATTAATTAAAATGTGTCGTGGTGATAAGCGCATAAAATTGCTTAAAGAATTTCACGTGCATTTTCATTAATAATAGCACTCAGTGCGATTGTGCTTAACAGCGAATGTTATGCCCTTGATCAACTTGACCAACTCATCGAACTTGGACAGCTTCCTGTTGTTTTGATCGTGAAAGTCCTTCTCGAACTTAAATGCACCACCGCCAGTGGCGCAGACGACTGTCGTCACCAGTTCAGCCATGTCCTTCTGCTTAGCCAGGGAAAGAAAGCAGCGTATGAAGTGCAGAGATGCGCAGCGCTTTCGAATCTAGACATTCGCCTGAAAGTATTTTTAATATAATGGCAAATGCTGTTACCAAGCACTTGTATGAGTTGCCGGCAGTATGTACATAATTGTATAAGAACAGTAAATATTCAAGTCAAAGTTTAGAGACAAATTCTTGACCACGAATTAGCGACTTAAATAAGCTTGACAACCATTCAAAAAATATCTATAAGCGAAAAGCAAAATAAAAAGGCACAGCAGGAAGTCAAAAGTCAATAAAAGATCTGTGTAAACTTGACGTGCGATTAAAATTCCTCACACCTGATTAATTTTTACAATTATTTCTGGATAGCGGAGATAATAACTACTCTACTAACAATCTTTGCCAGCTCATACTTTGAGCCAGATAAGCCTTTGATTACAACCGCCTCCAGATTTAGTTTTAGTTGCGCCGCTCTTATGTGGGATTATTATGCCAAGCTAATTATGTTTATAAAGTCTCTAAAGAGTAGGAAATCTTTTTATTCCAAAATGTTAAATTTGTGTGCTTAAAATTAAAGAATTTTATGGAACATAAATTCCTCACCGTTTTTTTTCAAAAATTGGCTCTTACTTTGTTCTTAATGCTGAAATCAATTATCAGTAATACACGCCACGCTAGCAGCGTGGTTCAAGCGGTGGAACTTAAAAGTGAATCCTGTGTAACCACGAATCCTTGCTTCACCTTAAAGAGATAAATAATGAGATAAACAATTGGACGTCGATGAAGATATCCTGCTAGGTTCAATTCCGCATAGGGCATCCCTATGCTGTTAGGCTTAAATTCATTATATTATTGTGATGTTATAGTACGCTTTTGATGTACTGGTTCTTCATTTAATAATAAAAAAAATAAATAAAAAAAAAAACTAAATCTAATTTTTTATGCCTCAAAGTTCTCTATGTTATTGCTTGGCAGCTCACACCCACACTAGCTTACGTCTCTGCCGTTTTATTAACGCAATAATCGATCGTCGTGGGCATTATATTGTTTTATTAATAAACCCTGCATATCATATTTGTGTATAGCTGACTTTCAACAAAAGTTACTTTGGAATATTAATTAACGAAATATATTTTTATTTTATTGCATTTATATTTTTATTTTATTCAAACTAGTTTCAAGTTGTAATTACAAGGACGAAGGTAAATATATTTTATATATGAATATATATAATAAAATAAAACAAATGAAATTTATGTTATACAACAACAAGGCTGAAATTAATAAAAATGTAATAAAAACAAACAGCAAAGTCGGCATCTCTCTCGGAACATTGCTAAATTAAATTTTTCGCTTCTCACATTTTAACTTAAGAATAAACTTATAACTTACATATTGTAGTGCAAATTAGTTTTATGTTTATTTTACTCTTATATTATAAGGGAATACCATAAATAAATCAAATGTGTAAAAGTTCTTTATAAAAATTTACGCTTTGTTTGAGATCCATAGTTTTCCATATAGCTTCAAAATTCAAATTGAAACTTAAAACTATATCGTTCAACACAAAAAATAAAATTAAATCACAATTTAATTCAACAAAATAAAACGAATAAAAAATAGTCGAGTTCTACTCAAAAAAAAAGAAAAATCAACATAACTAAATTGAAAACAGCCAATCATTTTTGTTTAAAAATACTGTACTGTCGACATCGACCTCTTGAGAGATTACTAATCATATGATTGTAACTAATTGCTCTAATTACCATTGCTGTTCTGCTCTTTCAAAAACTTATCCATTTCTGAACTCCGCCAACACCAACTAGTCAAAATCTATTTTAGTTTCCTTTATTTAATTGATAACAAAATTTGTTTAGCTTACGCAGATTTTTCCTTGCCAAGTAGTGATGGGTAAAGAGGAAACATCGATGTAAAGACAGGCATTTGCCTGTCAGGCATGAGGCCAGGACCTTAAATTTACGCCCTGTAGAATTCTGGGAAAATTGTTTGTTTTAAAGAGGATTTAAAAAAATATAAATATCAACAATTTTATTCTTGGCACTGATTTTTTAGATTTGACCTGTTGACTAACATACAGCATTTGAGAGTGGACTTAATATGATAGATGACCAAATGCGCCAAAGACTTTGAATTAAAATACACAAATACCTGTACTCAATCA
This sequence comes from Drosophila busckii, assembly GCF_011750605.1. Classification (NCBI taxonomy): domain Eukaryota; kingdom Metazoa; phylum Arthropoda; class Insecta; order Diptera; family Drosophilidae; genus Drosophila; species Drosophila busckii. The sequence goes on along the minus strand of NC_046606.1, from coordinate 17,579,467 downwards.
AAACAAATTGGATTTAGTTAAACAAGTGTTTAAGCACACTTTAATTATTTAAAATTAGTTCTAAATCATGACTAATATTTTTACCATAAATACGCCCAAGCGCACATCCTATATCGGGGTAAGTGCAGCAGTACTTTTACCGTCTGTCAGCTGCCATCAATTTTTTTTTTATTTTATAGCTAAATTATATACCTACTTAATTTATTTATTTTAGTAATACTTTAAATTTGGAATAATTTAATATTCAGAGTGCTCAATTTAAATATTAAAAATAACAAGTAAGCTTATGCAATTAATCTTATTAAAAATTATACAATTTATTTTTATATAAAATGTAAAAATTCTTACACCCGCACGCATATTTGTTGACATAATTATAAAATTTAATTCGAGCAACAGTTCGCACGCTGAAATAAAATGACAATTTTATTTAATTCACTTGCTCTGCAGTTTAAATAACTATTAAAAGTAAAATGAAATAAAAATACAACTGAACTTAATAGTGAAGTAATATCGGAGCCTTGTAACTGACCCAAAAAAAAATAAAATGTAACATTGTCCTGCGCTGCATTATTGCGTTAGAAATAGCATCCATGTGCATATGCAACTTGTTAGACATGGTGTTCAGGGCTGCCAATTCCTCTTTTTTCCCTTCAGATCTGGCTTTTTTAAATGCCTGAATAAGTAAGTGATATTTTTTAATTTTATATATATTTAAATTGTATTTTATATTTTTAAATTGTATTTTCAGTTGCACATACTGCACGGGGAGATTCGCCGATAAAGAGAACATGAAGTATAGTAGAAGTAGTATAAGTCAAATATCTAATAGTACATTTCGTCTTATTAGAGATTCAAGTTCTACACCATAATTAATATAATGCCAGGTAATTAAAATATATAAAATTTATTGATGCAATATAAATTATCGAATTTATAGATAAATTGAATAATAAATAAATACAAACATTTAGTTAAAAATATTAAATAATGAATTCATTTTTCTTTACAGTTCTGCTTCTCGGATGGCAACCTTAAAGTTCAAGCTACATATACATAAAAATAACTTGCAAAAACTTTTGACTTTTTGATAATTCAAAGTGTCGTATTCGATAATTCGTATTTAATATGAAATTCCTAATTAAAGAAATATGTTAAGTTGATTTTATATATTATTATTTGTTGTTGCCGTCACTACTCTGCGCTTCGCCCTTGCAGTAATCTGTAGGGTTCGGATGCCTATTTCTTTGTCTGCATAAGGCACTAAAAAAAATAGTGTGACGTTCGTTTATCACAGTCACCGGCATCACAATTGGCACTGCCAGTTACTTGCTGCCTTAATTGCAAATACAAAATTAAATGTGTTATATATAATACATTTAAATGCAAATATAAGAGGAAAGATCACATTCAGAAATGCAAAACTTATGAAGAGGAAAATGTTAAAATTTAAGTGTCGTTTTTTAGTTTCATTATGTATATTTATAATTTGTATTTTCAGATGCGACATCTGCCCGGGAATATTTCCAAAAATACAAAATATCTTCTTTACAGTCCTCCCCAAATTCACAAAAATGTAGTGCAAATTAGCTTCTTGCGGGCACACAAGATTTCCGAGTGTCCCGGTGCTAGACTACGGTTGGCCGAGCGGAGACAATCTGGTGTGTTAGGTTGAGGTAGAGAGCGTGTGATGTATAGATGTCAGAAATATCAAAATATCAATGTATCGATATTTTTCTTTAAAAAAATGTTATCATCGCGATATTTTTTGGGCAAAAAAAGGCGATATTGATATTTTTTTATATATCCTATTTTTTATGTTTGGTCACGCTTAAGCCAGAAAACGAAGTGAAAAGTCAAGTTCAGTTCGTTGCACTAACTGACGAAGTGGCATTTGTTATTTTGAGTAGACGAACCTCCGGCAACTCACCAGAAATGCTTTCAGTGGAGGAGCTGAATGCAGGAAATGCAGCTTTTGTTCAGTATGCCATTTGTAGTTGGGAGACAAATCCTTTGGATTTCTGGATCTCACATACCCTTGCTAGCGAAGGTGGCATTAAGTCGCCTGATCACGCCTGGTAGTTCAGTATTTGAGGTAATTGCTTATTTATTTCATCAGAATTTTCTTCAATATGCACAATTATTTTTTGCAACAAAAAATGCGCAAAGCAATTATTTGTATTTAATTACTATATGTTAAGCTGGTGAATAAGCTATGCGCCATGATATTTATTAAAATGCTTTTGAAATTAAAAAATGTGCATGAGTCACATACAACAATTAAGGCATGAAATTCTAGCTTGGCAAACAGAATTTTTGTAAAAAAATAAATTTGTCTCCGGAATATCAAGCATTTTGCTTACGAGAAATTTTAAAAAATAATCAGAATTCATCAAAAAGATTATTTTTTAGAAGCTATATTGTATTTTATTATTTTTACAAATTCGTGGTAATTTTAGATATCTTCTGATTTTTTTTCCGAAAATTCTATTCAACTAAAAGTTGTTTGCACCCAACATTAATTTTTTTCTTTAAGATTTCTTATTTAGCTAATTGTTACGTTATAGATTAGCAATTATGACATCAGAGCACGTGAAAGGTCGGGCATTAGGTTTGGTGGATGGGCGGAGAAACCTCCTGGCCGTACCCAACGGCAGTTTTTATCTTCTCGTTGATGAAATTTACCTGCCCTGTGATGATTTTTGCAGCAAAGTGGGAGTTCTCATGGTCGTCGTTTTGACGATCGATGGGTAATTCTCCGAAATTAAAAGCCATGGCAGCTCTACTAATACCTTGATTTGTTAAAGTGTAAGATATATATTTATATTTATTAATTTAATAAACATTTTTATTTGCAGGTGCACGTTCGGGGCAATTTGAGACAATAAAGGCCTCTAAACAGCACGAGAAATGGAAGCACGGCGTGCAGAATGAGGAGCAGAAGAGGAATCAGCGTGCAATTGTGGACACCCCACAATCACAACGTAGCTCAAATACGGTAGTAAGTAGAGATTAAATAATAATAAATAAATGTATTTATAATAATTGTTTTTTAGGAAATCATATTTGGGTCGCCATAATTTGTAATTTATTTTTATTTTGAATTTTAATAATTTTAAGTTTTAATTATCACCTGTTAATTTGCAGATGCTTTAAGTGTGGGGGCTTATTTTTTGAAGTCCAATACTGCAGCTCGCATATTAAAACGTGCAAAGAAAAGGCGTCGGGAGCGGTCTTAGCAGAGCGGCGAGGATCGCGACCAAAAATCTTGCGCGAAGCAATAAAGCCAAGTCGTGTTATAACTCATAGTTGGTACTGCGAAATATGCTGCAGAGGATACAACTATAAGAAACGGGAAGAGGTTCACAAGCTTAAATGTGTGCGTAAGTTATACAGAGCAAAGTAAGTTACAATTTGAATTAATACCTAATTTCATTAATATTCATCATTTCATTTGTGTGCAAAAACAATTGGACGCCGGTGAAGCTATTCTCCTAGATTAACTACTAATAGAGGAACCCTTTGAGGTTACGCTTATTCACATTTCCTAACTGTAATGTTATAGTACGCTTTTTTACTGCATGTACAGTTCCTTCACATAATAAATTTATTTAAAAAAAAAATTTCGTTGATGGCAATATTAGGGTGAAGGCGTCCCGCAAATTAATAGATTTAATGTCGCAGGCGACGACGGCATTAAATAGCATATGAACAATTTAAAAAACTAATAAGGCCATAGAGCTTAGAGTTCAAGACATACATAATTTAGTTAGCTAAATGCATCTATTTTATAATCACGCTTGAAAAATGTCGATAATATTGTAGCACAAATTAAATATAAGCAGATTTAAGTTGCTGTTAGAACTTAGCAAACGTCCGGTCTGCACGATGCTCGGGAAAAAAATGAAAGACCTAGGGACGGGAAGCGCCTAGGGGTAGAGACTAAAAGCTTCCAGGGACGAAGAAGAGGAGTTTTTTAATGCACCACCCGGCCCCTATAAGTCCGATGTGTATCTGCTGCCGAAAAAGATGGACGAGTATGTGGCCAGCTTTCAAGCCGGTCCTTTCAAGCCCAACTAGTATCGCTACTAAGAGGGAAATAAGAACTCCAACACAAGTAACAACAACAATTAGAAAACACGGGTGCATTTTATATGCGTAATTCAGTAAAGTTAATTATCATGTAGAAACAGTGTTTGATTAGCATACAATTTTTGTTAGGCGGCAGTTGGATTTTAGTTACAAGACATAGCTAGTGCTAAACTTAGTTATAACCATTAAATACAATTAGATGTAAGCAATAACTAAATAACGTGAATTAGCCCAAAGCGTTATAGTCGAGTAAAGAGCATAGGGAATAAAAATTGAGCAGAGTTGAAGCGCCAGGTAGCATAGAAGTTTTACCTCACTCTGAACGGTACAGATATTAGCCATAACAACGGCGACAATTCAGTATTGAAAATTATAAAACATGAAATGAATATGATGTGTATGCCTTTACATAAAAGTCAACGTAGGTCAGCTGTTGAAAGGGGCAGACGCTTGATTTTGGAATAGAGGCAAAGCCGGAGCAACAGCTGTTCCATGCAGACAATATATAGAGCTACTTGCATACCTGTTTGTTCTTTGGGGACTTCAAATTAGAATAGTTCATTACGGTATTCTCGGCCAGCTTACAGCATAGTAAAGTACAACAGTAAATTTTACAACATACATTTGTCCACATTGTTTTACTCACCTTCTTGCAAAAAGCGTCCGAAGAGATCCGCCAAGCGATCCATTCCGACTTGAGTGCTGGACGCCGAGATGGCTCTCTTGTCTCCAGGAGCGCGGGAGCGCGCTGATGACCACGCACCTGTAAAAAGTTAATGTGCATTGAGTACACTGTAAGAAATCATGGCAAGTGAACGATTAAAGCGTCTACCAAAGTGCAACTGAGCAAGCGCACTCAAGTGACAAAAGTTGTAACGTGGCAAGCATCCAACTTACCGAATGGCAACTCGTAAAATGCAAATAATGCAACGCCGTTGTCGCGACTCTGGCAACTGGCGGTGACTGCTAGAGAATGAGAAAAAGAGAGAGAGAAATTCGCCTTTTTTGTGTGTGTGTGTGTGTGTGTGTTTGTGAGTGTGACTAGAAGATTTTTCATATTTCTGCGCTAGAACGGCACAACTACCGAAAAATTTGCGCAGCTCCAAAATGAAACCGAGCATGCAAAACGTACAGACCATACACACACACACACACGCACACCAAGGATGGTGTAGAGCTCAGATTAATGGATGTTGATTTTACAAATTCAAATGGCAAAAATATGCAAGCAAGTGTAAGAGATGCCTGCGAAAACGACTGCGAAACGTCTACAAACTCCAACTGTGACGCCATCGCCATCCAGCCAGCAGCCAGGGCATTGTTGTCGCAAATGCGATAACTTAGCTACCAATATGCGTTGACTGCCAGAACAGCGCAGCACAGAGCTGAGCAGCAGCAGCAGCCGTCGCCGCCGACGCCACCAAATGCAGATATAACTCAATGCATATGTGTGTGGGTGGGTAGATGCAGGGGCAAGGGAAGGGGCGTAAGTTGCATTGGGAGCATATGCACGGCTGCATTTGTCAGCGAAGCACAAAAATGAGACAAAGTGACGCAGGCTGGTCCAAACTGCTGCCAGCAACAACAAACAGGCAACTCCTCTAAGCCTCCCCTCCCCCACGCCACCAACGCGATCTAAGCTGATCCCCTTTAGCGCTTTGTACGCTGGGCTCGCCCACTCGTGTCTGCCTGTAACTTGAGCATAGAAATAAATGCGCATTTATGGCAAGCAATTCAAAAGTCTTTAAGATTTTCACATTCCATGCATTGTGTGTGTGCCGCAGACAACCGACAGTATGTAAGTCCTTTCTTATATTTTTATTACTTTCTTTTTGTAACGAATACCCTTGAAGCTGCAGTCGCTTTGCCGGCTAGATGGATACATATTATTAGGAAGGTCTGTATTTAACTATTTCTTAAGTAATAAATTTTTATTATTTTTATACACATAAATATTATAAGCTTTTTTATTCAAAATATTAAAAAATTTACTAAACATATTTATACATATTTTGTAGTTTACTGTTTTTCATATTTGAAATTTAATACTGAAAGTTCTATATTTAAATATTTCCTTTATTATATTTTTAAATATTTTAGACACATACGTATTAAGTGTATTAGATCAACATCAAATAAGATATATTTTGTCTATATTTTATACTCATCAGTGTATTATTTTATAATTATAAATATGCACATATGTTTTTAACATACATATTTTAAATAAAATATATTTAATACTAAAGGGTAAGATATTGATCAATGACTCGAATATATTGAATTATACTTTATTTAAAGCATGCAGTAATGTTATATGTTATATATATATTATATTTTAATAAGTTTTACTAGAAAAAATGATTTAAAAAACAATCTTACTTCTACTTTCTTACAAAGATAATGTGCAAAATAGAAATAATATGGTTAATCACTTAATTCTCCACATAAACTTAAACAAAAACTTCATAATAAGCAACAATTAGATTTTCCCTTGCTCCCACAATAGTTCGCTTATTGAAAGTTATAAATACTCTTGAAGTCAAATATAATAGCCATAGGGTAATAATAAGTCATTCCGTTTTATGCATCGACACTCATTGAATGGAGTTTTTTGTTGTATGAGTGCGTGCAGTGCACATAAATCGAAATCCGCACCTTCTTCGGCATTGTCAGGAGGAGCCATTGCAAGGATGCCAGAGTGCTCGGAGTATTTCTTTTTCGGTGCGCCTCGCCTTGGTTAGATAGCTAGGCAAGTGGCATGACTATGACTATGAGCGACATTGTGCGATATGATAGCAGGACGCGCGTTTTATTGTCGTTGTAAATCGTTGCCGTACGTTTCGACATTAATAAAAGTTAGCAAATAACTTGAGAGCAACAGAGACAGCCTTACACTGAGTGACAAGGACAGCGATAGCGTGAGACAGACAAGTAGATAGCGATTGCTTTAGATAGCTCGGCTGCAGCCTCAAGTGCCTAGGCACACTGTCGATGTGCTGGGTGGAAAGTTTGTGGGGGCGCAACGTGGTTTCGGTTTTCATTTTTATTGTGCTCGTCATCAAGTTGATTGTTGATGACTGCCTTCAGGCAGGCAGGCAGGCAGGCAAGCAGCAGCCAGTCAGCCAGTAAGGCATCCAGTTGCCATACAATTCCCAGTTGACCAGGATACTGATATGGCAAGCACAATGAAATTGAGTAATTTGTTGGGTCAGGCGGTCAGCGTTGTGGTTTGCATAGCCAAACAGGCAAATCTTTACAGCTGCTACCCACTGATTGATGTATATGCGTGTTACCTGCCTCCCATTCTAAACAAATGCATTCGAATTGCAGTCAAAGACGTGCGCTCTCTCTTTCACTCACTCACTCCTTCCCTCTCTGATAAGCCAAACACGCACAAACGCTTCGCTGTCAGCGTCTAAGGGCTTTAAATTGCGCACAGCAAGCAAGTCTGGCAAAAAACCATCAGACACACACAGACATAGAGAACTCTGCCACAAGGTAGCAGCAGCAGCAGCACAGCAGGCAAATAGATTAGGCAATGAATTGATGCGTAGCTGCCAGGCCAGCAGCTGAGAGTTGTGATAACCAAGGTAAACCAAAGCCACAAGGAGCAAAAGAACTTACAGAGCCAGCAGGCGACTTCAGACTCAGCAAGGAGTTGCATATTGAGCAGCATTTGATAAAAGGCTTAGCTTGCTTATATACGTTAGTTAGCATGGCTATGCTCTTGTGGTTATAACAGGTGAGTTGCAATCCAAACACAAAGTAACACAAAAAATTCAAATGTTTTTATACTGAAACGATGTGACAAGCTATACGATAAGCAAATGGTTTTTTGCCTTTGCGACAAGTGAAAACAAATAGCAGAGCTTAAATAGCTTTAAGCAATGAATACAAGATAACATCAATTGTGAATAGTAGGTCTTTTATCACAGCAACGTTGGCATAAATTATGACTACAAATTAATAATTAAATTAACTTTATGCAAAAGGCTAACCAATTATTTAATTACAATTTAAATGCTCGCATCCTAAGCGATAACTTGATTCCTTGAATGTAATCAAAATAATTGAAGTAGTTAAAAATTATAAATTATCAGCAAGATTATTTTCAATTATTTTTAACAAAACAACATTTTTTCGAGAAAGCGCCTATGCTAATTTACAAATGCCTTGCACTATTTGTTGATCCCATGATAAGTTTGTGAATTTATTTTGTACTCAAACAAAAATAATTGGAAACAATAATTTTTAGGCAAATTGAATATCATTTTTAAAAGAATAATAACTTGAATTATTTGTCGATAATTTGTAATCCTAATTGAAATATTTTTCTTTTGGGCATTAAAAATTTAAAATCAATTAAAAATGTCATCTAGTTGATAATTTATTTAGTGTTTAAGCACTGTCGCAATAGTCAGTATGAGAACTCTCAGACAAAATGAAATCCCTCGTACTCTCTCTCTCGTCTCAAAAAATACTTGACTATTGAGTTAAATGTTAAATAAAAAACTTTAAGACACAATTCAATCCTTCATACTCTTGTGTACAGCATCTAAAAATAGTTTCCTATTAAGTTTGAATAATTTACTTAAAATCAAATGTAATTACATGTATATTTAATCCGACTTGACTATGTGAACCCATTTGCCCCTAACTTAAGCTACTTACATCATTACTTTACAAACTCAAATTGAAGTTATTAATTTATGTGTGTGTGTGTGTGTGCAAGTTGCTACAACTCCGTTTACTTGCGCAAATTACAAAAGTCTACACCTTGAGATACGCTTGTTGTTGTGCCCCATCATAATCATCATTATGATTGGTTGTGACAACTTTGCTTTTGTGCTTGCCTGACGACATTTGGCAAATGGGTTATTGATTTTTAATTTGCTGCACATACACAAGACATACCTATCTGCTTACTTACGTGCAACATACCTCAAACTTTTCATTACACTCATCAGTTGCAGCCAACAACTGTGTGTGTGTGTAGCGTGTCTATCCATCTCTCCAGCTGACAGTCGCTCATTTTCGCATTAAAACTCAAAAACTTTCATCAGTTTTCAATATGCTGTTGCAGAACGAACAACTTGCAACTTGCCGGCGACATAACTCGCACAACTCTCAGTCAACGAGCAACTCATTAATAAAACACACATACATAAACACACTCACACACACACACATAGTAGCAGTGGGAGAGTCTGTGATAGAGCGCGCAACGGTAACGTGTAATTGCATTTCTTTAGCCGGCGCGGCTTCTTCTTCACATCACATGTCATACTAGGAGGCAACATTACAACATCAACGACTTTTACTTACGCCCCAAAAACTGTGCTACAGTCTGGCAGTGGCAATGCACTGCACTCCGTCCGTAATGCATTGCTGCGACATAAACAGCCACCAAAAGCTAACCAATACATCTATGCAAAATGCGCTCGAGCCCCCACCCACCCCCGCTAAACTCATTATGTACATTCATTAGGGATGGGGCGAAAAAATCACTGTGAATTCACGTTTCGTCACAGCCAAGCTATTAATATTCCCACAAAATATGTGTGTGTGTGTGTGTGGCTTGTCAAAGCACATAATCCATCAAAGTTTATAAATAAAGTAGTGCTGTAAAATAATTAGAGATGCGGTTTCGAAAAAACGTTTCAGAGATATTGTTGGATTGCTGAAATACTCTATGTTTGGATTATATATGTCATTAGTTCCTTTTACCAAATTTATATTTTATACGTGTAATTTTATATTTTATGTGTAAAATGTGTATAATTTCTTTGTATATTTATATGAGAGTAATATTATTTTTTGTATAGCACATTAATAGAAATTATTTGTTTATAAAAACTATATGTGTTATGTAAATAATGTACTGAATTTAAATTCTACTAAATGACAGAAATTAATAGAAATTATTGGTTTGTAAAAACTATACGTATTATGTTTTTATATTTATATGACAGTTATATTATTTTGCATATATGGAAGTTTTTTTTGTTTATTGTTTATATGACAATTATATTATATTTTGTTTATTTACTATATTTTGGTATGAATTGAAAGTGGCACACATAAGTTGTATGTTTGAACTACTTGGCAGCACTACAATATAACGGCTTATAACAGTTTCGGGAAAGCGTTAAAATGAAGACGTTGCATATTTGAACAATTCACGATGATTCACTGTTTTACATTTCACTTGAATGCACTAGACTGCAAACCACCGCAACGCAACGCAACGCATCGCAATGGAACGCAACCCTGCAGACTAAGCTCCCGGTACACTAGACAACTACATACACTACACAACCTACACTATGCTACAGCTCTTTACCAATTACGTGCGCTTCATTGCTCTCGGTGCCATTAGTGTGATTACGTTTCATTGTCTGCCCCGGTCGCTGGCTTTGGGTACTGGGGTTTGCAAGTACAACTGTAAAGCGAAGAGAAGGGGAAGGGGCAGGGGGGGCGGTAATCATGAGGGTGAGCATGTAGTGTAGATGTGTGTGCGTGCCTTTCAATTGTGTGTCAAAATGTAGCCGTGACGAGACATGACAGCCGCATACTGACAAGATACGCCAAACCAGTAAGATACAGAGATAGAGAAGGAGACAGAGAGACAGTGAAAGAAAGAGAACGCTAGCCACGTACATAATTGTATCTTAGTTACTTACGATTGCACAAATTTGAATTCAATTATGTTTTACTTATGTAGTCGACATACTTACACACACACACACACATACATACGTCTGTATGTATGTAAAGACTTTGCCTGGTCGCTCGCTTTGCTGCGTTCTGTGTCTGAGTCGGAGTCGGAGTCCAAAAGAAATTGCATACATTTCGTCTGGAATTGAATTATGCGCCGAGTGTCTTGTAAGAGACATTCACAGCGGGCACAATACGACATTGTGGGTGGGTGGGGGTGGGATAGTGGGGAGCTTGCTGACTTGTGGGTAGTAGCTGCAGTTTATTGGCAGCCATTTAATTTGCAATTTTGTAATTTAAAAGGAAATTTTTCAGTTCGATAACTCAAATGATGCCATAGCAAAGGCTACACTGCCAGCTTAGATGCCAAACCCAGCCCCCGGATCCCTTTGACTGCCCCGCAGTCATCACTTAGCGCCAGCCACCAAATGCTCTCTGGCTCAAACGCAAATTGCAAAATTGCAATGCAATTTATTGAAACCCTATTGAAATAAATGCGCACAGCCCACAGACTGTGGCAACAATTTTATTTTCCAATTTAATTTTGCGTTTTGTAATTAAAGCAAAAGCCAGCCAGCCAGCCACCCAGCCAGCCAGCCCTATTTATATTATTTATTTATGTATTTATTTATTAGAACGCACAACTGATTTTAGTGCTGATTATTACAACACGCCCACCGCCCCCACCCCACGCTCTCTACTGCCCGCTAGTGCGTTAAATATTTACCATAATTGAAGTGACAAGCGCAAATGCCACTACATGCATATATGGTGGCCATAGGCCCGGCCCAACGCGAGAACCTCAGCTCTCGAGCACGACACCGAGACCGAGACCAAACTGCTGCTGCTGCTCTCGGGCCTGGCAATGACGGCAGCAGCTGCTAATTGTGTGCAAGCTCATTAACATAACCACAGGCCATGCCCTCGCAGTTTCATTCACCATGCGCCAACGCTGCCGCTGCCGCCGCTGCTGCTGCTGCTGCTGATGGCACCACCCCCTCGACATTTAAATATGGACAAACCCCAACAAACAGCTGGTGGGCGCTGCCTCTGGGCGCTGCACTTAACATTAGGGTGTCACGATTTGGCAGGCCGCATGCCAGATTAGTACAGCACTATGCAACTAATGATTGCGCAACAGTTATGGCATGTTCTATTTCAATTCACTTGCTGCATATCGTATGTGTTAACAATTTCACTATTTGCTCTGAACTAAAGTGAATTCATAAAGGGAGTCGCTAAATAGTTCAAACATAGCTTCATTTAAATTAGAATATATTTGAAAATTACTCCAAAATTTATTCTTTATTTAATAATAAATTATATGCTTTTTAAAACTGTTTATACTCAATTAAATAAATGGAAAAACTTTTCTAATAAATATAAACTATTTGCTGGTCTTTGCAGCATTTAAACCAAATTCATGAAGCTCTAATATTTTTTTGTTTTTAAGACTGCCAAGAATTTCTAAAAATAATATTCAAAAATTCTTCATAGCTTAAAAATGCTTTAATGCTAAAGGATTATAACAAAGATCAGTAAAGTGCTTGCTACCCTGACTGTTTACAGATACAAATCTTCATATTTTAAGCTGCTGCTATGTGGCATTATATATGACAAACAGTCTGTGCATATCTTAATGCTCCGCTCAATGTAAGCGCAGCGCCGAAAACCGACAAAATGAATTATAGCCGCTAAATTGTAAAATATACGCCAAATTCCGATAAATCAAAGCTCTCATATACACACACACACACACACAGACACGCACACCGCAAACAAAATGAGTTTCGGTGAGAACATAAAAATATATATACGGACATATGCATTACAAATGAATCTTATATGTGTGTAGTATGTGCATATTTATGTATAAATCATGTTGGCAAGTTTTTATGCCATGGCCCGCTTAACGAAAGACTTTCTATTAGCGAGTTCCCTTTCATTTATTGTAGGCTCTCTCTCGCTGGCAGCGATTTTTATTATTTGTTGTGGGTGGGTGGTTGGATGGTTGGATGTTGTGGGTGCCAGCTGAGTTCAGTTCAGTTCAGATTCAGAGTGCATGAATATTTATGACGCAACATTTGGCATAAGTGGCACTCATTTTCAATAATCATCTTAAGCAGATTAAGTTAAATGTCAACCATTAGTCATAATGGGCAGCGCTTTTGTTGCCTGGCCGAAAGCAGAGAGCTGCCAAAAAAACTTGCTTACATTTCGCATTCGCAGTCGCATTTTATTGCCCCAGAAGCTCAAGAGGAAAACGCATAAAATCGAGAGAAGTGAGAAAACGCAGCTACAGCTTGCCCAGCTACATTTATTATATGAATGTATGTACTAAAGCATGTGAATGCGAGTCGAGAGGCTGCGAGCCACTTCAGCTTAAGATATATATGTATTTTTTTTTCTTCGCTGCGTGTCAGGGATTAGCCGACAACAATCACCAGAATTGTTACGTTCCCATCTTGTCGTGTAATGCGTATAAAAACTTTGAGTATTTTATCCCAAGCATTGCATTGCTCTGGCTCTGGCTCTGACTCTGACTCGGATGCTGGGGTAGCCTTGGTCAGGTGAAAAGTGGCAGCTATTAATTTGAGCGCTGTGCCAAACGACATTAGGCATGTTAAGCATTCTGTTGAATCACTTAGGCACTAACGAGCTGCCATTTGAATAGCTTAGCGAGAGTCTAACAAATGTGCAAAGCATGAAAAACTAACTTTAAAAATCTTGAATAGAAACATACTCGATTAATTGAATTCAACAACGTTTGTCCGAGCTGCCAAATTGGCCTATACTCTGACTCTGGCTGACAGCTTTGTGCTAGCTTATTTAAGCCACAAACTTATCTAGCCAAAGCACAAACATTGCCGCACACATGCACAGACATTAACCCATTGCAGCCACTTGACTCACTTTACTAACCGCAGACTGACAAATAATGCTAATGAGCGTACAAAAACTGCCATTTGCTAACCAATGAACTTCCGTCAATTGCAGGCAAAGGCAATGGCTGTTAAAATGGCGGCGTTTTGCCAACTGCACACGCGGACCCCAGTGCACCAGCAACACGAACTAAAAACACGAACACAGACACCAACAGCAACAGCCAACACTAACGCTCAAGCATAGCGTAAAAATTTTGGTTCAACTACTATAATAATAGTTAGTGGGGCAACCGCAGGGCACAGACTGTCAGGCGGCAAGCATTGGGCTGTGGCATAACTGTAACATTTAAGTGGCAAAATGACACGAGCTGAAAGTCAGCAAAGATTTCAAAACAAAATTTCAATCGAGCTGTGAAACTAACGTAAGTAATGACCAAAGTAGGCCAGCTGACTAGGATCAGTAACTAGAGAGTCCGCTCGATTTTGGCGATATCGATTCTAGCATTTAACATACTCCACTTGATATTGAAGATCAAGCAAGTAATAATAAAATAGTCTGAAATAGTCAAAAAGTGAAACATATAATAAGAAAGTCTGAGACAATAATAGAATTATAGCATAAAGTGTTTAGCATAAATAATGAGTTATATCTAGGCAACATGTACCTTTAAATAGTTAGTAAAACCAATTTAAATTTGCAACATTAAATTATTATTACATTCGATTAATTTCTCTTACTTTCATTTTAATTATAGTTGCCTGATTTTGAATTCGGTGTCATTGGAGCATTAGCAGTAGCAAGTAGCTGGCGTTGATTGGACTCTCTGTGCCTGTGTCTGTGCCTGCCGCCAGGCATTTATGTCAGTTTGTCACGATAGGCGATGGAAGCACAGAGATTACCTTGGTTAAACTTAACAATGGCGCTGCCATGGCACAGTCAGGAGCAGGCCCCAAACAAGGAGACACCAGGCATCATCAAAATGCAACGGCGTGCCGTGCCGTGCCACAGCCACAGCCAGTGCCTGCCAGGCATTGGCCAAAAAATGTTGAAAGGCAGCTACATTGGTTTTGGAGCTGGGACAGGGGCTGGGACTGCTGTAGGTAGTCGTTGTGGCAAGGGCCAGTTTTTGGCAAACTAGCAAAACGTTTGCTGGCTGGCCCGACATCGCGTGCATAGCTGTTGAATCGCATTAAAATCAGTTGCTGCATCTTCACTGACTGCGATTTTTGTGGGCAAAAAGCGGGTGCACCGGGTTAGGCGACGACAAAATCGAAAGGACCCGTGCCCGGAGTCGGTCTAGAATTGGGCTACTGTGCGCTCGATTGGCTGCTGTCAGCGGCATTTTATGTTAATTTTCATTAGCGCCATCGACACGCTGCCAATTTGTATGGAAAGTGAATTTGAAACTGCAACCTAACCCCCCACCTTACCCCACCAAGCCTAAAGCGTTCGACTGAGTGCGGCGGGCGCATTTCAACTGCACAACAAAGTTGCTTTCAATTAGCCATAGCTGGGCTTGAAGCCGCGCCTGCTAAAAACAATAAATGTGTGAGCAGTACACACTTAGTCTCTCCCTCTCTCTTTCTCTCTCTCTCACTCTAGCTGCGTGCGTTTTGTTCAATTTGGCCAGCAATTGGAAGACTTAAGCGCTGGCACAAGCATAAATTGTTTAATGGTCGTCAGCGTTTGTCTATTTTTTTCCCTTTCTATTTTCTACCCCAAAACATATCTTGCTTTCGGCACTGAGCTGCAATTTTAATATTTGTTTTTATGCTGCCAAAAACGAAGACCCGACAAACAGCTGCACTTTTATGGCCACTGTCTCTGTCTCCACCCTGTCCCTGGGTTTTTATAACAAATTTAAAGAGCTTTTCGTAATTAGAAAAACCCCAAGCGCTTTAATTAAGTCTTGCCTGACAAAATTTAATACAAACACATTGGAAGTTTTCTATTTAATGCAGTCAAGGGAACCGAAGCCAGCACAAGAGTCTTCCAATTTGTGATATTTTTAAAGCCAAAAGAAAATTGACTGGGGAACTCAGCTTAACTCAACTTTGCTACCAAAAAAAATTTTAACAAAATTTTCACTGGCGTGTTGCAAAACAAAAATTAAAAAAAAAGTGCGCGTAATTTTAATTGGATGCAGTCTACTCTATAGACACTTTGAGTATACGCAGTAGCAAATTTTAAAAAATAAACAGTAGCAGTTTTCAGTTCATAAATATGGCATTAATTCTATGAATCTTTTGAAACTTATTACGAAAGGCAGATAAACAGACTGAGAGCTGCTCATTGAAGGCTGTTGCATACTTTTTGCACAACTTTAAACTATCATTCTCCATTTTGCACAAATGGTCAAAGTGTATAATAAAAAACTCAGTGTGAATGCAATGCAATTCGATGCATTTTACAGGCATTGTCATTGTCATAGTTATCTCTTTCTCTTTTCTGCTCTCTCCTTTTTTTGACATTGCGATTTTTAATCGCCATATCACCAGATTCACGCTTGCACGATCTACTACGCACATTAAGCGCTGATGCGAAGCGTAATGTTTTTTGCCTAGGAGAGTGTGGGGAGGAGCGCGATGAGGGGGTAACCCAAGTGGCGTGGCGTGCGTGAATCTGATGCAGAGTAGCATGGAAAATGCATTTTCCAAAGCTTGCACTACAATAACAATTACTGAGTGCTCTATGGCTGTCTGACTTGAACTATGGGGAGTCTTACCCCACAATCATCTGAGCTTATACTATAAAATCTAGAAAAATCAAAGAATTTCTTGTTTTTCTCTTAATATTTTATTTACAATCTGTATTATAACAATAGGTACATTTTATGTAATATGAAAAAATTATCTCGAATTTAAAAATTAATTAAATCATACTAAAAAATTCTTTATTTTATATTCGACAATATTTCAATTTACAATTTCACTTGAATTTTTTGTATAGTCAACAGTTCTTATACATTTATAAAATTAAATATCTATTAAATATATATATGTAGTACCATTGATTATATTTAATTTACTACTTGAAATATAACAATTGCATTCATAGTTAATCAAATTCCAAACTGTACATTCACATATATATTGTATCTCACTCTTTTATAGGGTATGCTTTAGTTGACTTATTTTAAATTCCGCTGCAATTTGACTTACAGACGTTTGCTGTTGTTTTTGTTGTTGCTTCGGCTGTACGCACAATTGTGCAAATGTGACATCATCATTTTCATGTTTATGTCGAACAAGTCAAGTGCCATTTACACACACACACACACAGGCACATACACGAATTCGCACTGATGTAGTGCAATGTGCATGTGTTGGTGAGAGAATAATGAATGCTCCCAGTCTGCTTGTGACTGGACTGAAATGCTGTGTCTAATGAAGCCATAAAGCCCACTAAATTCTGCACTGACTTACTTGCTCGAATTACGTACATACAAATCCCCCGGCTCATCCCCTCACCGCCCCGCTCAGCTTGCAACCTGATTGCAGCAACAACGAATTGTGGACGTCAACAGCGTACGCTCTAATTAGTATTAAGTGGAAATTATTTCTTCAACTACATTCAATTTTTTATAGGCTCTATATATGCCAATTGGTTATGTCAATGTAAATGTACGCAACTGTGTGTGGGAAAGTTTCGATTGCTGAAAATAACGGTAATTAGGCACAGTCGAGTAGGGAGTAGAGCGTAGGGCGACAGTTAATGATGTTGATGTCGATGACTGCAAGAAATGTTATAATTATAAGATGACGAGTTCTCATGCGCTAAAGGTTCGTCAATTGTAATATTTATGTGCCAATTTATTTCCAACATTATTTTATTATGAGAACTTTGACAATTTATTGAGCATCTTACACATTGCTAATGATTCTAAATAATTGCTTAGCTAGCCTAATTTATAAAATCCTTGCGCAAATGTACAAATATATTTTGACTTAGGCAAGGTTCGCTTAAAATGAATTTTGAAAACTATTTTAATTTTTTCCTCTAACAATAAGTGCTTTATGGAATGTTCGGATCAAATTTCTACAATATTGATAAGTAGTAAATAATGGAAATTCTAGAGACGATTCACTTAAAAAGAGAATCATAATAAATTTCGAACTGCTTTCAACCCGCTTATTTTAGTATGCCACGAACGGTAAATGTGGTGCATCAAATTTAAAAAATTATACAAGTTGCTTACTGTGTTCCAAATATTATTTAAAGTTATTTATTTCTGTTATGTTTGGTTAACATAAAATAATGAAAGGTGCGTTCTCTTCAAAAGCTTAATTACGACTGTCCTATACTTGGTGGTTATCGATTTGCTTCTTAACTCTTAAGATTTGGGTAGCCGTTAGTATTAGAATATGTAAACATTTCCCTAATTCTTCAAATTACTATTAATTTAGTTTAAAACAATGAAGTATAAATAAAGACGGTGGTCAACGACGAGTGCAGACTTAAGAGTTGGTGAAAATGTACAAAGAAATATAAAAAAAAAAAGGTAATAT
The DNA here is from genome assembly GCF_011750605.1 of Drosophila busckii. Taxonomy (NCBI): domain Eukaryota; kingdom Metazoa; phylum Arthropoda; class Insecta; order Diptera; family Drosophilidae; genus Drosophila; species Drosophila busckii. The sequence continues at coordinate 17,561,261 of NC_046606.1, read as the reverse complement.
TCAGTTCTTTTAATAGTAATTGACTTTTATATTTATATTATACATATCATATCTTATATTTCAATTGAGCAATTTGAAAACTTAGCTAAGGGAAGAGATAAAGAGTTGGAAAGATGGAGGTCCTAACTATAAGTCTTCTGTGTATTTATTTTGTACAGAGTCTTAGAGCAGCGCAGCTTTGACTTTAAATTTCCGCTTCAGTCGCTGATGAAATGTCACTTCATTGCTAATGCCATCACTTACATTTAAATAAATGAATTTGAATAACTGAAAACTTTATTGCCTTGCATTTCATTAGAATGCTGTCAAGAGTAGTACTTGAGTACTTACGCCTTATGGCATAATTCTCAAACAATATCCATTGGGCAATCGAAGAATACTTTTAGTGCAGCCGCAGGGCTTGCCAGGACTCAGCTGTCCAACTTTCTTTTTTGCAACGTGCTGCAGTTAACTATTCAATGGAGCCCCCCATACACTATATACATATATATATAGTTATATAACTATGGCATGGTAGTTAAATATAGCGTCCAGTTTTGCTCCCTTGATGGCTGCCTTGAGGCGTTTTTGCCATGTTGCCCCGTGGTGCGCACAGCTGTTATTGTCTCAATGCTGCTACTGCTGCTGCTGCTGCTGCTGCTGTTGTTGTTGTTGATAGAACTGAAGAGTGAACGCGTTGAAGCAAAAGTTCCACTTCCAGTTCATTTGTTTGCCTTTGTTGCCACAACAATTGGCGACGTTGTGTCAAGCCAAGTTTTGCACAGTTTGCACTAATTAAATATAAAATCTATTCTGTTTTCATATATTCTATATATTTATACATTAATTAAGACTTTAGACTGCGAATGACATACACACACACACACACACACATAGACAGACACACACAGACACGCACGCTTACAAAGCAAATATGACAAAACAATAATGAAAGCTTTGACACGACTAATTGCCTGCGGCGTTTGCTGTCTGCTCGAATCTCTGCCGAGTGTCGAGTGTCGAGAGTGCGAGACTTACTCAAGCTGAGGGAGGCTGTTGCCTAACGAATTTGTAATTGAAATAATGCAATTTCCGTTACTCGTTTAAAATACATTTTACAGGAAATCGCAAAGGGCGCTGGCAAACCCGCTGAAAACTTAAACCAAAATTCATTAAAACTTTGCATTGTTGCGACGATCCTTCCCGCTTTCCAACATTGTCTGACTTGTACTTTTGCATGACGTGCTGACTTGGCCAACTGCTTGCTCAATTCCTCACCCTTTACTATCCTAGTGAGTGTGTCTGAGTGTGAGTGTGTGTGTCTGTGCACGCGTTTGTTTGTTTGTTTTGCGCGCGCCCTATTTGAATAGGTATCCATTTTATTGTTTATTTTAGACTTTGGCATAAGCATGTCGCGACTAATTCCAATTAATTCAGCAGACAAATATCCTTCAAGTGCGGAAGCAACTCGGAACTCAACTCAAACTGAGTGCCACAGTCAGCCCAAATGAATATGCTGAGCATGCAACTGAAGCGCTTAGCTCTTTGGCTTTGATTCTGATTCTGATTTAGATTCTGGCTAGTTGCTTGCCATTGCCATTGTTAGTGTTTTTTGTTGATACTACTGCTAGTTCGGCAAGGTCGCGCAGAAAACATAGCGTACCACAAATTGGCAACAACAAAAGACTTTGAACAGTGGGGCAGTATTTACAACAAATGTATTAATTATGAGATAAAAGAACGCATATTTCATTTACATTATTTATTTAATGTTGACTACGCTAAAAGAATATTAATATGACAAAATATTTAAAATGATACAAGGTTGGTAATTGAAACTATATGTATATATGTATATATATCGTAATATACACATATTATTTTCTTTTACTTTTTAGATAACATTTAATTTTAAATATTTATGTTAATTAGTTTTAACTTCTTTGTGCCAAAGTCGACATACAATAAATAAATAAATAAAAGAAATATTACACTCTCAACTTGTATTGCAAAGATTGGAATCAAGGTTTGTTTTATAAATTAATAGATAAATAAGATAAAGTAATTTATAACTTTAATTTAAAAACACGATACGCTTTTATTGATTTATTTTAATCTATTTACAAAAGATATTTGTATTTGAAATTTTAGCAACATGTACCACAGTGCATTGTAATCAAATTGCTGAAAATGCAAAAGCTGTTGGGCGAGGGCGTGGGCGCGGGCTAGACCATCGGAAATGTTCTCGGTTCGAAGTCAGAGTCCAGAGTCCATGGACCCGACATGTATGCGCATGAGAAAAGCAGCTTAGCTTATAGCCTTGCATTCGAGTATCTGTATCTGAATGTGTGTGTGTGTGTGCCTGTCTATGTTTGCATGTATCTGTATCTGTGTGTGTGCGTTGAGTTTATTTAAGCAAGTCAAAAGTTTTAGCATGGCAAGATTTACCGTGTGCGCTGCCAGGCAAAAACTTCTTTTGCAGCGCCATTGACTTTTGTATTTGTAACAAGTTTCGTAAGCATTTCACAGCCACCCAAACCACCCAACCCACCTTGGCTCTTTGGAAACTGCAAATCCCTAAAACTCCTTTTTTAGCCCAGGCTAAGCTGCTCTCGTTTTTGCTGCGCTTGTAATTTGCTTGCGAGAAATATGAACTGCAATCTATTGAATAAACAAACTAAATGAGCGAAAGATGTGTAGAATAATTTGATAAATACCTTAGCTATCCCAAAATAAAAAAGTAAAATAAAATTGCTCAAATTTTAATTGCAAAAGTAAAAGGTTAACATTGTGTTATCAGAGAGACGAAGTCTCCGACTCTTATTCCAACATATCATACCCTTTCTGAGAAAATATTCAAACAGCGCCAAAGCAAACAACTCATCAGCATCAGCATCAGCATTGTAGATACTTTCGACTCAGCCAGCAAAGTTCAGGCAAATCAAGGGTTAATTGCTTAAAACTCGGAGCAAGGATATGGAAACTCGCAGCAAGAACAACATGTTAATCATGTTATTACTTACTTGGGCAAAGCAATTAATTAATTTGAGCTATTTAAACGTTGTATTATGCATGCGCCAGATAACAAGATACAAATGTAACTAAAGCAAGCCAAAGAGCACAAAATATGCTGAGTCAAGCTGTCAGAGCATTTTTGGCCATATTTGTTTTTATTATTATATGCATATGCTGACATTTACACACAAAGAGATTAGAGCTAAGGGTATGGCTTGGCTGGGGTTCATGCTTTTAGTTGGTTTAGCTTTGGCAAACAACTTTTGTATCTATGGGGCCATCAACGAATGCAGCAGCAGCATCAGCAGCAGCCGACATTGCTAAAAACTTTTCATTTAACACATGCAGTAGCAGACAAACAAGATTTTTCGACGAGTTAAGCACACAACCACCCCACCCACTCAATCCTATATGTGCTGATAACCCGCCCCTGGAGAGAGAGCCAGTCCGCCTAACAAAACCAAACGCTCAATGACACAACCATAAACCAAACACAGCAAAGACATTTAAACAAATCAAGCAATGAGGCTAAAAGTCTTTCAAGCGTATCACATATAGCGTCACTAACTTCAGTACTTTACGCTCCCGATCCGATGCCAACCCTTTTCAGCACGAAAAGCATTCGCTTCATTTTGCCAAAAATTTGTAGCAAATGCAAATGCATTCCAGCTGCGGTTAGAGTTTCCTGATATACTGGTAACTAAGGCCGACTGCTGTCTGAAGTGATGAATTTTACACACTTGCTTTGCATCTGATGGGTTTATCGCTTTAGCTCGGTGTTTTTATTATTTCGCATTCAAGTCGATCCATCTACACTGCTCAGCTGGAAATCAGATGTATTGATAGCATAAATTGTAAGCCAACAAAGTAAAATTCATTAGAATGAGATGAGATTAAAGTTACAGCAAGCTTTCTCAATTATTCTAAAACGAATCGAATGCACACACATCTGTGCAACTACTAGCTTAAGAGATGAAGAAATACATAAAAATTAATATCAAGTTTTACTCAGAAATAATTTTTAGCATTATACATAAATCCTTGGACATATTGCAAAATTAAAGTGAAAACTTTAAATAAGAAAAAATAGGCATTCCTCTTAGCCTAACTCCTTACTAAGTCTCTATCAATTTCTAATTCTGTCGAAAGATTGGCGTAACCTTCAGCTCAACGCTTGCTATGAGCGTACCTACATCAATCCTATGCTTTTTGTGGACGCACTGCAACAGGTGTTTGCGCAGCGGTAGAACTTGCAGCTGTATTTAATAGAAAACTGCCTTTCATAACTAAGCTTGATTTGAAAGCAAGATAGTCTCCTCCTCTGCATCCGAGTTTGTAGCCTGCACTGGAGCTGGACCTTCCACTTCCGCCAGTTGTTGTTGCAGCTGGGACGCCACAAGTCAGAGCTTAGCCTAGATCTGCAGATGAAGAAGGAGAAGGACTATCAATCGCTTTAAGATCTATGCAGATTATAGGCAAGCTATAATTGATGGCGATCACTCGTTGCAGCTAAAGCAAGCTCAAGTACTGCTGTCCAATATGCAACATTTACAGGCGCTGCTAACCTCAAGGGAGCAACTAACAGGCAAATTGCTAACGAAAACGAAACACAATAGTCAAATTTTAAACTGTGCAGCAGCCCACCCGGAAGGCTGTTCAACAATTGGATGAGCAGCTAAATGATTAAGGCCTCGTATCCAGTTGAGATAAGTCAGTTCTAAAATTGTCCAATCCATATAAAATTTGATGAATGAAATAAATATAATCAATAGGCATTTTGATCTAAGTAACGTTTTTGTCATTTTACTAATGCGTTCTTTTTAGCTGATGATTTAGCTGATCAAGTGAGAAAAATGTAAAACTGACATAAAACATAAAAATGTAATTTAATTATGTATGTTAGCGTAATATATATTTTGAAATCATTAAATATAGTTAAGAAAAGAAACAATTTGACAAAACACATTTGGCTGACAAAACACACAACAATTTACACTTAATTAATTTAACAAATTTGCTTTGATCACTGCCGATTCAGAGACAAACCCACACTCTAGTCCCCGTCTAAGCCTGTGCATTAGTATATATATATATCACTATAGCTGTGACCGACATAAGTTGTATTGTCTCTTTAAGCAGTAGAGCTGCTTGTGCCCTCAACCGCCCAAGTTATCTACATGGTTGTCTTATTGCTGCGACAAAATTAAATTCTACACATTAATTTGTGTAAGTGGAAACATTTTACATGACATTTAAACTTGCGCTGCGGTGCGGTGCGGTGCAGAGCACACACACACATACATGCGTGCTCTTTGACGCTGCACTTTGGGTGGTTCGGCTTCAGTTCTGGTCTCTGGCGGTGGCGGTGGTGGTGGTGTCTGGTGGTTTCAACAACCACCGAACGGCACACGCACAACGCTTTGCACTTTGTCTGTTGAGGCGGAATTGGAATATGCGCGTGCAGTTTTCACTTTGCGCTTATTTTCTCAATGTTAGTTTTTGGAGGTCCCACCTCACTCCGACCCACCAGCCACCACCCACATGCACCCGCCAGCAGATTGGGCAAATGGTTAGACCCGGAACCAAAGTCGAAACTTTGCTATTGCTGCTGCTTTCTAAGTGGTCTCTAGAAAGCGAAAGAGAGAAAGAGAGAGGGAGAGAGTGAGGAGTTATATGCGTGGTATGCGGTCATGTAGTCAACTTCAACTTCACTTAAAATCCTTTTTGCCGTTACATTTCGATGCATATGAGGTTTTGTTTAGAGACAACGAGAACGGCAACGACGACAACGCTCAAACCAAAGTCGAGGCTGCAATGTCAGGCAGGCACCCAGCTTATTTATAATTTAAATTTGGCAAAAGTTTGCAGGTTGCATTCAAATTTTCCGCTGCCATCGTGTGGGTGAACTTTACTTTTATGCAAATGACACTGCAAACACTAATACACTCATGCCACAATACACACACACACACAGAGTCACATACAGTCTGGGTTTCAGTGTCATTCAGAAAACTTTGCACACTGCCTGCACATTACGCATACGCACAGTGGTATGCGGACTTTTTGCTTTTGATCCTGCTTAACTCCCGCTACATGCAATGTGAGCTACAGTCCAGGCAAGCAGTCATTATGGCTTATGATTATGGCTATTAGTGCAAGTTAACTGAGCTTAGCTCAACCTGCAGTTCGCCAATGTTGCTGGGTTAGCTACAGATTTTATAGCCGGCAATTTGCGACTTGGTCAAGTGGCAGTTTCGCTTAGCCTTACCGCAATCGAGTGACGTTCATATATAAGCCTTGGATTTGGGAGGTCTTACTCGCTGAAAAAGTTTTGGCTCTTAAATTTTCAAATTTGCATGAAGTTAGTCATTTTTAAGAAAATTAAATACTAATAATTAGCACATAATTATCTAGCTTTGTAGTCGAAAATATACACAACCGACTATAAGTAAAATGCTTTAAAATTTTACTATATTTCGATTTCTAACAAATATATGTAATTCTATTCTCATTAAAAAAAAAATAATTATTTTTTAGGTTTCTAAATGCAAACTCTTAATATCCAAAAGCTTCCAAAAAATTTGTATTATTAATGTTAATATCTTTATAAATTTTGTACGCTAAAATTAATCGAACTTAAAATAATTATTCATACTCTAAAGTATATAATTTCACTCGTCAATTTTCAACAAAAATACACCGGCAATACAGATAAACGTCATATTCAGTGAAGCAGTTTTTCAAAGATCAATTAAAGGATTACAGACTTCATCAACCGGATAATTGGCTAAGACTGCTAAAGATTAATTCGAAATTATTGAATACAAATTACACTGGGGCACACCAGCAGGCGATTGTTGATGTATTTGAGAATTGAAATGATTTCGGTTGCGAAGGCGCCCAATATCAACTAAGAGAGGTAGACTACATTTAGCGACTAGTCTAATACTTAAAAGTTCCCATAAATCAAGGTATTTTACACTATGTCCAAGCATATTGTCCTCCACTTCTGACTTCACAACAAGCACTGTGATTATTAAAATGTAAATAGGCTTTACCTTGATTTGTAAATAGATATTTTTGAATACCTTTCTGCTTAGCGATCAAGTGAACAAAGGTTGACTGACAAATGTGATAAGATTCTAGAAATATTTGTTCATATGAAAATAATTGAATTCAATTAAAATCAATCGATAAATAAGTATAAAATATAAAAATTGTTTACAGCCTGTTTTACGGAAAGTTCGTCTCCAGCTGCTGAGTAATCGGCACACTTTATTCACCTGCTTTATCCATCTATGGGATAACTTTGGCTAAGAGCGGCGCTGTCATTTTCCACTTATTTGCAGTTAAGTTCGCATCCTTAAGCTATGCCACAAAATGCGCTTATCACAAGCTTTGGCTGATTGCCTGCCTCGCCTGAGTCGCCATGCCACGCCACTCCCCCCCCGCCCCAGTCCCAGCTCTTACCTTAGACTAGCACCAAAATAAATACATTTTTAACAGCTTTATCAAATGCCAGCCTAACTGCGAGTGAGAAAAAGAGAGCTAGGAATTGAGTGCGAGAGCGTGCGACAGTTGGGAAAACTTCAACCAATAAAAATTAAAATATTTAAGCAAAGCGTAAAGATGCAAAGCCCTGCAGTAAAGAAAGATACATGGCCATGGAGCTTGGAGCTCCATTGCTGCTGGTGCTGCTGATGCGGTGGTTGTTTGGTTGCCGCTGTAGCAGATTAAAAATTCCACACAACCTGAGAGTTGGGTGGTGGGCTGTGGCATGTGGCATGCTTGGTTCAAGTGCCAGGCAAAGGTATGTTATAGGTGCGGGGGGGTCGAAAGTAACATTGCAAAGTTTTGTGCGCCTTTATTTCTGCTTCTTCTTTATGCCATTGCCGCTGCTGCTGCCACTGCTGCTGCATGCGATTTGCGAGCTGATGCTGATGCTGCTGCTGCTGCGGTAAAAATGCCTGCGAGGCAGGGACCTTGCCTCAGTATATTCTGCTGCGTCTGTGTGTGTGTGTGTGCTAAGTATTTTCTCAGTTAATTATGCAAAGATATACGCTTAAAATTTTGCAATATTACGTGCATATTTCAAATACGCCCAAACGCGGGCGCAAGAAACAAAACAGAGCAAGATAGAGAGAGAGAGGGAGTGAAAAAAAGAGAATACGAAGCTGTAAAAATGCCTCAAGGATACAGCTGGCAAAAGGTTATGCCCAGGCAGCAGTAAGTACGTGTGGGTTAAGGCTTACCTTGTCACAACCTTGGGGGTCTTGGCAGCTGGCGCACGGCTTTTTAATTGCTCGTTTGCCCTGCAATCATCGTACGCCGTAAATGTTGTCGTTTATTGTTACGCCTTACACGCCACGCCAGCTCCAGCGCCAGGTATGCTGCACAGTTTCTCACGTTGCGTGCCAACGAAATATGGCCAAAAGACTTGCCTCTCTAATTAAACTGATGCGATTTTAATGGGATTAGCGCGCACGCTTCACTCCAGCTGCGTTGCTTGCCAAATTTGAGCGGATATCAAATTGATTTAAGCAGCATGCGAATAGAAAATTTGTTAATTGAAGGTTAGCAAAGCTGTACGGCTTTAATTGCCATAAATATTTGGCTGCTTTTCAATTTGTTTATTAACCAATGTTCTGGCCACTTGAAGTAGCAAACTGCAACTTTCATTAGCTCTAATGCCAGCAACCAAAAATTTTATTTACTCTGCAATTTGCACGCCCCCTACTTGACCACGCCCACGCTACAACCGAAATGCAAAACAAAAGCTCAACTTCAACAAAGCTAAACTCGAGAGCGAAATGTTACAATTGACGTGGCTGGGAGTTGCTGCTGATAAGCGAGGGTTTAGAGTCGGAGTTTGCAAACTTTCGTTAGCAGCTGCTGCTGCTGCTGCTTGCACTGATAACTGGAAAATCTATTTTCTAGCTGGCTGACATGCAATATATTTGAATGTCGAGCAGCCGAAAATAACAAAACAAAAATCGGTGGGGTGAAAACAAAATAAATATACGAAAAGCAATTTTTAAAACATTTGAGCTCAGCCAAGAATTGTATTGCACACCTAGCCACGCCCAATTTAGTTTCATCACATCAAAATATTTGCTCTTTATGTACTTATTGTTGCTGTTGTTGCTGCTGTCAACATTTTGGGGCAAAGCTTGTGGGCGCTTACCGCGTATAATTTATCTATGCATATGTTTTGAGTTGCCAACAGCAGCAGCAGCAGCAGCCACGAGAGAAACTCTACATAAATCACAAGTCCATGCTACGGCCCACCCACACACACAAACACACCATTCAACACGCATACAAACGCACACACTTCAACTTTCACACACACACACACATATATAAAAGCACACCCCTTTTCCATGTAACAAGCGTTTACGCTCCTCCTACGGCAGCTCCACGTAAAAATCCTAAAGCAATTGCTGTAAATTTATTTTCACGGGCCTATTCCAAGAACCGGTATTAGAATGGGATGTAAATTTGCCAGCTTGCTTTGCTGTTAAAATATATGTGGCTAAGGGCACATATGACAAACTTAAGTAGCCAAGTTATTCTTGTTCATAATATATTTACATACATATAACCCAGCTCATGTTTATGTGAAAATTGGTGCAACACATTTACTGCTGCCTAATTCAAAATCAAATAAAATATACAATTTTTCATGTGGAGTGTTATAAAAGCTTGTTAAAAATAATTTACGATATTTTTCAGAATCACATACGTTATTGTTTGCAGATATTAGTTGTTTAGGCTGTTTTCTTTATCTCTCCAAACTAAACGTTTTAAAATTAATTATCTAATTTTTAAAATTACAAGCTATTGTATTTAAGTGCTTACTAATATGAAATCATTCAAAAAATTAAAAAAAATGTATTTTAATAAAACAGACTTTTAATTTTGTCTCAGCACTCTTAGTATTTGTATCGATTCGGATTTTTCCTAAGCAAAAAAATTTAAGGCCCCAAAATCTATAAGAAAAGTAGTCACAACTGCAAAGTAGAAAAAACTTAAATTTTTATTAACATGTCAACGTTTAATAAACTTTTCTTTATTTATTACTTAGCTATATTTTAATTTAGTTTAATTTTTTATAGTTTATAAAAAGTTTATATATAAATATAGTTTATATAAAGCTTTAACAATCGTTTCCATTTTATTTTGATAATAGCAGACACAGTAACCTTTTTAAATTTTATAAAGTTAACAAACAATATTGATTGAGATGAAAGTCGCCCATTTGCTTCTATAAATCTCTTATTGCTTTGACTTTGCCTTAACCAACCCATATGCAATTTAAAGACTTAATTAGAAAACGTTTAAGCCGATCGAAAGCTATTGCCAATGGGCGGCACAATGTTGTGGAACAACAAACCTCAGCTGCGTGTCTGGCTGAATATTTGCAGGACTCGTCAGCAGTTGGGGACATCATCGTTATATCAATGGCATACACATGTTTAGCACACAAACGAAATGCCAAAACAAAAATATGCATACAAATCTATCTATCTATGCTTATATTGATAGTCAAACCAAACGAAATCGAATCAAGTTGCGTTGCGTTTGGTGCTTGAGTTGAATTGTGCTGTGTTGTGTTCTCTTGTTTTGTTGTGCAGTGTGTTTGGCAATGGAGTGCGAAACTGAAATCTGGCTGACGACTGCTCTACATTCTGTTGAGCATGATAAACATAGTACTGTGCCAGTAGACAGTAGGTATGTACATATATATACTACTATGTATGTATAAGTTTAGTCTATATATGGGTCTCTAGTCGGTGAAATCTGAATGCTGTTTGTTCGTCCGTTTCGTTCATGGCGTTTCCCAATCAATTGTCCAAATGTCCAAACTTCATTTGTTATGCGCATCACAAAAATTGAAGCAAATCATTTTGCCAATCGCATTTTGATTTCGAATGTCAGTGACAATGCTGATTTCTGTGCTGGGCAGCATCAGCAGCAGCAGCATCAGCAGCAGCAAGCTGTGGGGGTTGTGATTTGTTTGGGGCCTGCTATCAACCCACAATTTATGTTAATTTCAATGTATTTGCTGCCAGCGGCAACTGAAATTATGCAATGCTTTTATTAATTTATGGCAAAAGCGAATAAGGCCTCTGCCTAGTGATGGCACCGAGTGCATAAATTGATTAATACACTTCTTTTAAGCTGTTTAATATAAAATCTAGATTGATGTGATATCTTAAAACTATCGCTGAAGTCACGACTCACGACACCAGCCTTAGTTTAGCTCATATATGTAGACTAACTGAGCCCTTGGTCTCGTCTATTTATGCAGTGTTTAACTTGGCCCTGGGCAGCTGTTGGCTGAGTGTTGGCGGGGCGGACTAAAGAGGAAGGTCGTGGCATTTGTCATTTTCACGCGCCAGCCGCGTAACTCATTTTCGCCTCCGGACGAATGGTAGAAAAGTGCACACAAAAAAGCAAAGGCAAATAAAATACTTGCAATAAAATAAAAATAAATAAAAAGCAAAATAAAGTTTCTTTTCGCTGCTACTTGGCACATTCTTAATTTCTTGCGTATTTTGTCAAGACAAATTGAATTTTTATGAGCGTAGTCGTCGTCTTCTCCAGCGTCGTCGTCGTCGTCGTCATCGTCCTCTTCGTCATCGTTGTTGCAAAGAAATCGCAAGAGGCAAACGGCAGTGGCTACGGCAACGGCGACAAGCGACACAGCACCAGGGCCGAGTGGCGTGCAACAGAACCAACCAGCGAAAACTTTAAACTTTTCTCATCTTGCGAATTTCATTTTATCACAAGTAATTACTTTGTAAATATATGGGGTGGCAGACAATGCACCAGCACCAGCAGCAGTAGCAGCGGCGGCAACACTAGCAACAGTAAGAGACGCCGCCACGTAACGTGAATTGCTGCACACGCAGCCTTTTGGCCATTTGAAGAGAGCAATAAAATGGCTGCTGGCGCATAAAACAACTTAAAGACTGCTGCATGCAACACGAAATTAAACTACAAATTAGCTGCAAAACACATTGTATGATTTAAATGCAACTGAAGTATACTGCTACAATGGCCATATTATCAGCTTGCAGCGCTTAATGCCCTAACGGCATGTGCTCGAAATGCTTAATCAGCAATCAACTGAGCGTATACTTAATCTTTCCAACACTGCCACTAAAATGACGCAGGAATTCTTAAATGCATTCGTAAATTAAGAATGATTAAAGTTAACATTGTGAGTACATTATACGATCTCTTGTTAGATTGTATGATTGAAATGTCCTTTGGTCCTTAATCCAAAAGCAGCTTTACTTGAGCGTATACTTAATAATTCTTAAATGCCGCCTCAATGCTCCTCCCCGTAATTTTGAACTCTTGGTACCAGGAATGTAACAGAATGCATTCAGTTTTGACTTAAATTCAATTCTGGAATTTGGAGATGAATTTATTAAATCTTTTCGAATTGAAATCCTTTGTGTTAGTTCCATTTTCAAAGCTCAATTTGAATTTTTACATAGAATGCATTCACTTTTAATTCAAGCTGAATTCATTTTTTGATTGCTAATTACAATTGAATGCGGTTTTTCACTTTAATTCAAATAGAATGGTGTTTTATTTTAAATATTTCAAAGAACTAATCGAAATGAGCTGTAAAATTCGAAATGAACTTAATTTTAAAACTATATCAATCTTTTCCATCGGATCGGAATATAGTGGAGACATGGTAATTTAGGTTAGTTATATTTCAGTTGATATACTAGTAGCGAGATTATCATGCTTTCTATATAGATAAGAGTTTGAAAGTTATTACTCTATTCTTTAAATCTAGCAGTATCTGATTTATTTGCAACAGTTTTAAAATAACATTCGGTAGCAAATGATTAACAAAAACTCAAGTGCAAGTTAAATACTTTTTATACATTACACAGTGCGTGTAATATTTATTTACATAAGCACACTTTCAGTTCTATAAAAATAATTTAAACAATGATATTAATGCTTTCGCTTCTTGCCCAATTTGGGCTTGCCACCAGTTCCTTTGTTAAACTTTTTGCTTGTATAATTTTTACTATTCGAACGACGTTTCTCTTCCCATTTGAGTTGTTTGTCGGAGGATTTGTCCTTGTTGAAAACTGCATTGCTAGTGCCCTGACCCTTAGATTTTCCAGTTTCCTCCAGCAATTGAGAAAAATCATCAGCAGCGGCAAACAAGGAGCTCATATCTAAAAAGAAAATAAAAAAAATAAACTTTTATATACATTTCAAAGAAACTTTAACTTGAACGCACCATTGCTGTGTTTCAGTTTCTTTGCAAAGTTCCGTTCATCTAGGACCCCTTCCTTGCGTGATTTCTTTACTTTAGGCGCATCCTCATCATCATCGGACATATCGTCGGGGCTTTCAGGCGCTTCACTATCATCGCTATCATCACCCATCGAAATGGAGCCTTCATCATCGTCGTCGTCATCATCATCATCATTTTCGATTTTCTCCAAATCTATTGAGCCCGTTTCATCATCAGACTGCTCATCTGCCTCTGCGTCTGAGAGTTCTGCATCTTCAGCATCATCGTCCCAATCTTGATCCATATCTTCCATATCATCATCGTCATCTGCGTCTTTAGATTTCTTTTGCTTCTTCTTCTGTTTTTCTGCTTGCAGTTCACCGCCCAACTCCTCTAGATAATTAATGTCGTCCTCGTCCTCAGCATCATCGCCTGCCTTGAGCTTTTTCCCAAAGTAACCATCCAGATAGGCTTCAAACTCATCGTCGTCCACTTCACCCTCCTTAAGATCATCATCTGCCGCTTCTTCTGGCAATTCTGCTTCGACCTTGGGCTGCTTTTTGGACTGTTCGAATAGTTCGACTTGTTTGCGCTTCTGCTCCAAGTAATTGAATATAAACATTTCATCCTCAGTGCAGTTGACTTTGGTCAGCGACTTGACAGGTTTGCCGCGCGCTCCAAAGGCTGTATACCGCTTATGTGGCAAGCTTGCGGCACCTTCAGCTGATTGCTGATTATCCAATTTCTTGGGATTCTTAAATGCAAAGCGTTCAAGGAAATGTGGCAAGCCAAAGTCACGCAAGGGATCGCCATAATAATCAATGCGTTTCTCTACAAAGACACAATTAATTGTTATTGAACATAGTTGTTATATAGTTGAAGAATGCTTACCCAGCACTATATGCTCAGCAAAGACCTGCACAGTGGGATGATAGTGTTGACGCAGTAACAAGAGCTCGTTGCGCAGCGCATAGCCAGCGCCCGCAAAGGCAGGCACACGATGATACGGATCGTACTTGCAGGCATCAATATCACGCACCTTGCTAGACGTGCCGGCCAGCTTCAAGTGATGCCAGGAGCTGCTGCTCTCAGTTGTGGCTTCCTCCTGCTTAACAGCTGTTGGCTTGGCTTCCTCATCTGCATCTTTGTACACCTCTTCGCCATCACTGCCAAACTTGTCTAAATCCTCATCAGCAACTGCAGCTGGCAATAATTTTGCATCTGCTGCCATTGTAGTGTCGCCCAAGCCACCAATTATGTCACGTCGCATGCGCAGCAATTTGTGCAACACAATGAGGCAACCAGCTGCAATATTCGGTGGAGCATACAGAGAAAGTTGCAGCAACCGCTTCACAAATGCCTGCGCTCGCGCCACATGCTTGTCTATATGAATGGCACGATGAACAATATGCAGCAGCTGCGCAGCAGTCTTGGTGCCAATGTTGATCAAATTCAGATCCAACAACTTAATGTACAATGCATTGTAAAAGCGATCGCACTTTTCTGTTTTCACCGTGATCAACTGCAGCAGCAATCCCAATGTTTGTATGGAGACGCGTATATCAGCCAGATGCACAAGTCTATAAATGGTATCCTGCATTTCCTTGGTCAAGACCTCGGTGCTTCCATTCGCTGGTTGCGCTTCTACAATGGCTTTCTGCAGGCAACGTAGTATAGCCTGCATGGTGCGATTGTTGACGGCTCCCTTTTGCACGAGCACCTTGAAGAGCGCAAAGCAAATGTTCACCAGCTTGGTGCAGACCTCAGGACGACCAGAGGGCGCTATGCTGGATAGAAAACATAAAGCAAAGTGTTGTGCACGCTCCGAAATGTTGTTACGGAAGAGCAGCTTCTCTGCCTCGCCAACTATGACGCCGCACATATTGGGATGCCGTTGAGCCACTTCGCTAAGATGATGCAGCGCCTTGGAAGCTATTTTGGCTATGGGATCGCCAAGCTTGTTGATTAGCATAGTCAGCAGCATTTGCTCCTTTTCTGGAGCATAGGCAAGCAGACGTGCAGCTGCAACAATGGCAGCCGTTTTGTTGTGCTCTTGGCCTGTTTGTAGGCCTTGCATTAGGTTTTTCAGGTACTCGTGATATTGCTCTTTAAGCTCATTCTCGAAGTACCAGTAAGCATAGACGCGACGTGTTTGCTCCTTGTGCAGCTCAGCGCTGCGCTTCTTTAATTGCTTCCAGTCCGCGCCGCGTGTATGAATGGATAGCAATTTGCGTTGTGGGGGTAGCAGCACCTCCTTCCACAGATCCGTTAAGACTGCTATAACATCATTACTGCTTTTGTTGGAAATCTTGCAGAAGCTAATCAGTGTCGACAGCGCTTCAAGATTGCCTAGAGGATTGCTGGTTACTAGTAAGGCGCCGGCGTTTGCACGATCTTTTGCAGTACCCTTGTGCAACGCCGTTTGTAACCATCTGGCGTCCGTAGGATTCCCTGTAATTCAAAGTTTATGTGTATATAAGTTATATAGTTTTAAAAATAATCCAAAGGTCACATACGCTTATTATAGGTTGATTTCTCCGTGTCAAACGCACTCTTGCACAGATTATAAAGCTCCATTTGCTCATTCTCTTTCATATCCAACACTTCATCACTGCAGGGATACTCTGTGTGCTGTAAATTATGGAAAATGTATAGTCTCATTTATATACAACATAGCATATTATTTAATTTACCACTTGATACCATTTCTTCTGTGAATCAACATCTTCTGTATCGGCTTGATACTTGTTGCGCTTTGTTGGCTTACTAAAACTGTCTTCCAGCTCACTATCACTACCACTACCGCTCGACTGCTCCTTCTTTTCACCGTCATCATCAAATTTGATCCTCTGTGGTTTCTTCAGCTGTTCACTGTTCGCGGCTTTCTTGTTTGACTTTTCCTTAGCAGGCTTTGCTTCAGCTTCACCGTCAGCTTTTTCCTCACCATCATCATCAAATTTGATCTTTTGTGGTTTTTTCTGCTGTCCATTTACCACATGTTTACCGTTTGCTACTTTCGGTTGTGCATGTTTCTTAGTCGGCTTTTGCTTAGCTGGCTTTGCCACAGCTTCGCCATCATCATTGAATACAATCTTTTTGTTTTTCACCGGCCCACCGATTTGCGCAACTGTTGCTACAGCTGCTGGCATATTGTCGACGTTTTAATAAACAATTTTAAACATTAAATAAAATACACAAGAGCGCTTGAGCCAACCGCACGTGTATTTTTTGCCAGTGCTGCCCTACCATTTTATTCAAATATAAAATAGTGGATGACATTGAGTTGCTCGCAGACTTAACCAACACTTAATTAAAATCTGATTGGATTATAATTTAACGCTCAGTTATATCTTAGTGAAATTATGGAGATATCTGAAATATCTCAACATCTATTTTTGGTTATTTTACATGTTATAAAATGCATTTAGTATATGATGATCAGTACAGTTCAACGAGTGTGGTGGTCTATGAGAGTAGTGAGGTTCAGACACGCTATGCGGTGCTCTTGTTCCTTAACAGCAAAAACAAAACTGTACTAAAATGTACAAAATTCTCCACACTCTATAATTTTTCATATAATATCTACCATTAGCGATGAGTTCTTAGTCAAACCATATATCACGCGTATTATGACATCTCGCACAGACGAGATCAATTTTGCTCTTCAGTATATTGAAGATATAACATTTAAAATATAATATTAGATATTTTTAATATTTTGTACAAAATAATCTAATTATGGACACTTTACCATCAATAGTATTTCAGAACGATTTCCTAAAACAGAACTGAACTATTTACCGTTACGTCGGGCTCTTTTCAATTTTTTTTACATTTAAAAAAAACTAAAAATATTGTCATAGGCAAATCTATGAAAGCTTTTCACATATTTATTATATATGAATCTCTCGCTCTATGTTTTTATTACTTAAGGCACTAATTTTCTAACAGCTGAGAATTATGCACGAGAGTTGCTGAACAAATTTCATTCACACATTATATTACATTTTTTTTTTCTTGTATGGAGACTTTAATAATGAAGTCATAAATTTTATTTTTTTTGTGTTTTTGGTTTATTGCGCTTAAATTTCACTCTCGTTTTCTGTTTAGAAAATTGGTATAAAAATGAAAAGATTTTTTGTTTTTCGGGCTTGCAAACAAGTTTGCTGCTGCCAGCTTTGGCTAGTTTCACTTTTATTAAGTAATTTTAGAGACCGCAATGCTGACACTTGTCAATTGCACACGGATGCGGAATTGCTGCCAAAGCGATACAATGAGAAAGAAATAACAAAAGCAGCCAAAGCAGCAATCGACGAATCCCGAGCTGCATATAAATATACGACCAACACACAACAAGCTAGAATCCTAGGACCATGACCCACAAGGTTGAGCTATAACCCGGCGCCAGCGGAGCAACAAGTACGAGATCTTAAGATATTATCTGTCTTTTTATAATGCGACACTTTGTCCCACTAGTCCAGCATGCATCATTACATCATAAGGAGTCACGAGACATCTAGTCCCAACTTCCAGTGCATAGACGAGGCAGGCGTTCAAGATAGACGACGCGAATGAGCTTCCACGAGATTGGGGGCGTAGCGAGCCCGCACAGATGAGAACGCAGCAATATCACGCTCCATTAGTGGGCGAAAGTTATAAGAATCCCTAGCCACCGCCTCAAGGCTGGACACAGATAAGATGTGCTATCCAGAGAGACCTTCTCCATTGCTATCTGATAGACACAAAGTAATCGGAAACATCTTCATAAAACTATGCCCGACATTAGTAGTGCTTGCGCGCCACAAGGTGCGCGCCAATTACCGAATCACAATCTAGAATATAACACACAACACGGAACAAGAGAATTAGACAGTATTCACAAAATACCAGTAAAATATACAGAATTCGATCTTTAGGATAACATCTTTGCTTCGGATATATCTAATTTTAGTGTATAATATCAGAGAGCCCTTGGGGGTTGTGTGCCTGATAAACATAGAGCGAACTATTGCCATACATGAGATGTCTTTCTAACGTTATAATGATATCTATATAGCACGGTCAGTCGCGCGTTATCATTAGAAAGTGACTAAGAGGTTACATAAGGTACTCATATAATAACAATTTAACAAATTTTGAGAAGCGTAGCACAGCATATCAGTCCGCATAAACGAGTTACCTATTTCATAGAGATCTTGTATAAAAATTACATAAACACACAGATGGGTGGAAGCACACTTGATTCAACACAGATGCGATGTGCCACTTGAAATCGGTCATATTTTTGCCTTAAATATCATAAATCGAGGCATAAAAAATATAATTGAGAGGCGAGATAATTGAACTGCTAATACAATATTCTCTTTTTAGTCAGAGCGCTCACTATGCCTTCTCCGAAGAGCGCAGCTGTAGTTCCTTGTTTATCAGAAGCTGACACACGACATGCTAAACTATCCACTACAGAGATATGATAATTAGATCTACCATTTTAGGAGACACACTTTTACCCAAAATAAGCACCAACACTTACAAACAAAGTCATATAAACTGGAGAAACAAAGTATAGATATAAGAGGAAATCTGAGATATAGAGCAAGGAACAGCAATAATCTAATTTAAGCCACATGATGGATATCCTTTTGGCATTAATATGATATATGCCGCTCTATGTTAATTGCTCCTATCTCTCTTCTCGGAAAAGTTTTTAATGCATCAATTAAATATGCCCAAAAAAAAAAAACATCTGTGGCTTCTTGTGCCTCATGCTCCTGTGCGAGTTCTCTTTCACGTCCATGTTTGAGTATATCGTAATATACAGAAACCGGTGGCTGCACCCAGCATTGTGCCAAGCAATGCTAGTTTTAAGGTACCATTAGTTTTAGTTCCATTTCCATGTCTACTGCCTGCGCCACTTGTTGCGTTTGGGTCCTGCTCTTATTTACTTCTTGCGTATGGTACAAACATTCCGAGAGAGCATTGCCTAGACGTCCAAATATGAACTTGTGCGTTAGCGCGTGTGTCTGTGCGAGCTATTAATAATGCACAGTCAGATATTTGTATCACTGAGATAATATTGTTGAGTTTATCGTATAAGAGAACCGCGCGCTTTATTGCTAATTGTAGCATGAGATATATTGATCTAGAGCTCATTTAAATATAAAGCCCATATCATACGTTGTCAACAATTTAGTAGATCTATAGCATTAAGACAAGCGTAGCAAACTATAAGTTATTATGCTCCGAGAGCTGTTAAAGAGACGAATTGCACTTATCACATCTAACTCAATACACAGATAGAGAAAAAATTCTGCCAGACTGCAAGTTCTTATCTTCTCGTATTAATAAACTAAACCGAGACCTAACACACTACGCATTTCAGCACTCTACCGTGATGAAGAGGAACAGAGCGTGAAGGGGGGTACGAGTCTCTAAGACGAGATAGGTACCATAATGAAAAAAAGAGTAATAACAAAAGAAATAATTTTGCGCAGACAGAGTGCATACTATAATATGATCAATTTCAAGGCCACGAACACTAAGTCTCTGTGAGCGTCCCTTGTCACGATTATAGATAATGGCGTAGCGAGTCGTCGAACGGATTTATTTAGTTGTCAGCTTAGCTTAGCGACCACAGCGCGACTACTCTGTACTGGTCGCACAGCTTTCTCAGACTGCCATCGAGACTAGTGCGCGACGTTGCCTCTATCGGGAGCTTGCACCATTTATCTCACACACTGGAGACCGTCTCTCCATGTCTGGAGGCACCCCAGTGAGTAGCACAGCGACTACTCTCTGCTCGCCACTTCCAGCACTTCCACCGGCAAACTAGCTTGCGAGCGAGCGTCTATCTAAAGACATACTCAGGCGAGTATTATTAAAAAATATTGCTGTGTTCGTTAAGTCGCATATTTTTTCTACACCTAATATTCTAATCTAATTTATTTTACTAATAGTAAATTACCATAATATGGCACATATCACAATTAATCGAGAACTAAATTAGAGAGCTTTTATTTTGCTATTAATACACTTATGATTCAAGTTAAATATAACAATTTTATTTGGCTGAATGTAAACCAACTCGTCGTTTTCCAACTGATATGTGTGTTCTACCTTCACGTCAAAGTGAAGCTCCAGTGTGACTCCCACTTGAATACTGGCAGCCATATTTGAAGTAATTATAACATTATAGATACTTTGCTCCTGTTGTACACGCGCCATATAAGCGCCAAAGCACTCGTGGATGCTGAGTACCTGCACTCGCTGACCTCTTATACCAAGACGTTGGTTATGCTGGATGCTGCGATGGTCCATATGCTCCCTATGCATAAGGCGCAGGTATTCCTGAAGGTATCCTCCTTTAAGGCAACGGTTTTGTGTCTTACTTTGTGCGATTTTCTTGCCATTGTTTGGGGCTGGCCGCTGCTCTGTGTTGTTTAGGAGATTAGCCTCGAGTGATGACATAGGTGAGCATTCAATAAATGATTCCTCGACTGTGCTTTCGGAAAGCGACGTTTGCAGCATGCTGCGGCTACTCTTGAGCATGCCAAGGGTTGTTCTCACGCTAAGCCAAGGCGATCGGCAAGATGATGTAGGCGTAACAGGGGTTTGTTTTGGCTGTTGCTCATATTTAGTTGCAGGAGACACAGACGAAAGACCGCAAGTGCTCTGGCTCACTGACACTGCCAATGGACGAAATTTATTCTGCGGCGTTAAGGGCGACAAGACCTTACTCCTGTTAAGGATTTGTGGACGCTTTTTGTTTTCTTGTTCCTCCTCCACTTTGTGAGTGCTGCTTTCGTCGCTGCTTGTATCCGAGATTTCGACGCCCACATAATACTTCTTACGCTTATATTTCTGCGTATTGGTTTTGCGAAACCTTTTATGCATTTTTCTAAATCATTTGATTTTCGTGCGCTCAATTTTCACAGCTGATCTGACAATCAGGGCTGCAAGCTATTATGAATTGTTTAGCGACTCTGACGGACATACCCTGTAATTTTAAGCAAGTATTAAGTGTTTAATGTCACAATTTATTCCCTACCCATACAAAAACGCAATTGCGGTCTTCTGTTTGGCTGTTATATTTAATTTTGGGAATAATAGAAATTATAATAATTATTTATTTATTATGCTGCTTGTAATGTTGTTGTTTTACTTCCCTTTTACTTTTACGTATGTATTTATGTGTGGATTTTTAAATGAATTTTTTAAGTGAATTACAATTAATATTTAAGTTTTTTCTTTTTTTCGCATATTTTTATAATAATTTACCATACTTGTTAATTTCGGCATACATTTGAAATGTTTAATGTCTAAATATTAAGTCAAACCACATGTTATCTTCATTGTCCTGGGGATTTCGTTTCAAAAACGCTAAATTTCATTACAACTATTTAAATAGGCAAAAAATGAAATTAAAAAAAAACGAACAAAACTTTTTTATAGTAGCAGCATCAAACTTACATACATATGTATGAATGTATGTAGGTATATATAGGTCTAGAATCGAGCGAGGATCGACTTAATCAGAACAACAAACCAAACTGTGTACAAGTTAAAAGCAAATTTGACATACATAGGTCGAGCCCGAGCCCAATACAGCGCTGGATTTGGACACAGGAAAATTGCGCTACACAGAACGAAAGAAAAGTTAAGGTATATATATATAATTATATACATATGTAAATTATTGTTTGTGTTTGTATATGTGTGTATCTGTGTTTTTTTTCTTCGTTTAGTTTAATTTGCAGAAAGCTGCGGCTGCATTTTCATCTTTAACACTATTACAAATACAAATAGAATGTGTACGCATGTGTGTGTGTGTGAGTTTGTATTTGTTGTTACTACTTATGTATTTTGCTTTATCGTTATTTATCGTTATCATTTTGTTGTTTGCTTTGTCTAAATTATTGTTTAGTTACTCACAAGTGCTGTCGTCATCGTCTTCGTCTTGCTGTGTTGTGACCAAATATGTGCACGCACTGCATTTGCATTTGTATTGGCTTTACCTTTGGCAGAGCATAATATGCAAATGCCACACACACACAAATAATCATATTTATTAATTTATATTGTCTGTCTTCGTCATCGTCTTTTGTCTGTCGTCCTGCGTTCGTCAGCCAAGGCATACGTGTTGCTGTTGTTGTTGTTGTTCTCCTTCTTATACTCGTTCTCATGATCTCTTTCGACGTTGCCAGCACAGTCGCAGTCACCGTCACCGTCGCCCGTTGCAGCCGCTGCCGCCACCGCCCACTAAGCCTCGGGCAGCGGTTTCAGTTCCCTTATCTGCTTAATAAGATAGGCTTTCTCGTCATTG
This sequence comes from Drosophila busckii, assembly GCF_011750605.1. NCBI lineage: Eukaryota > Metazoa > Arthropoda > Insecta > Diptera > Drosophilidae > Drosophila > Drosophila busckii. Next base: position 17,538,669 of record NC_046606.1, on the reverse strand, counting down.
AACTGCTCGTCCTCGGATCGATCCGTATGGAAGCTGGTGAGAAAGTCGACCAACTTCGTTTGGTTACGCAGCAGGATGTCCAGTATAGGCTTCGGCTTGTTTGGATTCGCCACAAACACCTTGAAGACGTGAAACGCCTCAAACTGTATGTTGCGCGAACGCTCCTTGAGCATGTTCATCATCAGCTTCAGGTTCTCGGGCTCTGATATATACCGCGTCATAACCGTAAAGTTGTGCCTATCCAGCAGCAGTTCGCCTAGCAGCTTCAAGCTCTGGCGCCGTGTCACATAATTCTCCGAGTTCAACAAACGCTGGTAATGTTGCGAGAAGAATTTATCGTAGTTGGCGTCCAGAAACTCGGCGCAGAGCAGCTTGTGACGCGTCAACAGCTCCTTGAATGTGGAGAAGGCGTCGGATGCTATGTCAAAGGTTGACACCTCTACATAGCGGAAGAACTTGAAGAACTCGTCCGAATGCAGCATTATCTTCGCCAGCGCCTCGTAACGTGCGCACTCACGAAGCATGGTGCCCGAGTTGAGCGCTATTTCCGGATGCGCATCCTCGTAGCCGGCCATCAGTGTAAAGAGTATCTCCGGCTTGGTGCATATGTATTCGACTGTGGGCGACCGCGTACCAATCTGTCGGCGCAACACATTGTTAAATATGAGTGCCACATGCTTCTTACCCTCAAAGTCGATGCGATGCAGATTCTGTATCAATAGCAGCAGCAAATTGCTATTGTACAACTCTTGCGACAGTTGGGCCACAACGTAATCCGCTGGGGGTTCCGAATCGCTGCTACCGTACAGCATATTCTTAATGGACACCAGATTTTTGCTAACATCTTCTTGTGCTTTCTCCACCTTGCGATCGCCCGCCTCCAGTGCGTTAATAGCCTCCTTTAGCGACTTAACCAACTCGGCTGGAGTCTTCTGTGATTTACCAAACAGTGGCATTGTATGGGCTGCTGCTGTTATTGTTATTACTGTCGCAATTAGCTTGCTATCGTTAATTTCAATTTCAATTATTACGAAAAATTCACTAGTTTTAGGCTATTGCTTTTTAGGTAGGGTTGTTGATAATATATCAATGTATCGATATATCGATATATGCACTGTGCGATTATAAACCAGATACTTATACATTTGACTTTCGATGTATTCGCTATCGATGCCTTGTACGATATTTAGCTCACACAAATTAAATCATTTTGATTTTTCTTTATTCAAATTAATGTAAGCATTAAATAACAATGACAAAACCCTTACCGTTTCAAACCTCGTTTATAATTATATCAGGCTGAACAAGTAAACTAATTTTTTTTAACCAAATTAACTCATAAATAGAAAGTTAGGGTGTTCACGAAGTGTTCTATCGTTGCAAAAGTGCAAAGCACATCATACCAAAAAGTGTAAGTATTTTTTCACGACTTTTGCAACACTCATTCTGCAACAATTTTCGCTGTCAAGGTTCGGGGTCTTGTTCACGTTGCAACTTGCAAAGTCAACATTAACGTGCAGATATTATTTAAGTGCTTCGCACTTTTGCAACGATACACATCTTCATGAACTCCCTACTTGTAAAAAGTAAGTAGTTGTTTCTATATGCAAATAGTCTCAAATAAACCGTTTTTAATCTGCAGTGAAAAAAAAACGCACAAGAGTGAACGAAGTAAAGAAATGGAATGACAAGGAGATTGTGGACATTCTCACGTTTATGCAAGCGCACAGAAACGTAGAGGTAAGACATTTTAATATTATTATTATTATTATTAGTATTATTATTATTTTTATTTTGATATTTTACAGAAGCCAACTGCGCAAATATATTACAGAAAATTGCTGGCCGAAACGAAGATCGTTGCCAGCTGGAGCATGGTACGCTTTAAGGTGCGTCACTTGAAGACCCTTTTACAGAAGGCGGAAGAACTCAAATGCTCGACTAGCGTCAGCTTGAAAGACGGCCACCATGAAAAAACTGTTGATGGTAAGTTTGATTGCATTCCAATAAAGTTTCACTTTATATTTAACATTTCTAGAAAAAATATTGAAAATGTGCCCACACTATGGCCAACTCAGTGATATATTTCCCGGCAGCAGGGAGATAAAATCGGTTGTCCGTGAAACAATGCCAATTGAGGATGACTCATCCTCAGCGATCGATATGGCTTTTAATGACTCGGTGGACTCCATGGACTCTGCTGTGAGCACTTCACTTTCAGCAAAGTTGAGAAAAAGTGCAGAGAAACCTGCCCTATCAACGCCAATGTCGATGGAGACAGAGAGGACTGAGATGCAGAGGGATTTGGAGATAGAAAAATTCCTGTGGGCCAAACAGCTGGAGGCCGACAAAATGCGTTTAGAGGAAATGCGCATTCGGATTGAGGATAAACGTCGAGAGGATGAGTTTCAGCTGAAGAAACTGGAGCTCGAGCAAAGAGAACGCATAAAAAGGCTAGAGTTAGAGCTGAAATACGGCAGAAAGAATTAAATTAAATTTAAATCAAAAAGAAAAACTTTTATTTGAGAGAGATCATAGACAGCTAATTTCTTTCAGCTGGCGAACTAACAATATCATTAATTACTAGGTCAAGTAGCCAACAAATCTTCCTCCTCTTGTTTTTGAATACATTGGAATCATGATAACCATGATAACTGCCTGGTTTCCCGTATTCGCAGCTTGTGGTCACATATATCCAGCAGCTTAACAGAATAAATCCGCTGTCATGAAAAGTAGGCTTCGTGGTCAATAGGTGGCTTCTAAAAAAACTTGCCTTCCGTCCAACAATTTATGTAACGTTTGCTCCGCAAACTGTTGGCGCTTTGCTGCGTTCGACCATTAAATGACGAAAAAAGAAAAACTCTGTCGTCTGCCATCCGCAATTCCAAATAGTGAACAAGTTTTTCGCACCAATGCACTGCTTCCAGAGGAGCCCATTCTAAGCAAAACACTGCCAATTGTAAGTCCATCAACTATTGTCTTGAGAAGCCCAGTGCTGCGAGCGCTTCATCATCATTTATGAGTTCCAAAAGCATGCAAAATTAATTTAAAACGATTAAATGAAGTATGCTAATTCGTCAAGATATTGACTTTGGCACTTTTTTAATGTCTCCTCTGCGTCGTTAATAAATGCTGACGACATCCCGAATTTCGATTACCACATAATGCATTCCCACTTACTATCAATTATTAAATTACGTTCATGAATTGCTTGGAGTGTTCTCCATTCCAAAATGTGAAAGCGTCTACTTTTATAGTCAGGTCAACATTGTAACACTTTTTGTCTACACCTTACAATGGGACCAGCAGTGTTGCAAACAATCTCTTTGGCAACGTTACAGCACTTCGTGAATGAATATAAATGTATTGCATACTTTATGCTGTTGATGATGCTCGATCATATGCCGGATATTTATTATTTGGCTCCTGGTTCATAACGATACCTTAAATGTGCGCCCACAGTTTCAGTTTTTCAATTATTCCCTATTACCAGTCATTATCCACAAACGTATTTGCTTTAAATATCATTTTATTTCTCGTTGAAGTATTTTGATCCATTTTCATTTTAAATAATATATGCTCTGTTATAGAAGTTACAGAAATATATGTATGTCTTTTGTTTTATTTGGAGTAGATATTTTGGAGTAAAGGTAAAATATATATACTTTTTAATGCTGCACATCCAAGTTAATATATATATTTATGGTAAGTATGTCAACTTGGTTTACATATGTATGTATGTATGTATGATGTAGGCATGATGCATGTATGTATGTAGTCCCACCCTAATTCGCCAGATTTATTTATTTGAAATGAATGTTTATTTGGTTTATCAGTGTTGAGTTGAGAGATAGAGTGTGTGTGTGTGTGTTTGTGTGGGTGTGCTTTACGTATAAAAGTTTTGTTTTTTAAAATTCATAAAATATCAGATAATAATTACAAATTTGTTGTGTATACATAATTATATATGTATGTCTAAAAAGCGTTTGCCATCAATGTTTTCATATTTTGTTTTTCTTGCGTTTTTAACATAAACTATTTAAACAAGTCCATTTAGTCTTTTGCAACTAACATATACATTATATCTTTCGAGTAGTTGTTAATAATAATATCTTTGGGCTTTGCTACGGTTTGTAATGCATGCCAAGTGTTATGTGTAAGTACATACATATGTAAATACACATACTAGGCAGGTATTACGAGTAAGTATACACTAAAACACGAAGAAAAGAGTCTAAACGTTGAAAAGTTTTGAGTGAGTTTTAGTTGCTCATTTAAGGGGCATTTTATATAATAATATCTTGTATAAGTAGATATAGTACTAAAACACTTTTATCGACTAGTATATATGTATATATATATTTATATATAGATTTATGTGTAAGATGTATACTGTATATGCAATTTGTAATATTTACGCGCTAGTTTATTGAGATATTCTATGAATATTTTTCATTGATCTTTTTTTTGCATGCCTATTTATGTATTTATGTATATTGCCAGAAAGTGTTTGAAGACATTCTCGCATGTCTTTCCATGCACGCTGAATATGTATGTGTGTGTGTGTATAAATATATATATGTATGTATGTAAATATAAAACGAAGCTCTAGCTTAAATTGCGTTTCTTAGTCAAAGGAACGAAAGGGATGCTTTTTTTAGAAAATTAATTTCGCGTAAGTAAAATATAATAATTTACAGTTAAAAACAAGTTTGTTTTAAAAGAAGATTTGCGAAAATATTTTGCTTTGCAACACATATCTTATGAAGTCTTCTAAGCCCAACGATTTTAGCGTATGCAAAATATGTACGTATGTATTTATGTGTATGTATATATGACTAGATGTATGTGTGAGTGTGTGGTGTGGTGAGTGTGGGTGTATGTGATAAACGTTCACGGCTAACTAAATACTAAGCTGACGTCAAGTGTATGCTTGTATATATTAGATATGATGATGAATTATGAATTAAGAGTAATAATAATTATAATTTGAGTTGTAGTTGTAGTTTTGCTGCGCTTTCTTCCTCTTCGGCTGGGCTTGAAGTTACGGTTCCAGAGTTTACTCATTGCTGTACTGTTCGTGTCGTTGTTTGGGTATGGTGCTGGTATGTTATAATGTGGTCTGGTGTGTGTGTGAGGTCTCCGACGGGGATGGTGGGTACGATGTTGGGTCTATTATCACTGTGGTTGCTTACGCTTGATGAAATTGCCCTCGGCGTCCAGCCAAATGCCTGGGCCGTTGTTGTCCGGTTCACCGCTCCGCTTGGCGTCCATCCCCGTTCTTATTATTTACCTATGCAATGCATTCGAGATCTGCTTCAGCGACTGACCTACCTCACCCATCAAGCGCTCATTGTCCTGCACATTCTTGCTGCCCGCCGAGCGCAAATTCTGCGATTGCGTCTCCACACGCGTCACCAGCTCCCGGAAATGAAACTTGGAGTGCGGCGGCATTGATTCATTCTCCGCAAAGACCACACAAGAGTTTTGCAAAATGTTGAGCTTGTCGCTGAGCTGTAGCCACTGCGAGGCCGAAATGGCGTTGGCCGGATGCTTCAATGAGCTCTCGAGCAGCGTCACCAACTCCAAGATGCTCTCGCGCGAGATTTGCGTTGAGTTGATGTTGTCACCGCCGCCGCCACCGCCACCCACGCCCACGCCCGATATTTTGGCAATGGGCGTGGCATAGATGGTAAGCTTGGTGGGCTTGTGGGGCACCGCCGGCTTATTCTGATTGATGCTGCTGGTGCTTAGTTGCTTGCTGTTGTTGGCGTTGCCGATCTGCTGCAGCTGCTCGCCGCTGTAGAGAGACTGCGTCATTAGCTCATTGGCTTCCGTCTCGCGCGTGGCCTGCGCTGCTGTGCTCCTCGTTGCCACTGCTGCTTTGACTGTGACCCTCGGCATCTGTGAAGAGTTGCGTTGAAAGAGATGTTTTTATTGCTGTTGTTGTAGTTGGGTTGTTGCTAGTGCTTGCTGCTCTTGTTGTTGTTGCTACTGCTGCTGCTACAACTATTGCTGGCTTGGATTGTGCTGGAGTAGAGGAGGTGCTTGGATTGCTGCTAACTGGGGGCGGTGGTGGCGGCGCTGCTGGCGGCGGCTTATTACCAAAGTGCTTGGACGTGGCCAATGGCAGCGAGCTCTTCAGCCCGTACTTGGGCGATAGCTGCGTGGAGTGCTGCTGCACCCCATTGCTGGCCACGCTGGGCAGCTGTGCTTGGGGGAGTGTGGTGCTGGCGTAGTCGCCGCCACTGGGCGCCTGCTCCCAGAGTTTCTTTAAATTATTAATACTACCTGTGCTGCGTCGCTTGCCGGGCTCACTGTTTGGCTCGCCAGCGGCATTTGTGTCCGTCTCGGCATTGGAATTTGTCACATCAATTTTGATTTCAGTCTTTTGATTTGCTGCTGCTGCTGCTGCTCCTGCTGCGTTGCTGCTTAATTTTTTGCCTCCCTCCTCTTTACGCGCTGGACAATTGGAATTGCCATTGGGATTGCCAGTTGACTGCGGCGATTGCTGCTGCTGCTGCTCCTTGTCCACCTTACGCAAATGCGCCTTAAAGTCAATTATGTTGGATGGTTGCTCGGTCTTGGGCAGCGGCGAATTCAGTTTCTTGGGTTCCACTTTTTTCAGCTGAGCCTTGAAGTTGTTGTTGTTGTTGCTGCTGCTATTGCTGTTGCTGTTGCTGTTGCCGTTAGTTAGCTTCGATTTGGGCAGATTCATGCTTTCGGCCAGTTCTGTGACCAGCTGCACCACAGGATCCACAGCTGGCGGTGCTGTAGACGCTACGCTACCATTGGACAGCTCCGCTGGCTTGTTGGCCGCTTTAATCTCGGTAATAAGCTTCTCCTTGAGATTCAGACCCTTCTCGGGCATGGGCATGGGCGCTGACGCAGGCGCAGGCTCGGGTGGCGACCCCAGCGAGCTGCAAGAGTCGGTGGATGGCTCACGCTTGCGTAAGGAGACGCCAAAGCGGGAGCTGGCCTCCTCAACGCTGGGCGCCGTGTTGCTGACATCGTTGCTGCTGCTGTGATGCGCATGGAGATGCTGCTGTATAGCTTGGACGGCGCTCTCTGGAGCTGGCGGCGGCGGTGGTGGCGGCAAGGCCTCAAACTCCTCCAGCGGTGGCGGCGGAAACTCTAAATTGGCCAGCGCTGCCTGCGCAGCGGCTCCGCGCTTGGGCGAATTGCTGCTGCCGGCGGCTCGGAACGAGGAGAAGGTCATCATGGTGCCTTCAGTGGTGGTGCGATGACGCTGCAGCTTGTTCAGACTGGCGGCTGCATTGTTCTGCATGGTCACGCCGCCAGAGGAGTTGCTTCTGATCATTTGCTGCGGCGACGGTTGTGTCTTGTTCGCTGACGTCGGCACCGCTGCGGGCGCACGTGCTGCTGGCGGCGTAGCATGTCCGTTGGCTGGTTGCTCGCCGCTGCTGTTGCTGCTGCTGCTGCTCTCCAAGCTATCCAAGAATGCGCCAATGCGCGCCACCTTGGGCAGCGTGCCATAGCGATTAACCACTCGCTTTACATTCATCACCTCCAAGGCGCCCACTTGTATGGGCTGGGCAGGCTGCAGCGGCACTACACCATTGCCATTGCCATTGGGCATGCCGTTGCCAGGCTGCTCCCTGGCGGGATGCTGCTGCGAGCGTTTGCTCTGACGCGTCTCCAGGCCACGGTTGCCCATAACGGGACGCTTGAAGGAGCTGTGCTGCTGCGAGGAGCGCGGCCCAATGCCGCTCGGAATGCTCGGCACGCCGCCATGCAATGAGTGCTGCATCTTGTTAGGCGGCGTTACAGTCAGACTCTGCTCCAGACTGTCGCCAGTTGCGTCTGTATCGGGATCAGCAGCTGGATCTGTTTCCGAGTCATAGCGCTGCGTCAGATTGTTTATGTCACGCGCCAGACCTGCAAGCAAAAATAAAACAGCATGAGTATGTTTGTGGTTGGGAGTGGTGCAGTTCATGCGCGTGCTGGATGTGGATGTGGTTGTGGGTTAGGTGTGTGATTAGCAGTGGCAGCTGAGAGTCATGGTCGTGGCAACAAACCCATATTGTCTCAATATTTGTCAACACCAAAACATAAAAGCAGTGAAACAAAAGTAATAGCTAAGCATAAGATAAATAAGAAATATAAAAAAAATACAAAGCAAGCACCAAAATGAAAGAAAATATAATAAATTTAGTTTAGCTAGATTCTATATAAAAAGTTTATAATTTGACGAATTAACTAGAATTTTTAGCGCAAGCATTTACTTTTAAATTGTATCTAGATAATTACAATATTCTGTAGCTAACGATTATATTATTAAGCAGTTCCGCAAGTTAAACGCAAAAGCATGTTTTTTTTTTTTTTTTGCTATTCTGTTCGCGCTGGCAGCATAATCAAGCTCATTAAAAAATGAGTCATACTAATTTGGCTGAATCAAAAGTTAAATTAAAAGTCTATTGTTTGTTAATATACGAACGTGATCAAGATACAAAAGGTAAGCGAGCAACTACATAGAAAATTAAATAAAACATAGGAGGGCCACTAAACTAAAGAAATTAATTTAAAGTTATATTACATACCATTTAAATAATTATAAACTAATACAGCAAAGGCAACCGCAATACAACAAAGTTAAATAAAATAGAAATTTTTGAAACACAAACCAATGATGGGATACAAAACGAAACATAAACGTAAATAGTAAATCTTACTCCATTGACAAATACCTCGAAATAGGAAGTCGTAAAGGAAACTACTGCAAGAGGATGATTTCTTAATAGAATACGTTTGTTCTTGCTGTTGTTGTTGTTGTTGTTGTTGTAGAACTTTATGTTGTTTTGGTTGTAGTAATTGTTGTTTTTGTTGTTGTTGTTGTGTACGTATTTGTGTCTGTGTTGGAATTTGGGTTTTAAAATTTCTACTGAGGGTCTGACTGAAAATATTGTTGGAGTTGAAGTTGAAGTGGAAGTTGCTACTACTACCATTGGTATTGAGCTCATCGATATAGTTGCGAGCATCCTCCTCACGATATGTAGAGTCACGACTGCTGGAGAGCAGGCTGGAAAATGGAAAATGCAAGTGCAATTAGACATAATGTGCCAGGCCAGAGCATGGAAACTTCTCTTTTCTCACCTGGTGCGCTTGGGGGGCGCTGGCGCCTGCTTGCCCTGCTTGTTGGTGGTGCGTCGCATTTGCACATTGCCCTTGCCCTGGCTGGAGAATGTGCTCAGCTTGGTGGAGCTGGAGCCGGTTTCTGCGACAGTATGGAATGAGTATGAGTGATTATTCGATCTCGCCTGACTGTTGCTAACAGAGACTCACCTGACATGGGCGTGCTGGCCAGTTGCTGCTGTTGTTGCTGCTGCTGCTGCTGCTGATCGACGCCGGGCAGACCCTTCTTGACCATTTGCGGTGTCAGACTGAGCGAGGCAGATGCCGATGAGCAGGCGCTGGCCGTGGCTGCTGCTCCTACCGCCGCCGTCGATGCCGTGCCCGATGTGCCCCCTGCTGAACCGGCCGAACTGGCTGTGGCTGTGGCATTTAGCTGCTTCTCGACCGCTTCGGTGATGGACGATTCCTGCGGAGCGAAGAAGGAGAGACGTGCAGCACGTGGGTCATTATTGCAATCACTACTGTTCTGGTTGTTGTTGTTCTTGTGGTTGTGGTTGATTGTGAGGCAATCGCTATCACACTTGGCGCTTTGACAATCCCGGCGCGACGTTGATGCGGACGCCAATTGCAATCAAAGCTCAATGCCATTGTCGTCATCATTGTCGTCGTTGTCGCCATCGTAATCATCGTCGATATCATCGACGTCATCATCATCATCATCCCACACCTCGATCTCGAAATCACCGTCACCCACCTGAAACATATGCTCCAACGCATGGTGTATGCTCTTAAACGTCGGCCGATCCGCCGCATCCCACTGCCAGCACTGTCGCATTAGATCGTACACCTCCGGCGGACAGCCAGGCGGTCGCTCCATGCGATAGTTCTTCTCCAGCTTGTGGTACACGTCGGTGAGATCAATGCCCGGGTACGGCGACATGCCATATGTCGCTATCTCCCACAGCAGCACCCCAAACGCCCAGACATCGGACTTGGTGCTGAACTTGTTGTACGCCAGCCCCTCGGGCGCGGTCCACTTGATGGGAAACTTGGCGCCTGCATGCGCCGTGTACGTGTCGTCACGCATCAGACGCGCCAGCCCAAAGTCGGCCACCTTGACCAGCTTATTGTCGCCCACCAGGCAATTGCGTGCCGCCAGATCGCGATGGATATAATTGCGTGACTCCAGATAGCTCATGCCTGAGGCTATCTGAGTGGCCATATAAAGCAATGCCACCGCATCTAGCGTCTCTCTGCCAGCGGAACGCAAAAAGTCTAGCAGATTGCCATGGGACATGAACTCGGTGATGATATAAAAGGGCGGCTCGCGTGTGCAGACACCTGCAAAAGGGAAAGGGATGAGATACGTTAGTTGGGCTCGCTAGCTTAGAGTTCTGGTTAGAGGTTCACCGATCAGCTGCACGAGATTCGGGTGCTTCATCTCTTTCATGATGGCCGCCTCTTCCAGGAAGTCCTTGAGCGCCATAGTGTCCTCCTTGAGCGTCTTGACCGCCACCGTATTGCCGTAGCGCTTCCACACAGCCTCGTACACCTCGCCATACTGGCCGCCACCCAATTTATGCTTCATCATAATGTCCGTGCGGCAAATCTCCCACTCGTCTGGCTCGGGACTCAATGGAAATACTGTGGGCTTGTTTTGCTTGGGCGCTGGATAGAGCAGCGGGAGTGATGAGGCCATGGCCCTCATGTGGCACGCTGTGATGATGCACCAGCTCCGCGAGCGTATTGAACTTGGCCTCCTGTGTGACAAAGACCTTGCCGTCGGGGTCCTCGGAGATGCGATAATGATACACGCGTCCCTCATACCTGCAAGCAAATCAGAGACTATAGTTTACCATTTACCCTGTGTGTGGGTGTGTGTGGGGAATCTACCTGAGGCTTATGCTGCGCTGACCGGGTGAGCTCTCGCTCTCGCGCACCAGGAAGCTGCCATTGATGCCGGAGCTCAGCAGATACTCGGCGGCATTGCGTGAGATGGGACCGTGGTACCAGGAGTGCTTCTCCAGCGAATTCAATGGCGTCACATAGTTGGAGGGCACCCAACCCACATTGCCGGAGTCGGAGTGGGCCTCACACCATTCGCCGGACTTGTTGTAGCTTAGTATGCGCACCTGCTCGCCCTTCTTCAGGCTCAGTTGGTTCTCGCCACCGGCCTGAAAGTCGTAGAGCGCCACAAACAATTGTGGATCATCCTCCTCGGGACCAGGCGCCAGCAGATTCTCTTTGGATGTCCAGCGATGCGCCGACTCGAATATCGATGTCGCCGAGCTGTGGCCACCACCACCACCAACGAGCGATGACAGCACAGGCGACTCCTGGCTCTGCAGCTCGACGGCGTCAGCGAGCAGCGAGGCGGCCGTGCTGCCGGCCGGAATGTGTGGCAATGGACGTGACTGAAGCAGCGCCTCTGCAAAAAAGAGAGAAACACATGGAATGGCAAGGTGAGTGAACGTTTAAACTGATCACGATACAATTCGAGCGAGGAGACTACAAACTCGTTTCTCCAATACTCACACACACACACACGCACACACATACAGAGACAAAGACACACCGCATCACAACACACAGGAATGCGGGCGATTTGTGGCAAGAGCGAGGGCGAGGGCGATGGGGAGACAATGTGCCTACAATTTTCAACTCTCTTTTCATTGAGAAACATAAATTATGCATAAAGCAGCATTAAAAAAAAATTACGTTGTCCACACAGGAACAAAAACAACAGCGAGCAGCTCATTCGACATTCGCATTTATTGTGGGAAATTCTAACAGATTTTCAGCGTTTGCGTCTGAGTGGCGTTCTGGGCACTCGTGTTTATCTAACTCTACGCTTGTCTGTGTGTTCCATGTGTGTGTGTGTGTGTGTGAATTACTGTACTTGTAGTTGTAGGCACGACACGCCAGACAAAGTGTTTATCATATGCACTGAGCAAGGCTTTATAACTTTTGTATGCAATTCGAAAACATTTTACACATTCACTAACAGTAAAAATATATATAATAAATTTCTAAGAAATACCACAAGGCAAAATAACAAAAACATTCAAGCTGTGACTTCAGCTTCGACTCTTTTAATACTTTTTATTTACAGTCTTGTAACTGTGGTCTCTAGTTTATATATAAATCTATATAATATAATTTGAGTCATCTCATTATCTGCCATTTGTTTTTCTCATATTAACTCTGTTTCGAATAGCGCATTTGTTGTTCGGCTCTGTTCTAATTTACAGCTTGGCTGTTAGCACAAATAATTCAGTGAAAATTTACATTTGTGTGCAACGGTTTGTTGTTTTTCATTAAGCAGCCACTTCCGTCCGCACACAGATACTGAGAGCGAGCTCTGGGCGAACTGCGTCGAGTGGACACCGGCAGTGCCTCCACCAGTTGAACCCTGAGCAGGCACACGACATCGTTTTTCCCATTTTGATGATTGAAACATTTTCAAGATTTGCCGTCTCTGTCTGGACTTTGAATTTAAAGCGCGTCTTTAAATGTAAATGTGGGTGCGCTACGATTTCGAAACTACTCATAAAATCCCAGAAAAATAATCAAAAATAAAATGTGATATTTTGAGTAGGGTTCCCCCCCATAACAGAAACTCTCTCAATTGCTCTACACTGTTAATTTATGCGCATGAGACAGGAAATATTAATAGCAATAGCAAATAGGTAGTAGAATTTATGGTGGGAGAGCGGAAACTTTAGATCTCATGGTGGTCTACGACTATTTAAAGCTCAGCTTGGTTTGGTCACCATTTGTTTTTTATAAGTTTGGGCAGCGTTGGATGATTCACTAAATTCATAAGTAAGCCACTTGGGTTTGGCTTATCTAGAATTCAGGGGATTCAGCTCCAGTTTTCATGCATTTTATGTATATTTGTTATAATTATTAAGAATGACACTACGTTTATGCTTGTTACCTAAATTCACGTGATATTTGCCGGGATGGCCGCGAAAAGAGCTGTGCTTGGTACCTGTAGAAAGAGAGAGCATGAGAAAGAGCGGTTCAGACAGAAAACCAAAAGAAATAGACGCAATAATAAATTATCATCGTTGTTAAAAAGTTCATTATACATATTTTTCTAAAAGTTGCAATGACTTCGACTTCGACTTCGACTTCAAGTGTAATTTATTTTTTACAATGACTCGACTTTGATAATGAGATGGTGCGGCGAAAAAAAAAAATGAAAAGTAAATTATAAACATAAGTACACATTACAATATATACAATTTTCTACAAGAAATCTATTTACAGTTAGTTGAATGACATGAAAGCGGCTTTGGTTTCAAGACAAAATATTTTTTATATTTTATTACTTTATTGTGCACTTATTTATTTTTACCATTAGTAGCTTGCCACAACAGCTGGCAACAAAAAGAATAAATTAAATATAATAAAACACAACAACAACAACAACGAAGCGTAATAATAACAAAGTCGCTTTAAATGCTGTAATCTGCAGCGAGAGCGCTTAAGAAGAAAATAAGAAAAGTATCTGACGGATGCCTAAGCAAGTTTTACAATGCCGTAGCCGCTGGGTTGGCTAGCCACGCCCCTTTTTACGCTACTGACATTTGACAAAAATGCTTTCTCGCCCGCCCTCAAATAAAGTTGACTGCCGAATTGAGGGCAACAAACTCTCAAGCAGCAGCCACACATACTACATGGCCCCCAAAGTCGGATACATCCGTCAGTCAGTCAGTCAGTCAGTCAGTCAGTCCCTCAGTCAGTCTAGTGGCAAAGCAAAGACTTGTGTGCAAGTTATTAACGCGAATTGGAGCAAGCACAAGCGCTGAGATTTTGTGAAATGACGCAGAGCTAATCATAGAAGTGCCGCATACTCAACTGTGAGGATGCAGCTTATCAGCCATCACCTACACCCCCACCCCCTGCCCATCATCATTGCCGCTGCATGTGGCAAATAAATAATGCAAACTGCAGCGGAAAATTACTTTGCTTAACATAGAGCCCTTACCCGATAGCAAGCACTTGCATAAAATACGCCGTGGTTTGCCATTAAGACGGACCCTTCCCTTATAGTAAAAACTACGCTGCTTCTTCTTCTTCTATCTTGTTGTGTCTGCTATTTATTAAAGTGCCGATGCATTCAAGTTGTAAGCAAACTTTTACATTTCCATTCAATAACTCATTCAGTCGTTTTGTCAGTCATTCATTAGCCGCGTTTTCTGCTTTTGTCTTTAAGCGAAAAAGAGAGAGCGAGCTCATTTGTATCTTTTGCATTTGAGCACGTCTCGTTACAACCATCATTACTCCACTGCCGCTCCCGCTCCCGCTCCCACTCCCTCTCTCCCTTGCCGCCAAGCAGCGCTCAAGGGCTTTTGTGTCACGGCCCTTGCAGCTCTGCTGCAGTGTCTGGGGCACTTGCCTCTGCCTCTGGCTAGCTTTGGGTTTCTCTTGTCGGATTTCATTTACGTCCATTTGGGGCGGGCGCAGTTCATGTCCAGTCGAGTCGCCGTCGTCAGCAGTAATAAACTTTGCAGGTTAAATTTAATTAGTCACTTCTGTGGCTTCCGTTGCAAATATGCACAGACCCAAAACACACGGACGGACGGACGGATAGTTTAGTGACCAAAGCCGTTTGGGGTTTTGATTTCTCACGTGGCATTGGCTTGCTAGAGCTTCACTTGTTAAAGTCAGTTGCTTATCCGTAGCCTTCATAATTGGCATGTTAGTCATGTTAAAAAGCAATTACAATTAATAAAGACATAAATTAACTTGGGACATTCGATACGGAATGCATTCAATTGATTTTTAGTGAGATTTGTTTCCCAATTGATTTTCCAATTAAAGCAATTTCAGAAATAGATAAATTAAAGACTTTCCAACTCATTTAAAACAATATTTCAATATATTCGCAGCTATTGCTTTAATTTTCACTATTTTCATTTAATTTGCACTGCGCAATTGCAGCTGCTCCCTTCGGAAGTACCATATGGTTATCTAGGCAAGGAATCATAGTCAATTTAAATATATATACAAGGACATATATATATGTATGTGCCTAGGCGCCCCTCAGCTCATTTTTCAATTTGACATCGCATGTTAAGTAACTGACACTTGGACATATGCTGAGGAATGTAAAAGAATTTCAGTTTGCATACCACACACACACACACACACACAGTCATGCATGTATGTGTGTGTGTGTGAGATTCGTAAAAGGTGCAAAGGCTCCTAGGGGAGGATTCTACAGAAAAAAAACTCAACAAAGTGCGAATAATATGCGACGTACGAAACTAAAGACAATGAGCAACGCAAAAAATAAACAAAAGCAAGTTTGCTTTGAGAAAATTTCAACTTGGATAGTCTATAAAACAATTTTTTATTGGCTATATGGCATAAATATTTAATTTCCGTTTTTATTTAGTCATGACTTGCTGGCTTCACAGCCATTCATTAATTTTTTTTTTGCAAGGCATAAAGCAAAGATGCAAGCAAACAAAGAAAAAGTTTAGACTAAGGGCAGGGCCATATACTGACGGCTAAGGCGGGCCAGGGGGGTGGGGGGGTGTGGCACAGTCAGTCAAGTCAGACACCATGCACTTGGCACTTGGCAAATCCACCCCATGCGCTGCAGCACTGACTCCGAGTCGAGGAAGAGAGAGAGAGAGAGCCGCAGGCACTTTTACCACTTTTGTAAGGATTCCAAACTCGAAGGCTAGTCGCAGTCCCAAGCTACTGCGTGTGGACGTCTCGTGTGCAAATACGCTTATCATGCAGGCAATGTCAAGTCGTATATATATATATATTTTTTATATATTATATAAATGTGCCCATATGCCAGGCTTTTGTAGATGAAAATCAAGTGTGTGCAATAAATAAATATTAAAAAGAATGAAAAATAAAAGAAATCAATAATCAACAAGCGGCTCTCGCTCTCTCTCTCGCTTTGTTTGAAAGCCATCAAACTAATTGAAATGCAGTGGGCTGCAGAGAGGGAGAAGTGCACTAAAAAATTTGTTAAGTATATTTTATCGATCGTTGGGCTGCTGTGCCACAAAGTGTTGCAACTATGTGGCAACTATGTAGCCGTGTCCTTGCAAGGGCCTCAAATTGTTGGCATTGACATGCATTCCCCATTCAGTGGCACGTTCATGATGAAAGGCATGCCCCAGGGCTACTAATTACACTTTCATGCACTCAGCATCAATAGAAGATGAACAAGCTACAGTGAGAGCACGCAAATAATGAATTTGAGTGAAATAAGTTAATGAATTTTAATGAATATACAAATTCAGTCCTAGACTTGCTGATTGTTTTTACTTTAAGTAGACAAATTGAAATTATCATTAGGCGTAGGCAATTGGCGAGTGCTTATCGTACTTTTCTATATATATGTATACCATATGCATGTTTGTTTAGTATAAAGGTCACTCTATTAAGCCAACTGCAAACAATAAGCTATAAAGGTCAACTGCGATATTTATTTTATCGCTGCAGTTTCATTATCGCAATATATTTTTATTATCGTCACTAACCTATCTTAATGCTAAGCCTCTTACTTGGGCCTACAAATTAAGTGTTTAGCTTTAACAAATTTACGTCACGTGATTTATTGCCAGTGTCCACTTTTCGTTTCGTGCATGAAATTACCCAAATTCTTGATTGTTGACTTTGGCCAAAGAGCAAAAAGGCATTGACATGCATAATAGTTTTTTCTTTCTATTTGTTTGTTTGTTTTTTTGTTGTTTGCTTGGCTTGCAGATATGCAAACGTGAATCAGAACATATATGTTTTTACTTCTAAGAGCGAGAATGAGCGGGCACACGACACGTATACGCCGCATTGGTCAAGTTCACATTGAAATACTGCGAAACAAATGACTCACGACAAATATGCGCGACACAGTGGAGCAAACAATTATTGAATATAATTAATACACAACTTAATAACAAATACTAAAATACATAGAATGCATTTAATACAGAAATCATTTAATTGAGTCATGTCGTTTTTAATAAGAAAGAGCAGCATGAATTAGTCATCAAATTTATGCTCAACTTTAATTTCCAAATATAAACATTTTGGTGTTAATTAATTATGCACACTTGCCCCACTGTGCACAGTTGTTCTATGCGCAATATGAAGTGTCTGTCTAAGATGTTTGTTTTGCTTGTATGTGCTGTTGTGTGCTCATGCATTCAAGTTAGCTGGCATTACGTATTCTCTCGTTTTTCTGTCTATTTCTCTGGTTTGTTTTGTTTTGTTTATGTTTTTATGGCTTATTGTTTATGCAGGCAGCGCGAGTGGAGAGTGCGTGGTATTTGTCAAGTATTTTTATTTAGTATTTTAAGCATTTTTCTGTTCCTTAATTTGCTTAATTCTCTTCGCAGTTGTGCAGTGGCTGCTTCATTCATATTCTCAGCCAAATCGCGTGGGCGTAATTTACAGATAATAAATTTAAACGATAAAAGCCATTGGGGCATAAAATTTGTAGATAAGCAAATATGAAATAAAAAGCTTATGCGACACTCCACTCGCTGCTGCTTCCCAGACAAACAAAACACATGTGAGAAAAGCCAAGATGAGGGCAAAGTTAAAAATGCAAAGAGAGTTGCTTTTTGTTTATGTCTTATTTAAAGCATGGGAAAAGATAACAAAACAAATACGTGGGTTCTTTTGCCCAAAGAAAAAAGCTCAATTATTCTATTGTGATAATTTCCTACACACTGAGTTGAGCTATAAGGTTAGTTTAAGTTTAGATTATAAACGCTTTTAAATTTAAATAAAACGCTTTGAGTTATGGCCTTGCTTTAACCTTACTGCATAACTGTTGGCGACTAGTTCATTCAACCTATGCACAGGTGCAAAACTGTTAAAAGGGCAACAAGTACTGCGCTTTCACTTTAAAGCTGATTTCATTTCATTCAGCCACCAGCCAACCAAGCAAGCAATAAAAATATTATATATTAATACAATAGAGCTGTGTAAAGTGCTCAATCAATCATTCAAGTCTATTTGCACAATAAATAGAAATCAAAAGTTGTTGCGTTAACAACAAAAAAGTTCGTCTGACTTTAGTTTCCAAAAGCTTTTCTTTCGCTCTTCTCGTCACGTTCGACTGATGCTGAAAGCCAAAATAGTAACGAAAACGAAAAGCGTCGAATAATCGAAATGCGAATATGAATAATAATCGAGAATGCTAAAGAGAATCTATTATAAAGTGCGTAATTACAAAACAGCCAGCGAAATGGAGAGTAAACACGGTCCGGGCCCGAACTGCCCAGCTACCAAAAAAGTTAATAGCTCCAGTCGTCATTAACGGCAATTAGCCGTATAAATGTTAAGTGCATGCAACTGGAACCGATTCCGGCTTTTGTTTCAAGCTGCTTTCATTTGAAAATATTTTCCAGGCCTGCCCCAAAATCAAATTTGGTTGAGCTCTTATGTAAAAAAACAAAATTGTGGAAAATGCGCTGGCGCCACCGCCATTGACAATGACAGACCCGTCAGTGGGCATAGGAGTGAGCGGGTTATGGAGGCGTTTTAAGCATTTGGCTATTAAAAAGCTTTTTGCTCAGCCAAAATCCCCAAAGAGATAATCAAATTGTATTTGTTATGGCCATGCAGCGTATATTTCAAAAATGTGATGCGAGTGCTTAGATTAAATTGATTGCTAGGTGCGTGTGTGTGTGTGTGTGTGTGAGCCACTTTATGACAAACTGTAATTACACGCTCGAGCAATGTGAAATGAAACTTTGATCTCTTCAGCTGAACTTCAACACGCTGGCCCGTCATCAATTTTGTTTATTAATATTACGAAATAGACAAGCGTACATATGTTTAAATTTTCATAGAGTTATCAAAGAGCACAAGAGTTGAACTTCAAGTCGACATAAAAGTTTTAGGCTTTATCTTTATTGCTATGACTTTGCTTTTGCCACAACGTGCGCTTATCAAAACTGTCAGCAACAGCACTAGCACTAGGTGTGGCAAGTTGCAAGAGCTGTCTGCAGTCATATCTAGATTTTGGTCGCTTTCGAGCGAATCACTCAAGCGTCGTCGTCGTCTGTCTGCTTTGCAAATAGTTGAAAATTGAAAACTTTGCCTCCTCCACAGGAATGAAACATTAAGTGTAGTGACTCGTTGGCCACATGCCCCTAATGTAAGTATTTCGAATGATTCAGTGCCAACTTTTGTTGCTCTCGCTGTGCGATTCCTGGAAACAAGTGCAATAACCAACAGCAACAGAGACGGATATAGAACCAGAGAACAGACCAGCGCGTACCAGAGACGTTGGGCGACAAACTCCGAGCTCTGGGCACTGGGCGGATGTGAATGTCGTTTAAATATTGCCAGACGGCGTTAAAATTGACAGACGTCGTTGTTGTCGTCGTCGTGCATCCAAAACACACACAACACACACGAAAACAAAAGACAACTACAAAAAATATATAAATTCTGAATGGCAGACACACCGCCATCAAATAAGGGCCTGAATATAAAATGAATAAAAACAAAAACCGCAAGTGGCGACAAAATTCAACTTCAGTGGGACGCATTGGACAGCGGCCGACAGTTCAGTCATTAGCCAGCAATTAAACGAATTAAATTTCACATTAATTATTTAAAAAAATACTTTGCACTGGAGCGAAGCATAAAGCTGTGCTCATATGCGCTATAAGAATATATAATAAAAGATTATATATCTACAAATTCCTGTAAGAAATTGCGATTAAATTACTGTAATTGAACATTAAATTTTAACTAGTCAGCAATGCCAGCTTAGTTAACTACTAACTCTTTTTTTTTTTGGGCATAATTTTCATTTCATGTTTTTCACACTGTCCGGTTCACTGACCAGCTAACAACTTTAAATCTGTAAACCAAAACACCGAACACCGGTCAGCTGAGCGAAAAAGAGACAGAAGAAGAGCGAGAGAGAGACAAAGAGCTGTTCGTTATCTCGCTGTTTCTCTATATCAGCAGACATTTCGTTATGATTGTCATTTTGAGTTTCAGAACTGGTTTCCTGATCTCTGTTCCGTTGCGAGTTTGTCATGGTTGTCTCTTTTCTTAGCAGATCGTATTTATATATGGCAATTTTCATTGATTTTGTTGCTGCTGTTATTTTTTGCAACTAATTTGGAGCTATTTTTGTTAGAAGTTGTGTGTGTGTGTGTGGTGAAATTTCGTTGGTGAAAGGAGATCTATAAATATGCACATAATTGGCAGAAATGAGATTGAGCAAAAGAAAGAGCTCAATTAGTCTCTGGTTGTAAAAATAATTTCGAAATATTTTGTTCAATTATAAGGGCCAAGATAAATTGCTAACATTAATTAACGGTATAATAAATATTTGTTATTAAATTAAATATTGTTCTGTTCTGTAATTTTGCGTTTCTAAATGGCTTGAAAGTGTTTATGCAAATTATTATTTGAATATTAACATTGAATTCTTGCGTTGCTTCAATCTTTGACTTGATTACGCTTCTATATAATTCGAACCACTTTAACTGACGCTGAAACTCAAATCAAAGTCAGCTGCTGTAATATGACTAGGAGCAGCAGCCACAGATTGTGGCACATGTGTGTGCCCGAGAGGTAAATGTATCTGTAGTTGTATCTGAACCGCAGCTAAAGTGTTGCCACACTGGCAATTGTACGTGCCGTGGCAAGCTCAAGAGAACTCAATTCTCATAACAGTTACAATTACGAACGTGATTTGTGTTGCAGTCTCCTATCCACCGAGTTTGCCTCATTGATGGATTTGCCACCGCCTTATAAAATGCAGTTCTTAAAGTAATAACCCCCCAGCCCCTCTACCCGCACGGAACAGGTTTGCCAGGTTCTAGTCGTGAAAGCGATTCGGTTGCATTTGAAATGCTTTGCAGCAGGTTTATAGACTGACCATAAGTATAAACAGCCGTGTGCCGTCGTCTGTTTGAATATATTTAATAAAAATACAATTTAACACATGCTTATATAAAAAAAAGCAGCGAAAACTTTTATATTGTTGTGGATTTTTGCACATGCTTAATATGTTCGACCTTGTGGGCCAGTTAACAGTGAAGCAACCGCAGGGGGCAAGTGCTGGGTAAACAGCTGGGGAGGGGGCTGGGGGGTGCGTCGCAAATGGTTAAGCTTAATAAGCACATCAATTGCAGCAGCAGCGGCTTTGCTCCCCTCCCACCCTCTTCTCCACGAGCTCTATATATATTTATATTTGCTTTGGCATTCTCAAATCAAAGCGTCTAAATAAAGTGCACACATAATATATTTATGTTGCCCCATTTCCCCCTCTCCACCACTCTCTTTATTTATATAAATACACACGTACATAAATATAAATTTACATATATTCATATCTGTGTAGTTTCGAGTGTCAATCAATCAACTGGCGTCAAAATTTATGACCCCAAGCATAATCACTACCAGCGCCTATATAGAAATGGATTCATGCTCTTATAATTAGTTGAACGCATTTTTCGTTCGCCCCCCAAACACTCCCAGCTTTTTGGGTAAATAAATATTCCAACAAAATTCTCTGTTTACAAATTATATTTGTTTTTGTTTTTTTCTTCTCTCCACTGTTCGCTTTCTTTTCTCCGCTCGTCAGCTAATTTATGCAAACAATTTTCAATGAGGCGCAGCCCCCAAAGGGGAGCTCACAAAATTTGTAAGGCGTGTAACAGAGAATGTGGGCGTGGGCGTGTGGGCGGCTGCAACGGTCCACTGGGAATGCAAAATGCTAAGAAAATAACACAAAATTGTGTTTGGAAATAACGACAACGTTAAGTAATCGTTTATGATATGTTTCTCGAAAACTTGATATATGCATAATTGCAACATTCATAGACGGGTAGACAGATTTATGAAGTAAATGCAGCTGAAGTGTTCCTTTCGAAACTGAAATCTTGAAAGCAAATTCTTGAGTTAGTCATAGCTAAGGTCTGCAAACAAAATAATTATAATATTGCATTTGCATGAAACATTTGTTTATTTACATTTAAGCAACTAACTAATTTTCTATATATTTCCAATTGTTGTTACAGTTACAAACTGCAAAACAAACTCCAATTCTTATTACAACACAGCTGTTGGTTCCATATGGCATTCTTGCTGGGTCTTTAAGCTTACACACACACACACCACACACACACACTCATTTGGTAGGCAACTTAAACTGGCTGGAACTGGCATTGGGCGCTAAAAATAACATCAAAGTGCATTGCTATAAGGCACGAAATGCAAGAGGCACGAAAGGATTTACGAGCTTGATCGAAAACAGCCCTTTGGCCTCAAAGCATGCAAAGTAACACCAACAACAGCAACAGCAGCAACAACAACAACAATAATAATCATGACGTTGAGTGGCACTTTGTGTTGTTGTTGTTGTTGTCGGTGCCAGGAAACTGGCAACTCGCAAGTTTTAAAATTAAAGAAAATTATAAAAAACAAAATGCAACAACATGACGAAGTAAAAGATATTGCCGCTGGGCTAATAATAGAAACTGTATGTACATATATCTTAAAGTGTGAGTGCGAGAAAAATGCGACAACGACTGCAACTTCAGCAACAACTCTCTCTCACCCTCGCTCTTTCTCTCTCTTATGACAGCAATTATGTTTAAAGCATTAAATGATTGAAGAAATAATATTTATATTTACATAAACATACTAAGCGAATGGTAAACAAGCTGCCAATCTGCTACAACACACACACACTTCACCTGTTTGCTGTGTCCACATTTCACACACACACACACCACACATATGCACACACAGGTAGCTTGCGTGCGTGTGTTGACCATTAGCCATATGAAAAGTTCATTTGCCTCGTCTCATAATTTGCCGCTTGCATGTCAGGCTAGCTAAGCAGAGTGTCCATTGGCCATTGACGCCTGTCCACCCCACCCCACCCTGCTGCCCTCTCTGCCAGCTCAAGTTACTCAAATTACAAAAGAAAGAGCGCCTAAGAGCGTCGAAGAACGAAACGTATGTGCGTAAGGAGTTGCAACTTGAGGCTATTTTGAGACGCACTCTCCCACTCTCTCGCTCTTGCTCTCCCTCTCTCTCTCTGCATATCTTGAGCTCTTTCTGCTCTCCCTTTTTTTTTTGCAATTGCTTGCTAATGACAGCTCCAGTGAAGCAGCAGCTTTCCCAGCGCCATCCAATCGCAATTACAGCTACGTCCATGTCTATTCGATCACTGCAACTTCAGCTGCAACTCCAGGCAGCAAGTATCTGATTACGCCGTGTAGCACAGTCAAATTTCGTTGTGCCAAAGGCAACGCCTACAACAACTGTTGGCAACTCTGTTGGTCACACAGTGGTGCCAAGACAAATGAAAAATGCAAACACTCCCGCTAAACTGAATGGGTTCCAACATTTGTCAACTGTAAACTTGGCTATAACTTTTAAGCCAGATTGCCGATTGAAATCACTGAAATCAACTTTAGTTGTGCAGATTATTCAATTTACAATAATACATCAAAGTCTAAAAGAAACTTTTTTATGTTATTTATAATTTTTTCTTCAAAAACAAAATAATTTAATAAATTTTTTGGTTCATCTGAATAGGCTCAAGAGCTTTATTCTTACTTTGTATACCCAGCTCTATTTTGTAACTTAAGTGGATGCTAATAATTATCTTGGAAAAAAGTCATATTAATGTTGGTACAAATCAGAGCAGTGATAACAAACTTCAAAGATGTATTGTTTTGATGATGTTGTTAATTTCGTTCGTACTGAAGCAAATTATGCTAAAAATACAAAAATTTGGTCTCAGCACGCTTGAAATTATTAACCCCACTTCGATTCACCAACATTTCGGTACTAAGATCAGTTGGGAATGCGGTGCCAAAGCAAATTAGATCGCTGTAAAGTGACTTATATGGAAAGCTAAGTATTCGAAATGGTTTTTCATATTCAGAAATACATTTTAGAAAATAGATTGCATTTTACAATTGTCTGAAATTGCAAATAAAAAAGCTCAAAAATAATTATGAAATAAATAAACTGATTATAAAGATGACTATGTAAGTTTAAATGTTATAAGATAAACAATTAATTGAAAAAGTAATTTAAATAAATATAATCCACATCATTTCCTACCATTGCTTAAAATTAATCAACATATTTCTAGATCCACTACTGAGTCTCAGTTTGCATAACCAAAACCGCTAGGCACAGTGTCATCAATTGTTGTGTTTGCTTGTCGCCCTGTCACTTTACCGTGTTGCGGGTGTAGGCCAATGTATATGTATGTGTTTACATGTGAGTGTGTGTGTGTGTATTTGTGATTGCGTTTTCAATTTGAGTTCGCGGCTGCCATTTGGTCTGCCCCTCTGGCTCTGATCTGAGAGTTCGAACTGTTGGCGATTGTGGTCGGTCTGTCTCTCCGTCTTGTAATCTGTACCCCAGACACAGTTTTACAATGTAATTTTGTAATTGCAATAACAACAACAACAGCAACAACAAAAATAGTAACGAAGGCAACATGAAACTATTCAAAAGACAATTGAAATTACATCTGCTGTGCCTCTGATGTGAATTTCAGTATTTGATTGCACAAATAGTTTTGTTATTGTGTGGGAACGGTGTGTTACCATTACCGTTACAGTTGCTCTAGTTGAGCTGCACTTTCAACTTAAAGGTGAAAATTCATTGCATTGCAAGCATTTTTATGAATGAATGAACGATGCAGCCAGCTCTATCAGCTGTTTTATTTATTAATAATATTTTAATAACAACTCATTTAGTATTGCATTAAGTAAGCTGATTAGCTTATCTTACGGCACAGCTGACAACAAATCGTTTGTCATTGCGGTAGGACAGCGGCGACAACAACAACGACAACATTTTAAGGAAAACATAAAAAAGCTATTACCAACTGGACAAGGGATATTGAAAGATTTGTCAACTGCCAAGCAAATAACAAATGTAATGGCAGAGAAAAAAATTATATAAGCGAGCAAAAAATGATGCGACAGACAGACGGACAGACAGACAGTATGGCAAATAAAAAGAGTGCGTAAAATGGATGAGGAAAAATTGCAGGAAACTGCCCGTTGTATGATTTTTCTTTTCAATGAAGGGGTGGCTGTTGCTTCAACTTCTATTTCTACTGTTGCTGCGTAGGTCACAGGCGCAATTTCAACCACTGTTAAGAATAAGAAGAAGCAGAGCACAAAAGGGAGCGGGTGCGGGTGCGGGGGTGCGTTGCATGTCTCTCTGCATTTAACTAAACGTACTTTGACTTAACAAATACACGAGTTTATCAAAGCAAATACGCTTATCAAACGTAGCCCATATGTATTCGTATGTGTATTAATATCATAGAAGAAGCGCATGCCAACTGCATTAGTCAGCTTACAAAAATGCCAAATTGAACACACACACATACATTTAAATACACTAAAACTATAGGCAATGCCGGCAACGACAGCAAGAACAACAACAACATGCATACCGCTTCTATGATAATCGGAAGCAATGAAAGAAAGAAATTGGCTCAATTGGAGAGCAGCCGCCCACTGCGTAAAGCAAAAGAGAGATAGACTGAGAGCGAGCGAGCGAGAAAGAAAGACAGAGAGTGAGCGCAAACTCTATATACATAAGTATGTATGTATGCATTGTGTACGCTTCTGTATTAGTGTGTACACACTGTAAGTGCATTTAAATGTAGCGTTACACACATATATACATCTACTAACATCCACCCACACACACACTCGCAAGTGTGTAGTACTCACCATTATGTTCGGTAAATATGTTTAAGCCCACAGTGGGATTGCAGCGATTATCCTTGTGCGTTGTGCTGGAGCCGCCGCCGCCTCCTCCGCGATGCGAGCTGGAGCCGCTTGAGCCGATGCTGGTGCTGCCACCGCTGCCACCAAAGCCCACCATTGACGTGTGCTTGATTCGTGAGCTGCGCAATGTTGAGCCTGAGTTTAAGGCATTGCCGGCGCTGATGCAGTGCGGCGAGCCAGATCCAGCAACGGGACTGCTGCTGGATACACCGATACAGCTGACGGTGCCTCCATGTCCACCGCCGCCTCCGCCGCTAGAGTGTGAGCCACGCTCCTTGCCCTGCTGTGCTCCCATCTTCAATCACCTGCACATGCACACACGCCCAGTTGTAGCTACGGCTTTTGTATTTATTTCTTTTAATATTTGCACGATTTTTTAATTTTTATCGAGCTGCGCAAGAAATTTTTTTTATTTTGTAATATTCACTTGCAATAAATAATTGTATGCACTTTTTTCTTTTATCGCATTTTGCGTTTTGCTTTATTTTAATTCGCTGCTCTACACATTTTCATTCGTGCGTCGTCGTCGTCTCTTTTCTTTCTTTCGCGAGATACGCTCTTTTGTACTCCACTCGTTCCACCGTTTCGTTTTCAACTCCACTTTGCAATTTGGAGTAGACAAAATTCAAGGATGTTGCGAAATTACTTGTGACTTTATGTATACGAAATTTCTTATTATTTAACTAGCGACAATTTAAATTGGTTTGTTTGAGCTTGCGTTAAACTTTTCTTTTCCATTTGTTAAGTGCCAGCCTGGGGGGCTGGCTGCAAACACGCCCTAAAATGCACTTTGTCTCCCCGTTATAATTTTTTTTCTTACTTTTATATTTTATTACGGCGTGTGTGTCTTGTTTGACACTTTACTCACATATTTGGCAAATAAAATTGAACACAGTAATATGCTTTACAGTAGCAGTTGTGCTGCTTTGAAGTTATCTTTTCCTATGCATTTTTCCAATTGCACATACAAATTGCCACCCGCACAACACGTCCAACCCGTTCAAAAACAACAACACTTTTGGAGATCTCAGCGATGACAAACAGACTTTTCGGCACTCGATACATCGATATAAAACGAATTGAAAAGCTTAGAGTCTCGATAGTGTATTGAGTTTGTTGTAAGCCTTTGCTTATCTATAGACACGACATAAGCATTTTCTAAGGGTTTTTAATCACAAATGTCGTTTGTAACCAAATAAAATAAATATTTATCTATAAAACTACGATGCATCGATTAAATTACACATTCCCTTATACAAACTATCGTCCTCCACCAATCTTCCAGCACTAGCTTAAAATAACTTAACAGTTTATGTTACGTTACATATCGACAGGTAACAGAAGGCTAATGTCATCCAGTTAACATATGCGTTGAACTTTAATTGGCGCGATTATTGAAAGCTGCTTAGAAAATAAATTTCAAAATATCAACAATATTTTGCAATCTCTTATTGTAAATCATTTAGAAATATATCAAATTCGAGCGTGTATTTAAGGCTTGCGAAATATAGGCCGGTTGTACTTTGCCGATATTTAGCCGGCAAGCGATAGTGTCCCTTATTTCAATGTATCGGCATGTCATGCACGTGTGAACTTAAATGAACTGTATGAACTTAAATGATCTGAAGTAATGAACAGCAATTCATAATTCGTAGTAATTATATTAATTAAATTATTTA
The DNA here is from genome assembly GCF_011750605.1 of Drosophila busckii. Lineage (NCBI taxonomy): Eukaryota > Metazoa > Arthropoda > Insecta > Diptera > Drosophilidae > Drosophila > Drosophila busckii. The sequence continues at coordinate 17,511,101 of NC_046606.1, read as the reverse complement.
GCAACATGTATTTTTACAAGTCTCCAATTAGACGGCTTTCTGTATGAGCCATTTTTTAAGCATCGTTTCTTGTCAAAACCAAAATGTACTCGATACTTTAAACGATTTTGTCTCCACCTCTAGATAGATAGATAGTTCTGGAATTACAAAAAATTACGAAAATAACTATTTATTCAGGATATATAAAGCAATAACAAAGCAGCCAAAGTAAGTAGTCTCAGCCCGAGCCGATACGAACAACCTGATAGCGCCATTAATATCAATTTTTGTTTCATAATTTTGCCATTTTAAGATGTCTGATTGGGATACTGTCACTGTTTTGAGGAAGAAGGCTCCTAAGTCTAGCCAACTGAAGACTGAGTCAGCTGTTAATAACGCACGCAGACAAGGCGTTGCAGTCGATACGCAGCAAAAGTGTAAGTTAAAATCTGCGAGCAGAAATAAAAATACGGGTGAAAGGGGCCTAAAGTCTCGTAGGTAATGATTGTACTGCGTGGCCGTTTGTTGTTGTTTTGCTAATCGGTTTGTATTTGTGTGTGTGTGTGTGTGTGTGTGTGTGTGTATCTTTGCATTTCACAACGTGCAGTCAGCCATATTGCTGACCCACTAACTGCTGCTGCCTAGTAATTATATTGATTTATTTTAAAACTGTGTGATTTTTTTTATAGATGGTGCTGGCACCAACAAGCAGCATGTGACTACCAAAAACACTGCCAAACTGGATCGTGAGACAGAGGAGCTGCGTCATGACAAGATACCGCTGGATGTTGGAAAGATCATACAGCAGGGACGCCAGAACAAGGGTCTCAGCCAAAAGGATTTAGCCACGGTAAAACTGTAATAGAAAATGTTTTAAGCTAAATAATGACTTTTGTTCTTCTTGTTGTTAGAAAATCTGTGAAAAACAGCAGGTGGTGACTGATTATGAGGCTGGACGTGGCATTCCCAACAACTTGATACTGGGTAAGATGGAGCGTGTGCTTGGTATGAAATTACGTGGCAAGGAACGCGGCCAAGCGCTGGCGCCTCCCGGTAAAAAGTGAGATGATGCTGCCGCGTCTACTGCAACATCCAGTGGCGCTCCATCGAATCGTAATGCCAGAAATCAGCAATACCAACAAGTGCCGGAAGAACCTGGCTGGAGCACCGTCTGCAGAAGACGCAAATGAAACACTATCGGGAGGCTGTCGAACCAAACAAAATCGGGTCAATGCCACAAGACACAAGAACAGCAGCAACTAATATTAATCTAATAAACAAACACACACACACACACATGAGAAACGAATCCAACAATGAAATGTGCGCCAACTGTGAGCACACAACTCGTATATTAACATAACATTAAATAACAAATTATTCAAAACCTTTTGTCTAACACAATTTATGATTTTGTTACAAACCTCCAAAAAATTATCCATTGTAATTTAATTAATCTTTCACACACTCGTTACAAACCAAATCAACCTTAAGACAATTGATATTAAAGGGCGGACACGCCCCTTCTCTATGTGCTCATGGCTGGAACATACTTTTATTGTTCATTTGTCATATTATTGTTTTGTTATCAACGAAATTAAGTTTTTCTTTTGCCTATGAAACTGCAACTGCATCTAATTTATAAATATACATTGAATACATAAACGCAATATTTTTCAATTTTAACCTTAAGCCACTCGTACACGTTCATGCCTAAAATAACCTAAATACATTTTAAAGACAAGCCATATATGCAACCATTTTTAGAGCTTAGCCACATCTTTTTGTAATCGACCGATACATATTGTAATATTGCCTAGGGTCTAGGATCTTGAAAATGTGCGTTTACTTACATAGAGATACATAAATGAATGAATACATTTATACATATTATATAACATATATGCGAAATGTATTTTAGCAACTTTTTCTAGTCTATATTAAATTTTAAGCGATAGTGATGTTTTGATATTTTCCTATCGCATAATTGGAGAATAAAACTTCCTTGTGTACAACTCATGTATGCAATTTATTAAGAAAATCAACTATATATATTAATATAATATACATACATATAAGTATGTGCGTTAATGTCTAGTAAACCATTCTCGAATATGAAAATGAATAAGAAAAATAAATGTTTTTCTCCGAAGATTAATCTTTAATCCAAAAGATTTTTTTCTGTGAATCAAAGATTTTTTTTGTGTTGAGCCACTCGAAATAAAAACACAATTGTCAATTCCTTTTCCTTTGTTACGTTTTTATTTATCCGTTGATTTCTTAGCTTTTTATCCTTACTTTGTTTGTATTACCCGACAATAAGTTCAATTTGTTCGCTTACTTTTGAATTTTTAGTTACATATTTTTTGGCTCAAAGTACTCTTGCGAATGCTTTGGGCTTCAGCTAGCTTTCTTCAATACTCTATCTCCATCTCTTCGTTTGCACTAAATCTAATATTTTCAAGTAGGATCTCTTCTTTACTGTTTGCTTACAAATATATATGTATTTGTTTGCTTTTTTATTTAATTAAATATATATGTTTAATTAAAACATATGTTTTGCTTTGTTTTTTGTTTACTTCATTCTTTGTTATGCTTGTGGTGTGTAGAAACTTTCCGCTCTCTCTTTCTCTCTCTTAATTCATAAGCCCCAAAAATGCATCGAAACAAATTTTTGTTGGTTTTTTCTTTTTGTTAAATATAGAAACTAAATGCATGCCCTGCGCGGTTACAAAATTATAAGTCGCATACACTTTTTTTTTATTACATTATACAATAACAATTTGCGCTTGATCTTGAACAACATGTTGTAGGACTAACTAATATAGCATTTGTAATTTGTATTTCAAATTGCATGCAATTAGCTGGATATAAATATATATAGATTTATGTATTTATATAGAAGTATGTTCGTACCTATATATATAGAGACTTAGAGTACAACTACAAAAAGGTATTTGCCAACATAAAAGTTGTAGGTAGATACACATACATATGCAACTGTATGTAGTTAGATATATATATATATATAAAGATAGAGTTAACCAACCTAGAATGTGTGTGGGATAAGAACTGAGCAGCGGTCTGAACTCAAGTCGAGAATGTGGCCTAAACAAAAAAAAAAAGATTTACAGTAGAAGCAAAGCCATAAAATTGACTCTCACTACACCTTTCGTGTCTCTCCCGCTCGCTTGCATTAAATGCAGTCTGGCGAAAAGCTCTCTCTATTCTCTCTCTCTCTCTCTATACTTTATACAAAACACTTTTCGACTTAGGCTTAGTTAAACTGCACATCAAATTAAATCTCGTTATATACATGACAATATAGTTATAGTGGGGATAGGTATGTCTAGAAGCCAGCCGCCCAGGTAAAAACTTTATGCTTATCAGTAAACTTACAAACGCCCCTAGCGCGCCTAACTGTGTGTGTGGGTGGGTGTATGTGTGTGTGTGTGTGTGGTATTGGTGGTTAAAATTAAAAAACAACTTTCACATCGGTACTGCATAAATAAATGTCCTTAGCCTTTAAGTAGGGGCGTTTGCCAGGGAGCAGCGGGTACAACACGTGGGCGCAGATGTCCTGGACAGCCCCTTACTGCGCCTTGGCCTTGCGCAGATAGGCAGCCTGGGCATCATCGTTGCCAGACAAGTATTTGCTGGAGACACTGGAATGCGGTTCACCGCTGTTGGGTCCGGACAGCTTGGCGGTATTTTGGGCAACCAACGAGGCAGCCATGCGACGACTCTTGGAGCCGCCAGGCGCTAGATAGGCCTTGTAGAAGAAGCGTGCGAAGAGCACAAAGTAGCTGAAGTACATCGCAATGGACAAATTGATGTTGCGCTGCGAAATGTTGCACGACGACGTGCCGTGCGTCTTGAGGAAGCCATTCGCCCATACATTGATGGCACAGCCGATGATCATTTGCGTCAGCTGCAGTGACGTGATGATCATGGAGATGAAACGTGGCGGATTGAAGCGTGCCGCCTTCAGCGCATAGTAGCTATACATGACCGAGTGCACACAGTAGTTCATCACAATGAACCAACGGGCCGAGGATGTGTATTCCGTGTAGCTGAACCACGAGTAGATCAGCACCGTGATGTGGTGATACCAGTGCAAGAAGATGAGCGGCTGCTTGCGCAGCACTATGAATATCGTATCGCCCAGCTCGGGCAGTTTGCTGAGCACGAACAGCCAGGTCCAGAAGCCACAGACGCGATCTTGCTCGATGTAACTGCGAAATGCGAGAGAGAATTAAAAGCTGGTTTTACAAAAACAACCCAACCTTGAGTTATATTCCAGAGACTCTTACCTGGGCACACAGACCGAGTGGAAAAGTCCGTAGTGCCGCAGCACGTGCAGCAGCTCGGGCGCAGTGCGGGCGGCGCCCATTATGCTAAACATGGCCAGCAGTGTGTTCCATATGATCAGCGGTCCACGCAATTGAAATCTGTAAGCAAATTAGTTAAAGCTATTAAATACGAGCTAGTGCAAACAATTAGCATGACAGGCGTTCTAGACGCCGCACCCAGCAAAACAAAGATCAACAAACTTTTCGACATTAGGCAACAGGTTTCTATTTTTGTTTTCGCTACAAACAAAGCTCAAGTGAATTCAAAAGCAAAAAGGTCGCCACATTGAGATTTCTTCAAGTGTATTTGCCATTTGCTCACTTTTTGAAAGCTCAACCGAGTCAGAGACTAATCATGGCCCATATAATATGTGCATACATAAGTATATATTATATACTACAGTATGCTGTCAGCTCAGCTCAGCTAACTTTGAGTTATCAGCTTAAATGACTCTGCTGACGCTTGCAAAATAACGCGCGATCAGCATTTGCCTTATAAGGTAGTCGCTCTTAGCTGATTACTGATTACAATTGATAATAGTGTTAGTACAGACTTTCGCTTCCTACTGCGCTTTATTAATGTCAGTCAATAAAGACTCAAAGTATCGTGATTTACATTTTGCACGCACAAGTTAACAAATTAAAAAATACAGTTTTTATTATCAACAATAAGCTGGCACGCTTTGCATATAAATTAAATTCAACTCTCTACTACTAGTGCATTAAATTTCTAGGGATAAATCAAAAGAAATATTGCTAATCAGTCAACAACTTAGCCACTTGAACTGCTTACTTAATCAAAGCTAATCGGCAATTATAATTAAAATGCAATTCAAATAAATATGTTATGCGATGCTTGGAAAAGTTTAGTACAATAAAATTGCTTATCAATTGCTGTGCTGCGTGGCGCGCTTATCAAACTACAATTAGTCATAAAACAAAAAAGTTAACAAATATTGCAAGCCGGCTGGGCTGGCATAATAATATTTTCCTGATATGATGTTATAAGTTCGACGGCGTGTGGCGTGTTTTCTTCAATTAAGCATTCAAAGTTCCAGGAAGTTAAATTTAGTAGTATTTTTCAAATTAGGTAGTATTTATGGATTTGTGCAGTTCTCAACTTATACGCAATGTAACTTTCGAATTTTGAAATGGAATTGCAATATTAATATGAATATTCCCATCGAAGGTTATACAAATGTTTATGCACCAGCTGGTCTAAGACTAAAATCTCTTCAGCCATTTACGATAACCTATAGCTGACTAACGTCTGAAATTTATTAGAAAGCTGAGCCACACAGCCATAAAGATAGCGAGTGAGCAACTAATCAGCGCGAATTAATATATATACTATATGCTTGTGCTAGCATGTGCATTAGTTAAGTGAATAAACAGATTCAGATTCAGATTCAGAGATTCAGATTTTTGTACATTCGCGTGTGTCGAGTGGCAAGTTAAAGACAATTTCTATATAGTGCGAGGGCATATAGAATACATTCTATGTTATTATTATTATTATTATTATCAACGTAACACATCACAGACAATTAAGCTGCGTATCAAGCGGAAATGCTGATTTCCAAGCCTTGAGCATGTCACATAAAAATAAAACCCATTTAAAATATTTTACACTCAAATCAAGCAAAGCCCAAACGCACACACACACACACGCATACATACGCAGCTACATATATTTGAATGCAAGAGTGCGCTAGTCTGTTGTGAATTCGAACATTTGCTACCCCTTATAATTCTCAAATGGTTCTAGCAGCACGTGCAACTGGAGCGAGAGCCCAAGCTTCGGCCACTCGTGCCAAAACATAATGAGTAAGGAAAACCAATAAGACCGTGTGAAAACATGGTAGTTTTGCTTCTCGGCCTGGAAGTGGGTTTTAACCGCTTTCATGAAGCTTAATTTTTTTCGTGGGCACAGGTTCGTCCCCTAATTTGATGGCGTTAAGTGGCGAGCTTTGCATCTACTTTGTGCTCGGTTTGCTGCTGTGCGTCTTGGGTGAAGCGATCTGCCCCTATGATTAATACCTTCAACTTTCTTTTCACCAATAATAACAACACAGTTTTCACTTTGTGGCAAAACACATAAAGGGTCCATAAATGCGCAAACTTGCATAAGTTTGTCAGTGTGTGTGGCAAGACGAGAGGCAATGAGCTTTTATCATTAATATAAATGACGCGCTCTTGCTTCATCTCATCCAACATCTTGTTGCTCTTTCCTTGACAGTGGTGGAGATATGTAGCAAAAAGAAAAAAGTTGGCACAAAACCTGTTTTTGCAATACAGCGGAGGGGGGTACGCTTTGAAGATTATGCAAGCTCAAACAACAGTGAATTGTAAACAAAAACATAGACGACAAAACGGCAACAAAGGCGAGCAAGAAGTAAAGAGAGAGCAGCCAGCAGCAACAAACGAAATCAAATGTCAGCTGCCCGAGTTGATTATTGTTTTTTTTTGTTTCAATTTGAAATATGCAAAATACATATGTATATATATCATACATAAGTTTTTGTGTACCAAATATGAATGCTTTGCACTTGCCTTTTAGGTCACAAAATTTGCAACATTGTCTTAAAATTGACGCGGTTTAGTTTTTGTTTTTGTTGCGATTGCCACATTTTGTTATAGTATGAAATATTAATTAAGTTAACAGTAATTAGGTTGTCAATCATATGGATTACTGATAAAAAACTATTTTACAAGCATAGCCATAGCATATCAATTTTATAATTAGCGAGCTTTTTGGTTTTAATTGTCGTTATGTGTCGCGCAATTTGAACCCAGGGAACTCCATAGCCAGTTGGTTCAAACTGGCAATAACTTGGGTTTTATTTTAGTAGTAGTACTATAAAACCAGTTAGTTGGCAAGCTTAGTCATATCGTTCAAGATTAGGGCTACAATTCCATTATCAAATTGTCTTGGAACTCTTATTCAACGCTTATCATAGCTTATTTTTGTAAAAACAAAACAATTCATTGAAATTCATTGTTTGCGGGTGTTTTTTCATTTTTGGCTGAGGAAAATTACTCATAAGTTGGTAAAGTTTTTGTTTTGAACAATTGCAAAGAGTCAGCGCGATTACAAGCCATAAAAAAGCGGGAAATATAATGTTGAAAGTAAAAGTAATGGCGTAATTTTTATGGACTCGAAGAGATGTCGCAAATACTATCGTAGGAAATCAAGTGTAACTGTGTGTGTGTAAAAGAGAGAGAAAGAGTGAGAGAGATTAAAACTGAGCAGCGAGCAGATCAAAGTAAAGAGAAATGTTTTTACACAAGCCTCTGTCTATAGGCATTTCTTCTTTGATTACATTATTGTTAACAGCTGTTGCTGCTGCTGCTGTTGTTGTTGTTGCTGCTGGTACTGTGGTCAATATTTGAATGACACACTTTTACTTAAGATCGTGGTCGATCTCCCTAACTTGTTTCTCAGCATGTATTTGATTTAACTAGCTGTGAGCCTATAACAAATTCAAAAGTCTTGTTTTCACTTTTTAAAGAAAGCGAATTCTTGGCAGTGACGACGACTTCGAATTTGTTTCTATTTGTTCTTATTGCTTATTTCATATTTTAGGCACACACCCAGCTCTACACACGTCATGGCTTTGTAGACTCAATTTGGCAACAGTTTCTATAGCCTCAAGACACTGTGCTGCTGTTATGGGATTTGCGTGACGGGTTAACATTTAAGGACATTCTTTATTGTTCACTGAGCAGAGCTCAGAGTGCGAGGGGAGCGAGTGTGAGTCACATACATACATATAGATATAGACATATGCTGGCTAGTGTAAAAATAAATCAATGACGCTATTGTTCTTTACTGCACTTAGAATTATTATTTTTTTTATTTAAATTACATGCGCCAGTCTGCAATTAAAAACTTTTGCTCATAATTTATTCATGTGTTGGAGCAAGCTTTTACAATAAATGATTGTCACATGCTATTGTCTAAATTTTTGCGCCCACCAGCTTTAGCTTTTTATGGCATTGGCCAACAGCACGCGTTGCGGCCAAGCCAAAAATATTTGCACAACTCGTGTGAAGAAATATTTACATGCCCAGTCAGTTTATTCTATTCTCTAGTCAGTAGCTGGGCTAGCTTGTGGTTTATATGGCCAATTGGCATAGTTTTGTTGACTAGTGTTATCGCTTGCTCTTGTATTTTTATTGTAATTGCTTGTCCTGTTAGCAGCGCAGCCCTTAAACAGTTGTTGCCAAGCCGCATGGGCCACACCCATTTTTGTGGCATGTTGAGGTAATTTTAAAAAAGGCAACACACACACACGCAAGCACACGCACGTACACATATGCAAATGATTATAGAGCAGGCTCAAACTTATGTTTTATTTTAAATGACTTTGACTTGACTCTTTTTCGTTGAACTATGTGCGACCGTCTGGTCCAAATAGAGGAGATATAGAGCATGTAATGGCATTTGAATAATACATTGTATGTAAATGGAACAAAAGTGCAGTCAAATACATGTCTACATTATGTACATTCCAATTGTTCACTTATGAATCATTTGCAATGATATCATTGAACTGTTATGAAAGTTTTTTGTCTGTTCTCTCTCTCTGTAACTTAATTTGCGAATGGCAACGCCAGAGCCAGAGCCGCTCGCAACTTTGGGGGCCTGCGATAAGACCGCCAACCAACATGTTGATGAATCGCCAGTCAAGCACATGGCCTGACTGACTGATAAGCATTATGGTCGGTTGTTGTTGTTGTTGCTCTAACATTTATGGCAGGCGTTTATACGATGATTGGGTCGAAATTGAAATCACAACCCGCAACACAGATTTGCAATTTTAGCCACAGTCAAGGTCGCTCTCCCCCCGGGCAAGTTCAAAAGGTTAAGCACTGAGAGTACACAACGTGATAAAAATCAACAAATAAGCTCCGTCCCCCACCAGATGACGCAGTCTGGGCAGTGGGCACTGCAGTTCCTGCTCGTACGATGACGCCCAGCTAAAGTAAACCTTGTGGCTAGTTGGGTGCAATTCACACCTGGCTCTGGTACCAAGTCCAGCTTTATATGTGTAAATATTGAGACAAGATTTTAAGACTTTAGACGTTTGTTTACCTTTTGGGAAAAAGCCGGAACCAAACCAAGCCCCTCACTTAAGTTGCGATTGTATAAGTCTATTTATAATAAAAAAAAAGCTGTCAGCACTTCAAGCGTGAGCTTTATAGGAATTCTAATCATTACCTATGATTAAATTGATTTAAATACGAAAGAGCTTAGAAGACAAACATTTATGATAAGCTCAGGGTGTAGCAAAAAGGTCGCAAAATCATTATAATAGCTCTGATATTTTTTTTTAATTATTTCGACTTTGCTTCATAAATATTTCTTGAAAATATAAATTTATGCATTTAAACTGTTGACAAATAGAGCCGCTTTAATCAATATTTATCATGTCATGTGCCCATTTTAAGTGGGGAAACTTTACTATGGAAATTTCATAACCGCAGTTGCAGTGCAAAATTTGCAGCTGACAGTTGCAGTGACAGCACTAAAGAAAATTGCAACAACAAACAAACAACTTTTGTTGCTCAATTTGACATGCAAATGTATTTGTTTGTTTTTTGTTTTGGGCCTATTACTTGGGTCTGTCCTAGACGACCCCAAAAACAGCTTGAAATTGCCATAGAATACGACTATAATTTACGTACATTAAAGCTTCATTAGTTGAGGACTTTTAATGAGCGAGGGATTAACAGCACTTGGGGCTGGCGGCTAGTGAGTGAAAACGTCATGTAATTATATATAGTTTATAACAAAACATCTGGCGTCGAATTCGCTGAAATTTGCAAATAGTTGTGTGGTTAGTAATTTCGCGTATAGAGAAGATGTTTACAAATTCTCTTTGGTTGGCAAATTAATTGCAGCCAATTATAGTTATAACATTACTTGCGGCTGCTTACTTTTTACAAAGCCAATTATATTATGTTTTTTTAATGCTCTGCCCGACTGGCTAAAATCAATATTATACGTTAATCTCGTTAATAAGCATGTACTACCTATAGCTAGATTTTTACAGATAATAACCAGACCCCACCCCTTTTGAGTGAGTGCCTCTTCACACACCACAAGCTACTTGAGAGTGCTACACAACGACGAAACTTTAAAGGGTTCAAGGTCTTGAGAAATAACTGCACCCCACTCAGGGCCAAGAGAATGTTGAAAGCAAAACAAATTATGGAATTCACAGAATGTTCTTAGTGCTGCAAAATGCAAAGAATATGATATTTACCTCGGACGATTTGCCATAAAGTGCTGACCACCGAATATGACAAGCATATAGATGCCGCAGTAGTAGAACACCCAGGTCCAGTTCTCCAGCATCCATTTGCGTGTGCGCTGATGTATGAAATCATTTTCGAAATCAAAGATGTACGAGTAGTTGGGCGTCACGCTAATGTCCATTGTTAATGGCGACTAGTTTCGAGGAGTTTGGGGGGAGTATATGTATAGGCGGGTAGCTGCAATAGAAAATGAAATTTCACTTAGTTCAAAGCACATCCCACATCACAGCTCACATATTCATTCCAAATTTATTTAGATGTGTGTGGGTAAGCATTACGTCAATATTATGAAATTTTCAAAGTAAAAAGCGCGCGTTTCAATGCACAGTGACCTTCCCAAATGCACACACAAGCCAACCGCCTACACCTACATGGATTTGCATACTCTGAGAGAGCGGAATAGAGGGAGAAAGATAGAGAGAGTTGACCGCTGATTGTGTGAGAGTTAGTTTAAGCTCTTTTGTATGCAGCTCATTCATGAATGGGCGCTTGGCTGACTCTTCTTGCGCTTTTCACACCTCAGCAGCAGCAGCATCATCAGTCGCTGCCGCTGCCTCGTGCCTTCTCTTGCATGCACTTGTTATGTTGGGAGAGGGAGGTTGCCAAGACGCGCGCCAGTCTGGCGGCTATTGCTTGGGAGACGGTTCATTCATTCATTCCCTCAATTGTTCAGTCGTGTCTCGTGCGGCAAAAAAAATAGATATGAGCGCAGCCAGGCCGAGTCAAAAGAGAGAAGCGAAACAAAGCAGACTGCAAAAAAGCAGCAGCAGCTGGCTAGTGCCGGGTGGCAGTGGGTGGTTGGTTTGCCTGTATAAACATGGCAGAAATTATAAGCATAGTAGTTGCATATTTGAAATGCCTAATTGCATGCCAGACACGCGACACACCAAAAAACTAACTCACACGCACTCACTCACAAACAACACGTCCAACATATGTAACAGGTAATATCATTTCATTTCGTTGTTGTTAGCTTTGCTTTTGAGTTAATATCCGGTTTTTTTTTCGCGGCCCAAGCGCTTTCTAGTGAAATTTTTTTGCCGTTGCCACCGAACCTAAGGCTTTTTCTTATTTGTACATAAGCATCTATATACATACATACAAATGTACGTATTAACATGCATACATAGATCGTTATATACAGACATGTATGTACATATGCTTATATATATATTTTTTTTTTCTTAATGTTGTCACACCACCATGCTGGGGACTGGCGAAAAACACGCGTTTTTGCTTCACACTCATCTTCTCTCTCTCCCATTTGGGCTTTCATCTTTGTTCTCTTTTGCCTCTTCTTATTTTATGCTGAGCGCGCCGACGTAATCGATAAAGTACACAAAACATACATACATAAATATGCAAGTTTGTATGTATGTACATATATAAAGCACGTTACAAATACATGTGGCAAAAAATTAAGCGAAACTAAGATTTCCTGATTACACTACAATGCCGCAACAACTGCTAGTCACTTTATATATTTCATATATTTTATGAGCCACGCACAGTTTATTGTTTAATGATAGTTAAGCGCTGAATTACTTTTTTTTTTATGTGTGTTGTTATTGCTGTAATGTGGTACTGGCCAGTCCTATAACGCACGCGCTACCTTTTTCGCTTTCCAAACTCTCTCTTCGCGTAGCCGGCGACTACTGAGCGCACCTGCTTGCTAAAGCGTTTTATATAAACAAATTACACCTTAGTGAGCGGGACTTTTTGTAACTCTCGTTGGTGTTGTTAGAGATGCTCATATGGAAACATCGACCATCGATGGTTTTCAGCGATACTTTCTTATGTTTTTGTTGATGGCGGCGTTTAACGATGAATCGATATAACGCGAATTATAGGCTGTTGAATTCTTTTATTATTTGACTAACTTCAAATAATCCCGCATTATTTTTTTTTAAATGATTGGAATCATTATAAATTGAATATATTTCACGTGGGACTTTTTAAATCAATTTAAATTAATTGATTAATAATGGTAATTGATATGCAACGGCTGGAAGCCTCAGCACGTTTGAATTTTTTTATATAAATGGCGATGCAGCATGACCGTAAGGTGCCCTATTACCTTGTTACTGTCTCAATCACTAAACGTTTGAATTTAAAATTTATTATACTTTACTGACATGCAAAACTTTCGAAAAGACATCGATAGTTGAGATGGTACCTCGATAGTTTTCCCACCTCTAAATTTAATGCTGGCGATCTCTACACTATACTGTCATCCGGTCATCAAAAAATCATTTTTCAAATATTTGGTACTTGATTCGTTCAATGTTCCTTTTCGTCTAAAAAGGTAAATAGAAACATTAAGTAGACTCTGACGGCACAAATGCCTACCCACAACAACAGCCGGATCCAGTCCCTTCACAAGAGTTGCCTGTATATCTCACTCATTAGCTTCGTCAGACTTCCCTGTATAAAGGTTTGAAAAATGTATATGCTATTTAGTTTTCTCTTTATATTTATATATTATAACTAAATTTAACTCATAGTTGTCCAATCCTATGTTATGCGACAACTCCTTTACATATGTATGTACCAAATGTCATGCAAATATACTATATGGTCTGGTTCACAACAGAATTTATAATTGATAGCTATTAAGATAAGTATTTATTTAATTTATGGAATAGTACATTGGCTGATACTTTTATTTTTTTTTTTTTTGTCAAGTTGGCAGCCTTTGCAGACTCATAATTTTGAGTGAAAATCTTGGGAAAAGTGAAGCCAGGGACCTATTTTTTTTTTAGTCATGAACGGCAGATTTAAAAAGGCTGCTTTCATATTCAAAAATGCCAGAATTCCCACCACTTGCTAGCTTACAATTTTTCCGGCTATTGACGATTGAAAACTGCTAGATCTGGCCAGTAAAAGGCTAAGTTGGCAGCACTGGTAATAACAATCAACCATTACTAGAAAAAAAGACAGATCTGACGGGAAACATATTCAAAATAATGCGCCACTATCGGCGGTAATTGTGACTTGACTTGACGAAGTTTTGCGGTTGGTGTCTTTGCTGAATTGGTAAATTGGCGCGAAACATTTAAAAATATCTGTGTACACGTTAAGTATTAAATATTTTATTAGACAGTTATAAACAAAACATAGCATATACCTAGCTACTTAATTCATAAATATTACACCAGGTTCAATCATTAATCATTTCTTATATATACACACTGTTTTTAAAAAAATACATATCTAAATGTAAACGAAATTGCAATAAAATATCTCTACTAAACATACAGAATACTAGCAGCTGTTGTTGCAAATTACAAAGGACCACACGCCCACAAGCATAAACATTCAATCTCTTGCCCCATGGTTGCTTTTGCTTTTGTGGCAACAAATGCAGCTGCCACTCAGCAGCGCACAAAAACAAATTGAAAATCAAGCACGAAAAAAATATGAAATATAATTGCAATATCGGCGTGCTTGTTTGCTTGTTTTAATATTGGTATCATATTTTCATATATTTTTGATTTGAACTGAATTTTTTATGTGCATGTAGACAACAAATGCCCCGGACGCCCTCCAAGCGCTGCCTTTCATTAAAAATTGTTTGTAAAATTGTTTACAATTCTTTTAGTCTTGTTCGGGGCCAGCTATGGCATGTGTATCCAGTCAGCACAGCCAATTAAGCAAATTAAACAGATTGTTATCCTGCCTAGACAGCCAGACCCAAGCTGTGTATCTCCTGGCTTAATTCAATTAACGTGACATAATAACTTAATTAATTAAGTGTGCGCCCAACGGTCACACATTCAAATCGGCCATCATTTTGCGAAAGTCGTTTAGCGAGCCATACATCTCGAAGTCTCCACCACCATTGCCGTAGATCTGTGCTCGAGTGCGATGCACTGGACGAGGCAGTGTCAGTGGCACTGGCAGCAGCTCCGGCATCACCGAATGATGTGTGATAAGCGCACGCAGTGAACTAAATTCCTTGGTAAAACCCTGCAAATGAAGCGTAGATTAGAAAACCGAAGTTGATGGGCTTTCTGGCGTTACGCACCTTAATCTTGTAGCCCCGTGGTGTGCGCAGTATGAGATAGTGCGCCACTTTCGGTGATGGCGGCGGCACACGCAAGGACAATGCAAAGCAGCCGGGCTTGGTGCTGCTCTGCCGCACTAGAAAGGCACCAGGACTTTGACGGGACAATACCTCCAATGAGATCTCTCGTGGTATGCCTGCTTGATACCAGGCGGCGCCCTTAAGTTCTTGCTGCTCCGCCAAACTGAGATTATCCAGGCGCAAGGGTGAATTGCTGGCAAGCATCTTGGGACTGGAGTTGGCTGCAAAGGTGTTATCAAATAAAATTAGGGTTTGCTAATTTCAGAAATTTCACTCACCACTGCAGGTTTCCCTCAAATACTTTTTACTGTTCGGCAGCTCGGAGTGCAGACGTTGCGTGGCCGTTTCCAGGGCAGTCAACGATTGGCGGCAGGAGTCACCAAATTTGCTTGCCACATACTTGTCTGGCTCACAGATGGCCTCGTTCACATAGCCATCGGATATTGTTTGCGAGGAGCCGGAGTTCAGCGAGGAGGAGCGGGTGTTGTGCACCAGCGGGCGGCTGTCCTCGCTGCAGCGCAGCAGACCCATGCCCATGGTGAGACGCTTCACCTGCAATAGAGTTGGCAAACAAAACTTTTGTGACGCAACATTATAATTGCAATCAAGTTGGCCTTGTTGGGCTTGTTGGGCGCCTGCCTGCAATCGATGTGTAACATTTTTGGTTACCAATAAAATGTGAACGATGTTACTTGGCTTGGATTTGGACCACCCCCGTTGGGTTGCGGTAAATTACTTTGAAATGAGTTGAGCCCCAAACTGAAACTTTTGGCTGCAGACAGTTAAAGCGTTTCTAATTAGCCAGACAGTTGCTCAAGCGTACGCCGTTCCGTTCAAGCCAAAACTGCTTTATAAGCCATTTGGCTAATTTGTTATAATTATGTTGATTTTGTGTATTGTGCCCGGAGCCACGGACACGGACACGAACAACACTGTAATGCCTTTTTGATGTGGTTCCTTTAACCAAAGTGGCTCCTACTACAGTCATGTTTGGATTAAAATTAAAAGCCAATTTGTAAGACTTTTGCAGCTTAACTTTTGAATTATGCAATCGCCTAAGTTATCTTTTATACTAAATTGTTGGCGCATAAGATTAAAGTGCAAAGTAATTGAGTTGATGTTGCTTTTGATATATTCTAAGAAATGTACAAGCAGTATATTTGTATATTTTATTTAATTAAGCTAATAAATGATGCATTTGAAATCTTAAACTCTGCTTATACTTATTATCTGCTATCAGAGTTGAGCAGATGCTTTGCAGTTTTAAATTTAAATATTTAAAAATCAATTTTTGCAATTGCAGCTAATTGAATTGACGCTCAACAGTTCATTCAACATAAGTACGCAATCAGAGGCAGCAAATGGACTTTCTATGGGTGGGGGTAGGGGAGAGACTGACAACCTAATGCCCCCATTATGCTAATGACATTGGCAAAGATGTTAAATCCTTAAGCAAGACAATGCTCAGCTGGCAAGTGCCATTCAGCAAATCTGTTGGGCGTACAAGAAAAAAGCAGAAGCGATGCACATAGATATAAAAAATGCACACCAAAAGGCAGAAGAGATAGGTAGTACATAGGCTGTGCAACAATGGCACACAACTGCCTCAGCCTCAGTTGGGGGACTTGGGGCGTGTCTAAGTTGAAAGCTTTTGTTAAGCACTCCATAGTCTGTGTTGGCATTTGATTTGCTCTTGCTCACACTTTTGTCTACACAGCAAAAAAAAAAACAGCCAATGTTGGGCACTAATTTTGTTCAATTAATTTTGAATATATCATTTATTTCGCGATTAGGCCCTTATTAGTTGGATTACTTTGACGTTTGCCTTTAGTTGTGTTTACTTTACTTTTAAATTTCGCTCAGTGCTGCTCTCATAAGTTGGCAGCCAACTTAGTTCTACTTGCAGGCAGTTGGCAGCTGCAGCAAAACTTCATATTGTAGGCCTACAGCAACTACAACAACAACAACAACAACAACAACAATTGCATAAAGCAAACTCACACCAACGCAAACGAATGCTGAACACGTGATAGCAAACGCCGGAGTGTTTTTGTCATTGTGCATTGTTGCTGCGATTTATGTGTCATAAAGTCAGTAAGTTAACGGCATTTGGCTGCCATTTGCCTGCCGAGCATGTCAGCTCAAACTTTCTATAGTGCGCTCTCACTCACACACACACCATCACACTCTGTATGTGTGCACTACAAAATGGCGCGTTGCACTTCAGTTCAGTTTTACTTTAGTTATTGTTGTTGTTGTTAGTGCTTGGCGCGTGCCAAAGTGCCGTTAGCTGTAAATTTGCATTTTTGCAAATTAATTTAATGAACGCTTTTGGGTCTTGTTTAGTGGCAAGCAGTTTTTGTCTCTTTTTTCAAACTAACACATTGCCACAGGCCTTTGCCAAGTGGCGCACTAAATTGCATTTGCATTTTTAAGTGCCACAACGCCAACAATTTGTTTAAACGCTAAAGTATTAAAGTCAAATTGGTGTCTTTGTTTTTTTAACTTTTAACTAAAACTATTGTTGGTTTGGTTATTACAAAATTTAATTTAATTACGGTCATTTGATGAATATGTACATAACATTAAAGTTCGGTTCAAGAGATATTTCAATATTTTATAATAACAATAGATTTAAATTTTTATTGATCATTTCTATAATAAAAACAATTCTTATTTCATTCATTTCAATTCATTCATAAACATTTTAATTCAATTCAACAACTATTTATTTAATAAAAAAGTATCTTGCTACAGGATACAAGACAAGGATTTGTGAAGCTTTCTCATTCTTATAATTCACTGATTTCGCTGTGAATTCTTTATTGAACTCAACTCTTATTTGCAATCGCTGATATTTAAAGCAGAGACTCAAAATAATCCGTTCTCCTCCTCTTTAATCAATCAACGCTCAAGTAGCAGAAATTATTAATATTTCTTTGCTACACTTTTTGCCTGTCTCGTTGCTTATCTGCTCATTGAAAAGACTCCCAATACTTCATTCAGATTCTTTTGCTCATCTGCTGCCAAGTTTCGTCTCAATTTGAAGATTATTTGCCTTGGCTGCAGTATTACAATTGAAATTGGTTGCTTTTGTGCTGCCAGCAACGATTTATGCGACGCATAAAAGGCAAATGATTTTGTCGCTGGTCAATAGTCTTTTGGCTATGGCTGTGGCTTTGGCTTTGATTTGGTTGTGGGTGTAAAAAAGTTGACTGCACTTACCAGCGGTGGTTTATCCGCCAGGCGACGACAATTATTCATTTCCGTTGGTGAATTATCCTCCTCGGAGCTGGGCGAGCGTGGCAATTGCGGCTCTGTTGCATGACTGTGAGCGTGATGGCTGTGCAACAGCTGCAGCTGCTCCACGTGATGACGATGTGCGGCTTTTGGTTGCAACGGCTGTGTATGTGTATGGCTATGATGATGATGATGATGATGTTGGTAGTAAAGCTGCTGCTGCTGCTGTTGCGGTGATTTACTCGCTACTGTTGTTGTTGCTTTCTCGTTGCTGTTGGGAAATAAATATTGCATACTTATGGACTCGCTTGTGGGCCGGCGGCCTGTGCTTACCTAAAGCTTAGCTGCGGCCGTCCGGTGGGCGTAGCAGCACCTGAGCCTCTGCTATTGTCTGTTTCAATAAGCGTCGTTTCTGCTGTGCCCGTGCCCGTGGCTGTGGCTGCTGCGGCTGCGGCTGTGGCTGTTGCGTTAGAGAACACGACGGTATTGTGCTGCGGCTCAAGACGTAAGCGTATATCCTGCATGGCCATGGGGCTGCTTCAGTTTATGGGTTACAGCATCTGTGGGCAAAGCAGTGGGTTAAAAACTCGTCTTAAAACTAAAGTTGTAACCACTGTGCAGTGGTCAACTTTAAGTTGCTGCCTAATGTTGATTTCTTGAATTTGCTTATTTTACTTATTGCGGTCTTTACTCAAAACTTTTGTCTCAAGAGCTCACCAAACTTTGCCAACAAGTTTTAGCTTATTGAATTTGCCACACATGGCTCTCTCTCTTTCTATGTGTGTGTGTGAGCTTGGCCTTGCTTGTAGTTTTTAAAAGTTTTTATGCAATTTTAAGCCTTTGCCACTTAGTTGCAAATGCTTGCCAAGATTTGCCAAATATTGCATTAATTTTACAGCTTGCAGCGCTTTTGCTGCCTTTCAAAAGTGTGTTGCAAATTGAAATTGAAGCTGTTGGCAAATTGGGTTAAGGTTGCGGCACTTGCCCAAGCAGACAACTTTTTAAAGCCCCAAGCGTATAAAGTACTTTTTAAAAACGAAACTCATTGGAGAGAAACTAAAGCTGGAAACAAACTTTTAAGTTTGTATATTAAATTAAGAGCAAGAAAATTTTACTCACATTTATGGAGCTATGCAAATGCAGCTGCTGTTTTCTGGCAAGTATACGCCATGTTGGCTCTGCATTAAATTAACAAACAACGTCAACAATGAGACACAAATGTGCTGACATTTGGCACTTCATGTAAAAGTTGCTTGCATAAGTAACAGAATGTCAGCGCAAACAGCGGATGTATCCACAACAACAACAACAACAACAACAACAATAAAACTGGTTTAGCTGGCATTATAATTCTCTAGCATTTCTTGCTGCAACATGTTAATTCAACTTGTCATACACGAATGCATCAAAATGTTTTTCAGCAGCAACACACATGTGTCTGTGTTTGTCTTCCTCTCTGTATCCTTCTCTCTCTCCTTATATTTATGTATCTGTGTGTGTGTGTGTGTTTATAATAACTAGGAGCAGTAAACAACAATGAGCTTGTCGTGTGACAAATTTCATAGCACGCTTTTGTGCGTCTTTCATGGCTGGCAAACTTGCAACAACTGCTTTAGTTTGCTTGTCACAACTTTAAGTTGCCAGCTATAAATTTTTTTTTATTGTGTAAAGAACTTTTTCGCGCTGTTGCTTATATTGTGTTGCCAAGTTTTCTTTTTATCTTAAAACGGACATGAAAGTGCCTAAAAACAAAACAAATTGGAAAACTGCAATTTGCTAGATAAGAAAAGAAACTGCAAGCAAAGAAAGCAACAAATGCATTTTTTTTTTTAAATTTGAACGAGTTTGATAAAAACTTTGATAAAACATGTTACACTATGTATCTTTGATATTTGAAATTAGTTTATAGTCTAAAAAATAGTTTCAGGAATTTAATGTTTTGTATTTTGATTTGACTCATGGAAAGCTTATCACTGAACAAATTATTGATTAAATTTTTTAGCGTTGCCTTTTAGATTCCAACTAATGATCTTTCGATGATTTAAAACTTTAAATTGAGTTAAAAACCAAACACAAATTTGTTGCATGCTATGATTATAACCTTATAGACATAAAGTGGATTATAACTGACAATGAATTTGGTTTTTTAAACTGTATCTTTTGAATAAATACTATTACTAAAGTTGTTAGCATCTTACACATCTATAAAGCACAGAAGTGAAAGTGTAAGCTTATACTGAACCTATATAGTATTCTATATACATTGATATTTCTTAGCTGGAGCTCAGTATCCTTATGCAAAATAAATTCGGTAAATAATCAGACATAATTTGTTAATATATTGGTTCGAAATGTTTCTTCCTTTAAGTCCTGCCACTTCTCTTTGATTGCGCAATTTAGAGAAGAGTTTCTACTGCATTAAAGTCAGAAAGTGCATCGTAAATATCTATTTACACTTTTTGTCACAGCTTTGGCTTAAGTGCTGCTTGCTTACTTGGAGCTTTAGTAAGTTGAAATTTATGTTATGTTGTTTTTCTACCTTTGCCAGTGCCAAGCAAATTACGAGAAAATCCAATAAAATTCATAGCAGACGAAACATAAGTATGACAGCTAGTTGCTTATGCTGCTGTCATCGCCATAAGCTTACTATAACTTTCTATAAATTGCCTGGGACACACACACACACACACACACACACAGGGAGCAAAAAATATATTCGCACATTTGTTTGCTGGTTTATTGAAATGGATATTATGTTTAGCCTCAGTCAGGCGTGGCAAACCTTATACTTATAACTGTCTTTCAGTGTCAGTTCAGTGCTTTGCCAGTCTGTGGTTGCCTTTATAGCTATTTTCGTTGAGATTTTGTTACGAAATTCATTGTTAAATCGTTTGGAAATATTTTGAATAGACTGCCAAAGCTGTCCATCGTTTGGATTCGTTTGGTCTGGAGATGCTTGTAGCTTGGGTTCATATTTTTGTTGACTTTTATATGCATTTTACTGTGAAATTCAATAGCTGCTTAAATGCACACACATGTGAAGCGTTCATTGTCGCTTTTATCAATCAGTTTGGCTTTGCATGCGGTGCAGCAACAAAATGTCAACAGACTTTTGAACTTTTGAGCTCGTCGCCTGGGTGGCCGTCGCTGCATTGAAATAAAATACCAAAAACAAAACCTGCAAGCCAACAAACTGTGTCGAGTGATAACTAACGGTTCAGATGACCGCTGTGAATTTGACTTTTGGCTGCACCACGTTTCATGTGCCAACATGTGGCAAGTAGGTGCGCCCTGGCTTAACAATGCAACCAAAGAGAGAGAGCAGCCACAATAAGACTTAAAATGTGAACCGCATTCAGTTTGACAGCAGCGACAATGTTGAAAAATAAAGAGACCAAAACTTAAGAGGCAGTCAGAGCTTTTCCGGTTCACAGAATCTCGCAGGTTTCGCCTTTCTATTTATATAAAATAAAATGTATAAGCTAAATGAATTCTCAAATTTAAGTTGCAACTCAACAAGCTTGAAAGCCACTAAATTTATGAAGCCTTCACGCAATGGCAATTCAATTATGAATTATGCCAACAATTGCAGTTGGCATGCTTCAGCCTGAGGTTGGGTAATGTCTGCGTCTGGCTATGCCGCGGTATTGACTAATTAAATGCAATGCAGTGCGCTCGATTTGTTGTGTGCTAATGTTGCGTAATTACAATGACGGCGGCAACATTCCAAGCGCCAAGCTCCAAGCACCAAGCTCCAAGTTGTTGCTCATACGACGCGTGTGTCAATAGAGCGAGAAGCGAGAAATGCTTTGCTAGCCGCAAAAGTTTTGCTGGCGGGTTGGCGAGGCAAGGATGTTGCTGTTGCTTGGCGTCGTGTCCGCATTTGGCATGCGCAACAACAATCGCGTCTTTGTTTTGCCAACTCCTTGTGGCAACAGCATCGCTTACACTGGTTGCTCTGGCTGCTTATTGTTGTTGCTCTTCTCTTGCTGTTGCAGTTGCTGTTGTAGCTGCAATTGTACATTGACACCTCATGGGCTGCTGCTGCTCTGTAGCGTGTTTTTTTTCACTTGTTTTTTTTGCTGGTTTTGCAATGTACATGAAATTTATGTCGCCTTAAGTGCAACGTTGACAATGTGAGCTTGTAATTTGTTGCTGTTGTTGTTGTTGCTGTTACTGTTGCTGTTGTCAGCTCTTGGCCCTGGCTATTTAATGATTGTGTCGTGCAAATACCAAACCAAAACGCTGCCGAAGAAAAACCAAACACTTCTAGCGATTTTCATGCACTTTGATTTCAAGCTCCATAAAGTAAAAGTCTTCTACATGCTCTCAGTTTATATGTAAATGTCAGCTGCAATCATAAATGCATATCGCTTGTCGCTTGGCGTTTGTCTGGGGGCCAGGCAAGTCAAGTCACACCCCAAGGCGGCGATGGCGGCAGCAGAACGCATGAGACTGTAATAATTTATACAAATGTCTGCGGCTTTTGACTTGGCACTTGTCACCTCGCTCTGTGGCGACAGTTCAATAAAAGTTATGCCACACAAAAAACGCCCGTCTGATGACACCAGTTTGTGGCCCAAAGGCGTGCCACAGAGCCAGGTGAACGCCATGAGATTGAAAAACTTTTGCCTCATTGCAGCTGAAAATGAAATATGTTTCAGCTTTTCATTTTTGTTTTCGGCAGCTGCATGCACCGACGTAAGTGTCTGTGCCACAACAGTCAGCGTGGAGACTAACAAAATGGTCTCAGCTGCCACACGCTTATGCGAGTTGAGCTAGCTTACAAATCCAGAATACTTAAGATCAAAGTCAGTTAGTTTGGGCATAACAATGGAGCACAAGCTACACTGGTCGCATTTCTAAAATAAATATCTGTATGATATTTTTATTATATTAATCAATAGAAAATTCATATTGAAGGGCGGTCCTGTTCCATTAATAATAAATACGCTTCAAAATCCTCTTAATTTTAAATAAAATTAGTTTCTTAAATTAAATCTCGAATTCGAACTGCACGATTATTAAAACCAATTAATATATTCATCATCTACGAGTCTAAGTGGTTGATGCCACAAAAAAGGTTTATATGCTTATTAAATTGCTTTCAACTTTTATATCCGGCATTTAGGTATTTCCTGTAAATCGAAATAATTCTCGTCTGAACTCTAGAAAAAGTAAATTACCTCGAATTTCGTTTGCGCCATGCAATCGTCATTTAATTCCAAGTTAATGCTTAAGGCGGCGCTCGAGACTCGTGTGGCTAATCTTAGCAGGTAAAGCCTGAGCATGCCACATGCCGCTTGCTGCTTGCCGCTTGCATGCCATTAATTAACAATTAGGCGGCATCAAAAGGCGCGGCGGCAACCAAATTCACGCAAAGGGGTAAACGCGGTAAAGCGGCAACATTACAATTCGAATGTTGCAGTTGCAGTTGCACAGTAGCTTGCCGCATTTTCAGCGTATAATGATGCAGCAACGCCTGCCTGTATTTTTGATTTTTTTTTTAGGTTGCAAGCTGCACCGTTAAGCAGCAGCAAGCAACAACACAAAGGAACAGTGAGCGATGTCAAAAGATGACAGCAAATGACGGCCCCCGAAAACTGCAGACTGACAATGACTTGTGTAATAAGTGGAAAGAATCTTGTCTAGAAACAATAACTCGTTGCGCTTTGCCTTGAACTTGAATTTCATGTTGCATGTTGCATGCAGTTGCAGCAGCAGCAGCAGCAGCAACAGCAACAAGCAACACTGGCTTAATGATGGTCTCTTAGACTTGTAGATCGCTCTCTCCCTCTCTCTTGCTCTCTCTCTGTCTTTCTGTGGCTGCGGCTGGCTGGTTATCTAGCTGGCTGCTTGTCTACGTTCGCCAGCTGACAGTGCTGAGCGCCTGTTAACTTGGCCATGAAACATACGCTGCTCTGTTAAATTTCACAACCGGCATTGGGAAATTGTACACAGCGGAAAAAGTGAGTTGAGATACACACACACACTTACACATTGGCATATAAATAGAGCCCATGGGCTACGTGTTTTTCTCGTTTTGTTTTACAGCGCATCTACGCGATCTGTTGAGCTCTCAGTTCTTGCAATGTGCAATCTCTGGAACTTGTTTCTGTCCATATTTGTGCGTGGCGTCGGCGTCAGCTTCAGCGTCGGCATCTTAACCGCAAATCCTTTCGGATATGAATTGAATTCATATATTATTTATGATCTGTTTATTTTTATTGTGCATGCCACACAATCATGAGCACGATGATGATGATAATGAAGTTATGCCGTGCTTGGCCGCACAATTGCAATTGGAGGCAATTGGAGGCTGGGAAGAAGCCACTGCAGTTTGCTCTTGCTTTTGCTTTTGCTTTTTGCTTTTGGGGCTGTGACAGGCTGAATGCTATGCCTGTCAGAAATGAGAAAAATTCTAATTGGAATTGCTAATCAAGGCTGAGGCAATTTTGGGCTGCATGTTGCTGCTGCTGCTGTTATTCTTACTGTTGCTGTTGCAAGTGTTAGCCGCAACAACAAAGCAGCAGCAATTTCTGTTAGCAAAATTGAGTCTGTGAAACTCTATAAACTGTCGCTGCTTTTGTTAACGCCAACTCTTCTGGCTCTTCTATGCTCGTTGTCCAATATCCAGTTCAGACGGAGCCAACACGACTATTAACTTTATCGCTGGGGCGCCCCACACGTTGATGCTCAAACTAAATCGTCGGCAGGGAGAATTTTGTGCCTTGATTGCCCCCCCTCCCCCTCCCCCCGCACACGACGCGGCGGCGGCGGCAGTCGCGACGCATTGGCCTGTCAGCCAGCCCAGCCCGGCGAGCCGTTGAACCTGCTCTGACTTCGCTCTGACTCTACTCTGTTTAGCCTGCCAGCAACATATGGCCTTAATAGTTTTCCTGTGCTCTGTTGGCTATAACGATTATTATTGTTGTTGACATGCCGCTCTGCAGCAGCCCCGACTGCGTTTTCTGCATTGTTCCCACAAAAACGACAACATAGTCCATCTATTTAACTATCTAACTACCTAGCTGTCTCTTTGTCTGTCTGCCTGCCTGTCAGTCAGTTAGTCCAACTGCAACTGCAGTTAGCAGTCAAAATTCAAAGCAATTAGACCGGCATGCGTTGCCATCGAATCACAATCACAATCACACATCTAAACTGCAGGCTGCCACTTGAACTTGACGTTGCTTAAGTACAGCATTTACACTTGTCTGCTGTCGTGGCAATTGGTTAGAAAAAAGTATCAAAACTGCTTTCTAATGGCGCTTCACTCTTCAGCAGCAGCAGCTAAGAGTTTTTCCGGCTCAATCTCATCACCAACACCAACAGCAGCAGCAGAAGCAGCAGCAGCAATTTACGAATGCGGCGCGGCACTTTTGACAGGCAATCACAATACAGAGAAGTAATAACAAATCACAATGTAGTTGCATTTCTAACAACTGCTACTTGACTTCTGGTAAGCACATCTTAAAAAATTCCTATGGCTGAAATAAAGTTCTTAAGTGCACTTGCTGTTAATTAGAATGTGTATGCTTTTTTTTTTATAAGTGTACTGAAGAAATTCTCTTGCAATGAAAAGTTCTTGACCAAATAGAAATCCATTCAACTCTTGTTCATTAGTTGATTATATCGAAATAAAATAATTAAATTCTTATTTATTTTCTAAGAGATTTCTTTTTAAAGATTATTTTATAAACTGGATTGCATACAGAAAGAGTTAGAGTTGGGAAATGAAGATTAAGGCTTCAAATTCGGGCGCAACCGATGGTCTAAGACTGTGTACATTACACACAACTAAATACAAATACTGAAAAGTTAATTAGCGATCAAACTGAATAAAACCGTACTGTACATTTTAGCACACAAAATTAAACATTTCCAAAGTTTTAAAGTTTTATAAGCAAACATTTTACTTATTACACAACTTTGTGACTATATTTTTGTTTTTATATTGGCCATGTATCTAAATTTCACTTTTGAAGACTAATTTTATATGACTACTTAAAGAGTTTTAATTTTAGTGTATATAAATTTGTGAATAATTCTTAGAATTTTAGCACTTAAGCGGTAAGTTTATCTTAAATCAATTGTTCCCCATTATTTTGTCTTTTTTGTGTTTTATTTAAACATTGTACAACACTTGGCTTTTCCCCTACATCCAACTAATTTCTTAGCTACTTAATTGCATATACCTAATAAATTATTCTAATTAAATTATTCTTCTATTTGGAGCAACAATTGTTTTCAGCGACAGTTAGCTGCTATATTATTTTACAAATTAAATTTGACTGTCAAAGCTCACATGGCAGCATAGCCACGGGCAGGTGGCCAATTAAATTTTGCGCTCATAATTTGGCCACATACATGCGTCAACATTTGCACAACATAGTGGAAAAAGAAGAAGAAAATGGTTTGCCAAAAAATATTTCATTATGAAATTGAAGCTGTGTTGAGGGTAAGACAAACGCAAAACCATGTTGAGAGGATGCTTGGAGTGTTTGCATTATGGGGAATGCAATTAAATTGCGCGCTGCCTGCCATAATGCTGTAACACACACACATACACACGCATGCTCATGTGTGTGTGTGTGTGTACATATGTGTGTATGTAGTTAGAGAACGGAAGCTGCAAAAGAGTTAAACAGCTTAGCGGCGCTTTAATGATAATGAAGATTATGCCGTTGCAATGAAGCGCCAGTGCCAGCAACAAAAAGGGATAAATTTGAAAAGGATGCAGTGCAGAGGATGAGAGGAGTAAGAGGAGAGCAGCACATGCTAATGCTGTTCATTGCTGCTGCTGCTGCTGCTGCTCTTGTTGTTGTTGTCGATATAATAAAATTGTAGCAGCAGCAGCAGCAGCTCGTGTGTTATTTTGGTTGGGCTGCTGTGGCAGCTGCTTACAGCTGCCTCTTGCCCCTCCCTCTGCTACTTGCAACAGCCAGTACAAGTGGCCTCTTAACGGGAATCGCTTCGCATTCGCATTGCATGTTGGCATTTTAGCATATTTGCAAGCCCGTAAAGAAGCATAAAAAATGAGAGAGAAAAAAAGAAAAACTGATGTAAACAAATTTCAAGGAAAACAATTTGGATAATTACATTATTTTGATGAAGCGCTGCCAAGCTGCATGTGCATAAATAAGCTGCTGCTAAGGCTATTAAGCAGCTGTGTGGTCGCTGGGACTTAAAGCAGCGCCAATGTGCGCTTGGGCTATAAAAATGCACAAATATTTTAAGTCGCAAGAGTAAACTTGGCTAAAACTGTAAGTTGTGGTCATAAAATTTAAACAGCAAAATGCACAACAACATTTCATTATGGTTAGAACGCTTTTCCACTTGAATTGCTGTTACACCTGCCGCTGCTGCTGCTGTTGCTGCTGCGGCTGCAATTGAATCGCAGCATAGTCCAAATATTGCTGCCGGCAGTCGTTACAATGTATTCAATTATTATTATAAGCCAATGCTGCTGGGACCACGCCCAACGGCCTGCCAGCGCCTTTGGGCGGCTGTGCGGCGGCATTTTAAATTGATTTGGCAAATGCGCGCCGCGCAGTTTCAGCAAATTGCCGAATGGCCAAAACAATTTTCCAGCATTTACATAATTTTCTTTTGTGCTTCCCCTAGCTCGCCCAACGAAAACTCTTTTCGGCTGGGGCAGCTTTTGTTTGGGCGCTCGTTAAGCTTGTGATTTTTTTCAATGAATTATCGTTAGCATTTCATTAGAAGGCGTTGCCAGCCCCATCCCCAGTCCCAGCCGCAGCTTTCAGCACAGATGTTGCTATCATGTAAATATTTGTATATCGAAATCACGTAAATATGGTCGACTAGCAGGTTTATTTACTGCACATCCAGCTGTGTCTCATTGCCAGCCGCTGTCTGCCCTTGATTTTGATTTTGTTGCAGCTACCATTCCCCCCACTGTGCGCTGCAGCTTTTGATTGTCTTTTAATTGTGGAACATGCGCAAAATACAATTAAGTAAAAAATGTCTTCAAACTGGTTTGCCTGCGCTCTCATTGTGTTGCTGTTTTCCCTACCATGCGTTTCCTTAGTTCCCAGCTGTATCCCATTTTGACATCTTTTCTACCTGCTCGTCTCGCTTTGCTTTATTGCTGTCAAATTTGCTGCTTATCAGCGTTTTACTTATCTACCTGTCGCTCGTGTGTCAACAACAACTCTATAGACTTGTAACCCAATCTCTGAGGCTCTGAGGAGAGTAGCTCTGGCCAGAGCCAGCGATCGCTTATCATGTTGCAGCAGAGTTCTTCAGCTCTTAATTGAATGCAGTCGCTTGATAAAGTTGATAAAATAGAAATGCAGTTGCATACAAAGGTGTTCTGTTAATTAAATAGTTGCCTATTTGTTTAAAACTGATCTATTGAATCTAATTAGGTCTTGGAGCTCAAAGGCACGTTGTTGAGTTAAAGTTAAAATTGTATAATTTGTTCAATTTTCCAAATGTTTGTTTGGGTAGCTTTTGGTTTTCTTGATATGCATTGATAGTTTCTCAGCAACTAGAGTTCTTAACTTATAGACCTTATAGCTCTTATATTTATTACTAGACTGTAATCAAGATAATTGACTGTCATCAATAACTACAAGACACCAATTATTTTATAAGAACGGCATTAGAAATAATTGCTAGCAGTATAATAGTAGATTTCAAATTTAAAACTTTGTGCACAAATAAATGTTTAGAAGGCTCTCCAATAAATTAAATTGAGTGTGAGCTTTCAATATTAACATTTCCTAATGGAGCCAAATGCGGATTTGGAAACTCTTGCTGTCTTTACTCATTTTAAAAAAAGTCTCAAGTTTGACATTTATTTGTTATAAAATTGAAATTGAAATACATCTGAGTTGCTCGTTTTCTCTTCGTCTGTAATTCGATATATGTATATATGATTACTCTAAAAACATATCGCATACCTTCGTAGCTGCCTTTGCAGCTGTCCTGCTCAAGTTGCTCATAATTTCCCTTGGACCTCAGAGGACCTGACAGGCCTGCACGTAGGTAAGACCCTCTCGAGCTCGCAGACCTACGCGGTCTAGTCACGCTGTTGACATAACTGCAGCCCATACCGAATGACACGACAAGTTTACAACTTTGCCTGTGTACTTGCAGTCATTTGGCTTAATTCGTCTGTCCAAATTGCTATTTATATGCAGCGCCCTCGCTTTTAATTTGTGCTGCAAATCACGAGTCGCCCATTTGGCTGTGGAGCCGGGGCGAAGACGGGCCAAGAGCCCAGGCCTGGGCCAATCTGGCAATCGCCAAAACAAAATCAACAGGTGGCGCACATATTTCAACATGAAGCTGCCAGGCAAGCTGAACGAAATATCAATAAAAATGCCATTTGTTGGCATTGCGCTATGCCACGAACTGCATAAGAACCTGCGAGCTGAGAACTAGATATGGCTATAAAAGCCAAAGGCTTTAAGCCGTACTAGCTTTGGCTCAAATAGTCGGCAGGTAATATAGAGTTTGCAGTTGCTTAAACAAATAATAAAACTATAAAAGCTTTTGCTATACACAGACTTTAATTAAACCATAAATTTATGTTGTAATTGTTTTACTTAATTAGCTGCTACGCTGTTTAGTGAGTGTATCTAAGCTTCGGCTTGCTGCCTTTTCTGTAAGTTTCTGTGATTATTTTTTCATTGCTTGCATTGCATTTAATTTATTGGCAACACTTTTGCGCGGTCGCTGCATTTAAACGACAAGTGTTGCAAATAAAAAGGCAAAATTAAAGCGGTGCAAATTAGAGAGAAAAAAATAAAAGAACTCAAGCAAGCAAGCAAGCAACCAACCAGCGGCTACGTCAACACCAGAGGGGTCCAGCTAGACTACAAAATGTTTTGACAAGCGATCCCCAGCGTAAGCGTAAAAGCGTTGCGAATTTGCTGGCCAGCGCTTTGTTGTGCTGCTGCTTTGTGCTGTTCGCTGTTGCTGATTGCAGAAGTGGCTTTGCTTGGGTTGTTGGCTTAATAAAGGCACAAGGGGGACTTGAAGCTTTAGTATGAGTTTGGGGTTAGCTTCAGCGCCAAAGGCCAAAAAGTGTTGGTAACACAAAACAAACAAAAAGCATTGCTGCTGTTGCTGTTGCGCAGGTATAGCAGCAACATGTGTAGTTGTTGCTGTTCGCATTTGTGTGCAAAAAGCCCAAAATGAAGACATGAGCTACAGTTTTAGCAGCAGCAGCTGCAGCAGCAGTAAAGTTGACGACGTCGACCTTCTTTTCTAAACGCGCTACATAATTGCAACAGCCCGTTCCGTTGCCACAAAGCTAACGAGTTCGCTGCGCTGCCTGCTGCTGGTGCAATTGCCACTTGCCACTGCCACTGACAGTTGAGAAATTAGAACGGTTTTGCTCTTTCAAATCACATGCACGTGCGTCAAGCTGCATGCAACATGCAGGTGTGTAAACCAAGAGTTGCTGTTGCCGTTGCCGTTGCTGTTGCTGTTGTGCTAGGTCAGCAATCAGTTGGCCCTTGTATTAAGGCTTGCCAATCAGTCAGCCAGCCAGCCAGCCCTGTTAGGGTGCGTTTAATCAAAGCTGCATTTTTGGCGTAATTATTGTGGCAACAAGCGCTTCACTCACGACTCTGATATCGTTGTCATGTTGCATGTTGCTGCTCATGCCACAAAACATAAACATTGTGTTGTCGGCTTCGTTTGCCGCAGCATGTTCGATTTTATTTCTCTGGCACTGTAGTTAGCTGCGTAGGTGGACATGTTGCTGTTGCAACAACCACAGCAACAGCTGCAATCGCACAGCGCTGCGTGATTGCTGCATGTTGCTGTTGCTGTTGATTATTGCCTTTTACGCGTTGCGCCTTGCGCGTATAAATCAACGTGCTTAAATCTCAAGTTAAACTTGTAAATTAAAACCTTAATGAGTGTATGTATGCAAGGGGTTTGGTCTGCTGGGTCTTGCTGTGTGCAACATGCCGCATGGCTCTGTCTCTGGCTCTGCGTTATTTATGTTGCTCACTGACGTCGCGTTCATTTTGTTGATTTAACGTTGACCAAATATCAATTAAGGCAGTTGATGCCATAGATAAGTAAGCAAAGCTATAAATCACTTGCAGCTTGAGCTGAAAACAAAAAAATAAAAGAGTTAGCTACCTGTGTTTGCTTAAAGAGTTTCTCTTCGACTGCGAATTGCAGCTGCAACTGCAACTGCAACTGTTGCTAGCGTGTCAACTGACACGTTTTTAATTTTCGAGCAATTAGTTTTTTTTTAACAACAAACATTTCCAATCTTGGCACACACGAAGCTCGCACACAACACATGAGGCATGCCTCCTGCCAAACCTGTGGGTAAATCTTTTTGTGGAGCTGCCCGCATAGTCGATTGACTTCAAATGATTTTCTTGCTAATTAATGCGCTGTGAATTTTCTCACGCTTGGCCAAAACTTGTTCTGCTCCAAACAATACAGAACAGTTAGAGTGTGGCTGCCACTTACCATTACCATTAGTATGGCCGGTTAATTAATTTAAATAGCTTATTCAGACTGCACATGCCTTGCGCTTGCTGTTAGTTGTTTAGTTCATTTGCATAATTACCAAGCACTAATTAATTATTGTCACATTGTTGCGCATACCAACCTTACAAATAAACCGCTAGCATATCCGCTTTGGAAAGTGTCAAACAGCTGCCACAGCAGCAGCAACAGGTTCGCTTGCAACTTCAGCTACGGCCACAGTTAATTAAATTTTTATTTTCGTATATTTTTAAAATATATACATATTTCTTTTTAATGACGTTGTTTTTATTAGTATGGCTTAAAATGCACTTTCAAGCAGCTTATACTGCTTGACTTTACACAACAGTATTCAAATTTATTACGAAATATGCTGAAGACTCACAATTTACGCCACAACAACCAACGACAAAGTTGAGACACACACGACTTATGCACTCAGGACTGCACTTTGTTTGGCTACCCGGACTCGTACTCGTTTTCGTTCTCGTACTCGGCTGACGATCGACGTTCGCTTCCGCTGGCTAAACATAAACGACTAAGAAGGCAACATAAATTTCAATAGGCCAGGCGGCAGTCATTCCACAGTCACAGCACTGACGTCGGCGCTGCACAGTGGGCATTTGTTGAGCAGCAGATACTGAAAATATAAATTGTAAAGCAATATTTTGTATTTAATGTCATAAAGCATTTATGATTAATGAATTAGAAGTTGATGTCATATCATTTGTATTTATAATAAATTATTTATTTTTTTCAATAATATATTTTGTGTTTTTGTACTTAGCTTCGTTTTTTTGAATATGCATTTTATTAATAATACGACGTTTAATTCAAATTGCCAAACTTATTTATATTGCTTTATCAAATATTGTTCTGTTTTGTTTTCCCATCTAATTTTAGATTAAACATATGATCATTATTTTAGATGTAACAAAACAAATGCCTTATCATAAAATGGAACATGAATTCTTTAATTGTAATTTTATTATTGTTTTATTTTTGATAGTTGATAGTTCAGTTGCAGCCAGGTATATTCCTAATTATATTCCATTATATCTAATCTTCCCACTACTAAGTATTCCATACATAAACCCCATCGAACATTAGCGTGTTTTATAAAATATTTTATTATATCTTTAACACAGCAGTCTCCGCCTACTATTAATGTCTAACTTAAAATCTTAATTTTTTTTAATGAATATAACATAATGCAATACATTTTTTCCATTGTGCAATATTTTAAAAATAAATTTAATAAAATGTTCATATCGTTAAACAAATTTGTATGTATTCAAATATGTATATATATTTTCTGAACATTATGTCCTAATCCTATACTGTGTAAAATATTCCACAAATTGCCCACTGTGCAGCAGCAACAACCAGTTTACTTCCATTCACATGGATATTGTTTGTGGAACGTAAGTAGAAACATTGCTTGTTGGCACCCACAAATGGTTTATGTGTTTATGCCGTCTGTCTGTGTGCGTGCAGGGATGCTATTGCAATTGTGGGACACAACTGTGTTTCAGGTATACATTCCAGCATCCACAGTTGTGGATGGTGGTGCGTTCATTCACAGGCAGCGACGGTCAATGCGCTATAAAGGGGGGGCAGAGTTGGCTTATCTTTAATGATAACAAGTCTTTTTATGATTACGTTAGAGTTTCATAAATATTAACTGTCAATTCAGAGTGTAACTAAAAGAGCTACTAATTGAGCAGTGCTTGGAGTTAATAAAAGTTTATTGGGTTTGAAATGAATTGATGAGCGTATTCAGGTGACTAAAAGTGAGTTTATGGCAAGAGCAATGCATTTGCGGTTAGTTACAGTTGCAGTTAATTTGAGATAATTCATTTTGTAGATAATTGAATAAGGCTTAGCCACAAAGGCAAGCAGTAAGCTGCTGAAAATAAGAAGTGAGCGAGTCTTGCAAAGCTTTTAATTCCTCTAAGCACATTTGCTGTTGTTTATTTTATCATATCTGCACTTTGTACACTGTTTGCGCCAAAAATTAATTAAAAATGCATTAAAAGTGTTTGTTACGCTCATTGCCGACCGACCGACGGACAGACAGACCAACCGACCGCCCAAGTGCCCCATTTGCCAGTTGCAGCCGTTACCCCTCAGTCCCGCCCCGCCCATTGGGAAGTCAAAGACGCGCACAGCGAAATTATCTAGTAAATACCAAATAGCAACAACAACAACAACAACGACGACGATTTAAACAGCTGCGACAGCAAATCTTTTTCCACTTTCGCAAAGCTCCAAAGTATTTACAAGCATCGTTCGCAGTCGCATCTAAAAATGTTTGGCATTTGGCAACACGCACCAATGAATAAATAGCAAGAGTCTGCGGGGGAAGAGAGATCCAGCCAGCCCAGCAGACTGCTAAAATGTTTGGATTTCAAACGAGCTCATTTTTAGTTTGTTTTTTCTTTCTTTCTTTCGCTTTTTACGTGCGTGGCTGCATTTCAAAATGATTTGCAATGCGGTGGGTGAGGCTGGGCTGGCTGGCTGGCTGGCTGGGTTGGCTGACTGGCTGTTAGTTGGCAGGAAATGCAAGGCGGTTTTAGTTTAGTTTTGTCCCGCTGTTAGCTGAACTCTCTCAGAGGCAGAGGCAGGCAAGCGTTGCATGGCGGCAGCCGCAGACGGCGTGACTTGGCTGAGGGATGAGTTATCGAGGCGACCACGCGTGAGTGTTAACTCGAAATTCGCAAAAACCCAAATGCTTGTGGGTGTTGTGCACTTAGAACTTAACAAAAGCTGCCAACACACACGCACGCACACACACATACATGCAACGCACAACAATTGCGCGCATAATTTATGACAAGGCGCAGCAGCAACATTAACTGATAAGTTTAGCTTAAGCAGAGTTTCAAAAAAATAAAGAAAGTGCGCGCGGGTGCAACACACAATGCAATTCTCAAATGGTACTTCAAAGCGCTCGCTGACAATTGTACCACAGTGCTAACAGCAGCAGCAACAGCAGCAGCAGCAGCGACAACTACAACAGCAACATCTTCAGCTTAAACAGATCCACATACACGAAGTGCCAGACAGAAGCCGAACCTGCTCAGAACGAAGCAATGTTGCTGTTGTTGCCGTGTAGTTGTTGTTGTCGCTATGGCTGTCGCTACTGCTGCTGTTGCTATTTCACTGTTGCTCTTGCTGCTGCTGCTGGCTGCTCTTATTGCTGACAACCACGTGCAGCGCGCTGCTGTGCGCCGCATCACTTGGCAGCGTCTTTTTTGTCGCCGCGTCGACGTCAGCTGCAACAAGCGACATGGCAACATGGCCTGCTGATAGAATGCCGCAATGCCACAACATGTTGCTTAGCTCTAGTTGCAAATTGGACACAGACAGGGTGTGAGCTCAAGATTGCAATTTGCCAGCAAAATTTAATCAACTAATATACAAATTTAATAAAGATTGTTCAAATATTAAAAACCCTTTTTTCTTTTCTGTTGCGCTGCATAAATCAAAAGCAAGTATTTGCCTGCTTGCTCCCTTGAGGGGCAGATTCTGAGAATTTGTGTATTTATTTTTTGCTGCACTTAAATTGTGGCCGCTTTGGGTTTGTCTACTTGACTCTTGGCTGTCAAAAGTGCGCTGTTGCATTTCATAAATAGAACTCAACTTAATTGGCGTTGTCGAAATTAATGATGCCACACATACATCTGTGTGTAGTAGTTGCAATGCTAATGAACTTTTTGTGGTTGCACGTCGAGTTGGTTTTTGGCTAAAATCGAGTACAGAGCAGAGGGTGCTGCCTCCTTGAACTTAGCCTGCGGTTAATTATTTAAAAAAAAAGGAGCGTTTTAAAGCGCTTAAGGGGGCGTGCCGCAAAGAATTTAAAAGCGACAACAGATGCGCCTCTAAGTGGCACTTGCAGCACGTTTGGGGCGTGAGCCACATGTGGGGGGACCATAAATTAAAGTGCCACAAAATAAATGAAGATTGCGCGCGCAGCAACCAAAAGTGAAATTTCAATTAATCAATGCGGTACAACAAGCCGCAACAAGACTAAAACAGTTAACACTTTACGGCCAAGACGCAGGCGATAAGATCAGAGATCAGGCTACAAGTTCAATGCGGGCAACATTGTTGCACAGTTCGTGTTGCCATTGTTTGCTCTCGTTGCTTTTGTTGTGGCACGCGCGCCAGCGCAGGTCAAAAGCGTGCAGTGGCAACAAAGCCCAAAGCCCAGTAGCCAGCCATGATAAATGTGGCACATAGAGCTGTGGCTGCCACACATTGTCAAGTGCGTTGTTGCCGTTATATTAGCAGCCATATCTTAAGTCTTAAGTTTCTCAAAAATGTTTACTTTAAATAGTCGAGCGTCCAGTATTAATTTGATATTAATTCAATACTCTTAAAAAATACAAACTAAAATTACATATAACGATTTCCATAATCGTTATGAAAGCCATGCAAAATTATTCAAAATTTTGTCGTTCCAACTTTCGGAGGCTCTGACTTCAGAGTTATTAGTTAAAGTATTAAAAAAAAGAAAGATTGTCCTTTAAGAGGGAGTCACTTTTAAAAAGTCTTTCCTTAAACTAAGCAACCAGATAATATATTAGTATTAAATATATTAATTTATTAAATTTAGAATACAGAATAACATAAACAAAAAAGACAATGTTTTGTATATTTTTTTTATTTTTACAAAAATTATAATTTGGCCATATCGACGAGGTATTCGATATAATATTTCTGAAATAATTTTAAACAGTTGTTTTGGCAATCTGCACAAATAATTTCCAATTGCGTGATTAGTTTTATGATTGATAATAAGCTTAAAAATAATTTGTACAGCTTCTATGTACGTGTTCTTATTTTAAATATATTCCAGAATAATTTATGTTCTCCCAGGCAGAGTTATGTTTGTAGTTCAACGCATGCATGCGAGTTTTGAAATACAAAAATAATCGAGTAATATTTTTGATATCTAGCTAACGGCAACTAGCCATGCTTATCCTTTGCAAGCTAAAAATAGGAATTATTTTTGTATTATTTCTAAAAGTAAAACATTTACACACAAACATTTGTGAGCAAGGAGAGCAGCACAGCAAAAAAATTTGCTCAGAGAACAGGTAAGAAATATTTTTGTAACTCAGGATTATTTTATTTTAGATTTTAGCTATCGTTGGAACATCGGAAACGATTGTAAGTGAATCAGCCACGACAACGAAGAGACATTCGCCATAACAAACTGACCCACCGGCGATGGCCAAGTGCGACTCCCAATAGCAATGGACGGTCTAGATCTCAATCACGCAATCGCAATTTGATTGCTCCAAGATGCAATGAAGACTAATATATAGACTACTAAGATAACTTGGAGGAATATAATATTCAGCGTAATCTTTTGGCCAACAGAAGCTATTATTATTTAGAGGGCAACAACGACAGGTCCGAACACGACGCAACAGGCGTTCGAAGCGGCGAAAATTTTTATAATGCTTCATTATTAATGAATATAATAGAATGATAAATGTTGCACACAGAGTTGTGGCAAGCGCTTTGTTGCCGCTGCATTTGCAGCTAATGTTGACAATTTAGCACAACATTTGTCTGCCACATGTTATTAAAAATTTGCAACGCTTTCATGCAACATTTGCGAGCGCAATTAGTTGCGCTCATAATTACCAGCGTACATGCCGGAACATGCAAAAAGTGTTTTGTGTTTTGTTTTTACCTTTTTCGGGTAATTTTTTGAGGCTGCAACATGTTCGAGCACTATAAATCAATTTTCGTACAGTATTTTGAATCAGCTACGTGAAACTCGAAATGCGCTACCTCGAGCGTTGAATAAAGCGACAGTAAACAATTTAATTATAATAAACTTTGCATATATTCAAACTTATTTTAAAAAATATTTGTACATGGCAAAAAGGCAACTTGGCGGCGTCGGTTGCTGCTGCATTTAAAACAGGGCAGTCCATGCAAATTAAAATTTTATCGACAACAATGTTGCGGTCGCACTGCAATAAAAATTGTTGCGCTGATGAACGACATGACACCAGCAACATGCAGCAGCAGCAACCAATCGACCGCAGCAACAGCAATAACAACAACAACAACAACAACAGCAATAACAACAACTATTGCAATATACGTTTGTCGCTTTTGCCAAGTGAAGCGCGACGTGAAATTCTTGCTTTTTGGCAAACTGTTTTTTTGTAGTTCGTTCGTTTTTTTTTTTTTGGTTTTGTTTGGCTGCTAAACTCAAAATGAGAAATTGCTGCCGCTGGTGCAATTTTCATGGCTGACCTCATTTTGTTGTTGCTGCCGTTGTTGACTTTGTGGAATATTTTGGTGGCAGCAACAGCAGCCACAAAAGCAACGCATCAGCAACAGCGTGAGGAGTTGGAGTCGCTTAGCATGAGCTGGAGCTGGAGCATGCAACGTGCAACGTTGACATGAGACGAGCAACTGCTGCAACAATTTGTCGTTAAATAATTTTTGTTTTCGGCAATGGGCAAAGTTGAAGCTGCTGCCAGTTTTGTTCTTCTGCTTGTTCTGCTGTTCTGAAAATTCAATAAATAAAAATGTAATTACGTGCTGAGTCTCTGGAGTATTTTTTGATATATGACCGCATGCTTAAATAAGCTCGGCTTAGGCTTACAGCCCAGCATCCAGCACGTCCATCAAAGGGCAATTGGCATTGTTGCTTAAACAGGTTAGGGTCAATATTTGCGCAACGCATGTAGATCAAAGGCAACAACAAACAAGAACGGGCCAATACTACTATTTGCTATAGCTTGGGTCAACAAAGGGTCCTTACATAAAAATCAGTTAGAGGCACAGGCCTCAGGGCAATGCCTCAAAGTGGCTGCCTGGCTGGCCGGCATGAAATGTTGCACACGCTCTAAACGTTTTGTTTACACCATTGGCCAGGACGCTGAGAAATCATGGTAGGTGCTGTTGCTATTGCTATTGCTGTTTGAATTTCGTAAGATACATGGCATATACGTGTTCTCCACTGTCTGCCGTACATTTGCAGCATGTTTAGTGATGCGATCTCTGTTTGTGTCTCGTGCTTTGCTTACCAGCAACAGCAGCAGCAGCAGCGGCAGCATCAACACTAAATGCGGCATGCCTCGCTCTCTATCTTTCGCCTCGCTTGGTAAATGCTTGGAAAATGTGCACAATTTTCACATCCGGTGTCACATTCGATTCAATTGAGATTTACCTGAACGTGACTAAAATACGCAAATTAAAAACGCTACGTATCTACACAATGTATGTGTATGTGTATTTGTTTGTATGTGTGTGTGTGTGTGCTTTGTATCGCTGCGTGCGTTTTCTCTTCAAGGATGTTAAGCGGCACTCTTTGCTATTTTTAGTGCTTTTACCTAAATAAACTGACGCTTCTCTATCATGTGATTTAATGAAGCTTTTGTATTAATTTATTTTCTGTTTGAATGCCAGCCCTAAACATTGCAAATATTTAAATAAGGTTAGCAATTTATTGGTTTTGATTGAGTCTGGTATTTATTTTTAGCTTTTGCCCTTTTGCAACTGCAAAATAATTTAATTAAGCATGCTAATTGAAATTTTTGTGCTAACTAAATATTTTTATGTCAAATTAATTTTAAATTAAACTGAGTGCGATAAAGCGTATAACACAAGGGATTGATGTAGCCATCATTAAATAAGCTATGCAGCTTTTAATAAAATACGAAGTTTGATTTAAAATGAATTACGCTTTCATTAAATTTAATTATTGCTCGCAATTAACATAGAAGTCATTGATTAGTAATAACAATTTGCTAAATCAACACTAGACAGCTTTGAGTATTTTAATATTAGCTCTTTAATAGTTTAAAGTTGAATTTACAGAGAAAATAATTTTTGAGTAAAATATCAGGCGAACAGAAAACAGCAGCAGACACTAGTTGGACTGCATATTATCGAACAAACGAAGGCCAGTCAGGAGTTTCAAAGCTGCACCCAAATTGACAGTTGCAACACCAAATGTTGCAGACGCACCAACAACAACACATGGGCGTAATCCGGCAGCCAAATGGACAGCCCCGAAATCAGTTGCTGATTTGTGTAAAGCGTCTCTAAAATGAGCTGAGTGTGAGACTAAGATGACCTTCAATAATGAAGTTACTACTGATGGATTTGGCCAACAGTGAGTTAAAAATACAAATGTTATAATAAGTAATATGGTTTAATTTGTTTTCTTATTTTTTATAATTTAAAATATATTTAATTTTCAGATGTGGCAATCGCTTCAGCTTCAGAAGAACTTTCTCCATCGATTCGATTCAGCTTAAGCTTAGCTCTCTGCTAATTTTTCATCAGTGAATTAAAATTGATTTGAACTGCATATTTTTTTTTTTTTTATTATTTTTGTTGCAAATGAATTTTATTGCCAGCAGCCATAAAATTAGCACTGCAATTGCTTGAGTCCAATTTAATGGCGCCGACTTCAAAGTGACAATAATTTGGCCATTAAGTCGACGTAGTCTGGTCATTAAACGGATTGTCCTTTAATTGTTCTCGCATTCATTTCCCCACGCACAGTGCACAGCGCCAAGGCTGCCAACTTTTTGAATGTCTCTGTTCGCTGGACGCCTTATCTGCTGCCCTTTTTTCGTTATTCTTTATTTTTGGGTGCATTGCCAATTGTCATAATGGCCATTGCCAAGTCGACGACGATGAGGACGCGACTATGCTGGCAATTATGAGTTAAGAGGAATCACTCTGCAACGCGGCGGCTGCAACATTAAAAGAGACGCATACAAAGTGCTGCAGCCATAAAATTAGTTGTGGGCCCGGGCCCCGAAAAGTGCATTGTGGCCGCCTCAGCCGCAGGGCTCAGTCGCACTGCCGAACGGAACGGCCTGTGAATGAAGCTATATAAGGCAGAAGAGGGCAAGACGCTGCCCACAGCATCGTAAACGCTGAAATGGCAATGGGCAATGGGCTATTGACACGCCCACACAATGGGCTGCTGTGCTGTTGTGGTGACCCCAATGGGTGTGGAAGGATTTATGTTCTTCTGTTTGCCAAGCCAAAAATGCGGCGCGTGAGTAATTTGAAATGCTCTTAGCTGCGACTTTAAACTGTTTGCTGTGCCAAAGCATGAGGGTTATATGTTAAGCATATAACTGGATTGCTGTACCTAATTGAGGGAGATTTAGGGCCAAACGAGTGCTGTAAGTTCTATAATTAGAACTGTTTAGCAAAATTTTCAAAGCTTTCAAAAGCTGTAGCTTCAAATGATATCGAAGCCCAATAGATTTTGAAAATGACTTTTAATGAAAATTAAAAATAGTTTGCAGGTTAGGCATTGGAACCATAAAAAAAACGAGCATGCTCAAACATGATAATGAATCGAAGCTAGATCGTGCTAAATCATTGGTATTTCCAAACGTGTCATTCAAAAATGACTAGTAATTATCGAGTGTAATACTATATACCATCAATACAATCAATTAGTAATAAACTAAATTATTTTGGAAGAATAATAGCAATGGTGAATTGGGAGAAATTTCATATTTTCAATGCGAACTATGATTAATTATTATCATTGACAATTGATATTAATCTGATTCTATATTTTTAGATTATTATGTTTTCAAAGAAATTATTTTATTATAATTTAACACAAATAAACTTAGACATACATCGACATTTTAATTTTTTGTCAAAAATCCAAACTAATTTATTTTGCTTCGTTCAAACACAAGATTTTTTATATGTACATAATATATAGAAGTAATATTTTCTTGATTGAGTTATCAGTAACTCTGACATAACTTACAAAGTTCTTTACACAAATTTAAGAAATGCATTATAAAACTTTATAAATATCGAATGCAAAACTTACTATTTATATACTTTTTTCTCTTTTTATTTTGTCTGTGTGTCGCAACAAT
Organism: Drosophila busckii; assembly: GCF_011750605.1. Classification (NCBI taxonomy): domain Eukaryota; kingdom Metazoa; phylum Arthropoda; class Insecta; order Diptera; family Drosophilidae; genus Drosophila; species Drosophila busckii. Next base: position 17,469,723 of record NC_046606.1, on the reverse strand, counting down.
TTAAAAGACAAGTAAATTCATTTGAAGCTTTAAAAATATTTATGTGAATATTTTCCAACATTATTTGCCAACAGCTGGCAGTAAAACCGACTTGACATAACTTAGTTAACCACAGAGCAATCTTCATTTAGTTGCTCTAAAACTAAACTCCAATCAGGCGAGCTGCAATTTAATTGAATTTTCAAAGCCAAAAAGTTTGACATTGCTCATCCGCCGCATATGCTGCGCTTTAGCTTTACAAAAACACCCACAACTACTTCAACTACAACAGCATGTTGATTTGAATTTGGTTTGGCAAGTGTTGTTCAAAAATGTTGTACAGCAACTGCTGCCAAAATTATTGACAGTCGCCTTTTGTGTGCGCTTTTGCCTTTGCAAATTTGCATATTTCGTTGTTCTCAGACATTTTTCCCTGCTGCATATTGTTGTATGGCAAAAAGTTAGTGACTTTTCGGTTGGATTTGTTGGTTTCGATGCAAGTGCTGCCGACATCGTTCCTATCAAGCGTAACATGACAGTTGTAGAACGCCAGGCATATGAATATAAAGTTGCGTCCGGCCAGCTAGCAGTCAAGCCGCAGGACAATAGACGGACGTGTCTTGCATGCACTTTGCATTTGGTTTGTAACCAGAGAGAGATCAGAGAGCTTCCGACATGGCAACGGCTAGCATATTGGGTGCTGCTGTCTGTGCTTTCAATCAGTGTCGACTCGAAATCATATTTCAATTAAAAACAGCAATAGATGCCTGCCCAGCAGCAGGCAGCGTGTAATAATAATCAACAGAAATTACATGGCAACTGGGAAAACAAACGGAGCAGGTCCAAAATTGTTGCCAAATTTGTTTGCATATTTTCTGCTGTAATTGTTGGCAAACTACAAATTGCTGCTTGCAGAGCAATAAGAGAGAGAGAGAGAGAGTTGCTGGTATAAATGCTTGGCATTTGCAGAATGCACAAATCGAATTGTTGCCCCAAATGAATATTCCAGCTGCAATTGCTTGTTTTTCTCCTATCCGTTGCACTATCAGTGACTCATTGAAATCACAACATTTTTGCCAGCTATTGACATAATGTCAGACCAAACAAACTTTGTAAAAATTGGCGACGGCTGTGGCCCATTCCTCAGTTAACAGCCATGTCGTGTCATGTTTGCCAAAGGGCGCCACCTGTCGGTCAGAAAATAAAAAAATGGCCACGCGGACACTCACCAGTCACAGGTTAATTTCGCATGCAAATAATGTCACGTTGTCGTTGTCGCCGCTGCTGTTGAATGAACTTGATTAAAATTCAATGCGACGTTAATTAAATTCTGCCAATGCAATTTTCAATCATTTTTTAACCCACACCGCAATACAGAGCCGCACAGAGCCACTGCCGTGAACGCAGCAGATTAAAGTTGTAAGCTGTAAAAGCTGAAAATAATATGCTGTAACGTATTGTAAAGTGTTCAATTGTTTGCATGGTAAAAATGGCAATTGATATCGATTTCAACTTGAGCTGCGTCCGTTGAAAAGTTTTAAGTGCTCAATTAAAAATAAAGACATAAGCAATACAAGCCTTGCACACTCTTTATTTAAAATCCTTTTGGTATTTTAGTGCGGCTATTTATTCTTCCTTTAATATTGCAAATTTTAGAATTCGGAGGATTGGCAGTTCTGAAAGAACCTAATCAATGAATTTGAGCTAATACAATTATTAATACTTAAATATTCATTTATATTTATTGATTCATCTTTGTATATACCACTATATACAATAGCTGAATTAATTAATTTTATATAAAATTGTTGCTTATATAAAATATTTACAGTACAATATTATCCTATTCTATTCTATTCCATCAATCTGCTATCAATAACAGTTTTGCCCTCAGTTAATTTTAAATTTTCAAAGCGTTTATTATTCAGTTTTCTACAGTAAAATAAATAAAATATTCTTTGCAGACTTCTTATCTCATATTTCTTATCTCAGCATAAAAACTTGTAAATTTCTTCAGCTCATTTGAAATTCATATTTGCTATTGCCTGCAGAAAGGTTTACTTCTGACCCAATTTCTAGTGGCGGAGTAACTTTTACGTAACTTATATTTGAATAAATTTGCTTTAACAGCGCTTAAAAGGATTACGCTACACAAGCTACAGAAACTTTTAGTTGAGGTGTCTTAAAGCGACTTAGCACTGGCACACGTGGCGTATGAGCAATCAACACATAAATTACCCACAAACATTGTCTAGCAGTGCGTCGCGGAATTCCGGTGCATTGTGAGCGCCGTAGCGTCTAGACAAAGCAATCATAAATAATTTTCTGCATAAAGACGTAATAATTTGCCCAACGACGCGCTTGCTAACTGGCGCTAGAGCTAGAGCTAGAGCAGAGTTGGAGCTGACCAAATATTTTGTTATTAAATGAAATTGCAATGCTTGCTGTTGACCACCAAATAGTCTGAGGGTAGCAGCCCTTATTACAAGTGCCAGTCGGGGCCGCCGCTGCTCGTCTGGGAATTTGTTTGGTGTGTGTATGGAGCTTGCAGCTTGGTCAGCGTCAGCGTCAGCGCCGTCTGTCCCCACAACGTTTTTATTTTGCAATTTTGTGTTTGTGTGTGTTATTGTGTGGCTTGCCACTTGTTGGTGCAACGCAATTGGGCATACTATGCATACTTGGCTGTCGTTTGTTTGTTATTAAATAGAAATTGTAACAGCATAGTAAAAATATTTTAAATTATATCGCCGCTGCTATTGCTTTGTACTTCGACATAAAATGAAATTGCTTGCATATTTCTATATAATCAAATGCTAAAGCTTAAAGCAGCTGCAATACTTTGTAAGTAAAGTATTTTCCATTCTTTAAAGAGCTTGTCTTTGTTGTAACGAGTTAAGCAGCTTGGCAAACTTTCAGCCATGCATTTCATGTTGTAACAAGTGACGAAATTGCAGTGCCTAGGTGCAAACATTTGCAGCGGCAGCAGGAGCACCAGCAGCACCAGCAGGCAGCAGCTAGCAGCAGCAGCAACATCAGCATCAGCTTCAGCAAGAGTTGGCAACTCGTTAAAAGTTGCACAGCCAAAGTGCCTAGACTTGGTTGCACGCCCATCAATCCAAAAGTGTTGCTACAAAACTTTGCCATAAATAATGTGCGTCTCAATATTAACAAGCAGCGCGACTGAAAGTTTAGCGCACTTCAATAAACAAAGTGCCATCCTCAGCTTGGACGCCACTCCCTCTCCTCAGTTTGTTTGGCGTGGCGCACCTTTCATGTTGTCAACAGTTTATTGATGTTGGCTGCTTAGCATTTTAACCAAAAATATTTGTGGCAAGTCAAAGTAAAATCAACTGAAAATGCTTTATTGTCAAAAGCTTGTCAGCTTGTTGTTGTTGTTGTTGCCTTTTTGGCGACGCCGCAGGCATTTGTCTTTCATATCCTGTCTAGCTTTCCGGGCTTTGGGGAAATTGATTTAGCTCAGGGCCCAAGCGTCGTATGCGCAATGTTAATTAAGTGCCTAGTTTAAAGCGCAAGGCCTATGAAATATTAAACAGACCGCTCAGCTCAGCTCATTTCTATGAGGCAGCAGCAGCTCAAGGACAGGCTCCACTAACCTGAATAGCAGCTATGCATGCATGTGTTCTGTGTGTGTGTGTGTGTGTGTGTGAGTTCATTAACTTGGCAAACATATGCGAAAAATGTGTTATAATGAACTGTGAAAAAGTGTAAAGCTTGGCGTCTCGTTAATGAGACAGCATCAGATAGCCTGAATAAGTAGTTAGCACACACACACACACACATATATCATATTACGCATACCACATGTTGTCAGCACTTTAAAGTGTTCGCCTTTAAGCTTTAGCTATATGAGCAAATACCCCACAGGGCTTTGCTCAGCACAGCACAAATCGAATTCGAAGCTATAAAAGTAATTAAGATAACGACTCTTGTGCTCTTACTGCTCTTTTACTTGTTGTTTTTGTTGTTGTTGCTGTTTGTGTCGCATTGATATGTATCGTGGTGTGTTTACTTTATAGCCAGAGTTTTACAATATTTTTGTGGCTCATCCCAGACGTCGCGCCGTGGCGCTTGTTGGCTTCCTGTTGTTTGTGCAGTTTTCTTGAAATTTCATTTCTTAACTTTTGCCAACGGCCTTTGAGCTTGTAAATCATGTGAGAGTGCTGTAAAGTTGGGCTGGGCGTGGGTGGTGGCTGACTGACTAAGCATCCTTATAGTCCTGTCATATGTTATTGTTGTTGTTCTGTTCTGTTCTGTTTGCTGTTGTTCACTTTGCCTTTGGGGTGCCAGTTTGCTGCTATTGTTGCGTCTTCCTTTTGTGCTGTCGGGCTCGCTTTTCTAATTGCTCACACTGGTCAGCGGTGTGAGCGGGGATCGAGGCGAGAACATATCGATTAATTAACAGCATTAAGAGCTAAAAGTTTTAAAGGAGCCAAACCCCAACAATTCTCACATGTTTTGATTTATATGCTCAGTCAGTGTTGGCTGTAAAGTTTTGTTTTTGCAACAGGAAACGGAAAATTAATATGCAACGGGTTTCATTAGAAAATGTGAGTTTATTTCACAGCAAGTTGAGTGTTATAAATGGGAAATAATATACATAAAATAATCGTGTGGATAGCTGGAAATTTAATACATTGGCAAATGCGGAGCAAGCGTTGAATGACATTTTAATTGCATTTATTTTTAATCATAAGCTGAAAAGGGAAACATATTATGGAAGGCAGAGAATTTCTTAGTTTTTATTTTTATATTAATTTGCCTTAAGCAATGACAACAAAATGATTGCTATGATTGCTAAATGTAATTGATAGAGTAGTGTAGTCTAATTAATATAAAATAAAATAAATATTGCAGCTAAAATATTATTTGTCCTACTCTAAACATGAGTCTGGGATAAACATTACTGTTTTCACAGAGTTACAGCAAACACACTTCGAATATAACAAAGCTGTCATCTTGTTTTTTCTCAGTAGTCCGTAAGCTTTGAGTTTCATATTTGCTACATAGATACGCTAAGATTTTCATTTACATTTAAAGTTACGGAAGCATAAACATTCCAATAATTATTCTACATACTAATTTTTATTGTAATTAGAGTATAAGCACACTAGAAAGTGAGTTCCAGCGGAAAGTGTGCAACAAATTTTGTTTAATAAAAACAGAATTTAAGCAAGTGGACAAATTAAAGTTGGGCGCGTCACAGCTCGTTTTCGCTTTAGAGTCAGTTGCGACGACGCCGCCTGCGTCAGCAGCGACTTTTGTATGGCGCGTCAGCACGCGAGTTATACATTTGTCACCACTTACACTTACCCCTTCCCAAATACCGACAACCATAACAAAGAAACTTGGCCTTCAATCTACAGTTCTATTATGCAAACATTAATAAAACTGTAAACATGAACATAATTAAGGAAAGATCCATTGATCATCACTTATTAGTTTCTCAAGCGCAGTTTAAGTTTCACATAAACAATAATATCCGCAGATAACGTAAACATATTCAAGATTTTACCAAAGTAATATGATATCCACAAGTAATGTAAACATAAACATGATATCCACAAATAATGTAAAGATAAGCAAGAGTGGACCAACGAAGATTGGTTCTATACATTCAATATTGTAAACAAAACTCGATATAAGAATCAACTATGTACAATTGAGTTCTCAGTTCTAATCCAACACTCAAATCGAACGTATCGAGGCAAGAGTTCTCAAAAGTGATAAAGGTTTAAAAACTCAAAGTGTAAGCCCAACTTACATAATTGGGGCAGCAGGACGTAACAACCTAACAATTACACACACTAAATAGTGAATCTTTAAACGGTCAAAGACATAAAAAGACTCACAAAGTGCAAAAGTGTGAACAAAGTGACAACAAAATAAAAACTAATAAGTTATATTTGTGCCACTCGAAAAACAATCGCAAGGACACCATATAAAAAAAAAAATTAAAAATGGCCAACGACAGTGATATGCAAAGGTGCATTCAAGCACTGACGCAAATACTTGTTTATCAACAAGCTAACAATGCCAATGCCAAGCCAGTAACAAGGCAACGTAATAATATTGAGAAGGAAACTCGATATTTGCCTACATTTTCAGGAGAAGATTCTGATCAAGTCTTTAGTGTTATTTTAAACACAAAGATACAAGGACATGCTAGAACTGTCCTTAATGTGAACACTCCGACAACGCGGGAGCAATGCAGAGAAATATTACGACACCACTACAGACCCAGGACGGACCAGATGGGACTCACAAGGAAAATCAACAACCTCAAAGTAAGCAGCATCAGAGACCTGGATACCAAAGTAAGATACATTATAGAAGAAATTACAGATTTCGCGGTGTTCGAAAATAATGAACAACTTGCGAATATATTAAGTTCATTGCTTGTCCAAAGAATTAAAGAAATAGCATCAGGGCCTATGGCAGTTACATTAATGCCTCTTACTACTGTGTCAGCAGTAAGAGAAGAAGTATCCAAATATTTTGGTTTAAGTTTTGGAAATTTAAACACAAAGTTGCTAATTCGAAAAAATTTTGATAACAAACCTGGTACACCAAATACTGAACCAAATAACCAAATACAAAAAAGCCAAAATACAAGGCAGACTAATAACTTTTACAACCAACGACAAAACCAAAAAGCTAATTATACATATACAAACCAAAACAAAAATACACGACAGTATAACAACACCCAACAATATGCCCCACCAGTACCAATGAGCCTAGACAATAAGAGCATTGTAGATGAAAATCCGCTAGAATTTTTTACCCAGTAGCGTCGGATGAAAGAAACATATTATTAGAATTAACAATTGACGGACACAGATTTATATTTTTAGTAGATATTTTAATAGTTTAAAACTATATATACAAAGTAAAAATAACATGTACAACATTTTTTTAATGCACTTCGAAAACTATAAACACAAAATTTGTAACCAATAATTATTTGGTTATGACTAAAGCACCGAGTGAATTCCAATATTCACCAAAAGTACGTTCAAGATGGGTGGCTTTACCCCTAGATAAATCATATGATTTTCTATTGGGTATGGACTTCATCCAAAGAAACGTAAAAAATATTGATATTGCAAACAAAACAATTAAACTGTTAAATAATGTCGAAATTCCATTCATATCAAAATTCCCTGAGGAAATTAGTATACTTGAAGTAAGCGAAATAGATGACATTAATATGACAGATTTAAATTCTGAAGAGCAAGAAAGTATATAAAACAATGAAACAAAAATTAAAAGTTTATTTATATTAAAAGTACACAACTACAAACACAAAAACAGTAGTACACACAAAAGAACTACGACAGACCAACCAATAAATTCAAAAATTTATAGGTGTGCCCCAAAGTTTGAGGAAGAAATAATGAATCAAATAATTTAAATGGAAAAACATGGTATAGTAAGGAAAAGCAGAAGAAAAATATAGTTCACCCATATGCATGGTAAAAAAGAAAATAGATAACTCAGGAGCTCAAAAGTATAGATTATGTGTAGATTATCGCCGTTTAAATATGGTAACCATCCCAGACAATTACCCATTACCCCTTATGGACGCAATCCTAGATAAACTTAGCAAAGCACAATACTTTAGCAGCGGTGGACCAAATTATGCAAGAATATGAAGAAGACATAGAAAAAACAGCATTTGTTTCACCATTGGGACTATATGAGTACATTAGAATGCCATATGGCCTAAAAAACGCACCAGCAACCTTTCAAAGATTAATGAATGATATCCTAAGAGAATACATAAATAAAATATGTGTAGTATACTTGGGTGATATTTTAATATTTTCAACAACTCTAGAAAAACATAACAATTCGTTAGAAAAAATATTCCGTAAGCTTCAAGAACACAATTTAAAAATCCAACCAGATAAATGTTCATTTATGAAAAAAAACACTAATTTTTTGGGACATGTAATTTCAAAAGAAGGTATAAGACCAAACCCAAATAAAATAGAAGATTTATTAGCTATCCCAATCCCAAAAACAGAAAAACAACTAAAAGATTTTTAGGTATGACTGGATTTTATAGGAAATTTATTAAAGACTATTCAAAGATTGCACATCCAATGATAAAATACTTACAAAAAGGAAAAACAATTAACATAAACGACCCAGAATATATTGACTCAATTGAAAATTTAAAGGCACTCATTAGTTCACACCCAATATTAAAATTTCCAGAATTTGATAAACAATTCACAGTAACAACAGACGCAAGTGATTTTGCTATTGGCGCTGTTTTGTCACACTACAAAACCAGCAATCTCATTTGTAAAGACTCAAAATAACCATAATATAATAAAAAATATGAACCAACAAATCTATATCAACGAACACTTTAATAAAACTATTAAAACACTAGCTGACGCAGTTTTACAAGACAGAAATTTAATAACAATATATACAGCAAAAACTAACGAACAAAACAAACATGAAATGGAAACACTATTACTTTATGATCAAATGCAAAAATTAAAAAACAAAGACCAAAAAATAAATTATATTCAAGAAAACATAGCTTCAGCAAAGAACAATATATTCTTACCAGAACTGTTAACAAAAGATGAAATAATAAAATTCAAAATCGATTTTTTCAAGATTAAGCTCATCAGAATGGGAATCTTAAAATACAAAAACAATGCAATTGTCATGGCAATTAAAATTCCTAAAACCTTTGTTAAAATAGATATTAAGCTAATTACTCCAATGCCAAATAAAAATAATATACAAAATTGTTGAATATGCTTGTTTATAGTAAATTGTACTGCAAGTAATAAAGAAAATTATATTTTAAGAGAACTCAAACCAAGTAAAAGTTGCACCTTGTATAATAACTGTAAATTTACCTTGAACAATAAGTCGAGTATAGAACAAATAGACGACCAAACAATAATAATAAGAAATGTTAAAAACCAAACATTAATTCAAAATTGTGACAACAGAAATATCATACTCAATGGTAACTATTTAATACAATTTGTAAATTGTAATATTAAAATATTATCTGAAACATTTTCAAACGAACAAATAGAATTCTTTGACAGATTTTTCTCTCCTCCAAATATGCTAAACCAATCATATACAAACCCATTAAGTTTTGAGCACTTCACATTAGAAAATTTTGAAAATTTAAAAGAAATAACAGAACTTAAATTTCATAAGAAAGTGGGTTATGGAATGGCAATAATCCTTACAATAACCATAATATTAATTATACTTTATTTGTATATTAAGCAAAAAAAGAAAAATGTTAAAATGAATGTAACAAGAATTCAGGAGAATTCAAACTCTGATGGTGGAGGAGTTTTACATTTGTCACCACTTACACTTACTATATTAATTAATTAAACTATAAACATAAACATAATTAGGCAAAGATCCATTGATCATCACTTATTAGTTTCTCAAGCGCAGTTTAAGTTTCACATAAACAATAATATCCGCAGATAACGTAAACATATTCAAGATTTTACCAAAGTAATATGATATCCACAAGTAATGTAAACATAAATATGATATCCACACGAAGATTGTTCTAATACATTCAATATTGTAAACAAAACTCGATATAAGAATCCACTATGTACAATTGAGTTCTCAGTTCTAATCCGACACTCAAGTCGAACGTATCGAAATAAAGGCAAGAGTTCTCAAAAGTGATAAAGGTTTAAAAACTCAAAGTGTAAGCCCAACTTACATAATTCGCACACCCGCTGTATATATTGAAAATTGAAATGTAAATAATTCCTAATTTATTTATCTGATCGTTCTGAAATTTTTGACACTGTCAAAACATGATTAAGCGTATTTGTGATTTATTTCAGATTTTTTATTAAATATTTTTAATGTTTGTATGCAAAAATTCTTAAAAAAGCCACCAACAGCAGTTTATTATAATAATGCTAATTTATTTTAATTTGTTGTCGTGCCCCCCAATTTTGACATCAGTCCAAACATAATTAAGCGTAGACGGGGAGGAAATTAAAAAAAATAAAATAAAGCGTAGTGTTCTGGATATAGAGCACCTACATACAAAATTTTGGTTGCTTCTAGCCTCTTATACTAGTTGCTGAAGAACACGCAACTCAGACAGACGGACCCGTACGGACGGACAGAACTGGACATGGCTATATCGACTCAGCTCGTCGAGCTGATCAAGAATATATATACTTTGTTGGGTCTGCCAAGCCTCCTTCTCCCTGTTACATACATTTGCACTACTTCGTGATACCCTTTTCCATTTTGTACAAAAATGTCAAAGTGTATAAAAATTATTCTTTAATTTACGTTGAATATAAAATCAGAATTAAATCTTTCTGTTGACCTACTGAGCTATGAAACTGTTATGATATTCAATTGTTTTTAATTTCATGCCAACTTAAACTGAATAAGCTTAGCTTAGCGGTTCATATTATTTTATTATTTTATCATTTTATAGTTTTTGTTGTTGTTGTTATGCTTCGTGACCCACTTGCAGTGGCACGCGGCGAGGAAGGATGTGCAGCATTTAATATGCGCTCGCTGGCTAAATGCCAACTGATTTGCTGTCTTTCCATAGATTGTGCAACTCAATGCAGTCGCAGAGCATTATTGTGTGTGGTAATATGGCAACGTAGCCGCAGCAGCCCCGCTGAAGCAACCCCAACCCTTAAAGCTTTTTATTGTATTCGTTTTTTTGCAAGAAAAACAATTGAGTGCACTTTGCGGTTGCTGCTTGTTGCACACACACACACACACACATACACACTGAGAGTCATGCTCAGCGAACGAGGTTAAAGCATGTTGCATGCCCCTTTTGAGCTGCAAGTCGAAAGGATAAATCAGTCAAGTCGCTGCGTTGCGTGCTCTGGTTGATCAGCTTAATAAGCGAGTTGGCAGCTGTTGCTGCCGTTGCTGACACAATTTTCTTGCCACTTGGCCAGTTGCGCTTTCTTGGTGCAACTTACAACACACACACACACACACAAGTGCTTGTCGCTTTACGTCTCGTTGCACACTCGAGTGCCACATAATTTCCGGCACGCTGCAAAACTTGTGGCCATCTCAACTTGAGCTCTTCCAATTCTTTTTTTTTTTTTTTTTTGTTGCTGATTGCATTACACAGTCGAGTCCTTCGAGAGCAAATTGATTGAATTTTCTTCTTGCAGCTGCAACAAAGTATTTCATCAGCTTTAGCAGCATTTGCAATGTGCCAGAGATTTTGCTTGCTGCGTGCTAATTAAAAGGCACAACATTTATGCAATTTCCAGCTAGCAAAAACACAAAGCCAATGGCGGCCGTCATGGTAACCAGCCACCCCCCAACCCCCACCCACGCTCTTGGCATAGCAGTGAGTCTTGCTGGCAAATAAATCGCATATAAACAGCAGATAATCCCGGTAACAGCATTGCCAACCAACCAACCGACATATGTGCATGTCTCTCTCTCTCTCTCTCTGTCTCTTTCTCTTGCTCTCACTCTATTGTAACGGCTACAGGTGAAAGCTTTTGATGCTGCTGCCTGTCTGGTTGCCCAACGTCGCGTCTCAATAGCCACAGTTTATTGATTTTGTGGACATGAGCTGCTCGTGCGGGGCGTGGCAGTTGGGCGGCACTTGTGTGTGTGTGTGTAGTGGGCTGTTTTTGCAGTGCATTCAATTAGAAAAACTGTTTTTCTAATTAGCCAGAGAGCGAATACATGTTACGTGGCTGCAAACACAGCCCATAGCCATAGCCATAGCCACAGCAACAGTAGACAGCCGGGCATTTTAATAGTTGATTTAATATTGATTAAAGGCGTTTAATTTCATTTTAACTGCAATTAGATGCATGCAAATTTACATTTAGTTAAGTTAATTAACGGTCCAAATCATGCGTGAAATATATAATTTTCATAATTACAGCGCTTTAAAATGAAATGAAACCTGAAGCCTGCTACAAAGTGCGACGCATGAATAGCTCAGCGCTCTATTCAAGCCGGAGTCATGTTCTAAGCCCGCAAGCAAACATAAAAACTAAATGCAGCACAGTTGAAAGCACTTCATTAGTGCACATGTGGCAGCTGAAGCCTTTTGCAATTACATAAGCATTTTGAATTCAAATTACATTGTGCACTAGTTGGTCAAAATGTTTAGCACAGAGCCAAGTATGAGAGCCGCCGCATGTGGAGCATGTTGACAACTGCGTGTGGCAATTGAGTTGGACTGCTTCTGCCAGGGTCCATTGTATACAACGACTTCCTCCTCTTCTGTGCCATTCACAGCATCAGTATGCTGCTCCCTTACGCGCTCATACTCCCACTCCATGCCCTTCTTGTCAACAAATTTGTAAACTCTAACCCCATTCTCGTTTAATCGACTTTCATCTGCGCTGGCATACAAAGTCTAAGCCATAAGCATGAGTCTATATGTCAAGCAAACGCATTTAGTTGAAGGCATGTCAGATTTACCCAAAGGCCAATTAACATTATTAACATGAGTTGTCCAGTTGCGACCATCATGCCATAATTTAGTACTTGCACTGTAAATTTGTGAGTCTAATCAAATTGGGAATTTCGAATTATAGCTTGCTGCGATTAAGCTCAGCTTGCTGTCAATTACAGAGTTGGCAAGTATTGTGTTCGCTTCACTGCTCTTATTAATGAAGCTATAAAATTAATAGTGTCAGCATTTTCATTTATTTGCAATTTGTTTGTAAAAAGCGTTTTATTTATTTTGCGCTTTTTTTTCTCTTTTGCTGTTCTGCTCGTTATTTTTAATTGCCCTGGGAACTGGTCAGTGTTAATATTTGTATTTTACATTGATTTATTTAGTGGCCTGACAGTTGTTTGCACACAAGTTATTTATTATATTATTGAATTAAATAAACACAAATGGCTTTGTAATGGCAGCAACAAGCAAAGCAGTGGCTCTAAAACTGTGTTTAACTAGTGCCGTTGAAATGCATTGCATACTTTTGCGAGCGCAGCAGTTATCGCTGTAATGTGTTATCGTTGCGCAGCCCAAGAGTATGCTACAATAAAAATACAAGCGCAAGAAAAGAACTTTTCAGTCCGCAATATTAAAGTCTAAAGAAATTAATAATATTTGAATTCTTATTTCCAACTCACTAATTTGTTGTGATCAAGAGACTCAAGTCTCCGACTACTTTAACAAGCAGCGCGTAAGCTTCATTTAGGCCACATGTTGCCAAGAGTTCAAGTGGAGTGAGAAAACCGCACTTGAAAAATTAATGAGAGCCACTTTAAACGCTAATCGCACGTAAGTGAAGCGCTGCCTGGGATGCCAGGATGCTGGCCACACACACACAGACACACACACACGCTCACACGCAATGATTTATATAAGGGGCTGGAAAATTTATGCAACAACAGCCTGCAGAGGCGTGTAGCATGGGGCGTGACTGCAACTTGAAATAAAGAAACGCTTGAGGGTTGCTGCGTTTACAGAATTGCATTGTTAAAAATTTTATTCATAAGAAGAAACTTAAGCATAAATACAAAAAGTGAATACAATTAATTTGGTACTTTATACACCTAAGAACTAAAAACCTGGTTGCTTGCCGGGTCGAATTGTTTGTAAACTATATCACATGGCCCAACGGCAACTGAACAAACTCTAACATTAATTTTCACCTATCGTTCCCCCTGCAGTTCGATAATAAGATTGCCCCCCTCCCAACTAAAGCCCCCCAACAGAAATCTTAAGCTAGACTATGTTTCAAAGCTCTTGGCCTGCAGACTCTTGAGTATGCCCAGCAGTTGCAGCGACTCCAGCGGCTCAAAGTCATCTGCATACCGCAGCGCCGACGACTTGACCAGCTCACGTTCCCTGGGCATATCCAGCGTCAGCGGCAGCTGCTCCGCCATGACCGAATGATGCGTAATGAGCGCCTTGAGCGTGCTGAACTGCTTCTTGGCACCCTTCAGGCTGTACATCTCGCTGCGACTGTAGCTGATGGCATAGCTCTTCACCTTGCTGTCCAGTCTTAGGCAGAGCTCAAAGCTGCGCGGCGTACAACGACGCAGCAGAAAGCTGCCAGGCTTGGAGTGCTGCAGATGATCCTGCGCTGCCTTGGCTGTTATGCGTGGCTGATACCAACCGCAGCCCAAGAGCTCTGGCTCCTCGTCTGTGTCATCATCAGAGTTGGCATTGTAGCGTGACGTGGAGCGTTTTTTCGGCGAGCTGCGCTTCTTGTTGCTTTTCTCATCACTGAGCAGCTGACAGCAGTCGGAGATGCCCGCATCGGAATCGTCCTCCTCGGGTTGCGCCTCACTGCTGCTGCTGCTGCTGCTGCTGTTGGAGTCGCTGGGCTGACTGCTCTGCCAGCAGTTGAGCGACAGCAGCGACTTTTGTGGCGATTTGTTGTGATGCGCACGCTTGGGAGAAGTCTCCAGACTGTCTGCAACTGCAATTCGGCTGGCAGCTCCTGCTCATCATCCTCCGCATCCGCATGGTATGAGGAGTCGAGTAGATCCTGCTGCAATTAAAATATTTGAATTAGTTTATTGTTTTTGCTTACAGCAGTAATCGAGCTTACTAACCTCATCATAGTCGCTGGTGGGCTCATCGTATTGCTGCTTGAGCGAGGGTTGCGCAAACAGTTTGCGCTGCAAAAAGTTTTTCATGCTGTCGTAGACCTTTTGCTTGCGACTTTGTGTGGGCTCCTCAGCTGTTGCTGCTGTTGTTGCTGTTGTTGGTGGCTGCAGTTTGTTAAAGGACAAATCCAGTTGCTTGCCTGGCCCTTTGTACTCGCCATAGATGTCTGAATAGCCGGGAAAGTTGAGAGCATTGCAGAGCTGTACAGCAAAGAAAGAAAACGAATTAGTATTGGGTCAAGTTGGTTACGCATAAATCAAGTCAAGGCTACCTGAACTACACGCATGGCTGAGAAAACAGCAAAGACAAAGTGGTTCAAACGAAGCAGAGCATCCTTCGCTTTGTTGCACATTGTGCGCATTTTATTTCATTTCTTTCGCTTTGTTCTCAGCGCACTCTTGTTTTGGTTTGAAGCAAATGTCTATGGGTTAGCCTATTTACTTTTCATTTCATTTCTCTGTGCTAAAATATGAGAGCTAAGAAGCTCACATTGTTTATCTAGAACTCGCTGCATATTCAATCAGCAAATAAAAATGGAGTGCAATATTATTTGTCAACTTGCCACCCGCTTCGGCTTGCCACACACACAGACAGAGACACCCCTTTTTGGCACTTGGGCAAACAATTGCCGCAGCCATTCACCTATGCGAAAGGTATTCAATAAATTCACTCGAAAAGTGCGTTCGAGTGTGCAATGCACTTGAGTGCCAGGCAACAAGGATAAAGGGAAAGGGTAAGGACACTTCAGCAAACATACGCACAACGCTCCATGTGTGTGTGTGAACAATAAAATGGCAAAATAATGAGCATTCAATTGTGCTGCTAGCTGAAGCTTCAGGTTGCTGCTTGGAAAAAGTTTGTGGAAACGGAAATGCAATTGCTGTACTTCCGTTTTGCATACACACACACAGTTTACCCGAAAATATTCTGCGTGGCCAGTAAATCAACGAGCAAACAAGCCGTGCTTAACTCTTTGATGTTAACTGTCCACACGCATACAACACATAAATAAATCTGTTGAAAGCTGTTAGCCAACGCCAAGCGGCGTGTAAAAAGCGTTAACTTGGCCTTTTATCGGCTTAAATCAAACACAATGGAAATGCATTTGAATAGACGACGGCCCAAGCTGGTTAGATGAGTTTTAATTTATGCTAGCCAGATAGATAGAGAGTCAGGCGCATACAGTAGTGACCAAAAGGTGTTTTGTGTTCTTTGTACTCGCTTTGGGGCCAGCTCTAATGCTTTAATGACAGAGACCTGCCGTTGATCCTGGGCCGTGGAAAGGTAACTCTAATTGATGATGCAGCAGAGCCTCAGCTAAGGGTGCCCACGTCGTATCGTTCCCGTTCCCGTTTTCCTTGCCCCTTGCCCTTGCCTTTGCTTTGTTTGGCCAGCGAGGTGTTAGCATATTTTCGTAATCAAATTGTGTTACAATAAAAACTCGAGTTGCAGGTAAAGAACAAGAACAGCTGACATACCAAGGGCTATAAGAATAACAAAGGCCTCCGGGCAGCGCTGCTCATTGGAAAAACAGTTGTTAGTTTTTCATTTATTGTGCATTTAAAGGCAGTCCAAAGGAAAATTAGTTGAAGTGTACGCGCGGCATGAGTTTGCGCCTTTTGTGAGTTGATGAATTTATTGAAATGTTGCCTTTTGTTCTGCAAGTCTCTCTCTCTCTTTTGCTTTCTTTATCAGATAGAAACCCTTGGCAGCGCCACTTGAGCTCAACATATGCACAAATTTCATGCAACAAAATCAAACAGCTGCTGGAGTGGTGCAAGAGTAAGCTGAGGGTGGTTGGCAGACAGATAGACAGACACGCAATGCCAATCACTTACTTTTGCGGTTTGCTCTATTTCTATAAAAAACGTAATAGACTCAAAAAGTGTTGAGTAAAATGTGTGGCGCGTCAGCTATGCTGAGCTTTAGCTGTAAATTAGTTGTATATTAAAACTAAACTATTAGCATATTCCAAATGCATTTCGTTGCCAGCTAATTTGACAGTTTTATGCCACCCAAACTAACACACACTCGCACACACACACACGTGTCGTTGCTTTCAAACTGTCATGTTCGCATCTATATAGATACCACCATAGTCTGTTGTGTTCTTCTCTGGGAGCTGTGTGTTGTTTATGACATTTGGAAACACGCGTCTGACGGCAAGGCCCATTTCAAAATTTATGAACTCATTTTTAGTTGGTGGGGACGGGGTAGGCTACTACTTATCAAGTTTAGCTCTAAAAGAAAAGTCATAAAATGCTTTTTTACATATTTTAACACTAATTTCATTTTATGCTGAGGTAGAAAATGTTTTTTTATAGTTTATAGTTGGTTGAGTTGGTTTGGGCTTTTTGGGCTGCTTGCTGCAATTAGCGTCACATTCGCTGGAAAATCCTTGGTTTAGACACATGTGGCATGCGGCATGCGGCATGTGGCTTGGTATCTTAACCATTTTATGGGCATAAAAAATGAGCTCACAGCAGATATTATTGAATTGAGTTGTTTCATTCTATGGGAACACACATTTGATGAGTTTATTAAATGCAAATTAAAATGCTTGAATTTTAATTGTATTTTATGGTCATGTGGGCAGCTCCATGCTTCAGTTTTCAAGAGATGCGTCTTTGTTCAGCGCAGAGCAATGAACTTTCCAAAGTGTGGGACAACAAGGTGCCAGACTGATAGATACATTTTATAGATATAGCCATACATATGTAAATGCAGTTAAAGCCCAACAGTTGGCTCTTGGCACTTGGCTCTTGGCTCTTGGCTTTAACCAACTACTAGAGCGTCTAGCCACTTTGCTTGTTGTCTACTTTTTAGCATGTTCGCTCTCTCCTCGGTGCACACAAACGCACACAAATCCTGTTGGAAGCCATATGAAACTAAAAACGTGACGAGCGGTTGATAACGATGATGTTGCCACGCCTGGGCCTGGTGGGGGCAGCAGCAACAGCAACTGTAGCTAAAGCTGAAACTATATTTGCAGCCTGACCAGTGGCGCTGCGCCAGGCGTTGATTAGTTGGGCTAGGGGAGGCGGCTGCTTGCTGCTGAAAGGCTTTTTGCATATTTGCAGTACATTTGACTGGCGTGGCATGTGGCAACAACAACAGGAACAACAACTAAGTAATCACACAAAAAAAAATAAGAAAAATGCAGAGCGAAAAATTTATATTGAGTCGAGCGTAAAAATAACAATGCAGACAGCGCAGACGGCATGAAAATAAGTGAAATTGTTGTTTACTCAAAAACGACGGGGCAGTCGCATAGCGCACCACTACCGCTATGTGGGAGGTGCAAAGGGGGAGGGCTCAAGCAATATGTAGCATAAATTACAACAATGCATGCAATGCATGCCGCCGTCGCCGTCGCCGTAGCTCAGTAGCCGTCGCCAGGCATTTAATTATGCTCATCAATTTAGCAGTAGTCGCCAGCAAAGAGTTCTGCCGCTGCCGCTGCTTGTTGCTTGTTGCAGTTGCATTTATCGCATAAATCTTAACGAGCTGCGCTCTCTGCTTTTATGGAAACTTCAAATTAAATGCACTTAAAGGCAAAAGCAAAAGCAATTTATTTTAATACTCAAACGCGGCGCTCTACTTAGAAATCAAAATTCATATACACATGTTGCTAAACATAGCTCGACACATGTTTCTCTCGCATTAATGCGCATTAATCATTGCCCTTGAAGAGAAAATATTTTGTACTCGGAGCAATTTTAAATGCTGCTAATCGCTGCATAAGTTTGATTTAAATTTAGCTGGGAGCGCATTATGAGCCACTTAGAGAGCAGACTCCAAACTCCATTAGCCCTGGTTGGTTTGCCTTTCATGTGTTGAGTTGCTGGTTGCTGGTTGCTGTTTTGCTAGCAAATTAAATTCCCTTCCAGGCACACACACATTGTTTATCTTTGCTTAATTGTTTTAGATTTTAATCTCTCTCGCTCGTTCGCTATTCGCTGGCGACATATGGTGAAGTTCTTTGAGTTTTTCACTCCGCGAACATTTGTGTGACAAGTTTATTAGTTTTGTATTGTCTCTGCTTGTTTCAGCGTCTCCTCTGTGTGCACTTTGTCTGCAGTTTGTTGCCTCTTATCGTTTTGACCCGTCGCCTGTCGCCGCCGCCGTCGCTTCAAGTGAAAAACCGAACAGACTAATTGAAAACGTTTGTCAGCGCGACTGTAAACAGAAAATGCTCAGCGCGTCTGCCGTTGCCAATAAATGTTTTGTCTACAACAATTTTGTGGCTGCATTTTTGGGGCTTTTCTTTGTGATAACAGCAATGGCTGGCGGCGCAAGGTGACGAACGATTTATGCCAGATAGATTGCTTTTTGTTTGCCACTGTTTACTTTGATAACCAGAATTTCCAAGTAAAATGCCTTTCAAAGCAAAATCAACTCCCGCTGCGTAGCCACACCCGACAATTGCAATGGGAGACAATCCTTTTGGGACTGCAACACCTACTACAAAAATATTTCCATAGATCATTGGCAGCAGCAAGACTTCAGGCCAACAATGCAATAAAGTGCTGTGACCATAGACGGGTGTCAATTCTGGTGAAAAATGACAAACAAGAAGTTGATAAATGCAGCAAAAGAAAAATCCCGAAACTGTCAAACAGTTTGAAATTACAAACTGCAAGTCGAGATACGGTCTAAGCCTCTACAAATATTTTGGCTGCATTCAAAAATGAAACTGCATTTGGGCTTATCTGAAAGTCAAGCTGGGGAGATTATGTATATGGCCTGGGAATTCAGGTAGCTACTTAGGCTTAATTAAGGCATTTGCCTAATCAGCTTTGGCATCGTTGACGTCTCAACTAAGCGTAGAGTTGATACGTCTCAGCTAACGGTACACGTCGCCATTTATAACTCGTTGCAGCTAGTTAGCGCCTTATCGCTGATCAAATACGAACAACATATGTGCGTGTAAATATGTTTAAATGCATTTAGCTCAATCAATCATTATCTTTATGAGTCAACATAGCTAACATATGTTTCTCCCCCCCCTCTCGCCTTCACCCTCTCCCTCTGCCCTGTGCTCTGTTTTGTTGAATTTGTCAATCTGTGCTGTTTGTTGGTTCAACACTTGGGCTTTTCAGTTTGATTTGGCTTTTATGCAAATCATATTTATTTGATTATACGCATGTGTTTGTCTGTGTGTGTGTGTATTTATGTGATTTAGTGCAGGCTTGATTTACGCCGACAGTCGCAGTTTATTTCGCTTTATCGTCGCGCTGGCTCTGCTATCAGTTGCACTAAATCATTTTAATTGTTGTCGTTCGTGTTTTGAATTTTGTTTGGAGGGCTCCCATGTCCCAATAATTCCTGTACATATGCAAAGCGCTGCGCTTATAGTTGCCTGACCCCAAACTTGTAGTGCGTGTTGTCTTTTTCGTTTGTGGGATTTACATATGTAGATTACCTTTCTGAAAAGTGACGAGCTGCGGGTGGAACTTGTGGGGAGCCGACAACCACTTGGCATATCAATGAAGTGGAGCAATCTTTGGCTGCACAAATAGGTGTTGAGAAGCGCAAAGAGCGGTGATAATGCAAAGACTGTGTTCGACAATTCGTTCGAAAGAAGTTCTAAGCTGAGCTTGTCGAAAGACTTTATTGCAATCGAATCCAAGATTCAATTGTAATGGGACTCCAACGAGAAGTTTTCAAACTACTCTATTTTTGAAAAGAACGAGTAAGCTTAAGAATGCCAACTATAAGAAAAATGTCATATCTACGCTGATCTGAGGTTTTTGAATCATCTATTGGATAATAAATGTTCTTCACTTAAGGAAAACTATAGGCTAACGTTCTCGAATGACTTTTGTTGTTGCAATTAAATAAAATAAGATCTATTGAGTCCACTCCCTTGGAATCAAGAAACCATTAAGCTGAGCTTCAATAGAGTTTATGACTATTATCTCCATTGCCATATTCTAAGATCGTCTAATACCATATCATATGCGTTTTAGTTTACTTACCATCTTGGCCTTATCATTTGTCTGCTTGCTCGTATCCTTTTTGCGTTTGTTGACAGTTGCATTGGCGCCAAAGCGATTGTATTGGAACAGACGACCCATTTTTTAGCTGCGCTGTTTATACAGACAATAAACAAACACTAAATTTTTAAAGTTATAGTCGCGTTAGCACACAATATGCTAAAGTTTCTTTGTTTCACTTTTTGTAAGTAAACACGCGTAGCACGTAATATCTGGCAACGTATTGCGTTGTTGTTGTTGTTCGAAAACCGTTTCAAGTGTTCAATAACGTAAGCGACGACAAGAGCCGGGAGCGCTGTGTGTGCGATCAGCGCGACGTGCGCAGAGGGAATGATGGGCTACAACTGAATGCAGTCGTGAAAGTACAACGGAAAATGAGCGCAGAGACAGCGAAAGAGAGAGAGAGAGAGTGAGAGAGTGGCAGTGGCAGCGGCAGCGGCAGCGGCAGAGCTACAAATTTCATGTAAGGGCGACGGCGACAGCGACGGCGACGTCAGCACCGGCGTTGTTTCATGCAAGGCTGCCGCTGCCACAGCATTTACCGCTAGTTTGCTTAGTTTGTGTCAGTGTGTTTGTGTGTGTGTGTGTTGCGCTCAAAGCAGACACTAATACACAGACAGGCACAGGCTGAAGAAAAATGCCAACCAACTCACACACACACACAGACACAGTCAGTCAGTCGCACTCGACGAGCGCTTGATGGCAAACGGGGGCTGAAAAATAGAGAAGAAAAACCACTCAACAAAAAGCGAAATGAGAAAAAAATTTACTACAACGTGAATCTACACTGGGAAAAATGAACTAACAAAGTTCTGTTCTGTTCTGTTTTGGGCAGGCGGCGTGCAAAATGAAATCAACTGAGGACTGCTGTCGAGGGTTGAGCGTGGCGGAGGAGGGAAACTCAAAAGCTAGACGAGCTCTGGCTCTGGCACTGGCTCTGGCTCTGATTTTGAGCAACTGACGTACACTGGACGGTACACAACTGAAGGGTAGTTGAAGTCTCGTCAACAAGTTGTGCGGCGAGTTGTGGGCGGGGGCGCGGACTCATTCAGTTTCGAATGCCGCGAGTTGAGTCCATGGAATACATTCATTTGACCAAAAGCGTACGCTGACTTTTCATTTTTTAGGACGCTGCCAGCTCTGCCGGCCCGAGAGTATTGACGGAACTGTTTACATGTCTTCTCGTATTGCTAACTTGCCATCTCTCTTATGCTATCTGGCATTTTGTCAGTCTGTGTGAGTTTGCTCTACATTTCGCATCTTCATTTGACTGCTGCACATTTCATTTCGTCTCTGCTTAGCCTATTTGCCCAACGTGCTGCTGTGCTACTTGTTGTTGCATCCCCAGCGCCTCCAACCCCCGCAGACTGCGAAAGTTTCATATAGCATACATATATGTTTATATATATTTTTTTTTTACTTTTTTCCGCTGACTCTGCATAAAACAACAACAACAACAACAAAAAGAAACTTTGCTCAGCTGCAATCTGCATCACTCCTCTGGCTGCTCCTCCATGTGTACGTAATTATCATTATCCTTTGCTGCTCGTTTTGTGCTTTTCATTTCGCTATTTAAGCTGCTCTCTCACTCTGCTCTGCCACTTTAATTGGAGTCAATTTTTTGTTCCTTTGCTTTTTTCGTGGCAGCAAGAACTTTGGCCTGCTTGACTCTTTCATTGAAAATTATTTTGCAACTTATTAGCACCTCCGGAAATTATGAGTTTCGGTGTGGCATTCAACTTTTTGTGGCTTGTTTACAGCTTGGCTACATTTTTAATTGAGTTTGAGCTGCTGCGCTCGAGTTTCGCTTTTGTTGTCTAACAAGCTCGGCCCGGCTAATTGAAACAGTTTGCCAGACAGCTGTCATCAAAACAAAAACAAAAACAAAAAGCAACAGCAAAAAATACTAAACATTTAATAAATCAGCTGTGCGCACTCCTTCAGCTTATTGTTAATCCATTCAGCTGCTGCCAAAAACAAAATGAGGGTTAAATTATTATTTCGCAGGCGCCCTAATATATATTTTTTATAGCCCAAACAGCAGCATTAACTTGCGTCAAAATCTGGGCCTAAGCCTCTGCTTATAATTAGATTATGACATTAATAAGTCGCTTTAACAAATGTTCAAATTTTACCAACCCCGCCAGGGGGTGGCCTGTCTTTAACTTATGGTTAGTTATTTTCATTTTTGGCAACAGTTGCGAAAATTGAATTGCAGCTATCAATGAAAAAAAGCCGCACACACACACATACGCACTCAAGTGTCGTTCATAAATCAAGTGCAAGGAGCAACCCCTTGCGTCTGCTTGTGGCAAATTGAATTTCATTACACAAAAAGCTTTTCCAGCCATTGCACGTTGATTTGTCAAATTGTTTAGCCTGACAATTGCATATAGATTTTTGTCTTTTGATCGCAGCCACGCCCACCCCCCACCCCGCGTTGTGCTTAAGTGCACTTAATGTTTGTCAATTATTCGCAGTAATTTGCAATATATCTAAACGTTTTCGCCTTTGGTTTATGCTACCCTCTAAATTGTTTTTAATGGCAATTTGCACTTACAGCGCACTCCCCCTTATAGCCATGGCTAATGGCTTCATCAGCATTTCGGCAGTAAATGATCTACACAACTTTGTGTTTGCACTTATGTTCGATTTATAGCAGCATATAAATGTTATTTATTTGAGCCAACACGCATGTAACTCTAGACTGGAGAAAACTTGGGCCAGTAATTAATTTTGCCATCCAAAAAGCATAACCGACTCGCCGGGGGTGCTGCAAGTGTTAAAAATGTAGTTAAATCAATGCTGGGGCACAACAATTTGTTTAGTGAAAAATGCATAAAATTAGCCACAGGCAGTCACACAAAAGAAAACTTCAAATCCCCAAATAGAAAAAGAAAACTTGAAGTTCAACTCATTCAACAAATGGCCTGCGGTGTCTTTGTTTGGCGTTGTTATTATTATTGTTATTCTTTTTGAACATTTCTCTTTAATCTCTACTCCATGCATAGCAATTATGAGCTATACAAATGATTTGTTAGGGGTGGTCTGGCTTGGCCACTTGGCCACAAGTGTTTTTCCAAATCCTGCCAGCCATGCGCTATAAATATTTAAGACATTATGTGTGAAATCATTAAAGAGTTAGAAATTATTATTGTTGCTATTGTCAAAGCCTTTGGCTGCGCTGATCATTCATAATAATGCTAAGCATCTGTATCTGTATCTCGATCGCAACTGCAGCCTTTACTTTAGTTTTTCTTGAGTTTTTCTTCAGTTCAGTTTAACGACTGCCGGCAAAGTTCAACAGCATTTTTAATTGCGCTGCGTTTATGTTTTTCAATGTTTCTGTTTTATGTTAAGCACCGCCTTGGATCATAAATCATTTGATGTCGAGCAAGGCATCTAGGGGCGTGCATATGAAAAGCAGAAAGTATATATATTAGTTTTTGATTTATTTTAATTTTTAGACGATCTCTATTGACTTAGTTTGTGGTGTTTGTAAACAAACAAACGTTTTCATAAGGGCTCAAGTTGTCCACTGATAAAAACAGCGACGAGTCTCGCCGCCACATTTCCATCAAAGTCTGCAGACTTTCACTGCTATCAATGGGTAATTTATCAAGTCTTGGCAACTAACGAATTTAAGCTTATGTAAACCTACAGATTTTCTCATACATGTTGTTGTTGGTTAACGCCTGCTCAGTGTATATTTGAAGTTCTCACACGTAACGCTACATATCTTATAAACAAGCTGCCCTTCTTTTGAATTTGATAACGCCCACATTAAACAGAACTTGAAAACAATTTTCCAGCAGCACAAACAATTATGGCATGCATAAATTATGGCCATAGTTCGAGCTGTGAATTACTAATTTCCTGTACAATTACTAAAAAAATAAAAATACCAAGCAATAGTGAACATGGAAATTTGGGCGCATTTAATTCGAAGCATGCACTGCCAAATGAGTTTTGGTTTCGGTTCAGTTTTGTTAATGCCTAGCATGATACATTTAATCGCCGGAAAAATGCTGCAGACCGCCGTAGCTGTGTTATCAAAGTGTGACCCTGTTTTTAGGGAAACCACAACGAGCGCATTGAGTGCTTTGGATTTTTAGGGGTAGCGTGTATAAAGACTTTTATTTACGTACCTACTTCAAAAAGACAAATAAATCGTAATTGGCGTACGAGGGTTTACTATTTTTTATGCGTTAGTTACGAGCAGCAGCAGCGTGTTGAATTTTCTTGCATTCTTCGTTAAATGAAAAACCATGAAAAACGCGTTGCTGCAATCAGCATTGGGATGTGATGGGAGGGGGCCCTGGCGTTTGCGGTTGGTCTTTGTTTTGTAACTAAACGGAAGTGCACTGGGTTATCGCAACTGATAGATCTGGCGATAGCGTTAGCTGCTGCTCCTGAAGGTGCTGTCGATGGGCAGAAGGATAACAGACAGCTGGCGAAAATAAACACAGCTCGAGGGTTAAATTTTCGCCAAGCGCTGTGAATAATGTGCGTAGCGCTAAGAAAAATCTAGATGAGCATATAGCATATAAATGTCAAGCAAACTGCGGGTCTGAAAGTCACGCAGGCTGCTTGTTATGCAAGTAAGTCGTTCGCACTTGGGTTGACCCATTTTCTGGGCAAGATTAATGCGCTACAAAAGATGCACACCAATCATATGTAATGGCTGCCTTAGAGCCGAGCCCAGCCCTGGGAGCTTGCACAAACAAATGTGTGACAATTTCTCAGCGGCAGCCTCGGCTCGGCTCCACCTTCACACAAGCGACAGTCTAAGGTGTCAGGGCCAAGTGACAATGTCACACTTGCCATACAAAATATGTTCTGTCTCTGAATGATAGAGACTAAAGATAGACGCCGCAACATCCTGCTGCACTTAAAGGTGCAGTCTCGCGTCTGTGTCTGCGTCTGCGTCTGTGTGTGTGTAATCAGCATGAAGACATGTGCACAGGCTCGTTATCCTTTTTCCGTCGAAAACGAAGCACGAACAGGGCGCGACCAGCTGCCGAGACGAACATACATTTAAATATTGCTGCTGTCCGTCCTTTTTGGAAATTTGATATTTTATTTTTTTCGTTTTGCTGCTAGACAACATTAGTTTGTGTGTTAGAGGAAGTAATTTCTTGATATGGGCGCCGTTTGGCCTTAACGTATTTGTTTGGAATTAATGAAATTTAGACATAAAACTGTCTGTTCAACAAGCAAACAAAGTAGCTCTGTGTGCGTTTGATGTTGCTGCTCTTATGAGGGTAATCAGCATGAATTGAGTTATCGCTAAAGGACACAGGACACACACACACACACACACACACACATTAGAGAGCATATGGCAAAGTTTAGGACGCCAAGTCCATAAGCACGTCTTAGCGCTGCATTGATATACTTGTCATGCAACAGGCCAAAACACGAGTGGCTCAGATCCTTGAGAGTTGCCTGCTAATCGCATTTACCCGCCAGCTACAAACAATGGGCCACTGATGGATGAAGATGAGCTGACGAGGGAACAAAGGTGCGAAGCAAACTGAGATTTACAACTAATGCGATTTTCAAGTGCAGCCCATATACCCTAACAATCTATAAGTATTTATACAATTTCAAGGCTGCGCTAAAGGTAAAAGAAAATCGTTGAGAAAACAATGCCTGCAACTAGCACAAAGGCAGTGCGGAAAATGTAGAAAAACTGCAACAAAGAAAAGTGCCTGTCTGTCTGCTCAAGGCAGCCTTGGCCCATTGTACGCCGCCTGGAGTGTCCTAGTGCCTATGACAGCGTTACGCTTGAGCGGAAAATGAAATTTTTCTAGTTCTTCTGGCACTGCTTTTGATTTTCGCTGTGGAGAATTTATAGTGCAGCGGACAGTTAATGACATTGCAATTGAAAACAAACGCAAAATAATGAGTTTTTACTGTAGCCGGGACAACACGCCATGTTGTCTATCAACCGCAACATGCAGCCAGGACAATAGCCGAGTCAATTTCAATTCAGCAGCTGCTGCCGCCTGTCTACCTGCAACTAAAACTCACAATGGCCAATTTTGAATGCTGTCAGCAGGCAGTCTCATTGCCATTTTGGCCAACAATATAAAGTGTAGTAAATTAAAAAGAAATGAATATCTGTATCTGTAGCTGATAGATGTGAAAAGTGGAATCGATGTCTAATGAACTCGCGAACACAAGAAGACTTTTACCCCACACACACACACACACACACACACACACACACCTGTCATTAAAGCAGTGAATGAAGACAGACCAGTTGAGTGCGAGTGTATCTTTGAGCTACAAAGCACACCAATTAACCCCTCCACTAGTCATCTGTGCGCTTCACTGCCTGCAAGTATTTTTGTATTTGTGTTTATTTTGGTAATTCAACGCAGCATTTTAACCCTTTTCCATTTTTTGCTTTTGGCCGTCGTGTGGCTTATGTAAATATTTTGCTTTGACTGCCTGACTCACTGACTGACTGACTGTCTATCTGTCAGCCCGTTAATGCCTTCTACTCTCCCCTCAGGCTCAATGGCTGGTAACTGTATCTCAAACTATTTGCATAACTTGCAACAGCACAAGCAGCAGCCCGCATCCTAAGTATGCGGCATTTGGCAAACCCCTTGCAGCACTTTAGCAGCGTGTTTATGTTTGCTTAGAATGGCGCCAGTCTCAATTACTTTATTGGCGTGGCAGACATTGCATTTGCTTACTGCAATTGCATTTCAATTTGCGTCTGCCATTTGACTGCCCACCCGAGTTATGCTCTGGGCCAAAGTAGATTTCAGTGCTGCACTGAGCTGCGCTGCGCCGAAGTCTGATTGATGGCTGGCAATTCAATTGTCAACGGCACGTAATCAAATCGACTGTTGTAAACAATACAATGCTGAGATGCTGATTGAGAGTTGAAATGTCAAGAGAAATATGATTTACTAGCGACTGCATTGAGACAATTGCATAGCTCAAAGTTCTCGTACAGCGGACATAAATCAATATCAAGCTAAACACCAGCAAAGAAAGCAAATATTAAGCCTAAACAGCAATGTATATAAATTATGATTAGGACTATTATCGAGGCATCAAGCCACTGGGCACAAAAAAAAAACCAACACAAAAGCTGGCAAACGACATGAAAAATTGTCATTAGGCAAAAACCACAAAAGGCAGCCAACGAGCAACAACCAACAACCAACAGCAAGCTGCAAGCGGTAAAGTTTAAGGCCAAGGCAAAAAGCCAAAAGTTGTCGTATTTGTGGCTTAGCCAAATAAAAAAAAAACACACACACACATGTGTGTAGCCTTTTGGCGTGTGGGTGCCAAGGCGCGCACATAAATCATATCCTAGTGCGCTTGCAGGGATACGCACTCAGTATAAGGACAAATGTTGATGATGACAAAGAGCCATTAAAGGCGCATTTGTTTGGTGGCGTGAGTCCAGAGCCCAGCACCTACTTCAAAGCGCGTCAAATGCCATAAATCAAACGCGACATTTTGCTTATTATTTGCCGTTTTTCTAGCCATGAAGTTTCTTTTTTGCTGCCACGTAGGGGAAAATAAAGTTTGTGGGCTTTGACAATATCAATTGATTGGAAAACATATATAGTAAGCAGCTGGGCAGAACAAAATTGCGAAACAAAGCGTAAAGGGAAATACAGCTAAGGGAAATAATGTCTTGAAATTGAGAAAAATTTGGATTTAAATAAAACGCAATTTTTAATTTGCAAATGTAACTCAAATTCGAAGACAGTCGAAGCTTAGATAAGTTAAATTTTGAAGTTGCTACCTCTACTGAAGTAATAAAATCTGAAATAAATATAAGGCCATATGATTAAGTTAAGGCCATACAAAACAAATATACAAATTTGACAACAATCAATATATGTAATTAGGAGATATATTTATGATAACGAATATGAATATTCAATTGCTTTTTTCACCTACAATCACAGCATTGATGAATCCTGATTACAATTAATGAGACTTGAGACTTGATTTGCATTTAATTTTATACAATACATAAAGATGACAGTCTAAAATAAATAAACACTTTTTTTCAAATTTATATACGAAGTTAAATATGAGGTTGTTTAGTTTTGTTGTCCGTTAGGATGTTCATATCTACAGGAGATATACACAGAGATCACTTATGTAGAAAAACTTTTGAATTTGTTGTCTATTGATAATGATAAATCTAGTTTATTTATTTGTAGCTTAAGACGTAAAAATTAAATTTTTTTAAAAAAATATTCATAATGAAGTTCAGACAAAACCACTTCATACAAAATTGTAAGACATTTATAAAAATTCCAACTATCTTCTTTTATTTCATATGCGCTTTTAAATTAAGAAGTTAGCTGAAAGCGTTAAGTGTTTCATTTTATTTCAATTGTTTAATCGATTTTCATCATCAAAGATATGTTTTTCACAGAAAGATGTTTAAAATATGGACTGAACATATTTTTGGCTTCAAAGCAGAATATTAGTAGCTCTATTTTTAGCTAGCCACCCCCGTAGTATATTTAGCTAAGCCGTCTTAAGCTGTGTGTGTCCTTGGGATCAATAGCTATTAAGTAAGCATCAAAGCCACCGCTCTGTACCTGGCAGTGCGTATGGCTGGCTGACCAATTAGCAATGCTATTAGCGGTCAACGCCTTTTGCCCAGAATTCTCGTGCAACTACAGGTACTTTTCACTATTAAAGGCAGGGGCGTATTTGGCCTTAAACGAACGAGCCATGAGGCACACACAGTTTATTGGCAGCGTGTACGCTTCAATTACGTTTTTCATAATTTCCCACGTCGTAAAATGTATTGGTTTTGATGGCGGGCACGATGGCGGCTGCTCCAAGCAGCTGAGCTCAGAGCAGCGTTGATGGTAACTTCCGCTTCATTGGGTCAGCTGCCCGCAGGATTTGGCGTCTATGACAGCGAGGGCGTTGTCCTAAGCGATGTCCTGCTGTTAAGACCGCGCACATTAATTGAAAGAAAATGTTGTTTGAATTATTAAATTGATTTTTATTCATTTTAAATGCTGCCTGCGCACAGCTGACACATTTTGTAAATCGAGACTTTAATGGCTTTTTCATTTAAAGCTTAAACTTAAGCTGGGCCAGCTCCCAAGGGAGCCAAGTTTTTGTAAAATGTTGTGTTTAAGCTGTCAGCCACTTGGCAGCTGCTACTAAGCTTGGCCATTAGCAAGATGACAATTTGGCAAACTGGAGTGCGCTTGTATTTGCGCATTTTAGGTCTGCAACATATGCCATGTTGCATGCCACTCAAATGCGTCATCAATCAAGGCCATTACTAGATAACCACTGAACTTGACATTGGTTTTTGCGAGCAACCCTTAAGCACAGTTCTCTTCTCTTCTCTGCGCGCCATTCTGCATTATTGTGCAATTTTTGTAGCTAAAGCTAAAGGCTTTATGCACAATTGTTGTTGTTGCATGAACTGACAATAATTTTTCTTTGGCTGCGTCTCAGCTGCAAATTGAACTAAGTATAAACATAATTTTCTCAGCACTTAACACGAAATGGAATTATGATTATGCAGCACTCGCACTCGAACTCGCCTTCGCCAGCGGCAACTTTCACACCGCACACTGAAAACTGAGACCCAAAAGTTTACGCACAGAGCCAACCCTCGACTACAAGAGCAACTACAAGGTTCTAACGGTCGTCCTGTTGGATGGGGGTGGGGGTGGGGGTGTGGGAGCGCAGGCGGCGCGTGCCGAAATGAAAACGTCATGTTTTCGAATGAAATTTTTGAATTATGATGTTGCATGTTGACGTTGCTGCTGTGACGTCATAACAATCATCTGTGCCCATCCGTGGCATTAAATTAATTCAAAACGCTGCCAGGACACGCGCAGCAGGGACCTTTTGTCTGATTGCCAAAATATGAAAAAATAAACGAAATGTTTGATGAAAGCCTCAGATAAAGGGCGTATTATAAGCCTTAGTCTAAAGGTAACAAAAACTCACTCACTGTGCATGACTCTAGTGGAAGCGAGTGTGCAGTGGGCGTAGCGCTTGCCAGCGACATGTTGCCAACGTCCTTTGGGATCCTTGCGGCTTAGCGGCTGAGGGTGAAGATACTTTACCTATGCTGCTGCTGCTGCCGCTGCTGCTGGTAGCACATCTATTTTCGCTGGCTTTCAATGCTGTATTTATTATTATTAGTGCTAATACCGCGTAAATGAGGGCTTAGCGGGGCATATGCCAAATAAAAGATATACGCATATTCATTT
Organism: Drosophila busckii; assembly: GCF_011750605.1. Taxonomy (NCBI): domain Eukaryota; kingdom Metazoa; phylum Arthropoda; class Insecta; order Diptera; family Drosophilidae; genus Drosophila; species Drosophila busckii. Next base: position 17,438,863 of record NC_046606.1, on the reverse strand, counting down.
ATTTACAAACTACTGCCTAAAGGTTTTAATAGATTTTGTAAGGATTTTTCTTGAAAAAACTTAATGTAGAGGCAAAGCGTGGAGGCTCTTTAACTTCTGTTAAAGCTGCCACCACACTTTTGTCACACTCTTATCGATAATAGTCAGATCGATATCAATTGTTTCAATAGTTTTAAAGATCCTACAAAAAATTAATGAATAAAGTAATTAACTCTATATTAATTAAAAATGAAAATAATTGTTGAAACATAAATTTAAAGAATTTATTTTAGAACAAATTTTTGAACAGCTCTAATATGTTATTGTTTTATATGCAGTATTTGGCCGTCGTTTGCTTGCAACATAAATTTGAACAAATATTAGATTATAACTTCTATTAAAAGTTCAATTAACTTACACAAAAATTAAAGTCTGTTGCTCGAAATTTGAGATTGAAAATTAAAATGTAAAATGTTTTTATTATAATTGTTTTTATTATAGTAATACACATATAAAAGTCAGAGCCTCTCTCAGTGCCAGTTCAGCATAAATTGATGTGGATAAGATTGCAATTTAAAAATAATTAAAATTGTTTATCATAATATGCATACTCATTAAATTAATTCCAATTAATAAGTTCCAATTTGTAATTGTTTTTTTGTACGGTATCTTGCAGTCGTTTGCTGCACTTTAATTTGTTTGCTTGTTTTAAATATTATTTCGTTAGCATAGCACACTAATGGCAGTCAAATAAGCGTGTCCACGCTACCCCACTAAACACTGCACCCCACAGTTTGGCACTGCCTACCCCCGCACACACACACACATAGACTCTTCTCTTTCCCCTTTGTTGGCCTGCATTTGTCGTTTACAAATTGGTTTTCGTGTTCAACTCGCATCTATTCTGCCTTGCTGCATAATCAGAGACCAAGAGCAAAGGCAAAGGCAACGGAAACAGCGAGAGTGAGAGTTGGAGTTATAGTTGCGTCGGGTTCGGGCACTCGACGTGATCGGAGCGCGTTCTATTTTTATGTATATGCAACTTCCGTTTATAGCTTGTTTGCCATTGCCGCTGATAAGGCACGTGGCCTCATTTATCAAATGCGCCTCGCGAGCTGCGACTAGTTGCAACAAGCGGCATGCAACGCCACTAACTATACTATATATAGCTGCCAATTGCTGCCCAATAGTGGGAGTAATTGCAAAACAGTCTCCAGTGCGTGTGTGTGTGTGTGTGGTACCTGCCTACAAGGGTTGTTCCTATAATTGCTAGGAGGGGGGTTGCCCATAAATTGTATTGCGGGCAACACGTAAATTTTATAGTGACTGCTGCCTCAGCTGTTGCGCTGTTGTTGTTGTTGTTGGTGTTGGTGCTGCATAAGTGCGTGGTGGAGTACGCGTAATTATAGTTATTATAATTTGTGTTGAGTGCTGGCCAGAGCTTGCTTTAGCTACGCTGCCTTCTCGACGTGCGGCTGTCCACGTGTGTCTGCTTGTTTTACAGTTGACTGGCTTCCCCCTACCCCAACCCTACCCCCGTTGATGGCATTACTACTTACTACCCCCGCTGACAGCGCTGTTGTCATAGCTGCAAAGCTGCTGTCGTCTGCTTGTTATATAAATATGATACCTTTCGTCGATGTTTATCTGCTGGCTGCTATTTATTTCATTTCATTTCAACTCAAGTTCTGCCCGTTGTCTAGGTAATGCTGCTTGCAGCCCAATTTAGCTGCAGCTTAGTACGCTCCACTGGCTGATTCGAGTTTGATAGTTGTAAGACTCGACCCCTCGATGCCACTTGAACTGCACGTAATTAATCATCATCTAGCATTTGGCATTTGGCAGCCGCCTACACAGTCTGGGCTCCGCTAGTTGGGGGCATGCAGCAACTTCAATTGCCCTCCCTAAAGGCAGCAAACTGTGAATGCGGCCAAGCGCACTTGACAAAAGATGCTTAAATAAATTCACAATTTGTCTCAAGTGAGCGACATCATTGGAATGCTGTGTGCACTTATCAACAATGAGATCAGCAGTCATGATTCAAACGCAGCGCGGGGGCCAAAACTTCAAGTGTGGTCGTTGGCAATAGTGAGGTCGTACGGTCAGCTGGGAGTACATTGAATAAATCTTCCACTACCAGTTGCCCACTCCCACTCCCCCGCCCGCCATGACACTCAATTTGCATTATGCACTTTTCGCTGTGTTCAATGTGTGCGCTGATTGATAAGCGCAGCAGCCAGCCAGAGATGAGCGACGATGAGCGACGAGCTCGCGTACACACATAACATAGTATTCCCCTAGTGTGCATTTTGCATAATAACCTTACCCACCCCGCTTAAGCGGTTCCAACTGGGTAGCCTGCTAATCCTCTGTGCCTGTCATAAGCATTGATGTTGATGTTGTTGCTATTGCTGCTGCTGCTGCTGCTGCTTTTGTGTGCCATTGACAAGTGGGCGTGGCGACCAACTACGCAAAAGTATGCGAACAGCCCTCGTTACGCTCCACAAAATCGCAACTCATTCCGGTGTATGCCCTTTAACGAGTGTATTCGTCATTCGAGCAGACAGTTGACATTCATTTGAATCGCTCATGGACCCGCTCCCTGCCACTGCCACTGCCACACAACCCACACTCTTCCTTCTCTCTGTGTGTCCGCTCGGTTGTAACCACAGCGGCAACAGTGGCGCATGTCAATCATTAAACTGTCATTTTCAGTCGATTTAACTAGCATTAAAAATCGTACACAATTGCCAGGATTTATGCGTTGTGCGCAAACTGTCATAAATTTCGACTCTATGCTCACCCACTCTAAGTTCCCCGGGCATTACATTTTGCATGGCAAGGGCTCTTATTAAGCTGGCCTAATTTTTTATGGTCTGCAAACTAATTTTTATTAATTTGTTGCGCTTAGCTCAGGAGAGCTAAGCGCTCTCATTTATTTTAATACGCAGCTGCGTAAGCAAGCCCGGAAATTAGTAATTTAAAAAAATAGATGTAAACTTATCCTATAATAAATGCACTTTCATCTTGAATAATAAACAGAAATTTTATTTGTACATTTATTTAGGTTTCTAGACCCTGTGCAACAATTTACAATGGTCTGTTCGATCAGCTTTATAAGAAAACAACAAGAGCTGTGGAAATTATAAAAAAATTCAGAATATTAAAATTAATTTTTGAGATAAACTAACGTTTGGATTTATACTTTTGACGATTGGAGATTGTGACTGGGTTCAATCTTATGAATAAAAATTAAGATTTTTTTAATTTGCTGTCCGAAATTTACATATAACCTGACCTTACCTGATTGGGTTTTTGGGTTTTCCCCAATACTTGCAACGAATGTTGGGTATGTTTAACACTCCCATTCTATAAGTTTATCAAATTTATGACTTTGTATATATTAGTTTAATTTGACACATGTGTACCTTATTTACAGAGTCTGGTGTAGTCGGCTTTGGTCTACTATATTATTTATATGCTTATGCACAGCTCTCAATCCTGGTCGAAATTTTATCAAATACAAAAAAAAAATGTTGTATACTCTGCACATACCTAAGCAAATATTCCAGCTACCTCTGAAGCAAACCTAAATATACAAGCAAATGCATTTGTCAGGCTATCTTTAATGTTCATCTTCGACAATCTCTGCTGCCGCCTTGGAACACGCGCTCCAAATGATTGCGCAAATATTGCTGACACTTAAAGCCTGGTGGGCGAGAGAGGGAGGCGCCGTATGGGTCTCTTAGGCTGGCTGGGCCTAGTAACTGTGCTGTGCTTTATTTGTCTGTTTGGCATTTTTTCTTGCGCTCTGCACAAAATTATGGAAATTTATTAATCACATAAATTTAAAGCGTAATGTCCTGGCAAGGCTACGAGTCGTTAGTCCTCCCGCACTTGGCGCTAATGTGTCCCATGTTGGAATTGTTCCCGTTGCCGTTGCCGAGAATGCAGAAAAATTGCGTTAGGGACAAAGTTTCTGGGCAACTTGTGGTGTGGTGCTTTTGATTTAACAGCAGACAGTGCGCGAAAATATTTTAGGCGCGTTGTTGACGCGTAGACAAATATTTCTTTTGCAACAAATTGTTTAAAAGTGATTGCTGTGGTGTGGCGCCTATAAACAAGTTTATTTTTGGTGTGCGAAGCCAAATTGTTGGTCAGCACGAAATTTAAATTAAATTTAAGTGTGACACACACGATTCATAAATCCCAGCAATTTGAAGCTATCTGCTGGCGCGTGAAAAATGTGCTTACAGCAAAGCGTCGAAATCTTCAACAAAGTGCCAACATGTGTTGCACTTAACCAAACGGTGGGGTAGGTGGTGCATGCTTGGGGTAATCGGTTGGGGTTGGAAGCTGAATTGCAGCACGCGCGTGCACTAAGCCTTTGACAAGAGCAGGGGTTAGATAAACGCCCCTACAGCAAAGCAAAAATTCGCTCAACTCCAAGGTGGAAGTGGGAGCAAGGGATATGTGCTGACATTTAAAGTAGCTGCCAGGCAGTTGAAGTGACAAAACTAAAGATAAGACTCAATCACGTGTAGCTGCTACTGACAAGCGCTGCTGGAAAAAAAATATATATAGAATGAAATGCACAGTGTGTAAAGTAAGCAAAATAGAAATATCAATTTTCACGTTTTTCACAGCGCGTCGCTGTGGCTGGGGCTGGGACTGGGGCGAAGCGAAGCTATGCTAGACATGCAAGTAGTTGCTTTGAATTTCATATGATGGCAGGGTGGCAGCATTGAATGAAGAGTGACGTGCAGTAGACGGTAGTAGCTGCTAGAGTGGGCAGACAAACATGGGGACAAAGAAGGTGTCACTAACAGGATAAATGTGCAAAACAGCGACAGGAAAAAGAGCTGTCAGTGTGGCAGCAACAGCAGCAGCAGCACAGAGGGTGGGAGCAGCATTAGCAGAGCTTGGTGTGGGTTGGTTAAAGCTTGTTTATCATGTTCAGTGGATTGGCAGCATAAAGCAGCCTTGTCATTTGCTTCAGAGTGTGTGGGAGGGATGGCAAAGTAAATAAAATGCAGCGTAGAGAGCAACAATTGCAACTATGGCAACAGTGATGTTATCAAGATAATGGCAGCAGCACTTGACAGTGTGGTCGGTTGGCCCCCCACCCCGCAACCATTCCCCTAACAACCTTTGGCAGCACTCGATCTTAACGTCTCTATTTGCCCAGCGTGTGCATAGGTAAATGCAGCAGCTGCTTGTCAGGCAAACAAACATACAAACAAGCAACACACAAACTCAACTAAACAAAACTAAAGCAAACTAAAGCCAACCACAAAAAAGATCTTACCCATGCCTGCGCCAGTTGATAAGCCCAGAGACGACAACTTCAAGCTGCCACAGACGCATTTTGTTGCAAGTTGCTGTTGCTGCTGTGGGCAAACATCACGTGTGTGCCTCTCTCTCTCTTCTCTTCTCTCTTTCTCTGTTTATTTCTCTATTGGAAGGGTGCGGTGTGTGTGTGTGTGTGTGTGCGTTGCCGCTGCAAAAACAATGTTATCCTTAACAACAACAACTGTTACATGCATAAAATACATTTTCATTCGCATTTTATTTGCTTTAAGCTGCGAGTTTTAGACAAAAGTCAACAAAGCGGCTGCATCTTTTGTTGCTCTTAGTGTCTGTGCTTGGGTCTGTGTCTGTGTGCGTGTGTGCACCGGATATGACCACGGATATCGAAAGTTTTTCCTAGTAGTCTCAACTACTGCTTACCTTCCTCTTGCCTCCTCGCTCTAACTTTCAGTGGCTGGCAGCGCAAGTCATAAAATTGAAATTGTTCTTAAAATGACAGCAGCTGGAAATTAAGTTCCTGACTTTTATGTGCAGCGCAGTTTCAAATTATTGATATGACCTAAGCACAGCAATGCTATTGGTTTCTATAGAGAACAATAGTAGGTGTATATGAGTGTCTGTGTGTGTGTGTGCGGAAAAGCTATTAAGGAAGTTTAACAGGATAAGCTCTTGGTGTCTGCCTATGATTTATTTAAGTAAATAAAATCAGAATTTGTGTGCGAAAAATATACAAATTTAAAACTGACACTTGATTATCTGAACATACATTTTTAAATGCTTACATTTAATATATCTTTAGCAATAAGAATTTTTCATAATAGTTTTAAAAATCAAGCGATTAGTCAGATGTTTACTTGATCCCAAATTGAGATTATTAAGTGAAGGCTTAAAAGCAACCGACAGTAAAGTTATCTCAAGCTTACAGATTATGTTAATGAGATTTCTATAACATCGATAAGTGACTATCGATACCAATCTAGACAGCTGACCCACTATAAAAGCGTAATAACATTTCATAATTTATTTGAATTAAATTCTAAATACATAAAATATTAAAAATTATATATAATAATAAAATAATTCATTTCTCAAATACTCAACTGCGAGTGATTTTCATGTCAAGCATCTTCGCATTAATGTTTTCATTGATGGCCAAATATAACTGCCCCCCTCATCTCGGTCACTTGTCTTCTCAGCATTTGACACTATTTCATTTTTTGTAGACTCATCACCATCACACTAGACCATGATTTCTAATTTGCTTGCATCGCTAACAGTTGCAGAACATTATCGCGTACCGGCCTATAATTTGTAATCTTGCCCATCAGTTAGCACATTTGGCGCATTCGAAATGAGTTTTGAAATTTCTGCGTGCTCAGTAATCATATTAAGAGTATGTCACACTTCAATTACTGTCGACAGCAGTGTGTACGTATTTTGTTTTGTTATTAATTTTAAAGCATTTGCTGTGAGGGACAGCTGCCAGACACATTGCGTACGTGTGACGTCCACATCGTCGTCGTCGTCGTCGTTGTCGTTGTCGTCAAAGCCAAGCACACGTTTTGCATTAGAAACGCCAGCAAGACGTTGGGGAAATGTTAAAGTCAGCATGTGGTTTGCGTCAGAGTGTCTAGCATAAAGAACTAACTGCTTGGGCTCAAGCTGCGCGCCTGCGCATATGGAACAGACTAATTCATTCTGGTTACGCCAGCAGCAAGTTATGTGACACATATGGGCATCGGGGTAGGGGTCTAGCTGTTGGAGTAGGCAGCGCTCTTGTTACCTGGTGCCAGCGGGTGGGCGTCACTGGCAAACGCCTGCAGCCTCTGACGAAACAAAGGTCGCGTGAATTCTGGGTAATTACAGTACTGGCTGGTGACGCAGTTGCTCCAGCCATGACGTTTGAAGTGGCGACCCGCTGAGCGTGTTTGTATTGCATTTGAATTGAAACTCGATTGCGAAACAATGCGCACAAATGTCCGCACACCAAACACACACTCGAGTGCCTTTTGTGCTCCAGATGCCTTCCACGAAGCAATAACTAAATGGTTTTCTCTTTTTTATGCATCACACAAAGGCGAGAAGGTTTCACCTTGCAGACAAAGTGTCTCGCCTGGCAGTGCCTCATGCTCATGCTCGTTGCTCGCCAGTTGAAGATGTTAAATTTAATTTTCCCACCATGCAGTGCCCACCAGGCAGGGCGCGCTTAATCAAATTCATCCCAGTTACATCATCAGCTGGGCATGCGGGCGTGCATAAGCTGCACAAACAATTAAAAGAATAAAAATTTTGCTCGCTGCGTTACGCTTGAGTAGCACACAAAGAAATATAAAATATATATACATATAATATATATTCATTCTTTTTCTGTACAAATGCATTGGCGAACGACATTAGCTGCCAAGCGAAAAACGAATTAATCTATGCAAGTAGCTGGGGGCGGAGGGACCTATGCCCCTATGTCAATATACAAATTTAGACACCGTTTGATCCTTAGAGCATATGCTGCCTGCCCAATTGATAAGCAATTTTCCAATTCAACAACAATTTCCATTTTAATAGAAAAATGTAAGTACACATGAGCAAAACGCAACAGGCAACAAACAAGATATGCTGTAGACAGCAAGTTGAAGTAGGTGCACATGTGATGTGTGATGTGGCGCCCTAAAAAAATTCAATATAAAAATTCAAATCATTCAATTATCTGCGGCTCAGCGCGGCTTCATAGAAAAGGCAAAAAGTTGAATCAATTTGGCAATTGAATTTTCTAACAAGCAAGCAGCAAGAGCGGCACAAGCATATTCGTTATAAATAAGTAAAATAAACGGCTTTTATCAGAAACAAATCAAATTTCCGCTTGCAACTGAGCAGCCTAGCAAATGTACACGCTGTAAAGGAAGTGGGCGGCACCGCCCACTTTGAAGCAAATTTCGGCCATTTAAAGCGAGCTGTGTACAGCAAACAACAGTGGCAACTAACTATATAGCAAACATTTTCTTTTTTTTTTTTTGGCAAACATGTTTTCAATTTGGAGCCACATGGGAGAATATATATATGTATATATATATAGTATGAAGGATATGTGTGCTGGTTAAACAATGCGCTAAATAAACAATAAAACGGTATTGCGTTTAAAATTGGAAGCTAGCGAAAATCCAAGCGAGTGAACGTGCATTGCTTTTATTAGCTTTTTATATAGAATCGGCACCCGTATTGCTCAGTTGAATGTTATCTACGGCCATTGTCAGTCATTGGGCGTAATGAGCACGGGCAGGTAAACAGAGGCTATGATTAGTAGTAGTTATGTTTGGGTGATTGAGCTATAGCAGTCTGCGTAAACTGGCAGTGCGCGTGAGAGTTGACAGTTGTTGCTGCTGTGTTGTTGGCTTAATCGACAACAATCCATATGTGTGCGCTGCGGTTTGGCTGTCATTATGCCACTAGCAACTCTTGACTCAACCCCAGCGCAACAATGAACAGCGCAGCGACTGCAGACACAGCAACTGCCAACTTGCTGTTGGGTGTGAGCTGAGGCAGCTACTGTGTATCTTTGTATCTGCAGTGCGCGCTATCTCTATCTGCATATCAGTGCCCGACTGAGCCTCAGCTTAGTGCGCTTGCATAAACAATGCGCGTGTGTAGCAACTGCAAATGTAACTGGGTGTGTGTGTGTGTGTGTGTGCTAAGCGGATTTGCTCGTTTCATTCGACAAACGCATCCTTTACAGTTGTCGCTGGTAAGTATGCTATGCTAGCATAATTAGATAAACATAGCAATATTGCACAAGCTGTCAGGCTGTTATTTGTACCCCACGGCTGCTGCTTAGCACAATTTCATTAAACTTAAAGCAATTTGCAATGAAAACCTCTCTGGGGTCGCGCCAAATTACAAAGAAATCAAGTTGTCACGACAACCGCTGCTGGCTGAAAGTCAAAGCCGTCGTCCTCGTCGTCACATATGGCTGCCCAAGGGAATCAAGACTTTGACTTCGATTTGCACTGCCTGTTGGCGTTCGCATTCGCATTCGCGTTGGCGTTAGCGTTGGCTGGCAACCACTAGTTGCGTTTGGAGTGTAAACAATAAGCGAGCGACTGGAAGTGGATTTTATGCCAGCGCATGCGCTGCTGTGGATTTCAAGCGATTGGTTAAAATGCCAGCACATAAGCCAAGCATAAACAGTTCCTTGCGCGCTTTCAACTGTAACGGTACTGCTACGGCTCTGTGTTAGCCACAAGTGTAACCAACTAAAGTTACGTATCTTAGCACAAGCTAGGCTAAGCATTGATATCTTGGCAATTTGGCGCACAAAACTGTGTGAAACCTGCTTAACTTTTAATGTGCGTGACGGGCTAATTTTATGAGCACTGCGCTCTGGCCAGACTGATAACAGCGATAAGAACGAAAGTGAGCAAATCAGTAAAGGCGCTCGTAAAAGGCGCCAAGTGTTGAAATTTATGCGTTTTGGCCAGCACCAAAGCAATCGTAATTGAATTTTATGTGAAAAGTTGGTGGTGTCAAATCGGTTTTGTTTTGTCGCCCCGTCAGCAGCAGCAGCAGCAGCGATAACCACTGCACATTAACCAACAAAAAATACAAATCCCAAAGCAGGAAAAAAAGAAGAGAAAGCGAAACATCAGCATTTTATATATTCAGGTAAATTTACGCAAAATTTATATTATTTATTATGCGCCATAAATTTGGCAATTTTTCGGCTTGATTTAAACTGATAAAAAATGTTGAATAATATGTTAATCATAATTATGCAAAAATGTTGCTGACTAAAATTGGTTGGTGCAGTAGCAGTTGCAGTTGCAGTTACAGTTTGCCGTCGCCGGCATCAGCTATGTGTTCGCCACCTTGGCTGACACTTTGGCTGACTTTAGCGCAACACTTGTCGCATATTAAAACGCATCGAAATACATCGCACAAAGTTTCGCAAAGCTGTAAAGAAACTGCAGCGAACACGGGTTCCAGTTGTTGGTTAAAAGTTTGTTAGTCGTGCGAACAAACTTGTCAGCGGGTCGCGCGTATTGCGGCCTCCTAATGCTTGTTGCTCTCACACTGTTGCCAAAGAGTTCTTGTTAAGCTGTCAACATGTTTTGAGTGAACTCTCAGTCCTTGCTGCGTGGCCAATATTTTCCGCCTGGCTATGGCAGACTGAAATTAATTATAAACAATGCACACAAATGCTTTGAAAAGTTTATAAATTTGTAGTTAAGCGAACAGAGAACAATTTGTTTGATGAAAGCAAGATTACAATTATTAAATTTTACAAGAAACTAAGTTTAGCATACAAAGTGTAAAATAGATTTGAAATTATAAATCTGCTGTAAATTATTAATAAAAAAATAATCGAAATATTTTGTGTTGAGAAATTAATTTTTCTAAATGTATTTAATGTGGTTTATTATATACAGATATAATTAACAATTAATTTTCAGAAAGTGTTTCAAAAAAAAACCTTAATTTAGTGTATATCTTTTTGAATATATTTTTGGAAAACTAATTTATTTGAATAGTGTTTTGCGTATTGCTGTGCTATAAATAAGAATTTGTTGTTGTTTTTGTGCATTTGTCAGAACATTAAATTAAACTGGTGAATTGCTTAAATGTTTAATTGCATTTTGACATGCGTTAATTTCGCAACTCCACTGTGAAATTTTAGTCAGAGGTGCGAATTAACCAACGCGCTTTAACGCAACGCAACGCCATAAAGCCAAGCGTTGGTGGTTAGCAAAAGGAAATGTCAGCGTGGTTTGGCAGCCGCATAGACAAGGGGCTGGTGGCGTAGTGGGGCTGACAGGTGTTGCCTGTCAGTTGCAACAAAAACCAGCTAGCTACAAAGCCAACCAAGCAACCCACAAGCGCTGCCACAGGAAGCCGCCACCGCGCTTCCTGTCCTTGCAAGCTGGTGTCAAGTTAATCAGCGCGCGTCAGTTTTTCTATGTGGCTTTTTCAGCAACGGCTTTTTTATAGCTGTGGCGCAGTCAGGCAAACTTTTCATAGAGCACGTTAATAAGGTGTACAAAGAGTGTAACGAAAAGCAGAATAAGAAAAACAAAAGCTTGCCATAAAAATGGCGGCTGTTTGTTTAGCTTGGCGCTGCCTTCAACACTTTTATTTGCAAAAAGCTGAAAAAGTGTTTTCTATTTTTTTTTCTGCTGCTGCTGCTGCTCTTGGCAATGACTTTGCCAGCTTAGCCCATTCGACTAGCCCAGCAGCAGCAGCAGCAACAACAAGTGAAAGGCAACAGCATTTTTAAGCACTTGCAGTTCGGTTAGGAGCTGTTCACCTAAATGAAAAATCTTGCTTTGAAGCTTTTAAGTAAGCGGCTTCAGTTTCGCCTCACACACACACACACACACATACACAGTCAAACATGTCTATACATGTGCAATAATTCACAGCTTCAGCTTTGGAGTTGGCGCTGGCAACAGCGAAACGCTTTCAAGCGTTTGTCTTTTCTTGTTTGCCTTGTTTCTTTCCTGAGCGCGGTTACGCCCACCTGCTGCGTTACGCCCTCCAGTGAAACGCTTAAGCTACTACACCCTGCTGTTGCCGCGGCGTTGACATTTTCATTCATCGTCTTGGCAACCGTAATTAAAATCGTTTTAATTTACTTTTGCTGCACAAACACACGCACACTCACCCCACACACACATATGCAGTAACTCACACACACACGCCGTCTTGTGTATATATGTAGCATACTTATCTGGCTCTAGCGCTTTCGCCTGGTTTATGTTTATCGACTTTTGTTAGTCGACTGTTTGTTGCTGCTGCTGCTGTTATTATTTCAGTCGTTGCCTGGCGGCGCCTAGCAGCTGCCTCCAGCCCCCTCCAGCTACCGTGCTGCCGTCCGTTACAGGCTTGCTCATTATGTGGGCGTGCAAATTGCTGCATATTCATTTACCGTTATCTCTGCGTCGTCAAGTGAAACATACACATTTCACAGCGGCAGCAACAACAACAGCACCCAGCAGCAGCACCAACAGCTGCTACTGCCACTGCCTTAGTTACAACATGTCCCTTGTGTTATGCTTTAATAACATAAACTTCTTTTCTCTCAGCGCTCGGCTGAGTTGAGTTAATGAAGAATTTCCATGACGATGTCGCGCTGCCTGTCCTCGAGTATCCTTTTTGATAAGACGGCTGCTGCTGCTGCCCACCTGCTTCAGCTCATTATATTGCCATTGCTGTCTTTTTTGCCGTTGGCTCTGGCAACGAGCAAAACGTCTACAAATTTCCCCCAAGCCTCGGCGCTTAGCTCGAAAGCGCACAAAATGATTGTCGATAAGATTTGATCTTTGTTTGCTTGCCTGCTTCAACTTGTGGCACAATTGCAAGTAGCTGCTCACTTGCTTGCCATGGATTTACTTTGGAGTGTTCACCTTTCGGCATTTTAATGAAAATTTTCAGCTCTTCGAGTCGCTTTCAACTGCACCTCTCTAAGCGGCTTAAAATTGCCAAGTTTATATATGAAGTGTATGTGTGTGTGTTGTTTCAATACAAGTGTGTGTGTCTGTGAAATGAGCAGCTCATGTGATTTAAGTAGGTAAGCCCAACATCAAAATGCCCAGCCAACGAATATACGCAACAGCAGCAGCAGCAATTGTTGCCAGCAACATTTGTGCCTAACACACAGCGCCCAAAAACACACTCACACACACATACACTTGCACTTGACTACAGAATTTTGGCGTCTGTGTGCGTTACACCCACACACATTGAATAATTCGCACCAGGCGCGCAGCAAACAGCGAGCAATGCGCGAAGTGCCAAACAAACAAGCTACGCACTGCATACAGGCACACGCACACACACTCATACTTACATACACACACACACACACATATGTATGTTTATGCGACACACATACAAATGGCGTAGGACAGGCGCGCAAAATCGCAGCGCAGGCTGCTGAACAAACTAAGACGCAAATACATAGCGAGTGCTCTCTGTCTGGCTGTGTTGTGGCGCAGGATGCTGAAAGAGGACAACAGCGACACAAACAAGGTGAAGCGCACACATATAAACAGCACACATACATATATACAGCGCGAAAGGCGGACATTGAAACAGTTTTGGTTTTGGCTTTTGCTTTTGTTACGCGCTACTCATGAATTGTTCGCGGTCTGCGCAGAGTTGAGGCTGTGTGAGTGTGTGTGTGTGGGTTTTTTTTGGGCGAGTGTCTGTTAATTTTGCAACTTTTTGACGCGCATAATAAAGTTGATATGGCCAGACACTTTGAATATTTGTGCGCCTGTTGCCAAAAGAGCACCAAAAAGTAGGCAACGCTTTTTATTTGACTTTAACAGCAACGCAATTATTTTCAAGCATGAACAGCAGCAGGCTGTTAAAGAGTAGGTGTGTGTGTGTGTGTGAGTGTGTATGGGTGCTTGTGAAAGCCACAACGCAGCTGCTACAGACAATGTAATGAATGCGTCAGTAGGCTGGGAAAAGATGACAGCAAGTTGTCTGGCCTTTTTTTGTTTTAGCCTGAAAAGCGTGTCAAATAAGTGGAGCAAGCGAGCTTAAAGCGTTGTTTGCTGGGCCTGGCTTGGGGTTGATGTTGCCTGTGACGCATATGTCTGCCTAAGCGCTGTCATAAAACAAATGAGCTTTCAGCATGAGTTTGTCATTTGTTGCCTGCTGCTGCTGCTGCTCGCCGCAATTTTAAAGCAGTAATTTATGAAAGCGAACGCAGCGAGAAAGACTATGCACTAAATTTTCTTGATTACAATGCGAACAATGCACAAAAGACAGCCAGCCAGAGAGCTAGAGACTAAGGAGTGGTCGCTCAGGTAGCTGCGAAGCATTCGTCTGGCGCCATAAAATGCAAAATGTAACACAAAGTGAAGCTGCAACAGCAGTAGCAAAAACTTTTACCAAGGACGTAGCCAAGTCATTGCAATTCGCACGTTGACTGGCCGAGACGCTTTTTATGGTCAACGTAATTAATGCATACCTCAAGCATATTACGAGCAGACTGCAGCAGCAACAACGACAAAGACTGCACAGACAATAGTTAAAAGTAGTAAAATGAAGTTGTTGAGTAAATCCAGGCGACTATAGGAGTCAACTTCTTTGCCTGCTGGCAAAATCAAAGTGAGGCATTTTGGCCCAGGGCAGACTTTTGTCTATCTTTACTGAGCTTAATGCAACTGCCAGTGCCAGTGCCAGTGACTGTAGTTTAATATAAAAAGCTGCATAAAAAGTGTGGTGCATGCAAAGAGGCGTCAAAATGTGCAAATGCAGTTTGTGCCACACACACGCACACACACGCATACACTTGCAGCTGAGTGGCAAGCGCTTTTGTAAGCCATATTGTTACTTTTTCGTTTTCTGCATAAAACAAATGAATTGCCTGCTTGTTTTTTGTTGCCGTTGTTGTTGTTGTTGTTATTGTTGTTGTTGGCACTGTGGCAACTCAACTGCCAAAAAGTCAACTTCCAAACTGACTGCCTGTTCTGATAAAACTAAATGAAAGTACACTACAAAAACGATTTTAAAAATCAAATTTTAAATACAACATTTGTAAGCAAACACTTTTGTGATGGAAGCGCCAGATTAACAGCAACGTGCTCTGTTATTTAACAGTGTCAAGCACGCAGCGTTAAGTTAACAGAGCAGCTGCAGAGTTGTATATGCTTCTTAAACTTTTTTTTCGAGTGTAAGATACACACATACGTCTGCATAAATATCCGCATGCATGTGTGTGCACATGTATGTGCTACATACAATTTGTATGCTCTGCCTCACGAGCTGACTTATGCACTTTGAATGCAGTTGAGTTGCCAACAATGTGTCTTTCTGCCTGCGCTGCCTGCTATGCTCTCAAACTTTTTGCATGCCTTTTGGGATAAAAAATAACAAAACGAAACAAATGTAGCAACAACAAGTTAAAGTCACATTCACATTTTTGTTGTGGCTGGCTCTGCGGCTCTGACAAGTGAGAGGCGTGCTCTATAGTTTCATATGTTCTTACTTGCCCTTGTATGCGTTTCTATATTTTGCGTCACGCCTGCAAGTTTGGGTTGCGCCAGTGACACTGCACAGCTGCTCGTTGCGAAAGCTGTTCGTTATAGCGGTTGGCCACTGTGCCAAGCTCCTCATAATGCTCTCTAATGCATGCGCATTAATCTATGCGGCCAGCAGCATCCCTTGCGCCCAAGCCGTACCTGGATGGCCTTCGGTTTTTTCATGCTCGCTTCCGTTTCCGTTTCCGCTTTGCATTTCCATTTGCAGTCAGTTTTTGGCATTCACACGCCTCGTCGCCTTGGCACTTAAGTAATTTCAACTTGGCAACAACTACAACGAGCAAGCAAGCAGGCAACAAACACAAATACAGCAAATGTCAAAGTAGTTGTTAACATTTCCGCTTGCTGCACACCCCCCTCCCCTCCCTTGCTGCATTCAGCACTGTTTTCTGGTTTTCTGGTCTTTATACTTTGCTCTCGTTTGTTGCGGGTGCGAAAAACTTTACCCTAGCCAAATTGTAAGCCACAAGAAATGCAGTCAAGTAAAGCTGCTAAAGTTGCTGCTGCTGCTGCTGCTGCGCCACTTTTAAATTACTGACTTAATTATAAAACATGAAAGCAGTGCTGTGGCCACCCGCTCATCCACGCAACTGCAGTTGCGAATAATTTACATAAATAACTTTTGCAAGCGCATTTACATGAAGGTTACAAATCGCCACAGAGCCATCAAATGCTTAAATGCCATTTAAGCGCTTGACTTTGGTGCCAAAAAGAAATCGTAAAATGTAAAATATGAAGCGGGTCAACTTTAAGTCGAGACTTAAGCATAAACTTCAAGTCGTTCTTCCCATGACGCAGTTCATCTGTTGCTTGTCACTGGCAGCTACTGTTGTATTTACATATGTACATCTGTGTGTGTAGCTGCTTTTGACTGCAGTTGCTCATTGGTGTCAACACTCACTTCACCACAGCGCAGGACCTTGCAACGCAGCTGAGCAGAGGTGTAGCCCAGAGAATAAGACTATAAAAGGGTGCATAATAAATCAGGTCATTATAATGTAAGCTATTATATCAGTTAAGAGCTATAATACGTTATCGATACAACAGCATCGATTCTTGATCATCTATAGCGATTTTGAGAGGCAACATAAGCTAGATTGACGGACAAAATAAGTTAGAATAATCTAGATTCTAAATTTGCGTCAAAATTCATGTGAAAACCTAAAAAAAAATATCTAAATAAATGAGAAACAAAGAGCAGTGCTTGCAATTTCTTTCAATTATGAAGACATTTGACCAAAATGTAAAAAAGCTAGATTTCAAGCCATAAGCGATATCCAAATTCTATAAGCTATTTCAATTTCAAAAGAGCTAGATCTAGCTTATAATAAGCTAATATGGCAACACTGATCTAGACTACTGGCCTTCAAAAAAAATTTTTTAAATGGCATTGCTAGAATTCAATTGGTCCCCCCTTTCCTAAACTACGCTTATGATTCTGACTGTTGCTACAGTTGCATTCGTTGCATGATGTGCTCGAGCTTACTTGGCAACCACCGCATCGTTGTCCCATGTGCCGCTGACATTTTGCAAGCTTTGCGCTGCGTTGCGTTGCGCTGCTTACAAGTGCAGCTGAGCGTTGCCAAACATTGACTTTGACTTGCGTTGTGTTAATTTTCAAGTAGCGCAGTTTGCACTCCACTTGTTATCAGTCTGACTGAAGGCTGCAAAAAAAAAAAAAAAAAAGAGCCCAAGCAACATTTTAATGCTTACTCAAGTGAAGCAAATTTAATGCGTTCTTAAATTGCATGCAGCCTTTAAAATGTTTATTAACTTGTCGCCTCTGTGCCAAAAGCAGTTTATGACAGACAACGCTTGTCCTTTGCTTGCCAAACAAATTGACCCCTTGGCCTGCGTCTACTCTAATACTGTGTATGCCTGTGTGTGTGTGTGTGTGTGTGGGAGGATTTGTGCTGAGCTGTTCGGACTTTGTTGCTCTACAATTTGTCACCTCTTTTGCGGCCTGAGCTTGCAGCTTGTTTATCCACAGTAACCACGCCCACAGCTTAAATGAATATTAATGCCGTGTTTGCTGAGACGGTTTTGATATTGAAATTAGTACGTGTGTATGTGTGTGTGAGATAAGCGGCATTGGCTACACGGCTAATGAAATCGTTGGCTTGGGCATATTTGCATAAACGATTTCAGTGGCGAGCGTCGATGCCAAATATTTGAATATCAACTTAATTGTCAGTTGATGGTTAAAGGGTTGAGAGTTTGAAACTTTGTTCCAAGCGAATAGTTTGCGCTGCTTTAATATGCCAAGTCATCATCAAGAACAATCTTATCAGCCGCCTGCTTTGCTCTTAGCCCACATCCAATCAGCATAACGAATACCACCCCTCGCATAACAAAAGCTGCCCGGAATCATTTTCAATTTCATGCCTAAGCCAGCTTAACGGGCGGCCGCAAGCAGCCCCAAGTGTGGGTTGTGGGTGGTGCGACAAACCCCCATTAGTTTGCTTTGTCATTTTATTGAAGCAACAAAAATGATAATTTTGTCAATACAATGCGCTGAAGGGCACTGCGAAAGAAGAAACCACACACAGAATTCATTGAATTCGCATGAATTTCAATTTCGACTGCCGACTGGATTTGCACACACACTAACAGTTAATGATCGAACACATTTTGCCCCGAACGCTAGTTGCGAGGATTTCCATTCACAATGTAAATATGAGCTTGCGGCCTCGGGAGGGGGAGGGGGCAGGGACTGTACTACCAAACAGGCCAACGTTATTGATACTTGGTGATTGCCTTTGGTTATTTAACTTTTATGCAGACATGTGATATCCTCGTTCTGCGACTACTTCTTTCATTCTTTTTTTGTGGTCGTCCATTAGCGCAGAGCACGCAACCCAATCGGCACACCCCCAACTACCAAGCTGCGTTTCTATCTCTTGAGCTTGTTTGCCATTGTTGAGTAATTGGATTAGATTTCCAATGCTACCTGGCTTGTAAGCTGCCTGCGCTTTGTTGATAAATTTTCGTTCCTCCCTTCACCCTGTGGACCGCCTGTCAGACTTGATTGATGGATGATGTCAATATGCTCAACGCAAAATTTTCCTTTTTCGCTTTATTAAATTTGGTTTTAATGGTCGCGCAACTTGCAGCTGCCAAAAGTTATATCTTGTGCACTTTTTTTGTTGCTTTGCTACACGCAGCTTTGGGCTATAATAATTTTCTGCTTGATATCTGCAAGGCTATTAAATACGCATAAGCATTTTCCCACACATACATTACTGGCGCTGTTCTCTCTTTTTGTTGTTGCCTGGCAGCCAATGGAAAATCATAAAAATTTACGACTGCAATAAATTCATGAATTAAAATACAGTAAAACCAACAACTACTTGCTTGTGGTTTTTTTTTTGGCAACCAGCTATCTTGGGTGCTGCTGCTGCTGAAATTGACATGAAATTATGAAAAGTAAACGAGAGACTTTCAGCAGCATTGCGTATACGCAACATTGGCTGGGTGTTGTTTTAATGATGTCGTTGGTTGAGTTGGCCTGGCAGCTCTTGCGGCTGATTGACAACATTGAGATAAATGCCAGCTTTCAAAATGGTTATAAAGCGCCAACAAATTGTGGGCCACTGACAACAATTTCATGTTGTGCTCAAGCAACAAATTTCAAGTTCAGCCCACAGGCCGCATGTCTATCAACGCAGTCCGATCTGTGGCAACGCTGATAATCCAGCCACAACAACAACGACCCAAAGGGAGAGGCAAAGGCAAAGGCAAAGGCAAGACAATGCCATTCACATTGGCCCAGTTTTCGAGTAGGAGCTGTAGCCTTAAAGGCGCAAGTAGTTACAGTTTTGCATGACTATTTATTTATCTTGTTCGTTGCCAGTAAAAGTCTATTCTGTGTGTTTGTGTGTGTGAGTGTAGCATCATAATGAGCGCTTTGCACGCCACATGCCACGTTTTGGCGCATCGCCTGCGTTGAACGCATAAATTTCAAGGACGCGCGCGAGTGCTCAGCTGGCAACAGACGCAGTGTGGTGTGCCAAGCCGTCACAGGCGCTGCGTGGCGAGCATCAGCATACACAAAAGCGGAGCAAGCGAATTGTGTGCCAAGTGCGCGCGCGAGTAACAAATTGACAGCCTGGAGGTATGCAACACTTTTTTCGCTTTCTCCCCCCCCATTTGACCTAAATTCGAGCTCTCAACTAACGAGCTGTTGTGCTTGAGCCATATGGGTTGCTTGTTTAAGCCATAACTAGAAATGCATTATGGCCAACAACAAAGCGACTTTAATTGGCGGTCGGTTGTTTTAACATGCGTATGAATTATTAATGATAATACATTAAGAGTCGCAGTAGTGAAGCGCAGCTTCAATTTCCAATTTACGCATTACGCATATCACAAATGTCATTAATTGCCAGCAAATAAATCTTTGATGCAGTCGCCAGCAAAAATCAATTAAACGTGAAATGCACAATGTGGCAACAACATTAACTACAACAACCAGAGCAATGACAACAAATGCAACTGTTTTTTAATATATGCGTGTGAAATTCATATTTTAACAATGCCATGAATTCGGGTGTTAATGCGCTCAAGCATTAAAAATAATATTTAATTTGCGCTTATCATTGATGGTTAAGCTTAACTCAAAAACTTTAACTGTTGAGCTTTAAACTGTTTGCCAGCAACTCGTTCGACAGTTCAACTGCTGCGACGTGTATGCAATTTCCTTTGCGGCAAGTCTAGTACAGAGGGATGTGGAAAAACTATGCTGGGGTCATTCATCCTGCAAAGTGGCGACACGCCAAAGCGCTGGCCCGCCCCAAATGACTAATGGGCCCGAAAGAAAAGAGCTGGAACGAATTGGAGAGCACAGAGCAAGCCCCAAATAGCTGCAAGGGCTACAGGCTAGGCTTTGGCTACTGCTTACAGGCTGCTGGCAATATGCAAAATTTTGCAATTTGCCATGCCAGACGACGGCAACAACAAGGGGCCCAGAACAAGACACAGAGTACGACAGCCCAGGGCCAGTTGTTTGCTTATTCCTGCTTGCTGCTGCTGCTGCTTCTCGGCATTTATTCGTTTCGACGTTTGACTATTTTTATGACCGAATTGCGTTTTATTGCTGCCCAACAACGTCGATTTCTAGTTTGCGAAAAAATGGGGCAAGTCCAAGCGTTGCGGCTGCACTGCAGCCTCTCCCTTGAAGAAATGCTCCGTTCTCTCATCCATTACTCGACTGCTCGACATTCAAAATTAGTTGACATTTTGGTTAGACTTTGTTGTTAGGTATTCTTGGGCATCCCTTATTGATTTCTAGTTTTTTTTATTTTGTGCATAGCAAATCGCTGCCTTAAGCTGCCAAGAATTCAACTTATTCCTGCTTGCGATTTGTATAATATTGCATGTGTGTATGTATGTGAGTTGCCTTTTCTTAGACTGAGTCGCAAACGCTTCAATTGATTCGAACATTTATTGCTTGGGGTAATGTGCGACGGCGTGGGAGCTGCCCAGACAGACTGGACCTCGAGCTCCTGTTGCCCCAGAGCCGAAAGGTAGTCACATTATTTTGTTGCCTGTCCGGGCATATAAAATAGTTTTACTTTGTATGCTGTCCTTTTAAATTTGCCAGCACTGAATTCTTTGGCAGTTCAGTTTAGTTTATTGTGTCTATGAACTGTCGTTCAGCTCTCTGCTCTGTGTCATTTTGAGCACAAAACAAATTTTATGGCAACGTAAAATTGCACAATTTTTAATCAATAGTTGTGCATATTTTTCGCTCCACACCAAGTCACGTTGCAACTAAAATTTGTCTAGAATTTAAACTATTTTAAAGCATTAGCTAAGTAATTTATATTTATTTATATAATATTTAAAGATAGTTAGACAGTTGCTAGCAGCAAGGCAGCTTAACGAGCAGCTTAAGCAAGAGCAGAAATGTAAAATTTACATGCATTACGATAGTAATCGATAATTCAATAATCTTCTTATCCAACTATCTAAGCGCTTAAAGTGCACTCAAATTTTAATCACTTTGTTTGTTATTGCAACATAACAAAAGCAACGAAACTAATTAAAAATTTAAATTTTCTTTTGTTACGCTTAATTTCTCTTTTCAAACCAAATAACAAATGCGAATATTCAAATAATTTCAAACAGCGCAACAACAACATAGCACAGCTTGAAATTTTTTTTAATTTTTCGACTCAACTCGACACCTTTTTTTTTTGTTTTGGAGGGTGGCTTGCAAAAAATGTAAAACAAAAACAATAACAAAATTTAGGAGGAAGGAAATCACCCTGCACCGCCTGCTCTTTGACGTGCTGGCATTTTGTTGTTGTTGCTTTTTGCCCTGCAGCCAAACAATTTCGAAAAAATTCACATAATGAACTGAAAGCTTGGGGATGTGAGAATTTAAAAAAGGGGGCCTGACGATAAGAGCTCAAAAATACGAAAACAAGCAAACTTTAGCTCAGCTTAGTCGAATGGCATAAAAATCGCATGCCAGTTGGCAGTTTTGTTCGCTGGCGAAAATAATTATTTGCCGTGTGAAGCGCACATTATTCACTTGGGCCGGGCCACAACAGGCAAAGGCGTAACAGCAACAGAAACGGCAACAGCAACAACATTAAATATGTTAAATAACTGAGTAAAAGGCAGAGTTGGAGAACACGTTTGTGCAAGTCGAAGTAAAAGTAAAAGTGTGTTTCCAGTTTAGTGCCAGGCTTTTCATTCTTTTTAATGTTTGTCATTTCGGTGGCGCTTTGTTTTCGGTTTGCTGTGTTTTTTTTGTTGCTGATTTACTTGCGCGATTCGTGCTCGTTTTGCATGTAAATTTGTTGCCTAATTTCGGGCGCAGTGCGATTTATGTCCTTGCCCCACACCGGGCCAGAGCAGTGGCGCTCTTACTCTTTGTCGTTTGCCTTGTAATTTATGAAATTTTGCTGGCATCATCAACATGCACTCACGTTCGCTAAATTTCAACTCGCTGCTTTCTCATTGACATTATGAATGTTTTTCAATTTTATTTATGACATAAATTGTTAATAAATGCTGTTGCTGCTATCTCTGCCATTTCCTTAGCTGCTGGCCGACGTGACTGTGCGTCTTTGGGCCATGATTAATGCCAGGCATAAACGAATTGCATTGTAAATAAATTATTACGCATACGCAGCGTTATCGCCAGCTGCTAATGATGCCAGCGGCTATTTGCCAGCTTAAGAAAAACTTTTGAACCCATGCACAGCTGCCGCCTAAAAAGCATGTCAGACACAACTCTTTTTTCTTTTTATTTTGGTTTTGCCTTTTTGCACGGCTTGGGCTTGATTAAAATTTCATTAACAAAAAGTTGCGGCATACTTTAAAGCGTGTGCAAGAAATCTGCGGTGGTGTTGCCACACACACACACACACACACACGCATGTATATAGTTAACCGCACACATGTGCAGTGGCACATAAAACGCTTTGCTTGTTTTGGCCTGGCTTGCTTCACTCGCTCCTCACTACAGTTTTTTTTTATATTCATTTTTTTTGCGTTGGCTTTTTGCGCTTGAACGCTTCGTTTGTTTGCCAACTGCCTGACGCCTCTTTCAAGGATCTGCTGGCAAGGCAGTCTCTCTTTCTAGCATTTTATCGCTCTGCGTGTGCGTGTGTGTGTGAGTGCCTGTTAAATTGCTTGTTTATGTTTGCCTGCTTGCCGACAGGCTCTATGGCAATCACTTGAAAATGTGCTCATATGATTTTGATTTTGTTTTAATTTGCTTGGCGAAAAAATGAATAAAAGCGCGCGCGCTCTGAATCTTTTGTTTACTTCAGCTGAAATTACAGCTAAAAGAAACATTTTTGCCGAGCAAATGTTTTTGTTAATGTTTGTTGATTTTATTACGCAAAGCTGTTGCGATTGCTTCACTCACTTAAGCAAACGAGCGTACTTAATATTTGATGTGCGAAAAGAAATGTTAACGGATGCTGCCTTTTGCAGTTTATTAACAGTTTATGTTAATTGCAAGCATTTTGATTATTTTTTGCGCTTTTTGCTTTACACTCCGTCAGTTGCAGGGCAACGTCATAATAATTATAATGCCAACATCAGCGTTAATTCACCTCAAACCCCAAGCGCAATCCGCTTGTCCAGACCGCTAATCCAACTCAGTCAGCTACTCACACCCAGAGGCATGTCAAGCATTTAATTACTGGCCATCAGTGCAGCTTAAAAATGCTCGTCCAGCTGCCTGCCGGCAAATCCACTTCGTTAAAACAATATTAAGCTGCGACGCAGGGATGCCAAAGCCGGAGCCAAAGCTTGGAATTCATCAGCGTGCTGCGTTTTGCTCTTTGAAATGTTACGCAAAATATTTTCATTAAAATGTCAAAAATATCTGAAAATATTTTGCGCAGACACGCAAAACGAAGCAAATAAAAAGGAGCACATAGAGAAAAAATTGTAAATGGCAAAAGGCAAACGAAAAAGGATTCTATTTGTTTAACGTGCGCTGTGCCTGAATATTTTGGGTTGGGTCGCCCCCCAGTAAATCGTCGAGAGAGTCGTTAAATTGTTTTCATTATCCTTGTAAGCCAGGCTAGGCCATGCCAGGCCAGGGCAGGCCAGCCAGACCAGTCCAGGCCCAGACACAGCGCCGCAGTGGAGCAAGCTGTGCGCTCCCCTTCTCTCTCTCTTTGTCAGTTGTATTGGGGTTGCCTGGCAATTAAAACCGCAATGCAAATGAGCTGTGCTTAATGCCACTGTGTATATACATATCTCTGAGTGTATGTGTGCGTGTGTGTGTGTGTGTGTGTGTGTACACTCTACTAATAGTTTGTGGCGCGCGCATAGAAAAATTTTAATTGCGCTAGCGGGACGCATTGTTTGAAGCAGCGTTTATCCAGTCATCAGTTTAGCTGAACCCAAAGCTGCTTAAATTTCATATTGAGTTGACCTCTCACACACACGCACATAAATTACGCACAAACACACGCACACACACACACACATACACAGACATGTGTGTATTACACGCAGCAATCAACATGCGAAACCTTCGTTTGCTGCAAGCTTTGCCGTGTTTCCGTTTCATTTGTAATTAATTAAATTACTTCCGCTTAAAGTGCGCTGCCGACATGACGCTGCGGTCCAGGCTGAGACGCTGGTTACCCAATCCCTCGCCCAAGCCCAACCAATTCCAATCCCAGACCGTCGACTTCTCAATTACTACACGCTGCTGCAGTCAGGCGAACCCCAGGCCGCCTCATCCCACGCATTCTGTCGTTCAATTGGCGCTGGGCGTGCTCTCTCTCTCGCTCTCTCCCGCAAACTCTCTGGGCGACTGCCTCTGTTCATTGCGAAGTAATTAAGAAGACATTTCACCCGGGCATCCTTTAATCTGTGCGTTTTATTTGCGGCGCTCCGTTGGCTACAGCTACATCTACAGCTTCAAGCTTCTTCTTCTTCTGCTTGTTGTTTACTCCGTTATCCAACGCACGGCTGCACTGTGTTTATGCCCAGGACGAGACAGTGCTCAGTTCCTTCTGATCTTAGACTTGTATGCCTGCTGCTGTCGCTGACGATTTGCTCGGGTTTTCAACAATTCTTGTGGAAGCTCCAGCTTCAAGCTGTACACGTTGGTGTGAGCCTGTGAGATTGCCTGTGTGTGTGTGTTCAGTACTAAGCTGGTTGTTATTTCTTGGCCGGCACACGCTTGATTAGTCGCCTAATGAGGTGTTGACTATGGGCGTCTCTAATGATTGTCTTCCCCACACAAACACAGTTGACTACACAGCCTTTAAAGTCAGCTTTAATTACATCTCTCTCTCTCTCTCTCTCTCTCTCTCTCTCTCTCTCTCTTTGCTTCTTTTCGTTTTTCTCTTTGCAGCTTGCCAGCAAACGTGGCCTAGAAAGAAGACCAATGAAAAGTCTGGTTGCACTGGAAGCAACGTAAGTTGATTAGCTATAAAGCAATTACAGTTCACATTTAACTAGAGCTGCATTGTTTATATGCATTGAAATTTGCATTTAACTCTCACTAAGCTGCTTGGCCCCCGAAGTATGCAACGAAAATTCGCTTTCATTGCACTAAATGCCAAGCAAAAAGTTTCAATGCAATATAAATGCAAAGCAAAAGTTGAAAAACAAAAAGATATAAATAAATCAATATTCACATGTCTGTTTTTTTTCTTCGACTTTATTTACATGAAATTTGGCCAACACATACTGTATACACTCACAATTAAAATCCAACTATATGTTGAACTACAATTGGCTTAAACAACAACTACAACTGGCATCAAAATTGGCAACTAATTGGCAAAAAATGTTCAACTGTGAAATTGGCCAAACAACTGAAAACTGAAAACAACATAAACAACAACAATTATTGCTGTTGTTTCGTATTTATCAACCAACCCCAAAATCACTTTTAAACAAAAACAACTACAACAACAATCATCTTTATCATCATCATCATCGCCATGAATATCCTGCAAATCCTGCTATTTATGCGCTTTACAATATGACGTCATATAACGCGACCCCCGTCTGACCAAACCAACAAACCAAACCAACACCAAACCAACCCCAACCCCCCGGCCAAACACTGTGGCTGCTATTTATGTGCATTTTTGTGGCTTCTCCCCCAAAAATGATTTTCATATGCGTTTACAATTTCGCTTTCTATTTGGCTCGCCCTCTTAACGCTATTTTTGTTTATGCTTCACGCTTTCGATTTGCTTTGCTTTTATTATTGTTTTTTGCATTTTGTTTTACTTTTCGTCGTTGCCAATTTCCGCTTGAATTAATTTTGTGTTCAAATCTGCGTCTGCAGTGGGTCCAAGTAAAGCGCGACCCCTGCGGTTAGTTCTCACTGCTGTCCCCTCCGTCGCACGGCGCACGTCGCATAAACGCCAAGTGGATAGAATTTAATAAAGGCAACAGGCCGCCCAGCTCACTGGTACTGGGTACACTGTGTCTGTTGTCTGGCGGGTGGTTCTGCTGCTGTCGTCCAGGCGTGTATCACACGCAGTGCGACAAAAGCCGCCCGCAGCGTTTTTATATGCGCACATAATTCAAAAACACTGCAAAAGTTAAGGCCCCAAAGGCAACGCCACCACAATGATAACCAACAATAATTTGGATTACGCAAAGAGCTGCGTGGATTTGGTAGGCACAAGAGCAGCAACAGCCCAAGCAGCAGCAGCAGCAGCAGCAACAACAACAGCAGCGTCAGCAACAATTGCTGGTGGCAGCAATAGCAATGGCAGTGCCAGCAGCAGCACCAACTCTTCGCCAACAGCAGACAATAGCAACTTAAATCCGAATGCGAATGCGAATGCGAATGCCAACACGCATTCATACTTCAATCGCTTCGATAATCGCATAGCTGCCAATCTTGCTGCAGTTATAACTGGCGCACGCTTTCGTTCCTCCTCCTGCAACAGTCGCCAGCAACAGCAGCAGCAGCAGCCTGACAATGCCAGGCACAACCCAACAGCCGGCAGAACGGCGCAACACTATCAGCAAC
Source organism: Drosophila busckii (assembly GCF_011750605.1). Lineage (NCBI taxonomy): Eukaryota > Metazoa > Arthropoda > Insecta > Diptera > Drosophilidae > Drosophila > Drosophila busckii. Next base: position 17,412,049 of record NC_046606.1, on the reverse strand, counting down.
TGCTGCGTGGCAGAAGCTGCCTGGCCAAGCCTGCCTCACCCGCCAGCCTGGGCAGGCGACGTCCACTGCAGCTCTTCACGCAAGCGAATCTCAAGTGAGTAAACTGCCAGTCTCTGCTGCTTAGCTTCTCCCCAAAAGCTTCATCAGTCATGCTCATTGCACACACAAACACACACACACACACACACTCTTACACCTAAATGGAGCAACATAATTATTTTCAAATTTTACTAACCTTTCGCAGCTGCAATGACAACGAGAAGGTGGCGCAAACGCCCAGCTCCGATGAGGATAACTCACCCACAGAGCTCAACAATTGCAAGCGTTTAACGGACAAGCCACCACTGGTAAGTGCACCCCACCACCATCGCCCCACACCCCCCTTGGCAATCATTGCATATTTGATGTGACTTTGACAAGGGTTGCGCCATTTATTGGCTTTTTTGCCAGCGACAATTTTTCGCAAATATTTCAAATTTATGTATAAACTTATTGCTTATTTCGTCAATTCGTTTTGCTTTCGCTTTGTTTATGCCGCCTGCATTTGTGGTTGCTTATGAATTATTGGCAACATAAAGTGTCTGCGTCCAAAGGGACTTGCCCGGCTTTTAGTTAAGCTTAGTTAAACCTTTCACTGCATCTCCCACACACATACAGCAGTTTTTTGTGTGCTTTTCCAGCAACTTTGCCACAGCTTGAGTCGCTTGTGGCAAGTTAGCACAGCTGCCAACCACCAAAACCCGGCAGACCTTACAAACCATTTGATTCCGATTCGATACACTGCTGTCAAGTCGAGTATGCTCTACATTTCGTATATAGCAAATTCTTGTACAACTTTCCAAACTTAAAAAAAAAAACAATAAATCAGTCAAAGGTGTCGTTTGAAGCGGAGTGCAAAATCTGTAATATTTTTCACAAAATTAGGTTTGAAATTCTGTTTTACATTTCCGTTGGAGCGTATTCAAAAGTTTGTCTGCCTTTTAACATGTGGCCCTCCTCTGTGTGTTTTCTCTCAGCTCGTTTTGCTTTTGCCATAGCACGTAGCGACTGAAAGACGTCGAATTGTTTCACATGTGCAATGTTTATCAAATGTTTTGTCATTTTTTGTCACGTGGACTGCAAAAACTTTGCATTGCCGAACTTTTGGCCTTTCGCAAGTAGTTGGTAAGCAAAACGCCAGCTAGCTACGACTTTGACTTCGGGCACGTTGTTTTCATAAATTTAACGCCTTAAATATTCATACTATGCAACAGAAAGAGAGCGAGAGAGAGCGGCGATAGTGAGGCAGCTGCGCGCAGTCGAGCATAGTCTATGCGATAAGTACGTGCGAGTTTATTCATATGCGAGAGTCTCGAGACTTTTGGCTGGCACACTCCAGCACACACGGCGTATGCGTTATGTGTTTGTCTTATTTATGGGCAGATTGCGTCTGAGGCGCATTATGATGATTACGTTTCGAACTAATGGCTCTTAAATGGAGCAAAAGTGCAGCCAGCAGCACACGCGATAGACTATTGAAAAAAAAACAAAAAGTAAAAACGAAAAGGAAAACCAAGGCCATGTCACGCTAAAAGCAATCGAAAAGCAAAACACTCGAGTAAATTGAAACACTCTCGTGCTGAAATCGAAAGCGAAAAACCAATCAGTTGCCTCTAATGGCAAGTCATAAATATTGCCACGCTGCGGATGTACAATGTGTATGGAAAATGCTTGCCAAGGACATGACCAAACGCAAAAACAAAAACCATATGTTATAAAGGGTTCAGCTCCCGAAATTGATTCAACTGAGGGGCGCAGCGCCGTTTCCGGCTGATTTTTTTCCATATACATTTTTTGCTGCTATTGCTGTTTTGTCAATAAATCAATTTCGCTATAAACATAACACGCATACGCCACGTGGCCGCATAGGAACTTGCCTAGTTTTTTTTTCTTCTCATTCTTTTTTGTTTTGCCTTTTGGGTTTGTCTTTTTCCAATATGTCGTCTGGCTTGCCTGTCAATAACATCATTTTGCGGCAGGGTGCGGCTGCAGCGCGATAAGCAAATTAATTTTTGCCCCTCAGCTGGCGCATACTAACATTGGGGGGCTGCTACCCTAATTGCGCCCGACGGCAAAGTTGCCAGTCGTCGTCTGCTTGGCTGCCTGATTCAATTTCAGATAAGCAAAATAAAGCAGCAGGCAAGTTGCACATGCGACCAAACGAATGGCAGCCAGCGGAACGCAGCCAAAGACAAATGCGCTGCTACATTATGCACTTCGCCCGCATAACAAGGCAGCCAGCCCCACTCCCACTCCCACTCTCAGTCATCCCTACTGTGCCGGAAATGACGCGCTGTCTGTCGCTGGCGTTGATGCATCGATGCTGTTGACTGTTTGTTTAGCAACTGCACCAGCAGCGCCAGCAGGAGCAGCAGCAGCAGCAGCAGGCGTTGGCAAATATATCGTGCTGCACGTCCTGGTTGACATTGAGCGCCAACAGCAGCTCCACCACCACCACATGTGGCCAGAGCACAGTCACGCCCACTCGTCGTGTATCATGGTCATATTTTTGGCCCCAGCAGCCATAAATAATATTTTGTGGGCCGCAACCAGTCACGCCCTCAAAAGCCAATGCCTGATTTAAACGTCGCCTGACTTTTGCCAGTTTTTGGCCATTTCCGTTCAACCCCACAGCCCAAGTCAAGCCAGTTTATTAAATTTGCATAAATGCTCAAGTGGAAAATGTGGCTCGAGCCAGGCTCGCTTAGCTGCACATGGTGTTCTCATGTATTTGAAATGGCCTGCGTCTTGGCAACAGCTGCTGCCAATGTCTGCACTGGCTGGCAGTTCATTAAGCCAATGGGGCAATTAGTCTTGCCCACACGCTTGCTTTATGGCCAGCTAAACTGAAATGTTATGCAGCAAATGGCAAAAATCAAATTACGTTATAGCCTTATGAAAATCTAATTTGCTTCGATCGAAATAGATGCAGATCGCGAACTCTAATTGCTAAGCGGACATTTAGAAGCAAATGAGATACTTTATGTGATAGTGAGTCTAGTACTCGGTTATGAGTGATAAGTAAGAACGCACTTTTTGATGTCGATTGGTTACGCCAAAAATTAAAATTTATGTGCCGGATGTTTGTTTCATTATTCGCAATGGCGCAATGTTCATCCTGTTCACTGTCTTGTTTTTGTGTGTTTTTGTCCTCGTTGTGATCATTTACAGCACCGCGCCTGAGTTAGGTGTTAAGAACTTGTTTGATATTGACGGCGATTGCACCGTGATTTTGATAAGGCTGAAATGACTTGATTTTCTGTTGTCATTTCCTTTATTTAGTGCTCTATGATGATGCTATCCTCCTTACATGTATTCATAATGAAACATGCTAATGTTTTTGTGTGCGGAAGATTGTATCGATCTGCAATATTTAAAGCTGTTAAATGAACGACATTAATATAGATATTGTGGCCAATTTATGTCTTGTTCATATACGAATATTAGTTCGATATACTTTCATAAGTGAAATTAGTTTAATCTTGCTCAGTATAATATATGCAGAATATATGGCTAAATTATCTTGTGTCTAGTTTGATTTACCAGCTACTCGGTTACAATGTTTTTAAGGAAGTACAAAAAAGCAATGGACTTATATGTTGCTCTTTCAAGTTCTCCACAAAATTATAATTTTCCCACTGATTGAAGGATTGATAAAGTTTCAGCATGGGGCAGCAGCATGCAAAGTGTTTAAAAATGAGCTTCAGCTTCAGCAAAATCACTGTGCAATGCGCCGTGAAATATGCAAACAATGTTTGCTTAAGCAGCCTAAAACTTGCAGCGCGTGGCTGTTAAATTATGCAGCAACGAGCAAACAATTGCTGTCAGACTCGCCAGGTGAGGCAACCGCTAAATGTTGAATGCCTGAAAAACTGTGCGCTTTACCTTAGCAGCGCAGCCAGCTTCTCATTGTCAATGTCGCCTTAAATTATGCCACACTCACACACACACACACTTACAAGGGCACAGCGCTAGTCTAGTTTCAGCCTTGCCGAGCACACACACACACAGCCATTGTGTTGGCAGGCAGGCAGACAGACTTTTCAAAGCCACTGACCCCAAAAAGAGAAGCACTGTGAAGAAATGAGAAAGAAATTTATATTTAAAGAGAGGGCGAGGCAAGGCGAGGCGAGCCGAACACGATCTCAACATGCGCGCACAAGTGCAGCTGAATTATCGCCGCCTATTCTCAGTTTCCTTTATGTTCGCATAGCGCTTTTTTCATTTTCTTTACGCTTTTATTTGCCGCTATTGTATGTATGTGTGTGTGTGCTGCAGTTAGTCCTGCGGCACATTTCCGCTTAGCACGCCACTTCCGCATCCGTCGCATCCGAAGAAGCCATGCAACATTTTTAGCGTCCGTCTCCCTCTCTCTCTCTCTCTTTCGCTCAGACTCTCACGGTCGCGCGGCGTCTAGTTCCATGTCTAGGACTAGCTGCTGCTTTGCTGTCTGCAGGCCTCCAATTTATGCGCCTTTTATGGCCTGACTCGGGCCGTGCCTTTTTTCTTTGGGCACTTCGCTCGCACTTCGCCGTAATTCCAAGTCCAAGCATCCGCTTCCTGTTTAAGTGCAGGCGCACAAAACTTTTTCGCCTCCGCTACGCTTTTTGTCTAGTTGCGGTTTTTGGTAATAAATTCTTTTTTGCTCGCTCTGACTGCAGGGCACAGAGCCACGCCCACTTTTTGCTGAGCTTACAAGGTGTTTAAATTGTAGTTAATTTTGTTGCCACTTGAACGCATTGCCTTGCCCTAATCCTTTAAGCGTGCGCCACAGACAACTGCTAAGTCCACAAGCTTTTGTGCTCTCAACTGCAGGTTAAGCGCCTGACCATGGGTCTGCTGCGTCACAACGAGGAGTCGCGCCCACTAGTGGGCAACATAACGCCGCTAAGTGCGGCTGCATTGCAAGCCGAAATCAGCCAACCCATCTACTCCAATGGCTACATCAACGAGGATTCCTACATAGACAGCAAGTTTGGCGACTCCTGCCGGCAATCCCTGACAGCAATACCCATGCTCGACAACGTCAATCTCAATGACAACAGCGAGTTTAATCTCAAGAAGCGTTATCTGCGCGAAACCAGCAGCGGTAAGCTTAAGCCTAATGCAACTTTACAGCCAATTCAATATATTTTCATTGTCGCTCACACAGCCAACTCTAGTCCCAAGATCTTTGCGAACCGCCTGCGCGTAAACAACGCTGCTGCCCAGGCAGCGGCCAATTTGGCTGCAAATCAACGCAGCAGTAGCCTGGTCAGCACGCATTGCACCGAGGAAGAGTCGGATGCTGAGCTTAAGGATGCCGGCTGGTATCAAGCGGGCATCTCTCGCGACATTGCCGTTGAGGTGTTGCAAAACAAAAGTCCTGGCGCCTTTCTAGTGCGCAAGAGCAGCTCCAAGCCCGGCTGCTATGCGCTGTCCTTGCGTGTACCCTCGCCGCCAGGACCCAAGATAGCCAACTATATTATACTACGCTCCGCCCACGGCTATAAGATCAAGGTAAATTTATAAGCTACCCAATGTTAGACAAGTTGTCGAGCCACTTTTTTCATTTGCAGGGATTTCGCAAGGAGTTCTCCAGCTTGAAGGCGCTCATAACCCACCATTCTGTCATGCCGGAGCTGCTGCCCGTGCCGCTGGCCATGCCGCGACCTACCAACATGTCCAGCTCTCGACGCAATCTGGACGACTTTGATACGTACGATTCACTGCAGATGCTGCTCAAGTATCTGCGCGCTAAGAATCTGGAGACGGAGCAGTAGCATTAGCAATTCAATTAACTGACACTTTAAATTTTGCATTTCATTTGGGCAAGTGGGCAAAATAATTTTGCTAGCAATTCTCTAACAAAAATGTGATACTCTATAAAAAAAAACACACGCACACACACACACACATGCGCATACGCACACATACACTTACACAAATACTACTGCAAATGAAACGCCTAGCTGATAAACGGTGAAAATAATTATAGTTTAGTTCTTATTTACGACAAAGCAAAAATTGGCAAAAGCAAAAGCTTAGTGAGCAAAAGCAAGTCCCACTGTACTACTTTCAACTTACAATTAGTATTATAATTCAATGTCTTGCACAGCCTAGCAAACAAGTATATAATAATAAATATTAATTGAAAATTAAATTATATGCGCGTATATAAAAAGATTCTATGTTAAATGTTGTTGCTGCTACAATTGTTAAGCATAAATAAATGTACAACTTAAATTTAAAATAAATTACACAAAACAAACACAATTGCATATTTTAAATTAAGTTAATCAAAATATGTAAATAATACACACAAAACCCCAAATAAAATCGAATAAATAAAGTTGTTTAATTTATATATAAAAAAAAGAGAGCTTTAAATCATATTAAATTTCACATTATGCAAATAATTGTGTGTGCTGCAGCAGCTGCGCACAAAAAATTATTTTCTCACGTTAATTATATAAAGCGACACAATTTCGCAGGGAGCCACAATGGATTTTCATTTTGGTTTTCGATTTAAAACTTTATAGCCAGACTCTAATCGCCGTCATTATGCAATTTTAATTTGTGCAACTTTTTAAGCGAATCGCGCGTGCAGACAAAGCACAGCACAGCTAAAAATCAAAGTCTGACCAGCCAAGTAATCCCTTTTTTAATTGCAGCTTTTCCCACAGCGATCCCAGTCCCAATTCGTTCAAAGTTGTGGCAAATCTTGGCGCGGCAAAACTTTTACCAGCCAAAGGCAGTTTTTGCCTTTTTTTTTTGTTGGTTTTGGCGTGTCAAAGTGTTGTCTACTTTTCGCATTTGCTTTTATGTTGCTGAAACTTTTTGCTTTGTCGCAATTATTGGCCTCGCTACACGCGAATGCGTGCGTAAATACGAAATAGGAAAGCCAAACAAAACATTTGAATAACAGTTGACAAAAGAGAGAAGGCGGCCTAAAGTATTCATGAGACAGCACTTGGCAAAGTTTCAACTTATTTGTCAGTTATTTTAGCAAGGTGGGGGCTATACTAAGGGTAGGTAGGCGCAGCTGTCATTCACTTGCCTGTTTCTGACAATTTGCCAATAAATATTTAATAAGCCAAAGTGGCCGCGAGACAACAAACACAACAACCAAAACAACAACAATAACAAATGTTCAAAATCAATTACGTGGCTGTTTTCAACTTCAACTTGCATTGAGCTTCTTATAAATCATAAGTGGTTTATGTGCGTGTACTTTGCTTTATTTTCCCAGCACGAAAAGTTTTTTAATTTAACATTTTATGCCGCCCCGCCCCCGCAACCGACGGCGCCATTTACTTAATGAGCGCTACTTTTACAAATAAAGCGCTGCTCGATACCGAAAGCCATTGACACTGCTGCCGCGGCGTTCGAGGGTGCCTTTGGCCAATTGCAGCAGCGTCTTTCATATTTGTATTATTTACAAAAGTCTTTTCGCTTTTGCCTTTTGCGTTTTTCATTTGTCGCATTTCATTGTTTGTGCCGCAGACAACTCCACCCTGCCGCAGCTGCAGCTGCAGCTGAACAATGACAAAAATTATTGCTCGCTTATTTGCGCTGCGTTTTCTTCATTTGTCAGCTGCCGTCGCCTTTTGTTTGCTGCAGCTTCGAGCGCTAAAATTGCAAAAGATTTCGTTTTTTTCTACATTTTGAACTTTTTCATTAGCCTAATTAAAATTGTTGTCGCTTAGGGGTTGGCGCATTCTTTGCCAGTTTCAAGGACTGTCATTGTTAAACAAGTTTTTGTCGTTTATAACACATGGCGTATGCGCAATGGATACCGATGCCTGAAGCGAAGCACTCGCTGTTTGAAATTGTTTTTTTTGTTTTTTTTTTTTAATTTTATAAAATAAAAGCTGTTTTTTCGTGGATTTGTCAGCAATCAAATGTTTAGCAACATTTCAAAGACTGTCAGAAGTTTTTGGCCCAAGCAAAAGTTCGGCTACTGCGGCTCAAAACCACAGACCTGTAAAAATATAAAATGCGAAACTTTTTCAAGTCCAAAAAAGTTGAAGCGTCGCGACGCCTTCACTGACATTAAGGCGACAATTTCGAGTGCTTGTCATTAAAACTACAACAAAGGCGACAACAGAGTAGCTGCCAAAAAGAAATAATAAAAAAAATTATGCAAGCAAGTACAATAAAAAGCAACAGCCAAGAGTTTTTGTGAGCCGCATGTAAGGGAAGTTTAATTTTTTTTGTACTGTTTTTTGGCAAGGATACGCTTAAGTGGCAGTAACAGTTTTCATGCAAATATTGTCTGGGGAAATGTTGGGGCTGTCAAAAGAGCGCAAAATGCAAAGTGCAGAAATAAATGTGAGCGCCAAGGCTGCCAACAAAATGCTAATCTGGGCTTAAAGTGTGCGAGCCATGTTTAAGTGAGCCAGCGAAATTTGGTTCAATAGCAATATTCCCCAGCTGGCGCGCTCAATTACAAAGCTGCAACTGCAGCAGGACACAATTGGTATGCGCTGTGATTATGCCAGGACACCTCATTAATTTGCCAGGCTGCGGCAATAACAATAACGGCCATTTTGGCTCATTGACTGCCTGATTTTATGGCCCTCTGCACACTGCAGTCATCACAGCCAGCGGCGGCTGTCGTCTCATGTCCAAAACCAACATCAACATCAGCAGCAGCAGCAGACTCATTGAACCAACAGCCGTTTTGTGGTGCCTCCCACTCTTGAAACGCTGCTGCTGCAGCTGTGGCGTTGCCAAATATGTTTTTGTGGCATTTTTGGCCAATTGGCAAAGCTTGCCATAGCCTGGGGCCAATCGACTGCAGTAAAGTCAAATTCCCGCTCACGTCCACGTCCACGTCCACGACCATGTCCATGTCCATGCTGATTATGCCGCAGTGTTTGCCAGGCCGCCATGTTTGCCTAACCCAAATTGAGACTGCTATTGACCGAAATTCAACAATTTTCGAGTGATAAGGTAGCTACTCCAACCAATCTCATGCTCGCATTTCGCATTAACTTTCCAGAGCCAACTGCACTTGAAAGTTTCGCAAACACTTTGTCAGCCATTCAATCGAGCCCAGAGCCGAGCCGAGACCAAGGCACATTTCAAACAGAACATAAAACAATAGCAATACGCACGACAAAATGCACGAGTGCATTTCGTTGCTCTGGTCACTTGACGGAGCGAACGGCAAACGGGGTTGAAGCTGAAGTTGAAGTTGACACAATCGTTAAGAAGAATTATGCTGCTGGAGTGTGCAGCGTAATTGAAATTTTTCAACATGCAAATGAACTCATGAATCAGTTTGTATTAAAGACAGAAATTCAGAGCTGTTTATAATTGAAGAATTTCAAATCGTGCGCTTGCAATTTAGAAGCCTTACAGGCCATTAGAATTTATTAAAAATGTAATTCTTGCAAGACGTTCGAGACAAGGAATTGTCTGCCATTTAGAGTTATTTCCTTTTTTCGTTGGGCTTAGCGCTGGGCCATGAAATAATAAAAGAGGCGTAGTTTTTTATATTGTATAATAAGAAGTTGACATTCTTGTAATTCAAACTCAAAACGTTGCCACTTAACTTAACTTAACCAAACATTTGATGTTAACAGCTCGCATTCAAATATAACATTTTCTTTTAATCGAAGATACACAATTTTTACTGTAAGTTACAAATATTTCAAACTATACACATTCTAGAGCGAAAGATTCGTATGGACTTTATCTTAAAATTCGATGCATTGCGCGTCAGTTTTCTGAGCAACCTGGAGCTGAATTGTTTTGGTTTTTTAAAGACTTATATGAAAGTTGCGCTTTAAATTTTTGAAGTTGACTAGACTTTAAGTTTTTATTTTGAACTAGCAAGAAAAGCCATCAACTGGCAAGTATGCACATAATATATATGAAATGGAAGCATTTATCCATTTGCAGTCAGCAGTCAGATTGAACAATCTGTGCTCAGATCAAAGTTACACCTGAGTCCTCACTTAAATGGGTCTGCAGTGAGTGCAAAAAAGAATGAAACAAAACTGTGAACTATATTTAACATTTGCCGCCCACTCAAGCTTAGCATGTGTATGGGTATTAATGCACTGCAGTTGCTAATGCAACAACAGCAACAACAACAACAACGCTCCACAGCCATCAACATGTGGAGATTGGAGTAGGGAGTAAGAGCAAGCAAACAAAGGCAGGGCTAAAGCAACAGTAGCTGCCTTCTTAGCAGCCACATGCCCACACATACAACAGCACTGACATACTAATATAAAAAGAGCACACACACACATATACACACACATGCACACACATTTAAGGACAGGCATTCATTTTTTACTATTCGCTATTGTTGCAACTGCTTTTGTTACTAATGTTGTTGTTGCTGCTGTGCTTATTGTTGCCCTAACACACACACACACACACACACACACACACACACACACACACACACACACACACACACATATCAGTAGCCTGGCTTTTTGTTTAATTCGTTTTTCTATTGTTCACAGGCAAGAACTTTAGTCCAATGGCTCTGGTAACATTGTAATATGCATAAATGTGTTGCTTTCTTTATCTCTCTCTGTCTCTCTCTCGCGCCAACTCTTTTACTCTTTCGCTCGCTAGCCCAGCAGATTTTGCATATTACAAAGCATAAAAGCTGAAAGCGAGGACATTATTGAATATGCGCTGCTGCTGTTGTGTCCCATTGTTGCCCATACTGCGGGCCGAGTAGGCGTGGCAATCGACACAAAGGTGCGGCTTAGCACGCGCTTTGACCATTAAACATTTATGCGCAACTTTCACACATTCTCCCTTCCGCGCCATATTAAAGTTAAATTGACAATTTCGAATGCAAATGGCGAAGAAGGGTGCTGCCAACTCGGCTTAAAGAGCTAGCCAGACTGCCAACCTATGCTGACTGCAGCTCAGCGTAGCGCTTATTTATGTTTTGCTGGCGTTTGTTTGCCGCTTGGACTAATAAATTAGCGGCTTTACCTTTTGGCCCAAACAGCAAACCAATCGCAATTTATCGCCACAGCAAAGAAAGGCACGTACCATTTGAAAGGGGAAAGTGGGCAAGGAGGCGAAGCTAGGTGTGTGTTTTATATTTTCAAATGTGCTCACCTTATCGCCGGCTTAAGCGACACGCACACTAAGCGAGAATGAGAGACAGTACAGCATGTGCATGCGAATGTGTGGCCAAAACGACTGTCGAGGACGAGGACTTAGCAATAGTTGTCCCGACGCTTCTGACTAACGAGCCAACAATAAAAATGGCTCTGGCAATCGGCACATTGCGGTGGCAAGTTAAGGGGATTTGTGATTTTAAATTATAGTGGCGTATGCCGCACACATACGGATTTGGGAAAAATGAGAGCGTCTGCAGTACAATTGAAATTTAAGGTAAGCAAAATTCGAATTCTATTGGAATGAAATAGTTTCTAATTGCGCAAGTTGAATGGCAAAAGTTCAATAATTTCATTCTATTTAATAATTTCAATTAACTAGTCAATAAGGAGTATAGAATACCAAATGATTTTTAATCGATGCAAAGCAAAATGAAGTTCGTTTCGAGCTTCTGTCACGATCACTTGCAGTTCATATAAAGCTTGAGCATCTTCTCCACTCTTCTTCATCGCAGTTCGCTAAAGCAGTTTCCACATAGAAGAGCTCTTACGCTAGCAAATAAGATATAATCGTCCTCCATTGTCTTTAGGTTGAAACTTCAAAGTAGTCTGCAAGTCCTTTAAGGCTCATTTAACAGTGAAGCCGTAAGTTTTCTAATTATGCTGCTAATTTCTGGGGCATCTTTTAGAACTGGCACGCTCGGCACGCTGAGCTAAATTGAAAACCCCAGAGCAGTGGTGTGGGCAACAAGAAGCTCAAACAAAAGATGAATTTCGATTGCGTGCTTCTGGCGTGGGATAAGCGAACGGAAACGCTTGCCAAGATTTATCGTGCGTCCATTACAAGCGGAAATTAAGCGCGGCAGGTCGCCAAGCGACGCGAGAAAGGCGCTGCACAGGGGAACACGGCGAGGCGAGCGTGCATGAAAGCGTTTTCCCGGACTACTGGGCTGCCTTGGTCATAAAGCAACAGAACCGACAGCAGGCGGCGCACCTAAAATTCCAACTGACCAAACCAAAGCCATTGTTGCTCGCTGTGGCGCTCAAGCATGCCAGTCACGTGGCACGCAACGACAACTTGGGATTTGTTAAGTGGCGCCGCGTTTTGAGGTGCCAGCCACCCACAGTCCAGCACGCCCGTTACATTTTGTACATTTATATATTTTTGATTTCTCTCCTTTTATTTAGAGCAGCCTTTTTGTTCGCCTGTCACGTGTGCGGGACATTTTGCACATAACTTGTTTTTAACATTTATTGCCAACTTCCGCTTTGCATGTTTGACTCGGTTTTGTTTTTGCTCAGCCACCTTTCTGCTTAACGGCAGCTTGTAGAGTCCTTCGCCCCCACTTGGCACCTTATGGCAAACATCATTCAGGCATGGCTGATTCGATTTTCCGTTGTATACCTTGCTCTTAGTGATTGAAATCTCGCACATTTTTAAGTGAAAAAGCGCACACAGTAGTGCACTCAATCATTCGTCACGTGATCCATTTGCTTGGGCAGTGTGGCTTGCCTAGAATGAACACACATACATACGTATGTGTGTGTGTGTGTGTATTTGTATAAAAGATTACGTCACTGCCAGCAGCATTGCTGCTTGAATTGTCAATGGAGCAGTGGAAATGGAAATGAAGCTCGCTGGCTTTGTAAGCGATACGATAATAGCACGTAAGTGTTGTGAATGGGAAATCAATAGGAAAACAACTTTAAACAAAATGGCCAGCCTCTGGTCATAGAAATTTAAAACCAACAGCAAAACTTTTCTAATTTTCGCTTTATGAAAATTATCTGCTATCAAAAAAAAAAGAAAAAGTTAAATGCTCAATATGCCGAAAAGGAATTTTGGCCCTAACCATTAAGCTCTTGGGTATGGGTTTGGGCTTGGGCTTGGACGACAAATGCTGCAAAGCATAAAGAAAGCAAAAGCAAGTAGGAAAAAAATGATGTGGCAACAAAACGCCGTGAAAACTTTTCCATTAAGAAAATTAACTGAGATTAAGTGTGGAGCATGTTTTAACTGGGTAAAAGTTTTATTATTATTTTTTTTTCCTTGCTCCTTTTATCGGGGACATGCTGCTGGGAAATGAGCACAATTTCAAGGCATTTAAGCATTTGTCACACACAGACAACTTCACAGGCAGACTGCATGTTAGGCCGCAAGCCGGAAGTGAACCCTGTACGCCTTCACAATAACGGATGTCGAAGCGCCCAAGCCCAAAAAACTCTCACGCACACGCACGTTCGCTGAGCTGTGGGGTTTATTTGCTCCTTCCCATCCTGAGACTCCCATCCTTACTCACACTCACACACAACCATTGCTTGTTTGCCGCCGTCGATACTAATCTAATTTTATTGATATTGACACAATTTCTGCAGATTTCCGCATAAACATAAAAACAGTGACGATGGCGACCGGCAACGCGAGCAAAAAGCCGAAGCGCCGAAGCTTTCACGTAGCTTAGTCTAGTCAACAATAACGAAAAAGTTGAACAAATGAAAACAAATAAAAAGTGGCAAGAGCATGGCATAGAGAATAGATTGTGTGTAATGTAGAATCAAAAATAAAATCAGTTTATTTTAAAATATACGACTTTAAATTTCGTCTTCCTAATAGCAGTAGCAAGACAGTATCTTTAAATCTATCAACATTTATTGCTCTTAATGTAAACTTGTATGGCTCTGAGCAGCTGGGGATGTCATAGGCAGAAACCCATTCATTCTTTCTTATTCTAATTCAATAACCTAAGATTCAAATATGAAAACGAAGTAGCGTTGATCACTGAATCACAATTGCTTCCAGCCATACTAAAGACTGGAGACGGTGAGAACAAGTGCACTTAAGTTTTATTAAGTAGAGCTAAGAATTAATTCGACGATTTACCAAAACAAAAAACAATTCAAGATATTATTTTTAATAAGAATTTTAAGCTGAAAATATGTTAATCAATTAGAAAATATAAACAGATAAGGGAAAGACTTTTCAAATTTAAATAGGTTAATTCTGCGTATTCAAGAATCATTGATAAGATTGCCCCAATTGTTGATAAACATAAAACTAAACAAAATATAAATTTGCTTTTTCTATTAATAACAAACCTATTGCTTGCCAAGTAATTTTTTTGCAATAACGCAGACAATGAGCAGCAAAATATGCAATTAAATACAACCTTGCGTATACGTAATTAAGAGAGCAGCAGCTACGAGCCTTGGCTAAAGCTATTGAGTTAAAGTGGGGTGCTTTGTAAGTTGTAAGCGAAGGCCTGAGCAACTTAATCGCCAAAACGTGCAGCAATTACATGAGCCAGTGTAATTGTATGCCAAGCAGCTGTTGTTGCCCAGGCAAATTCAATTAACAATGAGCCTGACACGTGCCGGGCTATAAAAACAACAAACTACTTCAGTGAAGAGCCCACACACTCGAAGCAAAAGCGATGAGCAAGTCGTCGCTGAAACTGTATTGGCTGCTATTGTGTTTATTTACAAGTCAGGCGCAGGCGTGGCACGATGAGACCTATGCAGATGAGCCAGCTGCAGACGAGGAGCAACTGCTGGTGCAATTTCAACTGGGCTATGAGCAATGGGAGCGGCAGTGCGAGCCGTATGAAAAGCAAGCGGAGCCAGCGGTGAGCACGCGCATAGCTCGGGGTCAGTTAGCCGAGCCAGGCATGTTTCCCTTTCAAGCGGGTTTGCTGCTGCAGTTGCGCAACGGCAGCTACCGTCAGTGTGGTGGCTCGCTTATAAGCCTAAGCTTTGTGCTCACAGCGGCGCATTGCCTTAAAGATGTGGCCAGTGGTGTAGTTTACCTGGGCAGCAACAATTATGCAGTGGCCGCCACTGCTGCTGAGCGGTTCGAAGTGCAGACTCAGCAGTTTATTATTTATCCTGGATACTTGGGCTTTGGCGGCTATAACGATCTGGCGCTCATACAGTTGCCGAAACAGGCGCAGCGAACAGCTAAAGTGCAGCCGATTAGGCTGGCGCAGCGCTTTATGCGGCAGTCCTACCTGCAGGGTCAACTGGTGAGCAGCGCTGGTTGGGGCGCATTGGGGGATGGTAAGGCAGAGCGCCAGAGCTTGGAGCCTACAGCTGAGGATAACCTGCTGCACTATGTGGATGTGCAGGTGATGGAGCAGCAGCGTTGCATTTGCTATTTTCTGCCTGGTTTGGTTAGTGCGCATCGGCATATTTGCACTGATGGGCGTGGTGGGCGTGGCGCCTGTGATGGCGACTCGGGTGGCCCGCTTGTCTATCAGTGGCGCAATGTTAGCTATTTGATTGGACTAACCACATTTGGCACTGCGGAGGGCTGTGAGTTAAACGGTCCCACTGTCTACACGCGCCTAACTGCCTATTTGGAGTGGATTTCAGCTGAAATGGGCTTACACGTTCACTAAGGCAACAGTCAACCCAAATGCAATTAACGCCTAATTGTTGGCCATTAATTGCTTAACAATATAGCCAGCAGCAGCAGCAGGCACTCTGGTCCTGGCTATGACAATAAAACCAATTAGTTCAACACTAACATTGCTTTACTATGGCCTTTTATGGTCTCTTCTTTGCAGCCAAATTGTTGGCTATAAATAACAATCAACAAAGCCATAACAACAACAACAACAAGAGTTTATATTCAACAAATCGAATTTGCTGCTGTATTGAACTGTTGA
Source organism: Drosophila busckii (assembly GCF_011750605.1). Lineage (NCBI taxonomy): Eukaryota > Metazoa > Arthropoda > Insecta > Diptera > Drosophilidae > Drosophila > Drosophila busckii. The sequence goes on along the minus strand of NC_046606.1, from coordinate 17,396,259 downwards.
CTCCCAGCTTAAGTTCAAATTATCTTTATTTTATTTACTTTTTTTTGCGGTTTTGTGCATTTGTTAATCGCCTTCAATTGAGCGTTTTGAATTGCCAATTAACCGCAGTTTGACGTACGTTTATTATTGCGGCGGCAAACCACTGCTGCCACCCTCCGTTTACCACCCCTTGTCCAACCAAAAGCACCACTCAAAGTAGCGCAATCAAACGCCGTTGCCTTGATAAGCAAAAATGAGCGAGCAGCTCTTGTGATTGGAACAAACTGTGTCTGGAGCTTATTGATCACAGTGTGTACCAAAAATAAGTGCTCAATTATGTCAAAAATTAAATGTGCGATTTATTTACAAATCTTAGTAGGCTTCAATTTAATAAAGTCGCAGGTAATTTTTAAAATATTACACTAAAACATACAGAATAATTTCTCATTAAGTGGAACGTCTTTTATATAGAAAACAATAAGAAACTAAATAAATATAATTGTACAGAATTATTTCTAAGCCGATTGTAATGTAAACCTCCCTTTTAGAATTTGTTTCATAATTCAACAGTCTATAAGTTAGAGTCTTCTCTTATAATACCATACATAAATTCATCAAGCTTTGCTGCTGACATACGATTGCGAAATCTGTTAATTATTACGCCGTACTGAGTAAACAAATGAACTAAGATATCAGTAGAACAGTTAAATGCAGTTAAATCAAGACCAGGGATTGTGACTATTGATGATTTTGTAAATAAATAATATGGCGAATTTTTGTTATTAACTTTAATAAATATTATTAAATTATTAGTAAATTAATTAAATTGATAAGTTGTATATACTAATAAGCAATTCAGTATTTTGCAATACAATCGTTATCTTAAATTTGTATTATAAAAATAAAAAATAAGGAATGTTTGTACTATTTTTTATATAAATAATTATTTAAATAATACAAATTATAGTAACATGTATTTATTTAAACAAAAATGTTGCATGTATCCTGGTACAGTATACAAAATTAAAATATCTACATATTAATCTTTAAAGTCACTTGTTTGGCTTAATTTTCCTCCTAAGTCTGACTTGCTATCCCTGGTATAGGCACAACCACTAAGTTCTGGTATTATAGTGTTACCGGTATTAGAGTTTTGAGAATAGTTGGACGGAACCGCCCGCCTAACTGATTTATTGATAAGATACAATAGCTTAAAGTACGCGTACTTAAAAAAAAACTAAATATAGCGAGCTTTGTCTAGAAGAAAACATTGCCAAGCCGCAGCATGTCTCAAGTATCTCAACGATCTAAGAGTTTCATTGATAATTCAGCTATTTAGAAACTCAAGAAATAAATAAAAATAAAAGGTAAAAATTTCAATTGATAAATATCATAGCCCAGCTGCGAGCTATGTTTTTGCGTGAATACGTCTCACTGCCGATATCGGGGAAATCAGCTATAGCAATGTTCGAGCTTATTGCTGAAGAGATAAGACGACGCACGCTCCTATGCTTGACCACAACATGACGTGAGACGTCGCGAACCTATCTTATCAAGACGCTCTAACGCATTGGCACAGAACTATATTCTTGGTCAGATTTCTGTGTATATAAGGGCTGTAGTTGCCGGTCAGTCTCACAGTTGAGTGTTAAACAATCAACATGAAGTTCCTGATCATTCTTACCTTGGCCGTGGCCGCCTCTGCCTTCCCCGGCGAGCTGGTTCACCGCAACCGCGTCATGCCCGTGATGGAGGACAGCATTGAGGGTCGCATCACTGGTGGACAGTTTGCCAGCGTTGGCCAGTTCCCCTATCAAGTGGGTCTATCTCTGAAGGTAAGCGCCACCGGCTCTGCCTGGTGCGGTGGATCTTTGATTGGCAAGGAATGGGTTCTAACTGCTGCTCACTGTACCGATGGGTAAGTAAAAAAAACAACAAAAAAAAAAAACATTTTTCCCTATTAACCAATGCTGACTTCCAGTGTTCTGTCCGTGACTGTCTACTTGGGTGCCACCAAGCGCACATCCCCCGAGGTTAAGCACACCGTCGATAAGGCCAATATCATTATCCACTCCGGCTGGAACAGCAAGAATCTGAGGAACGATATCTCCCTGATCAAGATCCCCTCTGTTTCATTTAGCAGCAATATTCAAACTGTGAAGATTCCCGCTGTGGCCAGCTCCTACAGCACCTACGAAGGTGTGACTTGTGTCGCTTCAGGCTGGGGCAAGCAGAGCGACTCGGCTGCAGGCGTTGGCGCTAACTTGGCCTATGTCGATCTTGTTGTCATTTCAAACACGAAGTGCGCTCAAACTTATGGTACCTCCACTGTTACCGCCAGTAACGTTTGTGTTGCCACCCCCAATGGCCAATCCACCTGCAATGGCGATTCCGGCGGTCCATTGGTCGATAAGTCCAGCAAAGTCCAGATTGGTCTGACTTCTTTCGGTGCCGCTGCCGGCTGCGAAAAGGGCTACCCAGCTGCCTTCACCCGCTTGACCTCATATTTGGATTGGGTCAGCGCGCACACTGGCGTCAAATATTAAGCCACCCAAGGAACTTCTAAACTGCAATAATAAAAACGAAAATTTCATAAAAAAAAATTATGTGCCCCGTTTCTTAATACAAATGAATAGCAAATGGGCAACAAAAATGGGGGAAGCAAGCGCACATCGAAAGTTTAAATTGACATTAAACGACAATTGCAAATGTTTATAGGGAGGTGTGGCAAGAACAGCTGTTGCCACATGCGCCCCAGCACATAAGTTTTCATTAAAATTCATTAAATTCGCGTCGCGCAATAAAAGAAGAACTCAAAGAAAATGTCAACAAAATGAATAAGAACAACAACAAAGCTGTCGTCAGCAAGTGGGGGCGTGGCACAGTCCTGACAATATGTCAACATTTAAATTATTACAACAAATTTAAATAATGGCCAAAGTTTGTCGCTTTTACTTTTGCAGGGCCTGAGCAAAAGCGATTTAAGAGCCAAAAGTCTGCAAATTGTTAAATTTAAAACGCAATGAGAATTCATAGTACGAAATAAATACACAACTTTAGCAATTTCATGCAATATGCATAAGAGCGTATGTGTGTGTGTGTGTGTGTGTGTGTCACAACATGAATATGAAAAGAAAAACAGCGTGCAACAAAAGTATAGTGCTGGTGGCAGGAATAACTAGATATACGCATATGTGACTTGGCATATAAAAAGCATTTACTGCACAAAAGCCAAATCCAGCTGAGCTTGAAAGTGAGGAGCGGAGCGGAGTGTGGCCGCCTGACTGTGGTTAAATATCAACTACGCTATAGAGGACACTGCTGCTAAGTATCCTCTCGTGCTGATAAATGTTTGCATTGCGCAAATTTATGACAGCAGCAAAAAGTTTCGCTCGCATTTTGTGGCTTAGATATGGCAAAATATCACACACAAACAGTAGCAAAGGAAAAAGTTTGCGATTTCAGTGCTTTTTATGCTTTGCTTGCGGTCAGAGTTAGTTAAATGTCAAGTTGATGGGACTTTCTCTATTGGTCACTCATACGCCGCGTGCGTCTCGAAGCTAAATCTAATTGCATTTGCTGATTGCACAAAGTTGCATTTGGCAGTTGCCAAGACAAATTTGCAGGCAATTGAAATTGATTTTTGTTAGGCCAGTTGACTGACATTTGGGGTCAGTATGTTGTGCTGCTTTGTAGCAATAAATTATTTTGGTCTGTATGCTTGCCAAGCTAATAAAACCAATTTGGTTTCGTTATAAACTTGTTGGTTGCCACAGAGCCAAAATCAATTAACGAGCAGTCAAATCATCAATTCACACATACGTTTATGTGCGTGTGTTGCACAAAGTGTGTGTGAGAGGAAACTTTCTGACTAAAGAGACCAGCCAATGCTGGCTAATAAATCGCAGTAAACTCAAAGCAATCATCTTAATTAACGATTTTGTTTGGGTTTGAGAGCCCACTAGTCGGCTACATAATTAATTAAGTTGAGACAGCCAAAAAAGCCAATTTTGTGCGACTGCCATGTGTGGGAGTAAAGCGAAAACTGCATACCACGCACATTTGCACACACACACACATAAACACAGACAAGCACTTAAAATAGTTTATGTACATGAGCTATGCAAGGGGGGTTAAGTATACGCGCCGTAAAACGAAATAATTCGCCACTAATAATGACATTAAAGCAGCCATGAACTGCAACTTTAACTATTAACTATTTGATAAATCAGCTGCAATGACTAGGCGAAAGCAACTATGCTGAGTATGACCAAAAACTAAGTTTGTCTGGCTGCCATGACTTTTTGCTTGTGACACTTTGAGTGATGTTTGGGTAATTAACTACCACACAATTAGAGCAAGCAAGAGAGTGAGTATGAAAGAGAGAGGAAGAGGGAGAAAGCTTCAAGGCAGAGTGCCAGCAGCAGTTGCCCTCAAGCTCTTTGTATATTTAACGTCCTGTCACTTGCGCTGACAACCAAACACAGAAAGTGTTTCTAACAATCACACACACACACATGAACTCACACACACACACACACACACACATGCGCTGGCACTGAGTATCGCACACTTAATTCATTTAACTCAAACATTTTCATTTATTTATCGCATTATATCAACTTTACCCACAGTTGAAGCCATTGCCAACATTGCTTTGTGCTTTTCTTTTTTTTGGTAGCTAATGACTTCCTGCTTTTGCCAACGGGCTCAGCTTCCGGCCACACACACACACATGTGTGAGCACCCACATATACATATATACATGTACGTTTACAGCTCGCGGTGACTGTGCATCAAGCCCATTGACTCTGTTTCTGGCATGTTGCCCGGCTCGACACCATTATTTCTGGTAACAAGATAATTGTATAATGAAATCCAAACAACACTTTGGCTTGACTTGTCTCTCTCTCTCTCTCTCTCCTGCCCGTCAACCACTTGAACTTCTACAACAATGCCTTGACGGCACAAAAGTTCGCGTTACTCACACAAAGACAAAGAATTTTCTTGCGTTTGGTTTTGATTTGGGGTTTTTGTGCTCTTTCTGCTGATGTTGACTGATTGAGTGTTTTGGGGCCTGTTCGCAAAGTTGCCTTTGCTCTGGCTCTGTAATTGTTGTGGCTGTTAGAGCCAAAAAAAAAAAAAATGTCTTATATTGTCTGAGCACTGCTCGCTTTTTTCTTTGCATGCTTAATGTGTCCTGTCATGCTGTCATTTGAGTAACTTCTTTTATTCTGCTTCTTGATATTTAACAATTGACGCACAGCAAAGAAGTGAAACCTTGCTGAAATCAATTATGTAAAGATCAACTAAGCAAACAGTTTTAAAAGCGGGGCTAGTAGTATTTATATAGTTTAAGATCCTCGGTATTTTTATTAAAGTAGTTTTTAATCGCAATAGTAAATTGTTGGTAGGAAACCATATGCAATGCCATTAACCTGTCAAATGGCAGACATTACTCAAAGGAAAAAAACCCGAAAAGTAAAACAAAGCATAGAAAATAATGCTCTGAACTCTTCTTACATGGCAGAAAATAAAGACATAAAGCAAACAAATGCCTCAACAGGCAAACTGATGCTGTGTGTGTGTGTGTGTGAGGTAGATGAATGCTATCCTGTCAGCCTGAGTTGACTGGCATTCGAGTAGCTTTTAGTGCGTTCAAGCAGAAAAATATATAGGAAACAATAAACCGAAATTACAAACACAACACAAAAGGCAACAAGAACACACACACACACACACACATACATACAACACAACGAGCAAGGCAAGCAGGAAAAATATTGGCAAACAAAATACTCATAAGCCATAAAGCATTTGCCTTGACGCAGCTGCAAAACAACAAAAATAACAACAAAAGAGAAAATCAAACAAAAAATGTATATTTGCATGCTAAAATTTGATGAGTAGTTGTATTTTATTTTACGAGGCAGGCAGTATATTTTAAAAATATTTGTTGCCAAGCAAAAAAGCCAAAGCAAAAGTGATACATTAATGCACCGTGCGAAAAAATATATTTGAATGAATTATTTTATATGGACCTTTTTTAGCTGACAAAAATTCAATTTGAAAAATATTAATTCTGTCTGCCTAAATTTTAACAAAACAAACACGTACACAGACGTATATTTTAATATTTAATATTGTATATTAGCTATTTGCACACTGTCTGCCAGCAATGCGAATGCACAAAAGCCAAACCAGAGACAAGAACTAACAAAGGCTGCCATATACATACATACATATACATATACATATGTATATATATGTATGCAATACCAGCAGCTCTAACAAATAAAATATAATATTGCAAGCAAATAGAAAGCAGCACAAACAGTGGCATTGATACGCTCCGTCGTGTAAGCTGCCAAGTGTCTCCGGCTTGTGGCACACGCACGCGTCTGCACTTCTCTGTGCACGTATTTGTCTCCCAACCCAGCTGAGCAGCCAGCGATGCGAGCAAATCCCTCAATTTTCGCATAGCAATGCCAAGGCGCAACAAAATCCAATTGTTGAGTAGACTAAAAAGCCAGAAACACAATAAAAACGAGGCATAGTCAAAGCTATCGAAAGGGATTTGTTGTCGCTGCCAGGCATTTTTTATATTTGAATATATATTTATTTATATAAGCCAAGGCATCTTTTCATATGTAAAAAGCCAATGACGGCAAAAAAAAATTAAGGCAAACATTTGCTGTGCCCAGGCATATATCAATATGTATATTGATATGCTGAGCCTGCAGCATCAAAATTAATGGCACTAGTGTCTTAGATACAGATAGGGTCACAGCAGGGCGTATGTGTAACTGCTGCATGGTCAGCTTGTCCTCGAAAAGTCCATAAAGCGCTGCAGCTGCGCCCATAAAACTTTTTCAATGCGACGCGCATTAAAAACCGAGTTGAAAATTGCATTCGCACAACTTTGACCAGACTAAGATGTGCACACATGTACTTTGTACTAACTTCAGATACAATTAGTATGTGTGCGTGGTCGTGAGTGTGTGTGTGTGTGTGCGTTTAAATCATGTGCGACAACAAATTGCTGTTGAAAAGTTTTAAAAATGCATTTGCTGCAGCAGTGAAGACAACGACAATATCTTGAGTAGCAGGCGCTGTCAGGACAGACACATTACCCATACGCCCGGTAAGCAATGATTAATGAGCCGTCTGCCGTTGACAAGCTGTAGCAGAAGGCGTTTGTCGAAAATTTTGAATTATCGCCGGAAATGGAACTAGCTATTCAAGTGGCAATGTGATAAGTCATCAACGAATGCTCGACAGGTCAGCTGGCCCAGACAGTTGTCATTAATTCTTGGACGGCAAAGCAGCTGCTGTTGCTGTAGTCCCGCTGACCACAGCCAGAACATTTCATTTCATGACAATTTAACGCAACTATGCCAAGCTCGCCACGACCACTTGGCCAGCAACAACGAGAGGCAGGCCAACAAATAAATGTAATGGAAATACAACAAAAAAAACATACACACACAAGCAGCAGGAGAAGAAGGCAGCCAAAAAAAAAATACAGCTGAGAGTGGCATGTTGTGTACGGGACAGCGTAATCGATGCGACTCGCATTAGGTCCGACTTGGGTCTGGGTGTGGGTCTGAGCTCGTACTGCTGCTGGACTTGGACTTGTAGCAGCCAGTGACCAGCATGTCGAGTGCTGCTTTTTATCGTGTGCTGCTTCGTTTATCATTTGTTGTTCACTTGTCGAAATTTTATTGCTGCAATCTTGTTTGTCGTCGTCAAAGGAGCCCGCTGCTCTGGGACACTTGCCCCGCCTCGCAATCGTATACACATATATATATCAACTTGAGCGTCAGACTGCTAACGGACATTGTTGTCAGTGCTGGCTAAAGGATATGCGCCTAATAAGCGTTGTATATGTGCTTGTAAGCGCATTACGTATACGTATATTATAACGCAAGTTGCTGCCACTTGAAACTAAAACTAAAAGTCTACAATTTATTTGGTCACTTTAAGTTGGCAAAATTGTTGCAGTTTGAAAAGTGAGTTGACTATTTGAATTTAGGCAGCTCACGCACACAAATCGAGCAGCAGAATATGCGTGTAATGTGCTTGGCATTTATGAGCCTGTTCGAAAACTACATGTGTCAGCAGCAAAAGGCCATGAATTGTCTTTATGTGCTTATGCTTAGCTTGTCCAACCGACTCTCTTTCCCTTTTGCAGGTCTGTGTCTTAAGGCGGTCAGTTGATTTGTTTGCATGCTTAGCACGTAACGCGATTTGATTTCAATTTTCCAGATTCCAAACTGTCCAGTGCCTAGCCATTTGTTTTTATGTAATGATTTGGCAACATTGCGTATACGCAACATGACGTGTGCTAATCGCTGGGAAAATCCTACACTCTACGATCACTCGAGCGATTAGAATAAACACAACAGCGTACATCAGCTTATTTTATTAAATAAATATAAATATAATAGTAGCGCGCTATTTATTTAATTCTAATCAATTTGACGGCACTTGAACCCTTTGGCATTTAACAAAAATATTTACACTGATATGGTGTTGGGAAAAGCCAAGAAATACGTCAGCCTATTTATCTAATTTGATAACAAACAAATAATTGAATTTGACAATTTCAACCTAAAATGCGTTTCATTCATTTATCCCTTGCCTGATGTAATGCGTTTTGCAGCTAACAATTGATTCAATCGATTGTCGTCATAAAAATATACTCGAGTCTATCAATCAAGTGCGTCTTTATAGTAGATGCTTCACTTCTTGAGTGCGTTTAATTGTTGGCTCGTGCACAATCAAAACAGTCTGATATATAGAAACAATAGAAATATATAATCATAGATAACGCCTTTTCTTTATTTATGCAGAATATTTAATAAACGACGCGTCAGCAAGTCTACACTGCACAACAAATTAGCTAAACGAGAAGCAATTTCATTTTATTCATGTAAAAAAATATAAAAGTAAAAAAATGTAATGTGAAACAAATGTAAAATAAATTCATATTTTGTTATGTTTATGAATTGACTTTGATCATATTCTGCTAGTGTACTCCGAAGGGGTTCGGTAAACAGACTCCTTCAAATCAAATGCTCCGACAGATAAAGCAATGGTTTGGTCGCTGATAACGGGGCCTTACACTTGATATAAAAAGAGCTTAGGTTCACTGGAAGGGCATTCGTTAAACGACGATCAACATGAAATTGTTTGTAGTGCTTGCTCTGGCTATTGCCTCCGTCTCTGCTGGCGTCTTGCCACAGGGTGCTCCCATGCATCCTCGTGACTTGCCGGCCACGGCCTCAATTGAGGGTCGTATCACCAACGGTAAGACCGCTCATGAGGGTCAGTTCCCCTACCAGGTGGGACTCAGCTTCTCTAGCTCCAGCGGCAGCTGGTGGTGCGGTGGCTCCCTCATTGACCACCAGTGGGTGCTGACTGCTGCCCACTGCACCAGCGGGTAAGCATTAAATAGTGCAGAATCCTTCAGAGCTCGCACTCACAATTGTATTTCCCCACAGTGCTTCAGCTGTGACCATGTACTTTGGCGCCACCAAGCGCACCAGCGCTAAGGTCATTCACTCCGTGCAAGCCTTCAACTTCATCCAGCATGCCGGCTACAACTCCGCTGTGCTGAGGAACGACATCTCCCTGATCAAGACTGTCCATGTGAGCTACTCCGCTGATGTTAGAAACGTTGAACTGCCCTCTTTGGCCAGTAGCTACAGCACTTATGATAACCAGAAGGCAATTGCTTCCGGCTGGGGCAAGACTTCCGATTCAGCTGCCGGTGTGGCCAGCACTCTGCAGTATGACACCTTCACCGTTGTATCTGTCGCCACTTGCCAGAGCACTTATGGATCCCTGGTCGCAACCTCCAAGGTTATTTGCATTGCCACTCCCAACAAGACTTCTACCTGCAATGGCGACTCTGGCGGCCCATTGGTGCTGATCAGCGACAATAAGCTTATTGGTGTCACCTCGTTTGTCTCCAGCGCTGGCTGTGAGTCTGGTGCTCCTGCTGGTTTTACCCGCGTTACCAGCTACTTGGACTGGATCAACGCCAACTCTGGCGTTTCCTACTAAACGCGCTACCATTGAAAGACCGCATATATTCCAAATGAATTGATTACACAAATTATTGCACTAAAATTTAATAATTTTATTATTTCATTACAATTACTATACAGTTAAAAAGACAATTCTAAAACATGGACACATAAGTTAGCGATAGCATTAAAAGCAAGTTTGCCTATCTTGAAGCACAGGGTGATAGCTCATGTATTCAAAACTGTAATGATTTATTTTTTGACATCTCGATACTGAACAAAAAGTGAGGGACTTGATTAAGAATTAAATTTTTGATAATATCTCTATCTTTCTCTTTTGCTCTCTCTCTCTCTGTCTCTCTCTCATTCTCTCTCTATATTCTATCTTTTCTCTCTCTCTCTCTATCTCTCTGTTTCTCTCTTATACATATATATATTACTTACGTGACCTTCAAACGAAAGCGAGAACTACGATGGCACTAATCGAATTCAATAGCTTTTATCGTCAACGATTATTGGGCCTCTGACCAATTTTTTCAATATAACAAGTGGGACAGGTATAAAGTGGCGCCACCAACATTTAAAACACTTTTGACTAGGGTATCGCAACAAACACACTCATGCACTCACAAACACATACACACAAAACAGCTCACGCTTCACAGCTCGTTTTCGCTGTAGCGTCAACAGCGACGCCGCCGCGCGTCGGCAGCGACGTTTGTTTGGCGCGTCAGCAAGTGCACAACGCTGTCTATATTGAAAATTGAAATGTGAATAATTCCTAAGGTTTTTATCCGATCGATTTGAAATTTTCACAATCGGTCGAAAACATGACTAGGCAATTTTGTGATTTATTTCATCTTTTTAAAGATTATTTGTTTACTGCCTTATAATTCGTTTTTTCGATATTGCGTGGAAGGGGGCGGGTGGGGAATAAAAAAAAAATAAAAATAAAAGGTAGTGTCGTGTAGCACCACATACCAAATTGTGCTCTGCTTTGTAGTTGCTGAGGATACACGCACTCATACGAGCGGGACGGACGGAACATAGCTATTATTCGCACTCAGAACTCGTCGAGCTGATCAAAATATATTATACTTATGGTCTGTCAACGCCTGCCTCTCCCTGTTACATACATCCTTGAGCAACTTCATATACCCTTTTTTTTTTTACAAAATGTCAAAGTGAATACAATGGTAATGGCCTATGTGAGCAAATTATTTCCGATGGGGTACTTCCTAAGTTTCCCAATTAAACGCAAAGCTTCAAATCAAGTGGTGTTATAAATATAAATCAGAGCTTATCATTGAAGTGTGGCACGTCCGCAATCCAGTTCATTCTATGAATACGGCACAATCTTAGCAAAGATAATACTGGGTGCTGATTATTTTTGTGAACCAAACTAATATTTTATTAAAGATATATAAATTTTGATTAGACTTAAGTTTTATATAAAAAGGGTTCATGGTTAGTGGAGTATTATTCGTTTTAACGGCAAGCAATAGACATGAAGGTGTTCGTAGTGCTCGCTCTGGCTATAGCAGCTGTTTCCGCTGGCGTTATGCCAATGGAAGAGGCTGTACATCCCCGTGACATGCCCGCGTCCGATTCCATCGAAGGACGCATCACGAACGGCCAACAGGCTAGGGAAGGACAGTTCCCATATCAGGCTGGACTCAGCTTCTCCAGCTCCAGTGGCAGCTGGTGGTGCGGTGGTTCCATCATTAGCAACCAATGGATTCTGACTGCTGCTCATTGCACACACGGGTAAGCGTTTAACATCAAGCGAGTTACCAAGATCTACAATTATTTGAAAATTCTTCCAGCTCCTCATCCGTGAAAGCCTATTTGGGCGCCACTCATCGCACCAGTGCCAAGGTTGTCCACACTGTTTCCAGCTCAAACTATATTCAGCATACCAGCTACAACCCATCTACTTTGAATAATGACATTTCGCTGATCAAGATTCCAGCTCTGTCTTTCACTTCCTACGTCAACAAGGTTGTGTTGCCCGCTATCGCTAGCTCATACAGTACCTATGACAATCAGCAGGTTGTTGCATCTGGCTGGGGCAAGATTTCCGATAATGCTGCTGGTGTTACCAACAATCTGATGTACCAATACTTCAATGTAGTCTCCGTGGCTACATGCCAATCTGTTTATGGTAGTAAGACCGCGACCCCCAATGTTATTTGCATTGCTACTCCTAACAAGCAATCCACCTGCCAAGGTGATTCCGGCGGTCCATTAGTGCTCACCAGCAACACCAGACTGGTGGGTGTCACCTCCTTCGTTGCCGGCACTGGCTGCGAGTCTGGCAAGCCAGCTGGCTTCACCCGCGTTACCAGCTACTTGGACTGGATCAAGACCAACTGTGGCGTTTACTACTAAACACTTTCAATAAATCGCAAAATACCAAAATTATATTGTTTTCTTTTTTATACACTTTGACATTTTTGTTAAAAAATGGAAAAAGATATAATGAAGTTGTGCAAATGTATGTATCAGGGAGAAGGAGTATATATATTCTTGATCAGCAAGGCAAACTGAGTCGATATAGCCATGTCCGTCTATCTGTCTGAATGGTTGAGCGACTGTTTCTCAGCAACTATAAGAGCTAGAGCAACCAAATTTTGTATAAAGGGGCTCCTATATCCAAACCCCAAGGCTTTACTTTAAATATTTCCTCCCCACCTCTACCACAAATACGATATTAAGCAATAAAAAAAATATTTAAAAATCACAAAAACGTTTGGAAAATTTCAGGTTAATAAGTTAGGAGTTATTCACATTCTAATTTCAATATACATAGAAATATAAAAGTTGGCTGTGCCCAACTTTAATTTTTATTATTTAAAACACATTCATTTTTACGTACTAGCTAATAAATTGATCAGCTTTTATTTATTTTCTAATAGAAAATACCAGTATGCTCTTTAATCCAGTGTACATAGCTAGTAAGACGTACCAAGCCTTTTGGTGCACCAGACAAACAGCCAGCCGAAGAGCCAAAGGAGATAATGCCGACCTGAACATTTCCATTGCTTAACACCAAAGGTCCGCCAGAATCACCTTTGCAAGAGTTTTTCAAATCTGTCGATGGCAAGCAGATGTGGTGTTCAGTAAACGATTTGTAATAGCTCTTGCAAATGGAATTTGATCTGATAGTCACGTCCACATAGTTAAGATATTGACTAACACCGCTGGTGTCAGAACTTTTACCCCAGCCGGATACTATAGCCTCATAGTTCTCGTAGCTATTACAATCCGTTAAAGTTGGCAGCTCAATCTTATTAATAAGTGCATCAAACTCCACATAAGGTGTTGGTATCAAAGCTATATCACCATTTTCATGTTAGATTATTTCGTCTGCACTAACGATATGGCTGATATTCGCTACTCAATGTTTCCATAATAGATCGTCACATATTGTGCATTATCAATGCAATGCTTTGCAGTCATAACCCAAGTATGTCCAATAACAGAGCCGCCACACCAAGCATTACCATTTGGTCTCCTTACGGTCAAACCAACTATATATGGAATTTCACCCTCGACAGCTGGGTATCCGTTAGCTATACGTTCGTAGCCAGTATTACCTGTGGATACATCCTGCCAAGGCACTTGATTCTCCAATGCTGTGGTTACAGCCAAGACCACCACGAAAATTGCTATCACCCTCATTAATGTGCCCACTGTTGTCAGATGATTAAAAAAATCTTTAGGGAAAGCGTTGCTTTTATACCCAACTGATACTGTCAAAAAAAATATTATTTACAATTGTATTAAGATATATGTATAGGTTTGTTAGCCTCCAAAAGTTAGAGTGGCAATAAATATTTCAACAACGCAAGACAGTGAAGTATCCAGTGCCCATTATTAGGTAAATTCAGGCAGTTTTCATAAGTTTGTAGGCGGGTTTATTTAACAAATTTTCATTTTTTGAAATTATTTCATTTTTTCCAACAAATAATACAATTTTCTAATAATATATTTGGGAATGTAATTAAGAGTATGGAGCGATGCGCTCGAGTAATATTTTACCTATTTGGTATTCAATGTATAGGCCTGTAGGTTTGTAGGAACTGGAATCGAACGTGTTCCTAGCGTCGTCAGTGATGGAAAGGGATGAATGGTTACCGAATGTCAGTAAATGACAGCTAAGCAACGTGAAGTTGGCTTTAGCGAGACACGGTGCAACCGGCCTCTTTCCTGTTGTGCGGTCGGTCGAGTAAGACGTGCGGAAATTCGTTTCGCTTTACCAAACAAGAATAAATAAGTTAATATGGCCGCATCGGAAAATAACGATATTATTTTGGGAGACGCTCAGTCTCCGACATATATTTCCAACGAGACAATGATCCCAACAAATTGAAAGACTGCTATGAATGCATGAATATAACACAGAATTAAAGCAAAGGGTTAAGATCCCCACCCCTCAATTAAAGAAGTATATGGCATACTTCTAGACCTGAAGAAATTTCTTCTTATTAAAAGCAGACTGTTTGTTCATTACTTCGCTCGTTATCTTATACCACAATTATTATAGCAGAGTATAGATATTGAAAAGATTAGTCTTTGGTAATAGGCAATGCTACGTGGTTACGCATCAAATCGAGGAGGTTAGCGACACGCCGGAAGCCTAAGGAATGACCAAATTGACAATCCGCTCCTGACAACACAACCACAGGTAGTTTGGTGTATGCTAGTGAACACTAATGAACTGCCAAAATTACTTTGGCAGGTGGATTTCTGTTCCATTAGTGTTCACCTTTGGGTGTCACCCTAACAACAACTGTTATATTATCTAATGCATTTTGTGCTTCACACACTCATTCTTAAGCAAGCTGCGCTTGCCTTAATCATTGTCAAATCTTATTTTAGTATTGTAAGAGAAGTGAAATAAATCGGTCACGTACACTTGACAACTCGTGTTGTAAATATCACCGCCCACCCTTAAACAATTTCATGCTAGGCAGGAAAACGCTCCTGATACTACAATTATTAAATATAAACTTAAAATAGCAATATATTAACTAATGTGTTCTCTGTGGAATCGTCACTTATTTGGTTCCGCATAATAAGTCACTGGTACTTTATGGTCCACTACATACATAGGTATGTATGTACAGAAGCTCTGTACCTAATCTGCGCACCGCCGAGACACCGGAAAATATAAAAGCAAAAAAAAACATATACGCTTTACATACATAAGTGTATATACATATATGCATTTAAAATTCGTTTGACTGTACTTCGCAATGGTACAGTACCAAACTCAAAACTTACGGTTCTATCAAGCCCTCGCTTACTAGTTCCTCTTTCGCTCATCATTCGTGCTCTCAGCAGCTATACCTCTCTCGCTCGCGCTCATAAGCGCTGCATTCGTTCGTCGCTTCGCACAGCTTTAGCTCTCTCGCTGAGCTGCATCTTAACGCTCTCACGCAACTGTAAATTGGCACTCATTCGCTTTTGGAAATTTTTTCTGCACATCGCAGCCGCGTGCGCATTACTAAGTTAATTGTTGGCATCGAAACTACTACAAGAAAAATGAGTTTAGAAGAACTCAAATTACAACGCACTAATATTCGGCGCAATATTAGTCGCATTAAAGGTGTTGTTGACCCCAGGCAAAGGGAAGACAAACACCCGCCATCAGCTGCAGAATTAAATTGTAGACTAGGAATACTGGAGGCTTATTTTAAACAAATAATGTTTGTGCAAACTGAAATTGAAAAGGAACACCCAACCGATATGGCACGTGATAGACCAACAAAGCTGTTTATCAGGCATTGAAAAATTCAATCAACTAATTTGCTGCTTAAGAGGAGCCGCCCTAGAAACTGTTAAAGCGTTTCAGGTGACGTCAGAAAACTATCCCAAGGCATTAGAACGCTTGCGTCAACGCTACGACAATCCGACATTGGTTTTCTTAGACAACATATCATCTTTAATATGGTTGCCACGCATCTCAAAACCAAGCAGCATACAGCTACGTAGTTTGATAGACAACTCAACAGCACTATTCAACTCTTTAAAATCGTTGGGCAGCGAAGCCCAAATTGCACAAGCCATGCTCATTGCCACGGTTATGGAAAAAATGGATATGGAAACTAGGCGCAAGTGGAATGAGTCATTGGATTTTTCTACAATACCTTCGTGGGACCAGTGCGTGCACTTGGTCGAAAGGCACTGTCAATATCTTGAGTCACTTGGCAAGAGTGAGTTGTCAGACCTCCGTCTCACAACCGCTACAACCCAACGTAATCAGCCAACACTTCGATCAAAACTATCATTTAATTGTTCAACTCAAGCATGTACAATATGCTCCAGTGTTGACCATCGCGCAATCCGTTGCAATCAATTTAAGGAAATGCAAGTTACCCAGCGCTACGACACAGCTAAAAGGCTGGCTCTCTGCCTTAATTGTCTGGGCAAGGGCCATCAGGCAAGCAAATGCCCATCTACCAATAGATGTCGGGTTTGCTCTCGCAATCATCATTCGTTACTGCACAGGGACACAAATGACTACAAGCCACTGCCATTGCCACCAGTAACTTCACTAAGCCATGGGCAAGCACCCCCTAACGAAGCGATCACACATACACACATGAACAGCTCACCTGATCAAGTAATCTTGGCCACCGCTATCGTTTATGTAAAGGATTCGGCTGGGAACTACAGGATTGGTCGCGCGCTACTGGACTCATGTTCACAAGTTAATTTTATGTCAGAACAGTTCGCACATTCACTTCGCTTACCCAGGACAACCAGCAACATAAGAATTAAAAGCATTGGAGAGTCACAAGCACGCATTAAGTTCAGTGCTACAGCATATATTAAATCACGTCTGGATAATTTTGAGATGCCGCTCGACTTTTGCGTGACCTCACACATTGCATATCAACCGGATGCAGACATTGATATAACTTCTTGGAATTTACCTGACAACACGCCACTAGCAGACGAGAAATTCAATAAAACACGTCACATTGATATTCTCATTGGTACCGAAATATTTTTTGAAATTCTGGCAGTTGGACAGATCAAGCTAGGCCCCCAGCTACCCACACTTCAAAAAACATTGTTTGGCTGGATCGTATCTGGACGATATGAGCATACAGAAAATAAAGCTCATTGCTTTTCATGGTCAGTGGAAGAATCAATTAATCACAACCTTGAAAAACTTTGGAGTCTTGAGGAAGTACAAAAACCAGCAAACTCTTTTACTCCTGAGCAACTTCAATGTGAGCAATTGTTTACGCAAACAGTGAGACAGCAAGCCGATGGTAGAATTATCGTACAACTACCATTTAAAGAAGATTCAAAAAATTTGGGCAACTCTTATGCAGTCGCTAAACAAAGATTTGAAGCTTTAGAACGCCGCTTAGCTTTAGAAAATTTCAATACATCCTTTGGAGAGCTACGCCACATGATTCCTTGCGTACATACGAATTAAATACAGTAACGTATGGAACCGCCCCAGCGCCATATCTCGCCATACGCAGCATGACGCACCTGGCTGAACTCTATGCCCACATGGGCAACCTTGGCGCACAGGCCATGAAATCATCCTTTTACGTGGACGACTTTCTCAGTGGACACGAGACGGAAGAAGGACTTCAAAGGCTTAAGACTGAAGTCATTGCAATACTCGGCAAGGGGAAATTTGAGTTAGCAAAGTGGCACTCAAATCATCCAGCCTTCATCTGCGACAGTACCCTTAAGAACATAAACCTGAAGGATGACGCAGTTACCAGTACACTTGGTTTAAATTGGAATCAGCGTCAAAATGTTTTTCTGTTTGCGTTTAAGCCTAAACGCACCTTCAACGTTATCACCAAGAGGACAATGTTATCACTGGCATCATCATTATTTGACCCCTTAGGACTGGTAACGCCAGTTATTATAACCGCCAAGATAATTCTACAAGAGCTTTGGTTACTAAAGCTGCAGTGGGACGAAACTTTACCGCAAGTACTTTGCCAAGCATGGGCAACATTTATTTCATCACTTCCGCTTATTGAATCAATTACCGTACCACGCTATTGTTTACAGCCCAACAAGCAACAGTTACAATTGCATGGATTTTGTGATGCGTCAATTCGAGCCTATGGTTGCTGCATATACGCAAGAACAGTAGCGGGAACCGGCATCGTCACCTCTCATCTAATTACGTCAAAATCAAGAGTAGCACCAACAAAAAAGCTCTCCCCTTCCGAAGTTGGAATTAGCAGCTGCTCATCTATTGGCGCAACTTTACGCTAAAATTAAGGAAATATTTGCGGCACAAGACACATATTTATGGAGTGACTCACAAGTAGTCCTACACTGGATTAAGCAACACTCTGCGACATTGTCTACATTCGTTGGAAATCGGGTCTCGGACATACAGGAATATACAAGCAACTGTCATTGGAGGCACGTCCCAACAAAACAAAATCCAGCTGACTTGGTGTCACGAGGATGCACGCCACTCGAACTGCAAAATTCAATTTGGTTTTCGGGGCCGGCATTCTTGACTCAAGCTCCAGATATTTGGCCAAGAGATGCACTAGAGATGCGCAACCTGGATATGGAAATAGTGCAACTGGAGAGACGCAAGGCCGTATTCACAGTAACAGCCAGTAGTAACCACTTGCTTGATAGACTACACAACATAAGCTCTCATCGACGTTGTATACTTATTGTCTGTTGGATGATGCGCTTCGCAAGTACATCAAGAAACTTAGTCAAGCATGCGTCTCTAACACCAACACCCCAAGAGCTACAACGAGCATTCCACTGCATCATTTGGAACCTTCAAGAAAAACTTGCAGAAGACGATCTTTGAACAAAAATCGACCCATATCAAGCTCTCTACGATTTCTTAACCCGTTTTTGCAGCTGACTGATGGATTTATGCTTTTGAAGGTTGGCGGCCGCCTCGAACTGGCAACGTTACCTGAGACTCAAAAGCACCCCATACTTTTGCCTGGCAAGGATGAATTTGTGCAGCGCTATTTGCAGTTTCTACACAAGCAACACTACCACGCAGGCGCAAGGCGCTTGTGTCTTGTTGCAGGCTAGCATTCTGAGCTCCTCAAATCGACTAGAGATGGGCCGCAACTATTGAGCAGAAATGGTCACGTGTACGCGTACAAGCCTAAACTAAAGGACCAGTAGCGGGGGGCATACTACCCGTACGAAGGCTAACAGATCAGACTTTTGCACCGTGGTGGAGATCTCGAGTTCTGCGGTTCCGGGTCAAACAATATACTCCGCTTTCGTGAGCAGACCTCCAAATAATTACATCTTCGTATGCTTCAGCACTAAGGCCGTACATATAGAGGTTGTATCAGATTTGTCCACAGACTCATTTCTGGCTGCCCTAAGACGTATGGTTGCTCGTCGTGGTCTACCTGTTAACATATTTTGCGACAACGCCACCAATTTTGCTGGAGCAAGCAACCAATTGAATAGTCTACGAGCTTTTTTCTTTACCAAGGAAAATCAAAACTCAGTTGTGAGTTTTTGCGCTAATGAATTTATTAATTTTCGTTTTATACCCCCTAGGGCTCCACATTTTGGCGGCCTCTGGGAGGCAGCTGTTAAGAGTGCCAAGGGACTCATGAACCGAAGCCTGATGAACACACGTTTGACATTCGAAGAACTTACTACTGTTACTACCGAAGTAGAAGCAATTTTGAACTCCCGTCCCTTGACGCCGCTTTCATCTGACCCTAGCGACATGGCTGCGCTTACACCAGGTCACTTTCTCACTGGAGACTCGCTTCGTGCTCTGCCAGAACTTCCCATCAATGAAGAAAAAATTGATCAGTTGGACCGCTGGAGACTAGTGAGTGGAATCAAACAACACATATGGAGGCGCTGGCTTGCAGAATACGTCAACGAGTTGCAGACACGAAACAAGTGGACAAAGCCACAACCAAACCTTGCAGTATAACACATGTAATTAAATTTATATTGAAACTAAATTAATTATTTTGAGCATATTAATTGATATTCAGCGTATTCGAGTCGTAGATGTCAAAACGAATAAGGGAATAATTCGCCGCCCTATACACAAGCTTGCTCGACTTCCAGTATCTTGAAAGCCTGCGACTTTCAACGGGGCCGGGATGTTGGGCCAAGGCCTTAGATTAATTTGATAATTTGAACTGATTTTATATTTGAATAATTTAGAAGACGTATTGTGTCACCCTAACAACAACTGTTATATTATCTAATGCATTTTGTGCTTCACACACTCATTCTTAAGCAAGCTGCGCTTGCCTTAATCATTGTCAAATCTTATTTTAGTATTGTAAGAGAAGTGAAATAAATCGGTCACGTACACTTGACAACTCGTGTTGTAAATATCACCGCCCACCCTTAAACAATTTCATGCTAGGCAGGAAAACGCTCCTGATCCTACACTAATGGACTGCCAAAATTACTTTGGCAGGTGAATTTCTGTTCCATTAGTGTTCACCTTTGGGTGTCACTGAGATATAAGAGAGCCATATATGTGCACTGTATTATGCCTATATGGCTTTATGGAGTACAGATCTGGGGGATCGCAGTCGAGTAACTAGTAACCAGGATTACCTGTGGATACATCCTGCCAAGGCACTTGATTCCCAATGCTGTGGCTACAGCCAAGAACACCGCGAAGATTGCTAGCACCCTCATTATATTCCAAGCACTGTCCAATGTTTAAAAAAAACTTCAGAGATGCGTGGTATTTATACCTAACTGATACATACAAAAATTTTTATTATATTACAAATTATTTACAATGGAGTTATTTACATTATTTCTGGCAAAGTTGAAGTGACAATAAATATATGAGAAAGCAAGACACTGAAGCATATCTGTCAAATATTGATTTTGTAATTGTAATTGTTACAAATTATTTTTATTTTAATTTAAACTAATAATTAAATTACTATTATTTTGATTCATTTACATGCAGATTACTAATAACGGAAAAATAATGCGGGATTATTCAAGTACATATTTCGATTTCAGTTATCTTTATTTATTTTCCTACTTAATAATAATAAATATCATAGTATATATTCAAAATATAAACTTGCGATTAACAAATCGAAAGCAAATTGTGTAAATAAATTGTTTTGTAATCATTTGTAATTGAAAAAAATGAAAATATTCAAAAAAAATCTTCTAATTCTTTTAAATTATTTTGAAATAATTAATAATTAGTACGTTAAAAATATGGACATAATATAATCATAATATAATATGGACATAATATATTATTTTCCTAAAAATATTGAATTGATTTGAATTTGAATTTTAGATTTAACCGCTAAAATTTGAGTCCATTCCTTGAAAATGTACTGGACTTATTGAAGAAAAGCGTTTTTAAATTATCTAAATTATAGTGCCTATAAATTATTGTAAATATAAATCACCGAACTGTAACATTAAAAATTGCAATCATTTCTCTTTTATTTAGCACTAATCAGTTAGTCGCAATTAGTAATAGGCAATGCCGGTGTGTTCTCGAATCCAGTCGAGGTGGTATGCCACACGCTGGAAGCCTGAAGGATGACCAGACTGACAACCTGCTGCTGACACCCAGTTGGTAACACCAACCAATTTTTTGGAGTCGTGTGTAACCAAAGGACCACCAGAGTCACCACCACAGGTAGACTTGCCATCAGGGGTACGCACGCAAAGGATATTGTCTCCCACTGTGTTTGAGCCGTAAGTGCGTCTGCACTCGTCATTGCCTATGATTTGCAAATCGACGCACTGCAGCCAGTCGGGCAAAGGACTGCCATCGTAGGTGCCGCCCCAGCCGCAGGCAACGGCCCAATAGCTGTTGAAGTCAATGTAGCGCTCGTTGTAGTTCGGCAACTCCACTTTGTTAACCATTGACCAGAAGTCCACATGGGGAATGCGGATTAGAGCAATATCAGCGGAGCCATGATTGATAAAGTCTTTACGACTGACCCAGTGAGTGTAGACGGCATTGGTACGCCAGGTGGCGCCAAAGTAAACTGTTACAGCATCAGCATTTCCAGTACAGTGCTCCGCAGTCAGCACCCAGTTGTGTCCAATGATGGAACCACCGCACCACCAGCCGCCACTGAAGCCCAACCCAACTGTATAAGGAGCTTTTCCCTCATAGGCCGGATAGCCGTTAGTAATGCGACCCTCGATCTTGTTGACCTTCTGAAGATCCTTGACATTCACAACATCCTCGAAGGCCGAGGCGGAGGCAACTGCCAAAGCCAAAATAGTAATAAACAGTTTCATATTTCAAATACTACTTGCACTAACAGAGTAAAGACAGCCATATTTATACTAGTTAGAGGGCAGACGGCGTTATCTTAGAGTTTATAAATATTCTTTGGGATCCATAAAACTTTCAATGATAACTATTTTTATTTACCAGCATTTTACTTAGACTTCTCAGATAAGGTGAGCTATGAATGCATTTTATGCTAATGCCAGATGTTGTCCTATGGTTCTCCTTCAAATTTCCAGTCAATGAGTTTCCTTATCTAACACTTAACGAATGTTTTATGACTATTATTGGGTTTTGAAGAGCGATTTATTGGGTTAGAGCTTTCTCGGTAAAATCAAGTATAAAAGCACCAATGTTGTAGCAGTTTGCAACAAGTTGAGCCTGCAACATGGAGGCGTCCATGGCTGTTTTCGTTGTAGCCTTAACGCCTGCTACCGCTGCAGGCGCCACACTGCCCTCCGAGCCTGTGGAGGCCGTGCATACGAAGGACATGTCATCAAGCCTATGAGGGAAAAGCTCCTTATATAGTTGGCTTGGGGTTTAGTGGCGGCTGGTGATGCTGTGGTTCCATCATTGGACACAACTGGGTGCTGACTGCGGATTACTTTGGCGCCACCTGGCGTACCAATGCCGTCTACACTCACTGGGTCAGCCATAAAGACTTTATCAATCATGGCTCCGCTGATATTGCTCTAATCCGCATTCCCCATGTGGACTTCTGGTCAATGGTTAACAAAGTGGAGTTGCCGAACTACAACGAGCGCTACAATGACTTCAACAGCTATTGGGCCGTTGCCTGCGGCTGGGGCGGCACCTACGATGGCAGTCCTTTGCCCGACTGGCTGCAGTGCGTCGATTTGCAATTCATAGGCAATGACGAGTGCAGACGCACATACGACTCAAACAGAGTGGGCGACAATATCCTTTGCATGCGTACCCCTGATGGCAAGTCTACCTATGGTGGTGACTCTGGTGGTCCTTTGGTTACACACGACTCCAAAAAATTGGTTGGTGTTACCAATTTTGGCTCAACTGCCGGCTGTCAATCTGGTGCTCCTGCCGGCTTCCAGCGTGTCGCTTATCACCTAGACTGGATCCGTGAGCATACAGGCATTGCTTATTACTAAAATCTGCTCAAAAAAGAAAGAAATAAAAAACTTGCATTAAATATTGATAATATTCTATATTCTATATTATAATATATATAATATTGTAATATTCTTACAATAAAAAATAAATACAATGGAAAAGTAGTTGTAGTAGGCGATTTCCATGTCCGGCTGTTTTACGATAGTCAAATTAAATGTATTGCTGCAATTGTAAAATTCTCATTGGAGATTATGCCTTAGTGGAGTTAACAATCAACAATTTATTGCCGTCTAAGGATCAAAAATATAATAAAAAAAGCTTTTAATATGGACATTATGAAGTTCAGGGTCTTTTAAAGGTTAAGTTTTTAATGTTTGCCGTTTTAATCTATACAAAGTCTTAAATACATTTAATAAATTATATATTATTAGGATACATTGTGTTAAGAAGAAGAAGAAGATATCCAAATCTTATAACTCTTTTTGGGTTTTAATTATAGATAGATTCTAAATTTATTTTGACAATTTTATTTTAAGTTCGTCTAAATAAATCTAAGTAATTGAATTATGATTATACATATTATCGAGTTTATATTTTTAATTTCAGCATCTTCCAAATATAACAAAAGCACAAATTGAACTTTAACCTTATACTTGTATATCGTTCATGTGTAAATTGTATTAACGTATTAATAATTCCAAGATTTCAGACTCAAAATAAGCCCTCAAGTACTTTGATCATAATTTATAATTTCCTTTATTTTCACTTAGACAAAAACCCCAATTCTTATCTGTAGCTTCTATCCTTAAGTTATACAGTATGCAAATGATAAGAACATTCGAATATTTTCACACGTCGAATATTTAGTTCTCTTGTACTTTTTACAATTAATTAAATAAATAATTTTACAAATATTTAAGACTGTGTTTAATATTTAAACGGCCATAAATCATTATAGACTTATTATCTTAATTTTAATATTGTTAATTTTTTTTTTTTTTTCAACATAATAAGTACGTGGTCAAAACACTTTTGACACTAGCAAATGTACTCAGTTTGTGCCGTTAAAAACAGAGTAAGACATTTATTAAAAATGCTTTAATTTATTTGCACAGATAACATAGCTAGACGAGCAATTAGATTGCATTGATTAGCGCTAAGTTCAGTGAGCTATTTTAGAATGACAGTTAATATTTTCACGAATTATCATGAACGGAAATGTTTGTATATTAGGTAGTAAATTCTCGCATAAGGTCCTGCTGTGCTCAACCTTAATTATGTCGTCTATTATATTTGTATTTTATCATGTTAAGTAAATGAACCGCGGCAAACAATAATAAAATATGTGCAAGCGCACTTCTCATACACGCAACGCTTATCAGCCAGACTTGGCTTAGACAACTTTGAAGTAATTTATGAGCAAAAATTATCTTAAGCAATGTTGTTATTTTGGTCACCAAACGTCAACCTAATACTATAATAAAAATAAAAATAATCAGAAAATAATTCAAAGTTGGCGGGCAGGCGCAATGTTAATACTCAAAAGTGCAATGTTAAATGATATATAGTCGAGTCGCCTGAAAATGAGCTAGTTCAGTGAGCAGGCTGCCCTATCGAATCAGTCGCTCTTGAAACTTCCATCACTAACAGATGCCTACCCTTTTTGTTTTGTAATTGTTTCTCTGTTGGAAATTATAATAATTCACAAATAAATGCTTAATAGTAACAGACAGCTTGTAGCTGTGCGCGATTCTCTTGTGGGGACTCCGGCAATACCGAATGTGGTACAGCTGCAATTGGCGGAAAAACGGGTAAGAGAAAGTATGTATGGCTTGGCAAATAAAAAATTAACCATTTCTATGCCTGTCTAGGTAAACACCAACATAAATAGTCCATTGCCCGCCACGCAGGGTCTCAAAGGCCGCCATTTAGAGCGCAGCTTAGACACAGTAGCCGAATCCCTAAACAAACTGGCGCTGGAGCCACTGACAGATTTCGCAAACTGGTCACAGCTTCAGACGATGCCTGGAAATGCAATGCCTAGAGCAAATGCTATGTCGGACGATATGGTGGACTCGGAGAGTGACTGCACTAGCAGCAATGATCACTCAGATGAGTTAGATTCACAACAAAGCCGTGGCGAAGAGGACGACAGCGACTGTTGCACCAACTATGGCGAAAGGCGCAGTGGCGTTTCGCGACGCCGCATGCCGTCTCGCATCTCTAAGGATAACTTCAATCGCGTGCGCAGTGCCATCATGAAACCCAGCAAGAAGAAGCGTTCCGAACTACACGCAAACTCACAGACGCTAAAAAGTATTGAGAAAATTTACACAAGTAAACGCATGAAAAAGTTTACGCCGGCCAATTTGGAAACCATATTCGAGGAGCCGAGTGATGAAAATGCAGCGGACGCCGAGGACGATAGCGAGGAATGCGCCATCACTAGTCAAGTGCGTTTGGTAAGATTTGGCGCGCGAAAGTTGCGTCGTGCCGTCTCCTTCAGCGACGGACTCAATAAGAACAAGTCACTGATCAAGAAGCGTCGCTTGAAGGTTAAAAAAACATTCGGCAAGCGATTTGCGCTTAAAAAGATCTCAATGAGCGAATTTCACGATCGTCTGAACAAGAGTCTGGACAGTGCTATGAGCGAAGATGCTGCCGACGATGGGAGTGAGGCGGAGCCAACACGGTTCACAGCCAAGCCCATGGATGACATGCAGTTGGTAACACGCACGTTGCAGTCGTCAGTGTTCGACTAGCGTGATAAGCAGTTTTCTGCTTGGTGAGAAATGTACTGATTATCAATTACATACTGTTTTAGTTATAGTAGAAGAACGCCGTCTAATTCATTTTCGTATGTAGATATCATCTATTTAATATAAGAATAAAATTCTGAATATCTTAGTGTTTACGGTAATCCTAATAAATATCAGTTTATGCTATATAGGAAATGCGTTTGGTTTTCATTATTTGTACTGCCGCAGCATAAATAAAAACAATTCCATACAAAATTACAACAATTGCGCAGTAAAAAAGAGATAGCAATACAAACAACAACAGGTTATACTAATCAGTTGGTAAATAGTGCGATATCGTGGTGCTAAATTGAATAACGGCAAATGCATTAACAAGTGCAATAAAATGAAAATATGTGCTTATTATTATTAAATATATGTACATTGTATATACAACATGCAACACAGAGTGGTAATCATAAAATCATAATTCGTGATTATGCATTGAATATCCACGAGCAGCAAAAAAACAAATCAAGAAACAAAAACACAAGAGCGAACTAAGCACACCGAAGCTTTAATACTTTAACAGAGAAGCCAAAATATTTTGTTACAGCTATTAACTATGAGATAAAGTTGTGGTAATCTGTGCCTGCGCTCTTTAAGCAATTTCTGTGTGTGCCTCTTATTTCCATGGTGATAAGCTTCGACTCTGGCTCTCTTGTAGAGTATTAAGTAAGCGACAGCCGCAAAAGTTGGTAGTGAAGAGCAGCGGGAGGTATTTGCATAATAGACGCTGCTAACTGCTAGGCTCTACTGCTGTTTATTGTTGTTGTTGTTGGCGCTGATTGTATTTTGTTATTGTTATTGTAGCCTCATTACATTCGAACATATCACCGATCGCTAGACAATTTGATTTATTTGCTTCGCTAGGCAAGCAAAGTGAGCCGTAATTTCCTAAATAGGTAAAAACAATAGTAAGGCTGGGTAAACCAAGAAATACTTTCAACACCAAATTAAAGTTATTTCAAACGAATTAATTTAATTAAAAAATAATATTAAATTATGGCGGTTGCATGCAATAACTTTCTGGCTGGGGGTCGGCAACAATTTCCTGCAAAGAATACTTCACAGCGCTGCATGCAACAAATAAAACAATGTTGTAAATTTGCTTATGGCCAACATTTGTATGTAAATAACTATGGGCACGACAATAACCTTGAAGCTATGGCCAAACGTCAACAATTGAAGATGATGCCGATGTACAGTGGGTTGCATGCATCTAAATACGCCTGCGCATTGGATGCATTGGGATACAACCAATATTACTTCAGGCTTGCCCACTGTCTTTTCATAATATGCATGCAATCTGTGGCTAAGGTAAAGTGCGAAGAAAAGGGAAAGAGTGGGCTATGCTAAAGATAAAGTGCAAACACAAATGTATCGTGTAATATTTTTGTTTCACTTACAATTGCCGACGACGACGACAACAACAACATCAACGGAATTAAGTTTTTTCTCAATGAAAGCATTTTGCCGCATGCTGCGCATTCAACACACACACAAATACATACGCATGAAGAGAAAGAGCGCAAAAGAGTTGACGTGATGTAATAGCTCCAAAGCGAGCTGAGGATAAGTAACTAGAGTTACAACTTTGCTTGCTTTTAATATTTAAATGGTAAAAACAACAACAACAACGAGCTATGCAGTAGTTGCTGATATTTCTGTACGTGCAATACATCATCCATTCTTGTTGAAATATAATATTTATTTATCAGCAATTTGCGAATAACTTCAGCTGCATAAGGGCAGCGCAATTTTGACTGCATGACAAGGTAAAGTACGTAGCAGCATAATGAGAGCAAACGAGATGGAGCTATAGTGGGTGGCACAAGTGCATGCATATGCGAATTGAAAGAGATAAATTAAATCATCAAATAATAAGTAAGACTTCAAAACGTAAGCCGGAAATCGAATGCCCTAGCATGCGCCTGGAAACAAACAAAAGTGCAACTTTTATCGCTGTACTATGATAAGCCTTCATTATGTATCTTTTAACAACTTGTATTAACACTAAGACAAACACTATTTATGACAATAAATTATTTTTACAATAAAATTTCAATAATGCATATTTCCTCAAGATATAGCTAAGATGTAAAAAAGCTAAGCCGATCATACTCTTCACACCTACATCGTACATAGTATGTACATACATTTGTACATACATATGTATGTATGCATGTATGTATTACATATCCATAAACGTATGCAGAGAAGTAAGCGCTGGCGCTAACGCTGACGCTGACGCAGACGTCGACGTCAAATTAATGCAGCAAAATAGACGAAATAATTAAAGTGGTTGCAAGAAATGGTAGCACGAGAGTTTATAAAAGTGTTTGCAACATGCGCGCGCCCCAACAGTTGTAAGCAAGACGCTGACACAGACACCGCAGCCAGTGGCAGCCACTAGTCCAAGTCCAACGAAAGTAAAATTAAGTAAAATAAAATAAATTTTCGCGCTCGTTAAATAATAACTACGCTACGACTTTTCAAACTGAGCGCGTATTTAAGCAAAGAGGAAGTAGAGACCGTGCGTGTGCATATGTGTGTGTGTGTGTGTGAAGTGTGTCTAAATTAAATTTAATTAAAAATTAAATGCGCGCGCAATCAACTTGCAAGAGGCAACAACTACAACAACAACAACAACAATCGCAGGAGCAACAACAAGGCAAATGTTTACACAATCTGCTTGGAGTTCACTTTTTACCACATTGACAACACAAAGGCTGTTGCAACTACCGCTGCTGCAGATGCTGCTATTGCTGCTTTATGCAGGCGGCTCAGCAGCAGCGCTAGACTGGCAACAGGTTAAGCCAATGTATTTAGTGTCCATGTACCCAGGCCCGTTTGGCATGGCCTTGTCGCAGGCACAAACCACTTCGCTGTCAGCCGAACTGGACGCGGAAATGAGCGCCAGCAACACCGACAGTCGCCTCAACGATGACAACAGCGAGGCAGTTGACGATAGCGCACAACTGTCAACAGAGCCAGAGCCGCTGGTGCTTAATCTGGAGACGACGCCGCTGCTGGAAGCAATGTTACCAGAAGGCGCCATGGCTATGGATCGCATATTTGGCGGCGATGTGGGTAATCCACACCTCTTCCCCTACCAGGTGGGAATGCTGCTGCAGCGACCCAAAGGACTCTACTGGTGCGGCGGCTCTCTAATCTCCGATAAGCATGTGCTCACAGCGGCGCACTGTGTGGACATGTAAGCCATAAGCCAGAACTAAGCTAATGCATTCTTTTATTAATGTTTTCACATTTTATATTTAGGGCCAAGCGAGCTTTAGTGTTTCTGGGTGCCAATGAAATCAAAAATGCCAAGGAATCGGGTCAAGTGCGTCTGATGGTGCCCAGCAGCAATTTCGACATTTACCCCACTTGGAATCCCAAGCGTCTGAAAGATGATATTGCCTTGGTGCGTCTGCCACATGCCGTCAGCTTTAATGGTAAGCTACCTCCCCACTTTAACAGCCTTTACTCAAGAGTTTGCTCCTTACAGAGCGCATACATCCCATTCAACTTCCCAAGCGACATTACGAGTACCGCAACTTTAAGAATAAGCTGGCCATTGCCTCCGGCTGGGGACGCTACGCCACGGGCGTACATGCTATAAGCACCGTGCTACGTTATGTGCAGCTTCAGATCATAGACGATCGCACGTGTAAGCGCAACTTTCCGCTCTCCTTTCGCGGTACAAACATCTGCACCAGCGGCAGAAATGCGCGCTCCACCTGCAATGGAGATTCTGGTGGACCGCTGGTGCTGCAGCGACGTCACTCCAAGAAGCGTGTGCTGGTGGGCATTACATCGTTTGGCAGCATCTATGGCTGCGATCGCGGCTATCCAGCTGCGTTTACTAAAGTGGCCTCATACCTAGACTGGATCAGCGATGAGACGGGTGTGCACTCCCATCAGGAGACCACGGAGGCCATTTTCTTTGACCAGTATGTCAAGCAGTATGCCAAGCGGCACCAAAGTCGCAAGCACGCCTACACCTCCCATGCTGACCTGTCGGATGAACTCGACGTGCAAGACGATGGGTACAGCACGCATGCAAAGTCCAAGGCCGAGTCGGAATTTTATTTCTTGTAGTTTTAGTTTTCTTCAAAATAAATCTTTATTGTTTAAGCACATAACTTTTAGAAAGCCTTGTTGACAACGCCGGAATGTTTCTCAATCCAATCCAGGTAAGAGGTTATGCGAGTGAATACACCTGGCCAGCCGGACTCACAACCGAAAGAAATGCCAAAGGAGGTGGCACCAATCAGTGTGTTGCTGCCATCAGCCAACACCAATGGACCACCAGAATCACCATTGCACGTAGAGACGCCACCAGTTGTCTTAATGCAAATGTTGGTGCCGTGCACCAGACCCACATACCAAGGAGAGCAACCAGAGTTATTCATAATCGGCGTGTTGATGAATTGCAGTATATCTGTGGCTCCAGTGGCAGCTGAAATGAATAATTGATTAATTGATTGACAAAATAATTGATTACAAAAGCTCAACTTACCATCGCTTGTCTTGCCCCAGCCGGAGGCAATAGCGGTCTCACCAGCATAGGTGTTATATTTTTCGGACTTGACGGGCAACTTGGCGGGCTGAATGTTCTTGTTGAACTCGATAGGCACTGGCAGTTTAATCAGAGAGATATCGTTGGTAATGGTATCGGGCTTCCATTCTTCGTGAACGATCACATTCTTAGTCTCGACAAAGACGATCTGCTGACCCTCCTCCTTCTTGTTGGTGCGATCCCAGGCGCCCAGATACACATCCACACCAGTTGTCAAAGCATCTGTGCAGTGAGCAGCAGTTACAATCCAACGGTCACTGATCAAGGTGCCGCCACACCAGGCAGCGCCTCCATTGACGTACAACATTAGGCCCACTTGGTAGGGGAACTGATTACGACCAGCAGTTTCTCCTTTGGTAATGCGACCATTTGGCGCATCATGACGACGAATCATGGGCACTTTGGGCTCAATGTTCAGGTTCTTCACGGACGACCAGTCGACGGCGTGAGCCCCCACAATGGTGGCCACGATTAGCACGGTTGCAATAGCGAATTTCATGTTGACTTCAACTGAACTGAAGAGTGCAGATGAAGTTCCTTTTATAGGAACATTCTGCACTAGCGAAGTGTATCATAAATCATGTTAAATACATACTTGCATATATCTTATCTCGCCCAGATTAGACTAAAATAATACATTTGATTTACAATTGGAAATTAGCTAAGAATCATTCAGTAAACCAACTACAAAACAATACAACTCAATTTAATCTAGGCATCTTAATGCTTTATCACAGACTTATCAGTAGCAAATTCAGAAGTCGATTTCACTGCTATATTTAAGAATGGGTTTTTGCCCAGGGCAATAAATATATAAATAATTTTAGCATTGTTTTTAGTACAAACATACATATTTATAACTTTTTGGGGAGAATATAAAAACGCAAATTCGACAATATTTATATCAAGTAAATAGTCAATCAATGTCATGCTCTATGAATCTAGGACTAGCCGATTACTTTATTTATTGTACAATGTCGCTCGTATAAGAGTTAAACTTGTGGCCCTTATCAATATTTCTCATGAGTCACAGCGCAATGGATTCCAATAGTTGACCAATCAGATATCATTTCAGCTATAACTTTTTTACATTTATTTCTATTCACTTTGACATTTTTATAAAAATGGGAAAACGGTGTTATGAAGTTTTGCAAATGTATGTAACAGGGAGAGGGAGGCGTGGCAGACCCCATAAAGTATATATGTTCTTGATCAGTAAGACAAACTGAGTATATATAGCTATGTCCGTCTGTCCTTCCGTCTAGAGCTAGAGTACGCAAACTTGGTATGGTGCTCCTATAACCTGAATAAATCGCTTTTATTAAATTTTTTCCCCTATCGCATGTGTTTGTGCGTGTGATTGCTGCTTTGCTTAAGTCAAAATGTGTAAAAAAGTTGGTTGCCTCCAACTTTAATGCGTCCACTTGTTAGATTTGTTTAAAAAAAAGGGTATTTAAAATCATATGCAACAAAGGCTAGCAAAGAGCTAAATCGGAAATAAGTTTGTTTAAATGAAGGTTACGTCAATCTGAGCTAAGAGCAACAAAATTAGACACCATTTATCCTAAGTTCAACGAACTTTGTATGTTCTGTAGTAGTTTGAACTTTGTAGCAAGCATAAAAGTAATGTTTGGAAACTCTGAATACTTCAAATATAGATTAGTATTTTATTGAATTATGGCCTTTGTTTTTTTTGCATAATAAGCATTTATTGTTCTTTAAGCATTTAACATTTAATTGCCCTTGTTGACAATGCCGGTATGCTCCTCAATCCAGTCCAAGAAGGAGGTGATGCGAGTGAAGACACCTGGCCAGCCGGACTCACAGCCAAAGCCAATGCCAAAGGAGGTGGCACCAATCAGAGTGTTGCTGCCATCAGCCAATACCAATGGGCCGCCAGAATCACCATTGCAGATGGAGATGCCGCCAGTTGTCTTAATGCAGATGTTGGTGCTCTGTACCAGACCCACATACCAAGGAGCGCAACCAGTGTGCGACATAATGGGTGAGTTGATGAACTGCAGTATGTCCGTGGCTCCAGCGGCAGCTGAATAGAGTTGAAACATTTTTAGCAACTCTCAAATTATTTAGTTGTAGTCCTTGACTTACCATCGCTGGTCTTGCCCCAGCCGGAAGCTATGCCTGTCTCACCGCTATAGCTGCTATATTTTTCGGACTTGACGGGCAACTTGGCGGGCTGAATGTTCTTGTTGAACTCGATAGGCACTGGCAGTTTAATCAGGGAGATATCGTTGGTAATGGTATCGGGCTTCCATTCTTCGTGAACGATCACATTCTTAGTCTCGACAAAGACGATTTGCTGACCCTCCTCCTTCTTGTTGGTGCGATCCCAGGCGCCCAGATACACATCCACACCAGTTGTCAAAGCATCTGTGCAGTGAGCAGCAGTTACAATCCAACGGTCACTGATCAAGGTGCCGCCACACCAGGCAGCGCCTCCATTGACGTACAACATTAGGCCCACTTGGTAGGGGAACTGATTACGACCAGCAGTTTCTCCTTTGGTAATGCGACCATTTGGCGCATCATGACGACGAATCATGGGCACTTTGGGCTCAATGTTCAGCGACTTGACGGACGACCAGTCGACGGCGTGGGTGCCTACTACGGCGGCCACGATAAGCACAGTTACAATTGCGAATTTCATATTAACTTCGACTGAAGCCAACTAGGCAGTTGAAGATTGTTTTATAGCCGTATTCTGCACTAGCTCTCCATATCATATATCATGATAAATATATATCTTATCTCGCACAGATTAGACTAAATAATAATACATTTAATTTACAATTGGTAACTATCTTCGAATCATTTAATAAGCCAATTGTATAAGGCATACAAATGTGATTAAAAATAATTTGGGTTTCGTCGTTGCAAATTTTGGAGGCAATGGAGTGTTAAAATACGAAAATAATATTTTCCTATTTCAAAATAAACTAAAGGTGACAATCTGCTAAAGTTTTATAATAAAAGCAATCAATTAAATGGTCAATCAAGGTTATCATATTCGTAGAATCTAGGACATGTCATTTATATAATTTACAATGATACTGTTAATAAAAATTGAACGTGTGCGTCTTATCAGTAAGTATTGCCCATTGAGCATTGATTTAAAAGTTCCTCAATCATAATTCAATTTAAATCCAACCTTTTCTTTATGTTAAAAATAATAAGCATTAAAAGCAACAAAAGCGAGCATAGAGCTAAAACGGAAATACGTGAATTGCTATAATATTTGTTTGTTTAATTGAAGGTTGCATCAATCCAAGCTAAGAGCAACAAATACATAATTTGTTTAAAGCTTAACGAACTTTGTATGCTCTATAGTATAGTTGGATTAAATTATTATTCTACCAATAAAATGAAAATGTCTAATTGGATATGTCACATATTTGTTACCCAAACATAACATGCGGTTTATTTATTTATAGTCTGGATCTGTTTTGGCTATTAATTAGCAGGATTATGGCGACTTGTGATGAAATAATTGTTTGTTAAGAACTTTCTAAAAATTAAAGCAAGGCAAATATATCAAATGACACCTGCCGTATTTAGTACATGCACCATAATCAAATACAAATTAGCCTTATGATGCTATCTAGATATTAAGATCGAGAGGTAAACGAAGTGAGGGGTGCTTTGAGCTGAGACAATGTCCTTGGTTTGCACTACAAATGGCGCTAATTAAAACATTAAATGCGTAGCAAACTGTGCGAGTTGCAACTAAAATAATATTTAATGTAACTAAAGCGAGCTTAAACTAGATTTAAAACTGCGCTTAGCGTCTAAAGCAACAGCAACAACTTTCGCGCTTACAATTAGAATTAAAACATGTTTTGAATACTTAAACAGCTCAAGCCCAATAATTCATGCCACTAACAAATAACTGTAATTATGCAAACACTAGCTAACTAACTAATACTAGTCTAAGCGATGTCAAAGATTGTTAAAAGCCAAGCTTAATGGATATAACATGGTATTTAAATTAAATTTTAGACTGTTTTGCAGCTGAAAATATTTGTTCAAATTGTAGAATATAGTTTTGAATTTTGTTTTTTTTTCAGTGTACATAGCTGGGTGAAAACTATAAACAAAATTGTTTGTCAAATGTATCTTTGTTTTAGGGGAAAATTTAAACTTGTTTGCATGAATCAGATACAGGGCGACGCATTTGACTTGGTAATCCCCCATTTGAGACCGTTTTGCCATAAAAGTTGTGACGTTTTTAAGCCAAATTGTTAGCAGCACGTCATTTGGCAAAAACACGAATTTTGTTAGCTCGCCAAGAGTTTCTAGTCGGGCGGATCAACCCAAGACCGGTTCAACAGCTGTACTAGCGACGACTAAGCCAAACAGCTGTTGGACTTTCGCTGCCGGCAAAGCTGGTGCTTGGTTCTGAGCTGAGCGTAACGGCTTGGAACGTTGTTTGGGGCTGAACTGAGCTGAGTGTCTGCGATATAAAAGCTCCATCCGGCGCGCGTGCTCAGCTCAGTTGAAGAACAGAAACGGAAACGCGCGCGTGCGCATTAAGTTAACGCCTATCGCGTATAGTTTTGGCCATTTGCCATTTGAAGTGAATTTCTTTACAAGCCCCAAGCAACTGAAGCAGTCAGCAAGTGACACACATAGAGCCAAGGTCAACGCAGCTATCAAAATGGAAGGTCAGGCCAAGCAAGCATACTTCGTCAATGAAGCATTTAATAACGAAGAGCAGCAGCAGCAGCCCCATGGAGCGGGCGGCGGCGGCGGTGTTGGCACGGATAATATGCCACGGCGTCGTAGCAAAGATTTGCATTTAGATCTACACGCCAAAAAGGCACAGGAGGAGCAACTGTCAGCTGCGGCGCCAACTCTGGACTTTGATGACATTTTGCCCTTAATTGGAGAGTTTGGACGGTACCAGAAAATACTTTTTCTGCTCATGATACCCTTCGCCTTCTTTGTGGCTTTTGTTTACTTTACGCAAATATTTCTGACACTCGTACCCGAGCAGCATTGGTGTCATGTGCCCGAACTAGATGCCCTCGATGTGGAAGCCAGGTGAGTAAGCTGCCATCTGACTCATGCACCACAGGTTTTCCCGTCAATTTTGGCCAACAACAACTTAAGTGCGGGCGGGGGGAAGCACCAGGTCGTGCAGCTGCTACACTATTCAAATTGAATGAGTTTATTTGAGTTGATTACGGTTCAACTTGTTAATTACTTTATCTGTCGCTAAAGTATAAACTATACAAACTCGAGCTTAACCGACTCGCTTTCAAATCAAATTAGAATCCAAATGTTCATAACTTTATATTACTGATGGAGCTTTATGTTGATTCTGTTTGATTTTATTGTTATGATAATGGATTTAATAATGCAAGATTTATAAACAAGCAGCTGCTTAATAATAATTAATGATTGGCATATCAAGGACAAAGTTGAAGTTAAGCTTTTAAAAATATGAATTAGTGTTAGGTATAATAAGTAACATCTAAAAATAATTTATTTTATAGTCTCTGTTTCTATAGCTAATTGATAATTTTTATGAAAGCTTTTTGTCAAATGGTTTCCGAATATCTCAATGCAATTTCTTGACAATGTCAATGTCTCAGAGTCCCTGTAATTATTGTTTAAGCTTTTACGGAAATAATTATAAACTATTTGTGTGTGTGCTTGTGTTTGTGCGTAGGGTATTCGCAATATAGTTCCGATAACTTTCACAATGGCCTTTGTAATTTGCAATATTAATAGCTGACTGATCGCTTTTAATTGCAACGCCTTGAAATCGACAGGCTTAGCTTTGATTTGATAGACCGGTTTGCAGTGCGTACTCCGGTGGGCTCAATTGGCTTTCTATGAATTCGAATTCTATGCCAAATTATAATAACGTGTTTGGTTTGGCGCAGCGCCAAAACGTTTTTCAATTCAAATCGCAACTAAACGAAATCGTTTCAAATTCGAGTGCTCTGACCAAAGTCATTAACTCGTCTATGTGTTGGAGCTTAGAATGCCGACTAACCTTGTGCCATGATTGCTTTTCAGTCAAGCATCGGCTTAATAAGGCAAAGAACCTTACTAACTGGGCATCCGACATTCAGGGGCAAGGGGAGCCGCCAACAGTCCAGCTACTGTCAGTTGGTAAACAGTGGCAGTTAGATAACAGCGCTGCCAAGGGGGCACCTAATTAGCAACAGACACACCACACACACAAGCACAACTGTTGCGCCAGCAGTGAAATAATTGTGGCAGCAACAACAACTAACCAAACTCTAACTAACTGACTAACTAATGTTGTGTGGCGCTGTTCACGTCAGCGTCGCGTCGTTGCTTAGTTTTATGCATATTTTTTTTTAATCTCATTTTTTTGCATTTTCGCATTATGCCAAGCACAAGCCAAAATTATATTGTCTATAAAAGAGAGAAATTAACTGATTTTTTTAAGACTGTAATTAAACGAAGCCTGAATACACTTAAGGTATCAATGTAACTAGTCAATGCTTATACAATAGTTTCGATTTTCACTTTGACTAATTTAATTTACAAATAAAATAATAAATTTATTATCGATAAAAATTAAATGTTAATATTATTTCACAAAAGCATTTGATTAGAAAAGTTAAACAATGTGTATATTTTTTAAGACTATCCAATAATTTATAAATCGGTTTTTATTTCATTCTCTTATGTATGTATGAATGTATATTCCCTAAAAATTGTTTATGAATTTCATTCCCAATATCGACCGAATTATTCGCATTGCCAAGATCACATTTACTCTCTAAATTTTCTGCACTAGAAAAATATTTAAAGTTCAATAAAATCAATTATACACACATATTAGCAGTTATACATAGTAGATTGTTAAAATGTATGCATTCACTTTTTATATTATTTAGTTGTTGTACAAGAGCTACACATTTTGAAACACACAGCTCTCAAACCATAATTCAAATAATTGTCATTTGGGCAGGTCCCGTCATAGAATTGGCAATTAAAGGGGCACTACTGAGCACTAACCGCATGACATATCAATTGTGCACTAATACGACAGCCCTTTCCCCACAGCAATCAATCTTGCATGGCTATATAATTGAAAAACTAGTAGACACGATTCGCGGTGCAAGCAGCGGATTTAGTCAAGATCATGTGATAATTATGCTGGCTAAATATATGTATATTCATTTATACATGGGCACATATGTTTTCATAAGCTGTGAGTTGGCGCAGAGACAATATAAAGTTGACCCTGGGGAGTTAATGACTCCCAAGCACTTAACAGTCGAAACAATGCGTCTCAAGACTAACCCAATTGTTGCACATTACCTACAGATTGGCGCTGTCTATACCGATGGCGAATGGAGAGTACAACAATTGCTACATGTATGATGTTAACTATACGGAAGTGCTAGCCAAAGGCATGATCATGGCAGATCCCAAATGGCCGCAGATCAAATGCCGTCAAGGGTGGTCCTATAACTTTACGGAGATACCCTACTCCACAGTGGCAACGGAGCAGAACTGGGTGTGCGATGATGCCGCGCTGCCTACATATGCGCAATCAATATTCTTCCTGGGCGCCATTGTGGGTGGCCTGCTGTTTGGATGGGTGGCTGATCGTTTTGGGCGCATTCCTGCGCTCATTAGCTGCAATATGATGGGTCTGGTAGCGGGCGTTGCCACCGCATTTGCTAATAGCTTTTGGCAATTTGCAACAATGCGTTTCTTTGTGGGATTCGCCTTTGACAATTGCTTCACCATGATGTATATATTAGGTAAGGCCAAAGTGCAATGCCCTCGATGCTTAAGCAAATCTTGATAAATATTGTTGTTGTTTCTGTTTTTGCAGTCTTGGAGTATGTGGGTCCCAAGTATCGCACGTTCGTGGCCAACATGTCCATAGCCATATTCTTTACAGGCGCTGCATGCCTGTTGCCCTGGATTGCTTACTATGTGGCCGACTGGAAGTTGCTGACAGTTATAACATCAGCGCCGCTGCTTCTAGCAGTGCTCACACCACTCGTAGTCCCAGAATCAGCGCGCTGGCTTGTCTCTCAAGGCAAAGTGGACAGGGCTATTGGTATACTCAAGCGCTTGGAGCAGCGCAATGGACGCAAGGTGCCTGCCCAGACTTATCAGCATTTCAGTGACAGCTGTCGACGCTTGCATGATCAGGAGCAGGCTCAAAATGCTAGTTACTCTGTTTTAGATCTCTTCAAGACGCCGCGATTGCGTCGCATCACGTTACTACTTATTGTCATCTGGATGGCCATATCTTTGGTATTTGATGGTCATGTGCGTAATGTGGGCTCGCTTGGTCTGGACATATTCTTTACATTTACGGTGGCCAGCTTCACCGAATTGCCAGCAGACACGCTGCTCACAGTGACCCTTGATCGCTTTGGACGTCGTTGGCTAGCATGCGGCTCTATGGTGGCCAGCGGTATCTTTAGTCTGCTAGCCACAGTTGTACCAGTCGGCGTCTACTCTGCAACATTAGCAATCATGGGACGTTTCTTTGTCAATATTAGCTACAATATTGGCTTGCAATATGCGGCTGAAATTTTGCCAACTGTTGTGCGTGCGCAGGGCGTGGCATTTATACATATTATGGGATATGTAGCCAGCATTATTGCGCCATTCGTTGTCTACTTGGCCAATATATCCACAGCACTGCCTTTGATAATCTTGGGGCTGTTGGGCATAATTGGTGGACTGCTATCGCTGCTGCTGCCAGAGACACTGCATCACGATTTGCCACAAACACTGACCGATGGTGAGGAGTTTGGGCGTGGCCAAAGCATTTGGGACTTTCCATGCCTGGCCAAGCAGCTGGACGATGACGTCGATAAATGCAATGATGTGGAAGATATGCGCTCACAGGCCTTTGTGCGTGGCACACAGACAGGCGCCTCCCTAAACGCCTCCACACGCGGCGAGTTGCGTTCCAGCATTTTGCGACGTTCTGTGCAATCGCGTAATTCCACCAAACTTTAAACTTTTTTAACGCAAGTCATTATTAATTGCTGTAGCTGTACAAGTAGTATTAATACATTAGTTTAAGCGTTTGTGATATTATTTCTAAGCTAATTTGTTGCCATTTTGGCCAAATAAACACTGTATAACGAGCATTTTAAACTCGATTGTAGCGCGCTAGCAATAATCGATGTATCGATAGGCAATCGTGAAAAATGTGCGAAAGAGAAGGCAGTTGCTTTTTTCTTTTGAATTAACGGGCGTCAATTTATTTGCACTTGCAATTTATTTGTTAATATTATCGCAGCCACTGCATCTAGGCCACAAGTTTAAGCCCAATGCAAATATCCGTTTGAACTACAAATAAAAGCCGCTCCAAATGGATTACTATAAATGCCAACTGCAAACGGTTTTTAACGCAAATAAGGGCAATGACTACTTACTGCTTACTATGTCTGGCGTTAGTCTTAACAGGAGCTGTGGAGGCTGCTTCTAGTCCGGATAACAGTAAGCTTCTCACTGTGCTAAACTCAAGTCTTCCGACGGTGGAACTGTTGCTGCATATAGGCGTCGTA
This sequence comes from Drosophila busckii, assembly GCF_011750605.1. NCBI lineage: Eukaryota > Metazoa > Arthropoda > Insecta > Diptera > Drosophilidae > Drosophila > Drosophila busckii. Next base: position 17,355,961 of record NC_046606.1, on the reverse strand, counting down.
GCTGCTGAGAGCGCTCCTTTAAGCACAACTGTAAGTCCGCGCAGTTTGGAGTCCATTATACGCGCTGAGGTCAATGGCAGTTGGGAGCGGGGACGCTTGGTGCTACAACTAGCCAGCCAAGCGCGCACTCTGGAGCTAAAGCATGCTATATACGAAGCTTTATGGCAGGAGCTACAGCAAACCAAGCAAATCTATGATCCCTTCAAGCTGATGGATTTTTATGAGGAATTGGCACGCTTGGGAAATGTGCCGGCGACATTAATGATGGAGGTCTATCAAGTATTTGTGTCCCGCAGTGCACAGTTGCTTTCGGCTCCATTCCACACGCCCACTCGCAACGCACGCTTTCCATTGCTAGTCGCATTCTTTCAGCGTCTCACTTTAAGCACTTTGGACTATCTACGAGATATACTCAATGCGCTCTACGATGCAGTGCTAACGTTGGAATCTACTTTGAGCGTGGTGCAGCGTCTGGGCAACTTTAGTGGCGCCAGTCTGACGCAGTTAACCGTGGCAAACCTTCAGCTCAGCCAACGCGAGGAATTAAAGTCCGACAATGCTGCGGTGCAAGCAGCATTGGAATCCAATCTGCGCCAGTTACTTGAGCAGCCGAACTTCCAGCAAGATGTGGAGCATTCCTGGCGCCAGCAGCTCTACACCAAGCTGCCCAATGATGAGCGTTTGCTATACACAGCTCAGAAGGTGTGTCTGCGTAATGTGACCAATGACAATGCCTATATCTACGAGTGTCCACAAACCTATCTCATCTGCACCAACGCACGCGATCCCAAGAAAGCCGCCTATTACGTACAGCGTGGTCATGGCCGGAATAACAACGTTCAGTTTGCTTTCTACAGCTCTTACTGGCGTAATCGTTATATTCTGCATGAGCCTAGCAATCAAACTGCTCCGAATGCTATTAAGAAGAATATTTATAGTCGTGATGCTATCGACTGGTGGTATGTAGTGCCTGTGGCTGGTGGCGTGGCACTTTACGATAACTCATCGCTATATTTGCTTTGCGGTGGCGATACCCAGCACTGGGATGGTGAAGAGAAACATGTTTACTCACGCAATGCAGCGGATTTATATACACATCGGAATGAGTGCGTCTGGAGCATTGAGGATTGCAGTGATGTAGCCTGAAAAAGCAGGTAAAAATTTAGCAACAGTTGGTTTTCATTTCATTTTCTTATATTAAAAATAAACATGTTTGTAATTAACAATACAAATAAGCAAATATTAACACAAGACAAAAAAGCTGCACCAACAAATAAATAAAAATAAGCATAGAGCAATTTTTAATATCTCTCTATTATTGTCAGATTTAAGGCACAGGCGGAAGATTCAACTAATATTGCTTAAAGTCCCAAGGGATACAAACAATACCATCTGTGAGCACAGAGTAGTAGTTACTTATATGCAGTTTAAGGTCCTGAAAATTCTGTGAGTGATTCAGGCGTAAATCCCTTAGCGCTGAAATCATTTTATCCGGCGTTATGGCATCATCTTTGGTCAGAGACTGTAGCTTAAGTAGATTAGTACACTCATCTATAAGTTCTTGCTCTATGTGCTTGTCCTCCTCGTATTTATGCATGCGTTCGCGCGCTTGCTTCATATGTTGAGTAATAAAGTCAACCAGTATGGTGCCGGGGCAGGTGGCGGGCGTAATAAATTGTCCTGTGGGACTGACCATTAATGGGCCCGCCTCCGATTCCACAACAATTGTGAACTCTTTTAGTGAATCCGGCCAGATTTTGGGATATTTTTGCTTTCCTAGATAATCGTTGAGTGAGGTAGTCACTTTCATGAGGTAGTTGGCATACCCGCTGGCCTGCTGCTTGGGCATAAACTTGCGGCGTCCTATTTGTATGCTTCGCAGCACCTGCGAAAGCGTCTGCTCATACACGGGCACGATTTTCAAATAGGCATCCTGTTGTGGAATGTTTTTAATAAAGTCAATCCAGTTGTTGAGAACATCTCCCGTAAAAAGCATCACATGACCCTCTAGACTAATGCCAGTAAAGGGAGCAAAGACCACAATACGATTGCGCAGAGCATTTAGTTCGTTGGCATGTGTCTGGGCAAGTCGCTGCAGGGACTTTAAGCAACCACGATAATGTTCAATATTCCAGCCGCACTCATAACGCGCGTCACGAAGCCGCAGATCATTCACAAGGACTTTCTGCAGCTTGTCAATCTCTGCCTGTAGCTCAGATGTGTCTCTGGCACGCTGTCGCGCCTTAGCTCCATTCTCCACCAGCCATTCTGATAAAACAGGTCGCTTGGTAGCACGTTCCTAAAATAGATCCCATTAAATTACTGTTTGTTTAACAAATCTGTTTGTTTACATTGCGAAACTGCGTTTCAAACTCGGCAAATTCCGCATCGAATTGATAATCATGGCTGGGCTTGTTTCCCATGCTCTCCTGTGGCTTTGGGGGGGCCATTGTCTTCACTGTTTTTATATAATCCGTTGATAGATTGCACGATTCCAACAGGCCTTGTATAAACTTTTTTGGATCTCTTGTGCTGCGATCCATACGTATCTGCACAAGCCTGAATGAATTTCGTTTGTCCGCCTCCATGCCTTCGCGCACGTAGAACTTAAGCACCTTGGTGTCATCACTGCGATAGCTGTAGTCATAGAGCGATTCCAGGTGTGCGCTGAGCAGTTTCAATGAATTCTCGTTGGTCTGTCGCTGTTCAGGGTGCTGGCCAAAAAGATCCGGGTGCACAGCAAAGTAGAAGGGACGCAAGGCGGCAGTTAGTTCGGTGTTAAGGCCACGCCAAGGCACATAAAGTTTCCTGATCGTTGCAAAAAGACAGCTTTGTCGCATTATTGCTGCAATTATGGCATTTTAAACAAAAACGATTATGTATGCAAATGTCAGCTGTTTGCGAGCTGCATAGTTTGAGACAAGTTGGCAGCACCAGCACATTAAAAGTTAGCAGCGCTGCACTGTAAAACAGCTGCTGATAAATAGATTTTTTAATTTTGAAGTTGTTTTTACGAGTTGTGCTACGAAATTACAATGTCCACCTACTATTTTGCAATTGTAGGGCACAACGATAACCCCATATACGAGAAGGAGTTTAGCACCGTAAATAAAGAGCAGCGCGTAAGTTTAAAGATGCAACAACAATGCACCGACTAAGTTTCTGCTTTTGCAGAAGGAAGATCACAGGCATCTCAGCCAGTTTATTGCACACGCTTCTCTTGATTTGGTAGACGAACACAAATGGAAGACGGCAAATATGCAGCTGAAGTCTATAGATCGCTTTAACCAGTGGTTTGTGTCCGCCTTCATCACCGCCTCTCAAATACGTTTCATAATAGTGCATGACAACAAAAACGATGAGGGTATCAAGAATTTCTTTAATGAAATGTACGATACCTATATTAAGCATTCCATGAACTCCTTTTACAAAATTAACACCCCAATTAAGTCGCCCATGTTTGAGAAGAAAAGTGAAATCTTTGGGCGCAAGTATTTGTTATCTTAATTTATAGTAAATATACATAAATAATAATGTAAAAATTTTGAAATTGATTTATTTAGAAAACTAGTCTTGACTTTTAATGGATCTGTTCAACTCTTAAAACAAATCTAAAACGATTTAACGCTCGTCGGATCTCTTACAATTCCAATTGGAACTAAAGTATGTTGAATGTGTTGTTCTTGGGATGATAAAGCAAAAATGTTTTACGGAATTGCAGTGGGTGGAAAATCTCTTAAAATGTTGTTCCAACTTAGCGACTTAGTGCTTCTTGTTCTTGCCATGGCGCTCGTATTTGCTCTTCGACGAGTGCCACAGAATGAAGGGAATGGCCAAGGACGGCAGTGTCATGATGGCAAATGCCACCCAGTCAAAGAAGTGGGAGGAGAAACGCTTGTTGTACTCGTTCAGGTTGACAATGCCGCCCTCTCCGGGCTCTGAGCTGATGGCCAATTGCAGCTGCAAGACAATAATGATTATCAATATTTCAATTATTTACAACTCAAACTCTTACTGTCTCAGCCTCTTCAACAGGCTTGTAAGAAACCTCAGCGGCGGTGAAGTTAAAGTAGCCGAAAGCCTTGGGACGCACAACCAGAACATGAGTGAAGTTGGTTTGTGGTGCAATGCGATCCACAGTAGCTGTAGGTTGGCCACCGACAACCTCAAAGGCGTCGGGATGGAAACCATTATCGACAAGCTGAACACTTGTTGCGGCACCATTGCCTACATTGAAGATTGTATAGCGCACCAGCACATCACTCTTCTCCACCAAATATTTGTTCAGGATTTGCTTAGAGACCAGCAGGCGAGCGCGCGTCTCATCTTCAGACACGCAAACACTCAGTACAGCAAACAAGGCGCAAAGGGCTAATGTTTTTCTCAACATGCTGCAATAGAAAAGAGATTGGCACGTTTCACTTTTTTTGTTGACGTGGAAGGGTCGCTCTACCGCACGGCAAAAGCCGCTCAACTTTGACAACGAATTTTTACACAATCTTAACACAAGCCCTGTTTGCAACAACTTTGTATTGATGTGGAATACTTAGAGGTAAACTTTACCACAACTTACTTGAGTATTTGTTATTTAACTTTCAGCTTTTATAATAAACTAAGCGCAACCAACGACTGCGACCTGCTTTCAGCTGAGCTACTTCGTGACGTGTAAACTGTCGTGTGTCGGCTGTCAAATTTCGTGAAACTTCGGGCCAGTGTTGAACAAAACTAAACAACAAATATTCGATTAATAAAACGATTTTAAAAAATTGTTTAAATGGAATCTCTCTCTCCGCTCAGGTGGTAGTAAAGGTGCGAGCGTGCGTTTCGTTTTGCTTTTGTCGGCTTGCTTGCGATAAAAGAAATAACTGTAGCACTAGGCGCTGCCGTCACGCTATACGGTCACACACTTTACTTTACAGGAACCATTTAATAACAGATTTCGAGCATCATTAACAGAAAAATAATAACATTTTCTGTTAAGACTGTGGCCGCCACAGTGTCACTATGGAAATCACTTATTCACAAGCGAACCATTATTTAACACTGGTATTGGGCGGCGGCATATTTTGAAATGAGATAACAGAGAATATATTTATTTCGTTTATTTTCGATTTTAAATTGATTGATATTTGCTAATTTAAATGTTAAATGAATAACTTTAATGTTTTCAATGTATTCAATAAGTTAAATGAATTATCATATGAATTTCTTGTATTTCATTTATTGCCCATTTACAATTTACAAACAAGAGAAATAAGGAAATATGGGTTAAATACGGGTTGAGATCGAGTTCTTTTTTCTGTACAGTTTCGCGCGCAACGAAACTTAAAAAATTGAGCTATTTGCAAACAAGGAATAAAAAAATTAACGGTTACTCTTCTCCGGTTTTTATCCGCCATTCCTTTTCCTTTTCTTCTTGCATGATGATTGCTCAATTTTTAACTCAAAGCCTTGACCAGAGGATTGTTTTATAATAATGCACATATACACACACACACACACACACACACACATATATATATATATATATATATATATATAAAGCAATCATTGTTTTCTTGCAAATAAAATGTATGTATATATATATATATACATATATATATATAATATACATATATTGTATAAATTAAATAAATTGGCGTAAACACTCAACGTGAAAAGCTTCATCGACAATGCAATATTGTTTTAACTTAAGTCAGTGTTAAAATGAAAATGTATTTTTGTACATATGCATACATACATACATATACAATTTGATTCATTTTTTAAAATTTAGAATTCTTTGACATTATTTTATATTAATAATTCTAAATTATATAAAAGGTACATATGTATACATAAAGAGAGAATGTCTTATTAGGATCCTGATTTATTTTATCTTAGCGCGATCGTATGATTTGTGTTGTTACTAATTAAGCATTAGTCAATTATCAACATAACCATAACATCAACACAAGAGGGGGGGATGGGAAAACGAGCGCAAAGGAATAATTGTGAAACAGCCGTTGACCTTGAAATTTCTTATTTGTCTTCTTTTTGCGAAACCAGAAATTGAGCATTTTCGTGGGCAGAAGACAAAGACAAAAAAGAATAATCAAGTCAAAGAAAATGCAAAATTCGGCGGCGAGGGCGCGGCTTATTCTAACACACATATGCATTTGCCATTCCTTTGCCCATATATGGACATATGTATTTGCAAAACAGGAATAAGAAAATGAAGGTCAACGGTTTTTAACTTTAACTCAAAGGCTTCACGCACTTGCATTTGCATTTGGATATTCAGTTCAATTTGTGCTGTGTAAGTGAGAGTGCGGGCAAATTGAATTTCCAAACCGCAATTTTCATTGCGACATTGTGCGAACGGCGAAGTTGAAAGTTTTGAAGTGAAAACGCAATTTCCATGGCGAGTGAAGTTAAATTTTTGAAGTGAAGTTTGTGAAAGTTTTGGTGTTCAATTTTTTAAGTGAAGTGTGTGAATTTTTAGTAAAGTGTGTGACAATTTTTAAGTGAAGTGTGTGAATTTTTAGTAAAGTGTGTGACAATTTTTAAGTGAAGTGTGTGACAAATTTAAATAACCGTCCGTCCGTGGGTGCGTGTAGTGCTAGTTTAAGTTTACTTTCAGGTTTTATCTATTTGCAGTTTTTATATATCAATATGGTGTGGCTGGACACAATTATGTAAGTATATTTAAAATACTATAATTTTTGTTCCCTACCTTCTCTACCCCACCCTACCCCGACCTACATTGTTATTGTAAAATAATTATATGCATTTTTTTTTTATTTCCAGTCTTGGCGGGAATATAAATGTTGGCGATTTGGTAAATATCATCAGCCTGGATGATCCATTATTTGATGAGGCTAAATTGGTGGAAGCTATTCTGCACACAGCATGCAAGTAAGTAAATAATTTTGTCTGTGAGACACATGTTGGCCTTATGGATTTGTTCAGATACGGGGAATATTTTTAACTTTTCACAACCAGTTGGAAAATTGTGGGTGTGGGTGACACGCTCTCAATGTGTTACATTTTCTCAATACAAAATTTCTTGATCTCCAGATAGTCGTCTTGTTGCATAAGTGCAAAGGGCGGGTAAAGAAAGAAAGCTGCCTTATGCCACACGCTTAAGTTTGGTAACCACATTGAATGCACATTTTCAATAACATTTTCTTTTAGGCATGCAACGGATTGCATGTCTGATTTGCACGGCCTGGTTAGTTTTGCACAGAATCCTTTTCCATGCGCAGCGTTTTCTTGGCCTCACAAATTTCAGCTGCTCAGCGCCGCTTCAGCTGTCATTGCTGCAGTTGCTGCCTGATCCACCAGCTTGGTTTTGACCCAACGCGCTGCGCTCGCTGCGGCTGGTTGCTGTTGCTCATACGCCTATTGGGCACCTGTGCCGCCTCCATGGCAATATCTTTGGCCGAACTGGTTGCCACCGAAAGGCGCTGTTGTTGCTTCCTGATTGCAGTTGTCGTTGTCGTTGTCGCTGTTGTTGTTGTTGTCAATTGCAAGTGCGCTTTGCGTTTGGCTGGGCGGCAACATTTAGCGGCAGCATTAGCGTCAGAGTTAGCAACAGCAGCGGGTATGTTGAGTGCCTGGTTCAGCTGTGCAAAGCGCATAACTACGTGAGCCTTCAAAGTTGCAGCAAGTTTATTTTTCCAGTTGGCGCTTGAGCATTTTTTACAGTAGAGTAGAAAAAAAAAATTAAATAAAAATTGTTTAACAAAGTTGTTAGCAATAGCGCTACAAAAAGCATAATGGCAATGCCAAGTCCTCACGCATAACTTTTACGTAACAATTTGAAGAGTTGGCGCTTTTGAGCTCCCAAGTGGCATGCGGTGCTCAAAAGAAAACTCTTTTAACAACTGCAAGTAGGACTACGTTGCGTATGAGTGCTGCGCTCCAAAATTGCAAATGCAAATCGTATTAAATTAATTTACTAAGAAAGTGTAACGAGCAAATGAATAACTAATGAATTTCAAAAGTTTTCTTTGTTATATTTTTGAAATTAACTCAACTTCAATCGATATACAGTAAATTTCAACTCTTGTTTTCTTTGTTATATTTGCATTTAACAGTATCATGCTTGGACCAAAAATTAATAACAAATTCAATAAAGAATAGTGAGAATTATTAAGTAATAAATTGTTTAACCAAGTTTAAGTTTCATTTCATTCAGCTTTAATCTAAATTTAAATAGCTATCGACTGAGATCAAGGGCAAAAATCAAAAGCAATTAACAAATCAATTTGCAGTTTCTGTTTGTTATAAATATTTCACATATTTGAAAATATAGACACCAATTAGATTGTCGTAAGCTTAGTTTGCCTTGCTGGCCGTTTTGTGTTTAGGCCGCCTAAGCTCTTTTGTTTTCCTTTATGCCTCAATAGCTTTAAGACCGCTTATGCGTTGATCTGCTAATCCAAAAGGGTTGTCGGGCTTGCTTTGGTCTTGATTGAACCGCAACTGTTAGCATTAATAAGGTGTAGATGGTCTTGCGAGTAAATCGATTCAAAGGCTAACCTGTCTGTCAATTAGAAGCCGAGCGAGTAGCTTAAATTTTTGGCTTGCTTTGAGCCACTGCCAAATGGACATTGAGCAACCGCAACCGAGCCAGCGAGAGTTGCAGCCATTGGCAGCTGTACTTGTCAATGCAGACAAAATTCATTTGCTTGCCACATTTTCTTTTCTGCTCTTTTTTGCCCACAGCATTTGCACATTTGCAGCGCCGCGTTGTCCTTGTGGCTGGCTGCATGGCTGTCGTCCTTGCTGCTGTCACTTGCATGCACGCTTTTGCGTGGCCAAGTGCATGTGCTGAAGTGTTTCGAATGACACTACGTGTGGGCGTAACATGTGTACATGTGTGGTCTCTCTCTCGCTCTCAGCCTATGATGCTGCTGCATTGTATGAATAAATGTTAAAACACAATCGAGAGCCGTAAATTCCAAAGCAGTCGGCAGCTGAGCTGCAGGTGTGAGCTGAAAAAATAAATGAAATAGCAATTTGAACAAAAAGCGCTCTACTTAGCCTAGCCTATCCAGGGAAACAATGCCCGTGGCCCAAGGCGCCCGTCTAATTAGTATAATAAAATGTCATAAAAGGAAAGAGCATTACAAATGGTCCACAGCCCAGCAGGCAGCAAGTAAGAGAGAGTGTGTGGGGCTAAAGCTGCTGATAGATTTTAAAGGTGCATCGAATTGAAAGGACTGCCCAGCAGTGAGCAAATAAATGCGCATTAATTTCTCATTCTTTGGCATATAAAAGGGTAGAGCACAGATTTTTTTGTTCCAGCCATAACTTCAAGTTCTATGCGCACTAGTTTTCAAGCCTTAAATATTTCGACTAAAATTTCCAATTACAATTGCCTGCCCCCATTTGCCTGGCTGTTTTATATCGATGGATATCAATCGTCAATCATAAATCGTCACTGGCAACAATGCGCTGGCTGCCACAATCAACAAAATTAGTTTTAGGTTCGAGGCAAATGACGCTGGCAGTTCGGTCGACAGCAGCCCACATAACAAACTGCGCTTTGAGCTTGCTGTTAACGTTATCTCTCTCTCTCTCTCTCTCTCTCTCTCTCTCTCTCTGAAAAGACGCTGGGGCCAATGGCAGTTACGTCTGAGCTGCTTTGTCCCCCGCCCCTTACCGCTGGGCATGGAAAGTAATGCGTTGGCGTCTGATTTTGATGGCTGCCTGGCATTGCTTTTGATCTCTGCAAACGCCTGATAAATGATAAGATGCCAAGTAACGGCAATGGCAACAAAAATAAAAAGTATAGAAAATGGCGCCGCAGGTGTGTGGCCGCCAAGCGAGAGAGAGAGAGAGAGAGAGAGAGAGAAATGTTGCTAGTTGAAGGGCTTTAATCAAAAGTGAATACAAAAAATTGCACTAAGCCAAGTTAGAGAAAAAAAAAATTAGCAAAGCCAGCCGCAAGGCAAATAATTAAAATTTGTTAATAATGTTGCATTTATTATGCACGCTGTGTTGCTGCCAATTAACAGCTAATTATTGCATGAACTGCGCCTGTCTGTCTGTCTGTCAGCGCCGTGCGCTTTGAATAATGCCTGTCTATAACAGACTTTTCCATGTAGCTAGAACTGCAATACAGTAAATATGGCAGATAAACGATAAATTGTTGACCTGGCTGCAAAGCTTTAAGCTTTTATTGTTGCAGCTATAGTAGATAAGCTTTATAAGCCTGTGAAAAAACATCACTCATACGCCACCAGTGCATGCTGAGCTTACAATCAATATTTTTCATTGGCTAGTTTACAATTTATTTCATACAAGCTTTTGTATATTGCACAATTAAATAAAAAATAATATTTTTACTACATCAAACTTTCCTTTGTAATATTCAATTAAAAATCTTGTTTATTTTTTGTACACAACAAACAAATTTGTTGTGCAATTTATCTGTTTATCCATATTATCCGTGTTATGACGCTCCTCAGCTTCGTTTTTATTTAATTATATTTTATAATTTTAACAGATTGCAGAAGCCTGAAAGATATGAAGAAAATTATGTAAATGGGCATATTGATGGGCGCAAGAATATAATGCATATTCCGCCGGGTGGGTTTTTTTTGCTGATAGATGAGTTTAAATATACTTGCAAAGGCTTTAGTAATCTAGTGACAGTGTTTCATTTGGTCGCAATGTCGACAAACAAGGAAGAGTCTTTACGACCATTATATTCTATAATAAATATAGGGCAGCAGACTAATTCTTCGGCTACAATGTGCTCTATTCTCCAAATTTGTATAGATGAAATAGAAAATCAGCATCGTGGCAATGATTTAATTGCCATTATAAGCGATGCCCTCAATTCTAATTTATTAGCAGTGAAGGAATTTCGCATGTTGCTGAATAGTGACTTGCCTCATTTACGATGCTTCACGCATCTAAAAAATCGTTGGTATTTAAATGGTCGTAGGTCTGAAGATAAATACCTCAACGGTATTTATTCTAATAATTTGAATAGAAATTTCCGAGCCGAACTCGCGCTAGCCAAAGCAGGATCATTAAGAATTAGTCATGTTAGTTACCATAGGGTAATTTGTGAGGAGTATGAAAATTTAGAAAAAGTTTTAATTAAAATGTTCGCCGATAAGTCGGTGGAGTCCGTCAATATGAGTTATATTAACAATGATAGATTAGAATACTTGGGCGGGGGCTTATTCAGGGGGATAATTGAAATGTGTATTTTTTACACCGAGCCAGTAGATTTAGAGAGTGAAGATTTAGTTAAAATTTTTTTCCATAATTTAATTAAGTTTCTTTTTAATATTTTTAATTGTGAGGCTAGTTAGAATATTTTTTGTCGAGCATCAAAAAAAACTCCCCCCCCGATATGCCCTTTCCCACAATATGCCCGTAGTAGTGCCGGCCCTGCACCGAAAGGTGCCTCTGTAAGTATTAATGTAATTGAATTAATGTATGTACTATTTATTAAAATTATATATTTTCATTTATTTCATATCAACGAGCTCTAATTACACCGGGGATTTAGTGAAAGACCACCAACCAGCCACACGTGTGGCTCATGATATTTATATTATATTTATGTAACTTTATTTACTGTAAATAAAATAATAAATTATAAATATATATTATAAATTATATTGTGTCATGTTTTTATTTATTTGACAACTTTATTTGTCCACTTGGTTTTATAGTTATATTTTTATATCTTAGAATTAAAATGGAGGAAATTCAAAAAAAAAACCTATGCTTACAGAAACGCAATGAGCACTTGCGTTCCCAAATATTACACTAACAGGCCCAAACATACAACAAAACTCAACACAAAACAAATCGACAACCCAAATTTAACCAAAAAACAAATCAAAACCCAAACAAAACAACAACTACAACAACTTCAACAACAACTACAACATCAACTACAACAACAGCAACAACAACTACAACTCCAACAACAACAACATCAACAACAACTACAACAACAGCAACAACATCAACAACAAATACAACAAATCTATAAACAATTTAATATTCAGCAACAGATACAGAGCGAAGACTTTGTAGAAGAGGCGGCGTCGCCTCAACTACAAGCTGATGTAAGTTATTCTGTAGAGTTTGTAGAAGACGCGGCGTCCCCTCAACCCGATGCTAGTTATGGCTATGCCGAAGACGTGGAATACGCGACGTCCCCTCAACCCGATGCTAGTTATGGCTATGCCGAAGACGTGGAATACGCGGCGTCCCCTCAACCCGATGATAGTTATGGCTATGCCGAAGACGTGGAATACGCGGCGTCCCCTCAATCCGATGCTAAATATGGTCAAAAAAATTCATCTGATAAAAGAGCGACAAGTTATTGCGTGAACTGCAATAGATGCTATCGGCCAGGGAAATACAAAGCACACCTTGAGAAATGCCAACTATTTGAAGGAAAATTTCATGTGTAAGTTTTTTTTTAATTAATATTTAGCTATATATATGTATATTGATATTTATTTATTTTTTTATATTTCCAGTTGCGAACTTTGCGCATCTAAATTTTATACAGATGCAGACTTGAATCGACATCGTACAGCTTACCATGGTTTCCAAAAAAAAAAAAAACAATTTTGATCAGAGTTAAGAAGGCTCTAAGGTAAATATATTTTAGATATGTTATTGATTATATAAAAGCAATTAAATTTATTTCAGTCCTCCAACGACCGAGTCGGAGATGATTTAATATCAAATACTCAATACAAATCAGCTCTCACTTGGCGGACTGCAGCTGTTGATTTGGAACGTGCAGCTCTAGATTTAATACAGCTAAAATTTCATAAGCACTGCGCAAAACACTTGGACATCGTTGTTGTTGTTGTTTTTTGTTGTTGTTGTCGACACATTTGGGCACGCAAGTGCTCATTGCGTTTCTTTAAAAATTGGTTTAATTTTCTAAATTTGTTCACGCCAATATGTAATATCGGCTAAACCGGCATCACTGGCACTCGTTTACAGGCTCTCTTCACCACACGCCGCTCTCCGCTCTCTTCCTACCTACCGCCTAAGTACTTTTGCCCTTGAAAATTGGGTATGCACTGTAACCATTACTTTCTCTCAGTTTCGCGACATTAAAACGTGCAGTTGTGAAAACCAAAGTCTTTAGTCTTTTTATTTCAAGTGAATTTTTCAGCTAACTCTCTGCCCCCCGACGAAACAAAATTCCTCCATTGTAATTCTAAAATTACAAAATATAACTAGAAAAACAAGTGGATAAATTAAAGTTGTTTAAATGTATAATAAAAGCATGACACAATATAATTTATAAAACTTTAAAACTCTTTCTATATTTTCATTTTCCTCACAATTAAATCTATGCCACGATGCTGATTTTCTATATCATCAATGCAGATTTGGAGAATTGAGCAGATTGTAGACGAAGAATTAGTTTGATGACATATGTTAATTGAAACAAATATAAAAAGTTCGCAATGGAAAACTGTCACTAAATTGCAAAAACCATTGCAAGTTTATTTAAATTGGTCAAGCATTAAGAAAAAGCCGAAACGATAATTATATATGAACATGAAAATAGCGGTTAATTTTTTTTTAATTATTATTATTTCATTACCATCTACTACTGAAGACTTGCAACCTAACATAATGCATGTTGACAGACTGGACCGACTGATCGAATTGTTGATGAAATATCCTATGCCTATGGTATATATTGTTACTAATTCTTAAAGATCCTGCTTTGGCTAGCGCGAGTTCAACTTGGAAATTTCTATTAAAATTATTGGAATAAATACCGTTGAGGTATTTATTCCCATTCCCAGAAGTCTGGTATTTCTAAATATTTTTTTTATAACATTTATTAAAAATAAAATAAAATATATGCTAAAAGATTTGTTTTAATATATAAGAAAGCTGAATGTTGGTATCAAGTCTGCTCTGCACGATGCCTGAGAAAAGAATGGGAAGAGGCCAGGGACCGGATGCGCCCAGGCCAGGGCTTGTGGCTAAAAACCAGGGTTCCGATCTCGATAACAAAGCTTTCGGTGGCGGTAGGTAGATCGATAGCTGATCCCAATCCGTCGGATGTTTAGCTGATTTCGATTTCGTACAATAACAATATGAGATTTATTGCATTTAAGGCCTTCGGTTAATTATGATCATGGCTAGATATAATTAAATAGTAATAAGCCACGAGTTGTGAGAAATGCATTATTAAACTTGCCTTCCTTTGTTTGTTTCAGTTCAGTTGAGTTTCAGCGCTGCCACGCAATGCGATAAAGAAGCAGCATAATGTTTTCATGCTCTTAAATAATTTGTATATACACACACACACACACACACACACACACAAACAAAGCTTTGCTATTTGCCAATTCCTGCAATTATCGGGTTTTATTGATACTATCAAATGAATACTTATATAACTTATTACAGCAAATATGCATATTGCTTTTCATTAATATTCCTAAAATTTGTCACATACAATACAAATGAATGTAATTTCGGTTTATCTCTCTGATTATGAAAAGGTATACAAATCTCATATTAAAACCAAATTTTCACTTACTCTTTCTTCTTCTGTTGCTGTTTCCTTCTTCTTGGCGCTCATGCTCATCTAACAAAATCTTCGGCCAATTAATGCTCAACTAAACACTCAAACCATTTTTCACTCAAAATGCTTCACCATTTTTCACTCAAAATGCTTCACCACACTTTTTGCCAATAATTACCCTAATTACAAACACGCAAGAAAGGCTTTTGAACAATGTCATTGCATTTTTCTATAATTTATTTAATAAACTCGATTCAAACAACACTTAAATTAATTAATTTAAGTTTCAATTTTGCATTAAAAAAATAATGATATATTCTCTGTTATCTCATTTCAAAATATGCCGCCCAATTACCAGTGTTAAACAACATTTATACTTTCTTTCGCTGTGATTTTTCAAAAAACACCGTGACTGACTGTGGCAAAACCACAGTGACTGACTGTGCTAAAATTTAATTTTAATAATTTTATAAATATATATTATTATAAATACAATTAATAGATATTCCACAATTCTTTTTTATTTAATTCCGCTAGCCAGGGATGCCAGACTGCGGGAAATTATAAAGAGCCGTCACGATAGACTTATTAAGCACGAAGTAACGGGTGGGTACATATCGCCAAGTGCTTGGTTAAACAGCTGATAGACAACAAAGCTAATAAAAACAATCAGCAATAAAATGTTAAGAATTACTTTATAAAGCTTTATTTAAATATTAAAATGCTTGTAAATTTTAGTTATCTTCTTACCACACAGTAAATTACACATATCTATGTACATAGCAATAATGGCGGAAGAATATTTGTGCCGGCATAAGTTAATGCCCTTGAATGACATTGTCACCCTTCACAGAACAGCTAAGCTCTATAGACTTTCAATTGTGACTACACTTAAGGTATGATACAAATTCATAAACTTAAATTATTTATTATTTTTCAATTAATTTAAGGTATTTGAGAACAAAATGCACAGAAACAACAATAAGCTGATAATGTGAGCACTCGCACTTGCATGTCGGCGACATGATAGCGCTTATCGGGTGCGTTGCAGCCGAGACCAAAAGCTTATCAGTGCGGGCGACGCACAGCTCAGTTCGCTTTTCATCGTCGTGTCGCTTGCAGTTAGATTTTCACCAGCAACTGGAAAAGTTAAATTAGCATCATGTCATTGAGCGTGGAGACAGTACAAACTACGCCCTATGAGGGCCAAAAGCCTGGAACCAGTGGGTTACGCAAAAAAGTTGGCAACAAATATTTATAGAAATAAAAAAATAGTGCTTTAAGTTTTGCAACAATTTCAGGTAAAAGTGTTTACGCAGCCCAACTACACTGAAAACTTTGTACAGTGCATTCTGGATGCCAATGAGGCCGCGGCGCTAAACGGCTCCACTTTGATTGTGGGTGGCGATGGTCGTTATTACTGCAAAGAGGCAGCTGAACTTATAGTGCGTATCTGTGCTGCCAACGGAGTCGCTAAGTTGCTGGTGGGTCAAAATGGCATACTCTCTACTCCAGCAGTCTCCAGCTTAATACGTCACAACAAGGCGCTGGGTGAGTACAAAAATACATATATGTATAATGTTGCCTAATCATTGTTAGCATTCGTTTTTAATCCTAAAAGCAATCACTGATAACCATTACCATGTAGTAATTTAAGTAATTATATTTTATTAACAAACATGCATATGTTACGTAGTTAATAGCTCGCTATAGTTAGCAAGGTCAAGGTCAAGACAAATTATTATTAGAAATATTTTTTTTATATTATAAATATAAGTACGAAATTAGAGTTACAAATATATTATTTAGACTTTTTGCTTAGTTAAAAGCATTCTAATGACAATTGTTTTTCGGCCTAATTTAAATTATTTCATCTTGCAGGTGGCATTGTTTTGACTGCTTCGCACAATCCTGGCGGTCCTGAAAATGATTTTGGTATCAAGTTCAACTGCGAGAACGGCGGACCTGCTCCTGATGCCTTCACCAACAAAATTCATCAGCTCTCAACGATTATTAAGAATTACAAGCTGGTGCGTGGTCTGCAGATTGACATCTCCAAGGTGGGGGTAAGCAATTATGATATTGCTGGCAAGCCATTTGTTGTCGAGGTTATTGACTCAGTGGCAGACTATGTGCAACATATGGAGGAGATCTTTAACTTTGCCAAATTGCGCGAGTTCGTGAGCGGAAAAGCTACTGGCAAGCCGTTGAAGATGCGCATTGACTCCATGAATGGTGTCACTGGTGCCTATGTGCGTGAGATATTTCTCAATCGTTTGGGAGCTGCAGAGGCTTGTGTAGTGCACACCACACCGCAGCCTGATTTTGGCGGCTTACATCCAGATCCTAATCTGACCTATGCCAAGGATCTGGTAGATACGGTTGCTAAGGGAGACTACGATATTGGCGCGGCATTTGATGGCGACGGTGATCGCAACATGATAATTGGAAGCAAAGCGTTTTTTGTGACACCCAGCGATTCCTTGGCTGTAATTGCTCACTACTTGGAGGCCATACCCTACTTCCAGAAGAATGGTGTGCAAGGATTTGCTCGCAGCATGCCCACAGCTTCGGCTGTGGATCTGGTCGGCAAGAGGCTGGGCAAGGAAGTGTTCGAGGTGCCTACTGGTTGGAAATACTTTGGAAATCTTATGGACGCTGGTCGCTTGTGCCTGTGCGGTGAAGAGAGCTTCGGCACCGGCTCCAATCACATACGTGAAAAGGACGGCATCTGGGCAGTGCTGGCCTGGATTTCTGTCATGCAGCACACTGGCAAAAGCATTGAGGATATACTGAAGCAGCATTGGTCTGTCTATGGACGTAACTACTTTACTCGCTACGACTATGAGGAGTGCGATCTGGAGCCCTGCAATGAGATGATGGCCACCATGGAGCAAAACATCACTGCCGCTGATTTTGCTGGAAAAAGCTTTACCAGCGGCGGAAAGAGCTACAAGGTGAAAGAAGCAGACAACTTTAGCTACACGGATCCCGTCGACAAATCGGTGGCCACCAAGCAGGGATTGCGCATTGTCTTCGAGGATGGCAGTCGCATTGTCATGAGACTCAGCGGCACGGGCAGCTCCGGTGCCACAGTGCGGTAAGTGCAGTAGCAAAGGCATGTGTAAGATATTTAACTATTTATTGTTATTTATTTGCAGCTTGTACATTGACTCCTATGAGAAGGAAAATGTGTTGGGCCAGGCCAGTGTCATGTTAAAGCCTCTTATTGATATCGCTTTGGAAATCTCACAGCTACCCAAGTTCACAGGGCGCAGTGCGCCTACAGTTATTACATAGGTATATTAATTGTAACTCAACTGCCATGCTTAATGTTGCCTATCTCCAACTACTTTGACACCGAATTTGTTAACTTTTTAATTTAAACAATAAATAAAATGCTTCAAGTTTCGTTGATAAAAGAAGTTTGTGTGTGGTAGGGTTAATACCTTAAATGCAAAAACATTGTTGTATGAAAATAATACAATGTGAACAAATCTAGAGTAATAAAATAAAAAAATTCGTTTGGCTTAGTCGACACAAATAGCATAATTATTTTATTGGCATCATCACGAGATCAAAAACAATAATTTTATTTTTAAGTTCAATGTTTTGAAAATATTGGTTAATCAAGTATTAACATATAAAAATACATTATTTCGTTCCTTTCCCAAGGACCTGATCGACGTATCTGATCGTCCATATTAAAAAGACAATTTGAAGCACTAAAATAGACAAATATTAGAAATACAATAAGAATACAAGCTTTCATATCTGCTACACGTACCGAAGGGGATTAAAAATAAACCTGTCGAAAAAAAAATACCAATGGTACCAATAATGACACCTATTATAAGGAGAGTAGCTATCTTCTAGAAGGATAGCAAAAAATTAATATCTTTTATAAATTGAAAAAACAGAAAAACAAACTTACAAAAAAACGTCCCACCATTTGCAACAACCCTCCCAAAAGAGTAAAGGCTCCAATTGATAATAAAATTAAGTACAGAATTCGCCAGTCGAATAATTCAGTTTTTGTTTCTTGCCAATACGTTGAGCCATTCGGACGCGTAACCCATTCACCATCATACCACCACAACTTTTGTGGTCCAATGAAATATAATATTAAACCTGGCAAAAAAGTTGCGAGTCCATTAAGCAAAACCC
Source organism: Drosophila busckii (assembly GCF_011750605.1). Classification (NCBI taxonomy): domain Eukaryota; kingdom Metazoa; phylum Arthropoda; class Insecta; order Diptera; family Drosophilidae; genus Drosophila; species Drosophila busckii. The sequence goes on along the minus strand of NC_046606.1, from coordinate 17,337,258 downwards.
ATATAACAGCGATAATTGACTTAATCTTTAGGCCACAACAACAACCGTCACATTGTTCGCAATAATCCTTACTGCACATCTTCAAAAGCTATCAAGCTAAAAATTATTTTATTATATTTAAAAGCTAAGTATATGTATATATACATATATATTTACTGCTGCGTTTTCTTGCCAACTAAAACTTAGACATTAAAGTCGAAGTTTGTGTGTTTATAGTTTTACAGTAATTAACTTTAAAATGATCAAAAACCTGGTAGATTCAAATCATTTGTTAATTTAATTCATCTTGAATTAAGATATTTTTGAATGCATTAATTTTTATGGAACTAATTTCTTTTACAATACAATTAATTCAAACTGAATACATTTTTTGAATTCTAATTCAAATTAATATCTAATTCAAATTGACTGCAGTTTTAGGATTCTCATAATTATATTAAATGCTGATGTATTATAAGTCTTATGTAAACTGATTTCCTCTTACTTTACTGGCGTGGCCAGATAATCATATTCACTCAAAATAATATTAGGTATACGCTGCTCCAGCACACTCAGCGGAAGGTTGGCCAAGCGCAGGAATGTTTGCAGAAAATGTATCATAGTAACCACCTCAGTGCCAATCACTTCTTTATCTCTACAAGAATAAGCTCAATTAGTTTTAATACTATATAAAGATTAATTAGCAAACTTACAGCAGCTGTGCCTCTGCGACCACCACAACATATTGACACATGTACGAGATATAAAGCATTTTGACATTTTTGTGAAACTGCTGTAGTATGGTCAGCAAACCTAAGATCAGAGGCACTGCGTCAATGGTATCTTTGGGAGATTTAGGAAGTAAACAGTCTGTATTGGAGGAGTGCTGCAAGCGTGAGACATGTGTAATGCTAAACAGAAATAGAAATAACGACATATGATGCGTGTTCTTAGTGGTTATAAAGATCTGGTCCAGAGGCTCAAAGTTGCCCGTATAATAAAGCATTTCATTGAGAGCCGTAAGCATGCCTACACCCTGCTCTGTGCAAAGTTTAGTGTTGCTGTTCAGCTCCACCATTAAAGCACTAAAAATAAAAACAAAATTAAATTATAAACTTAAAATAATTGTTTACTATATGATTTACCGATTGAGTGTATCTGTGGTATTCTCCAGCAGCTTGGCATCGCATTTGCTGCTGTAGCTTAGTTCGCTGGCGATTTGTTGACGTAGCAGCTGTTTTTGTCCCACGGATAACACAAAGTCTAGTAGGGTAGGCCAGACTTTCAGCCAACGCTGCGTATAGTTTTGATAATACTTCAGAGGCTGCTTGGCGATTTCGCCTGGAAAGTCACGCGATTCTATTTCTTTCGTCATAGCACTTAGAGCCTCGCACCACATGCGATCTGTTGTTAGATTCTTCTGCAGTCTTTCCACATTTTGCTTCATCTCATGCGTTAGCATGTGCGCATAGAGATGTTGCAGCCCCACCAGACCAGCTGGTGCCATTGCCTCGCGCAGCATGCTAAAGAAACTACCGCCAGCAAGCTGCTCTTGATGTGGCGACCGCTTGTCATACCAGCTGCACTTCAAATCTATATAAATAGTATGACGTGGTTCGGTACAGACCAGCAGCATGTGTGCCAGGCGGCCTATGAAGTTGTCCGACTTGCTGGAATCTCCTTGCAGCGGCATAAAGTTGGGTATGGGTATAGTTAGAGATTGATAGCGTGACTGCCACTCCTGCACCTTGTTGCGCAAAAAGCAATTGCACTCCTTTTCCACATTGTAGTTGATGATGCGCTGTGATTCCTCCAGCAATATGCTCAAGCCTTGCACACGCAAATAATCCTCTATATACTCAAAAGATCTGCGATATCCTTCTATGGTTTTGCCCAACGCATGCAGCTTGCTTTGTAGCAGCTGTACATTCGACTTGCCCTTCTCAGGCGTAAAAATAAGGCCTAGATTGTAAGCATTGGCCAAATGATTGACCAGCTCCTTGCGTATTCCATCCTCCAGCAGCTGTTTGGGATCAAGCTCAATAACGCCCACCAAAGTGGTTTTCATCATGAGAATACCTTTCGTAAAGATAGCTATATCATTGGTCAGTTGCGCCACTTTGGCGCGCTCCTCAAACTGAGCATAGTCGCGCAGCTTGTCCTTCTCTAAACGCGTGGGAAACTCCTTGATAACATTGGTCAGCAGCTGTATTATACGAGCAAGTATATTGAACATGGTCTCGGGCACAATTTGCAGGACGCGTCGCAAAAAGTTGGCCAACTCGGTGCTATAATAATTGGACACCGACACCAGATCTTCACTTTTCGCCTGATTAATGCGCATCAAAGGCAATTCCAGCGTACTGGCAAGCTTAAGAAATACAGCACGTATGGCAATCACAGCATTGGGCTGACGCTTGATATGATCCTGCATAATCGGCGTAAAGTCACGCTGAAGTAACTGCCAGGCATAGCTAAAGTCGCTTATCATTTGAATTTGAATTTCCATATCTTCTTTTAGATTGAGCAGCTGAGAAAGATGAGAGCTTATTCATTTATAGTAAGATAAGTGTGCTGGCTGACTTACCTGTGCCATGCGGTTTAATAAATCCCTTGTTTCCTGCAATTGCTGCTTCACCAGCATATTGGCATAGAGATTATGATACTCTTGTACTTCATCCAGCGCCTGCATTACTTGTATAATAAGTCTTCCCGATTTCTGAGGCTTTGTTATATCCAGCTTCTGCAAACGTTGCGCCACCTGGCCAAACCACTGCTCCAACTGTGGATTAACATCAATTTTGCTAAGCGCCCGTTTACCGGCAAATACTTCACTAAGCTCACGTAGATACTGCATGGCCTCATCGCGACTTGTACTCCAGTTATGCGTGCGTTGCTTTTGCACTTCAGCCAACAACTCCCTGAAGCTTAGCTCCATTTGGCCACAGTTAAGCATTAACGTGTAAATCTTGTCTCGCTCAAACTGCAGTTCATTTAGCACCAATTGGCGTACTGCAGTCGCCGCCTGTTCAGATATAACAAGCACAGCCGCACTGGTGTGCAGGCAATGCCAGCGCAGCAGCACATTAGCCTGCCGCATGAGCACAATTATGTTATTGGCATGCTCCAGGACGAATCCTTCGCTCAGAACTCCCTCCCGAACAATCTCCTTCGTTTTGAGCAACGTTTTTTGCAGACCTTCGCGCTGTTGTTGACAAAGCACACGCAAGGCACTTGGTGACACTACATTTGTTATAGCGCTGCTTGCTGCTTTGAAGTTCGCCCAAGCGTCGACCAAGTTTACAGTGATACCCATGTATACAGACAGCGTCCAGTTGTCACAGAAGAATTTGTCTACAATTTCCCGCATTTGCGCATTTTGATTGTGCAGCAAATCGGGGGCAAAGTATAGACATACATAGAGACAAACCGCCTGCGAGGCAAATGCTGTAGTTCGATGGGTAGGATGTGGATAGATGACCATTTGATTGTAGATATCATCACAACGCAAACGTGCTATAACCAAATCTATAAAATTGCTATCAAAGTGAAAGCGCGAAAAATATGCTTCAGGATATCTCTGCACAGTGGCAGGCGCAGCTTGGCCAGCAGCCTGCATAGCACGTGCTCTGGCTGGCTGCACAAATCCTGTGGAGCGAAGCAGCAAGCAAACCTCGTGGATATTGCTCTCATCGCTTCCGGGCGTGCTGTCGCCACCACTGTAACGATAATACGCCACCAGAAGACGCTCACGCACGTCGCCAGGTATATGAAAGTCCAAAATGAGCAGTATAACACCAAATAGATAGAGCGACTCGCACTAGAAGCAGTAGGTTAATCATCTGAGATGTTACTTTGTAAACTAATTAGCTACTTGCCAGCAATTGCTTGCCCTCTTCATCCTGAAGGACTGTTTCCAGGGACTGTTGTATATAGTAGCCGCTGTTTAGCTCCTCTATGTACTGCTGCAAATCGGTGGCATAGTGATGTATGCTTTGGAATGCCAAGTAAAAACGAGTGATGAGTGTTATATGATTGGTGCGTGTTTCTTCATCCAAGTCGCTCAGTTCCTTAAGAAATTTTTTCTTAGCACAAACATTTATTTTTTTATTTACAACTCACTGCATTATTTTCTATTTTTGACTCTTGTGCCTCAGCTACTTTGAAATACCTAAAATCTAATATTATATCAGCGTACTTCTTTCTGTCGGCAGTGGTCTCCAAGCTACAAAAGCAAAATCCATTATCAGTGAATCGCAATATCAATACAGTAGATATTAACTATGCAGATGCAAAAAAGAAAATGCAAAGTAATGGTTGCATTTAACTGATTTGATACACTAAAATCGGTTTTGAATCCCTTGATTTGACGCCTTCTTTGAGGCGATGCGTCATATACATAGTCGATATCTACTGATTTGAATTAATTCAAAGTTTACCGATACAGGCTCGGCACGTAGTTTTTCAGGCGTAGGATTTCAGCAATAATGGAATTTCCTACTGATACTATATTAAGTAGATTTTGTCCACAGGCATTATTTTCAGATAGGAATTCGCTCATTTTCTTCGCAATTTGCTTATTGCCTTATTGTTATTATTTTATTGACAGCTGTTTTTCCCTAGAGATGGCAAACTAGTCGCTAGACTATCAGTTATACTAACGAAATTATCGATTAGATATTATCGATTATATAATCAAGATGATAAGACCAAAATTTAAAACTAAATACCATTCAAATACCATTATCACCAACATTTTTTTTAACCTTATGTGTTGTGCCTCGTTTTGTAATCGCGAGATTAAAAACAATACTTAGTACAAGTACCTACGTTAAAAATGTTGACTAATCAAGTATTGAAATATAATTCAACTTGAAATTTTCAAGTATTGCAAATGATCAAAAAGCTGGTAACTTAATATACTAAAAGTCTTAAAAAGAATATAGCTTACATATGTATGTAATTAAATTTGATATAGTTTGAACTATCTTTTAATACTGTCAAAAATACCGAAGATATAAAAGGTTTCACACAATTTTTTTTTGTTTAATTTATGCATTTTCCTTACTATACTAAATATTAGAATTTTAGGCAATATTAAAACCACATTATAAGACACCAATAGGAAAAAATTTCGCCGGTTAATCATATGTTAATGTTAACGTTTCGGTCCGTTTATCCTTTAAGTAAATAAATTGTAAGTGAAAAGTAAATAAAATAAATAATCAAATCAGGGACTGTAATGGTAAATTAAAATATTAACAACTAAGAACTTGCAGTCTTAATTATTTTGTCATATTACTTCGAAATTAATCCGATGTTTTATATAACATCGATGCATCCCTCAACACCAATATTAACAGCATCGGAAAATATCGTTGAAATCATCGATGGTCGAAGCATCGATGATTTTGTACATCATTAATATATTACAACAACCCTATTATCGATACATTTTGCAACAAGCGTCGCCGCGCATTTTTTTTGCAAAAAAAAGTCTGTCGGAATTTGCAAAATAGATGCGTTTATTTATTTAAAAGTTCGTGTAGTCTTAGAACGAGTCAATAACAATTAAACAAATAGCATGTCGAGCTTTGTGTTGGATAAAGAGGCTTTCGTACGGCGAATAAAGCGTCTGTACACAGAGTGGAAGGTAAGTCTGCCGGGGACTTATTGAGGCAGTGATTCCACCCGGTGCGCACATTTTAATTTTGCCGACATTGATCATGACTTTTTTTTGTAAATAATTGTCATTGGCAAATATTATGAAATCAGCTGAACATCAAAACTAATAATAAATTAAGCGTAGCCTCAAGTTAGGTTAGACCGCGTGAACAAAATAATGAGTCTGATATTTTCATACTTCGAATGTTCAACAGACGCCCAACATTGACCACGATGATGCACTGAGTAATCTGGACTGTATTATGAGCGTTGTTGGTGTGGATGAAGATGTTATCTATTCAAAGTCTATGGCGCTGCAGCTCTGGCTACTTGGATATGAACTGACGGACACAATATCCGTGTTTGCCTCGGATGTGATCTATTTTTTGACTAGCAAGAAAAAAATAGAGTTTCTTAAGCAAGTCCAGTCCATTACTGAGGAGGGTGTGCCAGAGATAAAGCTACTTGTGCGAGATCGTGTAAGTATTATAACGCCTTATGCTTATAAGAGCACTGACAACTATCAATACTATATGTTCAATAGAATGATAAGGATCAGGCCAATTTTGGAAAGCTCATAAAAACCATACAGGACTCGCACAAAGGCAAACGTCTTGGTGTTTTTATCAAAGATGCATTCGCGGGCGAATTCTGCGAGTCTTGGAAAAAGATGCTCACGGCTGCCAACTTTGAGCATGTGGACATAAGCGTGACAATTGCATATTTGATGTGCCCTAAGGATGAAACCGAAATAAACAATATACGTAAAGCGTCATTGGCTTCAATGGAAGTGTTTAACAAATATCTAAAGGATGAAATAATGGACATTATTGATTCTGATAGGGTATGAATTTGATTTTAATAAGACTTATGTCGCATATTATGGACTAATGATGGCTATTTTGTTTTCAGAAAGTAAAGCACACAAAACTCTCAGATGGCTGCGAGGCGGCCATTGGCGAAAAAAAGTATACTAGCGGCTTGGATCCTAGATTACTTGATATGGCGTATCCACCCATCATACAATCAGGTGGCGCCTACAGCTTGAAGTTTTCAGCTGCTGCAGATAAGAACAATTTGCACTTTGGTGTGATCGTCTGCTCACTAGGTGCTCGCTATAAATCCTATTGCTCCAATATTTCGCGCACGTTTTTAGTGAATCCCACAGAGACCATGCAGGAGAACTACACGTTTCTGGTAAATGTTCAAGAAGAAATACTCAAACTGCTTGTGCCAGGAGCCAAGCTGTGTGAAGTTTATGAGAAATCTCTGGCCTATGTGAAGAAAGAAAAACCCAACATGGTGGATAATTTGACCAAGAGCTTTGGCTTTGCCATGGGTCTGGAGTTTCGAGAAAACTCCGTTGTTATTGGACCCAAGTGCAAGGCGCTTATTGAAAAGAACATGGTTTTTAATTTGCATGTGGGCATCTCCAATTTAATCAATTCCGATGCAGCCGATAAGGAAGGCAAAACCTATGCGCTGTTTGTAGGTGACACTGTGCTAGTGGGTGAACAATCGCCGGCTAGTATAATGACGCCATCTAAGAAGAAAATCAAGAATGTTGGCATCTTCATCAAGGACGATGATGACGAGGAGGAGGATGTCGATGATAAGAAGGCATCCAAAGGAGATCAGGGCACTGAAATTTTAGGACGCAGCAAACGCAATGCTGTGCTGGACTCCAAGCTCCGGAACGAGATTAACACTGAGGAGAAGCGCAAAGAGCATCAACGGGAGCTGGCTAAGCAGTTAAATGAGCGCGCACGCGAACGTCTTGCCAAGCAGGGTAATTCTAAGGAAGTGGAGAAGGTGCGCAAAAATACAGTCTCCTACAAGTCCATGAGTCAAATACCACGCGAACCCGAAGTCAAGGAGCTTAAGCTTTATGTTGACAAGAAATATGAAACGGTCATAATGCCCGTGTTTGGCATACAGGTGCCTTTCCATATATCCACCATTAAGAACATTTCACAATCTGTGGAGGGCGAATACACATATTTGCGCATAAACTTTTTTCATCCAGGCGCCACCATGGGCCGCAACGAGGGCGGTCTCTATCCACAACCGGAGGCCACATTTGTCAAGGAAGTGTAAGTAATTTGACTTTCTTTAAGTAACGGGACACTAATCAAATTATTTAATTGCAGCACTTATCGCAGCTCGAATTTAAAGGAACATGGTGAGATATCCGCACCTTCAGCCAATCTGAATAATGCCTTTAGGCTGATTAAGGAGGTGCAGAAACGCTTTAAAACACGTGAGGCCGAGGAGCGTGAAAAGGAAGATTTAGTTAAGCAAGATACGCTCATCCTGTCGCAAAACAAGGGCAATCCCAAGCTCAAGGATCTGTATATAAGGCCAAATATTGTGACCAAGCGCATGACTGGCAGCCTGGAGGCGCATACCAATGGATTCCGCTATATATCTGTGCGCGGCGACAAGGTGGATATCCTTTACAACAACATCAAGAGCGCATTTTTCCAACCTTGCGATGGTGAAATGATTATTTTGCTGCACTTTCATCTCAAATACGCAATTATGTTCGGCAAGAAAAAGCATGTAGACGTGCAATTCTACACTGAGGTCGGCGAGATAACAACAGATCTGGGCAAGCATCAGCATATGCACGATCGCGATGACTTGGCCGCCGAGCAGGCAGAGCGTGAGTTGCGTCATAAGCTTAAAACTGCATTTAAGAGCTTTTGCGAGAAGGTCGAAGCCATGACTAAAGCACAGGTGGAGTTTGATACGCCATTCCGTGAGTTGGGCTTTCCTGGAGCGCCCTTCCGTAGCACAGTCACACTCCAGCCCACGTCAGGATCATTGGTCAATCTTACCGAGTGGCCGCCATTTGTCATCACGTTGGATGATGTGGAGCTGGTGCACTTTGAGCGCGTTCAGTTCCATTTGCGCAACTTTGATATGATATTCGTATTTAAGGAGTATATCAAGAAGGTCGCCATGGTGAATGCCATACCCATGAACATGTTGGATCACGTTAAAGAGTGGCTAAAGTAAGTTGACCAATTCAGTTTTTAAAGCTAAATATTTATCTATGTATTTCATTATTACAGCTCTTGCGACATACGTTATTCAGAGGGTGTTCAATCACTCAACTGGCAAAAGATTATGAAAACCATAACTGATGATCCAGAGGGATTCTTTGAGCAAGGCGGCTGGACATTTTTGGATCCTGAATCTGGCAGCGAGGCTGAAAATGAATCCGCCGAATCTGAAGAGGATGAGGCCTACAATCCCACTGATGCCGAGTCAGATGATGAGTCCGATGAAGATTCGGAGTACTCCGAGGCTTCTGAAGATGAAAGCGATGATAGCGAAGGTAGCTAAAAGTACAAGTGCACAAACACGTTTTACTCACCGCACTTATGTTGTATTAGATCTTGGTTCGGATGAGGAATCTGGCAAAGACTGGTCTGACCTGGAGCGCGAGGCGGCTGAAGAAGATCGCAACAATGATTATCCTGTTGACGATAAGCGCAATGGCAAATTTGATGCAAAGAAGCACAAGGGTTCAAAGCACAGGTAAGCTGAGAATAACTTGCTTATATTTTCCAGATATGTAAATCCTAAAAAGCCATTTACAAAAATACAAAACTTCTACCTCTTCTATTTATTTATTTATATTTATCTCAATTAATATCTATTACGCATTTCGCACACACACAGTCGTCGCGAGCGTGAGGAGCAGCGATCGTCGCACAGTAAAAAACATAAGTCAAACTCCTCCTCTTCTTCACATTTAAAATCCTCCAGCTCCAAACATGGCAGCTCATCTAGGTTTGTTAACGTAATTCAGCACACACACACACACACACACACACACACACACACAGTCACACACACACACTAGCACACAGTCACACACACAGCAACACCACACACACATAAAAACGCATACACAGACACAAACACACAGAATATGAATATTAATGCTCACGCACACACTCATAAATACATTTGATTTATAAAAAAATTAACAAATTAACAGTAAATTGATCTGGCAAATTGGTTGTAAATTGGTTTCGAAAGGCATATTATATAAAGTAGTTTAAGAAAGAAAATGGGCAAAGCTTCAAGTAATAAAGGAGCCATTGGAATCTTGTAAAATACTTCATTATTTATGCCAAATTTACTCTTTTCTAAATTCTAAGCTTGCTGTACAAATTCTTCGCAACTATTAACTTTTAAGCTAAATCAAATAATTCTAATATGATTCTCAAACTTATTTTATAGCCCATCGAAGTCGTCCAAGGACAAGTATCACAATCGGGACAAGCATCATTCCTCCTCGTCGTCGGGACACAAACATAACAGCAGCAAAGATAAGGATCGCAAGCGCTCGCGTGAAGACAGTCGAGACAACGGTCACAAGTCAAAGAAGTCGCGACACTAAGCACTCGAAGAAACTAAATACCTTACGTTAGGTTGTCTATTAACTTTTTTCACAACTGTCCAGTAGAATTTTAATTAATCACAATTGTGTGTTCTCACACTGTCATTAATTATCCCGCGCCCTCACACTACAAATGTTTGATTACACACACAAATAATTAAAATAATGCGTATATTTGTCTGTAATAAAGTAAAACTGTAAGACCATATTGTGCTATTTGTTCCAACTACCCAGCAGATGACGAAAGGTGTGCACCTCGTTGCTGTCCCTACGGCGACGCGGGTGTTGATGATAGTGTTGCTCTTGCTGTTGAAGAGTGGGACTGCGGCTGCTGACAGCGGCCACACTGCTGCGCCTGCGTGTGGCATCAAACATGTTGCGTGTCTTGTTGATGGGATAGCGCATTTTATTTTTTAGCCAGGTGGTAAAGGCTCGCTCATTATCCTGCATCTTCTTCAGCTCCTGCTCGTTGCGGTTTAGGGTTTGCTCCATGGCGCAGCGCTGTTTGCGTCGTGCTTGCTGATCCCGCTGCAGCAATTGTTGCTCGCTCAGGCCGTATTCGGACATGTAGCCCGTATATCTGGGCAGCTTGTCCTGCAGCGCATGGCGATGCTCACAGCATATCTTGTAGTTCAGTTTGACATCCGGCACAGCTGTCTGCTCAGCTGGCGCTTTGGGCGTGGCACGTCGCCGAAAGCTGAAGAAATTTTTAGTTTTTATGTGGCTTGGGGACACACTAAGCTGCTTTTCAGTTTGTTCATCGCTTTTATAGTAAATGCTGCGCTTGTTAAGTTCAAAATTTTTGGGTATATAGCTGGCTACGATAATAGACAAGTCATCGTCTTCGGTATCTTCCTGGCCATTAGCTCTTGGCACATCCGTCAGCTGGTTTAGCTTGGCCTGCTCGTCGGCATCCAGCGTCTTGTATAGACTCTTATAGGCCTGTTGAAGCTTAAGTCGCGCCTCGTTCAAAGTGCGCTCTTCGTCCTGCTCTTCGCCATCGGAGTCTAGATTTAATAAATTAGTTAAGCTCTTCTGGTCCGATTCACCCTCCTCGGGTTGCTCGAAATGGCAATCAAAAGTATTTTGACGCTCCAGACGCTGCTGGGGCTGTACTGTCGTCACCATAGGCTCATCCTCGCCAGAAAAGTCCTCGTCCTCATACAAAAGGCTTGCTTCTGGCTCTATTGGCGTTGGCGTTGGCATCGTTTCCATCACGCTTAGATCGAAAATCTCTTCACAAATTTCATCTTCACTCTCCTGGTGTTTATTCATTTCTGTGGGATCCTCCTGTGGCTGTGGTTTGTCGCCAGGCTCCTCTTCTGCTATAGCTTCAATTCGTGTGCACTCTGTAAGCTTAAGCTGAGCTAGCTGCTGTAAGAGCTCCTCTGGTGGACTGCTAATGGGCGGGGCCTGCTCAGTTACCTGCGTTGCAGGCTCGTAGTTTTCCAGATTTAGCGCAAAGGTCACCTTGCGATTGTTGCTATTGACAGTGGCAGTTGCATCAGCATCGTCCTCCGCGGCAAACAGCTCCTTGTTGGCCTCCTTGATTTTGTCCACAATGTTGTACTCGTTAACAGGCTTCAGGACTGCATGGTAATCCAATAAAAGCGACATGATTAGGCTACTGTGTGTAACGTTCACGTTATAACTATGGCAAATTACTTACAATAGACCTCGCAATCCTCGTCTGACTCTGGCTCCTGTTCGTACATCTCTGCGCGCTTCGATTTGTGATATGCGTATTTTTAGAATTTAGCTATGTCGCTGGCGAAAACTTTCCATTTCGTGTCATGGAACGCTTTGTGCCTAGCCGAGGCATAGACACATAGCTTCAGCCCCAAAGTGGCGACCATTAGAGTCTAATGAACTTGGTAAATTTATGCGTCAAGCTGTTGCCAGGCTAGCTTTGATTGCCGGTGTTTGATCGATGCCAGGTGACAATTTATCTTCCCCCAGCAACAAAACAGCCACAACAACAACCAAAACTAGAGTAATAACAAGCATTTTATTTTTTGGCTCTTAGTTTCATGAATTTTATTTCTTACGTCTTACTTGGCTAACCACATTTAAAGCTTAATCATCGAATTGTTCAAAGATAAATATAAAACATAGGCTATAAAAGTAGCATAATATTCAATACAAGTAAACATCATATATAACTATATACCGTGAACTCAACATCCGCTTAAAAATCACATCATTTTTATAGAGTAGACTTTTAGGCGCTGTAGCGTTTGTTCCTGAAAGTCAGCAATACACTTGGATTTAGAAACTGGAGCTGAGCAATGTGACATCGTTTAGTCTATATAGAGTATATTCTACTTAAGTGTATTGAGCATTTTATTGGCCAATTGATTTGTCATCAGAGCTAAAACTTATAGCTAACCGAATAAAACAATGAACAGTGCTCTCATTTTCACATTCGCTCCAATACCACAGAAACGTTTACTTTGTTTTAATAAATATTAATTTTACTAAGCAGATTTTTCCACTGAAGTAAGTTGCAGAACAATGTATGGAATTACTTTGAAAGTGTAATTGAAAACCGTTATAGAACTAAAGAGAATGGTAAAATATGCGCACTGATGAACATTTAATTTCTAAATGATTGAAGCCCATGTGGCGTGGTGGATGAGATTGTATAATGAATGGGAATTGCGTGGAATGTTATCTCCCAAGTTTTGCTAAGTAAACAAAAATAATAAAAATCACGTTCAATTGAACTTGACTAAAATGATAAAGTACTTTAATTATCGCAATTGATATTCAACGTAATTTTAAATAACAAAAAGTATCAGAATGTCAAAATTATTAATTCGCATAATAAACAACAATAAAAAATTACAGCAAAAAATTTATAATTTTACAATTCCTTTTAAGTATAGCATTATAATCATATTTTTAAGCTTGTTAAATTGTTTTTTTTTTGTTTTTTGTTTATTTTAGTACATACAACCATATTCAGCAATGCTTAAAAGAATAGAGCATTAAAAACTAAACCGCGATGCGTGTAAAAAATATATACAATTATATATATATCGTGTAAATAAGATTTGTTGTGTTGGGTGAGATGCAAATGTAATCAGTTGATGACTGTGTATAATTTTAAATAGTTAATTTCATTTGAGGACGGGCATATTGGAGAGGTTTGAACCAAATCATATATATATATATGCAATATACTAGAGCGCCTGAATTTTTATAGCTAACTCACACGTCCACATATATATATATATAATATAATATTTAATATAATATATAATTGCATAATATCAGCGCTTCAGTTAATATCACTAACAGAGATTGTTTTGGTTTTTGTTAACTTTTTAAAGTGTGTATTCGTCATTACAAATTTGTAAATAATATTTAGGCAATGTACTATGAACTAATTGTTTAAGGCGCGCTCCTTGGCAGACGCTCGCTAATCATATACATGTATACGTATAAGTTAATATAAGTATATAGATTCGTGTTCGAAAATCGTAAAACAGTTGCTATTCTCGATTTTTTTTGTTATGTTATTATAATCTGTTTTTGGTGCAATCAAATTTCAATAAATTACATTTGTATTTTTAACACTAACGCGCTTTTAACATGTAGCATCATATACAAAGTCTTTCGTTTTTTTTTCTTGTTTTTAAACCAATTTTGAATGTGTGTGACCGTGCGCGTTTATACGTATTTTTTGCACTTTTGAGGGTATACCAAACATTTGTATAAATAAGAATATGTAACAAAAATACATGCATACATTAGAGCTAGGATTCGAAATTTAGACACACACGCACACACATAACAAAAGTATTAAACGCTAAACGAGAATTTTAGTAATTATTATATATAGAAAAAATAAATTTATATATAAATATATATATTTATAGACAGAGTTTGCTGATTCTATTGGATCAACCAATGCTTTGCACATTGCATTTCTCTGTTTGCTTATGTAAACAAAGGCAAGTGATAAAAGTCAAACCCTCGATAACCTTTGGCCGCCAACCAAATATAGACTACATGATAGGCCCCCGGTATAAAGCAGATGAGTCCAGCCACAAAGAATACAACCCCTTGTGATGTATTATTTGGATTGGCAATGGCAAATGTGCCCATCACAAAGAGTCCAGTGCCAACGACCAACAGAGTAAACGCGGCCAAGACTGTTCGCCAGTTTTCACGCACCTTCGGGTGTCGCCAGCAATACGTGTTGGTCTCATCCGTAGGTAGATTGCCGTATTCCTGTATGAGTGAATCGCTGTCCCGCGATGTAGTGTCTTCGGCATATTTGTTGTAACCCCTACAAATTGACAAAGGAAACAATGGAATAAATAAATATATGGTTATTGCCAGATTTGCATACTATACATATATGTATATATCTTCATATGTGTTCGTTTGAATATCTGTTTGCGTGTGTGCGCATTACTCAATTACATGGAAGCTGTACAAGTGCAGTTGCCGCTGCTGATACGACCGCAAACGAAGGCCAGACACGAGCTTGCAAAACTCTTCAAGGAATGTTGAAATTTATGCGCAATATTTTTTTTTTACAATTGAATGCCAAATTAGGCTCTGGGATGCCAAGTGAGACGTCCAAGCTTGATGTTGTTGCTGGTGTTGCTGTCTTTGTTGTCTACTTAAATCGCCATAATTACGCCGTTGCCAGGCGGCATGCCATGCATGCATAATGGAAACACTACATAGGGCAAGGTGAATAGAGGAGCTGAAGATATTGTAAATGTTGTCTGAATGAAAGAAACACGCACGCGCTTTTAGCACTGCAGTTAACTCAAGTGCCCCAACACACACAGACACACAATCAAACTTGAAATGTATGCAAATGTCGGACAAGCGTTTCCGGCACTGGGAAGTAACAGAAGCGCCCAAAATATAACGACTAATAGAAAAGATAAGGGCCATCGACCGAAACATTGACTGCAACAGCTGGCACAAAGTTCATGCGTCTTTAAATTGATAACAAGATTTCAGTGACAAGCATACACACAAAGCGCAATTTTGTACAACTTGTTATTAAGAAATTCTAGCTTTGGGTACACAATCTCTTCCTGCTAGTGAATCATGCTAAACGACCAAAATGGTGTCAGCAACTGTCTCAGAACAGCTTCCCACGCATCAGCAACAGCGCTATGCACAGATTAGCAGGCGTACTTGTTTTGGCACTTACTTGGGATCCTGTATGCGTATGGATACATCTTCGGTGGAGCGACCTTGTTTCGAGCCGCCACTGGTCATTCCACCACGCATTGGCGTGGATATGACTGTTGAGCCATAGACACGTATCGCTTCTTCTTCCTCCTCTTCGAATGCGTCGTGTATGGAGAAGCCTCTTGTGCCGTTGTTGTACATGTTTGTGGTTGTTGGTTTGCTGCTGTCTTGCTTTCTTGTTGTTGTTGTTTCTGTTATTGTTTGCTGGCGATTGCACGTATGTGAGCTGTTTTAGTTTAATTCACTAGCAAACACCATTGAACGCTTATTACAACATTGTCTATATTTTATGATACATTCAACTCAGTGATATTAACCTCTTTTTAGTTGGTTTGTAACTATTTTCACTGTTTTTCTTAATATTTTACGCGACACAAAAGATAGTCCGATAGACAGTCCGATATACTTAAAATTTAACATTGCACTTAACAGTCATACCCATTGCTGCTAGCTACCGATAACCAATAGTAGCTAACAGTTGGATATGGTTTTCGTTTCCCTCAATTTATCTATATATTTCAATAGAAAATTTTGTAAATAAATAGATGTAAAATAAAAATTATTATTATTTTCACAGTTCTTAATCTGACATGAAAATGGTTAAATGGTTCTTAAATAATTGAAATGTTAATTAACAGAAGCCTAAACAAGATGAAAGCAGGTTGGCAGCTTCACTCACAAGTGCTTTGCAATTTGACGAAATTCTACTTTGATTTATCAATCCAAAATATTGCGAAATAAATTATAGACTCCGTTGGTGCTTAAGTTTATAGGGCCAACAAGATGTCGCGCCACAGAATAGTACGCGGCATGGACTACAGCGATGAATATGACGGTTACAACGATATTTATGGCCATTCCGTAGATGACGATTGCGTTTCGCCCACAGATCAACAGTGGCTCTTCGACAGGACTGGAGCACGCGGCCAACAGAGCATCTCGGCATTTATAAGCAAAAACAAAGATATACAAGAGGAAGCAGAGCAGGGCGATGATGATGATGAAGACGAGGCATACCGAAAAGCCAGGCGCGATTCTGAAAGTTTTCAGATGCCTGAGCTGACTGATCTAGATCAGGCAAAGCTAAGCTCATGTGTGGACGAGGTGCGCAGTGTAGTCGGAGACTCAGTTTCGGAGCGTCGGATAGTGGAGACTACCATGCGCTTTGACTACAACATACAGAAAATACTGGATGAGATACTGAATGAGGAAACAAACAAGATAGAGAGGGAAAAACAGTTTCCAAAGCCGAAGATAAGCGCTAATATCAACAAGGTTACTACTGTAGTTACTACACCAAAAACACCACTCAAAGTTACACTGGCAACCCAAAAGGAACCGAAGAGGGGCTTTGAAATAGCCTCGCCTAAAGTGCCTGGCTCTCCTGTTGTATCTGGTCGCAACACGCCTGTGGATATAGGTGTAGGCGGAGACGACGCAGGACGCAGTGCCACATCTATCTTTAAGGTATCCAAGGATCAGGCACACCGAAACGCGCAGCAGCTATATGAACAGGAGCGCTCCTCCCAAAAGAGTCATATGCACATGATAGTCATTGGACATGTGGACGCAGGAAAAAGCACGTTAATGGGTCACCTGCTGTACGATACGGGCAATGTGTCGCAGCGCGTCATGCACAAGCACGAACAGGAATCCAAGAAACTCGGAAAGCAAAGCTTTATGTATGCCTGGGTATTAGACGAGACTGGTGAGGAACGTGCACGTGGTATTACCATGGATGTCGGTCAATCACGTATTGAAACAAAGTCAAAAATAGTCACATTGCTAGACGCTCCTGGTCATAAAGACTTTATACCAAACATGATATCTGGTGCAACACAGGCAGATGTGGCGCTGCTTGTGGTAGATGCCACGCGAGGAGAGTTCGAGTCTGGCTTCGAACTGGGTGGACAGACGCGAGAACATGCTATATTGGTGCGCTCGCTAGGCGTTAACCAGTTAGGCGTGGTCATCAATAAGCTGGACACTGTGGGTTGGTCCAACGAACGCTTCACGGAGATTGTCAACAAGCTAAAATCCTTCCTTAAACAGGCTGGCTTCAAGGAGTCAGATGTTAGCTTTACGCCCTGCTCTGGGCTAACCGGCGAGAATCTCACCAAACCCGCACAGGAACCTGCTCTCAAGGCCTGGTACGGCGAGGGTCCACATTTGTTGGATATCATTGATCACTTCAAGGTGCCAGAACGCGCCATTGATCGGCCACTGCGACTGTCTGTATCGGATATTTACAAGGGCACCGGGTCTGGTTTCTGCATATCTGGTCGGATAGAGACCGGTGCATTGTGTCTCAACGACAAGGTGCTGGTAGGCGCTAGCCGCGAACAGGCTCAAGTGAAATCACTTTCAATGGATGAACTGTCGCAGACGAGTGTTTTTGCTGGAGATCAGATTTCTGTTACGCTAGCCGGCGTCGATATAAACAACATCACGGTTGGCTGCATCATATGTGATCCACAAATGCCCATACCGGTAACTACACGCTTCCAGTGTCGAATTATCGTTTTCAATGTGAAGGTGCCAATAACAATGGGTTATCCAGTCCTCCTGCATCATCAGTCACTCATCGAACCCGCTGTGGTCTGCAAATTAACTGCATCTATTCACAAGAGCACCGGTGAGGTTGTTAAGAAAAAGCCGCGCTGTTTGGGAAATAACTCGTGCGCATTGGTGGAACTAGAGACATCGCGCCCAATCTGCATCGAGCGCTATGCCGACTTCAAGGAGCTAGGACG
Source organism: Drosophila busckii (assembly GCF_011750605.1). Taxonomy (NCBI): domain Eukaryota; kingdom Metazoa; phylum Arthropoda; class Insecta; order Diptera; family Drosophilidae; genus Drosophila; species Drosophila busckii. The sequence continues at coordinate 17,319,219 of NC_046606.1, read as the reverse complement.
CATTATGCTGAGGGTTTCCGGTGTCACAATAGCCGCTGGCATGGTGACAAAGATTCGTTAAGACAGAGCTTGCCTTTATATATATATAATTAATTATATATATTTATATATATATATATATTATATATAAATTTGTACGAAATTTTAGTTAGTCTGTTATTTTCGTTTATTTTGTAAATAAAAACGTAAGCGCTAAGTGCAACACTGTGTCATCTAGCGCAAATTTATCGATATATATCGACAATCCTAATAAAAAAAATGAATCATACACATGTTGAGGGTTGATTTTATGCTGAGTGAAAAAGTGCTGTAAATTCCTAAAAACAGCGTACCAAAATCAAGAACCAAAACGAAACAAAGCGAATTTATAGTGCTGCTTAAAAACCAAAAGAAAACTATTGCTTTCTTACTTTCCACTGTGCTCGCTCGGTATAAACGGAAGTTGAAGCGGCAGAGAGGCGGCAGCGCTAGTGCTACAGTTATTTCTTTTATCGCAAGCTAAAGCAACAATTTGACGACAAAAGCAAAACGAAACGCACGCTCGCACCTTTACTACCTGAGCGGAGAGAGAGAGAGCGACAGTGCGAGAGTAAGAGCAGCAAGCACACAAACACACATAAAAGCATATAGAGCTGTTTGTTGGCACAAAGGTTATCACCACAAATAACAAAGAAGAACAGCGACACCACATTAAAAATAACTAAAACCTAAAAGTTAATTGCACGAACTGCAACTGCAACCCAGAAGCAATCGCCGAACAACGCCTAAAATAAGTGATTTTTGTGTTTTAAGCACAAGAGAACGGAGAACTGAGAGCCCAACTAGTTGAGAGGGAGTAAAAGAGTGAATGCTGTCGTCGCGTTTAAAATAAACATTTGCACAACAACAAAAACAACAGCAACGGCCCGCAGCAGCATCGACAGAACCACCCGTCTCACCCGCCTACATCAGTAACTACCTGCGCCTTGTTTTAAAATATATTTACTATACGTATACACGTATTCACATACACACACACGTACATATACTTGCTAATCGTCGCCCACATCACAGGCACAGCGGAAGAACAACAACAACAGTAACAAAATGCGTGAGTACAAAATTGTTGTATTGGGCAGCGGAGGAGTGGGCAAATCTGCACTAACGGTGCAATTTGTGCAATGCATTTTTGTGGAGAAATACGATCCCACCATTGAGGACAGTTACCGCAAGCAGGTGGAAGTTGATGGACAGCAATGTATGCTGGAGATTCTGGATACGGCCGGCACGGAACAGTTTACAGCTATGCGAGATCTCTATATGAAGAACGGTCAGGGATTTGTGCTAGTCTATTCGATAACAGCACAGTCGACGTTTAACGATCTCCAGGATCTGCGTGAGCAAATATTGCGTGTAAAGGATACGGACGATGTGCCAATGGTGCTGGTGGGCAACAAGTGCGATCTGGAAGAAGAGCGCGTTGTTGGCAAGGAATTAGGCAAAACTTTGGCAAATCAATTCAATTGCGCCTTCATGGAGACCTCAGCCAAAGCCAAAGTGAATGTTAATGATATTTTCTACGACTTGGTCAGGCAGATTAACAAGAAGTCACCCGAAAAGAAACAAAAGAAACCGAAAAAGACCCTATGTGTTCTGCTATAAGACTTCCAAAACAAAAAAAAATTAAATACAAAAACCAATAAAAACGGAGTAAAGTAAGCAGTAAAGGTAACAAAAAAAAAGCATACAGAGAGCCCAGAAAGAGTAAAGATTGTCAAAATTGCAATAACCTAGAGAGAGCAGGCAACAACAAAAATAACAAAATAAAAAAAATTAACTGACAATGTTTTTAACTGTGCAAAGTTTTTTGTAATTATTACGTACTACTATTACTACTACTATTATTATTATTATTACTACTATACTATTTTTGCTGATTAACAATTATTATAAAATTATATTTGTCGTTCGTTTTTGAGCCGTTTTTTAAAACCACAAAACCAAACAAAAAACATAAAAAAGCATTCGTAACTAAAAACATTCGTATTTATTTTTTTTTCGATTGATTCCCGTCTTTTATACATTTACATATTATATACATGCATACATACAATAAATATACAAAAATACATACATACATATATCTATAATTCCACCATAGAAGTCCCATGACTACACATAAACACAAATGTCGTTGCTCTTAAAATAAAAAAACAAAATCAAATTAAGCTAAACGTAAATCTAAATTTTCAATTGTATGCCTAAATCATAAAAATACCACACATATTTTATAAAAATATTGTATGCAAATGAGATGTCAAAATGTTGCAAACAACCAGAAAAAAATGAAATCCATTTTTAGTAATTAGTTTAAAACAAATTTACAAATAATTGTTTAAAAATGATCAATTTCTGTGTAAGTAAAGGAATCAAATTGCACACATACATGCGTAAGCACACATGCGTAAGCCCATACACATATACACGATTACGCATACACTGACACTCCGGCATGCTCAGAGAGCATGCATCATTTATAATTAAACAATAAACCAATACAAAGAGAGGGAAAGCAAGCGAGAGTTATAGGAAAAGTGCTCTACAGAGCAATGGAAATTTATTCAGTAGAGATAACGATAAAGTTGAATTTTGATTGCAATTGCAATTGTTGCATGTAAAACGATTTAAATCCTGTTATTAAACAATATATAAAATAATACCAACAATCCCAACAAATATATAGCATTCAAGCATGAGATTCCGATTCCTTGTCGTCGTCACGTGTCAATGTCAATCCAAAACGAAAGTAGATTTACAAAGTGGTGAAGTAGAAGGAAATATATAAAAAAGAGAATAAATAAAAGAGTATTGCATTGATAAACATTTATAAATTAGCTGTAACAGATACGAGTAACCAATATGCCCTTAAATAAAAGTCAAAACACACAAAACATACATAAACACAATGATGAAAAACCAACGGTACTCCGTAATAAATGTATTATGTTTATAAAAAATAAAAAGCAAAAAAATTTAAAAGCAAAAACAAAATAAAAATTAAATAAATTCATGTAAAATGTTGTGCATTTTATTTACACAAATGTTGAAATGAAACGAGATTCGGGAAGACTTAAGCTTGTTTATATCCACAAACGTCAGTTTGTCGCCGTTTCCTTAATGCTGGGCGTGGATTTGAACGCAAATAATAAATGCATTTAGTTTTGAAATAATTATCTGTATTTTGTTTTACTTGGAATACGAGTACAATAGATCTTTAAATATGTATGTTTTTTATAATACATGTACAATTACAATCAATTAGTTGGTTAGCTCTTGTCCATATGTGTATATAATAAGTATGGATAGAGAGTAGAAGCCAAGCACTGGCGATATTTATGTGTTAATATTCAAATTTCAGTTAATGGGGGACGTCACATGCGAATATTTTAAGATTCATCAGATTACTATAAATAAACATTTTTGAGTTGACTAGTTTTGCGTTAAGCAGTGCTCTAATAACTTTAGTTTGCTTTAAATTTTGTTTCACAATTATCAATTAATGTGTTCAGAATCAGTCCAACATCATGGGTACGGTCATTTAAAATTAATAATAAAACTTAATTATGCTAATTTGGCAACAACGAAAGTGGCGGAGAAAAGACAATAATACAATTTGTTAAAATAATCAAAAATATATATAGTACATTTAGTTAAGAATATTGCACACTTAAATGTGTTTCGGGGGTAAAATTGCACTTTTGGTTATTACACGACATTTAAAACTAGAATCATAATAAGTATATATAATATGCTTTTTGTATGGCGCTATTAAGCATTGCCAAGACATTCTTCGTTGAGATTACTACATGGAACGGGAGTGAGATTGTGACCTTCACTTGGATTTATGGCCAATGAGATAAACTGAGATATTAAGATAAGTATAAGATAACAAACAGTGGAACCCCAGCTAGAAGGAGGCTCCACTTTACTTTCGCAACTGCAATTGACCCTGTTGCTGCTGGGATGGGCTTTGCTGCTGATGACTTGATTGCTGTGTTTGCTGCTGTTGTTGTTGCTGCTGCTGCTGAGCATCCTGATGATGATGATCTTCATCGTCGCTCGGCTCTTCGCGCAATGGCAAGGAATCGATTTGCTTAGCAGTGGTTACCTTTTTATTGCGTTGCCAAGTGAAAACACGAGCCATTTGTAGAAACTTCTTACGCGACATTTTACCCATGTTCTTGAGCCGTTCTTGGAATGGTGCGTCGTCTTCGCCCTTTGCCTTGCCGCTTTGCTCTTTCTCAAGCGCACTCATAAAGTCCTGATTCCAGCGCAGCTGATTCATAAACTCCTCGTTTTGCAGCATCAAGGCAAATTGCTCATCGGGTAGTTCAAAATCCTGCTGTCCAGCAGCAGGTGCTATACGCAAAAATCCAACTGGTAATGCGCCCAACAACGGAGGATTATTCCAGCGACGTGTTGTGCTGCCTTGACTGCGTTTTGTGGGGGTGCTGCTGGCCCCCAAGGGACGTTGTTTGGGTGAGGCGCCTGTGTTGTGTGCTGGCGAAGCGCTTGCTGTGCTCGGTAATGGCAGAGTGTTCAAGCCATCTGGGGTGTCAATCTGGTTACGTCGCAATTCCTTGTCCGGCTCGTTGAGATTGATGAGACTCTGCTGGGGCGACACATTAGCATCCAACTCATTGCGTAGTTTCTCATTCTATCACATGCGATTAGTGTTAGTCAGCCTGTGGTTAGTTTGTTAGTATACAAACACGCTATTGCACTTACCTGATTATCCACAGTCATCGCAAGCAATTGGTCGACGGTTGCATCCACAGCGCCCATATTTGAGCGGAGCACTGCCTCAATGACTTCCCGATCTATATCCGGAAACATTTTTTTGAAGTCGGCCATAGCTTGTGAGAATTCTAGCTGAAGCGTAGATGTAGCCATGGTTTTTAATCTAAATTGCAGTTAGATTTTGTTTTTGTAGTGTTTTGCCCAGTCTTAAAAGAATTAATGTAGTGATGCGTGTTTGGGTCCCGATAAAATGCAAAACATCGATTTAATTACTTACTTTTTCGATACTTATGCCTGGTTCGATAACTTTTTGAGAAACACATGAATGATTTGGCGCGCGCATTTGAATTAGATGAGAATATCAGAATACTGATTGATTGATACTAATAGTGCTTTTTGTAATTATCGAAAAATTATAATTCCCTAACGTTTTTCTTACATTGTAAGCATGCCGCATCGGACCCAAATATATTTCTAGCTTATTCAGCGCAGTCTGCATATGAATCATGCTTCTATTATATGTATGTTTCGATGTTTGTTTATCTGCAGACTGTGCATTGATAGGCAAGTTTGAAATAATAACTGTCAATTAAATCTGATATGCTTTGCTTTTTGTGACACACAAACATTTTTGAGCTTGTAGTATGTGTGCCAGGTATCCTTATCAGAAAGTGCGTGTCTAGCTGATGTAATTGCAGGGGGCGCATTTCCATAGTCAATTGAGTTGTTACCGGCCATTATTTAACTTGTAGCGAGTCTTAATTATAAAATCATAATAAATCAATATCTTGGAGGATTTCTTCGACCTTTTCAACTTTTTTGAAAACACCCAAGATGACCCATGCCAAGATCCTTTACAATACTGCCCTACTACTACGAATTATCCATTTACAATACTTTACAATCATAAAAATTAAATAAACAATTGTATCAGACCAAACATACTAAACTATAAATTAAAAAAAAAATGTAAGCCATATTTCGGTACGTTGTTGGCATTGCTTAAGTTTTATAAACATTATTTTCATTAAATTAATTAATGTTCTTTAAAACATTTCGTTATGAACACTGTGTAGTAAAGAAATCAAAGAATCTCAAATATTTCACATTTTTTATAGTTAAATGATTTAAATTGTTTTTTACTTATTAGCTGCAAAATTATTTATAAGTTTGCTTTTCGTTAAGAGTTTTTTTTTGTGGAAAAATTCAACAAATCTCAAATTTATGATGTAAATTTTGTTAGATATTGCGTCATAAATTCCAATAAATTAGACGACTCACTATTTTATTAACTTAAATTAACCGTCTTGGGAATACTCTTAAATATCACGCCACCTTATGGCCCTAAGATTACGAGAAACCGATTGTTGATTATTTCTAGAGCAAGACCGAATTCGGTATGATTTAAACATCCGTTATGTTTGAGCGACATTGACCTAATTAACATTTAAACATGCAGCTAAATAATTGTGAGTTTATTGACTCTAAGTGGAGAATGGGGGATACTGACCCTTGAAAAGCATTGCCCATAAATTAATAAAAATTTGCCTTGAATGCAAAAGGTTCATGAACCTGCAGAAAGTCCAATTAGTTGTTATAAAAATTATAAAAAAAACCTCTAAGAAACACTAAAAATAGTAAGAATTTGATTATTACAAAGTTCCTGATAGCTTAAATGTCTGAACTCGTATAGCGTATGGCTATAATCTTATAGACACACATTACGTACACTTGATCGTATTTATATAGCTTTATAGCGAACGCCATAAATCTTAGCATTATCGGACGATTTGTCAAAAGCGTGGCACAGCAATCTTTCAGTTTACTGAGAGCAATAATCAGTAAACATTCGTTTATGATTCTCCTGCCAAATCGTAGCACAAGATTAGTTCAAAAGCGACCGAGAAAGCATAAAGTAGTGCTCAAGAGCTTGCAGCTTGTACTACACATATTTATAACTGTAATCGTAGTGTAGTAGTGTAAAGCGCGAAATTCGATTGCCACCAATGACAAAAGTTTGAAGTGCAACAGCGACCACATCATCACACCTACGCCCAACGCGCATCATAGAGCCCGCCCACCGATTTTGCACGCTTTGTTGCTCTGACATACGAAGTTAAAAGTCATCGTCGTCGTCGTTACAATCGTTGTCGCACTTGCTGTTGTTGTTCTTTCTGTAACTACGTGTAATTGTATGCGTAGCGGTGTCTTTGTGTGTGTTATTTGTGGCGTTGGCGCTGTGCTTACTGTACCTGTTGATTTACTCTTTTTCCGTTGGTCTTTAACGCCTGCCAAACGCCTATATAAACAAATGCGCGATACGGACTTGCGTTTATTCTGCAGTGTGACACCTAACGGTTAACAATTCTGGCCAGCGAAAATATTTGAATATTCAAAACGTTAAAAAAAATATTTGGCCAAAAGTCTATAAAGCCATTGATAGGAAAGTGTGCCTATTCTCAGATTGCAAATCGTTTTCAAACTTTTTCAAAGGTAAGTCAAACGAAACACGCGATTACTTGCGCAGTTATCTACATACATAGCCATACGCTTATTCACATTCAATTCACTTCAATCTTGGGTCATATAATGGCGCCTAAGAAAATTTTAATATGCCCATTAATAATCTAGCAAATGTTTATTTTTATTACGAGTAGAATTATCAGCAAGCATTTTCAGAGTGACTTCGAATTGATTTATTGCGATTGCAGTACAGCTATAAATACACACAAACACAGACACATATATATAATTTTCTAAAAATTAACATAGTCGCCTTATCAGCGCAAAATCCAGATTGAAAGGGAATTTGAAATAGAGGGCACTACTCTTTTCAATTGCGTTGCCAATTTCAGACGATTAGAATTGCGATAGTGAGTTAGCTTTAACGAATACTTATTAATGAAGCTGCTCCAAAAAAAAGAGGGCGTGTCGTAGATGCGAGTTATTATAGCAGATAAGAATTGGGTTTTAATATGCTTGTGATACTTTTTTAGCGCGCTGATGACGCACTTGAATTCAAGGAGAAATCGGCAATAGCTTGAACACTGACTACTAAATACCTTGCAGTTTATTTGCTAATTGTTTACAAAATTTCACATTGTTTATTCGTGAAGTGTATTTAGAATTTTTTTTATATTTTTACGTAGCTTGTATGAGATTGAGATTAAGTTAATTGAGATGACGTGGTGTGACGTTTATTCTGGACGCGTCTATCAAAACTTAGTCTAATGGAATTTTTAAATGTTTTTCTACAAAATGTCCCGATTTTCCAAATATTGTCGAATGCATTTCTTTTGAGATAGACGAACTGCCTAGCACCATATCTATGCTGATCTTTTCGGTCAATAATTACACTTAAAGCTACACACGCTTAATGTGGCGTTATGAGGCGTTCGGAGATGTCAGATAAATTCTACAACTGCCCAGCTGCCGAATACTTTGAAGGGTTAGACATAATACCTGTTATTAGTAGTTATAATGTGAGAAACGCTTTGCCCAAATGACGAAGTAGTGGGGCGTGGCAACAGCAGCCTAGCACCTGATGCCTAGAGAGAGAGCGAGTTCAATGGCACTTGTACGCGCCAGACCTTGACTTCGATTTTAAAAATATAAAAAAAACTGTGCTGAATCTGAATCTGGCTAGCCAGGGCAATCAGCATAATCACTTATGTGCTTGCAAATATAAATGTACCTATGTATAGACGCGTATACTAGATGCAGTTGAATATTATCAGCTTGCTGGAGGCATAAAAAATCCGTTTGTTAAAAGTCAAGGTCGCTCGTTAATCATTGAAATCAAACGCGAAGCATGTCAGATTTGTTCACAGTATAAATATATAATATAAAGGTCAGATACGCTGATCAGCTTAACTGCATTAAGCTTAACTGTCACGTGCATGAAGTGTAGCAGTTACAATTTTGCTGTAGAACAGCCCAGTAACAAGCATCTGAGGGAAGGGTAAGAAATTCGTGACAAATGTTAGCCATAAGCTGTTAAACTTTGAACTTTTGCTGCTGCGTATTAACTTGCCTAGACAAACATATTTGAAATGAATGAGCTGCCATTTTTTAAAGCTCAATCTAACCTTTGAAGGTGGCGTTTGGCGTCAGCGTTGAGCATAATTAGGCATTAATATTTCATTGACGGCAATTAGGGCGGTTGGACAACGCGTAATGGACGCGCGCACATGCAGTCGACTGTCCAGGGCCCCTCCCTTTGAGGCAGAGGCATAGCACTTGGGGCTGCTGCTTATTTTTAGCGAGTTATGCGCAGTAGGGTAAAGCTTGAAGTGGCCCATGCTTTAGATTCCTAGAAGAGCGCCTGTGATTGCAACGTGACTGTTTGAAATATCAAACACCTTGAGACTGAAACCCGTTGACAGCGCAAGTTACTTGCGAAATTCTTTATACACATTTCTTTTTGTGCATATTTAAGCTCGTACAACTTTGTGTGCTGTAATAGGAAACCTTTTTGCGTGAGCTCTGGGGGTGGCTCTCTGCTTAATTGTCTTTGGCCCACTTGAAAACAAATCCACCCCAGCTCTCCACCCACTCACATGCATGCAAACAGGCGAGCGTTGTTAACTGAAAAATAAATATGTTGTTGGCTATTTCGCAGTTGACATATAACGATGACGACGGGTGCAAAAACATGCGGTTCTTCTATCGGCCATCATCAGCTGGGCTTAGCCATTGTGCTGCTGTCAATGGCGCTGTTGTTGCCAGCACATGCAGCGTTGTTGCCGCAGGACTTGAGAGCGTACAACGGGGTCCTGGTGAGTGGCAATGCTTAAAGGTCAGTCGGCCAAAAGTTAACCATTGATCCGTTAAAGTATGAGCCAGCACAATTAGCAGCAGTTAGGCCGGATATGGGGCTCGGACGTTTTCCATCACTCAACGTAATGATGATACCTGATTCCGGTTTCTACGAAGGAACACTGATGGACCGCCTCAATCGGATTGCATTGGATGATAAACTCCTTAATGACGTCAACAAACCAGCTTTGGTCAAGAAGAGTGTGCAATGTAAGTTATTCCACAAAAACACATACACCTACACACACACACACAAGCACACAGTTACACTTTGCACGCCTAACATTCATTTTGTATGTTGACTTATTCTATTATTTTATTTTATTTTATATGTTGGTTTCGTCTTAAACGCACATTTGTAGTAAATAGTCCTCAAGACTGTAAGTGTCTGCATGTGGCTGTCCTGGCAACAACAACGATCTGAATTCACTAACATTTTGTTTCTTCTCCCCCATCCAAACAGACATGCAGCCTTGCCTTATGAGGATCTGTAACTTCGGACGCAAGCGCAGCGTCGGCGCCTATGTGCCCTCCAACTAAAGCGCCACGTATTCCATAGTAATAATATTGTGGCACGAAAGAACATTTCCAAATACACACATATAAATATGTTATGTGCATAACAAAGTATTGTTTTAATGGTTCTTAGAGTTGAAATAGAAATATGCATGTCATGACTTATCTAAAAGTATATATAATTGCGTTACGTGCATGTATACTATAAATACTTACTTACTTTATACAAAGAGTATTCCTTGTTAATTTAGTGCAGTATGCCCAAGTTTTGCTTTCGCACCGATTCCGCCAGCTGCATTTGGTTGGTTTTGCTGTGAAAGCTGCAATTAAGTCTAGCGTTGGATATCAACAGCTCGTCATAGTATTAAGTTTAATTACACACACCTACAGAAATTATATAATATTGTTATATTTAAGGGCTTATCTACAAACTATTTATTTAACTAATACTACTATTTATTGAAAATGTTATAATTGTATATTCTGTTATTTTTTAACAAACTGCAATTTACAATTTGTTTTGAAAATATATAAAATAAATAAATACATTTGGCAAACCGCTGAGAATTATGCAAGCGCAAGCTATGTTTTAAAATGAGTTATCTAATTTTGGATTGTTTATATAGGTACGGCTCACTTATGAGCAACTAGTAACTTCATTGGTTACCGTTCAACAGTTAATACTCAAAAGTCAATTCATCAACATGCGCCTACTTTGTTTCTTATTCTAAACAATAATTTCGAATGCGAATTTTTAAACAAACCTTCGAGTTCTGCAATATTTAGCATTGGTTAATATACTGATTTAATGATGAATTCATTAAATGGCAATAAATTGTCATTGAAAATAGCTAAATACTTATATATAAGTAAATGTTATGATACGGTTTATGAAGAATTCAAGTATCGCCTAAAAGTTGAAAAACAACTTTTTAGAGTAATATTTTATTTAAAAATACAGGCTTAAAAGCATGCAACAGTTTTTTAAACTTGATAGTGTTTTGTTTATTTGTGTGCTGCTCTAATGAGTTTCCAGTTGGCAATGACGGTAAACGAACTAAGTGTTATAGAGAGTATGCCAGTTGATAAATCCAGAACTTAAATAATAATTTGGTTGTATAATTTGTGGCTTGGACACTAAAATGCGACTTAATTTTGTACGGCTATAAAGTAAAATAATAAAAGTAAGCTACAAATACTCGAATTTTAAGCATCCATGATGAATTTTTATAACTGCGACTGCAACATAAAAGTAACTATAATAACAAGTCGACGCCTTTGCTTTTAAATTATGTCGTGCATTCTTAATGCCAGTGCTCACGCGTTCAGCTCCAATTCTGTCAGCTAATCTCGATCGACTCCGGGTCGCAGCTTAAAGGCCAAGTGCCACTGCAATTTGTACAAGCGCTGGGCGTTCAGTGTGGAGCACCGTTTGCGGAATTGACTACGGGATATGAGAAATTGAAATCGATCGATCGGCGTCGGGCGCGCTTAGCTTTATGCATAATGTCATGGTGTTGCCCGTTAGTCATAAAAACCGAACACGCTGTCTGAGCAGTTAGCAGTCAACACTTGGAACGCCCAAACAGAGCTCGCTCTGCTTTGGCTGTTTGGTGGGAAAATGTAAACAGCTGGCTCGCGGTTCTTGGCCCCGCCTGTCAGTTCGCTCCATGACGCAGTTGAAGTTGACCGTTCGCCAACGCCGCCGCTTTCGACCTTCGGCAATGCTTCACATTTTAATGCGCTGTTAACGTGCTTACACAAATGCAATTTTGTTAAGCCAGCGCTTCAAAGACTTGGCAACAGTTCAGCGCAGTTCAGTTTAGTGTGATTCATAGAACTTAGAGACTAGTGGAGACTTATGCAAATTCTAGCAAATCGTTAATTAAAGCCAAGCAGTTGCGACAAATTGTTGCTGAGCTGACTTTGATTGAAGAAATATGATCCACAACAAGTCAATTTGTAATTGTCGTATTAAGTTTTTCTCACGAGTGTCAGCTATGCAAAAAATTAAGCCAACTAATGGCATTTTGCTAGTTTTTATCAGGCCTAAAAAGCAATTTAATTCAAGTTAATTAAAGCTGCACTGCTTAGTAAGCGTTTTGGCGTTAAAGTCAAGGTCAGGCGCGCAGAGTTTAAACAGTTTGTTCAACGAAAGTGAAGCGTAAAGCAAAGCAAATAGATTAAATACTTGCTCGAGTTGAGCACCCAATTAACTTAATTGAGCGGTTAATGGAACTTTCAAAAATACTCCAAAACAAAGCAAAATAGCTCACACCTTGCCACGAAACGTTAACAAATCGTTGAGAATTAATTAATATTTGGTTTTGTTATAATAATAAATTGAAATCTTAAAAACCTGCACTCAACACAAATTGCGCATGGACTTTGTGGCCGCTGCGGGGTCAGGCATATTTCTCACTCTGTTTCTGCAGCAGCTTAAATATAAACAACAAGACAACTGCAGCAACAGTAACGGCAACAGCAACAAAAACAAAAGCAACTAACATCGAACTACAATTGCAATTGTTTCAAATTTTGTTTCTTGGTACGCTGCACCAAATAAGTTGCTGTTGTTGTTGTTACTGCTGTGAATGTGATTTCTCAAGGCATGCAACGGCATTGACAAGGCCACTATATAACGACGTGGTGGTGTTGGTGGTGGTGGTGGTGGTGGTGGTGCTATGATTGCCATTTGATGTCTTTCTTTGGGCTCCGTTTGTGCCTTAAATTGAGTAGCTTTCAGCACTTTAATGATGCAAATACATATGCCGCAAGCTGTCATTAACATAATGCAAGTGTAATTATAATTAACCGACTGAGATATCATTGCTACTGGGCGTAGTCTGCTCTAATCTGTTAAAAGCGCTCTTAAATAGCGCAGAGTAAAAAGGAACTTGTAAAAGCTTTTAGTTAACTTTAAGATAAATTATTTAATTTTTGAGGCATACTTCAAGTTCTTTGAACGCAGCGCAACTTGAACTACGCACATAAAGTCATGCAACATGTTGCCAATAGCCTTGGAGTGCTGTCCATTGCAACCAATTTGCTGTGGCACGCACAGTTTCCACATTTCATTCATAACGGAACTGTGCGTAAACGTGCGTAACTCGTTTTCGTTGACCGTAACGCGTGCTAACAAATGTCAAAATCAGTTGGCACTGCAGCTGTGAAAACTACAGTAAAAATAGCAATAAGATTTGGAGATAATTATTGGAAACCGAAGCTTGTATACACTAACAAAATGTCAGTAGATATGGCAATATTTTAGCTGGCCAAAATATAAACCAGTTCGTTGCCTAAGTCTTTTGTTTGCGCGCAATGAGATTTGAAGGCAAATATGCACGCACGCATGCAAAGCACCAGCACTACGTTGAACTTGACACAATTGGTGGCCATCTTTTCCGCACATTACTTTCTGCCATAAGTTGCTGTTGCTGTTGTTGTTGTTGCTGCTGCTGTTATAATTACTGTTGTCTGTTTTGCTTGTCTTTGGGCAAATGAACTAATTACGCGCAGCAATTGCAAAAGTGACACAATTAACAAATGCCTGAACGTCTCTATCTGTGCGACATTTTCATGGCGTATTACAAAATGGCCTGTCAATTAGGTAATGCGCTTCTTTGCCATTGCTCCAGCCGCGATTGAGCCATTAGTCACAGCCGCTAAGCAAAAATGAAACACATTTGGTACAGACCTGACGCTCATTAATCATGCGGCCGTCCATGGCGCACGGCAAGCGTTTGATCAATAGGAAAATCTAAGAAATAATAATTTAATTACATTTTAATATTGAAATTGAAAGTGCGCGCTGGAATGATCGTATCTACGCCAAGAACTGCAGCTTGAGATGGAATCATTATTAGCTTTGGGGCACTTTGGACAACGCCTTGAAAACGTGCACGAAACAAACTTAAAGCACTTCAACAAGAAACTGAATTGAATTCGAGGTGTGTGTGTGTGCGCTGGCTTTTGTTTATAATAATTAATGATGGCGTATTAGGCGCTAGAATATAAACCAATTTAAATTAGTTTCTAGCTTATAGAAATTCACTTCCTTATTGCATGGGCAACGCCATTAAATTGTTTGTCTGCTAAGTCAATTAATTCTTAGGCATCAATTTGTAAAAATATAAAGATCTTAAAATGTTAAAAACTATTTATTTAATTATTTTTAATAAAAAAAGGCTTTAATTAAAATAATTATTTAAATTCTTTTTAAAGCTCAATTAATTCTTAGGCATCAATTCGTAAAAATATATAAAGATGTTAAAATGTTAAAAAACTGTTTATTTATTTATTTTTCATAAAAAAGGCTTTAATTTATTATTTATTATTATATACTTTTGTTTATTTATTAATAATTAAATAAATATTACTTTACAATTTTGTTATTAATAAATAAAAATAATGTATCAAGATTTTTAAACTTACTTATTAAGTTATTTATTTTTTATATACTTAAACAAATAAAGTAATATTATATTTAATAAAAAATAAGTACAAATAGTAAATTTATTATATCTTCATTTGTTTTAACAAAAATGTTCATTAATTCTTGTAAATTCTGTGTAATTCTGTGACAAATTTTCTTTATTTTTCTTAATACTATTAAGAAAATTGTTGCGTGTCAGACAATCTCCCACGTTGGCAGCTTTACATAAATTGTAGTTAATATTCAATTTCATCTCAAACCTAAGTTTGTTGCTTAAGTCTTTTTGCTTATTCAGGCATCGCAAACAAGTTACCACCGCACAGTGCAACTGCTACGTCACCTGGCCAACAGCTAACAACAACAACAACAACAACAACATGTTATGTGCATTGTAATGTGCACACTTTTGTTGAAAAAGCACATTCACCCACTAACCCACAATTGCATTGGATAATACGTAGATAATCCAAGCGCACTCGCTCATAACTATAATGCACTCAACTTACTTTGCCCAGTTTTCATTTTCATTCAGTCATTTGCTGCGGCACAATTTGTATTTGCTTTTGTTTTTCCTTGCCCACAACCTCAAGTCGCAGCCACACCCATATCGAACTAGTTACTAGTATAGGGTATGAGAAGTACCAGAGCAAGTTAAGATGATTGCTTACCCTTTAAAAAATACAACAATTAATTAGTATATAAATCAAAAGACATACATTTTTCCTTGCGCTTCTTTTCGGTTGAATTTTTTATAATTTCCAAAGTGTATGCAAAGTTCTTGTCCTCCTTTCCTTAACTGACCTGAGCAGAGCTGAGCAGATCTGAGCTGAGCTCAGCTGTTGCTGTTTCATGCTCTGTCATATTTAGGCGCATTGGTTGAAAGATTACTGTTTGAGTGACCTGCACCTGGACAGTTTGGGGCATGGGCATGCCACAGGCGCAAATGTGGTAAAAACTCGTGAATGCCCTGTGCATAAATTGGCGATTGGCCGTCTCGATTATTTATTTTTAAATATTTAATGACTTTTTTATAGTCGCGCGCGGCAACACCCTCGCAATTGTGCGACAAACATTCCGTTTGACTCTTATGCAAGTCATTTCTATTCAAATATTAAACGTGTGTGTGTGTGAGTGTGTGTTTTTGTGTGTGTGTGTGTGTGCATTCTGCACTCGATCTACTTCTGCTGCGCCAATTGCCAACTGCCAACTTTCGAAAGCGGCCGCCCGATCGGGCTGTAGCTTTAGCTTTTGACTGCGACTGCGGCTGCAACTAGGAGGCAGCTGCGTTGCTTTCGGCTTAAGACAGCTGGACGGCTTGGTCTGTTAGTTGCAGAGTGCGCTGCATGACACAATTTGTTAACTAGATTATTATGTAAGGCTTCTCGCTCGGGTCTAATCAAAAGCCTGTGCCGGCCTGCCTTTGGCCTGCAAGTTGCCAAACATTGATATGCAAAAAAATAAAAATTAGCCATCATTTAGTTGCTGGCAACAGGCAGCCAGCCAATCAGGCAACAGGCAACAGGCACTGGCAGGGTAATTAAAACTCACAGCATGTTGGCGCAAATTCCAATTGACATTTTGTGTGAGCTTTAAATTGATAGTAATACTATAATTTGATGAAGTGCTGACTTGACAGGCCCAGCTGCATAAATTAAAATATTTTTACGGCCCGCTCCAGCATTTGTTGCGCATTGTTTTGAGCAACAACAACAACAAGGGGCGTCCATGTTGGCAGCTGTCGAAGCCATTGCCATTGCGGGACCACCTCAAGCATGTTGCTGGACTGATAACCCAAGGCGATTTATGAGCTGGTGTATTGTAGCCTTTGTTGCAAATTGAATTTAGTTGTTGTTGCTTGACACCCACCCACACGCAGGCACGCAATTGAGTGGCAGCAACAGCAGAGCAGAGCAGAGCCCTCAATCTTTGATTACGCGCACGTCACACGCCTTTTCTCAGTTGTGTAATTCGCCGCGCGACAATTGCGCTGCGGTTGCAAGCAGCCCATGCAGAGTGGGCGTGTATTTGGACTTGCGGCTGATTGTTGCAGATCATAAGAAGCGGCATGTAACACAGTTGCTTGTGGTTGTGCCATTGCAACATATTTAAATTTGATGTTATCTACTCTGATTCTAAGCCGGATATGGCGCTTGCAACAATGCGATAAACTATTGACATGCCATTGTCCGTAACAGGTCTAACAATGGCCAACAGCTCAGCTCAGCTCAGTTCAGCTCAGTTCACTTCATACCAAAAGCTAGACATTATCGAGAGCCAATAAATCAGAAAACTGAGCCACAAATTTGAAAACCAGAACAATGACCAACTACAACAATAATAATAACAACAACAACAATGACAATGCCCCACAATTACAAAGAGCATATAAAAACGAATTCGATACGAAAATCTAAAGCGGAAATTTTGTAAAGCTGCAACAGCCACGCCCACTGTTAGTTCGCTTTGTCTCTGGGTGAATGCATTGCGAAAAAAAAAAAACAAATCGCCAACTCCAGCTGGAATCCGCTTAGTCTGCGCTACTCATGGCAAATTGCCGCTTTTGCTGGGCCCAGGCATTCTAAGTGCCGCTCAAGGCCGTCGCCGCACTTGCGATCTATCCAGCTACTATTTACATTTGACGACATAATGCGTTGAATTAGCTTCGTTAGCTGATTTTGTTTTCGATTTTTCTTTATGTAATTGGACAGCTGATAAGACGCACAAACGCCCACAGTACACGCTCGACTTTGGCGACTTTGACATTAAGCTGTCTGTGCAACACTAATTCAAATTCAAATACAAATTCAAATTGAAATCGAAATTCAAATTGAAAATGCCTAAGAAAAGCTAACAGTAACAGTCAAAGACTTGACCTTGTGGTTGGTGGGTGCACTTTACTGGCTGTTGTTGTTGTCGTTGTCGAAAAGTAGGACGGGCTTTGAGCGCGCTGTCGCGCTTGAATAGGCTAAGCCTCAAGGCTGCAGTGCTTTGTCGGGAAATTGTACAAAAGTGGTAGCCATTAGCTTATTTATAGGGACTGAAATGTATGTGTATTCCCATTCTTTGTTAAACTGCGCCGCCTTTGCTACACATTATTATTAACCCGAGCTCTTTGCTCAATCAATGTGGAATTTGTTTTTGAAATTTATCGATGATTTCTTTTTGTATTTTCCTAACCACAACTCAAGGTCAGCGCGCAATAAAATTGAAAACACAGCAAAGAAAAATAATAAAAAATTTAAATGCCAACGCTGCAGTTTGAATGAACAAATGAAATAATGCCGAGTTTTGTGGACCCCCCTACCCCATTCACCAGTCAGTTGTGTGCAGCGTCGGCGTCCAATTGTTAAGTATATTAATTATAATTTTAGCATAATTTATTTAAATTACTAGTTGGCTGCATAGCTCTGACCAGATCGATGCGAATTTCGCAAACGTTGCGCATTTTTACTGACAGAACGAAAGACTCAGCACGAACTGTTTCGCTACACAAAACAAAAATTGTCCACCAAATCAAGCAGCAGGACAACAACGTACTAACGACCACAACGCACACAATTGCTTTAATTGCAACAAATTTTGCGACATTGAGCCACCTTGCCGCATTGCTGGCAAGGACCTACATTCGGGGGATATCTTTTATCTAGGAGGGATGATACAAAGAAAGACGCAACATTACCCCATAACGAACTCAGTTTTTTTCACACCAACATATAGCCCAAACTCGCCAGCAACCACATACCCCCCATGTCCAGCATTATCATATAATTTGGACATTCCATACGGGCCACACTGCCTTGGCGTAGTATCTTGAGCGATTTCTTTGCTATGCCGTTTTCATAACTCAAGTCAGCCGTAGGCACAGAGGAGGAAGATTGCAAAGACACATGTCGGATGCTAACGGTTCGATTCTCGGCGAACTCTGCATTATTGCGTAATATATTTCCGGAACAGATAACTAATCTATGGTCAACCAATCTCTTGACTGGAATGTATTAGTCGGTGCTTTTTGTTCATTATATACCAACCGTATTTTGGATAGCCAAGAGAGTTCAGCACAGCAGGGGTTGCAATTATAGATTATATTAATCATATTATTTATTCTTTAAAGCTCACATACCCATCAAACTATGTTCAGGGCGCTCATCATCAATCATAATTGCTGCACGAGATTAAATAAAAACTTAAATACAAATCAATAACTGGCCACCTGGCCTGCAATCGATATCGGCTCTACACACAAGAGATGTTCGTGTCGCCCAAAAATCACCAAGTTGTTGGTGCTGCTGCAGCTGCGATTGTTAGTGATCCGTTACATGTTGTCGTGCTAACCTTGAGATGATTATTTCAATTTTGTAAGTACACTGGCCAGCCAGCCAAGCAGAGCCCCCGCCCCCTCGCTTTACCCCCACACACAAAGTTAACAACTAAATCGAGACAATTTATTAAATGAGCCGCAATGTGGCAAATAGTACAAGCGAGCGTTTATGTTTGTAATAAGCGCACTTGCAAATTTAGCTTGTACTTTTTGTTGGCTAATTCACGCAACAACAACAGCAACAACAAAAGAGCAGCAGAGCCATCAAAGTGAGTGCGCACCCAAGAAACAAAGATTGCCAATCCCAAACAACAGCTCGTTGCACATGCAATCTGTGTTACATTATGAGAGGCAACACCTCCGCCCACCAAAAAAGAGCTTAGAAGCCCATTGTTTCTATAGCTACAACATTTATTGCTAATTTTTTATTCGTGCCGTTGTTGCGAGGGAGCAGCAACTTTGCAGAGGCCATACCAATTAAAATATGATGGCTGATGGAAAATCTCGAAAAAACATGAGATCTAAAGATTGCGCTTGCAGTTGAACAAATAAAACTGAAAGCAACAACAACAGCAACAGCATCATATTTAATAATGCATATTAATTGCTTGATTATGCATATTTACAGCATCGAAATAAGTTTTTTATGCATTCGTTATGCAAATGAATTTTGTTAATGTAATTGCTTGAAGTTTTTATATTTTTATGCATTTCTTTGCACAATATTACGACTAATTTATTTAGCCTAATCTTAAAGTTGTAACTTTATAAGCATGTTGCAAGCAGCAACAATAATGTGCACTTTACTAGCTTAAAACTAACTGAACTGAACTTCACTCTCGTTTTCAAACAACATAAAATAATTGCTAGACAACATTGTTGCTGCTGCTGCGACGTCAACTTCTTGGGCTTCGTTATGTGTGCAAATGGCAATTGTTGTTGTTATTGTTGTTGCTGCTGCTGTTGCTGTTGCTGCTGTTGACCGTTCGCTTGTTAGCTTCGGCTGCTGCGGCGCTTTGGCTCGGCTCTGTGGCTCGGGCGTTGTCTGCGTATATAAAAGCGGCTTCCTTCTTGGTTCTAGTTATCAGTTGAATTCAGCTCAACGTATCGCACACATATTCGCGTCTAACAAACCTCAAACAACTCAAGCTTCAACCATTACAATGGCTTTCTTTAAAGTGAGTGCTCGAGACAAGGGCCCCTCAGTTGGCCACAAGTATAACAAACAATTGAATTATATTCATATGTGATCTTGCTAATTCGCAATTTGTGCTTTATTTTGTGACAGTCTTTGGTCTGCCTGGCTGTCCTGAGCGTCGCCTCCGCCGGTGTCCTGCACAGCGGTTCTGCTCTATACGCTTCCGGTCCCGCTCTGGCTTATGCTGGTCATGGACACGGACATGGACACCACGATGAGGGTCTGGATTACCATGTAAGTGCCAAGCAAGCCTGACATTTTGGATTTTCCCACGCTTGTCAATTAGCATATTGGCCAATTTATGTGTGGCGTGCGGCATGCAACCAGCACATGCAACAGCAACAGCAACAGCAACAGCAACAACAACAGCTAACAATGATCTATGTTCTGCCAATCAACAGGCGTATCCCAAGTACCACTACAACTACGGCGTGGCCGATTCCCACACCGGTGATGTGAAGTCGCAGCATGAGGTGCGCGATGGCGATGTTGTCAAGGGCTCCTACTCTCTGGTGGAGCCTGATGGTTCGGTGCGCACCGTTGAGTACACCGCCGATGACCACAATGGCTTCAACGCAGTTGTCCACAAGAGCGCCCCCACTGTCCACCACGCTGCTCCCGTTGCGCACGTGGCTCATGCTGCTCCCGAGTATGTCGCCCATGCTCCTTTGGTCGCTCATGCTCCAGCAATTGCCCACCATGTGTCTGCTGCTCCAGCTGTGCCCTACGCCGGCTCTCTCGCGCATCATGCCGCTGCCGTGCCCGCCTACGGTTATGCCACCCACAACGCTCACGCACATGTGGCCCACTACTAAGGCGATTGGACCCAAGCAACCCACTCACACACATACACCCACGCCCACTCCCACTCTCTTTCATATTTATTAAGCACGCGACGACACGTTGACGACCTCAGAACTGCGATCTGGTAGCCGAAGGCGAAGCTGAAGCCTGCTCAATACTCAAGCTCAAGTCATCCATTTTGTAAATATGCGCTCGGGTGCAGTTGCTCACACAGTCTCCAGACTCTCTCTGTATCTGTATTACTCTCATTCCGAACTCGCTCTCGCCGTCTTTGTCTCATACACACACACACACTCACATGCAAACAGCTTTCGTGCAATTCTCTTTGTAATTTAAACATTCAACTTCCTTCTTTGTACATACTTACTTACCACGAACGTCCATTAACAACGCCCAGCAACAATCATAAGATGAAGAAGAATGTCTAGACGAGGAGTGAAGCTGAAAAATGTAAACACATCATACAGAATGGATAACGTTTAGGCAACGATATAAATTTGGGAATTTATATTTTGCGTAACATGTCTCATAATTTCTGTTTAATTTAAGTTAAATGAAAACTGCGACAAATGCTATAAATACAAAATGTAGTGAATTACAAAAATCAAAAATTTATCGTTTCAATTTGTGGCTCACATACTTACATAAGATATACCATTCAACATTCAACTAACTGTCTGCGATGACAGCTCTGGGATTAATAAGCACTTTCAATACACCATTTAATTATTTACAAGTTATTATTATGGTCAGCGTATGTCTCTATAAACATGTCAGTAAGTTATGTAAATTGTTGCTTAGCTATTGCAAGATCATTGACAATTATGGGTTAGTTTATTTACAATTGGCAATTTAGAATAGGTGAAGGTTGCCAGAATGCTAAGAATAGAGAACATTCAATATTAATTAATTAGTATGTAGATTGCAGACACTTAAGCTTTAATTATGGTCCATGTAATTCGAAATGTTACTTTCAATATCATGCATACAAATTGCTTTGTGCTGAAATTCTCAATAGCTTAGTAGCTTAATCTATTATTGAAGACTATTAAAGCTTTCGAATAGGTCTAACCATGCCTCTAATTTTCATTAGAGTCAAATGAATTATGGTTTTGTTTTTAAATTTTCAAGGAGCTCTTTCCAAAATTTGACGCAAGTCAGAAGTCTCTTAAAATACAAATGCCAAGATATGATTACTTGCCTCTCAAGTGATTAAATTAAAATTATGTATCTACTAATAACCTACTCAATTTCGAAAAAATTGTACAAATTTAATTTAATATTTTTTTAATTTACTAGCAGAGCATGGAAATTGTAAAGCAAAAAAAATTTTTTTACAGTAAAATTATTTAAACCTAATTTATTTAAACTTCTTTAAATGTTCTTTTACAAAGAAAAGTTAAACCCAAAAGGTGGACAGGTTAAAGTTGGGCGCCCCCAAATTTTAAATACACTTTGACTAGGGTTTGGCAGCAAACACACTCACTGCCACTCACAAAACACATACACACAAAACAGCTAACGCGTCACAGCTCGTTTCGCTGTAGCGTCAGCAGCGACGTTAGTATGGCGCGCGCGTCAGCACGTGCACCCGCTGTCTATAATTGAAAATTGAAATGTGAATAATTCCTATTCAATTTTTGTGATTTATTTCAGATTTTTAAAGATTTTTGTATTGCCTTATTATATATCGTTTTTTTCGATTTGGGGGAGGGGAGGAAATAAAAAAAATAAAATAAAAGCGTAGTGTTCTGGATATAGGAGCACCTACATACAAAATTTGGTTGCTCTAGCTCTTATACTAGTTGCTGAGGAACACGCACTCATACAGACGGACGTACGGACGGACAGACGGACATGGCTATATCGACTCAGCTCGTCGAGTGATCAAGAATATATATACTTTATGGGTCTGACACGCCTCCTTCTCCCTGTTACATACATTTGAGCAACTTAATTAATACCCTTTTTTCCATTTTTACAAAAATGTCAAAAATATATAAAACATTGTATATAAGGGGAGAGTTAAAAAGACCCAACATATGTTGAAAATTTGTGATAGTCTTTCATATAATAAGCTTAAGTGCGCTTAATAATTTTGGTATATATTTACTCTTATAACATAAATAAATAATATTAAATATTATATATGAAGAGTGGTCATATGGATTATTATTTGGTAGGTTTGTGGATCTTCATAGCTCTCTAATTAAATGTATAGCTTGATTTATTTATTTATGTTTAGCTTAATTTATTGTTTTCTATAAACAAAAGCATCAAACATTTAACATTTATGGACAACCGATGTTACATTTCAAAGTTTTCAAAGCTATAACTTACAATGACTCTTAGATGGCGTTGGAGTCTTAGTTATTGCATAGAATACTTCATGGCTTAAAAGCTTTTGTCTCACACAAGATATACTTTCAAGCTGGAGTTAAAAAGTAAAGCTTTTGAGCTTCTCTATTGGGTTTTTAAATCAAAGATTATGGAATGCATTGATTGTGCTTTAAGTCGATTTTGATTTTGATTTTTTTTTATCATAATTAGTTAAGTGCAATAAATAGCTCAAGTTTATTATTAGTAAATAAGTAAATTACAATGTTGTTTTATTGTAATATACAATTGTTAAGCATTTAGTGTAACTTCAAAGCTAATTGCAGCACCAAACTGTTACTTCCCATTTGTATTTGATGTCAACCACAGACTGGCATCTTTCACTGCTTCCACTTTGAGCCAAACCATCTGGTGACCACAAGTGTATGATAGCTTCCTTTGCTTATCTGCTGCGCATGCTTTAGCAAGAGTTGGGGGCGGGGCGTGTTGACTCATGTAAACGATAACTTATAAGCATTTGTTTTAAAATCTACCGAGTTGTTGCTTCCGCCTCCAACAAATCTTCGTGCTTCCGTCACTTTTATGTGTGAACTGGCACAACAAACATAGGTAGACAAGAAAGCGAATTATTGATCTCTTAATGGGCTCATCGTGAAGCATTTAAGCGGCAGTATGAAAATGCTGAAGACGAAAAAATGCTTTGCTTGGCCGAAAGAATTTATCATTGCGCGAAAATCTAAAATCAGCGAAGCGTTTAAATGCGAAGCGCCTTAAACCAAAACAACAACAACAACAACAACAACAACAACAAGAGCAACATTTAACGTGCACTTCATTAATTAGACAGCGCCTAGCTCTGTAGCCCACAGCCCTCTGGCCGTGTTCTTTAACAGTTAAGGTCATCGATTTACCTAGTTGCAAGGAAATGCCGGAAGGAAGTTCCGCTAGCTGCCAAAACAAACGCCCAAGCATTACGTGTTGGCACCAAAACTCACGTAAGCTTAGCTCCAGCTCCAGCTCTCTCCTTGGCAACAGAAAAAAATTATCGCACACAAACTTGACTTTGTTGTTGCTCCAATAACCTTTTCGCAAGCGCATTTCAATTAGAGCCAGAGTCGCGTCGCCAGCAAAATATCAGCTATGCGACTAACTAACAATCTTCTTCATCAATAAATGACAGTTACTAACGATTTTTTATGCCTCTTCCATTTGCTGGCCCAAGCAGTTGACATTCAACTAACACGTGCTGCTGCGACACTCGAATTGAATTCTTTTTCGCTTCGACTCGCCAGCCAAGATACAGACAAGCTGTTGAGATATGCATCGGATAGTTGTAGCTATTGATCTGATACAATTTATAGATAATGCCTCGTAAAACGGCTACTGCATCTACTCAGACCAGTTTGGTTAGGACTAAAGCTTTGAAGTTGTCGCCGCACAGTGGGCTGAGGTCAAAAAATGCATTGAAAATCAACGATAGTAAAAATTCTCATTCCATAGGGTAAATTCGCATTCCCTGTGTAAATTCAAAATACAAAAATAACAGTCGAATTAAACAAACAAATATTTAAAAATTAATTTTATGAGAGATGGAGATAATGTGAAGACTTACAGCCATTATAAGATGCTAGCAAGGGATTCTTTACTTAATGAAACTTCAAATCAAAGAGAACCCATGAAGTAATATCCTCAAAAAGTGGCTCCATCTAATATTAAATATTAAAATAAATCTAAATTATAATTGTAGACAATGTCTGGAAAGGAAAGGTCCTACATAATTAATTTGCATTTGTTGTATAAATAATTGCCCTTTATTGTTTTTAAATAAATATTTCTATAATTAATTAAAATAATTGGCATTATTGCACCACTGTTGTATGTAAATGTCAACGTCTGTCTGCGTAATTGAAAAATGCCATTAATATTTAACTAACAGGCCAACAGCAACAACAACAACAATGACAACTACTGAGTAGACATAATTAAGGCTATAAGCGATTAAAGTTTGCTGCGCATAAATAAGTATTTCAACAGTGCATAAATAGATTCACACACACTCACACACATCTATGTATGTGTGTATATGTATATAGCTGGCAAAGATGTGTATCATACCCATTGGCATAATCATCCCCAGTAGTTATGCATGCTGGCTGTCTGCCACAATTATATAACAAAAGTTAACTGGATTATTTGAGGCTTAATTTGATGCATGGCATATCGGGCTACTCCAACTTCAGCTCCAGCAGCTTGCAACAAATTGGCCACAAGGTGCGAGAATCTCAACAGCATTGCATCTCTTTCTGTAGCACAGAGAAACCTGCTGAAATTTATGGCCAACTCCTCGAGCTGGAAGCCATTCATTTGCATTTTATTACGGCGAACGCATTTGCCACGGGTCATTTTCATGGCGCGTTACAAGCGCTTGTTAACAATGGTCAGTCAATTGGCCCGGACTGAAGCTGAAGCTGAAGCTACAACTCTGATGCGGCAGCGCTGCACGCACTGAAGCGTAGCCAACTAAGCGACAACAATGATGCCCACCCACACCTGACAGAAACAATTGCAGCCCGTCTCTCTTGCTCTCTATCTCTGTTACACTTGCTTGCAACAGTCACACCTTGAAGCTGTTTTTCATGTTGCAAGCGTCAATGTCCCCGCTTGTGTTTCGGCAATTGTTCATTGCCCATTGTCAAATTAGCCGGTGTAAACAAGCAGAAATTAGTTGACCAACAAGTCAACAGTAGCTAACTGTTTGCTGGCATGTAAACCAAGTCAAAGTCGCTGTTATCGTTAATATTGCGGCAACGCCTACCAAAGTTTCGAATACATTTTGCATCCTCATGGCTCACGTTGGCACATAGACAATTGAAATGAAAGCGCACTTAATTGTTGCGCACTAAATAATGTTTCGATCTTTTTGGAATACATTTATTTGAACTAATTTTGTATTTAAAAAATTTATGGTAATTCATTGGCTCAAACTATTTTGAAGTTTAAATAATCAAAATTGAAAGTCATTTATTTATAATTCTTTAATAGCATTATTTCGTTAATTCTAATCAAAATCAGAGATATGAATATGAAGAATATGTGCTTAATATATGTATATGAAATAATATATATTTTGAAATAAGACTCTCCCAATTTCTTGAATTCCTCATACTCCATTATATAGATACTACACTCAATAAAGAATAAAAATCTTTTAAATATATTTAGCTAATAACTCAAGTTATATTTGCACATATACATACACACATATATTTTTGGCTATAAATGTGAAAATACTTTTCCTGTTCTGGCCACTCTACATCATTTAGTTGCTTACTTCCTATACTATATTTTATTAAATTTAAACATTTTTATGGCACGCAACAAATTATGAATGTTGACAAAGCATTCCACTCCCACCACCAAAAACAGACTGCACGCCACATTTAACATTAAAAAACTATTTGTATTTATTTCTCAGCATGGTTCTAATATTCGGCTGCTTAGCATTTAGCATTTATTGTTGGGTTAATTGCCATTGTGGCTAACAATGCATGTTGATGCCACGCACATGTGGCTGCTGCCCAAATACACAGAAACAGAAACAAAAAAAAGTATCTGTCAAGCTGCATATGGCGAACCTTCGGAAAATGCCGACAATCGTTAGCTGATTTTCCCAGCCACACGAGACTTGCGTTGCCGAGTCTTGACTCTTGGGCATCGAGTTATCATGTCTGCGTAGCAAATGCTTTGGCGGCGGTCACAAACATGCAAATTGACTTAATCTAGTATTTAGTTTTATTTTGTTAGTTGTGTATATGTATGGTGTGTGTGTGTATGTTTTTACCCTGCCGACAAACCGCAGTTGAAATTCAAACCTAAGCTAGAAAAAAACGCTTGGGCTTTGGACGTAGGTGGAGTTGGGGCTGGAAGACAATTGTATGCAAGTGCTGAAGGTTGTTTTGCTTCAAGTTTTTGTTGCCGTATGGCGCTCACTCTAATTAGAGTCTTTAGTACGCCCTGCTTTTTTTAATTATGTGAAAATGGACAGGCCCAGCGCATAAACTAGCGCAAGATATTAGCTTGGTCAGCAAACATCTTCTGCAGAGCAAATTGGTTTTAACTATAGTTTTGTGGTTTGACAATGCTTCGAATAAATTGCGCACCGCAATTGGCACGTTCTCAACGTCGTTCAAGGATGAACAACAAAAACAGCACAGATTGTCTCAGCTACAATACTTTGTGAAGCGGCGATATAATAAATCAGTGGCTTAAGTGTATGATGTGTATGCCTGATGGGTTGCATTGATATGCAGACAACTTGAAAGCGTTTAGGTAAAAGTGTGAGCAAACATTAATTACTTTAATTAAACCTATTTATTGCTAGAAGTAGTCGTGGGAGCTAAAAACAATGCTGACTCAGCTGTTCAGCCAGCGACGCCTTTCAAATTCATAATGAAGTAATTACAAAAGTTCTTAATCTATTATTGATTGATCGAGGAGCGCGAATAAAAACTAGACTTGTATTTAATTATGTTTAATTTGCAGTTGTCATATTTTTTCTAGTTTTTCCTAACACTTTTGCTTTCGTTGTCGCTTGAACTTTGCGATTGCCTGTCGCGCTTGACCTTCAGCATTGATGTTGAACAACAACAACAACAACAACAGCAACAATTGCTGTAAGTAACTATTTGTTTTTTCTGTAGTTATTGTCCAATGTAGATCACTGAGAATTTCGCATGTGCCAAATAACTAGGGCCTTTTTGTTGTGGCCACTTGCAAATTTGTTTTAAGCTGCAACTTGACCCGATTTTTGTCAGTTAAAGTCAGTTGGTCGTACTTTATTGTTAAGAATTAAGTTGTTAAATAAATTGCATTTTATGGCCCACTATTTGTTATAGTCTAGGCAAATATAATTGAGCCAACTATTTGTTGCCCAAAAGGAAACTTATAATTGAGGCTTTGTGATTAATAACTTGATGCTGCAACTGCAACTGCAACTGCAGCTAGCTAGATGACTTCATTATGTGGCATAGTGGCTCAAAATCTGTCGCCAATTTGCCTGGCTTACGTAGTCGGATCCCCATGCAACAGGGTAAGTGTAGCAACATCCACGATTCATGCGGCAATTTCATTCACATGGCCCCCAACAAGCCATATTCACCACGACTGCGCAGTAGCGACGCAACGCGACGCGACGCGTCGCCACAGTTGACTGACTGAGAAATCAAAAGTCTTGAAGCCAAGCAGCAGCTGCGACTGCGCGCCAGCAGCGCTGCTTGCGCGCCAACTGTTCGCTTATTTAAATGGCAAGACGACGCTAGAATAGCCACAGTATTCCGGTGAACTTGGCGTTGTTAGTAAGCGTTGCCGTTGCAGTACTCAAAGTAAATTCAAATATTAACTACGCAGGATCTGTGCAGAGTGTTGACTAATTTTGTGTTGTTTATTTTTTAGCAAATCTATAAAACAAATCAAAACAAAGTTTATAAGAAAACCAAAAAAAAATTAATAAAATGGCAAATTTCATGTGCTTTGTGATCCTTTCGTTGGCTTTGTTTGCCAGTGTTGCTGTGGCGCGACCAGGATATGCTTTGGATTATTATGTGAGTTTCGTATTGAAACAAACATGTGCATGAAGATTAAAATAAATTTTATATATTGCTTCGGCAGGATCATCCCAAGTACGCTTTCAATTATGGCGTGGCGGACCATACCACAGGCGATGTTAAGTCGCAGCATGAAACTCGCGACGGTGATGTGGTTAAAGGTCAGCATCAAATGGCATAAATTGTACAATTTATAAGAAAATATATATTTGCAGGTCAATACTCGCTGGTCGAGCCTGATGGTTCCATACGCACCGTTGACTACACAGCAGACTCGATACACGGCTTCAACGCTGTTGTAACCAAGTCTGGCCCCACTGTGCATGCTCAAGCTCTGGTTACCAAGCCCGTGGTGGCTCACAAGCCCATACTAACGCACTATGAGCCACATGTGGCTGCTGCTCCAGTTGTGGTGGCCGCCTCGCCGGCGCCTTATGGTAAGTTCAAACTCTTTTCCTAGCATTTCTTTGGGTTCAGCACTTGCGCACACAGCACAGTCCAACTAAATAGACGCACCTTCAGTTAGACTTAGACTTGTTGGGTAGTTTGTGGCGTAGACGAGTCTGCAAACTGATTTGTTGCTCTCGCTCTTCTAGGCATGAACACGTATCGCATGCTCAAGCTGTTCAGGCGTCACGCCAACTTTTTTAACAATCAATATCGCAAATTGCGCCCAGACGAGTATGATGACAGCGCTGATCTTAATGCTGACTACTACGCAACCTACTACTGAATTCCGCTCAGCACACACATACACACATATATATATATATATATATATTCATAAATGCATAACTTACCATATTTCTATTGTAATACATTTATTAACGTTTAGGCCATAATAATAATAAGTATCTGTTGCATTGCAATTAGGCACTGTTTGAGCTGAATCAGCGCAGCGGTGCATGTTATACATATGCATAAAGCATTTGCCAAGCTGAGGATTGACTAATGCATGCGGCTGGACACGCCTACGCGTCTGGTTAATTATGTCATGAGTCAGTGCTCCACACTGCTGATCGGCCAGATTAGCTTTGTTTTTGCTCGAGTTTAGTTTGCACTTTGAATTTCCATTTTCATATTTCTGCGCATTTTCCCACACTAATTATGTCGTATTATGCAGTTGCAACAAACTGAGTTGCCGAGCTGAGTGGTGCATCATCAAATTGGGTTGCCAACATCTTTTCTCAATGCTGCGCAATGTTGTGGATTTGCCTGGGAATTGCAGTTGTTGTTGTTAAGTTGATGCTGCTGCTGTTTGTTTTGATTAACTGCATGTGAAAATAACTTTATTTAATTGTGGCCATAATAATTAAGAATCCTCAGAAGCGCGCTAAAGCTGAACAAACGCACTAAACAAAAGACTTAGGCAACAAACTTGCGCTGCGATTTGCAATGCAAATTGTTTGCAAAGAAATTACAGCAAAACAAAACAGCACCAACAACACCTGTGACCAATTGCGTTGTTTTTGTTTTTTTTTTTTTTTTTTGGTTACCACAAATTCGTGACATACAAGAAAAGCAAAGAAAATTATTTTGCCTCGCTTTAAAATTGCCAACAACTGCAACAAAGGGCCAACAGTTGCTGTGTGCTGTGGCGCCGTGAAATAATTTTTCTGTCTACTCATATTTACAACAACTGAAGCATAACCTAGTTAGGCTTTGCTGGTGTTTTCTTTAAGCCAATTCATTCATTCATTGATTTATTTACTTAAAGTTGCCCAGCACTACGCGCCCGCAGCCGCGCCCATTCACTACGATTACGATGATGGATACTACAACCAGGCTCAGTACGAGTATGTGCCCCAATACGACGCCGGACACGGACACTACGGACACTACACGAGTCCCTATGCGACACACTACTAAGAATTTTTTAACGAGCAACTTTAAGCAAATTTTAGTTTGTACATTTTCAAAAAACAAAAACACCGAAACCTACATACGTAAGTCAAAATGTTGCAGTTGAGCTGGCTGTGCTTGCTTGCTAAACTGTGTTTTGAGATCGGCACGCTGTCAACTTGCTCGTTAGATTATACATCGCTACTCTAAGTTGTGAATTTTATGTAAAATAAAAATATAAACAATGAAATTATATAAGTGAAAATTTAAACTCGGTTGCGTAACCTTAATATGTGGGGTCTAAAGAAGTCAGCTTTTGCAAGCGCTCATTAGTTGGCAATTTAATGTGGGTTCTGTTTGCGCTTTAAATGGCAATTGATGGCTATAATGTAAAATGTTATTTGCAGTTTGGTTTTCTTATGTTGGCGTTATAATTTTATGAAGATTTATACAGTTCTAATTATTTAATATAGGCAATTTTAGTTGTCAAGGCTGATCGTTATTGACAATTTGGGATAGGCATGTGACTAACTGCAGCTGTAACCAAGGAGGCTAAGCAGCTTACAGTGAGCCCATTTGCTTTATTAGTCTATTATTTAGTTCAGCCCGCATGGTCAATTGATCAGCTAATGTTTCAATTTGAGCAACATTTATGCAAATGAATGACAAAGCTTTTCATTTCGTTTCCCGATATTTAAAAGATTTATTTTGTCTGCTCCCCCAAACTAACAAAAAAAAGTTTCACGGTCTGCAAATTTGCAACAGTTATTTATGGCTTACATAAGCGGGTCGTTTTTATCTCGACCAGTTTAGATGGCCCATTTGTATGTTTTAATTGGCATTCAAAAGCTTTCGATTGCGCGCTTCCGTTTTTGAAAAAACACTCAGTACAAATAAAAATCATAATACTAATTTTTTCTTCAATTTAAATTGATAAAATGCTTAAATTCATTTATTACAACAGCGGGAAAGTGAGCGCAGTTAATGTTAGTCTTAACATTAATGGGTAAAATGAGCACTGTTAAAAATTACGCCATCTATTGAATAAATTTTTAAGCTGTCACGGCAGACGTTGTGTTCTTGCTATTCAAATTTATAGCATACTTTGCAGCTGTTTTATTTGTATTCAAACTCAAGTAGCCTCTTAGGCGCGTAATGAAAACTTAATAAATAATAGGCCCAAGTTGCTACTTGGGCGCGTTATTATTGCTTTTTATTGCGTTATAATTTACGTTTTTCATAGTCACCATTCAGTAATCGTGCTACAAATTGCTTGATATATGAATTATTTTAGATTGTATCTTTGAAAAATGTAACAGGAGACAGCCTAAACTAAGCAAATCGCTTAAGTTAACGCCTGACTAATTAACAAATTGAAACTGAATTTGATTTTAATAACCAGTAATAGTCGCGATCAAAAATACAACCGGTCACACCAAAAGCGACAAGTTCCAGGCATGGCATATGGCTAATCCATTGCTCAATGCGTTTGTGGCTTGATGGGCAAACAGTTTGTTGGCTGCCGCTTTAACCAAACGTCATCTTCTTAGTGCCACATGTAACTGGCTCAAGGCCGCCAGTGAGCTTGAAACTGGTCCCAGCTGTTCCTAATAACGCGTCAGATTCTAGTTGTATGCTCGCTGATTGCTTTGCATAAGATATAAATTTCAAATCTGTTAATCGCAGTTTATTAATAACTCAAGCACCACTTGCCAGTTGCAACACCAACTGCAGCTTAACCTAACGCTCTTTATACGCAGAGACGCTTGCACAATACGCACTCGCACTTATTTTGAGCGCATTAAATTTGAATTAAAATTTTTGAAATTTCGGCGGCTAGTTGAAACCAAAAAAAGAGCAACGAAAGTGACAATTAAAATCTTTTAGCGCTTGACTAGCCGTCATCGCTTGCATTTCCTTAAGAGCGCGGCCAGCCGAGCAGTGGCACATGCGCAGCGCCTAGAGTTATATCTACCCCAAGCCCCCAGGCTAAAACTGTGTCGAACCGAGGCGGGCCGGCCATGTCAGCTAAACCTCAATTAAAGCGAGCGCCGGCAGTCAAGCTACTTACTATTACCAAAGTACCAAACACACATACATATATATATGTATATATATTATAGCTTATGTATTGTTCGTGTCTATGTATTCGTATAAGGCGCCGGTACAGGTTGCCAAAGTGGACAATTTAATGTGGCTGTCATGTTAAATGCCAGGCTAATAATTTAAGCCTCATTTTTCTTGGCTATGAAATGTTTGATGGGTGGTAAACAGCTTGGGGCGCTTTTTTCCCAATGGGTGCAAAGAAAATGTTGGTGAAAATTATTAAAGCACTTTCTGTGATTAGATAAGCGCTGAATGAAATAAGAAATGGGGGTAGACTTTTAAAATTGTTGCTGAATGGAATTGCACATTTTTTAATTTTTCTTCAAGTCAAAAGCATATTGTTTCAATGCGTAAAAAAATTCAATTCAAGTTTGTCATTAAGTTAACATAGCTATATACTAATTAAGAGTAAGGTTTGCTGGATTTCATATTTCTAAACTTCAATTAAATTAATGTGCAGTACTTAATTCAATTATTTGTAAATATTTAATCGGCGGTCATTATTTTGATAGATTCTGTTGTTTAATTATTTCCTTAAGATATTTAACAAATGTTGTGTATCTGCTGATCGCTCAGCGTTTATTAGGTGCTAACCACAAATAGTTTAAGTTTTTCATTATTTTTAAACTCTCTTGAACTTTGTTTGTGGTTTTGCAAATCTAAACAAAATAAACTGTTGAAAATATAAACAAACAATATTTCCATTTAGCTGAGAGCGTTATTGTTAAGTGCTCTGGCCGAATTATAATTTATGTATTTATTTGCATTTATTGTGTTTAGTTCTTTGAGCTTGCATTGTGATGTTCGCAGAGTTAAGTGTCGCAAGAGAAGAACACGACCCTTTCAAAGAGATTGTCTTGCATTGGCACGTTTCGACTGTTGCAAAATAAATGCACATGTGTGTGTGTGTGTGTGTTTGTGTCTGTGTCATTGACTCCATGACAAAGCAAAAAGGCAAGAACAACATGCTTCCCCATATGATGCGTCACTTTTACTATCAGCATTGAAAAATCAAGAAATCAAGAAAACAAGCAACAACAAAAAAAAATCGCAAAAGCTGAACGAATTTTATAGCCTGAGCAACGCTGAAAATCATTTTGAAAATTTTGCAAGGCATAACATTGTTGTTGTTGTTGTTAGAGTAGTTATGCCGCAGCTTTGGTTTTTTATAGCCAACTTTTTATGGTGTTCAAACTAATTTGCGGTTACAAGCCACCGTTGGCCCGTTTCTGTTGTTGTTGTTGATTCGTGCCACAAAACACAAACTGCGGCATCATGCCCTTTTGTTGCCTCTTTGCTGCTGCTGCTGCTGCTGCTCTTGTTATTGCTTATTGTTAGGTGGGTGCTTATTGAAAAAAGGAGTGCATGCACATGTGTGTGCACTAGATGCAATTATTGTTGTGCCCAAGCGCCTAAAGCTGATTAGACAGCCAGACAAATGGCGATTGCTAAATGTTGCATAGAAATAATAAAAGCAACTGCAACAACATTATTAACAACAGATATACATATTTGGTAGATGACACGTTTTTCGTGATGTTAACTCCATCAACTTTTCAATCAAGTTGCATCTGCGAGAGGCAACTTTCGAGTCTCGCAGATGCTGCAACTTTTAAATAAACCTTAAAGTGCATTTCAAACACTTCAGAGCCAGTGCGGCAGTTAAACCAAGCAGTTCACTTTGTAACCTCTAGTGTTTGTCATTGATATACTCCTACTCAGTTTTATATACATACATATACATATATATATTTTCATAGCCAGTGGTAAGTACAAGAAGCAACCGTTGCTCGCCTTTCCTTTTGCCACAATTACCAAATATATTGCAGCTAGCAACAAAAACGGTAAACCGTAAATTTCAATTTGCATAAAGCAAAGTTCAATAGCTACAAATCATAACCAAATGCAACATGCAACCGCTCCAGTTTGAATTTGGTTTGGCGTTTAAGTTTGATTTTGATTTTGAGCTCCCCTTCATTTGGTCTGGGGCAACTTTCATGCAATTGATTTTCCATGAACTTCAATTT
Source organism: Drosophila busckii (assembly GCF_011750605.1). Lineage (NCBI taxonomy): Eukaryota > Metazoa > Arthropoda > Insecta > Diptera > Drosophilidae > Drosophila > Drosophila busckii. The sequence continues at coordinate 17,284,436 of NC_046606.1, read as the reverse complement.
GCATATACATATATATGTGGGTATACCATACATATTGTTTATGCTGCTGTTGCACTCGTATTTTTATTTTGGTTACTTGTTGGCTACTCTTGGCTATTTTCCGCAAATTTCGCATTCAATTGTCATTGTCATTGCTTTTTGTTGTTGTTTGTTGCAGTTGTTGTTTATGTTGTTGACCTGTCTGGAGATTTATATTTACCTGTTGCCCATTTGGAGCACATTATGTAAATTTTGCATTTAAAACAGGTTCGCCATTTGTTGTGCTCGCGTTTTGTTGTTGATGCTCTTAAGTAAGACTCGTTGCCAACTAGAAAAAAATAAGCTCTCCAATATACCAAAACATGTACAAAGGTAACATATATAGCGTATTGAAAATGCGACTTTACTTATAAAATTTTATGGTTTTGGTTTTTGCTTGATTTTGATCGCATTCAACTGTTTTTTGGGTTTTTATGTTTGCCCAACTTGTATTTGGTCCTAGGCGCATTTTAATTGGCAACTGCAGTTACACTCACTGCACGTTTTTTTACGGCAGGAAGGCGATAAAAGACCTTACGCTTTGGACACGCTTAGAGTGACAACATCTGAGAGTCAAGGTGGGCCAATAGGAAGCACAATATGTGGCAAGGTGAGTCGCTTAGGTAATCCAACTGTGCAGCGATTTTGGGGAATGGAAATGGGAATGGTGAATGCACTTAATTGAAATTCGGGCTTAATCAAATTAAGCGAACAGGCATAACGAACTTCATTTTTGTAAGTTGAGCCAATGTCAAAACAATTAAGTTTCATTAAACAGAAATTAAATTAAAAATACATAAAATAATTTAAATTTCAGTAATTAAAAGCAGTTTTTACATCCTTGAGCATATTAATTGTAATTTACCAGAGTTTTTACTTTAATCGTCATTATACTTGGCTTCGACTATGGTTAGAGCTTAATCTGACATTTTTGACTATTTGTGAAAAGGTTAAAAAAATTATGCAAAAAGATAAACAAAAACTGTAAATTTCTCATATGCAATTTTATATATGTAATAATTAATATCATTACTAATATATATTTGCATATATTTTTTTAATCAAATTTAATTTAAAATTTACCTTTAACATTAATCATCTTATGGATCGGGAGTCCATTGTCTAGTTTATAACTTATTTAAAAACTTGCTTGCATTAGTAAGTTTGCTTATATTATTTTTATGAGTATATTAAAGTTATAAAGAGTGAGCTTTTAGTTTTGCACAGTGCAGCGGCCGTAACTTCCACATTTGCAATTTAACGGTAGCTCCACGACATTGCGAGGTCTTTTAAAAGCTACAACAACATTAGCCAGGGAGATAACAACAATGAGCATTGGCATCGCATGACATGCGCTCCCCTTTCAGATCGTTCGTGCTATAGACGTGAATATGTGAGATAAGCAAACCCGCCACCCGCAACCGCTTAGATGCGGTTACCAATGGTCATAGAGGACAGACCGGGCTAGCGAGGCCATTTGGTTATGTAAACGCAGCAGCAAGGAAAACAAGAAATCTGGCAACAAATCAATAGAAAATGCAAAAAAAAAATCAACGACAACAACAAACATTGCATATAAAGTTGAGAAAAGTGTTTTCATTTCCCATTGATGGGGCGTTGAGGCTTGCCTGGCTCTGGCTCTGGGGCAGGCCAGCCGGCGTAGCGTAGACCGCTTGTCCGACTAACTGAGTGACTGAGTGCTGTGTGGTGTGTGTGTCTTTGTATGTATGAGCACGTCCATTGGGTATCTGGAACACTGTTTCCATAACATGCTCGTCCGCATAGTTAAGGCTGGAGTTGGAGCTGCAGCTATGTCTGGATGCAGTTGCAGTTGCCAAGTTGCGTGTTGCTGCCGCTATTATGAATAAACATGCGGCACATGTAAGCTGCAGGCTGCAAGCTGTCGCTGTCGCTGTCTCTATCGCTGTCGTTGTCGCTGGCGTATTTATTTAATATTAAGCCAGCTTGGCAAATCGTAATGAAAACGAAATTAAAAAGAGAGCAAAGTGTTATACGCTTGGCAATTAGCCAGGCTGAGTGGTACTTTACTTACTGGAGCTGCAGCTGGAACTCGTTCGTTTTTCCTGGCCTACTAATGCCTGCCAGTTGTCTGCCTGGCTGCTCGATTTGTGGTCACGTTGCTGCCCCCTGCTGCTCCTCTAAGAGATGCGCCTTAGTATAAGTCAAAGAGTTACGGCTATGAGTTATGATTATAATTTTATGTTAATAATTTAAAGCTGAACTTTAGCCAGACTTGAGTTGACTTGACTCGCCTGCTTATTAGCCAGGTTCGGCGTTGGTTTGACTGTTGGCAATTTTTGGCAATATTTTTGTTAGTTGCCAATGGGGCGCTTGTGCAATGGGGCGCAGAGAAGTAGCTGACGGGGCGTATGCGTATTATGCCTGCTAGCCAATTGAAAGCCGCGCTTAATTAGACAATTTCTCTATTATGTCCAGGACTGCGCGGAGCCTTTCACAAACGACGCTCCATTGTACAGCTGTGCCTAATCAAAAGGGCATTGCTTTTTATGAACTGTGAACATCCAGCGTTTGGGGATTGGGATTGCCATCAGGCTGTGTGGGGTGTGGCCTGACCACAGCTGTGGCCAGCTGAGCAGCTCGATTGTTTGCTATGATGATGGCGCTGGCGTCACCTGTACAAATCTTTGTATTTAAAACGAAACGTGCGGCAGTTAAAATCATGATGCAAGACTCGGACAAGGCTTGGAAAGAAAGTTGCCATAAACCAGGCAATCAGCGTCAGCAGCAGCAGCAAGCGCAAAAAAAGAGGCAAGGGTTCGGTTGCACCAATGCGGCGGGGTCAGCTGATCACTCACGCTAGGGCCAGCCAGCCCAAACGAGCAGCAAAAAACTAAGCAAAAGCATTATGCGCATATTGCTGTTTATGCTTGATCGCTGACAATAAATTGCCTTGACGATGGCTTTGCCCGCGTTACCTTTAACGAAGTGTGAAAGATGTTGGCTGTTGATTCGCTGCAATTGCGCCACTGCCACTGTGGCATGCTGCAGCACACGCTGCAAGCTTTTTTGTATTTCTGTTTTTTCTTGTGGCTAACAACGTGACTATGTAATCAACGGCAGCAGCAGCAGCGGCAGCAGCGAGGCTAGGAAGTCGTCTATCGATTTATGTTTTTGAGCAACTTACGTTTCTAATCAAATTAATTTTCAGCCATCAAGCTATGAAGCTAAGCTTAAGTCTGAGCCTGCTGCTATGGTGTCTGCACATTGCGCATACGCAGTGTGGACCAGCTCATTATATTGAATTTTACAATGATTATGCGCATAATCACGACGAGCAACGTGTAAGCGGTTAGACCCACAGCATTTATATTGTGCCTTAACTGCATAATTTGTTTGAATTTTCAGCTGGGCTATCGCCATCATTATCACATATCGGACGTACAAACGGGTGTCAGCATTTTGCATGGCGAGCAGCGTCAGGGCGATCAGGTCACTGGCAGTTATAGCCAACTGGCGCCCAGCGGTGAGGTGCGCAGTGTTTACTACGAGGTGAGAGGTGGCCAAGGCTATCGCGCTGTCATTATTCAACGCACCGCCAACAGTCGTGTGCATCAGGCGCTGGAATTCGAGCGGAAACAAGCGCTACAAGCGCTGCCGTTGGCCAAACCGGTGGCGTTTGTGATTTAATGTCCTACAAGCGAATTTGCTTTCCCACACGATCGACAATTATAACAACAATAACAATCCCAAATTTGTCTGCGTAAATTAACAATATTTTATTGATGAGGCGACATGCTAATAAACTGCGTAAACAACTTGATAAACAATTGTACTTTTGTCTAAAATATGCATTACTTTACATTATTTTACCCGCAGCTTGTTGTATGCAAATGTTAATTAAATGAACTTTTGTCAAATTTATTTGTTGTTCAAGCGGCTTCAAGCACTGAGCGGTTTATAGCTACAGTTGTAATTTATATATAAATTAGCTGATAACCTTTGCGCAAAGTGTTTGAACACATGTTGTACTTATTGTTGTCAATTGCTGACTAATTGAATTTAATGCAACCATTTTGTGTAACACACAACAAAGTGTTAACGCGCTTAAATCTGTTTACTCCTAATTATTATTAATGGGTGCAGACTGTGTGCGGTCGGTTGTTGTTGCTGTTGCTGCTGCTGCTGCTGCTGTGAAGCGCGTTTTGTAAACTAATCACCAAAACATAAACAGCAACTTAAACAAACAAAAAAAAAAAATAAAAAGCGGAATGTCGGGCGTGACCGACACAACGAGACCCGGTAATAGGATAAATATAAGCAAGCTATACAATTAAAATAAATAATATCCAAAAGAAAAAGTAAAAAAGTGAACTTAGACACATGTTGATTGATTTTAGACACTGCTCTAAATAAAACAATAAAAACAACAATAACAACAAAGTCTTCGGCGTGGGTGGTAGTTGAGCCAGGAACTGTTGTTGTGAAATTTAAACGTACAGACAGACGTGCATATAACGCCTAAGCTTGTCAGCCTGATCAATCCGAAATTCTTTATTATGTTTGACACGTCTTCTTCTTACTGTTAGGCACAAATATCTTTTGACTTACTTATAAGACCCATCTGTATGTTATGTACCGGGTCTACAAACAAAAGCACGTTAACAATGCAACGAAATTAGGCTGCGGTTGATGACTTTACAGTGAGCAGACACACACACACACTCACACATATTTGCATTGTTGTTGACTATGGCTAATGATGTCGCGTCGGTCAGGGTCGGGCGTTACTTTGTTTGCCACCGCTCTGTGATCAACTGTCAAACGGCAGGCTTTAAATGATGGGCAACACATTACTAATTGCCAGGCTAATTGCTCAGCCTGCATTTGCCCGCAGGCACTGAAAAGCCGCTCCAGTAGCCAGCAATCATATTTGTCTGGCAATTAAAGCACAATTTAGCGCCATTGCATTGGCACGCAATTTGCAAGTTCGTTGCCAGAGTCTTTCGTTTGCTGCCGCTGTCAGTGGGCGCGCCGGCATGCATGCTCATGAGTCTTTGCAAAAGTGTTTTTAATTCGATTTATTATTATGTACTTGTATTTACAAAATTTTGGGGCGCAAGTCTTAAAAGTAAATTTCGCAATGCAATATTAGCTTGGTATTTTTTTTGTTAATAAAAAAACTGCTGTTGTTGATGTTGTTTAGTTGTGCATCAGTTCAGAGTTGAAAGCCATCGATGGCCGCTCAACTGGACTTGGCCAACGAGTTTTGGGCCTGCAATTTCATTTTGGCCAGCAGCTTGCTTAGCTTCTTCTTCTTCAGATAGGCGCTCTTCTCATGTGCCAGCTTATAATTGGCAATCGTTGAGCTGGCATCGGTGGGCAGCTGTGTTGTTGAGTTTGTTGCTGTTGCTGATGTTGTCGTTGTTGTTGTTGTTGTTGTAGTGGTTGTTGTGGTGGTGGTGGGACTGGTGCTGCTGCTGCTGCTTGGCGCCAAAGTCGTGCTGCTTGGGCTGCTGTCGTCCGCCTGCCAAAGCAGCGCCTGCTCCTCGAGCGGCAGCAGCTGCAACTGCAACGAGATGATGCATGCGATTATGACATGAACATGAGTGTGTATGTCTGTGTGTCTGTCTGTCTGTATTTGTGCGATAGGTGGGAGTGCGTGTGGGCGTAGGCGCTTGTGCAATATGCGTTTTTATATATTAGTGTCAAAAGCGTAAAGTTAAGGTTTTGTTTTTAGCTTTAATTTGTTTTGTTTACAGTTACAGTAGAGCTTCGTATAAATACATAGTGGCATATATAGTAGGGGGTATAGAGGCATATCAGTAGCGCAGATAGCGCTTGTGATTATCGTATTGTCTTACATAGTTCCAAGGCGCATACTTGGCCTTCTCGTAGGCCTTGTACTTCTTGGTCTTGGCATTATATTTGCCCTGCTGCTTGCTGGGCACGATGGCGGTGTACTTGATGCCCACTCCTGGCACATATTGCGCAGCGAGGGCTGCCACGGGCACTGTCAGCACGTTGCCCGCTGGCGCTGCCGCTGACCCATTGACCAGAGCGCCGTAGTTGCGCTTGGGTGGCTGATTGTTGTAGTTGGTCGGCGCATAGGGGCCAGCGGGTATGATCCAAGTGCGTGGACGTGAAGGCGGCGGCAGCACATAGCTGTAAGTGAAATTAATGTGTAGAGTCTGCTGGAGCAGGCGAGATATTTGATTGGGCTGCTTACACATAGGGGTTGGGATTGTGAATGTCGTTGCTTTGGTCCTCCCAGACGGGCGCAGGCGCGCGATAAGGCTCACGTGGCGGTGCGGGCGTGGTGCGCGGCGTTGGCGGCACTATGGGTCCAGTGTTGGTGCCCCAGTCCACGCGTATCGCTTGGCCGCAGGCGGCGAGGCAGATGACTAGCAGCAGGCAAATTGAGTGCTAGAAGCAAACGAGAACAACAGAAGCAAATTTAGTTGTGGCTGTGGCAACTGGCTTTGCCATAGCTTGCGCTTGCAACATCTGTGTTGTAATTAAATACGCTTTATTTAGTCGACGACCGAAATTGAAAAAAAACAAACAAAAACACAAATTTGAAATCAGATTTGGTTTTGCGCGCACTTGAACTCAATTCGACGCGAAAGCTTAATAATTTTATAATTACTTGACAAGTTGCAACAATGTCAAGCGCAAAGTGTTGGCATTGTTTGCGGCTTGTCATAATTTCCCCTGCGATTGTTATTGTTATTTTTATTTGTATTGTTTATTGTATTGTTTTGCTGAGAAAATTTCTCAACGCACTGACATAGTAAGGCACAAGCATAAGCGTCCATTAGAAATTGTTTGTTCGCCCAAAATTGTTTATTTATTGGCACATGGAATGCTGTATGTCTTTGCTTATGCACAATGTTTGCTTTGCTAATTGGTTTGCTATTATTGATTAATTACACAGTCATGTGTAAAAAGGGGCACGAGTGTTTGTTTTTTATTGAATTCATTTGATTACTTTGTATTTAAGTGCAAGCTCAGCTGCGCGCGTTTTATGAGCTTTTTATTATTTATTTATGCATTGTGCACATTGTCACTGCGGCTCAAGTGTTTTTGCAGCTAATGATCAATTAGGAGCCATTACACATTGAAATCAGCTTAACTATCGCGCCCAAGTTGCAAGTTACAAAGCTTACAGCGACCCAGAGCGGCGCTCTCCTTGGCCAAAATACGCTGCTTGGCAATTTGTCAATTGGCGGCGCTTTTGTCAATATATATATTGTTAGAAAAAAATAATGCTTTGCTATAACAGATGTAGCCAGATATAGCCAATTTATCGCTGCCAGCTGCAAGGCTTTAATTTATTTTTCTTACGTAGGTGGATGAGTGATTGAATTATTTTCGAGATTCATGCGCATCGAGTGTAATTCAGATGCAAATTTTGTAAGCATGCTTCGAGACAAGCAGTTGTAGCTATAAATATGCACACACGTGCACAGTGGGCAGCAGAAGTTAGCACACGCCTGCAAATCTGACGTTTAATCGCTCATAAATACTAAAATAATGAAGCAATTCAAATTCAAAAACGACACTTTTTACACTAAAGCATAAAATAATTGTTGATTAAGTTTGTAGTATCTCATTTAAAATTATGGTTTTTTATTTTATTATTTGCATATTTGAATAATGTTATCTGACGATTAACAATAAATAATCATTGCGAATTTTATTTTATAAATAAACTAATGTTAAATTATTAATTTAATGTTTTACCCTTAGTTTTTGTTAATTGATTATTTATAAAATAATTATAACACAATTATGATTACAATTATTTTCCAAAAATAATTGACTGGATTTGTATGGTAATTAAACTGCAATAGTTATGCTCTATCCTTTATTTATTTTCATTTTTTTTTATATATTTTTTTAACTTTCTAATTAAACATTACATACTTCACTCCCCACTGTAAGGCTTGAAACAATGTCAGAACTGACTAAGGTCGACATAAATACTAAGCGTGTTTTTATTATTTTTATGCGCACTGTTTTAGTTTTTTATTGACATTTAAGTGCTTAGACGAAAGTACTTTGTGATTGTTTTTCGTTATATATAATATGCTAATAGTGCACCCATCAAAGCTGAATTAACAGCTACTCATGCCGAGTTGGAGGCCCAGACTGCACTCGTTTTTTATTTTTTTTTTATACAACGTTAATGACTGCACAAGGCAATGTGTAATAAAAACACGCTATAAACACAGCTTTGCATATTAACTAACAATTTGTGTATATCTATAGGCTATGGTAGTAAGTGCGACCATCGATTAGCCAAACTGCTGCCAAAAGACCATCAAGCCATGTCTAATTTACGGCTTCGTTTTACGACGTTGCCTGCCTCTTGGCCATGAAGTCTAACGGTTTAATTATGTTTTTAGTTTTGAAGTTTTCTGCAGCCCGCGGCGGCAGCATTTGTGCTAAATCGAATTCTTTATAGTGAAAATATTTGTATAATTTTTGATTGAATTACAAGAAATTGCGCGTAAATCAAAAATCACTTGTCGCAGACCTGTTTCTTGGATTTCAACTGAGGCAGGCAACAGTTTGTCAAGACAAGTTGTTAAGTAGCATGACGGCATCTAAAAATTATTGTGTAACAATGGGCCAGCCACTCAAAATATGATCAGTGCTTGAGACAGATACATAGCCTGAGATTGCGACTGCGACTGCGGTTGAGACTGAGACTGTCTTGTCACTTCCGAGGCAAATACAATGGCCATGTTTACTTTGAAAGACTACTTTAGCTCCACGACGTACATTGAAAATATTCGATCTGACGTTAGCACATTTGTATAGTCTTTAATTCTGCTAACCGCGATGTGTTTATTATTTAAAATGTGCTTGTTTACTTATTTTCATATAAGCTGCGTCGTAATTGTCGCAGTCTTCGGCGTTCATTATGATTTACAGAATTATTTCTGTTCGATAAGGTTATTTATATTTAAGTACCGATTCGGTTGAATTTGATACCCTAAGATACTGATTGTGAATCGCTTTATTTGGCAGGCTGCTACCTTTTATTGATTTACTCCTTCTTGACACTACTATACATTTCCATCTATTATATTAACGCCTGTAAACTGTTCCTTATTGGAGTCTGTTTCATTTTTGCTTGGCTTTAGACTGTGCTCTGGGGTCGTCGTGTTCTAATTGGGCGTGTTTTTTTTTGTTTTCCATTTCATTTTTTTTTTTGTTCACAAAGTTTGCAGCGTGAATCTTGTTGCTCTTTTAACTAATTTTTTTGCAATTTATATTAAACTATATTGATTATTTACGTTAACTGGACATGGCGCACTAGTACATTCCAGTTTTCAAAGCTGTTTTTTCTCGGAGGAACACAGGGTACTGACGAAGAAGTGAATTCATTTATTATTTTCTAATGCGTGATCTTTAGTTTTAGTGCGTATTCTATTATTTATAGATTATTTTTTTTTTCGTTTTTAATTTTTTCTGCATTTTCGTTTTATTTTTATAGTACTTTGCGGTTTTGTTTTTTGTTTTTGTTCTTTTTTATTTTTTTATTATTTTGCTGCATTCCAAATTTTATTTATTATTTAATTTTTTATTATTTTTTGTTTTTCAATGTAAGCATGGCGTCTTTAATGGTCGTGTTTTTTTTTGTCTGTTTTCCTTTTTTTCTATTTCTGTTTCTTTGGTTTTCTGTTTCTTGTTAGTTGTTGCTATTTTATTCTTGTTCTTTTTTTCTGTCTTTTTACTAAGCTGTACTTTTGTTTATAGAACATTTGCATTTTTTTTTTCTGTTTTATGGTTTTTGTTGCGTCATCTTTGTTGTGTTAGTTTTTGTTTTTTGTATTTTTTTTTTGTATCTATATTATCTATATATATATATTTGTTGTTGTTCATTTTTTTTTTTTTTTTTTGGCGTTGTTCCTGTATTTGTTGTAATTTTTTTTTTTTTTTTTTTTTTTTTTATCTATATATATTATAAATCTATTTTTATTTTTATCTTATTTTTTATTTAATTTTTCTTATTTTTTTTTTTATTTTTGAAAATTAAACTTTTTTGCTGCTTCTTATGTATGGGCTGTGTCTTACTTTCGGTCCAATTTTTTTTTTTTTTTTTATGCTTCTTTTTAGTTTTTTCTCTTTTTATTTATTATTTTTATTTTATCTGCTATGCTTTTGGTTCTAAACTTTGTGGTCGTGGCTTAATGTTTTTGTTTGTTGTGAGTTGTGTTGTATTCGTGGCTGCCTTTTAGATTTGCATTCTTATAATTTTGATTGAAATGTCATTGCTCGTATATTTGGGGAATTCGTCCTCTCGAATGGTCATTACAATATATTAAAAAATTGCGGGTTTGGCATGTTGATTAAATTGAATGGCAAAATTATTTATAGGTCATAATTACTGGATTGAATGTGGTTGTTCTTTTTTTGGTATTTTTATATGTTTTTTATATGGTTCTTATATATTATTATATATATATTCTCAGTTTTATTTTGAAGTTCTTGATATTTTTATTTCTGCTTTTTTTATTTTTAGATGCTATTGTTCTGTAATCTCTTTTTTTTTTTTTTTTTTTTTCTTATTTTTTTTTATATTTTCTTATTAATTTTTTTTTATCATTTTTTTTTTTTTTTTTTTATTTTTTTTTTTTTTTCTAATTTTTTATCATTATTTTCTCTTATTTTTTATCTCTCTTTTCTATTATCTTTTTTTTTTACTTTTAAATTTTTTTTTCTTATTTTTTCAGTTTGAATCATTAACATTAAAGATATATAGTCTTTCAGTCAAATACTTTATTGAAAAGCAGTGAACGATTGCTACATTTTTTTTTATTTTTATATTTGGGTCTTTATTATTTTTCTTATCTCTATGGTTGGTGTATTGATTTTTATATAATGCGTATTTTAAAATTGCGAATTATTGTGAATAAAAAATACAGTGCACGCTCCCAATATGTGAGATACTAATGGAACTGAAGTTTAATTGAAAATTTTGTGTTTACTTATAAATATCTATCTTCACTTATCTATCTAGTACATACCTAACTCATTAAGGCTTGCATTCAATTTTCATATTACTTTATAAAGACGTTATCTTAATATGCAGAGAACTTAGTTTTAGCTATTATTTTAATTATACTATTTAAGTAATATATTTTGTTCAAAGTCTCAAAAAGAGTTGCGTCTGACTAGTTTATTTATACTGTTGTTACTCCCTTAACTATTTTTATTTTTTAGATATTAAGATTTATTTGTATTTAATAATAAGTGCTGTTGTTGATTTACTAATAATATAATATATAATTGAATAAGCATTATTAAGAGTCTGAGAAATCGAACCAGACTTAACATTGGCTTAAATATTTCACTTTTGTATGACATACAAAAAAAGATACAGTATAATAACTCAGTAAATAATTAAATATGAATATGAAGTGTGAGGAATCAAATTTTGATTTGAAATTGGATTGGAAATTTCGCATTTGCATGACAAAAAAATAAATATACAGTATGTTAATTTAATGAACAACTAAATATGAATTTGAAATCGAGGTACCAAATTCTGATTTAAAATGGCTTAGAAATTTCGCTTTCGCATGACAAACAAATAAATAGTCAGTATAATAACTTAATAAATAACTAAATATGAATAAAAAGTGCGAGGAATCAAATTCTGATTTAAAATTGGCTTAAAAATGTCGCTTTTGCATGACAAACAAATAAATATACAACATGTTAGCTTAATAAATAACCATATATGAAAATAAAGAAATTAGAAATGAAATGAGAAATAAAATTTTGATTTAAAATTGGCTTTTGAATGAGAAACAAATAAATATACAGTTAATTGGACTACTTTAAACGTTTTATCATTCTTAGAAAATTATGATAATTTTAAGAAATTTACGTTTTATTCAAAGTTTATTACGTTTTCAGTCAATGTTAATTTAGCTAAATTTAAATACATACTCTTTATCTTGATCATCATTTTTGCAAGCATGTTTCACAATATTTTAGTTATGCCTTAAACTTGCTACTGCCTTTCGCTTTCAAAGACAGAGTGCATAATTTAAACTTGTCATTATAAAGATATATCAAACAGAGTTTGTCAAGTCATAGTCGCTATTATGTACATGAATATCCGCCGTGCTTGCTGAGCATAAATAAGGTACTAGCACTATGACATAACAGGAAATGTCTGCTTACAGATTTGCCAGCAATATATATATATACACACCATATATATTTAGTTGTGGTGGGTGTGCTATGAACTCGTCAAAATCAAATTATCGCCTATAAATCTTGGGTTCTAGTAACCTTATGTACGTGGTCATTAAATTTACATGTTAATCGGTATTCGCAGCGCTCAAGAAGACATCCGGCAGCTCGCTGAGCAGCATTCAAGACGTGTTCTTCAGGCACAGCTGATTCGCGGACTGACTAACCTTCGGCTGAAGCACATTTACTTTAATACAACTGAAATCGAGCAGCGCAGTCTAGAGGGCTTAACAAAATGACTTCATCTGCTTAGGCGCAAGCTCTGAACTAACAGCTGCGAGCTGGCGAAGCGTATCAGGTAATTACAGCGCCAGCCTTTGCATACTAAGCATCAAGTCTCAAGCCAAGCCTAGCCTCCACTAGAGCAGCAGCGTCTTCATTCAATGCTGCGCTGCACAGCGAGAAGTTCAAGGCTTGACAAATTGTCGCTCATTGCAGGCAACAATTAGCGCACTATAACAGCGGCCTTGTGGCAACGGCAACGGCAACCGCAACATGACACATCGCCCCCACACTGCTACTGTTGCTGCTAAGCTGCTGCAGCTCATGCTTGACTTAAGCTAGCGTTAAATTTTGACACGGCTTTTGAGCCAAAATACGAAAACTGAAAACATTTTCTAGCTGTACTAGTTGGTTTCATTTATCTTGGCTCGTTTGTCACAGCTTATTGTTGGCCAATTTGAAGGCGCAAACTTGTTTCATGTTTTGGCAGCTGAAACATTTGTTGGCGTTCGATCGCCTTTGGGCTTGTCGATCTCTTACAGTTGCATTGCTCGCATTCTGCCATACAAGTGCCCAGCTTCCTCGTCAGCGATTTCAATTTCGATTTCAAGCCAAAACGCTCGCGACTCGCTTTCAACCTTGTGCGGCATTTGAGCGCACACGTTTTTGAATGTTGTCTGCTTGAAGATGGTGTTGATGCTTGAGTTATGATAGTTGATTGGCATGAATTGGTTTTCGTTTCGTTTTCGATTTTCGAATGCAAGGCATTTAAATTTGTCGAATGTCGAAATGTTGTTCTCAAATTTCGGATAGACAGATGGACAGCTGAACAGCTGAACAGCCGAAGAAAAACATTTTGCAAAATATTAAAATGCTTATGCACTTTGATTAATTGCCAGCTTGTTCCCAGGCTATTTAAGGCTTTCATTCATCGTAAGCAGCAAACAAAAATTGCAAACAACTGCTTATTTGTTTAACAAAAGAATAATAAGCAACAATCAATATGCATATTGCTAGCTAATGCCTTCAAAAATTTCAGCCACAACCGAAAACGATTTGCAAAGCCAAAAGTCAAACACAATACGTGGGAGTCAATCAGTGCGATTAAGCGAAATTTAATAGCAAAAATGAATTAAATAAAATAAATAGACAGCATGTTGATTTCAATTATATGTATTTAAGACCTGCCCCATAGAGGTCAATGAAATTGTGTACATATTTAAAATGATTTTGCGTGGTTCAATGACAGCTCAATGCTGGTTCTAATGCCGACGAACTTGACCTTTTTTCGCACTCCTTTTAGGCTAACATGCAAGGGGCGTTTTGAAATTTAATTACGCGCAAGTCGAAATACAGACCTACAGCAGCCGATGCAGCAGCATTTGTAAATTAACTGCAATAAATTGCAAAATATATTTTAAGCTTGGTATTTCTAAACAGTGAGTTGCTCGTCTGATTGGCTCTGGCGATAGCATTCAAAGGGGGGTCTCATTGAATTTGTGGTATTTGGAGGCGTGACCGTTTCGAAAATACAGAAAAACCTTCAAAACATAATAACTTGCATTTTCGAGTAGGGCAGCAGCAGCCAAGACTCTTTGTGGGGCTAACTATAACGGGGCGCTAATCATAAATCAGCAACGCAGCTACGACTGCAACTTCAGCTCCTAATCAATGGTTTGCGGGCCATTGCAAGTTAACTGTGGTACCGTTAACACAAAAAGTTAAACTTAATGCCTGTCAGGCACTTAACTATTTTGAACTTTTCGACGTCTGTCTGGAATTTCTGTTGCACACTAAATAAACAAAATCGTAAATAAATAAGTAAATTGAACTGCATACAACTCACAACTCAACAAGACAATAGCTCAACCGTAGCTAAGCTGAGCGTGTCCATATCGTCATCTCCCTGTTGCTGGCCAAGAGGTCAATGTGCTACCGTTAACTTTACGGCCAGAGCAGTCTCAATAGTTGCATTTGATTTGGTCGCTTTATTGATTTAAGGTGAGCCCAGAGCCGAGCATGTTTGTAAACAAACAACTCAACTAGCAATTTGCATAATTCTCTTGTGCGATTTGCAAATTTTGCATAAAATATGCATTTCATGCGCGAATTCGTATAATTATCTAAGCGTAAATTTTGAAAATGTGTAAAACATATGAAAATCCAATCACAAACCTAATTTAGGGTAACTAATTGCTGCCCTCAAGCGTATTAATGAAATCTTTGTTGCATATATGCAGCTGCTGCTGCCAACTCTTAATTGACTGACAAATTGGCTGACATTGCGGCTTAGCCATATTAATGGCATTTAGATAGGAGTGCGAAGCGTCTCATAAATTAAAATCTATTTCAAAATCATTTTGAAATTAATTGTCGACAACAAATTGCTCAACGACCACAAACAGTTAACGATTTGTATATTTTGAGGAAGTTATTTGACTTAATAAATTGCATATCACTTGGCAAGCAACATCTGCGGGCTAAAATTTAATAAGAACAGCCAAAGACACATTAATTACTCGAATGATGTTGCATAAATGTTATTTGTTGCTTGCTTGTTTGACAATTACTTCTAATGAAGCTGATTTCACCAAGAGCACATCAAATTTCCGGTGCGCACAACAGCAGCAGCAAGTTCAGTACAATGCAAAAGACTCAGGCCACAAACTTGCAGCATAGCCAATAAAACGTATTGCCGACAAACTTTCGCAGTGCGGTTTTACGGCATATCAAACAAATGTAAGAACATGACTAACAATTGAGAGTGATGCCACAACAATAACCACACCAATTACAACAACAAAAGCAACAACAACAACAACCAGAATTGTGTGTCATTGCCTTTGTGAACTGCCTCAAAGCAAGAGAAGCAAGAAAATTAATTAAGAATGCTGCGCATATAGGCACTGCTCGACTGTTGCATACTCACTACTAAAATCGGACAAAATCGGACTGAAGCTAGCATGCATACAAGCATTTGGTTAATATATATTGAGTAGCGCCTGCAAGCAATCCCCAAATAAATGATATCAGCAGTAAGCTACAAATTATAATTAGTATTCTCCGTTGCATTGTTCGAAAAGTTCGTGCTGGACTTTTTAATGAGATTTATGCGCACGCGGTATGTGAAATTTTGTTGATATGCCATATTTTGTTTGTGGTTTTATACCAAATTTAATCAGATCGTGTGCTTTATTAAATATTTCGATTCCTTAAGCGAGTGTGAGAAACGGCGTGCACTGCCAGATCGCACACACGCTTTTGGCATTTACATATATAATTAGCTACCCATATACCATACATATGCTGATAAATAAGGTTGTATATTGGTTAAATACTCACCATTTTGTAACTTAAAACTTTGATGAATGTTGCTTAAACTTTGTAGCTGCTCTTGCTGCAAATATGCGAAATGAATGTTTGTTGCGTTTTTTAATAATTAATTTATATAATTGAGCGCATAAATTTGTATGCTATAAATATAAATGTTTCTCAATTGAAACGCAGTCGCTCTGAGCCTCTGAGGGTCGTTGTCGCTGTTGTTGCGGTTGCACATATGTGTAAGTCGTTTTGTAGTTGTCCTCTATTTAAGATGTTTATAATAATTGTTATTAGTTTGTAGTAGTTAAGCACAGCTGCTAGTGTCTCGTATCTAGTGTGTCTAGTGTCAGTTATGGAAACGCTCAGATTGACAGAAATTTCGTTACGAACGCCATCAACTTCAACTTCAATTGCAGTCTGTCTCAACAATAAATACAAGTCCCCTGATCTTTGTGGTTTGGTAATTGTAGACGAGTGTGCCATTGTCTCTTGGTGTTGCATATTGAGTGACGATGACGATGACGCGTGTAGATCGCCTCAATGCGACAATATTAAGTCAAGTATCAAGTGAACTGAGCGCTTATTATGCAAGCAAACTGGACTGCTGTCGCATCGCATGGAAATGGGGAGCCACTCCCCTCCCATGCCACCACTAAAATGGCATAGTGAATGTGGCGCAGTTAATCAGATTGAGTCGATTGTTGTTTGCATTGATGACGCTGTCGATTTGCAGTCTCAATTGCAAATGCTCGTAAATAGATCTTCGCCACAAAATGACAGCTGATAATAAACCGCTCCGGCGGAGTCACCACATAGTAAACTGACCTAGTCAAACTTTTTTTCGAAACAATTTTTGTGTAGCCGCTGGCGTTGGCGTTGACGTCGCCTCGCGTAAATAACAATTTAAATGACAATTTTTGTTTTTGGTCGTGGCGTTGCGCTCACTTGCTTTTAAATTAAAAGTGCGAGTAATTTTAAATTGGTTTAGGTCGCTGAATTTATGTTTTGGTCTTTCAGTGTCGCAAACACAGCCAAATGTGCGCACATGCCTTGCATTTCAAGTGCCGACGCTGCCAAGATAGTTGACATCGTAAATTTCTAAAAGTCTTTATAGCCAAAACAACAAGAGACAAGCAAAACTTCAGAAGTTTACTGTGTGTGTGTGTGTGGGGCGTACGTGCAAATGTGGCCAAAGACTAAGTACGAGTATTCTAAGGAGTAACTTGACTTGTTTCAACCTTAAGTGGACTAAAGAGTTGATTGCTAAGAGCTCGCTTTACATTCTAGCTTAACTAGTTTAGGTTTGGATGAGTTTGGCTCGCGCTAATTAATTCCGTTAGGCAGTCACTCGTTCTCGATTTGCATGCAGCCAACAACTTTTTTATATACAATAATAATCTAGCAAATTTATTGGCCACTTAACGACTCACTTCATTTCTCTAATTGAACATAAGCCGCCGTGTTATTAAGAAGTTTATGAGCTGCACTACCACTAAACGCAGGCACACAAAACTAAAACTAATACTCATTGTGGGTACCCGCAATTATCTATAACTTTAGCTAAGTAAGTATTTCCGGACACATAACCGCAGCGCCCAACTCTCAAGTATGAGACTCTCAAAGCTAATTTCAATGTTGTTGTTATTAAAGAGGCGTTTAACTACAGCTAACTATGTATGCACAACTATGTGAATACATATTTTTATTATTATTTTTTTTGTTGAGTAATTATTACGTGTGTGTGTGTCTAGCATTTCCCCTTTGAGTTGAGTTTGGCACTTTGGTGACGTTTTGATTTATGCAGCAAATTGTTTTGAGGCGTTAACAAAAATTTATTATTGCATAGTAGTTTGGCTAAAATTGTATTTTGACAAATTTGCTAAACGCGCTGTGCGTGCAACAACAGCAAGAACGCCTCCCTTTCAGGCGCTGCAACGAATTGATTTATTTATTTGAATAAATTTAACACAGCTGTGACAGCTTTTGAGTGTTGTGTACATGTTTTATTGTTTTTCTGTTTTTTTTTTGTTCTCTCTGTGGTTATTTTGGGGTTAAACTGGGCTGTGGCCTGCCCACAGGCGATGCTGCATAGCTGCACGCAAGTTTGTTGCCTGAGTCTTTTGTTTTTTTTACGAACAAATTTTAGTACTCGCTCTTTTTAGATTCTTTTTAAATTGCACGACACTTAGAACAACACTTGAAGTGTAGATAAATGAGATTGTCATAATTAAAAGCACAACCATTTGCATCATCTGTGTACACTGCACATACATTGCTTGATTTATTTGCTCGTTGCTGCTGCTGCTCTTGAAGTTGTTGTTGCTGTATGTAGTTATGTTGTTGGGACGATCTGTACAAATGTTACCGAGGGCAGCGCTTAAAGCGTGACAAAACACATTGGAGACACGGGCCACACTAAAAGCAGCAAATGTGGTAGCATCAGCACAAAGTCTCAGGTCTCGAGTCTCAGGTCTCCCGACAGCGTCGACTGCGCTGTTTGCTGTTCATCAGCTGGTTTTGGCGCAGCACGACTGCGAGCCGAATGACGGCCGACAACTGCCCGCTCGGCTGTAGATTTTATTTCTTTTTTGTTGTTTTTGTTGTTGGAGTTGGCTTGGAGTTTTCATTGTTGCCAAAGCGAGTTTTCCTATATAAGTAAATGGTTGCTAGGGCAGCTTCCGGCTGGACATCATTACAAAATGTATAAAGTAATTATAAACTTATTAATTTGCTTATGCCAAATTTATTTTTAATCAAATTGAAATACAATTACAATTATGTATTGCATTAAATATGCTAATAAGCCATAAATCAGACAGGATGCCAAACTGCTGGAGAGCAATGTCCAGTTGTCATTTATAAATACATGCATACATACATGAGAATGTCTGTGTATGTGTGGACAGCCCTGACCTCTATTTAAAAGCCTAAATGTGTATTTTGGGATAGCCAGAGGCCTCTGTTCAGTCTTATTGCCCTACGTGAGCGACATTGAAAGTGAGTCTACTTGGAGTAAAAAGCATTTACCACGCGCGTACGCTGAAATTATTGCCGAAGGCTAGCAAAAATTTGATATCTTTTATATGCCAATGGTCTCTTATCTTGTTTGCTGCAAAACAGCTTATCAAAGTGTCAGACTTTAATTGCTTCATTATATGAGCAGTCTGTCAATAAAACATCAGCAAATATATTTGCATATTAGTATTTGTGTATAGGTACAGTGAACTCTCTTAACCAACATTAAGTGCAAATTAGAATTCATAGAATTCTGGTTATTTATGGTATCTATATATAACAAATTAAGATTATTCAATTTATTTTGTCCAATCGGCTTAAGAGCTCTTTGGATTCTTTTAGTTTAATTCATTTCATGCCAAAGTCAAGCATAAAATTGAAAGTTTTTTAACTGTTTCATTAGCATGAATGTCCACTGTACCTGTTAAGAACTGCACCCAAACACATTATACATAAGTATTTACTTAAGCGACATGTTCGATATGCTATATACCGATTAATTAGCATACAGAAAACAGCTTGCCATTTACATACATATATTGTTTTCAATAAATAATTGTAAACACTTTTTAGGCATTATTTTAAGTTAATTAGCATGCACTTATAAAGGGCAATACAACTAATTCAATGAATGCGTATTAAATACTACGGTATGGGTAGGTGTACACCAAAGTTCGAGTTAATTTGCTAATTTAATACGCAAATTTTATGAGTTTGTTGTTTCAATGAAATTTCACGCATCATTTTGCAAGATTAATGTGCGCATTTAATTTCCTCATTCACAATTGTATGGACTTTATGGGATTAAGTTGGGGTGCATATTTGGATAAACGATTTGGCTTTAGTTGAATTTCAACTTCGGGTCCAGGTACAGGGCACTTAAACTGCCATAATTAAAATGTAAATACAATTAAAAAGCCATATCAATCAAACGGACGATCGATTAGCATACACAAGTTTTTGCAATTATGTATTTGTTCCAAGAGCTAAATCAACAGCAATGTCTGCTCCAAACGTTGTGGCTTGACAAGTTGCTTTTGTGCTTGGTGCTTCGAAGGCGGGCATGGACAAAACTGGTCTTACAAAAGATCTCAATCAGATCTTTTATGGTATTTTTTATCGTTTCTTACAGCATTTTCTGTATTTTTTGTTTTTGGTTGCTGCTGCTACTCGCTTGTATTTATGATTAATCTGATGATTTTGCTCGACGTACAAGTGGCAGCCACCGCTGCCAGCAACAGCTGTAGTCTATATAGCTTGCCAAAAATCTTGAGTTGGAAAGTGTGGGAGAATTTTGCGCGACACGCTAATCTGATGGTAATATTGCAAGCCATTGAAAGTGACAATCTAATTTATGAGCTATGGAACAATCCAATTTTAACACTCAATTTTGCAATAACACATTTTTAAACGTCCTTTGACTGGAGTGCACTTACCCTGTGCTCTATATAAGATTACCTAATGTTTTATGCATGAACCGTTTGACGGCTAGCGAGCTTAACTATTGTTATGCGCTACCTGTCATAATTTATGAAATCCACTGCCACCCAGCTGAGCAGCACGGCCTACAGCTACGGCACGAGAGAGGTGAGCCATATGCTAATATATCGCCAATATTGATCTTGAACGCTTGACTGAATGCAAGAGATATGCAACAGATACAACATGACATATTATAGACATATGTATCTGAGAGTCGCAAACACAGACCGCAAGCCAATATACTCAGGCAAACAACACAGCTAGCTCAATGCCTTTGGAATATTTCTAATGAGCGCACATTCATTTATCTTTATTAGTAATGGCAATTGGCATCGGACGACGCCGAGATAAGAGTTGCAGCTACAGAAGTCTATGGATGAATACCAAAGCAGTTTGCCAAGCAGCACTTGCTTAAGTTATTAATTTATGTTATACAAGTTATTTATTTATAAACACGATTTTTAAATTGCTGCTGTAACCAATCAGCTTATTATTATTATATGTATATGTTGTAAATAAAGGCAAACTGTTCATGTATTTAAGATGAACTTATTACCCTTTTTTGCAAGGTAACCAAAAGAGCTCAAGTCGAAAAATCAACAGTCGACAGCTTTGAGCGTATCGGATTTGATTGAACAGTTAATTAATGATAGCTGGATTAGTTTCGAGCAGCAGCAACCGGAGCAGCAAGCGTAGCTCGTGTGACAAGTACCCACAGATTGGATGCTGTATGCCCCAGGCGGCAAATTAATCAACGCATAAGAACTGTACATGGCTACGCCACATGCAAACGTAGGTGTCTAGATCTTGATATTGGCTACACCGATAGGGAAGTATATATCATTCACAAAAATATAAATACGTAGCTATATAAACAAGACAAGCCCAGCATGTTGTCACTGCACCGATGAAATCGAAAGGAGTTTGTCAACTTTAAATTCTTGCAATGCATGTTAGCTTAAGTTCAAGGTTCTTTACCCAAAGGATAAGATCTATGTTCCTACCATTAATATCAGAGTGTCTCCAGATTGTTGGCTTTCTGACCATTTATGACAGTCACACAGTTGACTCCCTATAATATTTACATTCTACATCAACATCTCAACAGTATTCAAAAGTTTTATATTAGTTATATATACAAAAAGAAAAATAAAACAAAAAGGGAAATGCATTGTAGCTAAAAACAAAACACATACGTACAAAGTCAACACGAACAAATAAAGATAACACCATTACTTAAATCTATAATAATGGCAATTTGCTTGAGCACCTTCGTTGTTAATCTTGATGCGTTGTGCTTTCATCAAGATTGCAGAATACATTGCGCATTTTGTCCAAGTCCGGTGGCGCAGTATCTGGGTTGCGTATCCACATGCTGTAGGCTTGCTTATCTGTGCGTGTCAGTGGCTTAAAGTTGCGTGGATTTTGTGCGTCCTCGTCCTGCAGCTTTGAATTGTAGCGCGCATACAGAAATATGCGATAGCGCCAATTGTCAAAGGTCTGCTTCCACTCGGTTACGTGCTTAACTGCACCAGGCATGGCGTTCAGCAGATTTGCCAGCTTTAGCCAGTAGGGATCCAGCAGCGGATCATTGCGTCTGTGGTTTTGTATAAACTGATGCTGCTGCAGAAAGTGCACGTAGAGCTCTTTCTGTCGTTTAGACATGCGCTCCTTGCGCTCTGTAGAATTAATAATTTATTAATAAGAGGCTTGTTCAGTATTTCAGATAATTAACTCACGTCTGATGCTGTTGGCTCCTGTTGTTGCCATGGCTATATTAACACCTTGTTGCTGCTGTTGTTGTTAGGTTTGTTGTGTTAGTTGATGCTCTTGTTGTTGCAACAACGCCAGATGTTGCTGCTGTTGCTGCAAGTGTTGTTGCTGCTGCTGTTGCAAGTGATGATGCTGTTGTTGCTGTTGCAACATAAACTCATGCTGTATGCGTTCGTGCAGCAACTGTTGCTGCTCCTCGGCATGCTGTTGCAAATGCTGGTGATGTAAGGTCGGCGCTTGCAGTGACAATGGTGCTCCTAGTCCATGTTCCATGCGCTGTTGTTGCTCCGAGTGCGGCGAGTCCGGCATCTCGTCTTGCGTGTCATAATCCATTTTCGGTGAACACGCCTCGTAGGCAGGCATACCCAGCTCAGCTGAGCCCGTACCATTGCTGCCCTTGGCAAGGCTCTCCTGGTCATCGTCATCGCAGCTGGGCAGCGGCATTGCTGTTGTGGAAGGCGCGACCTCAATCACACTGTTGTTCTGGCACAAGTTTGTGGGTTCTTCAGGCGTTGGTGAATCGTTGATTAGCTTCTCATCACCGCAGCGACACTGCGGATGCAGCGCATACTTTTCGAGTGCAGCTTCGCAAACTGCAAAGAAAATAAATTGCATTTAATATAAAAATTTACAAATCAAGCTTATGTGCTAGTTGTATAGAAACACCTCACACTGCATTTTTTGTTTGGCTTAGATTAATGTATTTATCGCTTAGCATTAGTTAAAGTACAAATCATTAATAACAGTTGCACTGGTTTTCTAGTAGTCGTAGCTATTAGTTGCGGTTGTGCTTTCGTCCAGCGGCACAAACATGTCCATTTTCTCGTAGTCTGGCGGCACAATGTGCTTGTGACTTGTCCACATGGCATATGCCTTTTGGTCCGTGGCCGTTAGCGGCTTAAAGTTCTTGGGATCACTTGTTTCCGACATGCTCAGCTTGGAATTGTAGCGTGTGTACATAAATATGCGATAGCGCCAGGCATCGAATGTTCTGCTTCCAATCCTCCACATTCTTCACAGCTCCTTGTGGCACACTATTCAGCAGGTGCGACAACTTAGCCCACAATGGTTCGGTAAGGCCGTCGTGTCGTCGATGGTTCGAAAGCATGCAGGGGTTATCCTCAAAGAACTTCACATACAATTCCTTTTGGTCTTTGGACATACGCTCTCCGCGCTCTGTAAGGCATAAAGAAAGTTGCGCTCAGCATAATTTCAAGTATTTTTCTAATTAATTAGCTCACTTCTAAAACGACTCATCAGACCAGGTGTGTAAGGCGGTTGTTGTGAGGTAGTTGGTGCATTCATTGGCGGCAAACTGTGAGTATAATTGGAAAAGAACGGTTGGCTTGGTAGCGCATGCTGCATTGTTTGTGTCTGTTGTTGCTGTTGATGCTGTTGTTGATGTTGGTGTTGATGCTGCTGCTCTCGTGCTTGGTAGCGTGCAGCACGCGCCGCTCGCTCTGCCTCATTTTCAGCCTCAGCTTTGGGTATTATGTCCATGGGATCTATCGATTGTGTAAGCGATTCGGGTGTGCGCTCTGCATAAGCTTGTGTGAGTCGCAGCTTTTGTGTAACATCCGCATGATCTGAGCTGGAGTTGTTTGTATGCTCTAGAGGCGAGTCCACGGGCTCATTGCACACTCCTAACGCTGGTGAATTGGGCTGTGAGGTCGGACATGCGGTTGAGCCAGACACATACTCATGGGCGTGACTGCCGCTTTCGTTCGACCGCTGTGGCAGTGGCACATGGTGCTGATGCGTATGTGAAATATGATGTTGCTGTTGTTGCTGCTGCTGCTGCTGTTGCTTCAATGCCGCCATCGAGCAGGAGGGCTCGTAAGAGAGCAGCTCCTTGGCATGGCCATCGTCTAGCGCTGCAAGAGGAAGCATTTTCAATGTGGGTTTTATTACAACGTGAACTAGCAGAGACTTACAAGCAAAAGCACGTTAACGGTTGCCGCGTCTATATACACAGTTTTATCTAGTTTATTGATATAAGTACATACATATGTAAATATATATACAATATGCATGTATGTTTGTTTTCCAAAGAGGTTAAAAGCTTAAACGCTACTATAAAACGCGATCAACTTACATAGTTCTACGTACATATAGCACTATTTACATATTTACCTTGACTAATTTCTATAACGAAATTTGTGAGGTCATGTCTTTGGGCCAGGTAATGTAGCAGCAGCTCATCAGGTATGTTAAAGCCTATTTTCTTGTTGCGAAACTCGAAATTGTATATTCCAAAGGCGGCACGTACTGTAAACAAAATAAATACAGGCCGTTAGTAACTAAAAGCCGAATTGGAACGGCTTTTCTAATCCAGAATACCCATAGGTATTTGCATGTGCAGTTGGTTGAGTATAAATATGCAGGTGTTGCCTGCCGCCCCTTACCAACATTCTTTAGGTCCCATATGTTTAAATTTCGATTTTCCTCGGGCACGCCAATCATAAGCAACTTCTTGGTGTCGCGAAATTGAAATGGAATTATGATTCCCGATCGCAGAACCATTTTCAATGCGCACCACACAATTTTCACAGGTTTTCATAAATTTTCCACGTTTCTCTATACGCTTATCTTCGTAATTGTTTTGGTCTCCGTTCCTTTTACTTCTTCGTAAACAGCCTGATATATCGATAGCTATCGGCTTAAACATTGCTATTGTTTACATATCATAAAGCTTGTACTCCAGTTTTATATAACAACATTTTTTAAAATCGAAAATCAAACTTAACATCAAGTTTCTTAAGATTGGATGTTATTCAGACATAACTGTTTCCTTTGTGAACCAACTCACTGAAATTTTCCAAATTGCTGCATCCAGTTTGCAAGCAACACACTGTCATCCATTTGTGTAGAGGCAACAGCTGTGATTTGTGTGCAAATCACCACATAAGAAACTAACATTTACTCTTAAATAAAAGCGAACAAAATGCTGGAAAATTGCCAAAGACATCATATGCTGTTGGGACTCGGAGCCCTTACTGTGGTTACCATACTTGTGCTCATCATCGAATCCCGTTATGCTGCTGACGGTAATCAGATGCGTCGCCGTGGTCAACAATTCATCATAGAAAACAACTCTACAACAAATTGCTGGAAACACGAGCCGTACACAGTAGTGAAGGAATGTCATCCATGCTCTGAATTCGAATTAGTCAGCCGCAGTCTAGGAGTCTGTATACACACACACTACAAGGAAGTGTTGCGCTGCAAAAGTGGAGAAACTGTGACCAAAAGCTGCGATCGAGTTGCGCTCATAGAGCAGCGCAACTTTATGAAGTTCGAGGCATTTAGCTTTGTGCTGGGCGTACTCAGCTATCTCGTGAGCTACGCACGAGATCGTGTACTTAGCAGGCGCAACTACATGCGGATAGAAAGACAACTAAACAGAGTGAAATAGCTACGCCAGCTCCTTAGTCATTCCGAGGATACTCAATGCATCACTGTGTATATACGAACTTTTGTAAACGAATTGCATAATTTATTTAGCATTAAGTACATTAAATTCTCACGTTCTAATACTATGACTAATACTAATGGGCAGGGGGTATTATTGCAAGGCTTGAAATGCCGCCGTCCGTATGGAATGTTTACGAATTGGGCCAACACATTTGGTGCTACTAAACATGCATAACATAAATAATTCATTTGTTAACGGTATAACAATCTAATTGCGCCAGTCGGGTATCAGATCAGGCTCGACGCCTTTGATTACCGTTGGCGGTGCTGCTGTGGGCAGCGCTGGTGGCGATTGCTGTGGATCAAGCGTCTCCTCGCTGGTGGTGCTGGCATTACTACAGGCCTTCAACGAATTATCTGTCATGGGCAAGGGCTTGGCTACGCCTATACGCACAACTCCCTTGGGTGCACCCTTTAGCGCCTGCACTGCCTGATCCAATGAAGCATTTTCTAAGTTAATAGAATTGACAAACAGTAAACGATCGCCGGGTATGAGCCTCCCATCCTGTTGCGCTACACCGCCGGGTACCAAAGAACGTATAACAATTAGCGTATCATTGGAATCCAAAGGATCCTGATAATCCAGTATGGAGAAACCCAAGCCACGATCACCTTTTATTAGTTCTATGATCTGCGGCTGCGAAGACCACATGGCCAATCCTGTCAATGGCTCTAATGAGCGAGACTTCAGCTTGTTGAACGAGTTGGCCGCAGCTGCCACGGAATCTCCATCTGCAACAGACCCAGCAGTGGCCAAACTGCCATCGGACTTGGCCTTCACCAGACGGTCTGTGGCTGGCAACAGATTCTCAAAGTTGTTGCTAAGCTTCTTCAGCGTATCGTCGGAAAAAGGCAACAGTGTGCTTATCTTACTGCGGCCACACACCATGCGCACATCGAGTGGCAGCTCCTTCAAAATGGCCACAACTTCCAGATGGTTCATACCCAACAGTCGCTCACTATTAACCTCCAGTAGCTCATCTCCGGAGCGCAATACGCCATTGACACCTACGGGACCATCTGGTAGTATTGATCGTATATAATGATGCGGACGAACTTCGCGTCCACCTTCAACATCCACCGTGCCCTCTAGCGAGATGCCCAAGCCACCCACGGCAAACTTTTTGATCTGCGCCACAATAACTTCCATGTCTGCGCCAACAATCTTTTGCCATTTGCGCACAATCTCCAACTCCATATCCTCGGTGAGGTCTGGCTCCGTATAATACTTATGGCGTGAAATCAGACTGACGTTCTTGGCGTGTACAGCAGACTATAAAGATATGAAAGATTGAATTTAAGCTTATATTAAATTGGGATCACTGACCTCCGGCTTATCCGCCAGTTCCCGCTGCACTAATTCCGTGGGGATAATTTTGGGAGTCCCGTCAAGTGAGTCCCGTACAGCAACGAGCTGCTTGCCAGCGCCAAAGCTGTTCAGCGTTGTGGTGGTAGCCAGCGAACTGGAGGGTGGCGTAGTTACTATAAAGCCTTCAGGGGCTGGCAGTGGTTCATTCTCATTCTCCAACTCCTTGGTTGAAGTTATATTGCTGGATGTCGTACAAAGTGGCGTCGGAATGGGAGCGCGTGATGGCGTGCCTGGTGCGCTCACTGGTATTTTCTCATTAGCATTAGCGGCTATGGCCTGCTGCAGTTGCTCGTACTTGGGACCACGTAAGTAACGCTCCAACCGCAAATTCACCACCTGGCCAGACTTCTTCAGCAGCTCGACAGCCTGGTGATTGGAATAACCTTGCAGTGACTGGCCATCCACCTCGATGATGCGATCATTAACGCGAATGCGCCCGCTAAGGTCAGCAGCAGATCCAGGCGAAACACTCTTAACAAAAATCCCCGAAAGCTCTTCTTTTTCGCACACGTAGCCAGCTATGGTAATGCCCAGACCATTGGCGTCCTTTTTCAGCTCCACTTGCAATTTTTCTGTCTCAGGCAGCGCCAGCAACTCTTCCAAATCTATGCTGGGGTCTATAAGAAGGGAAGTCTCGCCGCGATAAATAAAGCGATCGTCTTCTGTGGTAGTTTGCGGGGTAGACGCCGTCGAGCTCTCGCCAAAAATTTCCGGATACCCAGTGGAAATAAGATACCGTTCTAGTTCGGCGGGATCGACCAGGACGCGAGTGGGCACCACAGCCGTACCCGGTTCTAAAGCATATTGCGGTGTTGGCAGACTCTGTTCAATCGGACGCACCACAACAAGGCGTACATGTGTGCCTGATTGCCGCAGCACAGCAGCGACCTGCTCGGACACCATCTCGTGCAGATTAACCTCTCCAATCTGCAGTATGTGATCACCAGAACGCAGGCGACCATCACGATCCGCCACGCCGCCCGGTAGTATGGTCTTTACTATCACGCCAGAGTTACGTGCACCAATGATGCCAAATCCAAGGCCAGTGCCATCATTGACCAGCTCAATGGCCTGGATTTGCGCATAGTCCGTGGCATACAGATCTGCACCAGTTGCCGTCTGGGGACGTGCGTCCAATTCACCTGTGGATGTGGACTTGTCGGGGCTTGCTGGCGCAGAGGAATCATACATTACCTCGCCGCCATTAAGGCTGAGCACCAAATTACCCGAAACATCTACGTCAAAGTCGTTGGGCAGCATGGACGGATGTTGTCCGAGTTGTATTCCCAGCTCAAAAAGCGATTCCTGTACATGGCCAATAGTACGAAATACTGGATCCGTCAGTATACCTAGTATAGTGTTTAAGCTTTCTGCTGTTTGCATTTGAAGCTTTGGATCGTCGGACTCATCAATGCCCTTTTTAACAGCCTCTATTTGCTGCAAGGCACTAGAAATGTCGGCGCTTAAATGCATTGTGGCTCAGTGTTTGTGGGTGCGGCCTCCACTTGCGCTCTACCGTATCGTTTTCAATTTCCGCTTACTCTTTTTGTTTTAGGGGCGGAGGTGGGGCGTTGCTTGCTGCACAGTTGTCAGGTGCTCGTAATTAGATTATGTAGATTTTTCTCCAAAGAGCAAGATTTTGTAAATGTTGATCGCTGGCAGTGTATATTGCTCTATAAACAAAGACAGCTTCTTATTAAATAAAATAAATCAAATCTTTAAACAATTGTGATAAGTTTCTTAATAAAAAAAAGCCAGTAACAAAAAACAATGCCAACAGAATAATTTGTGCCATTTACACTTTCCAACACATTCCAACTCAACAACATTGCTATATTGAACAACTTTGTATAATCTATATTATACCTGTAGTTTTTACGCACTAACAATTTACTTGTTTTTCTATTCTGTTTTAAAGTATACCTAGTATAGTGTTTAAGCTTTCTGCTGTTTGCATTTGAAGCTTTGGATCGTCGGACTCATCAATGCCCTTTTTAACAGCCTCTATTTGCTGCAAGGCACTAGAAATGTCGGCGCTTAAATGCATTGTGGCTCAGTGTTTGTGGGTGCGGCCTCCACTTGCGCTCTACCGTATCGTTTTCAATTTCCGCTTACTCTTTTTGTTTTAGGGGCGGAGGTGGGGCGTTGCTTGCTGCACAGTTGTCAGGTGCTCGTAATTAGATTATGTAGATTTTTCTCCAAAGAGCAAGATTTTGTAAATGTTGATCGCTGGCAGTGTATATTGCTCTATAAACAAAGACAGCTTCTTATATTAAATAAAATAAATCAAATCTTTAAACAATTGTGATAAGTTTCTTAATAAAAAAAAGCCAGTAACAAAAAACAATGCCAACAGAATAATTTGTGCCATTTACACTTTCCAACACATTCCAACTCAACAACATTGCTATATTGAACAACTTTGTATAATCTATATTATACCTGTAGTTTTTACGCACTAACAATTTACTTGTTTTTCTATTCTGTTTTAATAATTTTTAATTGTATTTTCTTTTTAGTTTACAGTCTTTGCTTGTGTGGTGCTATCTCTTTTCAACCATGACTTATCGGATACATTTGTATCGAGTGACTATTTTATCGACGGTATCTAAACAATTTCAGTTACTTAAACACATCAAATTTGTATTTTGCAGAATAAACTAAAAAACCTATAACAAACTACTGCATATGTTTTTTCTCCTCTTCCTCCAGCTCTAGCTCCAGCTTCCGAAACTCATTGAAAAAATCCCGTGTCATGGACTTCATAGCAGGCGTTAAGTATTTTGGGAAAATATCTGGAAAACAAAAATGGATTATAAAATATAAATTTAGTAATTTAGTAATTATATACAATTGAACTCAATGATAAGATCGCCAAACTCGTCATTCCTCTTATTAGCATTCTTGATTGCGGTAACGGCATCCATGTTGCGACACTTAGGCAATCCCTCCAATGGAACAATTTTAGTGTACCCCGGATACACAACATCAGTTATAACAATCTTTAGCTGACGCTTGTCCAGCGTATTTATGTAGAACACAAAACCAGTGAGCGCCTGTGAGATTGTAATGTCATAGCGATAGACTAAGTCATTCATATTGCGTCGCTCGAACTCCGAATGCGGCTTGTCGGCTACAATGAATATGATATCACCGGGTATAGTAGTGGGATAGCGGTCACCTTCTTCTTTAAAGCGAAAGCGCGTGCCTGCTGTTGTGCCGGGCCGTATATTCAGTTTAAGTGTGTGCTTGCGCTTCTCCAAACGCGACTCTTTCTCGTCGACAATTTCCTGACGCCACACATGCATCAGCTTTACACAACCTGTGCGAACCTCTTCCAGCGACAAGAAAATTGTGCGCTCTGTATCTGCATCCTTCTGGCGAACTCCAATGCCGTGGCCCCTAGTAGCATACAAGCTTGGCGGATTTGTAACGGCATCTATAACATTAGCGTATGGTGAGTAGCTAGCAAAGACCTGCTCGTACACCTTCATATGGTCGCCGTGATACTGATACGGCGGAAAGTATCCATTCGGTAGCATGACACCCTCAAAGAGTCCAGCCTCTCCATAGCGATCATAAATGGCGCGATAAAGATCATTGCCCAGCACATCGAATGCCATGTTAATATAGGCCCACTGTTTATTTTCGCCCATGGGTGATAAATGCGTTAGTTTACCCTCCTGGGACAGCGGCACAAAATCTTGTTCATATTTCTTGTCACGATGCGGACACAGACGCACTGCCATACGCCGATAAGCCAAGGTGATCTGCTCCTTGCTGGCATTGCGTGGCATGTCCAGCACGGCATAGTAATCCAACTCAGGGCGGTTCATGTTAACGTTTTTAAAAACTATATATATATAAAAGTTTTTTATAGCTGTGAATCTATGGATTCGAGAAGCTTAGCTTACTGAGAATTTGATAGTTTTATTTAAAATTATATACATAATAAACTTAAAAATGCTTGATGTGCAACACACTTCTCAACATATGGTGTTTAATATTAGGCTTAAAGTGAACATGAAACTGCAATGCGTGGCGGCGTATGATCAGTCAACATCCTCAGTGCTGACGCCAGTATAAATGGGTTCCTCTTTTGAGGCATCACTTTTTTTTTGTTCAGTTGCCTTCTCAGC
This sequence comes from Drosophila busckii, assembly GCF_011750605.1. Taxonomy (NCBI): domain Eukaryota; kingdom Metazoa; phylum Arthropoda; class Insecta; order Diptera; family Drosophilidae; genus Drosophila; species Drosophila busckii. The sequence continues at coordinate 17,253,365 of NC_046606.1, read as the reverse complement.
TGGAGCGTCAGCATCTTCACCCTTATCCTCTGGTTCATCAGTGGCCAGAGCAGCGTCCGCGGCATTTGGCACCCAGAGACCAGAGTCAACACAACGTTTCATGTGATACTTGGCTTCCTCCACCGGCATGGCTGCAATACTCTTCTGCAGCAGCTCAACGTCCCGTGACTCAAAGCAATCTTGTAGTGCCTGTTAATAGTTATTCTTGTGGTATTTGTTCTTAGTTATGGTAAACATTAACTTACCTTAGGCAACGTCTCGAAGACATCAGCGGGATCCAGACCACCTGGTCCCATGCGCGCTTGTTTCTCCTCCTCTTCCGCCTGTGCCATGGCCTCCTTAATCTTTTCCTCTGCACGTTTTCTAATGCGTCCCTTGAATCCCTCGATTTCACTTTCGAATTGTTCACGATACTCTGGTACACATTGCTGTATCTTGGAGAAGAAAGAGCTGACGCAGGCGCGAGGATCCACATCCAACTGCTTTGCCAACTCCAGTATATATTGCATGCATATGCATTGATGCGCTACATGCGCCATCAGTTCATGCTTTTCTTCCATTTCTAGATTAATTGACCAGATGACCAAATAATTTGCTGTCTCTTCGCAAACCAGATCTAGGTGCTCCTGTAGGAAGCGCTTTGAATCGTCGTATTTACGCATCATGCCATACTGTTTGCAAAGCTTCTCATTTTCTTTCACAAACTGTTTCATGCGCTGTTCTCGCTCCTCCTCTGTGAGATCCTCATCTGACTTGCGAGGAGCTTTTTTGTTAATGACTGTTTTCTCGAAACCAGGTTTGCTTATTGTGTCAACATTCCATGGTGCCTTCTTTTCTTTCTTAATTAGATCAGACTCCTGACGCTCAAGCTCTTTGCCTTCGCTTTCAATCTTCTCCAACTCTTTCTATAACATTATCAACATTTGTCTTAGCCATTGATAACACCTTGTTTATTACCAATTACTCACCTTAAGCGCTGACTCATCTCCCTCTTTCTTGGCGATGCGCTCCTTAACATCCATTTGCCGTGCCTTACAACTCTGCTGCTTTTTCTTCAGCTCTTCCTTCTCATGATCAAACTCAGCCATGCGTTCAACGCGAGCTTGGTGTCGCCAGCGAAACAACGAAGGCGTGTCGATGTTGGGATGTGTGTCGTCCTCATCATCCGAAATCTGAAAGTGCGCAAGTTAATTACTTGCTTCTATGCCAACTATTCCAATGGGAACTAACCTCAATATTTTTCCACTTGCTATAATCAACCATTTTGGCAAACTTTTGCAACAATTTGCAGCTTTATGTTTTCGGCTTTTTTCTAGAAAAGTATTAGTGATGTTGAGCAGTGCTGCGCATTTGGCCTTTTTTCGGAATTGTTGGCTTTTTAGCTCGGACGCGTCTTTCATTAATTTCATTGAAAAGTGTCTTATTGTTAGCCAAGTAAGCTTGAGAAATTGATATTTTGAGCATTAAGTAAATGAATAATAAATGTTATAATTAATTCAATTTCATGCATATGTTCTTCTTATTTCTGAAGATTTTCGTATCATACGATACAAAAATGAAGAGACTAGGAAAATAGTCATTTAATAAATAATTTAAAAGAAAATATTCTGTCTTATTTTTAGATTTTCCGTTTGTTTATCTGTATTACTTATGTCGATGTGTCTATTTTTCCTGAAAGTTATTGGCACCACTGCTGTAGAGCAGGCAAACTATCGTTGCCACCATCGATATAATGCTACTATCGTAATATTGTCATGCTATCGAACTAGTGAAAGATGTCTACTATCGATAGTATAGATGACTTTTAACAATTTGTTTACACCCTATAAAATATATGTATATGCGTTTTAAAGAAATGTTAATAATCATAAGCAAAAATTAAAACTAAATAAAAATAATAATTCTTATTTCTCCATTTTTAATTTTATATTACAATCAGGGACCAACTTCGTTTTTTTTTTTTATATTTTGTACATATAATTTAAATTTCAACTTAAGTGCATAAAGCACCTATGGTTTGAGAGTCACTGGCCTCCACACTTCCTTTCCTCATCCGCGCAAAATTTGTCAATCTTGAACGTTAGGTTTTGCTATATTGGTTAAATAAAAAACGAATATATGTAATTAAGTTAGCATTAACTGCCTGGATTTATTGTTATATGCATATTTTAATGGATATAATAAGTAATACGATAGACAATCGATTGGATGTTGAAGATTAGTGTTGGTTAACGTAACGTTGGCGCCATTGACATAAATTTGAAACTAGGACACTCGGTTAAGGTTAATGCATGCACAAGACAAACAAATGAAATCAACAGGAAACTCAAGTTCTACTTGCAATGCAAACAAAAAGTTGTAACGGAGGGCTAGGTTAAATGTATTATTAATAGCGCTGTCTTCTTTCAAAGACACCTGCAAGGAGCTAAAAGCTCACAGTTTGTTACCAATGGCCAACTTCTACAGACGTAAAAAGCAGGATCCTGTGTTCCTCAATGCCAATCCCATTAATAGTGGAAATGCACAGGCCTATTTGCATGGCGTGCGCAAGTACTCCATTGGCTTGGCCGAACGCCTGGACAGTGGCTACCAACCGCCAACAAATGATCAAAAGCGGGGCTCGATAAGCACAATCGCCTCCAACAATGCAGATTTTACACCGGTAAATACAATTTACCATTTATATTTCTAAATTACTTATATGAAACATTTCTTCCAGAGCGTTTTCTATCGTAATATTGCACCAGTTAATTGGTTTCTACGCATAATTAGTGTATTGCCTATTGTACGACGTGGGCCTGGACGTGCTAAATTTGCTTTAAACTCTGCTGCGTTTGGATATTCAGTGGTTTTCTTTGTTCTACTGACTGTGAGTAACTTTAAATAGCTAATGAGGCTTATACTATATATAGAAAAGTCGTTTATTTTAGTTTTATGTCGGCTATGTGGCCAACAATCGAATTCATATTGTGCGCTCGCTCAGCGGACCATTCGAGGAGGCAGTGATTGCATATCTATTTCTGGTCAATATTCTGCCCATCCTAATTATACCAATACTTTGGTGGGAGGCAAAGAAGATAGCGCGCCTATTCAATGATTGGGATGACTTCGAAGTGCTCTACTATCAAATATCTGGACATAGCTTACCGCTTAATCTACGCCAAAAGTCAATGTACATTGCTATAATCTTACCTTTACTGTCGGTGCTATCCGTAGTCATTATACACATTACCATGTCGGATTTGAATCTCAATCAAGTGGTTCCCTACTGCATTCTGGATAACTTAACCGCTATGCTTGGCGCTTGGTGGTTCATTATCTGCGAGTGCATCAGCAATACAGCTTATCTGCTAGCCGAACGATTTCAGAAAGCTCTAAAGCATATTGGACCTGCTGCTATGGTAGCTGACTATCGTATACTGTGGCTGCGCTTAAGCAAGCTAACAAGAGATACTGGGAATGCCACTTGCTATACTTTTGTATTTATGAGTCTTTATTTGTTTTTCATTATAACTCTCTCGATCTATGGCCTGCTGTCACAACTTTCTGAAGGATTTGGCATCAAGGATATTGGATTAACTATAACAGCGCTCTGGAATATTGGATTGTTGTTTTATATCTGCGACCAGGCTCACTACGCCTCGGTTAATGTTCGTACTAACTTTCAAAAGAAGCTGCTGATGGTTGAGCTCAACTGGATGAATTCCGATGCCCAGACGGAAATTAATATGTTTTTACGTGCCACGGAAATGAATCCATCGAATATTAATTGCGGCGGCTTCTTTGATGTAAATCGCACTCTCTTCAAGGGATTGATCACCACAATGGTCACCTATCTGGTAGTGCTGCTGCAGTTCCAGATTAGCATACCAACTGATAAGGGAGATGGCAGCTCTAACGTTACTGTTGTTGACATGTTAATGGATAGTTTGGGAAACGACATGACTTTGTTGAGCTCCACTGTAGTACCTTCATCCATGGTAACCACAGTGGCAGCTCCAATAAATCGCGGGCGTGGTCGTAGTCGTGGCTAAAACGAGTTTAAAGAAAATCAAAATATTTATCACACACATTCGATGCACAAAAGATTAGTTTAGATTAGCATTGCAAAGTCTAAAATTTAAAACTTAAAAATGATTAGAAATGAAAAACTTTATCTTAAAGCTCTATATATGCCAAAGATAAAATATGGTTATAGAAAAATGTTTAATAAATATATTCGTGGAGAATGAGGTCTTAGTTTTTATACACTTTGACATTTTTGTAAAAAATGGAGTTGCGCAAGTGTATGTAACAGGGAGACCCCATAAAGTATATATATTCTTGATCAGCAAGATAAACTGATTCGTCTATATGAGTGCGTGTTTCTCAGCAACTATTTGAGCTAGAGAAACCAAACTTGGTACGTAATGTGCTCCTATACCCAGGACATGTCGGTTTTATTTTATTGTGTTTTATTTCCTCCCCCGGAAATAAAAAAAAAAAGAATTATTACACCCACAATATTGAGCATTAAAAAAAGTTTCTTGCGCCCAACTTTAATTAAGCCCCAATCCAAATCAGAGAACGTTTGTTAGTTCATAAACTTTTATATTTCTGATATTTGAAGTAAGCTTCATTAACTTTTTTGATTTACTACACGATTAAATAGTAATGGGAGTTAAGCACTACACAGAAAATAGTTTATGTTGATAAAGATTTATCAAATCATAATATGCTCTTTTTTCATTCACTGTATATTGCTATCATGCTGTAGAGTCCTTCGAGCCCTTTGCTAATTAAAATAGTTATCTTTTGTCCATATCACACGCGTTCCAAATATGCAATTAATAATGCAAACTAAATAAGACACTTGATGCTAGAAGTTGGTGAGCCTTTGGGTAGGGGGTGGAAATGTGAGTTCGTTTGATCGTTGCATTCATATCTAACACTGTCCATCAGGAGACTCGGTTAGTATGTGCTTGTATCCATTGCTGCCCAGATACATATTTTCCCGCCGGTACTGATAGGGAACCAGCTGAAATAGATATGAAAATAAGTTTTTTAAATGCAATAAATTTGTTTAGGCGTTGGCGATGCTTACAGAGCCTGGTGCTGGACAAGGAATGGCCACAGTGGCAATTTCTCGCAGCTTGTTCATTGTGCAGAGACTCTGATAGTAGCTATGCATTATATACCACTTGAAGCCGTCAATGAGGACCAGCGAATAACACATGAAAACTAGAAGGTAATATAAATATTTAAGCTGATTTTGAAATATAACAACTCTAGCTTACAGTAGATAGGCTGGTAGAAAAACATCATGGCCAGCTGGGTGTCCTTAAACATGAAAATAAACACGCTCATAGCAACTAGCAGCAGAAATTCAATCACCAGCCAAGGTATAATCAAACCCGGTTTGTTCTTAAACACGCCAACGAACAATGAAATGGTAGTGAGGGCATAAACAGTCGCCATCACGGCGAGAGCGTAGAGCGTATTCTCAGTAGCATCCGCCAGTTGGGAGGCCGTCCTGAGTCGCATTTCATTATGGAAGGGTGACATGTTGTAGAAGCCGCTGTCCTTCTGATCCAGTATATCCATTTCCAGCACATGACGGATTTGCTCCGCATGCGCAAGGCAGAGCAGCACCAGAAAGAGCACAGCATGCGCAATCAGCTGCAAGTAAAGAAGATTTTATTATCGAAGCAACCACTGCTGCGATCATACGGATCTTATTTGTTATGTTAAGTTTGCCGCCGCTAGTAATTCTCAACCAGTTTAAGCTTTCGCCACTGATAAAAACGTTTCGTTGCCGCGCTGCATTCAAAAGGGCGCTCGTCTTGTCCACGTTCCTTCTAATGGAATGACGTACAGACGCACTGCGCCGTTGAATTGCTTTCGAGCGGGGCGTGCTCTTATTGCCGCTCTTATTAGTTTCCAACGAGCCCAGTGGTGTATGGCTTTGCATATGCAGCGTGTAATTTTTGGAATGGGGTCAGTTGTACACTATGGCTGTCTGGATTGCGGAGCAGTCCGCGTGCCAGCAGTCCGTGCACTTGCACCCCCATTAAATGATTGCATTATATAATTCTCTTTTAAGCTTACCAATTGATAAAGGCTCGTCAAAATTGCTGTGGTGCGCAATTTGGCTGGCGAAATAGGCGACATAAGTCTCTCCCAAATGCCACGGGTGGTGCATAGCTTGTGCCTGAAGCGCGTCGGAGGCGGCAATATCTTTCGAATGGTTTTCATCTAAAATTCCTTTGGCTTGTTTACTTTAAAATCAATTTATAGATTTTTTCCTTGGCGATGCAACTTGCGCGAGACTGCTCGAAGCGAAACTGTTTCGTCATCCAATTGCCTTTGAAGCTTCAAGGGTATGAGCTAGTTTACTGGCTCCCACGCAGTCAAAAAGTTTCCAGAGCTTCCAAGGTCTCGAAAGCTTTGACATGGTTTGTTTTGCTTTTGCGCTCTCACTTTAACTGCTGCATAACAGCTGTGCCGTTAAGCTTAACTGACTAAGCTTTTACTATGAGTGTCGCTTATTTATTAATTGCAACTCAATTTAATTTAAAACATTTAGTTTGCAATTGAAATTTCTCTCAACTCTCAGACTTGCAAATATTATAAGTTTGGTTGTGGCTTTCTGAAGTTATACCATATATTGAATATATTTTTGATTTGAAAACCAATTTTTACAACTTCGAATTTCGTCTAGAAATTCGTCTAGCTCTACAGGTTTGAAATAAGAGCCCTTGCTGGTTGACTATAGTAAATGGGGTGACTGTTTGGGGTTGATTTTTATCGTTTATCGCACTGAAAGCTTTTTGCACAGAAGCTTATTGAGCAAGGTTGCCAGACTGTGTCGTCGGTCGGCGGCACATCCGCAAAAAATAAAGCAATTAAAAGTGGTTCCTGCCGCTGCGGGCCGTTTGCTATGATAAATTTTACATTTTAAAAGTCAATTTACACTGAACTATAAAAATGTAACATAAATTTTACCAAAGCAGGCCATAAAACCTCAGCCACTGGCGAATCGAGAATCCAAGTCGTGCCAAAGTTGCCCAATGCCACTGGCACTGCTGCCAAAGAACTGGCGCTCCTTCAGTGTCAGCTACTTGCGCGCTTAATTGATTGTTTTTCTACGAGCTGGTGAGGATGAGATGTGGCTGCGGCAGCAACAAGCACACACACATACTGACAAACAATGTTTCCTTGCCGCTTGCATGATGATGATGATGATGAAGACCTCAGGGGCAAAATATGTATGCGCTGTGTTGTGGTGTTGTTGGCGGCTTGTTATCATTGGGCGTGTTTTATTAACTTTTAAGCTGCATGCACGCGAGGGGCCATAAAAAGTGCAACTGGCGGTGGCGCAAATCCAAAAGTCAATTAAAAATTTTTTACATTTGTTTGCACACAGAACCCATCCGCAAAGCCTCAACCTGAACCCAAAACTGAGGCTGAAGCTGAAGCTGAAGTTGAAGCTGGCGCGATAATCATAACTGCAAAAAAGTAAGCAACAACTACGCGCAGGCGTCGCCCCTGCGATAATTTACGACCACTACAGAGGGCAGCTTCAAAGTATTGAAATATCATCTTCCAGCCATTTGCCGTTCAATTTGCGTTCGCAACGCTCTTTTGATTGGTTTTTCTTACGTACACCCTCCCGCCTGCCGAGCTGCTGGCCGAAGCCACCTGTTTCAGCGGCAGCAGCTCTCGACTACAAATTGATTGCCTTAAAGTAACTTGTAAAGTGCTTCTAAGCGCGCAACAAGCCCAAGCCCCATCCTCGCAGCCAGTCGACTTGCCACTTTAAACGGCTGAAACAGAAGCAACATTACAAATGTGTGGCGTTATTGCCATGGGGGAGGAGCTGCAGCCGCAGCAGCAACAATCTCGAGAGACGCTAGGTCCTGTTTTGATTAAAAAACTCGAGCGTCGACCGTCGAACGAGTGGGAGCCCAAACCAAAAGCAATCCCTGTTGTTAACAAGCATTTCAGCGCATGACAATTGGCATGCACACCTCCAGGCCATTAAAATGCAATGTTGTTGTTGTTACTGTTTCTGCTTTTGCTCTTGTTGTTGGCTGACAATCGCCTCGATTGGCCATTTGGCCAAGTTGCACTTGTCATTTAACTATTTGTAATTCGATATCTATGGCTTTCGATTTGGCTAGTTATTTAATCAGAGAATATTGCCTGAGCATAAATAACATTTCCACGACTTATTTGCACAATTTGTTTGCCTGTTATGACAGCCTGGCTTACAGGCAGTTGTTAAAATAGATTCGATAGCCCAGATACAAAGCTACCGAAGCTGTCTGGAGCAGTATAAAACGAAATACACTCGACGCACTACAATTTAAAGTGGCTAGCTCTGAGGGCAATTATAAAATTGATTTTACAGAGTTTAAAATATACAAAATGTTGACTCATGTTGGAGAATGAGTAAGCTACCAGTTATAATAAAAATGTGTCATTTACAGAAATATAGATCCTTCGTTACGATTTTAACAAAATGTTGTTACATTTAAGCCAAAAGAAAAGCATAAATATTACAACATTTTAAGATAAGTATTTAAAATCATGATTTTAAATAAAATAAAATACAGTTTTTAAGAGGCTGGGGTCTTTGTGTTGAGAACAGAATACTGAGCTGTAAGCCGCACAGTTCACTTAATGCACATTAATCTCATTGTAATTATTTTTTTTATTAAATGAATATGTCAACGTCTCTATGCCAGAGTTCGCTTTATTTCCGCGAGTCTATAAGGTTGCAAAAATTCTTGTTATCACATTATCAGTATTATAGCCATTTACATAAGTTAACGCATTAGGCCACGTCACGTTTGTATATCACATGTTTACACAAAATATCAATTGTTACACATATGTACGTATTTGCATGGACTAAACATTGAGTCGTGATAACAAGTGAAACCAGCAGCGAACTCGAAACAAATTTGGCAGTTTGTATTGTCGAGCAGTGGCCCAGGTTAGGGGCTCATGGGGACGGATTTGGCATAGGCACTTGTCAGTTTTTCAACGTTGGCGCTATTACGCGCAATGATGAAGATGTTAGCATTTCCGATTAAACGCACTCTCAACCCTGCTGCTGTTCCAAATCAATTTCTCGAGGCATGACAACAACAACAGCAACAACAACAACAACAGCAGCAGCAATAAACAAACAAGCAAACAAACAGGCGAGTCGAAAACCCTCACAAGTCTCAAGGGTGTGTTCAATTGTGTCAATTTAACGCCTTTTATAGCCACCCCCGAATGAACACCACCCGCTCATGCTGCAGTTGCTGCAGAGTGTGGCAGCCGTTTGGTAGTAGAACGGAAGCTGCTGCATGTTGGGCATATTAATTATTGCACTCGTTGCCTAGTTGTGCAGCTGGAGCAGCAGTAGCAGCAGCAGCACATTTGTGCTGTTTAACCCGCTCGATTTGCTCGAATTGCTGGCACAAAGTGTTAATTACGCCCTCGCGCAAAGAGCTTCGGGCTCAGCATACGTTGCCAGGAGCCGGAGCCAGGAGTATTGCCATAGATAGATTGATGTGTGTGCCATTTGCCATTTGGCAAATGCATGCTCGCTTTACGTTCAATACACGTGATTATTAGTAGTGGCCCTGTCTAAATATTGCAAATACACAATATGCTGTTGCCAGTTACTGTCAGTCCGTGTTGCAAGTATCATCATCAGCAAACAGTTGCTCTGTGGCAGCAGCATAAGGCCAAGCTTATAGTTTGCCATGCGATATTCTGTGTGAGCAACAAATTCTCAATTGCAATTTAATTGAAGACTGTCTGCTTTTGTGGGCTGTCTTTAATGATTGCCCGACAAGCTCTTATTAATAACATTAAGGATATACATATATGCATATGTATTTAGAAACGAAGATTGAGCTTCAAGCGTCTTGGTTTACCAGTCTACTTTCACAACTGAATATTAACGCAGTTTAACTCCAATATATATAGAAGTTCTGTTCCCTTTGATACAAGGCGGCACCATAGTAAGGTGAAGAATGGTCATACCAAGAATATATCTGTAACTGTAAGCTGAATGCATTTGCCAGTGCCAGTGTAAATGAGATCAGCCCATATTTTTTATTTATCGAGTGTTAATATATCAATATTAAAAATTGACTACCATTAGCCCAGAATATTTTACTTCTTCGCAAAGAACGTATATCCTATACTCTGCCTTAAGTTTCTATTCTCTGAGATTCGATTTGATATATACATAGATACATGCCTCATACATTAAACACTAATACAAACTCGCATTTATTGTAAGGAAATAAAGCAAAGCTTAATATAAATTAATATATAAATAAAAAAATAAATTAATAAAAATATTGGAATAATAATAATTAATAATGTTCATATACGTGTTGCTAAAGTGACTAAAGTTTCTCTTTATATATAAACAATGTTTAGGTACATAAAAGGAGCTTTTATTATTGTTTCTTTATTCATTTTAAGCCGCCTTGCTCTTAAGTAGTTAAGATTAAAATCTTTGATCTTTGCTAGCTGTATGGAATGCAACTTTCTTGAAAATATTTAATATTATCATTATTTGCTCAATATCTCTATGGAACAAAAATCACATAACTGCTAAAAAATACTTGACATTAAAGTTCTCTTAACTTTGCAGATTTTACGTGAATCAATTTGAATCTGATAATGAATTTTTTTTAGCTTGCTTAATAATTGACTGGACATCTCATTAGAATTTGTGCAATTGTTGCTATAATTACGCAATCGCTGCAGGGCACACCTTAAAGACATTGTTATTTAATCCCCAAGCGGCACAGCAGTTGGCGCTGCTCTGCTCTGAGCGCTGCTTTGGCAAATATCCTTGATATCATTTAGTCAACTGGAAAAAATTCAATCAGCATACTTGGCAAATATTCAACGACAACAGCGATTGTTTGAGTGAACAGCAGGCGGTGAGGGGGTGAGGTGGATGGATGGTGATGTGGGTGGGTATGGGCAGTGGGCGGTGGGGTAGCGTTGCATAAATCAACAGCAAATAAAATGCTGATACGCTGAAAGTTCGCCGAGTCCTTGTTGCTGAAACAAAAACATGCGAAGCGGAATCGGAATCGAGCAAAAATTCGTATTCACGATAATTGAATTTCTGTGCAGGAATAGGAGTAGAAAAAGAAAGACAACAAAAAAAGCGCACACATACAGCGAAGGACTGAGGCAAGGACTAAAGCAGCAGCAGCAGCGTGTCCAGTCGATGCGATGCGTCGCACGTAGCCGAAGGAGCAGTCGAGCTCGAGCTCGAGCTGGCTGCCTGGAGACGGCAACAGTGCGCCCATATTATGTGCACAATAAATAGACGTGATCAGCATGCCCAAGATGCGGCAGTCAGCCAGCAGCATCAGCATAATATATAAATAAAATAAGATCGAAAAAGATGTAGATCATAATTAAAGAATTATTCAACATGGCTGCCCAAGATAAAAGAATAAGCAAAAGATATAAAGAAAAAATAACAAAAAATAATAATAATAAATAATAAAAAAATAAAAAAATAAAATAATATATAATATATAAAATAAAAAAATAAAAAAAAGATAAAAAAAAAAGATAAATAATAAATAAATTAATTATATAAATAGATATATAAAATATACTAATTACAAAAATAAAAAAATATAATAAATTAAATATAAAAAAAAAAGAAAAAGAAAAAAATAAATTAAAAAATAATAAAATAAAGAAACAATTATAATAATAAAAAATTAAAAAAAAAAAATAATAAATGTAAATTAAATATTATAAAAAAAGATAAATAGATAAAAGTAAATTATTTAAGTTTATTAAACATAATCAATAGAAATAAAAAAAATAAAAAAGATAAAAAAATAAAAAAATATATGAAAATTTATAAAAAGAAAAAGATTAATATAATTAAATAAAAAAAACATAAGTAAGATAAAATAATAATAATTAAAAAATATAAATATAAATAATATAAAAAACATTATAAATATAAAATTAAATTAAAATATTTGAGACACATTATAAATAAAATAATAATTTAAATAAAAAAATAGTAAAATAATTATATTAAAAATAAGAATATAATTAAATAATATAAATGTATAATAAAAATAAAAAAAAAAAATATAGTATTAAAAAAATAAAAAAAAGAAAAAGATAATATAAAAAATATAAAAATAACAATAATAATATAAAAAATAGTTTAACTATATAGATATAATTTATAATAAGAAAATTTAAATTGAAATTGCATTTAGCTATATAATATAAATAAATAAAATAAATATAAAAAAAAAAGAATAATAAAAAAAAAGAATAAAAAGTATAATATTAAAAAATATAAATAATAATAATTTACTGATAAAAATATATAATTATAAATTATATATATAAATATACATAAATAAAAATAATATAGTTTTTTTAATTTTAAGTATATATATATATTTAAAAATAATATAAAAAAAAAACAAAAAAAAAATATAATAATAAATAAATAAAAAATACAAAAATAAAATAATAAATAAAGAGAAAAATGATACTAAAAATATAAAAAATATTATACAAATTAATTTTCGCATACGCACCAAGTCCAAAATGCCACTTGCTAAAAGCTATAGCCCAGTCAAGGTCGTTCTCGTACTCGTCGCTGTCGTTGTGCTTGCGCTTGGCTGCGCGGCCACATCGCTAGCTGCATGCTGAGAAGTAGCTGGCGGCAGCACAAGTGAGGAAACACTTGAGAGGATGCTGCCAGCGCGACTGCTGCTGCTTCCCGGACTGTTTCCGGCATTTGTTGCCCAAAAGTGCTCCACAAAATCTTTTGTGTGAAATTCCCTTTCTCTCTCTCTCTCTCTCTCTCTGTTTTTCTCTCTTTCTATCTTGCCGTTGTGGCATGTATCTTTCGCTGTGTGTGGGGTTGCTAAGTATGCCGTGTCCCTAATCCCTCAGTCGGTGGCAAACTTGGGGCAAAAACAAGGCGAAGGCGTCGAACTTTTTATGTTAACTTACTTTGTAGTTTCTTCTTATTTGCAACTTTGATTTTTGTTTATTTTTGCTCCAAGCAACCTCCCCCACAAGAACAGGCACCACACTCAAGGCGCGCACGCACCAACTGCGGCAGCGGCAGCGGCGGCCAGAGCGAGATGGAGCACGCGCAAGAAAAAACATAAAATAAAATGGCGACGAGCGCTAACTTTACACAAAGTAAAAGGAAAAATTTCTGCGCTGCTTAACATGAGTAAATTTTATTGCTTTTGCTTGTGAGCTTTTCTTTTGCTGCTCTGCGCTTTAAAATGCGCCATTTTGTTGTTTGCCCAGGACATGGGCCTCAAGTTGTGACTTGAGGTTGGGGGGACGTTGCTGTGCAAACTGACCCAGCTCAGCCACGCCTCCAACCACCGAGCTACAAGCTGCAAGCCCCTCGCCTAGCTGACCAAGCGGAAGTTTTATGAATTTTCTACAAAGCAGCAAAGTTTTCTGTGTCCTTTGGGGTTTATGATTTCTCTCTTTTTTTCCTTGTCATATTTTCCACTGGGGCTGCTAATGTATGTGTCTGTATCTTTTGTGAAATCACTGCAGTGTGTATAATGCTGCAAAGTGAGCAAAACGAAACGAAAATGGAAATGCAAAATTCGCTATAGCCGGAAATATTCATAAAAATTCAACAGCTACAACTTTTTCTGCGACAACTGCCAAATACACAAAGAACAAATTTGTTCATTGAATTTGCATAGCAAAGCAACTGGCTTGAGGAATTGCGCTCAAAACTTCTTACGGATATGCCAATGCGGGCTATTAAACAGTTTGTACAGTGGGCACTCGACGAGCCGACACACACACGCACACACAGCCAACCCCTTTTCGAAGAATCTAACGAACCTCTAATGAAGTTATTAGTGCCATCAATGAACGTCAACAAATTGACATTTAATGAAGTGAGCCGCTGCCACGACCCGCACAATGATATTTTAATTGCCGAGCTAGCACATTAAAATAAAACAACACCTAAACCCGAAATTAACTTTAACTATTTTTTGTGTGACATTGTCACATATGTACGCTTGTAATAATTATAAAGTTATTGCTGCTAAGCGAGCATGAAGCGTGAAGCGTTGAAGAACCTTTGCGGTTGCTCATCAGCCTAATAGAAATTTCATGTCGTTAGACATCACCCAAGCTAATTATGACCCCTTAAATTAGTACGCTTCCTTGTGGCCTATTTTCAACTAATTCTATGTAACAAAGACATTTCAAATTAATTTGTAGCTATCGTAATATTAAGTTCAATTGTACTTTTAAGCGCGAAAATTGTAATAATAATAATAATATTCCAAGCAATATAAATCTATTCTTCAAAAATAATGGGATTACCGATTTAAAATTTTTCTAAATAATCATTTGACTAAAGCTAAACCTAATAGCAGGCAACATTTTTAAACAGGCTGTTACGAAAACGATGCGTATACGTAATTTATAGCAATTATTAGGAAGCAACGTTGGTCAAAACTTATCAATTTCATAACGAACTCGATCTTCTCCGGGCAAAGTAGCAAACATTGGCAAATATTATAACAAAGAAACTTTGTGTCCAAAATAAAATTGTGTCTTCTTCTGAGAAATTTACGGATTTCACTAGGAGTAAAAAAATTGTAAGATTGTTATCATAATTATTATTATTTGAATATTTTTATTTATTTATGTAATTATCTCACACATTTTCATTTCTAGGCTAGGTTAGGAGCTTGAGTCGTGGTTTGAAAATTACACGATTTGCCATCAGTATCAATTGTTCTTAATGTTTTTATTTATTTATTTAACCAGTTAGTTGCTATCAACTTTAGATGCAGAATTCACAGCATAAAAACAGAGGAATGTCTCAATTCAGTTTTGAGCAGTCATACCGCTGACTAATTGGCATTTTACTTCTTTAGTATCTACATTAACATATAAGAATTAATTCGCGTTTAATAACTTTCAGTCTGAGAAATGCCTCTCTAAACAGCTTATGACTGCAATTTCTTCTGACTGAGAATCTGCAGGAATTTTCGCAAACAAAATATGAAGCATTGCAGTTGCAGTTTTTTATGGCCGCCTGTCTGTTGCATTTGCATTTTATATTTATTTCATTACTAGCATGACACTAATGCTCATTAGCTGATACACACAAGAGTGTATTAGTATATGTATAACTTTTTTATTTCTATATAGTTGTAGTTGACTTGGCTTGAAAGTTGCGCGGCTGTCTGTCGTTGACTTTTCTCAAGCAAATTAACATAAATTATGCACGCCCACTTGCAACTGTAGCTCGTGCGTGAGATGACTTCGTTGTTGGCACAAACGCCTTGGCTGTTGTTGCACGTGCGGCTGGCTGACTGGCGACCACCCCAACAGGTGCGTGGACGCACAATTAGGCGGCAAGTGGCAGGCAGCCGTTGCAAGTTTATTGAATTTTCATATTTCAGAAGTATGCGCATGTAAAGTGAGTTTGCTAACTGAATTAGCAAGCTTGCCAGCAATAAAAAGAATGCTTTAAATAAATAAATAAATATACAAAGAACTCAAAAGCGCCACCCTGTGGCGCCACCCCAGCAACGTTGGGGCGTTGACTGCCAACATAATCGAATTTATTTGTCTGAGGGTTTTTCTGCTTGGCAAAAGTTTTACAGCAGTTTTGAGTTTCGGTTCAAGTGGCCTCAACCCCATAAATCCCAGTACGTAAACTAACCACATTTGCACACAAACACACACACACACACACACAGGCACACAGATAACACAAATACAGCTGAGAAGATTTGATTTTATTTTGCGCTCACATTTGGGTTTCTATAGCAGCTCATGCTGTAAAATTAGCAGCATAAGATTGGATTATCTTTATATGTTGCACCACTCGCATGTGGCTGACTCGATGCTTTTTTTTTTTTGTATTCAGTGGCGACCCTTTTGCTTGCCTTTATTTACTGTCAGCCCTGTTATTATGTATGTCGAAGCACGTGCCACGATTAGGCGAACGCTGTTGCGTCCAAGCGTGAGAGCAATCGGAGTCTCGGATGTGCAAATCGCAACAAGCAACACTTTTTGTGGCATTGTTGTTAATTTGTTTAAAGGCAAACGCTTTCGAGTGCTGCTCTCAATATTAGGGTATAACCAGTTTTCGCATTACGAGGGTTGACACAGGCAAAAATAGGCTGACTTTGGTCGGGAATGAAATCAAGCCACCTGTAAAAATATTATTTAATATTGTTTATAATATATCAACATTCTTACTTAAGCTGCTTGCCTTTGAATTCTTGCTCTAATTGGAACCCCATGGCTCTACCTGCAGCCAAAGTTGCCACATCAATATTTAGAATCCATCCAAGTCACAGTTCTAATGTGCCTGGGCCATAACTCTGAGCCAGAGCCAGGCGAACCGCGACAACCGCCAAAAGTGGCGTCAAAGTCAACGGGGGCTGGGGCTACATCTCAAGCAAGACGTCTCAACTAGCCGCAATAAATTGCTGGGCATCTCTTTTACTCTCGCTGTTGCCTGCTCTTTCGGACTGTTCGGACTGTTTTGTTTGTTTGTTTGTTGGCATTTGACTCGCGCCTTTTTGTTTGTTTTTGATGTTGATGAATGTTGCCACAGTTGTTGTTTCGCTGCTGCTGCCACACACTTGTTGTAGTTGCTGTGGCTGAAATATTTGGCTCTTGTCTTCTTCATGTTTTCATTTTGTGGCTTGGGCTTTCTTGGCCGTCCACTCCGTCAAATTTCACAAGCTGCGCAGCGTTATCCACTTAACCTCGTGATTGATATGTTGCAATAATTCTTATCAAACAATGCTTGACCGCTATGAAATATTGACCGCAGCGCCTTTCCCATAAGTGCCAGACATAGGTACCGATAAATTTATGTGTGTAATTGTCTATTAATATACTTCCATACACTATCCAGCTGCAAGTTTTCTTAAAATAGTAATTCAGATGAAATCAGATTTACAAAATTATATTTCGAGGTTTCGTACAAGGCTTTCTTAATTTAAATCATATTTATTAGATGTAATATATTTTAAGGTACAGAGGCTAAGATTCATATTTAACAACATTTAAAGCGTTGTTTTTTTTTATAATTAATTTAAGGATTGGATTGGGAATTCGACAAAAAAAACTTTCTGTGGGCATTCTAAAATATTTGGTTCTTTCAACTTTCTAATTAGCTCTGGCCGATTAAATCATAACAATTTAAGTCACAAGATTAACAGATAGATTTTGTTTATTGTAAATTTATTATTTTAGTAATTTAAATTTTAATATTTTAAAAGGTCTACTCGCTGTTTAAGCAATCCGTATTCTGCTCATGGGGCCGTTTATATTCCCATGATAAGTTACAGATTTCTATACATGTTGTTACTGGAAATATGGCTAAAGCTTGCACATCATTTACCTTAAACTTGGCCATGCGCAGGCAAATGATCGTGTGTGTAATTCTCACTTTGTAAACAATATTAAGAAATATTAATTTTCATTTATCATTTTGATTGAGCGATCAAATAAGCCAAAGGAAAGAAAGAAATAAAAAATTTAAAAAATATACTTTTAAAACCGAGCTCGGTTTGTTTTCTCGTGTGATTTCTTTATTATGATAGCGAGTTTCGATTTTAATGATCTTTCTCGTGCCCCGTTGATTTATGATGGGTTAACCTTACCACCGCAGGCTGTGTTGCGCTCTCGCTCACTCATGGGCTCGGCGGCCGCAAGGTGTCGAAAGTGTAACTGCATAGCCTGTAACTTCCAAATGCCAGCTGTGGGTAGTGGGAAAATAAAGAAATAAAAAAAAAGAATTGGGAACAAAGCCAGAGTATAATCCGCTCTCAAGTGCGTGCGCTCTCGACTTTTGCCGTTGCTGTTGCGCTTTGTGCTTTTGTTGAGCTTTAACTTAATTATGCCCACAAATAGGCGTAAAAGTTGCACAACTCTCCGGAGGCTGCGTTTCCTGTCTATGTGTGAGTGTGTTGAGCATTTTGTAAGCCGCTTAGATCCCGAGGGTGTATGCTTTTGCAGTTTAGGGTGTGCGCCCGCCTCCTTGCCTCTGCCTCTGCCCTCTGCAAGGGCACCAGTTTGTGGCACCCACCGAACCAACTCAACCAGTTTAACTAACAAATGCTACAAGCGTGCAAATTAAAATTCGGTTTCTGTGGTTGCCACACTTCTATAACATCCAAAACATAGCCCAACTGGCAAACACACCACACTCACACACACACACTCACACTCTCACACATGCTATATAATTTATTTTGACATGTTTGCCAACATTTCAATTGATTTTATTGTCGAGCTGTTGAAAAAAGTGTAACTGTGAATTGAAATGTATCACAATTATATATTTGAAACATGAGAACTTGCCGCATAAATAATAACAACTAGTAACTGCCGGCAACACCCACTCCACTCCACTCCACCCCGTCCGTGTCCCGAGAGAGCTTGCCAAACCACAAAGCAGACAGCAGCAACCACGCCCACCAAGGTAACGCCCACGCATAGTCAAATAGTTTTGCGGGATTTTGTAAATTAACAAATCGAATTTAACGCGCGACTGCCCCGGCAAGGGGTTTAGTTTCGTTTTTATTCGAACTTCACGCATTTTTGCACTTGCGCTTGGTTATACACAAATTTATCAATTTTGCATATTTGTTTGTTTGTTGCGCCTGATGACAATCATTGCGGCAAATTGCGGCAATTGTTGTTAATGATTAGGCGATAAAAATGAAATGTGTGTGTTGCCCCGAAAGGATCAATGGCCTTTGATTGCGGTTGCACTTGCAGCTGCGCTGCAGGAGTCGGGGCTGCTTCTAATTATTTAAGTGGTAGCAACACGCCCACCCAGCCACCCAACCACCCAACTTAAGGGTGACTTCAAACTTTGCTCGAAAACTTTTGATTTTTATTTCCGTTTATCATTCATATTTGCCCAAATGCTAAATTTAAGCATTTCTATTTTTTATTTGGCAAAAACTTTTTGCATATTTTAAAGCAAAGCTGACGCCCCAAAGCACACATAGACACATAATATAAAGCCGCCTATACTCAGGGGTGCGTTTATGAATGTTCGTTTTGATGTGTGTGTGTGTGTTTGTGTTTTGTGTGCCTTCGCCTGTCAAAATATTCGACAATATTTTTCAACAAACAAGTAGAAAAAAAACAACAAGAGCAAATAAAACATTTACGAGCATATGCGCACTTTGAATGCGCTGCTAAAATCCAAATTATTTTTTTTTATAGTTTTAGATCAATTTAAGCATTAAATATAATATTTTATGTTCTACTGCAGCTTCAGTCTGTCTTTTAAATAATACGTGAGTCAATTATTTTTTGATTGAACTTCATGCTTTTAAACCATTCATATTACCCCTCAGCTCTGTATTGTCTATAACAAACTGTAAATATGCATTTTGTAAAATTTTCATTTGTCCATTTTCATTTTTCACATTTTGCGCATTTTTATGTTGTTTATTTTTTGGGTAGCTTTTTAAAAAACATCAGCACTTTTCATTTACATATTCGCTTTGTCGAGCGCCCAGCAGCAGCCTCAGTGTCCTCTGGAACGTTTGCTTTATATGTATGTATGTATGTATGTACGTCTGTTCTAAAATTTGCATAAAATGCAAATGATGCCGACACAGCAGCAGCAGCAGCAGCAGCAACCAAGAGCCAACGGCAGCAGCAGCAGCAGCAACGAAGGGGCATGACGGCAAAGGCAACACCGGTGCCGCTGTGGCTTTTTTGGTCCTTTGCGATATGATATTTATTAAAAGGATTATTGGTGCTTCACTGCTATATCCTGTTAGTGTTGCTGCACACCCGCACAAGCACGCCTCAGCCCATGGCTGCCGTCTCCTCCCTCTCCCTGGCTGCATGCAAATGAGCAACGGCTGCCTTTTGTTTCACAAAAAACTTTTCAAAAGAAAAAATATGTTGAGCTACAATTTTTTTACGCTGTCATTGGCCTGTAAACGGCGCCATATTTGATTTAAAACTTGACGCCAAATTGTTCAAAGCGTCATAAAATGCCTGAAAATTACAAATACAATTAAAGGCATTCAGGCTATTTTTCACACCTCGCACTTAGCGCCTGCAACTTGCAACCTGCAAGCAGCGGGCGGCGCTTCTTTCTACACTCTATTTGAATTGTTTATTCTCACCGTTGAACTTGGTTTATTTCTAATGAAGTGGAAACTGGCTTTATGATATTACGCAATAAACTGATCAAGTGTAGCGCCTTTGTGATGAGTGTGAACATTTCTGGGAAATTGCATTCCAAACTTAAGTGAATTTCATTTAGTACACACAGTGCGCTTCATATAGAATCTTATTATATGCTCAACAGCAAATTGTCAGTCTTATTGATTTTCCTACTCCACGCAATTTAACGTTTTAAAGTTTGCCACGCGCTAAGTATGTCAATTTAAAGCTTAGCACAACTTGGAAATTACTCATACGCCGCGTATGTGTTGAAGTCGCGAAATGGGCGCCAACAGCCTCCGCTACCCGCTGCCTGCTGCCCGCACCCAGCAACTCTTGAACTGCTTGCCACATCAACAACACCCACATATGCACTAACACCGCCAATTTGACGCCAGTGACAAGTCCATATAAGTACATACATATGTATCTCTAGCTGTGTGTCTGTCAGTCCGTGTGAGTGTGTGTGTATGTGTGCGAAAGGCTTTCGTCACGTTCAACTGCCTCTCTCCCTCTCTTTTTCTGTCGCTCCACACTCGCCACTTGGCTGCCATTTTACGAAAATGTTAAAGTATCAAAATCATTGAAATTGCGTTGAGAATGTTTGACAGTTCATAAATGCTCGACGCTTGACTTGCATAAATATTTTCAGCGGCCTGTGGCAGCAGCCGCCAGCAGCCAGTTGGGGGGCCCAGGACGGCAACGGAGCATGTGTGGTGAGCGCAGGCACTTGGAAAACTTGCCACTGCCGCTGTGCAGCATTCAACATTCAAATGCAAAAAGTCAAACAAATGCAACTTTCTACAGCGTTCGGGCGCATAGCTCAACACTTTATATATGTGTGTGTATATTTATTGAAAAGCTTATGTTGTTGTTGTTGCTGTTGCAGCCTCACGTTATGCTCATGGTTGCCATTTTGTTTTGAAAGCCATAAAAACAACGTTTGCTACAAGTGTTGTTGTTGTTGCTGTTGCTGTTGCCAATTCACACGGTTTTGCAGTCAGTTTGGAGGCGCATCAACTCGAATGCCTAAACGTGTATAAAATATCACTTGCATTATACGGAGGTCAAGGAGGTGACAAAACACAAAACTCACTCAACTCAAAGCAAAAAGGGGCGTTGCCTTTCCCACCAGGTGAGTGCGATTGCTGCTGTTGTTGTTGTTGTTGTCTCTGTGTGTGTTACAGGGTGTTGCTGAGCGTTTGACTTCAACTTCAGCTGCTGCTCATACAAAAAACAGCTGTTGGGCTTGTTGGACCCGTCGCTGTTTTGAGTTATGAGTTTTTACTGCCTGATGTGCTCTTGGTTGAGGCTACCAAAGTGAGTTTTCAGTGTCGGCATTTCCGTAGAATTTATAGCCTAGCAAAACACGCACGTGCTGGTCAAAAATGAAACGAAATATTTCGCTTAGGCGACGGCAAAACAGAAAGTTGCTTTTATTTGGCGAAATAATTGAATTTATTGCGATATATAAATGCAATTGTATTATTGCAGCAAAGATATGCAAAGCTGTAGTTATTTTGATTGAAGTATGATATCCGCTATTCGACGCCAAGTCTTTGTTATCTTTGGCCCTTTTGTTAAGCTGCCGCTCTCCTAATGACTTCTGGCATTCTTTGCTAAGTATCTGCGACTTCCTGGCTTACTTTGCACTAAACTTATTTGCAATCTTGCCAAGCATTCGCCATGCTTTTGCCTTTGCTTTTGCCATTCAGGGCATTCATCTTGAGCTTGGCTCGAAGGCGCCTAACAATTCACTTCCGCGTCTACAGCCATTTCCGTTGCACTGCTCGGCAAAAGGGCGACAAAAAACGTAAAGCAGGAGCACTGAAAACAAACATAAATAATAATAACAAATAGAAATGGCCAAAGAAATGCGAAAGCAACAACAAGCTTAACAATTTATGAACGCCTTTTGCATTGGGAGCTCAGCCAAAAGCGTTTTGGATGACGGCTGGGGGGCGGACAGAGGCGGACTGCGTCCAATATTGATGGGGTGTGCTCACGAACTGCCAACTGCCAACTGACTGAAGGTAAAAATATGACGCGATTAGAATCTGTAATTAGTTTTTGTGTAGCTGCAATTGTTGTTGCTGTTTGGCGTCTTCTTCTTGTAGTGAGAATTGCACTTGTTTGGCGGCGAAACTTAAAAAGGCGTTAAAATGTGCGCCGCTCTCAGCACGCGATGTGTGCGGAAGCCGCAACTTGCACATGGGCGGAGGATGATGAATGTGCAACACCAACAACAGCGGCACCCAGCAACAGCAGCAGCAGCAGCAGCTTAAAAAAAAAAAAGAACGACAACAACAGTTGTAGAAAGGTAGCAAAGCTTCTGTTGACTTGGGCCAACAGTTTACATTTCGTTCTAGACTTTTTTCGGCTGGTCCCAGTGGCTGCCAAAAGTCAATGGGCAAGTTAGGCGACAGTTTTGGGAGCATTGGTCGCTTGGTGGGCTAACTAGCAAACTGTGCGCATCCGTTTCTCTGGTTGGCATCGCTTAAATTATATCGATTTCGTATCATAATCAAATGTTTGCTGCTTGTCGTTGGCGGTGCTGACAATAACAACTACAAAAACACCGACAACAGACCGACAACGATAACAACAATAATCAACGCACGACAACAACAGCAACAACAATGGCAAACAGTAGTGGCAACAAACAGGCTCATTTGCATATTTACCAAACACACACTTACACACACACACACACACGCACATACGCACACAAGAGCAAGAGAGCGTGAGAGGGAGCATTGCACACATTCATGCCAAAATATACGATATCGTGTGCTCATAATAAGTATCTGATAAGTAATGATATACAAACACATACAGATAGAGATACATATATGCATGTAGATACGTGTGTGTGTGTGAGTGAAACGCTGAGCACAAAATGGCTGTACACCACACACAAACAAACGAGACGTTGCGCAAAGTGCAATGGCTGCAGTTGTTGTTGTTCTCTTGTTGTTGCTGTTGCATTTTGCATTGGCGCTTGCTGTTGCAGCTCTCGTTTGGCTTTGCGGCACATTTTTGGTGTAACACAAAGTGAAACAAACACACACAACCACACACATACATACACACACACGCGCACTAGCAAAGTCAATGGCTCAATGTAGGCGTTCAATAATTTAATCAATTTGAATTTAGTTAGAAGTCTTCGAAAATTTCCACATTCGCTTGCAGGAATTTTAAAACTCATAAATATTTATATGCATATGCATAAAGATTATTCAATATAATTCATTTTCAATATTTGCATACATCGAATTCACTTTTCTAGCGGTTTGCGCGCTTAAATGTTTTGGAAAAATTTTGCAAGTGTGAAAGGCAAGTCTGAACAAACGTTTATTTAAATTAAACATTTGCTTGCAAATTTAATAGCTTACATATTCAGTTTAACGGGTTTAGGCCTAAATAGAGAGCTGCTTGGCTTCGATTAACATAAAACGTTTGGCCTGGTACTTAAGCAAACAACTTTAACCTCTTAATAGCTGCAGCAAATATGAATGATTTCTTTTTGTTAAATGCGGCATAAAATGCTCATTTAGTTGGCAAATTTATATAATTTATACTATAACTAACTCGATTAGCTAGCGGGGCACGCTGTACAGTACTGGAACGTGCTATAGTGCCACTTGGCTGCTTGACAAGCAGAAAGAAAAAAAATGAAATAAAACCACTTAAAGCCGCTTGACACTTTGTTGATTTTTATGTCTTGTTTTCCAAATGCGCTTCAACAAAATTATATTATGCATAAATTGTGTGTGTGTGTTTGCCTATTGGAGCCAGCATGATTTTCCAGCACATTAAAAATGCATAAAATAAACGAATACAGCGCTATATTGAAAATCAATTAAAAAACTATTTAATTTGTCTGTGGCTCAATATAATAAAAAAATAAAATTTACAAAAATAAAGGGCAACAACACACAAACACACGAAATTCCACAGAATAAAGCCATCTTAATGCTATTCAGGTGTATAAACTGCTATCGCGCTGCTCAAATTATAGATTTTATGTGCTGTGTCCATAAGCGCTCTCCAGTTGCCTCTAAATGTGACTTGACTAACTTGTGCTCCAGGCTCGTTTGCCGCTGAGTTAGTAGAATTTTATGTGCGAGCAATAAAACTGGAGCAGCAACAACGAATTGATGAGCAAGCCAAACACAAACCAGGCGTGAAATTCATATTGTTTTTGTGAGAACTCGCCAAAAGTATCCCACGCAAGCAACAATACGACTAAGAGATACCCTACACCACACTACACTGCTGCCAAACTAATGTACTCAGCTGCGATTTGAAGTCTGTGCTGTGCACTCATTGACTTGACGAGTTCAAGCGACATGAACGCACGTGAACGGGGGTTAGTGTGATCAATGCATAACGCGTATTGTCACATAATTGCACAATGAATGAGCCTGAGTTTAGCTACAGTTTCATTTTAATTTTTGGCCTGGGGTGCTTCCCACAATATGCTATTTGTATGACTGTTACTGTTGTCGTTGCTTTTGCTGTTGCGGTATTGTTGGTAGGAGGCTGACACATTCGTTACACATTGTTAACTTGTTAATTTCGTTTGATTGATTTTTAATGCGTGCACGACGACAACAAATTGTGTTTTGAGATAGCCTCGCATAGTTATGATCGAATCAGACGCATTATATTGTCAACGACGTGCAGTCGCACGCGGCTCATGCACTCAGACAAAAGGACGCACTAGACAAGTGCATGAGCTAGGACGACGAAGTCAATGGGAAGTGAACGGCACGTGTCCTTAATCCGGTAATTACAACGCGCACCCACCCAAGCGTCCAGCATTGTGGTCTGCATACAAAAGTCTACAATAAATATTTGATTTAACAGTTAACATCTATCTATAGGCAGATACATTTGTGTACATAGTCAGCGACTAGCGATAGGCATCTGAATCTATATAAGAAAAAACTTCCCACGAGGGGCGTAACAAGTTAATTTATGCCAAGCCAGGCGCTTTGATGACGACGCGGAGATAAGCAACCCTTTTACAGTCACAGTTTTGTTTTGTTTCAGTTTTCTTTTCGATTTGGGAAAGTCGTGTTGCTGCCGCTCAGGTAACCTTAACCTGTTGACAACGTCGCGCGACATTCAAATAAATTTGTGGCAAGCACAAAGCGCAAGGCAGCCAGCGGCATTCTAATCGCATTTATCTGAGCAGCTCGCAGCTCGGAGCTCGAAGCTGACACAGACAAAATGATAAACGCTTGTAAGCATGCTGCTAGTCGCTACTAAAAATCATTGTTGTTGTGTTATTGTTTTGTCAGCAGCCAGCAGCAGCAATCCTTAAGCACGATCACGCATAATAGAGCTATCAGTTGGCCAGCCAGCCGCGGGGCACGTTTGATTAATTGTCGCGCTTGCGTTCATAATTTCCCAACAGCTTCAACGTTCACCAATAAAATTAATACATTTTGTGGGTTTTGCGTTGAAAAATTTGTTTTGTGTTTTATTGTTTCATAAAAGTTTTACCATAATGCATTATCATACTACTGCATATTATTAATTTAAAATCAATTCGTAGCTCTCAGATAATGCGCCAACAAAAGTTAAATTGCTTTTTTATGAAAATCACTTATGGGCTTTTAAAAAGTTTAATCGTTTATGAATTTTGATAAGCTCTGTGCTTGGGCTACTTAAATGCAGATTTAAATGCTTTGTTCGAATTTACCGTACATTAATAAAAACAAATACCTATATTTAGTAATTTGAAACAAATCTATAGTGTAGCTAATTGCTAAAAAGGCGTTAATAATTATGCTAAAAGCTTTGCAAAATTACAATAAATTAATGCTAAATAATTATGCCAATTTTTATGCAATCCTCGACTCGAGCAACGTGCGAACAAATTGTTTGCTTTTCATTTTACGAGTATCCGGTGGCAGCACACTTGTTTTTCCTTAAAGATTTTCCAATCACAATTTGCCACTTTGCTGGCAACAATGTGTTGCGGTCATTTGCCAATTTTAATGCACATTCTCAAGTCTAATTCTTGCAGCCCATTGTAGCTTCTAGGTGGTAGCTGCCATTAAAATTCAACTTCAGCTTGGAAATCACAGTGGTCGGTGTTTGTTTCTTTTTTTTATCAGCTCTATGGCATCATTGTAATAGACTCTTCAGCGTGCACATTTTACGATGCTTACAAGCATTTCAACGAGTTTTACAGCTTTTCCACTAAAAGTCAGCCCCCCAACTTGCAAACTAGGAAGTTCAACAAAACCAAAGTCAAAAGAAAAAACAAATACCTGTCCGTGTCTGCAGGCAATAGAAATCAAGAGACGAAATGAGCCATTAAATGCTGCTAAACACACGGGCATTTTCCACCGTTTCCACACACAATTTCCACCAGTTTCAATTGCTGCCACAGCAGTAGCCAAAAGGTAGCCTGCGCTCAGGGCAACCATAAATTTAAAAAAAAAAACACCAAAAACAGAAGAATGCAACCCGATGCTGGATATCGCCCTGA
Organism: Drosophila busckii; assembly: GCF_011750605.1. NCBI lineage: Eukaryota > Metazoa > Arthropoda > Insecta > Diptera > Drosophilidae > Drosophila > Drosophila busckii. The sequence continues at coordinate 17,226,625 of NC_046606.1, read as the reverse complement.
CGACTCCATAAGTAGGCTGCGTATCTGTTTGGTTGGCAGGTTTTCAGGTTACGCCAGTCGATAGATACAGTCCAGAGATTTCAGCTGAATAAATTAAAACTGAAATTGCCGCTGACGCCGCTGCGAACGTGGGAAATTGGATACAAGCCAAAGTCAAAAAAAAAACTTTTTGTTTTGATTTTCATCTGTATAACAAACAAGCATAGAATCTACGAATCGAATACAAAAAATAACTTTAGACCATAGCTGTTAAATTTCAATTACCATTACTAATCAATTAATTGAATATAATCCAAAGATTATTTTTTAGATTATTATCAATTATTTCAATTATTAACATATTATTATTATATATGATGATCGTAAGATTAAGACTGCTTTGGCTTGTTTGCTTATTATAAAATTTGTTATTCTTGTGAATTTTTCCAAAATCAAAAATTTCCCAATAAACTCAAAGTCCTTGAAAATAATTAAAATAAAATTGTCTAAATAATCTTTTTCAAATATTTGTAATTGTATTCATTAAGTTATAAATCAAACTAAGCTAATAATTAATAATTATTTAGTTAACTGGAATGCCGTTAGACCATAGAAAGTCAACTGGTAGTTACATAATTAATTCATAGTTGGAGCACCAACCCTTTTTATTTCTCATCCTCACTGCTCTTTACTTATCTTGTGAGCGTCATGTAAATTGTCAGTGCTCAACAGCCACTAGCTCAAAGTAATCGCCTTGCAGCTGCAGCAGGAGCTCTGACTGGGGCTGTGGCTGTTGTTATTGCTGTTGCTGGTGCTGGGCCTACCTGCTTATCCGAAATTCCAGCTAAATACGCAATGGGCGATAAGATTTTCCGCTTAGCTTCTAGAGCAACTGCTGCTCACATTTGACATTTAGAAGTGCGCATATCTTTTCTTAACTCAATGCCGCCAAATTGGTATTAAATTACTCACTTTGGTGATAATCGAAGTGGACACGACACGATTACAATAACAACAACCACAACAGCAACGGCGACAACAGCGACACGCAGCCAAGATCCAGCTCGAGATGTGCACAGTGGGACTCTGCACTGAACCAGTTCTCCGTCTATAGCCGCACCATAAAGAAAGTAAAAATATTAAGACGCAGACAAGTTGAAAATGCCACCACATCACATTTTGAGCGTTTTCAAAACGATCAATTTTGTAGATAAGCGTTCTCACACAGAGTCCCAGGCAAGGGCACAGCGTTCGGAGTCGCAAAGCGATCTTGGCCAGATCGTTTACAGCCAACAGAGGAAGCCGCAATAACAACAACAGCAGCAGCAGCAGCAGCAGCAACTACAACTTTATTAAGCGATGTTGCTTGCGATGTGGCTTGCAGGGCTAGAAGGAGTTTCTGCTGCTAGAGTTGGCTGCAGATCGCCAATCTCAATCTCAACATATGTCAAATTGGGCAACTAACTGGCTAATCAGTTGGACAAACAGTTGGCACAAGTGTTGTTATTTCGCGGACTTAGACAATTCAACTGTCAAATGAAAATCATGGAAGCAAACTGAGAAATCAAAAGGAACCAACGGAAATCCTATTTGCATTTACAAACAGCACACAGACTATTAAAAACAAATATTTGTGGGCAAAAAAGGATCAAGCGCGCACACAAAGTGAACATATGCGAGCGTTTGTGTGAGTGTGTGTGTGTGTGTTTGGCACCCCTTTCTGGCCAACAACACCTAATCCTTCAGCCCGCAGAGCTGGACGCTCTAGCGCTTTAACGCTACTGAGCTGTGTCACTATCCCTGGCAGCGTTTCCGCCTTGACAATTTGTACAATTGTCGCTCAATTTATGCTAGTTGCTGTGGCGTTGACGGTAGCGCTGGTGGTAGGGGGTGGAAGCAGCAGCAGGGCGCGCTGCAAACGAACAACTTCCGATTACAACTTCATTTGTAAATGTTTCCTTCGAATCGTTCGCATAAATACGAAAAATTCATTCGCACTCGCACAATGCGAACACACGTGCCCCCACCTCTGCACCACACCAAGGCAATTGTTGTTGTTTTTACTGTCGAGGGTGGGGTACGAAGGGTGCGCTGCTAACCCACACAACACACAATACTTTTCTGGCTCAGTCCTGCCCACATCTGTCAACTTCAATGAAGTGTCGAATGGAAGTTCATCACCCGTCCAAATAGTTGTTACCATTGCCATTGCCCGAATGATTTCCTTGCTGTCTTTTTTATTTGTTACTCTAACTGTTTTTATTGCCGGCTGCGCAGCAGCAGCAGCGCGTATACGGCGTAAATGAAGCCTCTGGTGTATTTTGACGCGCCTCCCCTCTTTCTGGGATTACATAAAGCTGCGCTGGCCTCTCTTTGAAGGCTGCTAATCACTTTAACATACATTTGCATTGCATTTACACGCATTTTGACCCTCATTACGTGCCAGCCCTGCCAGCTCAAGCTTGTGCACTGGCTCGAGGGATTGGCCACCTTTTTTTTTTGTTTTTGAGTATACGAAAAACATAAATAAAGTGGGGATTTTGGCAGTAGCAGTAACCAAAACACCTTGATGAACAATTAGTCAATTTAGTCAGCAGAAATTTTCAACTAATGGTTAACTTAAGCTTTGAAGGATTGTGCGTTATAGAAGCTTAAAGAATCAATTCAAAAGAAACATTTAATCTATGAATTTATTGGGTGAATTCAGTTACCTGAATTGAGTTTTAATTTTATTCCATATTCTATGATGTTACTTTATTTTTAAAGCTTTTATTATAAATTTGGTTTTTTCATCGTTAGTTGTAGAACCAAAGCAAAATCTAAATAATGATATACAAAATTTCTTATATTATTCTTTGGTGTAAGATATGAAGACATGAAATAATTTGGTAAGGGGCAAAAAGCGAGCGTCTACTGTATTCCACACATTAATAGCAGTTTTTTTTTATTTCTAAAACTTTACTGTACTGTCTTTAAGTTAAAACTCAAATAAAACTCTAAAACTTGTAAACACTTTCTCTATTTTGCATAAGAAGCATATTTGCAGTACCAGTACCCCTCACCCGCAAAATGTGTCAGCCCCTTTCACTGCCACAACCCTTCTTTCCAACTTTGCTGCCAAGTTTTTAATAGACTTGTCAAATTTCGCGCGTTGCCCGTTTTATGTGTACAATAACTATGTTCTGGAATTGTCGGCCCTCTCCCCCTGCTCCTGCTCCACCTTTGGCAATGGTTGCTTCAACAGTTTTCGCTTCGAATTTCCCAAGGCAACTCATGGATGCGGGCTGAATTGTTTGTGCTCCTTTTAGCTGCCGCGATTTGTGTTTGTATTTGTTTCTATGTGCAAGCAGCTGAATTTTATACTTCAATTGTTTTTTTGCGCCAACAAAACAAAAAAAGAAAAACTTTTGTTTACTCGCACATGGCAAATAGTGAGCAGCGCCTGCTGCCTCAGTCTCCGTTCCGTTCCGTTCATAGACGGAGCAACGCCTACGTAGCTATGCTTTAGTTGCTGTCACGCCCACGCTCGGGGATGCCTGCCGCCCAAACGGCCTCGGCGCCATTACATGCACAGTTTGTCTAAAGTTTTGTTGCATCAAAGTTTTTGTTATGCTACGTTGTTGTTTTTTGTGCCTCACACAGTTGAATTCACCAAATTTGTCACGTTTGTTATTTTTGCGACGAGAGCTGAGTCGAGCGTCAAGTGGAGTTCAGTTCAGTTAAGTTGAGTTGTGTTGGGTTTGCTCTGGTCTGGTTTGGTTTTCTTATTTACTCAACTGATTTTGATAACATTCGTGTACATGCAACGATTTTGAAATCGCAATTAATTGAAGCCCCCACTCCACCCCTCCCCGCCTTCATCGACAGCAAAAACTGAACACTCAACGCGCCTGAGTAAGTACATTACTCGTCGTATGAGCCACGCCCACGATTTACGGCATAAATTCAGTCATGAGCATTTTGTCCTTTATAAAGTCTAATCCGCATTTATTTTATGCCCGGCTACAAATCGTCGCTTTAATAGTGTCACCATGAGTTATTGGAGCACCGCACCACAAGCCAGCGCAGATGCCAAGCAGCCCCCTTTCCCCACTACCTGTCTAACTCCTCAGTCTGCCATCATACGCCGGTGGCTTGGGCACAACAACAAAATAAATGCATGCATTAGTTAATGTCCAGTCGTTGTACGGGTCTCAACTCGGAGCGCAGCAGGATGCAGTTTATAAGCGCGCCGAATCGCATCGCGAACAGCGACAGCAGCAGCAGCAGCACTGGATGGGCTGACGGTTGGCGGTCGTTGGCGGCGGCGGCTGCGACGGCGGCATTAAGCAATGCTTATAAGCCAATTCAAAGTGGCGGCCAAAACGGTGGCCAACTGATCTGCTCAACAGACGGCTGGACTCCTGAACTGCACACACACACACATACAAAGTGATCTCAACTGGAGTGGACGTTGCTCGCGTATTACATTTCGCGCTCGATAAATCTCCGCTGCCTGGCTGCCCGACACATATTTCATATCAACGTAGATTGTCAGTGGCACAGTGGGCCAAAGAGCATGAGATATGCAAATATATAAAATTCACCAAATTTAATTCTATATCATGAAAAACATAATTGGAAATTATTACTTTACAATTCGTTGTACTTGTTCATAGTTTATTGAAAAAATCAAAATGTGAAAAGCTAATTTTCATATAAGCCATACTTTCTTTGCATTTTAATCAAACATGACATAAAATAAGTAATTCCTGTTGTTACTTATAATAAATAGCAACAACAACAAAATATTTCAAATATTAATCTCAATCAATTATATCTCAATAAATATATAATTAAAAAAATATTATCTTCAAAATTTTTAAAAATTCTAATGACAAAAAATATAAATACTGTTGTAGAATTTTCATATTAGTGCAATTTTAATAGAAGCTGGAGCCACTGTGCGTAGGCATGTCGCCCGGTTGCGCATCATAAAGCAAATTTCATTTTGAATTATTTTCTTATACATTTCTGTTGTTGTTGATACGATTGCTGTTGCTGTTGTTGCTGCTGCTGTTATTGTTGCAGAATGTTGCTGGGGCGTATTGTGCCGAGATCACTCGCACTGTGCGGCAAAAGGTGTTAATGATTATCATCATTATGGTCATCATCTGAGCCAAGTCTTTGCCATTGTGGTGGTCAGTTAATGTTGTTGCTGTTTTCTTGTTGTTGTTGCTGCAATGGCAGCCCATTGATGGCGTTGAACGTACATGGTCTTAAGTAAAATTTAGGAGCTTTTGACGCTGTTGTTGCCTCCGTCGCTGCTAAGGCTCTGTGCGCACTTTAGGTTGATTTGCTGTGCCGCGCATAATTCATTTATGTTGCTGGCAGGCCGCTGAATAGGCAGGCGATAACTTAAGGATTTCAATGATCAACGTCAGGCGGCGGTCGCCTGGCAAAATTGTCATAATTTATGAAATTAAAGCATGAAAATATTTACTCTGCATCCTGCGCACAGTTGTTGCCAATCGACAGCACGAGGCATCGGCGCTGTAGTTGCTGCTCATTAAACTAAAAACTAAGACAAAGAAAGAGACCATGTTTTGGTATTGCAGTTGGATGTTTCTGTTGTTGTGTGGCATGTTGCCGGCGCTGCGGATATGCAGGCACCACCCGAAAGTGGCTAATAAAGCAAATCTTGTTGACAACGCTCAAGGCGACAACAGCAGCAGCAGCAGCAGCAAAAAGTTCTGCTTCTTTTTGGTTAGGCTCTACATGGAAATTTCGCCAATTAACACCTTTTAGCATGTTTGGCAAAGACGACAACAACACCAGCAACAGCAGCAGCAGCAGCAGAAGAAGCAGCGACAGCAGGCAGGCGACAACAGCAACAGATTCAGCCTCAGCAACATCGAATGCGTTAATTAAAATTATAAAAAGCAGCAGCACTAGCAGCAGCAGCAGCAGCTGTTGCCTTGAGAATGAGAAATGAGGCAAACTTACCAGCAACATATTGGTATTGCTGCTGCTGCTGTTGTTGTTGTTGTTGTTGTTGTTGTTGTTGTTGTTGCTGCTGCTGCGGCTGCATCGCTATTAATATAAAATGGCAAATATACGATTAGTCTAGAAATGTTTTAAAGAGCGCACTACCTTGGCAACATGTTGCTCATGCAGCGCATTGTAAATATGGACAGCAATAGTAACAGCAACAGCAACTGCAACTAGCAACGTCAGCAACATTTCTGTGCAGTGCAGCAACATGAATATCGCACCTTGTAAACTCATTTGCGCGTACGTGTTGAAACAAATGTTTGCGGGGGGTAACAGCCAACAGGAAAGCAACGGGCAACAAATGTTGCATTGGCAATTGCCATAAGTCAGCAACTCAGCAACTTATCTCGGTAGCAATAGCAACATGACCACGCCGCAGGAGCACAACACCATTGCATGCAGTTTATGTGCGGCCTAATGGGGTAGTTGTTGTTGTGTTGCAGTTGCATGTGTTGTTGTTTTGGCTGCTGCTGCTGCTGTTGATGTGAAGCCACCACGTCCATCTTCATCATGGACAGTGGGGCTGTTGCTGCTGCTGCTGGTGGTGCTGCTGCTGCTGTTTGCCATGCTGTGCACTTTGCGTTTGTCTGGTTTTTTGGCACCATGACACCAGCAGAGCAACGTTAAAAACTCCACACACACTCACACAAATACAGAGACCCCAACTCCTGTGCCCTAGCTGCTACTTTATGCAAATGCGCCTGAGCTGCTGCGGTGGCGACTTGCGTTGTTGTTGTTGTTGTTGTTGTAACTACAGCAACTGCTGCCGCTGCGTGTCAATGCAAACTTTGCTGACTTGCATGCGAATGCACAAACATTGAGGCGAACTGAAAAGTTGTCGTCATCGTCCACAGTTGCTGCTGCTACTGCTGCTGATGCTGTTGTTGTTGCCTTGTCTTTGCTGCTGCAACAGCAACAGCCAACAAACGCCTGGCTTGTTGGCCTGTGTGACCACAGCTGGGTGTCCTGTGCGCGCACAGTTAAGCAAATGTCAGAACTACAGGTATGGCTAGGTAGGATTGTAATGCGTTTCAGAGTTGCTGCATCTGGCCAGACTAAATGACAGTGAAATTGTATAAAAATATAAAAAAAATATTTGAGCGTAAGTCCAGCAGTCAACCTAACGTTTCAACTTTAGTATTTTACTTTATATCAGTTGTATAAAATCTGGCTATAAAAAAGCTAAGCAGTCAACACTGTTGCGTAAGCTGCTAGTCTAGCAATTGGTGTTACATTTTTACGTGCTCCAACGCCCAATAATAACGCGCAGACACACACACACACACACACAGAGGGAGACACAGAAGCATTGCTCAACTCGGTGGTCAACGGACAACGCCTACGCAGCAGCAGCAACAGCAACAACCAGAGCAATAACAGCAACAACATGAGCAGTTAGAGAGTTCGCGGTATGATAAATGTCCAATCTCTGTCTCAACCTAGGTGAGCTGCCGCTGCCTGTGTGTACGTGCTCGGCAGGAGCGAGCAGGACGTGTGCCTGTGAGTTATGCGGCATTTGGCACATGGCACGGCAACAACATCAGCAAAAACAGCAACAGCAAGAGCAACAACAACGGTCATGCCACAAGCTTATTCGCACAAAATCAATTAAAATGCCAAGCGGCATGACTCACAGCGCAGAGTAGACAGCTGGCAGCATACATTTGGTTTGATGAAGATGCGATTGGCCACAAAGAATGATGGGGCTAACACAACAGCGCTGAGGTTGGTCCTCAAAAAGTGTTGAAAGCTCTGGTCCTTTTGTTTGTGCTGTGATGGGCCCAATAGTGCGAAATTACAACTCTTATGGCATGAATTTGCATACGCAATCATCAACGCCGTCATCGCCAGCAAAGCCGTGCGTTGCATCCTCACACTTGACCCCGTTTTCAATGGAGCGCGGCACTGTCTGTAATCGATCATCAATGGGCCAAAGTGGCCGCATGTCAGCAACGACTCATACGCAGACATTGTGGCAGCAAATAATAATGCGCATACCACAGATATCAATTAATTTTCAGTCGACGTGAAAAGGCCAACAAATCGTAATAAGTCAATGCCTTTCCGCGGCCTTTCCCTTACATATACATACATATGTAGTGTGACCACCAGCAACATCATAAGCTACGCCAAGAGGAATCTATTGATAAAACACGCGTTGCGCTTGGGGCTGAGTGTGTCGGGGCAAGTGTGGCAGGATATATATCGGCGTGTCGATATGTCGTTATGTTCATATAGCGCAGACTCCGCAGAGTCACAATCATCATCAATCGGCTAAGAAAATATTTAACAAGTGTTTGAATGATTTTGAAAAATGATGTGCAGCAGCCACAACGACGACGAAAGCAACAGGCAATGCAGACGCAACCAACACACAGACGAACAGCCCGGCAGACGGGTAGACGGGCAGGCAGCTCTACAAATTATTGCACGCGATCGCTCATTTCCACCAGAAATAACACAAACACGGCAGCAGCAGCAGCTACAGCAACAGCAACAGCCAAGCTGCGATCATAAACCAGACAGTCAGCCGCACTAACCTTCCCCGGGGCCCCCGCCTCCGCTCCAAGCCTTAGCTGTTGTCGTCATCTGAATGCGATGGTAGAGATATAGCAAATAAGATATGGCTGGGGCATGTCATGCGCCCGCGACTGTGAAAACATCTCAATGGCAAAAGTATCACATCATTCATAATTTCATTGCCGGGCAAGTGGGAATTGGGAATGAAGAAGAACGTTATGGAGACAGTGGCAGGGGCAGCTAAAAGGGCGAATTGGAGAATGGGAATTGAAATTGAAATTGAGTTGTTGTAGCTTGCCACGAAAATCTCCGGCTTCAAGTGTTGAATGTTTGCTCAGATAACAACAACAGCAACAACAACAAGAGCAGCTTGAGCTCTCGATCTTGTTGTCGATCTCAGAGGCGCGGTGAAATTTGACAAATGAACCACCAAAAAATGAAATAAAAAAAAAAAAAACTCAGAGAACTTATCATGCATATGTTGTGTGTGTGAGCGTGTGTGTGTGTGTTGTAGCCTAAAGTGATCATTATTAATGATGACGATTTGTTGATATTTTTGTAACGTGTTATAGAAACTTGACTTGGGGGCCAGCCAACAATAGCCCGAGTTTAGATCAACAGAAATTACAAACAAGTGCAGTCCTGGCCAAATGGCCAAGTCATGCACTAGCCACACCAGAGGCAGAGGCAGAGGCAGTGGCAGAGGCAAAGGCAGACGCAGCTTGATGGCCTGATGATGATCTGTGGAATCTGTGCATAATCTAGGCTTATAATTCAATTAATGCGTTCGATGGCCAGCGCACTTAACGCCCGAGCCTGAAGTGCAACACTCCAGAATGCTGCCACATGACTGGCAACTTGAGAGCCCGTGCCCGAGCGTTGCCACAAGCAGTCGTCACACTGTCTGTGGCAAGCAGTTGCACCGGAAATCAAGCTGCTCCATAGGATCAGCTGGCGTTGACACATTAGCGTTCAATTGCTTGGCAAGCGCTTGAGCTTGAGTTAAAAGCTTTGCTAAATGAAACTATTAATTACTTGAGACAAACCCCATTTAAAACACTTTGATACGCAGATTTCTTTTTTACAAAATTGTTAGCAGTTGTTTGTTTGTTTTTAATTTGTTTTTTCTTTAATTGATTTCGATTCATCATTAATTGTAGCTGTTTATAATTTGTGTTAACTAAATGTTTATACGCGTTGCTTATCAATTTTTGCTAGTATTACTACTACTATGTACAAAATGCCTGGCCGTTTAGGTATATATGTAGTTACTATGTATATTATGTATAGATAATTTGATTTAAACATTTAAAAAACAAGAAAATAAACAATAACAACATTCTCATGAATAGTAGGCGTATAAATATTTTACAAAAGCCTTGGCAAGCAGCTGCAGTTTTTCTTTTTTCTTAGCTTAACAACTAAAAGACATGTACAAGGGGGACGCAAGTACTAGCAAGAGGGAGAGAGAGAGAGAGTTAGAGTGTGTGAGAGAGAGGGAAACACTTAACACTTAAGCATTAAACTAAATTAAATTTAAATTTCATTTAAATTAAATTAACTAAACTAAGCTTAGGTTTATAGGCTATGCAGGAATGTTTTGAGATGTGTGTGTGTGTGTGTGTGTGTCTACTTTGGTGTAGAGAGCTGGGACCTTGGACTGGGTAACGTTTGTTGCAATGCTCTAAGCATTAACTGTTGCACAAACAGCCTTAACTTGTTGCGATTTATGCCTTAATTTTATGCTAAACGTATCTGTTCGTTTTGTTGTTATAGTTGTAGTTGTAATCCATGCTGTGTGTGTGGGTGTGTATAGTTTTTGTGTATTTCATTTGAGCGCTTAGCTGTACATAAAATTTTGACTAGGAAAGGACGTTTTTGAATTGAGTTTAGCGCCAACGATCCACGTGTGTTGCGAATCACAGTGCCCAAGCTTTGGGCTAGCGATGGGCACGCGCTGGCGAGGACTGTTCCAGTCACACCTCGCTGGGCATGCAGTGGACGCTCGAGTCTTGCGACAGTTCATCCATAGAGGATTCTAAGGAGAAAATTTCGCATTTAGAATTTCAGTTTTCGAACGGGAACTCTGTCTCGCTGTCTGCTTACCATGCGCTGGATATAGAGCGCCTTTGGTGCCATTCATATGCATGGGATTCTGTGGGTTATTCTGAAACGAGTACGTTAACTGCAGGTTAATATGACGCGCAAATGAGCTTCCTTCCGGTTCGCGTACTGCAATCAGAAATCGTTTTGTTGAAAACAGAGCAAACAAAATAATAAACTTGATTAGTTTTGTTGTCACACGCAAAATGCTACTGCTACTGTTTACGCTTAACATATATTGATGGGTGTATCTTAGGAGCTAGTTCGGGAGCGGGTAAGTGGGTAGGGAGTTTTTGGGGGGATAACATGCTGCACTAATCCACTACTTACTTTTATTCTTACCAGCATGTATGTGTTTTTTCTGACGCGCACGCGAATTCTGAAACCAAACTTGCGTCACACGCTTGCTCAGACCGGTCACCGAGGCAATGCGCTCCAAATCCTGACCATCCGGATTACTGTCAATCTGAAAGTTGGCCTGCAGCACTTGCAATTGCTCCTCGGTGAAGGTGGTGCGCACGCGTTTCGTTTTACTCTTGTGATAACCATCACCATCACAGCCATCTATAAGAAACAGAAAGATTGAAAGAGAGGGGGGGTTAAAGAGGTTAAAAGGTAAATGCGTACAGAACGTGCCTAAGCCTGCGTCTAAAAGCATTTTGACAGTGAACCAAATTGAAAATGTCAAAAGTGTTTATATAGTTTATAGCCATGCTTGGCTTTATGGCCCCAGCCCCAGTTGGCAGCCATGGTGGTCTCAACGCTTAGGCCGATCACGTCTGCAACAGCAACAGCCACAGCGACTGCGACTGCGACGGCGACTGCGAGTGGTTGCGGCTTTATGCCTCAGTTGTGACACGATTTCATCATGAGCACAGGAGCTGAGAGTCTGACTACAATGGCGACTGACTGGCGCTAGCCAAATTGCCAAGCGTTGCATTCAAGCATGCCACATGTTGGCAACAAGTTGTTGTTGTTGGTTATTACCGTCACTTGATGTGGTGCCACCCTCGACCGTTTCAAGATAATGAGCCTTGCAAAGCACACGGTCATCCATGAGCGCAAACTGCTCGCCAGTGGACAACTGGCGTCCGCATTGATCGCAGGCAAAGCAGGCCAAATGGAACACCAAATCGCGCGCTCGTCGCACCCAATCCGAGGCGGAGATGCCGCGACAGCATTTCGAGCACTTGGCGCCAAAACTTCTGCAAGAAAAAAACAAAACAGAAATGTTAAATTACAAAACGGAAATTATGTTTAATGTGGCTGCTGGGCGACTCTGGTCTCTGGTCTCTTATATATATACATATATATATTTCGCTTATGTTTTCATTGCACGTTTTCTAAGCGGAAGTTGTTGCTGTTGTCGCTGCTGCTGCTGCCTTGCTGCCGTTTAGTTGGCAACTTTTGGGGCTTATTGTTAGCTTTTAAGCTTATTTTTACAAGCACAACAAGCTACGCGATGACTGGACGCGCAATGCAATGTGACGATGGCATAGCCATAGCTGATGCTGATGTCTCCATTGGGACTGTGTGTTATTTTTTTCTTTTGAGCTTGGCCCAGCGCCCAATGCACACTTAAAATTCTTAACTTGAAAAATAAATATTTTTACAGCATCTCACGGCGCGTTTGTTTGTTTATTTTCATTTCGTTCGAAGTCGACACCGTTTTCCGCCTGTGCCGACCCCAGCCCCAGCCATAGCCATATAGTATCCATAGTGTGTATCTGTCAGATACTTTGGCTTGCAACTTGCATCTCAAAGGCTGTAGCACTGAAAGTTGCTTTGAAAGCGTTTTGGTTGCAGCTTGTTGGCGGCATGTTTATCTTAGGGATTAAGTCGCAACGCTATCGAACTGCTACAATTAACCTGAGACTCTATCAGGTACTCTATGTACATATGTGCGCTGTGTGGGAAAATATGTGAAAAACACTTGTGCATACATAGTTCGAAAATCGAACAATCGAACACACAAAACATTGGAACTTTTGAAATTTAAGAACATTTTTGTTCATGAATTTGGCAACATGTGAAATTTATGCTAAGCGTAGTTGGAAGTTTTCCACTCCAGAGAAAATATTGTTTTATTTTATTTAAGAACAAAAGTTATTACTACTCTATTTTTTTTTTGTTTTCCAGAAAATACATTTTTACTTTAGAAGTTAAGCATTAAAAAACATTTTCAAATATTTGTCACACCTATGTGTTTGCTTATATATATAATATAATAATATATAATATAATATTTATTTGAGCTACTTACTTGCTGTAATCGGCCTTGCAGTAGACTTGGCGTTCGCGTATGTAGCACGACTGTTGGCGATCCAGCGGGCACATGCACATGCAACAGCGGAGGCAATGGGCGTGCCACGAGCAGCCGCCAACCTCGAGGAAAAAACGATCCGAGATTGGCTCACCGCACGCTGCGCAGGAACGCAGCTCAGTCTGCAAATATAAACAAACATATTAATAAATAAATAAGTTTTTGCGAATGCGTGTGTGTGTGTGTTTAAGTAAATATCAGTGCACTGGGCTTTTAGCTAGCGACAAATGCAAATTGTTCTACGCGCTATGCAAATAAATAAACTAACACGAAAATTTATAAGCTTAGTGGTTTCTGTTTGAAGTCAAAGCGAACCGGATCGTTGGCTTGGACGAAGTCGAAGACGAAGATCGGTGTAAAGCACAAGCGCCTTAGCCTGGTTCGCATTTGTATCTTTTGTTATGCTTTCAAACGAAATCGCTCAATAAATCTAACGAATTCGCCGTCGGCTTCTGTTTTATTTGCCCCCCCTCCTGCAACATTTAACTTATAAATGTATATTAAAATTCCCCAATAACAATAACAAAAGACACTAGGAAACGCCATCAGCTATAGCCAGCAGACGAGTTTCTTTTGTAGCTCAACACATAAATTTAACAAATCTTATGCTAATGCAATGCTATACTATATCAGTTGTTGTTGCTGTTTTGTTTGATGTTGTTGTTGTTGCTCAAGCCTAACTTGAACGTTTCAACAATTACAAATCACAGTCAGAGTCACAGTGCAGTCACTTTACCAAATATGTTTTATTCGTATTTTATTTGTTTATTGTATCATGGCTAATGAATATTCATTTGGGCTGCATGTTACGCTTTTTTTCAACAAATATAATATTATTGCATGCCTGGTAGCATCTTTGCTGCTTATAAATGATGATTGTATTTAAAAAAAACATTGTCATATATTAAATTGCTTTTCTGTGTTTCTGCAGCATTTATAAATCAATTACAAGCATTTAATTTTTAATTAAGTTTATTTTTAGCTGCTGCTAGCTACTATTTAAATATAGAAAGAGGAAGGAAGGAGAAGGTGTGCAAAACATTTTCAAACATATAACTTTGCATAATTTAACAATTTTAGCAACACGCATACAAAGTATTATAAATGAGCGGCACTAAAACATCAGAAGAGAGCGACCGAGAATCGTGTTTTGTTCGAATTCCGAATTTAGAGCAGTTGCTGCTTATGTAATTCGAAGATCAAGCGAGCGCCCAACTGACAATCACTTGCTATTTGCGAATTACTATTTATTTAAGTAACTGTTGTATGCAATTAATTATGATTGCAATATACGTATTCAACTATTAATTTAATTTATATTAATTCTAAATTTCGAATTTCTCGTATGCGAATGCAACTCTTATTTTAATTTTACCCACACATGTGTGCTCGCTTTAAATTACTTTCAATTTATCATGCCTTTCAATATCGACGATGCTTAATTCAGTACAAGAGACTTAACACATTTAATTAATGGCAAGCGTTTTGCATATTTTCATACACATTAATAAAAAATTGTCAACAAAACCCACAACGGCGACGCCGACGATAACGAAAAATTGGTTTTCCATTAATCAATGCGGTAGTAAAAAAAAAAATGTACCGTTTTCTTTTTTTTGAACAAATTAATTGCTGACTGTTGCTGTTGCTGTTGTTGTTGTTGCAAAACAATTGTTGCTACAACTGATTGTTGTGAAGCGTTTACTTTTTTGCAGCGGAACTTGGCAAGCTGTTATTAACTTGGCTGACAATATTTGTTGTTGTTGCTGTTAAAAGCAGCCGCCGACTGCCATTGACAAAAAAGAAAAAAAAATAAATACATAGACGAAAATAAATACAAATAGCACGAAATGTAAATACATAACGCACACAAAATAAATACAAATTTAAACAATAACTCGACCGTGACTAGCGCACAGCAGTCGTCGGCACAAGATCAAAGTGTGCCAATAGAGCCAGAGCGCGTCTCTGCCAATTAATAAAAACCCATAAATAGACTGGCTTAAAGGCGGGTTCAGATGTCAAGCTAAATGCAAATTCAAACTAAAAATCGCAGATCAACTGTAAACAAATATAAAGCATGTACTACAAGCTGCCAACGATGAGATATTTTTTGGCAATGGCTGGAATTCGGATTCGAGCGAGGGTCGTCCGACTGCCTGGGAAATGCCTTTGCTATTGAAAATGCAATATGGCCACCATCAAATACAAGCAACATGTAGCTCACACACACGCACACATATTAATATCTATGTGTGTGTGGTTATAACTACATGCTAACATGGTGGCTGCTGTTCATTTTTGGTTGCGCGCGCGCTGCTTCAGCTTCAGCCGCTGCTGCCATTTAACTTTTCAACCGCGTTGCCGCTGCCGCTGCCCTTGCCTTATGTGACACGTTTAATCACACCCTCCCCTAGCCCCCTCAGCGCCTGCGCATTGACTGCCATGCCTGCTTGCCTGCCTGCCTGACTGCCTGCCTGTCGCTGCTGTCACTTTCGTTTAACTTTTCACATTGCCCAGGCGGACCAACTGCAAACCCAAAAACCCAAACCCCAGAAGCTGCGTGCTGCCTGCAACAGACTCGGGGTGTTTTTAGCAATTTGTTTTCCTCTGTTTTTTTTTTCACTGACGCCAGACTTTGACTTGACTGGCGTTCTGTACTTTATGCACACACACACAAACACACACACACACACACACATATAAGCATATTGTTGTTGCTATTGCTGTCATGTCTATGCCCACTTTTTGAAAATATGTCAGTTGTCTGTGGCAAGGCTGAATATAGTATTAACGTTAAAGCACTTCGGGCTGGCATTTAAATGTGTTTATTAAGTCAGAACATGAGCTCGGCTACTAAACTAGGCATATTATGAGGCTAGTAGCTAATATTAACTTAATATAAATGCTAAAGCTCGAGTTCAAAATTAAAGCTATGCATATTAAACATATTATAGATGGCTTAGTGATATAAAATTAATTTAAAAGCGACAATAAATAAACAGCGGGCCAACGTTTGTTTGATAATAGATAAGATAAAAGATAGCAGTGTCATTGTTTCTCTTTTGTTTCTTCTTCAGTCATAAAAGTGACACAAAACGCTGAAACTTGCACCTTGCAACTTTTGCTCAAGTGTCATAAATAACTAAAAAAGAAGAAGACTAGGCAAACCCTCAAGAGTATGCAATAAAATTTACGGCAGCAATACACCAGAAATTCAGCTGTCCCAAAGCAAGGTGTGAGACACACACACACACACGGGTAAATATATTTATTTGAATACAACTTGCCGCATAACTCATCAATTGTTTAACTGTGTGAGCGACTTTCCACAGTAGCAATTGCCTATAACAATTTTCTATGCTCAAGAACTGTAGCATCTTCAGTCTACGCCTAGAAGATCGATTACCCAAAAACTATTCATTGAGCATTTATACACGTCATTGCGCAAATTGAGCGATCATCAATGGCAGCAAACTCGATCAGAGAGAGAGAGAGAGAGAGTTGGATACATAAAAGCCCTTGGTGACTTGTCATTCGTGGCTTGAGCTGAGGGACAAACCAAATAATGAAAATCAACAAATGTAAACAGCGTGAGAATGTCGCTCAACCACATGACAAAGCTATTTGAAAATAATACATTAAATAAAGGCTGAGTGCGGCGTACTGCGTGTATGTGTATGTGTGTGCGTATGTGTGTGTTAAAGCCTCTTGGCCACTTGTCGCTGCTGGCCATAATGTTTGTTTAAGGCCTTTGGCAGCTCTATATATAAAAACTATTTAAGGCGCTTTTCAAATGGACATCAACTGTAAAAATAATAATAACAAATTGCAATGCATCGTTGCTTACAACTTACAACTAAATATTTGAAAAGTAGTTGAAGCCTATTGACTTATTTCAATTTTAATTAGAGCTACTATTTATTATTCGAATTCGTATTGTTGTTGTTGTTATTTTTATACGTGGGACACTGTTTAAGCTCGGAGCTATATTTTAAAATATTATAGCAATTTACACGTCGGCGTTTGTTTGGCGTTAAGATCAGCGTTGCTGCTGATTGTTATTTAATGACTACTCTTTATGAATGAAAAACGAATGAGGCGCCCACACAACTCCACACGCATACATATGCATATTTAAAATACAAAACTCGTACACGGAGCCATGCACCATAAATTGCTTAAATGTTTACAAATATTTCAAAGAGCGCTCGCTCTCAATGGACACGCATCATAGTGTTGCGACTATATGCCATTGTCTGCGATGACTATATGTATGCAGATATATAGCTTTGGCTATGGCTGTTGTCGCGCCCATTGATCCAATCAAATTAATAGCACCCATAATACAAGACTAAATAAAATAATCAAGAATAAAAGCAGAGCGAACAAAAGAGTGCAAGTCCAAGCAAAAGCGAAAGCTTTCTATAGTTATACAGTGGTCACGCGCTAACAACAATTGAATGGGAAAAACATTTAGAAAAGTATTTTCAATTTATAGCACAATAAATAAGTCAAATTTCTAACAATGCAGAAGCATTTTACTATGGCCATGTTTTAAAAAATACTTTAAATTTCATTTGCTGCTCATACAAATATTATGAAATGATTTGAAACTTATGTAAGCAAAATTTTAGCAGTAATAAATATTTTAGACAATTTTGAATAATTCGATAAAAAAAATAATTTCTTTTAATATTTTGTAGTCAATATTATTTTTAATTTTATTTTAAAATAATATATTTGTTAATTATATAATTATTTCCTTTAAATCTCATTATTAATAAACTCATTTGTTTAGCTCATGTGTTAAGCTGTTGCGTTTTGGCAAGCTTCACTGTACTGCCAACCTTATCGCATTAGCTGTCACTATGTCCTGCTGCGAGTCAGCAAACTTAATTACCGCTTTATGTCATTGGGACCAACATGTTTTTGCTAAATTTATCAGCGTTATTAAATTTTATCACTGGCGACAAAATGTGCATATGCCATTCAATTCTCACAACATATTCACACATCACACGCACACACACATACTCTCATACACGCACACATTTACAGCTTCCCGCAGTGGCTGCAGCAGGTTCCTGGCCTAAAACCAAGCGCGCTTTTTGGTCTAGGCAAATATTATGATGGCAAAGAGAACGAAAACTCATTCAGACAGCTATAGTTAGTTGAAGCGAATGAGCCTGTGTGTGCCTGTATGTGTGTGTTTGTGTCTGTGTGTGTGTGAGTGAGAGCGGTTATATGGCTGGCTTAGCTGCTTGCTGTTGCTTTGTTGGCGTAACATCGTAAAATATTTTATGGCCAATGGGCTCAGCGAGCCGCCAACGTTTTTATAGCCAAAAACAAAAAAAAAAAAACAAGAAAAAAAAACTTGCTTGATCTGCAGCTGCCAGTTGTCTATAGCGTAATGCAAACTTAACAGTTAAGTAGTTGTAGTTGGCGGCAGAAAGCCAAAGCCAAAGCCAAAGTCAAAGCAAGTGCCAAAGCATATTCTATGCTAAACATACCAATGTTATTTTCAAAACTTTTCAGATACAAATATATGTAGTATGTCTGTATGTTATGTAGATGTAGCTATTAATATAAATTGTTTTGGGTCGCTCTCTAGATGACGCAGACTGCGGCTTTAATGGTTATATTGTTGGGGAACGGTGTTGACAAGTTATTACCGCGATCAGTCGACGACTTAAAATGTCGCACTTTATTACACTACAAAACACAAAACTCAACTCAACTCAACTCAGTTCAACTCAATATCACAGCATCAACGCAACGATCTCAACGATCTTTTCGGAAACTGGGTACTGTGTATCCCCAAAGAGCGTTGACTGCCTTGTGTTTTACAGCCGCTATAAGCAATGTTCTTCTTCTTGTTATTCATGTTGTTGTTGTTATTATTTTTGTTGTTGTTGTTGTTGGCAAACATTGGGCTTTGTGTGCGCTCCCAGACGCGTTTTATTATAACTGTGGCTCGCCCCATACCAAATAAATTTTATTTTAATACTTTCTTCGTTTTAGTTTGTTGTATATTTTATTGAAACGACGACGAGGAACGTTTGCCTGCTTACGCTGAAAGTCCGAAAGTGATTTGCATACCCAAATGTTCTCACGTTTTTCCCACCAAGATTATCCACACACACACACACACATATACGCACTCAAGACAGCAACTCAGCGCTGAGCAACTCAAAATAGCCACTTGATAGATCGTTTGCTGGATTGGATCGGTTGCAGCCAATACCGTTTGTTTTCTTTGTTTTTGTATATCTTAACTGCTGCTGCTTCTTGTGCTGCTGCTTGCTGCTTGAGGATGCTGCCATTTTCATTGGCCATAAACATAAACAGGTGGCAATGTTCATTTGCATAGACAGCGTTTTCATATTAAATTTCAAAGCGTTTCGATATTCCCCAACCCCAAACTCTTGTTGCGGGTTGCGGGGCTTCGAGATTATGCGGTCCGCTTAAGTCCCGGCACCAGTTTTGATCTTAGCTCTACTTTAAAGCTTTAGTTGCTAAAGCCACTAAATTGATAGGCAGCCACATTTTATGTTTATGTTTCACTCATTCCGTGAGGTTAAAAGCATGTCAACATATTCAGGTCTCTCTCTCTCATAGCCTATAACTGTCAGCCTAGTATATTTGCATACGGAACCTGATCATTATAATTATTTAACTATTAAACTATCTATGGACAATAAAAAGCTATACGAATTTATTTAGATATGACTCAGAATGTTGTGCGAAATTCGCCTAACGGCATTTCATATATTTTCTTTCATTAATTTATGCACAACTATGGCCTTGTCTCTTTCTAGTGCACGCTTAAACGCTCTCGCTCTGCCACTAAATCAAATAACTGCACGGCAAACATTTATATTGCCATTTTTTATCAACTCTCATTATTTATACATATATTATATTTTGTGCTTTGCCGCAAATGTTCAACGGCAGTTGTGCAAACAACTGTAAGAGCGAGTGAGAGTGAGGGACAGAGACAGAAGACTTAGTTTAGTCTTGAAGTCTTCACTCTTGAGATCTGAACCGGTACCGGTATCGGTACTGCTTGCTGAAACTGTCAGTGGAAGAAATTCGCGCATAAATCGCTTGTAAATCGCTGGGCAAAAGATTTTGCTATAAAAACTGGAACATGAATTTTATTATTATGCAAAGTGTATAATAAACTCATATGTTAAATAACTTTTATGATATCATAAATTCAAATTAAATCTTTATATTGCTGACAGTTAGATTTCTTAACTCTAGCCAACAGTTGGTCGCATTGTCTGGGTTGATTAAAAGATTTCGCTTAAAATGCAATTTTAAACGTTTTCAAAGTATTCAAAATACCAAAACATTCATCTCTTCTCAGCTTAGCTGAGCTTCATACCGAAACGGATACTTAATCCGTAGCTGATGGCTTTTGTTCAGTTCGTCAAGATGTCACAGCATCAATAATTTGATGTGTCAACGAATGATTTTTTACAGCTGCTTTTTACGATTTGCATTGTGTAAAGTTTTTAAGATTTTTTATTGAACATTGACTACAATTAATTAGCTTAATCTGCATTTTGCATAAATTAATAACAATAATACCCAAATGTATGTTTCTTAGCACAAGACAAACTATATTTTGCCTCTTTCTTTTCTTTGCAGCTTCAACACAAATGCAAATTTGTCCAATTTCTGTTTATATTTTAGCTATAAATCAAGTTTGAACTTCAGTTCAGAGCAGAGCTGCGCGCGTATTTTGAAAACTGCTGCTAGTTTGCGCTTAGAGAACTAGACTACGCTGAATTAAACTGGAAACTGGCCACTGTCGACGTTGAGAGATGTGTCGGCGTATTTCAAAAACCAGGCAAGAAGCAAAAAGAGTCAAGCAGCTGGCTACTGTGCTAGATTCACATGCTTAGATAAGCTAAGCTATAGACTAACATTTGTTTAGAGCACTAAAAGCTTTTGCTGCCAATTGCCAAACAAATTAAATACCAATATTTTCACACGCACACTCTGACTCAGTGCGCGTGTGTGTGTGTGTGTGGAAAATTGGCCTATGAAAAACTAATGACAAAATCGTCTAGGAGACAACAGGCAAACATTAAAAGTTTGTGGCAAAATGTAAAACAAAATCCAATAGCTGCTCGTTACGGATTGTTAGTCCAGGGGTTGAGCCCAAGGCAAGCTGACAATCGATTTAGGGGCGACTCCAAGCGATTCGCATTGACAGCAGACAATGCTCAGGGCCAGGACCAGGCTGAAGACCCAGCATACCAGTTGCAATGATTTGTGGCATTTTACAATTTTATTTGCCGCCGCCGTTACATGTCGAGCCCCTTATGTCCATATATACATATATATTTTATTTTATGTTCTTTTCTTTGTTGCCCATGCATCATTTGTAAGCCAACTAAGCGTCCTTTAAGGACTATTTTGCGGATGCAACAACGAACAATGCCCAGAAGCGAACTCGAACTCAAGAAGGCACTTCAGACAACAACTCGAATCTATTGTGCGGTTGCCGGCTGTCCGTGTTGACTGTCGTGGCGTCTGCATTTGATACTCATTTTGGGAATTTTCACATTTACCTGCTAAAAACGCTGCTGTGATTTTGACACGTTGCTCCCTCGAGAGAAAAACTCTCAGTCTCAGTTTGAGTCTCTCGGAATACAAATTGATGGGCTGGGCGCATGCGCAACCCAGCGAAAGGACCACTGACCACTCCGGGCTGCCTTTTGTCTCCTGGCTCGAGTGCACGCTGTGTGTTTTTGTCATAAACAAAGGTGTGATATTTGTTTGTCTTTTGTGCCTGATCGGGGCAATTGGCTTGGCTCAAGTCAAGATGCAGTTTCGCAGTTCGCCACAGCTTGGGCGTAGACTGCTTGTCAGCATTGTCACGCCAGGCCGCAGTTGTCAATTAAGCATGCGCCGCCGTCTTGCCAAATCCAATTACGGGTCAAGAGGCAGCTGCGTTGCGTTTCGGCCAAGTCAAGGTGTCCGTTGACCAGTTGCAACGTCGGTTGCAACCGGCACGCGTAGTCTGGTGGCAAGGACATGCACTCTAATGCGCACATAATCACAGCATTGTCTAGCGCTTTGTCTACGCATAATATTTGTTTATAGTTTCAGCTTAAGCCCAACGCAAGTTCAGCAGCTGCCAGGCTGCTAGGCCGAATAATAACTTATGGCTGTGTTCAAGAAAAAATGCCGACTGGAAGGCGTTAACAGCTTTTCAGTTTGACTCTTGACTCGAGCGGTCTCTTTTCATATGTATTTATTATTAATGAAAAATTGTTTATTGAAAACCATTCTTAGTCAGCAGCAGAAGCAAAAAGTGTTGTACACAAAATTCAAATGTTGAATATTCATAAGCGCTGTGGCGTCATGGCTCGGGGCATTTTTTGGGGGATCAACAACTGGGGCGGGTCAAGATCGATGATGTCAAGTCCCAAAGCAACCACAAAAATAAAACCCAACAAAAAAGGGTCTTAAGCCTTAAGTCTGGCTTGCTATTGTGGCTTAGCAGCGGCTTAGAGTTGTTGACATTTGACTCGAAGCTGGCTGGCTGCTGCTGCGGCTTTTATTCTAAGATCTCACGCTGCGCACACTTGACAGTTATTAAAGGTCTGCGCATAGCGCATATGCATAACTATGGAAGTCTATGACTGCACGTGGGCTTGGATCGATTATAGACTTGGCCAAAAACGCTCAAATTTATGCCATATATTGGCGTCTTTTTTTTTTTTTGTGGGGGTCCAATAAGCGTCAGCACCTTGTCTAATTTGCTATGGTAATGAAAATTATGTTGATGAATAAACTCATGCGAAAAGCAGTCGCAACATAAATCAAAATGTAACTGCTAACTGTTAACAAAGCGGTCTGAGGCGGGGGGAGGCGGCGTGGAATGGAGTAAGTGTTGCCTAAAAAGCCAACTCATGGCGTACAATATTTAACATTTTGTATCTTTTATCCTGTGGGTGGCTTTGGCTCTTGCGTCAGAGTTCACACAAAGCGCACAGCGGGTGGCTTTGAATCTTTGGCTCGCATACCTGAGCTGAGGCTGAGGCTCAGCAAATCTTGCAGCAACGAACAGAATCGATTAAACGCTTCGTGTTGTGCACAAGTTTTGAATAGAGCAAGTTTCAAGTTTTCGAAATTAAAATACACAACAAAAAAATTGTTAACTAATGATAAACGCGCCTATCATTGGCTTGCATATCGAAATAATAAAAACAAATTCACGTCCCTCAACTCTCTCGCCCTTTAATATGCATAACTCAACGTGTGGGTTTTTGACATGGTCGTCATACACGCACCAATCCTAACTCCACCAGAGATGCTATCGCACCCCGTGGCGCGATTTGTGTGCTTTTAATATTCACCGAACTTGGCACGGACGGCGGCGTCTGTTTTGGAAACTCATCGTTTTCCAAAGTTATTAGTACATTTTGTCGATAGCATTTTGATGACTCCAGATAGCCAGATAGCCGCCTGCACATACTACAATATTGTTTTAGAGTCCACATGCCACGGCAAATTGATGCCGCCTGTTGCTTTCTATAAGCTCAAGCGACCCCGCGGGTTTTTCGGTTCAATATACATTTGTGGGTCAAACCCGAAAGGGTTTCTACATGTGCATCAATTAAAAAAAAGTTTAATAATAAACGTACACCCAGCTCAAGCGTAGGTGTCGATCAACTGATGGATCTAGCCAAGATATGGATGGAGGGGAATGGAGCTTACCTTCATTTTAATTGCCTCCACAATTTTGGCGATTTTTAATCCAAGTCTTTTACACAAAAATATTTAACTTGCCAGCTTATGGCTTTCGATCGATCGCTAGATCGTTTGTTTTGTTTTTATTATTTATATTTATAGTATGGGGGGAGCTCCCAAGTGTTTTGGCAATCTGCGTAATTTGTCAAGCGGGCGAATTAATTGCCAAGAATTCATTTGAGTTTAAGCGCGAATTTAAAAAGCGCAACACTTTCATTTGTTTAGCACTTGAGTTTGGGAAAATTGTTCACTTTGTTTAATAATTTTGCTTGGGTTTTGCTATTAAGTTTCATATGCCGACGCTAAAAACTTAGCAGCGGTCTGCTTATCAAAGCGGCGAACGCGTGGCGCGATAACAGACGCCAGACGTAGTCCGGGTCCAAGACGGTATTACGAGTGTGTGTGTGTTTGTGTGTGCGCTTGACTCTCCGCCGTTGTGTGAAGCTGAGACGACAAACAAGCAGCGGCGACTCGACTCGACTCTCGTACGAGCGTTCTTGCTTTCTTGGGCGAGCGGAGCGACGTTGTTACAGCTACGAGGCCACGGCATTAACTGCCGGCGCTCTAGCCTGATGGCAGCAGCAACACCAGCATGGATGTGTGTTGAACGACCCGGTTTGGTAGAGAGTGGTAGCAAACACACACACACACACAAACACCTGATCACACACACTACAACCACCAGAGCAGCAACAAAAACCCGCTCAACTGGTTTTAGCTCAGCTCTCGACTCAGGGGTTGTCTCTTGATTGGTTGCCATGGCGTCAGCTCGCAACGGCAACGCCCCCTGCTCAGCATGCATGGAACGAGTTTCGCCCAGCGTCCCCCATTTTGAGTTACTTTCAAGTCCAACCCTGCCCCCTCCGCTCAAGAGTGCGCTTGTTGTTGAGCAGACCAATTGAGAGCGCCGGCGCGTGCCAGTTCAAGCGTTGAGTGCAATTGCCGCTTGAGTTGAGTTGAGTCTGAGCCACTGTGGTTGTATGCGATTGGGTGGGTGTTGTTACCACGCTTCGCTTCGCTGCCTGCAGCAGCTTCATCCGTGGAGAGTCGCACAGAGTCACACAGCACAGTGTGGCACAGCAGCGCACTTGACTTTTTTGGGGTCAAACCGCTTGGCGGGTCAAAAGCTGCAAGTTGACAGTTTTTCCTTTAACTGGGGGAAGAGATTAACAGCGCTGGCATGCGATGATGTTAAGGCAGCTGCACTTTAAAATTGAAGTTTAAAGTTGAATTTAATTTTATAACAATTTATTATATTTTGTTTGCAACACAGCTGTCCCGCTCTTGGCTTTCTCAGTCTTTCTAGCACTTAAAGCCGCTTTGGCATTCAATTGGCATTTGGCTGTCGCCTTTATATTGCGCGCGTTATTTAAGGATTAACATCAGTTTATGTTGCTTGCCTTTTTTGCTGGATTAACTGCAGCCTGCTGACAGCCTCACGCCCCAACTCACCCCACCTCACCCCTCACTGAGTGCTCTTATGCACTGGCAGCTCTTTTGAATTGATTGCATTGCACTTTTTTTTACGCTTCGCTTCTTGTTGTTGCATAGTTTGCGCCGCCTCCGACTACAAAGTGATTTTTATAGCTTTTCGCTGTGTCTATGTGTGCGTGTGTGTGTGTGTATGCAAATGTTTGTCTGTATATGTGTGCACTTTGATGTCTCCGCGCTGGTTGCTTTAATACCGCTCATATATCAACCATGTAAAGCTTGACAGCAACGTCAGCATGAAAGTTTCCATTACGTATACGCCCCGTTGGGCCAGCCAAATGCATAATATATATATGCAGCGCTTATCAGTTGAGTCTGGATCGTGGCTAGCGCTGCAGCGCTTATCCTTTGGGTCATCTATGCATGCTGCACAAATAACTTCATCTAGGCACTAAATTGATTAACAGTAGCCCCCCGAACCCGTGTATGTTGAACGCTGAGCTGAGCCCAAAAGACAAGCAACGAACGAACCTTTAACCACAGCGCCGTTGCCCGTTGGCTGTCAACGCTTCCCAGAATGCCTTCCATTTACATGCCATAATTTTTAAATGTCACCAGTTTACAAAAGCGATGACCATTTGATTTTAACCGCTGCATTGTCTAAAACAGGTTACTAGGCACCAGCACCAGCAGCAGCAGCAGCAGCTACCTGCTGCAATCCGCGTTTAAACCCTAAATGAACTCATCCCTTTTTGTTTGGGCCCATGGGCTCCTAGACGATATAATATTTATTTAGCTCTTTATTGAGCTGCAACCTGTCGCTGTTGCTGTCGTTATTTTGGGTTTTCTTCTTTCTCTAGCTGGCAGATTTATGGGTTGCCACAGAATGTGGTCGTCTCCACTTGATGTTGATGGCACAGCCAAGATACGAGCCGCGGCCACAACCGGCTGCTGCTTCATTTCAGGGTAATTTGTTGGCTTCATTTTTCCCAAAACTGTTGGTGGGCAACTGCAATGCAACATATCTTTCGGTATTTTGCTCTTGCTGCCCTCGCTTTGCCTCGCTCATTCGCGCGTGTTATGAAGACGTCAAATCTACCCCCAGAGCAATTATTACCAGACAATGGAACTTGCTGACCATGGTCATAAATACCTGTACGTTCAACCCTCCCCCTCCCACTCCCCTCTCTCCAGCACTCCTCTAGGTTATTGGGTCGCCGTACTGTTTGCATATGTGCAGTCGTATCTCTTTATCGCTTGTTTCTATTTGCTTGAACTGTTTTTATGGTCGCTTAATATGCACATGTGTCGCATTAGCTCTGCATTAACCCTGCTGGCTAGGCAAATAACCTTGAGGGTGTTCAGTTCGTTGCTGGGGCTAATAAATCATAGACAACTGGGCAGCTAAAACAAATTTCAGTCTTACCTTTGGAGTGCCTTTTGAAAAATCTGTACAAGGGTTTGTTTTTGTTTTTTTGCCTTATATATTATGTATATATATAGTATGTATATATATATTTGTAATAACTCTCTAGTGTATATATAAATTAAAATAAATAAATACATTTTATTTATTTTTGTCGTTTTTTTTTGTTGTTTTTCTCTTTTTTTCATCATAATTATCATTATCGGTATGCTCGTCGGTAAAAACTTTGTTTGTCTTTATCTCATTGAATCGTTATTACGAGTACATTTACATGCTGTATTTGAAGTTGTTGTTGGTGTTCAAGTTGTTGGTGTTACTTTCATTTTTATCGCATATTGTTTGTTTGGTTGTAAAACTATAATTACGTTGCGGCTTAGCACTAGATTAATCATGATGTAATAATAATATTGTATAACATATTTAAGCCCAGCTTGAGGGTTTGTCATTTGTTCTGTTCCATATTCTATGTTATGCCCGACCTTTCTCTCTCTCCCTCTCTCTCTCCTTAACGTCTTCAACATTACTCTCAACATGGTATTTGGTTTTTTTTTCATTTTCATAACAAATAGAGCAACAAACAAGGAATTGCACAACAGGAGCAAATGTTCGATACTTTTGAGGACTCTCCAATATTATTTTCTGTTTGCTTTTGTAACTCACTCTTGCACTAACTCTCTTTCTATGTCTAACTATATAATCTGGTTGCGGGACTAGCCAACAAAGCGTTTCATGTGTTAACTGGTACCAGTTTACCATACGTATATGTATGTGTATGCTTGTATAGATGTAATAATGTTATGTTATGTAAATTTGCAATGTAATAATGTAAGGTGCCTAGTAATTTGAGCAGTTTGTCTATCTTAGTTGGTATGTTAATATGTTAAGCGAATTAGCGCACTTTTCAAAGCTATATTTAAGTAGTTGTAGGCCTATGTGTGTGTGTGTGTGTGTGTTTGTCTTTGTGTGAGTGTGTGTGAGCTCATAAGAATTGCAATGTTTGAAATAATGAAAAGATTTCGACTTTGACAAGCGTCTACTACTAAAAGCTGCATCTAGCGTTGGACAATTTCCAAATTGTATGCAAAGTTTTCCATTTTCCGTTTTCATTTTCCATTCGCTGCGTACACTAACCTACTTAAAAGCTAAATGTTAAGTCGCGTTTAGGCTTGCTTGTAAATTATTGTTATGTACATTTAGACATACAGTTTGTATCTTTTGGAAAGTTTTCGAGTTGAGTTTCGAGTTTAGAATGCTTGTCAACAGCTGCAGCGAATCGAATCCTTTGACTTTGACATGCTTAAACCAAAAGCAACGAATGAATTGAAGGAAACAATAAGATAGCATAACATAAAATCATAAGTTAAAAGAAAGAAACGCAACTTTAACTAATATTTTTATTTTGTTTTTGTTTTTTGTTTGTTTTTAGTTTTTTTTTCGTGTTTTCACTTGCCTATGTATATATATTAAATCGTACATATACATATGTATATAATTTATGCGCTAAGCTAATTATCTTGTTTAACAATAAATGTATAGCTGCTTGGCTCTTACGTACCACGATTTCTCATTAACTTAACTCTAGGCGCATCATCTTTATGTATATTTCATCCGATTACGTTTGCTTAAGTTTAAGTAACGAAAAAATTTAAGTGCAGCTTCTTTGCCGTAAGGAACAGAAATGTAAAGGAAACTTAAAGAATTCAATTCTATTTCGAAAGAACATAAACATAATAAGGAAATTCAATAATTCTTTAAAAAGTTTCACAAAAACTCGCACAACATACAAAATGCTGTACAGAGCGTGTTTATATATATATATATATGTTATATATATACTTGTATAATTCAAGTTGACTTAACATAGTTGGGGGCTTTGACTTTTAACAGATGTATGTGGATCGAGACTGTGTGTGCAATGAGCTTAACTCGCAGAGCTTTACAAGTGACAAATTTTGCAACACAAAATTTGCAAATATATAGTACAAGGATGTATAGATGTGTGTGTTATGTATGTGTGTGTGTGTGTGTGTGTGTGTGGGTCAAGGTCTTAACTGTTGCAGTTCTGTCGCTGCTTGGTTGAGAATTCTAACATAATTAAAACGCATTCAATTAAACACACCAAAGCAAGGCAAAACATATTTAACATAAAAAAGATTTTAACATTTTACTGTTAGCGCAACAGCGTGACACAATTTCGAGCGCGAGGCTATGTTAACTGAAAGTTAAATGAGATTTCCTTTTTGGTTTTGGGGAGCAGTGCATGGTATGAGAAGCTGCCACGCTGGCTTCCGGTTTTGCCCTTAATGCGCTTAGCCTTGACTATCGGACCAACCACGAATTTGTTGTAGGCGAATTTTGTTTGGAGCTGCTGCTCACAGTCAGTCTATTAAACTGGGGATCTCCTGCGTCTTGGGCATGGGTTCGTACTCGTTTAGGTTAGGTGATTAGGGGAAAGTGATTAGGGTAAAGTGAGGCATCGTTGTGTACAGTTACAGTTATTGCTTCTTCGGTACGTGTTATCTCTTTGCTTTAAAAACTATTCATAATGGCACAAAATATACAGCATTGATTTTTATATGATTCTTGTTGTAGGTTAATAGTTGCTTAACTAGGGCTACGTTTTTTTTTTGTTTTTTCTATCTTTTTTCTGCTGCGGAAGATATACGTCTAGCATATTGCTGTCCCTGCCACGCCCTGCCACATGAACTGCCCACAGACCCATCGCGAACTCACGCTCATTCCCTTACTATTCTATTCTAGCTCTAGCCACACGACCGAGCTCAGTTGCTCCCTGGGAGGCGGAGCACCTCTTCTCGTTCCCGCTCCCATTCCCGTTCCTCCTCCATCTGTTACATAACTTTTGTTTTGGGTCAACTACATTATGTTCCACTAGATTAAGTTGCTATTTATATTTATCTTAGGTATGTCGTTATGTGTATATAGGTTTTGTTTTGTTTGTTTCTTCATTTTGTTGTTGTTGTTGCTGTTGTTGCGGTGTTGCATGTTGTCTGAGCCATCGATGCTGCTGCTGCTGCTGTCTTATCGCGGACGCGAGCCCTTGTAGTTTGGATTCGGATGACGACTGGGATGACGTGGCGGTGCTGCAATGGCATCCAATATAGACAAAAAAGTTAGTGTTTATTTAAAATGTGCTGTGCGCTCCTTGAGCTCGAGCTCACCTTGTATCATCATCGTGGCGGGATACATGCCAGTCATTTGCGTCATCTGTGGCCGAATCTCGCCCGTGGAGGGTGAGCGGCGACTGTTGGGCAAGGCCATCGAGGGCTGCAATTGAAAGGGATTCTATTAAAATCAAATTTTCTCTTGTCTGCTCTGTTGCTTCGAATGCTTTGAGTACTCACAAAGTAGGTCTGGCCGTACTTAATGTAGACACTGGACTGGGGATTGTAGCCGCCGAGTGCAGCGGCTGTTGCCATGCCTACGCCACTGAGCACTGTCGCCGCGGTCGCCTGCTGTTGGCCACCAGCTGCGCTGTGATGTAGCTGGGCTGGAATGTGGGTGGCGCGTGGTCCGCCATTGCCGCCTCCGGCCGCGTTGCCGGCGCTGGTGAAGAGCGTGGGCGGCGAGGTATTCACAGCGGCGCCAGTCGACTGATCCACCACTATATACTGCGTGCTTATGCCAGTGGCATTGGCATTTGCATTGGGCGTATTGGCGGCGCTGTTGTTGTGGCTGCTGCTGCCGCCTCCACCGCCGCCGCCCACAATACTTGTGGGCGAGTTGTTGCTGCTCTCGTGGCTGCTGTTGCCGCTGCCGTTGCCGCCATTGGCGCTGGGCGAGTTGCGCTGCGAGACGCTGCGTCCGCGGAAGTCCGTGCTGATGGACTTTTGGCTGCGAAAACTGGCGGCGCCGGCATTGAGGCGCATGGGCGGCTTGCTCTCGTAGCTGACGCTCTGTGTGGGCGTGGCATAGTTGGGCGGCGGGCCGCTGATGAGTGGCAGTTGCGCGGGCTTGTTGTCGCGCTTGGCCAGCACATGCGGCGGCGGCGCACGATGCGTGGCGTGGTGATAGTTCGAGGATGTGGGCGGAGCACCGAGGCTGATGCTGCTGGGCGAGGCGCGGGGCGTGGGCTCGTTGTTGGAGTTGAGCAGCGGCGTCTTGGGGCCCGAGTTGATGTTGCCCAGCGGCGTTGAGTGGCGCGGATTGTAGCCGCCCGGGTGATAGGGCTTGCGTCCAAGTGGCGCCGTCGATCCATTGTTGCGCTTATCGTAGGAGCTGTAGGAGCTCTCGTTGCTGCTCTGGCTGTTGTAGTAGTGCGGCGTGGAGCTGTTGCTGTGATACCCACCACCTCCTCCTCCTCCTCCACCACCACCGCCAGCACCACCTGAATGGCTGCTGGCAATGCTCTGGTTGCCTCCATGACCCACATTGGGCGCTGGCGGCGTGCTGAAGAGCGGCGCCTGGCGACCAGGAGCTACGGGCGTGCTGGGCGCAGACTGCGAGGCTTCCATGGCGCCACCTGCTGCCTGATAAAAGGGCGTGGCTGCGATGAGCGTGTGATGCGGCGGCCCCGAGTGTGTGGCGCTTGTGGGCGGCTGCTGATGGGGATGCAGCATGGCATTGGGTGGCGCCGCCTGGCCCGTGGTGTATGGCAACAGGTTTGTGGGTATCAGCGTCGTGGCGTGCTGCGGGGGCAGTGCGTAGACGTGCGCGCCGGCAGCGGCTGCAGCAGCAGCGGCGGCGGCAGCATTGAGATCAGTATTGGCCGCAGAGGCGCCGCCATGCGCCAGCGTCAGTGTGGGCAGCGCATGATATGTGGTGGAGCCGGCAGCTGCGGCCAGCGGACGCGTGGACTAATGACGGCCATGCTGCGATCAGCTGCAGCAGGCGGCGGCGGCATTGGCGGGTAACTGGGATTGAAGTGTATGGAGCCGCCGCCGGGAGTGCGCTTGACGCGTGAGCCCAGATATCCGCCGCCGGAGCCGTTGTTGTGGCTGCTGCTGCTGCTGGTGACCAGTTGGTGACCGTTGCTGCTCTGCTGACCGGCAGCAGCTACCGTGGGCGGTCCAGCCGCTGAGGCAGTTGCCAGGTTGAGCTGGCCGGCAGCCTGCGCCTGCGAGGGCGTCTGGCCGTTTGGCGGCTGCGCCGGAGCGGGCGTGGCCATCATGGGCGCTGCGGCAACCGCCTGCGGGGGCACATAGTAGGGTATGGTGTGGTAGTAGGGATACGGATAGCTAATGGGGTAGGTGGCCATGGGCAGCTGCAGCTGCGCGCCCGAGGGATCGCTGGAGTAGATCAGCGGCGCCTGGTAGATGGGCGCACCATTTGGACCCGCCGTGGCGAACTGTGCAGCGGGATAAGTGGCGGCCATGCCGGCATCACTGCCGGCGGCAGGTCCCGCAGCCGTCTGGTAGATGGCCTGGGCCGGGATGAGACCCTCGCGCTGCTGCTGGGTCGGATCGAAGACAGGTATCATGTAGGTGCCGCCGGGCAGCTCGCCGGCATCCTGCGAGGCGAAGAGCGTCTGCGTCGGCTGGCCGCCGTTCGTCAGGTGGAACAGCGGCTGCGAGGCTGCACCACTGACGCCGGGCTGCGGATAAGCGGCATAGACCATGCCCTGGGGCACGGCATAGATGCTGCCATCGGGCTGCAAGCAAAGCAAATTGATTTATTAGGAGTTGTTGGGTGGATTCGACTTGGACTTGTGGCTTACCGCTTGCTGATATGTGGTGGTGCAGTAAGGCGTGGCGCCATTGGGCGTGGTGGTGTGGAACACTGTGGAGCCATCGGCGGCCTGGAAGCTTTGCGTATAGGTCCAGGCAGTTGTCTTGGGCTCCTCGCTGAGCAGCTGCGTCTGGCTTTGGGTGCTGCTCGCCTTCACCTCGCACTGACTGTAGGGCGTGGTGCTGGGCGAGGGCGCATCACAGTTGGTGGCAGCTGCCGGCAATGGCGTCTGGCTGGGCGGCAACTGCTCAACAGGCAGCTCCTGCTCCAGCGGCTGCACCTGCGGCACCTCTGGTGGCAACGTCTGCTGTGGAGGCACTGCCTCCAGCTCCTTGTCGCCAGCACAGCAGGCGGGTATGTTGGGACTGGTGGCCTGGTTCTTGTACTTCTGCACCTCAATGCGATCGTAGTTCTTCGTGGAAGTGGTGGTCGTGATGCTCAGACAGGCCGTAGCGCTGGACAAACTGTCCGTGTCATCGGCCTTGCAGTTGGCGTCGCATGCAGTTTGCTGCTGCTGCTGCTGTTGCAATGGCGGCTCGTAGCTCTCATAGACGTCGCCGCAGTCAACGCCAGGCGACTGCACCTCCTCGGCATAGCTCTCCGTGGAGCTGCAGCTGAGCTCAGTGTGGTACAGCTGCTGCTGCTGCTGCTGTTGATGATGCTGCTGCTGCTGCTGCTGCGCTTGATGTTGCTGCTGCTGCTGTTGCTGGGGCGGTTGCTGTTGCTGCTGCTGCTGCTGCTGATGTGGTGAAGACTTGCGATAGCTGCCATAGTTGCCACTCGACTGATAGTTGTTGTTGTTGCTGTTGCCTGCATGTTGCAGCGCCTGATTGGGCGGCAAGTTGGACGGGTCGTAGTGGTAGATGGAGCTGCAATGCGGATGGATGCAATGTTAGACAACTGGCTTGGGCCTGAGCTTAGTTTAGTTTAGATTAGTTTAGTTGAGGTGTGTGTAACAGTAAAATAAAGTTAAGTTAGGTTAAGTTAAAGTTAAGGCCAGAGAGTTGTTTTTGGGTGAGAGAGTGCGCTTTGGTGTAGGCGACGGCAGCGACAGACAATTAATTTGCTGTACTCTGTTATTGAGTTGAAACATGTAGTATAAGTATTATGTATATATTTTGCTAATTGCATTAAGTATATTTGTAAAAGAAACAACAACAACAAATGCGATGCAATTAGAGTAACAGTTAGACAACAACACGGGCAGATCACAAAATGTATGTGAAACGATTTGCAGTTTGGTAGTGAAATGAAAAATGAAAATAAAATATCTGATGAATTGACATGATAATGACAGTGGCGGTGACAGATTGAGATTGAGAGAGAGAGCGGTGAGCTAATGAGAACAATGTAGAGTGAGAGCGAGCAAGGAGAAGAGCTAGGAGAGAGAGTCGTGTTCACACACACACACACACAATATATATATATATATAAGAGAGAGAGCTGCAATTGGTTATTTATTTGTTTGCGTTTAGGCAGATAATTTACAAAAACAACAGCAACAAGTTGAAAGGTAGCACATCCATATGGCATTAATAAAAAAAATATTAAACTTGAGTAAACCAAAAAGTAATTGAAAATTAAAAAAAAAAATTGTTATAATTTGTGAGAGCGCTTTATAAACTTGATAAATGCTTGCTTGCTAAGTATATATTTATGCATATAATATTATTTTAATTTGCAACTTTATTTTGGTTGTATAAGTTAAGACATCAAGTATACGCCGCTAAAGCCATAAAATATATTGAACATAAATTCAAGTTAGTTGGAACCAATTAAATTATTTGCAAAATAAAAAAAATGAGAGCTCTGAACTGAATTTCGGTAGCAACTTTTGGTATTTTCATAAGTTTGTATTATTTTGATTTTCGTGTGTTTTTGGTTTTTGTAAATTACCCGTCTGCATTGAGAATTGGTTGGAGGGTTTGCGGATCAATGAGGACGCTGCCAATAGGCACACTCGAAATATCTGTGACGGCCCAGACGCATCCCGCAGCCGAGGCAGCTGTTGCCGACGCTGGATGGCCACCGTTATCTTTCGTTGTTGTTGTTGTTGTTGTTGTCATTGCTGTTGCCATCGCTGTTGAGATCACTCCCCCCCTGGACTGGCACTGGCTCGGCGGTTGGCTGAACTCCGGCGTTTGCCTGTCGCTGCCGTAGCCCGTGGGCGAGGGCGTTACGGAATCTGAGCGCACGGATTGGGTGCGTGTCTTGTAGCTGGTTATATTTATTTATTTTTTTTTTTTTTTTATGTAGTTTTTGTTGTTGTTGTTGGTATTGGGTAGCATACAAAAATGGTTTTTGGCAAATTTATCAACAGTATATTTTTTTTTATATGATTAAGAGTGTGCTT
The DNA here is from genome assembly GCF_011750605.1 of Drosophila busckii. NCBI lineage: Eukaryota > Metazoa > Arthropoda > Insecta > Diptera > Drosophilidae > Drosophila > Drosophila busckii. The sequence continues at coordinate 17,191,996 of NC_046606.1, read as the reverse complement.
AACGAGCGTTTGGAGCTAGTTGAGTGCCACAATCTGTGGGCTACTTACCCGCTGCTTGAGGGCGACAGGCGCCAGGGCGTGCTAGTGCTGCCTGTCGAGTCCTGCTTGGTGAAGACACCACCGTTGCCACCACCATTGCGACCGCTCTTGATTGAGTTGGTGGAATCGCCGCGCGGCAACGTTGAGCCACCTGGGCCGCCAGCACTGGGCAATCCTCCATAGTTGTTAAAGTTGTGCGACTTGGGCACAGCACCAGCCGAACGCATCCCACCACCGCCGTTGCCACCGCCGTCACGTGATTCCGTGGACTATAAAATTGAGCGAATTAATCAGCTGTAACTATCAACGCCTTGCCTTAGATCTAATTACATTTTGCATCTGCAACACTTTGCCATTGGGTCGCTTGCCTCTGGGCTCGCCCACATTATGCCAGCCACCATTCCCGCCAGCGCCAGCGCCACCGCCAGCAGCATCGCCAGCACCGCCACGTCCGCCATAGCACTCCTCGTTGGACATGTCGCCATAGCCATCCTGCTGGGCAGTGCGATTAAAGATGCGACTGCGTGAGCGATCGTAGTCCTCCTCGCGCTCCTCAAAGCTCTTGGCCTTGCGATCCAGCATGACGCGCTCTGGACAGAGGTATGGCGAATGGTTCATCTCATCGAAGCTGTGCGTATCACGCTTCAGTATTGACTTGCGCGCATCGTCGCGATTATCGATGCGCACCAAGGACTTGAAGCGAATCTGAAAAGAAAGAAAAGTCTTAGCAATGATTTACAATTTAACTGAAACGCACCTCTGGTATGCGTGTGCCCTTGGTGACGGCCACAATGACGCACTGCTGCGTCTCCGAGTCCACATTGTGATCCATGCCAAAGAAGGCGGCGGTGCGATGTATCAACATGCGATTGTATGAGGAAGTTGGCGGAAAGCGATACTCACAGCCGCGACTGCTGAGAAAGCCGAAATAGAAATTTTATTAGCATACAGCAATTAATTGAGTTAGGTTAGCTTACTTCTTGTCCTGCACAAAGTCCATGAGGTCCTTTTCGATTTTCAACAAAATATGGCGATCCTTTGGATTCTTGTTGAGCGTATCGCGAAAGAACATCAGCAAATCGGTGCCACCGAAGTCCGTGTACTGCTCGCTCGAGTTCTCTGATTGGTGAAAGACTTTGAATTAATGAATGAAGCCATGAGCGGCAGCTGGTCCAACCAGCAAGCGCTGCTGCCACTTACCGCGCGATATAAAGCCCGAGGTGTTGTTGCTCGAGTTGTTCGAGTTGTTGCACATCGACTGCGAGTTGTTGGCATTACCATTGCCATTGCCAGCACCACAGTTGCCATCAATGCTGCCCGAGGAGCTGCCCATGAGGTTCTTCAAGCGCGGCTTGGAGCCCTTCGAGTTGGTATTGGCACGATGCTTCTTGCCAGCGCCTGCGCCACGCTCATAGTGATAATCATCGTCATGATTGCTGTTGCTCAGATTGCTGTTCTGGCTGGACATTTCATGGCGCTCGTGCCGCTCGTGGCGATCCGCCGCCTTGTAGTTCATGCCCGAATTGTAGATGACAGCGCTGCTGTTGTTGTTGTTGTTGTTGCTGCTGCTGTTGTTGTGGTGCTTGTCCAGTCCATTGGATTTTATATCAACAACATACTTCTTGGCATTGTTGTTGTTGTTATTGTTGTTGTTGTTGTACTCCATGCCGACGCTGCCGTTGCTATTGGTGCGATTATGCTGACCCGTGCCAGATTTCTTGGGCGGCGACAGCTTGGGAAACTCAGCCTCATCCCTCAATGGCACGTTCAATGGCTGCTGCTGGTACTGTGACTGCAACTGTTGTTGCTGCTGCTGCTGCTGACTAGTAACAATCACAGCTGGTGTGTCCATTAACGGCGAATTGCCGCGTCCTGTTGATTGTGCTTTGCTATTCGTATTAGTATTGCTATTACTATTGTTATTATTATTTATTATGGCATTGTTGTTGTTGTGCTCATGCACATCGCTGTTGCTGCTGTTGCTGTTGCTGCTGTGCTGCTGCTCGCCACTGGCGCGCGGCGTTGGCGTGCGTGGCGGCGATGTGGACTCGCGCATGGCATGACTGCGTGTGAGATGTTTGCCCTTCATATTGCCCTGTGTAAAAAGAAGAACGAAGAAAGAAAGGTAAGCAATTAATTTCAAATTAGCTGCCACTACTTAATTTAATGCCAAAGTTGACAGCCCAACCAAAGTTTAGTTTGGGGATGTGGCGATGACGTCGCCTCGCCCGTGATGCAATTGCCAGAGTTCATTAAAATGTAAAACAAATGCCGGCCGACGCTAACGATCTGCACACATGTTCCCAAGCCATACGAAAAAGGAAAACCCATCCAAAGCTAAAGCATTTAAGGTTGCCGTGCCAGCCAGTCAGCCAGCCAGTCAGCCCATTGGCTTGGCTTTTGACATTTCAACAAAAGCACGAAGGACAGCACTGGCAAAATCAGTTAGTCAGTCAGTCAGTTGGTCCCTGCTTAATGCGTTATTTGTGTGCCGCATTGATTTTTTACTCACACACACACACACACACACATGCACACTTGCACACTCAAGTCCCTTTGAAAGTCATGTGAATTGGGCACTATCATTAATCAGTCGATTTTCGATGTGCCACTTACCCTAAACTACGCTTCAATCAGTTGGTCAAAATCAACAAAAGGCGCTTCTTGGCCAACAAGAAAATCATTAAGTAATCTCTATTGACAATAAGTGCATAAACAACTCGATAAACATATTGATGTTATTAATTAATCGCAAGCTAAAGTTACTCAAGTTCTATTGGGAACTATGGAGAACATGACTCTCAACTTGCATTGGGCTCATTTGTTATTCTCTCTCTTGGCTTGGCTGGCAAACATGTTCGTGCCAGCAAACTTCCGCAAACGTCACCAGTTACTGGGAAAAATCAATAAATCGACCTTGGGTGGCAGTCAAAGCAGCAAACATTACAACGATTCATCCATCAAATCTATTTGATCTGTATAGTTAGTACAGAATGGAAGTTTGTATTTTGAATGCTACAACACCTTGGCATAGAAAGTCAACCCACCCACCCAACCACCCCAACTGTTTCTCACCAGCTCCACATAAACCTTGAACTCTACGGCAATCATTCAAGCCATAGAAGGGGCGGGCTACAGCATGAAAAGCACGGTTCGGTTTGCTTTTGGGTCGATTGGGAATTTCCAGCAATTGCGTTTCCAATTCCTAGAAAAACTGCAGAGACGAACCCAGCCCCAAAGGCAAAAGCAATGCCAGGCAACCCTACAGAGTAAGCAAGACTCGAAAGCTGACCTGACCCAGTTAAATGCATTTTGGGCGTGTATCTCGCACACACACACACACAGACTCAGACACGGATACGGATACACAGAGACACAATTCCAGTTCATGTTACACACACACACACAGTCAAAGGCAAACGCACGTGCATCTGTGTCGACATTCAGAGCGAGAGAGCGAAGCTGAGTGAGCGCAGCATGAATGAGAGAGAATTCTAAATCAATCTGACCTATTTATGCATCATATATACATTTTGTTTATAGTTACGGTTTATATATTCTAGAGTTGGCTTCATACTTACGCGTCTATTGCCAAGACTATTCTGACGACCCAAATTAGCGGTTACTGTGCTATCCTCGATGCTATTGCTGTTGCTATTGTTGTTGCTGTTGCAGTTGCTGTTGGTTGCGGCGGCAGTTGTTGTTGCAATGATTGTTGCTGCTGTTGATGACGTCACAAGTGACGACGTTGGCGCTGCTGCTGTTGGGGCTGATGCTGCCGCAGCTGCGACTGCTGCTGCTGCTGCTGCTGTTAGCGGCGATGACGTTGTTGTTGAATTGTTTGAGGCAACGGCAGCAACAACAACAACGGCGGCGGCCGCAGAGGAAGTGGCTGTGGCAGAGGCGGAGGCTAAGTTGGTTGGAATATTTGTAGCGAGGGCTACTTGGGATTTTGTGGAACTCATAATCACAGTTTATGTAAAATGTTCTGCAAGAAAAATTCAACAAAAGCAAATCCAACAATTATAAATAATTCATAATAAATAATATATTTTGGTTTGTACTAAATATAAATGCAATTTCTTAAATAATTAAAGCGTTACCTTTAGCAAGTTAGAAAGAGATAAACTATTGCATTTTGCTAAATGACTTCAAGTTGAGTTTATTGTTTGTCTTTTTGTTTTTTTTTTTTTTTCATAAGAATTATTGACGTACGATAAGAGTTGAATTTTATAAATAATTTTGTACGTATATATTCTGATTTGCATGGGTTTTTATAGTTGGTTTTTTTTAGATTAAAATCATATTTGTCAAAAATATGCCGGCAGTGCAGTTAATAGAGTTTTAAAACTTGACGATGTTTCACGATTTTACACTTGAGTTTTGAATATGTTTTTGGTTTTTGGCTTTTGTGCGATTTAGTTTAGTTTAGATTTATCAATTATGCTTATAGAGATAAGGCTTAGTTAGCTTAGTTAGAATTACTTGTGTGTATATAGTATAGGTATAGTTATTGTTATTGTTTAAGTGTTTTGCGAAATAAAAAAACAAAGACTCTTAAAAACAGAATCGACTGTTATATAAGTTGGTAGTAGAGAGTTTGCTTTATTATTATTAATTATTATGAATATTATTGTTGTTGAATTAAAAATTCCATAACTTTATTTATCACATTTACACCATATCACCGAGAATCACAAACTACCAGAATTATTTATTAGATTTGGTCTCTGCGCACTTGCGATTTAACTCTCAATTGTTATTGAAGTGCTTATAGCTAACTTATTTGTTTTTTGTTGTTGTTTTTTTTTTCTTGTTCTTCTATGCACTAGATATATATATGTATGTATAGTTGTATAGTTTAAAAATATTTTATTTAAAGCTTTGCATTTGTTGTTGGTTGATACATTTCTTGAACATGTATTTATTTATTTTCTTTTCGAATTTTCGAATTTTCCGCTTCCGTTGTTTTGCCTTTTAACTTTTTTCTTTTTCTTTTCTTTTCTTTCTCTTTCGGTCCTCACTTTCTGTGGTCTATGGAGTTCAGGTTATGTGAGAATTCTTTGATTTGTTGTTTGTGGCACACATTTTGCTGCAAGTTGGGAGGGGGGAGACGTAAATAAGTAAAGCGCGTGCATAACTTTCTGGAGAGCGGAGCCAGCAGCAGCAGAGAGAGCGGCGAGCGAACCACGCGATAAAACTTCCAAACACACACACAGACATACACAGATACGCATACTTGTACATAATTGTGTATACATAGATTGAATGTGACCTTGTTTACGATTTATGTATTATGATTCTGAAAACTATGCCTGAGCCTGAAAGGCGAGAAGTGAGGCAAGTAATTGAAATGTGCGTGCCCAGGATACGCACAAAGCGCCGCATACTTTCCAAAAAGGGATGATTCTCTCTCTCTCTCTTTCTCTTTATCTCTATCTCTCGAGCGAGCAATTGTAGTTTTTTTTTCTTAAAGCGATCTCCTTTTACGCATAATTATGTTAATTTGCAATTGCTACTTTTGATATTGGGCTAAGGGTTGTTTATTATTCTTATAAGCTTTATAAGGCAAAATATCTGCTGGCCATTTAAAAATGCAGGCAGCTTGCTTGTATTGAATTTTCAAGTTATCTATAAATAAATTCTGCATATTTGCCAAACTAGTCATTGCTTGTTGTGATATAATTATTGAAAGAATTCGCATGCTTGACGTCTCAAAAAAATCCGTTGGGCGAACAGCGACAAGCAAAATATGAGCATAGACTCTGGCCCAACCCTCTTCTAATGACAATTTATGTGCTTTTGGGAAATACCCGCGAAATATGCGCAAGCACAACAAAAAGCCAAAAACAACAAGAAGACGACGCGAGAAAGAAAAGCGACGCCTGCACAGGTGCATGACGTAGCCGACTGTTGTGGGCAACACGCATACGCCATGTGGTTCACACGAATAACACACAAACATATATTCGAAGCCAGGCCAAGCGATTGCATTAAGCTACAAAAGAATTTTGGGCTTGGGTGCGACTGTTTACAGTCGAGGAAGACCGGCATGCGCTTGCCTTGCCAACATCATCGATTCACACACACACACACACACACGCACACAGTCAAATAGAAAGCAGGTGAGAGCGCAAGAGCGTGGCGTGTTTCATTGAAAACAACAGCACAAGTGTGAAATGCAGCAATAACAACAACTGGCAAAGCAAAAGCTTTGGCTCTCTCTGCTCGAGAGCGAGCCGCAGCAGCCACAGCGCTTGCGTGGGAGAGAGAGAGAGAGAGTGAGCTGCACTGAGAGCGAGCAGGAAGTTTGCCGCGTTGCATTTGCTGCTACATAAATATGCAAATAGTTTGGCAAAAGCCACAAGATTAATTGCTGCCTACCTTTTGTTTAATAACTCAGCGTACAAAGACTTTTGCGAGCGACTGTGCTGCGTCACATTAACATAAATATGTAAATAAAATTTAGTCAGAGGCACAATTGAACTTTTACAGGGCTTCTTGGCTTCTCACACACAAATTACATGAACAACAAACAAACGTGTCTATGTGTGCGTGTGTGTGTGAGTTCGGGTGCTTCGGCTGCTTTTGGGGAGTAGCGCACACGATATGAAACGAACGCCAAAATGAAGACGACATTGACATGCATGTGTTATGTGTGTGTGCGTTTGTTTGTGTAAAAAACGTGTGTGTATAATACACAAAAAAAAAAAAAAGAAACGGAAAAGCAATGCGAAAAAAAGGCAAAGAAAAGCCCTGCGTACAGAAAAAAAATATATATGCGATATATGTAAACGAAACTTGGCTAAAAACACTTGCAAATAAATATATAACAATGTTTATTTAAGTTTGAAATTGTTGTGGCTTTGCACGTTTTTGCTTTTTATATTTATACACTACGCCGGGCTAGGCTTGCTCCTAATACAAATACACACAGGAGTAGCGCACACTAGCGCACAATTATGTATCTTTATATACTACATGGGCTTATCTCACACACACACGCACGCACAGCGAGATTCTTTAGTGTCACCTCCGCTGCTGCCTCTGCTGCTTTATTTATTGCTACGCGCGTGCCATTTTAATTTTCTTTTTGTGATTTGTATTCGTATTTGTATTTAGTTTATGCTTCAGCACTACACGAGTTTTTCTTTTTGCGAGTCGACTCGAGTCGTATATTTGTATTTTTGGTATTTGTTTCAGCTTGAGCAGCAGCAAATTAATTCATTTCTCTTCTTTTTTTTTATATTCTTTTCACTCTTGCGCTTGCTTGCCTTCTCCCGTTTGCTTCATTGTGAAAATGTATTTTTAAGCTGCTGCTTCTGCTCCTCTGCTGCTGCTGCTGCTGCTGCGGTTGTGACTGCTGCTGCTGATGACAATGACAACGCTGACGATGGCTGCGACGGTAAGTGCGACGGCGACGAGCACTGCGCTCCGCTGGCAGACATTATTATGGGAACACGACCGAATGGATACTGGGCCACGGCATGCGAAAAGTCCATAGGAAAAGCATCTCTCGCTGGGGCAGTGACACGCTCTCGCTCTCGCTCTCTCTCTTTTTGCGCTCTCGTGTGCTTTTGTATGCCTAAAGGGTGGCAAGGTGAGCGAGCGTTGCGAGTCCCAGAGTGCGTAAAAGCTTTTTGCGAAAAACAGGTTAAATCCCCCGCGACCCGCTGACAGTCGTTGCCTCTCTCGCGCCCTCATCCACGCTCTCACTCTCCGCACGCTCTCTCTCACTCTCTCTTTGCCCTTTTGATAACGCTGCCCCAGAGCCAATCTGATTTTGGGGTGGCATTTACTCAATACTCTTATCCTTTCTATCCTGCGTGCGTTGCTGCAGTTATTCTTGTTATTGCTTGGCATCATCTTTGCCTATCTACACATCGTTTTGGCTTTCAAGCAGGCCACGACAAGACCTTGGAGTAGCCTCTACACACACAAACACACACATGCACATAAGCTTTGTGTAAGCTTGTATGCGTGTCAAACTGGTATGCTGAAGGGCTGAAGCTTGCTGCCTGCTTGATCATAATCTTAAACTATTTTCTGACCATCAAATTTTTGATATGAAGCTTGTTAGAATAGATAAACTAGCTGAAGCGTTCATAAGGAATAGTTGAAACCTTTTATAGAACGCTATAGGCACTTTGAATATCATAAGTAGCTTCGACCTTTGTAGTGCTCAACACAGAGGCCTCGACTTTGAATTTTAGTCGCTGCATTTTAACTTACTTAACTATTAATAACTAACAATAACAGATTGGATTGCAGCTTTTCGAATACTTGCAACAAATGTTTTTCTTTTAAAGAACTTTTAATTTGAATATTTATTGCAATGAACATTAAGAATTTATGCTTTAAGTAACAGCTAATAAGATATTCCGCAATAACACTTTTGTTTATAGCAAAGTCCACGCACAGCTGTCATTTCTCCTTCTATTTTACTATGCCCTAATTCCTTAATTTATACAAAACAAATCAGTATTACAACATTTAGTATTCCCAGCATTCCTTTGCGCTGAATTGTGACTCGACTCTTAACATTTAAGCTTTGATTTAAATGCGCATATATAAAGCTCTGACTAGCGTAAATGTTGTTTACTTTCTGGCACTAAATTTAAGTAAAAGAGAAAACGTTTTAGTTGCACACACAAAATGAATTTATGAAGCTTGCAAAAAGTGCTCGAAACTCAATTAAAAGAGGTCCAAAAACTATATAGTGCAGCATGTCCGTCAATTATGTAGCGCAAATTGGATTTATAGCAGCGCAGGATGTGCGATTTTATGCCAATCGACGGCATTTAATCCAGCAGCCTGTTAAGTGGGCAATCAAAAAGCTTTTAACCGAAAAGAATTCACAATATTTGAGAAATTGCATTCAACTGTGAAAATTAAAGGATTGGGCAAAACCAATGATTGGAGCTGTTAAAGCATTTGCAGCATGTGTCCTACTTTCAATGGAATAACCACAGAGAGTCTTTGAGAAATGAGAGAGTAGAGAGTAGTAGTTGCGCCTCAAAGTATGCAACGAAATACGCAATAAGCTACGCTTGAAGCAAATTGAAGTAGACACACAAATCGGCAACGCTTGGGGGCACGTGTGCTTAAGAGCAGGCAGATGCGTTTTGAAAATGCGTCTTAATAAATAAATAATACACTACACAACGGAATGATGGAAATGGAATGGCACAGCACAACAAAGATGCTAACTGTATACCTGACACACACACACAGCAGAAAGAGAGAGAGAGAGAGAGTGTGCGCTTGTATTCTTTGGGGGACTGTTGCTCAACGCTCGGATTATATTAACGTTAACGTAATTGCACATAAAGGGGGGTTCGGCATTGCAATTACGACATCTTATTTGGGTCACAGAGAGAGAGAGAGAGAGAGAGAGAGAGAGAGAGAGAGCGCAGCTGAGAGTAGCGAGAGAGCGAGTTGCGGCAAGAGATTTGTCGCACGTGTGAGCTTAAAAGCGCAAAGTGTTTCGAGGCCAAGTGCCAGAGCACGAGGTTGAGTAGTTAGCATGCTGCGTCTGTCACTTCCGCTGCAGTTCAAGCCACCCACTGGGTGGGTGGGTGTTTGACTGGTTAGGTTGGCAGTTAGTAGAGCACGCTATAAACACGCAGCCAAAGATATTGACTGCAAATCGCACGCAGCCATTGGGCCAAGCTAAAACTAATCTCATCTAATTAGACGACAAATGCCAGAGGGTAAACTCCATGGCGTTTATGGCGCAATTAACATGCTAAATGTTTTACGACAGTCACAGGCTGTGTGGCTGGGGAGGGGGGGTTACCTGCTTTAATTAATTTGTCGGCCATGAGAGGTGTCAACAACAAGGCGGCGGCAGTGAAAGCAAGGACAACAACAACAACAGGCTTAGCTCAGTTTCAGTTTCTTTTTAATGCTGCGGTTGCCTACACTCAGCTGCTTGACCCAGACTCAAGAGACACACACACAGAGCAGAACAGACAGCCAGCATACACTTAAAATGTCGCGCGTGTTGAAGTCCAACTCAAACCAGCAGCAGGCGCCCTAACTACCCCACTGATTATGCAGCTTATATGCGTGTGTGTGTGTGTGTGTGTGTGTGTGTGTGTGTGTGTGTGGCGCTCTTCATCCTGTCTCGCTTTTTACGCTGACACATGAAGAAATCTTTAAAGGCGCTCTCAAAGCGCATAAAACGCCAGCTAAGCACTAACACAAGCGTGTATGTGTGTGTATGTGTATCTGTGTATGTGTGACTGGGGCTAGCGACTGCCAGATGTCCTGCGACGATATCAACTGCAGTTTTACAACTTAAAGACAAAGCAAGCACTCTCGACACAAATCTAGAGACAAGTTTGCAACTTAACCTTGCCAATGGTTATTGATTCTACATTTATCCATTTATATGGGCAAGCAAAATCTTTCAAAATGTGATTTAAGCGCATTTCATTTGCAACTTAACTTTATGTGCACCCAAGAGACCCGCCGCGAAAAGTTTCCATTAGCTCACAGGTAGAACAGCACACATGAGGGTGCATTTGATTGCTGCTTTGTCTGAGCGCCTGTTCCGCCAGTCACACGCCTACCTCTCGCTCTCGCACTCGCTCTCACTCTCACTCTCTCTCGATTGTGCTCTCTACGCTGTTCAACACCAGCGGGCACTATGAATTATGCAATAAAGGAAGCTGCCTGCTTGTTCTGATACAATTCCTTGCTTGGAGTACAACACAGATTCGTGACATATAACTAAATGTGCATGTATGTGAGCATATTTTTTTTTTCATTTGCACTACAATGTAAGAATTGTAACACATTGCAAATAAAGTAGCATGCAAAAAGCAATAAATTAATTTTCACAAATTCTCAGCATTCTAAGCAAACGCAACAAGATTTTCAAATTTATAAACACAAAACCGAAAACGCACGAACGAAGCGTAACCAAGCGAAGCAAACAAACAACAATAACAATAACAATTCAAGCAGCGCATCCAAGATAAAGACGACAGAGCGTTTATAGCATCATCGCTCAATACTCAGCAAAAAAAACAACAACAACAACAGCAACAATTTGGGCGTGCAACGCGTGCTGTCTGTTTCAGTTAGGTTGCATGTAAATAACGGTTTGTATACATATGCACTATGGCTATATACTACAGGCCGCTATGCTTGGGCTAGCCAAAAGTAATGCCGTTGCTTTGCCCGGGTACAAAGCAGAGCAGACACAACACGACATGATCGCGACGCAATGAATGCAAGCTGACAGCCCTCGGTCCACCCCACCCCACTCGACTCCCCACTCGAGGTTTATTCGCAAAATAGATTTTCAATAAAAACCCTCTCGAAAATGAAGCAACAATGGCGGCACTGCAACGCACCGATTCCGAATCTATTTTCGAACCAAACAAAACAGATTCTTAATATAAAAATATACTTATGTACATATACTATACTATATATACATACATATATATATATATATATAAGCTGCTGTCATCAGGATTGTAAAAATGATGGGACTATAAGTTTAGGGCGGAAGAACTGTTTATTGTAGTATAGCAAAGTTTTGAAACAAATAAAATATTTTTATTTTAATCTTGAAATTTACGCTTTTTGAAATAGGACATCTGCATAGGAACTAATCGTTCTGGGCAGAATTTTATAACAAGAGTTGTATAAATTATATTATTTAACGATGTGCTATAATTATCGAGATTGTACTGTAATTAAAGCACAGGAGAACCACATTCCGGTATTCTCTCTTCTATATAGATTTGCTTTAAAAAAGTTATTTGTATCTTAATGTATATATCAAGTAAAATAAACTTCTCTTTTAAAAATATGAAATATGAACAATTTGAGAGATTATGAGTTATCGATTGAAACAAAAGAAAGGAAAGAAATTAAAAACCAAACACTTCTTACGAAGTATGTGGATATTGAATTGTTGCCAAATAAGCAAATACCAAACTTTAACTTTTCAGATAAAACATTAATGGGATTTGAATCTATTGTCATCATCACTGTCCATTAGTTTTTTTTTTCTCAGTAAGCTATTCGGCTTACTATAATTCTATAGCTTCACAACTTTTATTTTAGTCAGCAATTGTATACGATGTAGATTAGTTTGTATTTCATACACTTTTTATTGTTTCTCTGTTTTTTGTTGTGTTTATTTTTACCGTGTTGCAACCATGTTTAGTATTATGCCGCGAGGCTCCTATCTAGATGAACGCATTTCGAAGACCTACTCTAAGGACGTGCTGCTGTCTACTTGGCAAGAACGACGTGGCGGCAATTATAAGCCAAACGATTGCATTGTCCCGGGATTGGCGCGAGTGAATGCCTGTGAGCTGCATGACAGCGAGTTTCAGTCTAGTTTTACTATCCCGGTGGATCCGGAAGAGCATGGCGAGGGCACACGCAATTTCCTTGAGCGACGCCATCAAATGCTGCTAAATTGGATGCTAAATAGCAAATCGCAAGTTAAGTTTCCGCTCACCAAGGAGCTTAAGTATAACTATACGACCACCACAAAGATATTCTATGATATACTGCCGCAACAGCGGCTGGACGAGTGCCTCAAGGCCGCGGCAGTAAGTGGTAAGCCGGGTGTACCGCTGCCTCTTAAAGAAGTTGACCTATTGAAGAGCTACGGCAATCGCAATGTAACGGGCAAGAACTGCGAAAAGAAAGAGGAAATGGCGCTCTACAGTCGCCAGAGGATGCAGACCACATATGCGGCAACTTACGACCTGGCGTCGCAGATATTCAAATGGCAGCCGTCGCTATATGATGTATAAGAATTAAGCAATAACAAAATTGTATACAAGTGTAGCTAAATTGGCAATGCGATGCTGTTGTAAGGTGAGCATTTGTTTATAAATTATTATATACTTAAACACGAGATAAAACTCACCATTTTTCAGTTCTCTGCTCATTGGCAACGGCATTGTGTTGATCTCTTTTCTTGTTTCGCCTGTGGCCAATGTGGCGATGGTACGGTTATAGTTGCAGCTTATGTCAACTGATTTGCGTTGAATCTAATTGTGCAGCTGGTGCTACGTTAGTTTTTCACTCACTTTTGCAAGTTTTACCGACGAAATGTTATGTTTGTAAATCACAATTTAAGTATAAATTTTTCTTGTACTTTAATGGAAGTGTTGTAAAATTTTGTGCGTTCGATAAGAAACAGCTGGATCAAGGCTACCAACACTATCGATAACACAACTTAACGAAACGTTGCTCCTCACTTAACGAATGCAATGCCTTTATATAAATTTGTTTAACCGATACATTGTTAAATATTTTTAATTGCAACACATTAATAAAAACTTGTTTTAAGTATGTGATTTATTACCGCTTTTATATTAATTTAAGAAAATATTAGGAACACCACAGCACGGTGTCATCCATTATAGTTTTTGGCCACCCACACTATGGAGCATCGCAACGATCCCGGAGCTGTCCAATATGGAAATTTTATGAATTATTATCAATTTAATTCGGCCACCGAGCGTGTAAAGTTACTACCGAAAGCTGAGGTTTGGTCGGACGAACATGAGGAGCCAGGTGAAGTCAAGCCCTATCTCGTGCTGGATGTGGGCTGTAATTGTGGTGTATTTACACATCTGTTGCATGAGTTTTTGGAAGAGGAATTAAAGCGACCCGTCCATATCCTGGGAGTAGATATTGACCCTCGGCTCATACAAAGAGCTGAAGAGAACAATACTTGCCCAGAGAGTATAAGTTACGCTTGCGTGGATGTGTTGGATGAAACTGCATTTGAAGACATTCTGGACTACTTGGAGAAGCGACAGCGGGAAAAGTTTAACGCTGTTTGTTGTTATTCCATAACCATGTGGATTCATTTAAACCATCATGACAACGGATTGCAGCTATTTCTAAAAAAGCTGTCGCAACTCTCGAGACTTTTTGTTGTGGAACCTCAGCCTTGGAAGTGTTACCAAACTGCTGAGCGGCGCCTAAAGAAATCTGGAGAAGTATTTCCGCTCTTCTTAGAGCTTCAATGGCGTTCTAATGTTGAAGAAGAAATTCAGAAATATTTGAATCATGTGTTAAAACGACGGAAAATATTCGAATCCACTCCAACCAAGTGGCAGCGACGCATTTGCTTCTACAGATGACATTTCTTTAGACACTTAAATTTATTTTTAATAAATATGATTTTTAAAATGAAATAATATCGATTGCTATCGAAACAGCTTGCGATAGGGTTGCAGCTGCTAAGTATCGACAGGCCGCCGACCTTCTGCAGTGCGAGCGGATGAATAGCTAAAAGTAAGTTAATAATAATAAATAGTTCGCAAAAAAAAATAAAACAACAAAAGTTGCCAACAAGCAGTGGGAACAAATTGCGTCTTAGAGAATTTCGTGCGCAAGCGGTTAAGCTGAACAGAAGTCAGAGCAGAAGTAGACATTTTGTTCTTGTTGTGTTCTCGCTTCGTTACTCCAATTAATTAGCTAAGCTACATATTTAATGTACGTACATACAAACACGTGTATGTATGCATGCTAACTTTAGATATTGTTGTTGCAATTGAGCATGGGCATAAAATGAATCTAATTACAGCTTCTTTGCATACGCGACGCGTCTAGCTCCAGAGCACCACCACCCCCTGCTGTGAGTAGAACTTTGCAGCCAGCTGTTTCAGCGTCCATTTCGTATCCTCGAATATGGATTCTTATGATTTTATGTTGCAAACAGAGAGCAGCCTGACTTTTCGCAGCATGTGGATGCTGACCTGTTGTTGCTGTTTTTTCTACCATACATACAGCAAAAAATTGTTATGTACGCTGGATTTAGCCAGCTGTTGAGTCTGTCTGGATGCTGAATAAAGCAACTAATACATAAGCCAATTCCAAGTATATATGTACATGTGCATACATATTTGTATACATCAACTGCTTTGGCTTCGCTTATGTTATTACATACTCCAAGAATCTACCCCGGCGCATAGTGGCACAAAAGGCTAGTAAGAGAAGCTGTTCTTGTAAGTCGTCATACAACATTTTGTGTGCACCACTGTACAACTTGGTCTCAAACACAGCTGTAACTGTTGTTGTTTTTATTAGAGCCTACCAATCCTTCGCCACACACATACACAGAAGCACAGACACACTTAAATGTACACATACATGCATACATACATACAGACAGGCAGAACGAACGGAGCGAGGGTTTGTTTGGCTGTGGACTCCATTTGGATTTTCAGTAACATATTTCGTGCAGCGCTAGTCGCGCGTTGTGTGTATTTGGCTCGCAGAGTTTCTTATTTGCCGCCCGCTCACTTGTTAGTAATCAAACAAATATATATGTATATTTATAGCTATAAAAATCATATTGCTTTCATAAAAAAAAAATTTGAAACATTTGCTTATAAATATTCATACTTACAAATGCTACTTCTTCTCTTTACAGTTTTCGCAATATGCTGGCAGTTCAGCGAAAAGTATGAGATGCAAAAGTTGCTATAAATATGAATATTGTGCAGACAAGAGCAATTCCAAAATAAAGCAAACAAAAAAACAAAGAGAAAAGTGTGTGTGTGTGTGTGTGTGTGTGTATGTGCTTGTGTACTGAAATGTGAAAAGTGAACGAAAAAAAAAGTAAAATAAATATGCGCGCATTTTGTGTCTGTATATAGGCGCAAATTAAATGAAATCCAGCAAGGCAATAAGCAAATACGCTCCCCTTACCCTTACCACCCACAACTTCAGTCGGGGGTGGCGGCGCTGTTGCTTTTTGGATTTCATTTGTGTCGCCCTTTTTGCAATAACAAACAACAGTCCAAACGGCTGAGGCTGTAGCTGTCGCTGATTCAAAAGCAAACAGCAAAAACAGACCACAGCCAGAGGATTGTGAGTTTGTGTTTGATATACCGTTGTGCGCAGTGAAAATAAACAAACGGCAGCGAATTCATTTCTATTTCTCTTCTCCCCCATTACTTGCAGCCTATGCGCTTCGACTTCTAAGCGTTACGCCTCAAAATATGCATTTTAACAATAAACACAAAATCTTCTTATAAAAAACGAAAAAAAAAAAACGAAAAATCTTCAAAAACAAAGTACAATGTGAGCATGTGTAATGTGAAATTTAGTAGTTAAGCTCGAATTGTATGTATTATTTAATTTTCGTTCGATAATTTTCCATTAAAAAATAAAATAATTGTACAAAAAAACAACAAAAACACAAAAAAAACGATCAAAAGAAAAGAAAATAAAAAAAGTAAAAGCAAAGAAAAATCAAACATTTGAAAATAAACACAATAAAAGCAGAAGGAGGACCAATATAAACAACAACAGCGACAGAACGCGCGGTTCAACAGAGAAAGGAAACTTCGATTGTGAGCGTGAGACAAACAGAGAGAAAGAGAGAGAGAGAGAGAGAGAGAACTTAGAACGAAGGTGAAAAACGAAACATGTCAACGTTCTTGAACAATTTCTTCCCGGCAGGTAAGTGAAGCAAAAGCAAAATAAAAACACAGCATAAAACGTAGCAAACAAAAACAAGGAATTGAGAGTCACCTTTGGTATATTTCATGCGTACATTGCGCTTAACCCTCTGCTGTAATTTGATTTAGCTGCGCTCCATGTAAATTCAATTTCCTTGCAAAGCGCAGCTTATGATTATTGCCAATTACTTGCTGCTCTAAGCATGAAACAGATAAATGTGTGTGTGTGTGTGTCTGGCAGAGAGGGACATATGGAGTGGAGAAGGGGCTGTACCTATTAGTAACGCTTAACTGATTTCCCATCAACTTGCATGCAGAGCAGCAGTATGTAATCAATCCTACCCTTGAAAGCAGGAGCATAAACTCAAATTTTCTTGGAAACGATCAGGCAGCGATACAGGGAGAGAAAGAGAGAGAGAGGTTAAAGAGCGAATGCAGTTACCAACCCTCAGGTCTCTGGCTGCCGAACAAGTTCTACTTACATTCCCATTAGGTTTACTAACCGATCCTGTTGCGCAGGTTATAGAAAAAGTCAATTCCTTCTGTTATTTGCCAAAAAAAAAAAAAAAAACAAATAAAAAAGTACCTAAAAAACAATTGATCAAAAAGAGACAATTATAAAAACTCGTTCTGTGAACTGGTCAGCAAGGCGGCAGCTGACGGAAATACAATGGCTTAGAGAGTTGTGACGACTTCTGGTTCTCTACTCTGTAGGTGCATTGGGTTACCTGTTGATGGGCCTTTATTATTATTTTTCTTCGTCTTGTGGTTGTTGTTGCTGCTGCTGCTGCTCTTCAAGTGCAATTTGAAACTGGTTTCTTTGGTTTCAGCTTTATTGTCAGCACTTGCCTTTTGGGCTCGTTGCCAAAATGCAATAGCAAAGCAAAACATCAATTCACCTTCTTTGTTGTTTCTTTTCTTTTTGTTTGTGTGCAAATTCTCGTTTCTGCTTTCTGCTGCAGCTTCGTTTGCTCAGCTGATTATCATGACCTCAACCTGTTCGTTGCTAATGCTTTGTAAATATTTTTTTGAGAACTTCATTAGCATTAAAACCGTACGCTTTAATTTCAATTTGTACATTTATTGCTCAACGAATCGTTGATGATTACGAATTTATATTTACCATGAAAAACGCAACATACATTTACTGTGAAATGCAAAGCAATAAAAAAAAGAAAATTGTGTTGTGTGCATAGACAATTGAGCAATTAAATTATAATAAACAAGTGAAATCATTAATTTTTTATTAATTTGTAGTTATAAGCAATAATTGCTGGAAATGTTTTAGCAGTATGGTCGATGCTAAGTTAACAGCTGTTAATGCTTATGTCTGATTCCAAAACAGAAAGCACTAGATCAAGTGAATAATATTTTGTATCTTTGAAACAGTATAGGTCATAATTCAAATAAACAATGTAACTAATGTTCAAAGATAACTTTTAATTAATAATGAGTATGCTGAAAATTAATTTATTTACAAATAATCATCAGATCGTTCCTGTTACAGCTATGTATATGATTCTGATTAGTATTATTTAATTATTTATAGATTTGCAGGCACTATTATATAAAATCCAGCTTTTATTATATATATATATTGTACCTCCGAATAGATTAGATCCTAACTTCCAAGTGCTTACTGTGCTCTTATGCTTATATTTTATTCATATTGCCCAAGTGTGTACAGTAAATGTTTAATAATGTATTTTTCCGCGCTCTATTGTCGCAGACACACAGCTGTATACAAAAATCTAATTTAATTATCGCGCTGGCCGCTGCAGACACTTTGACGTCGTCGTCGTCGCCTGTCTGTTGTTGTTTGTTGTTTTTACAGTTGTACGCGCCGCGCAACGCGGCACAACGCTGTTGCTGTTATATTTTTTATGCGAAATTCTTTAAGTGACGCGACTAAGTATGCAACACATACCGTAGCGCATAATTTATACGCACTTTGCATAGTTTTATTTTGGTTTTATTTGGCTCGCATTGCTAATAAAGCAACCGGGTACCGCTTGGTGACAATTAACATGCGCCTGCCGCTTGCCAAAAAAATGTGTGTGTGTGTGTGTGTGTGTGTCCTTGAACCAGGCATTACTCATACGCCGCATCAGCCAGACTCTGTATGGAAGTGCGGTGGCAGCCATAAAGCAATTTGAATGCGTGTGCTTGGGGCAACATTTTTATTGCCATTAGCTGCGTCATTATCTATTGCCCGAACTTGTGGCAATTTGTGTGTACACATTCATTATTTGTTGTTGTCTGCGCCCCAAAGCCAAATTTTCCACAGTTTTCCCTATGGAGTACTTAATTTATGTTTGCATACAATTATTATAATTGCCTCAACTTTAAAGATTTATTAAAAGGCCCGTAATTGTAATTTATTATGTTCTGCATATCAAGTCAATACGAATAGCGAAAATATTGTGTAAATTAAATGAGAGCACACAATGTGTATAGCGTTGACCTTGTGGCGTGTTTTTAGAAAATAGCTCTTTGAACTAGCTCAAACCGCAACATTGTACCTACAGTTTGACAAGCTCTCGCTGCTTCAAACTGTATTATCAAACGCGCTTAATTTTGGCTTTTGTATGTTTGCGCGTTGCCTTTGCGCTTGGTTTCGTATTATTTTTCTGTTGCTGTTGTGTGTTGTTTCGTCTTCACAGCCGGTGCTGCTGCTGCTGCCGCTGCTGCTCACCTTTCGAGTTAGTCACTCTTTGGCAACGAGCGTTAGCAGACGGCGCGTCAAAACGTGAGCTCAACATAACTAAAGTGAGTGTGTGTGTGTGTGCAGAATAGACGAGTGTGCGTGATATGCCTTAATATTTACAACTTTGACGTAAAGAACACTTTCGGCAAAGCCAAACAAAAGCAAAGAGAGAGCGAACAGCTGAGCACCAATACACACACATGTAGCCTTAAGCTAAATGCGTAAGTTGCTGTCAATCGCAGCAGCTACAACCAGAAAAAGAAAAACATTAATCAAAATAAATTTTGCACATTTACTTATGTACGTCTGGGCCCCAACGCTCCAAGTTCTCAGCTGCCGTGGCGTTGCTCTGGCTGTTGCTGTTTTCTTCCAACGCAGCGGAAGAAGCAGTAGTGGCAACAAAAGTAACATAAAGAGACAGCTCACTTTGACAACGTTGCTGTGGCCGCTCTTTTGGCGCTGACGCTGTCGCTGTCGCTGCTTTTGTTATGCTTTGTTGTTTTGGCTGCTCTTCGCTGTCTGTCGTTGTCTTTATTGTTGTTGCTGCTGCTGCGCTGCTGCTGCTGCTGATGGTGCTGCTGACTCTTCGCCCTGTTTGCATATCATTTTGCGGCTCACTACTCGATTACAACTTCCGCTACTGTCTGTCTGTCAGCCTCTGGCGCTGCTCTACACCTACGCGCGCGTGTGTGTGTGTGCTTTGCTTTCTTTGTCAGCCGCTTGGCCGCGTTTCGACAGGCAAAACATTAAAAAGCTGTTGAAATCGCATATTTAACGAGTAGGCCTATTTTAATTCAATGCATAGCCAATTTCTGCTGAGAGAGAGAGAGAGAGAGAGCGAGAGCACGCGCACGCGACGCTCAGCACAAATTAAATAGCTGTGCTTTTCTATTGTGACGTCACGGTGGCCAGTACTAAACGCTGCAGGAATTCGGGCACAGCTGGTTTGCAAAACATGACAAGCCTCTCAGCGGGCACGAAATTTTGTGGTATTGACTTTGGGGTGAATTCGCGGGGGGCGGCGTTTGGAGAATTGGATGTGGTTTTATGCGCTGCCTTGCGCTGAATTTTGGGAATTCAAAACTGTTCGCCAACCACCCCATGCTTGGCAAATTTGCAAAACGTTTGCTGTTCTCCGCCTTGTTGCTGCGAGGACAAACGAAAGCGACGGCGAGACAGAAACCAACAAACTGCTCTTTTTGTGGTTCAAAGTTTTGGCTTGTCTTTTACACTGACAACAGCTACAGGAGCACATGGCAGCTAAAGGCAGTACAACTAGTAATACTGAGCCGTCAAACACTTGACTTTCGCAAGCTGTGTTGTTCAATATCATTGCAACATCAGATTCACACTTAATTTAGTCTTTAATTATAATTATGCTAATAAAAGACACACTAATAAAATATGAAAATCCGTTACTCTTGAATAATTTGAGCGAATATTTGTGCTCTCAGAAAAGGACAAATTGATAGTATTAAATATTTTCTAACACTGACTATTAGAGAAAATGTGTGATTTAATTTCAATAACAAAACAAAACTCAATTTTTATATATAACTGCATAAGACTTGAAGGAGTAAGTGAGGAATAATAACGCGGCATATATTTTACTGTGTTTGGGGCATTTTAATTGTTTTTTGCGCGCACGCTCTCTGGCATAATTATAAAATTGTTATATTACGTAAGCGCGTCTAACTAGATAATTTTATATATCTATCCAGTCTCTTCAAGTTTGCACTTCAAACTGTTTTTGACAGATAACAATCAATTTAACATTATTTATCGTAATTCTATGTCTAATTTTTAACACATAAATTCCTAGTGCCGAATGAATAAGTAATGTACGTAAATATATAATTTATAGATGTTGCCATACTAAATAGGGTATTTTAGGTTGCCCTGTAGTCAACGCGTGTTTGCGCTTGTGAGCCAAGAGAGATCATATGAGCATGAGTATATTACTAGATCAATGAGTTCTCGCACATTTTTACGAGTCTGCTAGCAAATGCTGATGCATGAAATGTTATGGATTGTTTGATAGAGAGATCTTGTACACACACACTCACAGCGTCTTGTCGACTTCCTTCACCCACTTCTCCCAATTGCAAAGGTATTGGTTGTGGGTGTTGGCTTTGAAATTACGCTTGAACCATTGTAACGCTTCTTCTCGACACGGCATCAATTCAGTATATGTTATTGTTATCATTGTACATATGTTTTGTATATTATACTAATAAAATGATCACACAATGGGCGTTAAATGCCAACTGTCCCCACTGTGCTGCTGCCAGCTAACTGGGCTGTAATTAAAGTGAATGGGCAACAATATAGAATAATCACTCATCATAGCCAAAACACAAATATGTGGGGGGTTGACAAGCAAATGGGGCGCTAATGGGCAACACATGCATGATCATGATCATATGGCGAGCAACTGTGTACAAGGGGTCATTGAAATTTTACCATTGAGTGCTTGTCAAACTGCGCGCTCTGTGCTTAATTTACTCGTCAATAGCAATAACAAAACTAAAAACAAACAAACAAAACTGCATGTAAACAAATTACAAGCGCACAAATACAAACACAAGCACACACACACACGGACAGTCAGAACTTGAACTTTGCTGCCCACTAGGCAACTTTACAGCTGCAGCAACAATTGGGTGCCGAGCCCTCCCCCTCATCACATGCATTTGTATGAATGCTGCAGTTTGACATGCACTGCCAGCACTCTCAGCTGTAGCCAGCCCCCCACACAAACAGGCACACACACACACATGGAGCACTACGTCTCTCTCTCTGTCTCTCTTTGAGTGTGGCTGTCGCTCAGTCTCTCTGTTCTTGTTTACACCTCCGCCGCCTGTTGTTGTAGCTGCGCTGCTCAGTCGAGTGTGCGCTGTGCCTATACGCAGTACGCGAGATTCGGAGCTGCGCTGTCTGTCGCGATCGTTGCGTTTACGATTAACAACTTTGCATATCGTTTTATTACATTTACACGCTGCTTATGTGTACATATATACATATATGCCTATATACTTGTTTCGTTTGGCGTAACGCATAACGGTGAACGCCGTCGCATCTGCGAGCACACTTTAAAATAAATATGTTTGTATGTATGTCTATTAAAGTGACATAACAACATAATATATTAATTGTTGGCCGCTCTGCGTTTACCTTGCCGTGCTGTGAGTGTGAGTGTGTGTTAAAAAGTTTCTTTTTTACGCGTGCGTGCGTGTGTGTGTGTGTGTGTGTGTGCTTTTGGCATTTTCATGAACGCGTTCGTGATCTTTGAAGCAAAACACACTTGTCTATTTCACCGCAAAAGCAGCAGCAGCAGCAACAACAACAACAACGCTGTTGTTTTTATTTAATTTTTTTTTGTAAATTTTGCCGACGTCATGCCAACAAACTGTCAGTAGCAGTCAATTTATGTAAAGCGAATAGCACACATACAAACAATTACACACTTTCATACGTATGCTTACAGTTTGTGAAGCACTGTAAAAGAGTTTTTAACGAAACGGTTAAGTTTAGAATTACGATCGCGAGTAAAGTGTAACTTTGGTTCTCATCGGTTTTACATGCACATGTGGGGTGCCATGCTCAAGTAAGTGGCTGCCAAACTGTTGGCAACACCTGTTTGTTACTGTTTACGCGCGCTAGTTAAACGAAACTGGTTCTCCCATGAGCACAATAACAATTGTTATTGACTTCATAATAATCACGAGCTTTCAATTAAATCGTTTATATTTGAATTTTTCAAAACATTTCTAAATAACAGGCAGCAAGGCGAACACAAGCAGAAAGTAAATGCAAAATGCCGATAAATTAAAATTATATACTCGTATACTGTGTTCATATTTCTTGTTTGTTTTGCTTTTATTTATTTATTTTTCGTTAAATACAATATATGCGCGAGAAATGCTTAAATTCAAGGCCAATATCACTTTTATATACACCCTGTAGTTGCCAAAATATATCAAAAGAGTCATATAGGCTAAAGATAAGTGTGTACAGCGAAAATGTTTGTTTCAATTCGCAAGAACGTTGAGCAGTCTCTTAATTTTATAAAATACTTTTTACTTTCAATATTGCTTTCTGCCAAGAGGCATTGGCCCATTTAATACACACACAAACGCAATCGCAATCGCACATATGCACATATTAATGTATATAAAGCGACTTTTTTTTGTGCATTTCAAAATGTATTTCAGTTTCGTTTCGTATGCTTTGACTGACTGCAGTCTCTCTCAACAAGTGCTCGCTTCACGCGTCTTTTTATAAATAAGTTTTTTAACACGTTAACGTGTCTAGAGGAAAGAACGATTAGTCATAATGCTGACGTTGCCAAAAAAGAAAGAATAATATTTGCATACGCAGCATAGATATTTAAGTAGAACGAACTTTAAATTTCGTATCTTTTTTGTTGACAAAAACAATTTGTTGCGTGACAGAAAAAACGAATTGCGTCTTGTTTATTTACCATATACTAATAAAAACAAAAACCACAAGAGCGCCAAACTAATAAAAACTCAATAACAACAATGAGTGCCAAAAGTATGCGCACACGCTTTTATCGATAAAGTTCGACGAAAACAAAACTATATCAACAAAAACACAGCTGTGATACCAATTGTAAGAGAAAGCAGCAAGAGAGCAGCAGAGTTCTTTGCACACACACACACACACACACACACACATACATAAGTTATATTTATCTATACTTAACAAAACAATACTCAAAAGCTCATTCGATTGGTTTCTATGCCTTTGACTAATTAATTTGTAATCACTTATTACCATATGTGTGATTTCTAGCTAAATCTTATTCTCTCTCTCTCTCGCTCTTCTACAGATACGGCTGCTATGGATCCAATCTTCTTCTCGCCGTCAAATGGAATACCGTCTGAGAGTAAACTCGCCACTTATATGGTAAGTTGTTGTTGCCTTTCAACTCACAGTTTGACATGCCAGTTTGTTGTGCCAGCAGTTTGGAAGTCATGCGAGCGCAAATCGCCCCCCTAAAAAATCGTTGTAAAGCATAAAAGCAATAACAACAATCAGTTGTTTAATTACCTTGGCAAGACTTATGATTAGCCTGGTCTAAGGTTTTGTTTCACTTGTCAGTTGTTTAAATTGGCGGCAGCGTTTTTGTTTTTTAATTACGGCCATACTTAATGCATTTGTTTTCACTCAGTTTACTTAAACAATTTAATTTCAATTCACATAAACAGACATGGTCTACATACATACATATATTTGTATATACATATATATACACTTGACCGACTTAGTTGCAAACTACTTACTGACATACATTTACACAATATAATTTTAAATGTTATTAATGCATAAAGTGTATAAACAAATAAACACAACAGAGTCGTGCAGGCTTTTATGAAGCTAATCAACTGAAGCTAAGTGCGCAAATCTGTAGAATAAACAAACAACTCTAATTAGAAAGTGTTTCTTACTTAGCAAGTTTTGAAAAACGATCTTTTGAGACAAGGAGTTAAAAATACAAATAAAATAAAGAGTTTGGATCGCATAGGTTTGTTGACATTCTTAATACAGTGGATGCTCGCAAATGAGCAATGAAAAGATTTGAATTTAATTTAAAATTCCTTTTGAATTATATTTATGAAGCATTACTAGTTCGTATAAGAAACAGCTAACATTAGCCAATTGTAAAGGACTTCAGTTATAGTTAATTCCAATGATTCAATGTATATTTTACATTAATTGCTTTGTTGTATAACAAATGAATATTTCGCATACCAACAAATAAAAGCAAAGATAATTATAGGCAAGTATTTCAGGTATTAGACGCTAAAAGCAATTGACAATTGCAGTCATACACATTAATATTATAGCAACTAGTAGAGTGTTAAAGCGCAGTGTGTTTTGAAAAGAGCTTTGCAACAGCAGCAGATAAGATAAAATAAAATATGAGTGCACATAAGCACACACACATAGAAAGACGCTGACACACACACTGGGCTATCAACAAATAGAATTATAGACAAAATGTTATCACCCGGCGCGTTGTCTGCTCCCCACGCTTCAACTCTCTAACTATGTTATTCAATGTCTTTCTCTAACGCTCTCTCTCTCTCTCTCTTACTCTGTATCTGTCTCTCTATCACTCTCACTCTGACTCTGACTGTCCCCTGGCTGATGACAGAATCGACAAAATGTCAGCGCACCGACAGCAGCGGGCTATGGGCTAAATAATGGTAATAGTAACGGTAATGGTACTGGTAACGGGTTCTCACTACTTAACTTGGACTCGCCCCTAGCAGTTAATAAAAAGCCTCAGGTAATCTAGCAACAGCTGTCCTTAATGTTAGCAGACAGTCGGTAGCAATATCCAAACTCCCCTGCGCCCAACCCAGAGCCCCAGCCCCAAACCCCACCCACCAAACGATCTTTGAGAAAACCCCCAGGTACCTGTGTGACTTGAGTGAGCTTGTTTACCTTTCCATGTGTGTGTGTGTGTGTGTGTATCCCCAATCAATTGTTGTATCTATCTTTCTATTTACTCTTGTCACTTTAATTGTTAATAATGTTTTTTTGGTACTTTCTGTAGGTAACGCCGCAGTCACCCGAATTCATTCCAACGCGCATCAACTCGTCTCCCAACTTCTATACACCATATCACATGAGTAATGGCCTAAACGGTGTCAATGGGTTAACATCCGCAGCAGCAGCAGCCGCCGCCGCCGCAGCTGCAGCAGCAGCACCAACAGCAGCCACTGGAGCAGTTGCAGCTGTTACCTCCTCCGTTAGCATTAGCAAATCCGTAAACGGCAGCAGCTCCTCAATGCTTTCCATGCAAAAAACTTCTGCTGTTGCCACTGTCACTTTAGCACAACAACAACAGCAGCAACAACAGCAACAGAAACAGCAGCAACAGGTGAATGTTGCAGGCACATCTGCAACGGCACCAATTGCAATTAGCGGCGGCGGCAGCGCACCACCGAATCCAGCTGCGGCACCATTCGTCAGCAGCATGTCCGCGCAGACGCCGCTCAAGACGCGCAACGCGATGCTGCGTCAGGACTCGCCCACGTCAGCGCTCATAGGTGGCGATAAGTCGCCCCCGCATGGCATGACACCGCACGGCGCATCGCCCATACCCACCACATTGCCAGCGAGCGTACATCAGGTAAGTCCAGCCCAGCAGCAGTTCCAATCTTTCAATCTTGCTAACCCTCTACATTTTACAGGAAAATGTAGGCGGCACCATTTACTTCTATCCCACTGCCAATGCACAAAACAGCCAGCCAGTGGTCAATTCCGTTGTTGTGGATGCCGCGCATCCGGCACATCATGGTGTGGTGAATGCGGTGGCGCCACTCAGCGCCGTGCCGTCGCAGCTGCTGTATACGGGTCATGTCTATCCGGGGCCGGCGTCCAATGTAATCACCATGCAGCCGAAGACTCATCTCGAGTCGGCCTTCTTCATGCCCGATGAGATGCGTGCCGATATACTGGCGCGCAACGAGATCTCCAATCTGATTATGGACCCAGCCGAGGCGGCTCAGCACGCACTGCCGCTCGAAGTGGACAACTACCATGCGCTCTATCCGCTAGAGCCGCCGGCCCAACCGCTGCACACCAAGCTGACCCTACCAGCGAGCACGTACCGAGCCACACACAACAGCACTGGCTTCAAGTACTGCCTGCGAAGATTACACGGTGAGCACGACAAGCGACAAGCTTAACTTGAAATGTTTAAAATCTAACTGGGTGTCTCTTGGTTCTGGTTCTTGGCAGGCTTTCGCTTACAGTCTACGAAATGCATGACGCTCGTCGAGATGTGGAAGAAACTGCAGCATACGAATGTGGTGCAACTGCGTGAGGTGTTTACGACAAAAGCTTTTGGTGATAACTGTAAGTCCAATGTTGCAACTTGAGCTAAGTGGATGTGTTTCTCTAATTCGTCACCATTGCCATTGCAGCCTTAGTATTAGTGTACGATTACTATCCCGGCTCACAGACATTGCTGGCCAAATACTTTACGCCAACGCCCGAGACCAACGGCTACACAGATCCATTCCAAGGCGAGGCACGCCCCTTCAGGTGCGCCCCCTCAAATCCGCAAATCCCAAGCACTTCTAAGCACTCATTAAACTCTCAATTGCAGTCATAAGAGCAACATGCAGCGCACAAATAACGGACCATTGCTGGCAGAATCAACTATCTGGTCGATCATCATGCAACTGACCGCAGGCCTTAGAGCTATACACCAGGCGGGCTTAGCCTGCAAGTGAGTCTCGGCCAAGTTAAAAGCCAAACAATTTAATTGTTCGTTTAATTTACTTCAGAGTACTCGATCCCACTAAGATCATCGTGACTGGCAAACGTGTGCGCTTCAGTTCCTGCTGCGTCTCGGACATAACGCAATTTGATCCCAATGCAGCCAATCCCTTGGCACTGGTCAACATGCACCAACAGGTATAGTTGCTCACCTCATTGCCAACCCAGCAACCCAATTCACTATTCAATTTTGTTGCTTGTAGGACGATCTGACCGCCTTGGGTCGCTTAGTATTAGCGCTCGCCTGTCGTTGCCTGCAGTCCGTGCAGCGCGATAATGTGCAGTCTAGCATTGATATGGTTACACGAAACTATTCCACCGATTTGCGCAATTTCATTGTGTAAGCCTGTCTTAGATAACATTGCTTAGTTTGTTTATTATTAACTCGCTTAACTCTTCTGCTTGTAGTTACCTCTTTAGCACGAATAACCGCCGCTCAGTAACAGATTTAATGCCCATGATTGGTGCACGCTTCTACACACAATTGGATTCGCTGCAAGCGCAGGTGGATATGCAGGAAGATGAACTGGCCAAGGAGATGGAGAATGGACGTCTCTATCGCATTTTGGTTAAACTCAACAGCATCAACGAGCGACCTGAGTGAGTTGCTGAGACGCCTCAATAATATGACGACTTATCATTCATTAATACGCTTCTTATTGTTATTGTTAGCTTTAATTTGGACTGCACTTGGTCGGAGACTGGTGATAGATATATGCTGAAATTATTCCGTGATTATTTGTTTCATTCCGTCACTGAGGATGGCCGACCCTGGCTGGATCACGCACACATTGTACAATGCCTCAACAAGCTGGACGCTGGTTCTATTGAACGCGTAAGCAATACGCTTATATTTCCTATTCAATTGCAATCCTTATGTTTCTTCTTTAGGTGCAACTCATGTCTCGCGACGAGCAGTCGGTACTAATTGTCTCCTATGCTGAACTCAAGAATTGTCTGGAGAACGCGTTCTCCGAACTGATTTCAAGTGCGGCCAACTGAGCAAACTCAATAATAATTAAACAACAACAAAAACAATAATAAACACGCGCAGCTCATTTGACCACGCCCCCCACATGTTACGACCACAAGCGATTACGATTATGACGGTCTAATTAATAAGAAAAACATTCATTATATAACTAAGACATTTTGGCGCATGCCGAGTAAAACTTAAAAGCAGCATATTTAATAAACAAAAACATAATTTAATATAATTAAAAGTAAACTACAAATATGCAGATTTATATTGTTAGGCCCAGCAAGAGCATAAAGATTAAAATGCCATTGCGGTTTATAGAACAGAAAAACAAAAACAACAAACAACGAATATCTCAACGTTAAATGTAGCTCTTAATACAATTTAGGCATTTAAACTTAAAACCAACAGATAACAGTTTGAAGGGCAGTAACATTTTGAAAACGAAATCTCTCCAAACAAAATTGAAAAACAAAAAGAAAAACGAAAACAAAAAGCCAAGAAAAATTGTAAAATCATCAAAAAAATGTAAACGAAACAAAAATTTATAAAAAATAAAAAAACACGCAAAATTTGTTAAAAAAAAAAAACCCAAAAGCAAAAAAAAAGAGAAGTAAAACGAAACAAAACATTTACGACAAAAGGAGCAAAGAAAAAGTTGATATATTTTTACAGAGCTGAAAGTTGAAGAAGCATAAATAAAGTATTTATATGTATTGAAAAGTCTTAAGGTAAAAGCAACGCCAGAACTAAAACTCTTCAAAACAAAGTGCAAGAACACAAAAAAAAAATGTAAAATATTTGTAACAAACAAAAACAATTGCAGAGCGATAAAATTGAGTAACAACAAAAGTGAACAAGGAACCACATTAAAAATGTTTTAAAAGCATTGTCTGAGCGCGGCGCCTGCCTCTCCCATAAATAGCAACAGCTACAGCAACTGAAACTATAACATAAATAAGGAAACCAACAACACGAACAACAACAGAAAACATTTCTTATTTTTCAACTAATATTTTTATAACAAAGTATTTTTTAAAAAAAAACGTGAAAACATTTGTAAAAACCAAAAAAAATGAAAACAAAAAAATAAGCAAACAAAACGAACTTAAGATGTTGGTTTAAGAACGTAACATGCAAAGCGACGCACAGCGCGACTTAGCAAGTTGCTCAAAGAAACAAGAAACAAGAAGCAGAGAAACAATATAACGAAAACAAATGTTTATAACAAAAGCAAACGAAATCGTCTAGGCCACTCAGCGTGATATGTAAATACATGTACATCGTTTTTCAATTCGCAAAACACTTGCTAAATAATAATGCATAATTTAACATTTTACATATTTTGCGTTCCATTTGCACACACACACACAGACATATATACACATGCAATACACTCACAACTTTACAATGCACGCTCTAAAAATTTCAAGTACAACAAAATTACTTAAAAGTCTGTCTATATGTATATGTAATATATATAATTTTAAAAGCTAAATCCCACTAAGCGCCTGGGGCAAAACAAAAGTCGCGTTGCGCCTGCGCGGCCGCATATCACGAATCGAACCCGAGAAAGAGAACCGAGAAAGCTCCAACCAAGAAAATGGCTTCAAACCACTCTACAACCACCAACCACCAGCAAACTAACATCAACTATTATTAATTATGCTACGAACAACCCATTCAATTGTTATTAACTAAACTTTTAACTATGCTACAATGCTCAGTGAATGTAAATGCTGTGGCACTTCATGTTGTGATTTATAATTAATTACATGTGCATTTTACTTCAATCTATCGTTTGGTGTTTTGGTGTAACGCTCTTGTATCTTTTTTTTTTGGCTTTTGTTTACACCCATTAATTTTATCGATTTGCATCTTGGTATTTTTGTACTCTGCCTTTTTCTTCCGCCTCCCAACAACAACAAAAACACTTTTCTGTTCGTCAAGCATAATACATAAATACTTTTTCTGTATTAAGTTATTGTGTACTTCAAAGTAAGACTAATTAAATAATTATAATTATTACTATTAAAGAGAAAAAACGCGAAAAAACCACAAAAACAAAATGTAAAAGAAAACTTTTTAAGAAAAACCAATAAAAAAAATAATAAAATGTTTAATGAAAGTTGTTTAATTTAAGCAAATTACATGCAAAATTTCTCTTTTGCAGCTCATGTCAAAATTGTGAATAGTTGAAGCTATGTACAATTTATATTATATGGCTAATTAAAGTTGAATCTGGCTGACTTAGTTAGATGAAGTGAATTTATTTAAGAATCGCATGGAAGCGCTAAACGAATGATATCTAAAAACAAAAATGCAGTCCATATATTTTAAAACAAATTGATTATGAAAACCCCCCCTTTGAATTATGCAATTAAATTGAATTATTCTGTTTTTTGGTTTATGCTTCTTAACTTTCAGCAAAAGTGCCTATTTTTGGGGATCGATAAAAGAACAAAGTTAACAAAAATCTGTATTTAACTATCTGACAAATAAAACATTCTCTATTTTGTGAAATTTTAAGTTCTGTTGCCTTTCCAGTTTTAACACTGCACACAATAGATGGCGTCCCTAACACGCACGCGCATTCGCTATGCGCAATCGACGGTGGTTGATTTGCTGGTGTTCGTGAGTATGCAGCACGACGCTGCTTACAATTCACAACTTGTTCTAGCAGCAAATACATGTAGAGTTTGCTGTAAACAGTTTGTGGGTACTCTGGCTTCTCTTCAGTTGTCGAATAAATCTTTCGCCTAAGATTTCCGTGGAGAGGAGCACTCTAATGAGTCTAAATTAATTTTTGCTAGTGCCTGGTTGCAAGATCGGGCCATTAATAAATATATTACAATTATAAATAAGTTACTGAAAGCTCTGTGTATTTTTGTAGTTTTATTTTATTTAACTAAATAATTATAACGTATAATACAAATTTTATATTAAAACTTGAAAATTTACAACTTTCGTTAGTGAGCGGGGGGCAATAGAATAAAGTTTGTTTTTATTTGCATATTTTAATTTTGTTGTTGTTGACAAACTATTTCCGATTTTGCACAAGTAATTTTGCTTGTTGTTTTCCTTTTCTTATGTGATTATCACAGTTAAATATACAAAAGTTAACTCGCTTTTATACACTTCATTTCGTTTTAAAACTCAAATGAGAATTGAGCTTGTGTTTTAAAATGCGGAATGTTGTTGGTCGGTCAGATCGAAAGATGTTTGTAAGTGTGCATTAGTTTGTTTTTGTTTTTCTTTTAGCTAAAACATAAAAACTACTTACGACTAATTAAACTTACGTTTAGTACAAAAATTTCAGCCAAACTTTAGCAAATCGTTTGAGTATTTTCGGATTAGTATGTGTTGGGGGTAGGCAGCAAAAGTAATTCGTGGCAGTTTTTGCATTACAATTAAAAACTAAGGCATCATTCATAGAATATTAACAACTTGAAAAGGACGACAATGCCTCTTCAAAGCTTCTGAGAATTCAAAACCACGCTTAGGGCGCTTCCGTGGGGGCGTGGCAGCCCTCAACATTCTCGGGCCAATCGCAGACATTCTCCTGCGTGTTAAAGACCAAGTTGGCAGGACATGGCATATGATGCTTGCGCTCTCCCTCGCACATGTAGTAGTGTGTGCAGTCGGCCCAGTCCTTGTGATAGCTAATGTGGCCATCCTCCTCAGCGCAGGTGACCTCATGAGCTGCATTAAAGAGATTTTAGATAATGGTCATCCGCTTAATGCTTAAGCACTTACGATCCTTTGTTGTATAGGCGCCTCGTGGTCCGTGCGACTCATAGGGTCCGTCGTAATCCAAGGTTACCTTGTAGTCCTTAAGCTCCTCATTCAGAGCAGTCAGCAGTGGGTACTTGCCATTGCCGCAGCGCCCAGAGAAGTCGTCCATATCAATGGACCAAACCATAATGCCACCAAAGCCTTGCTCCTTCAACCACTCAGTCTACAAAGCCACAAACGGAAATGTTAAACTCCAAAAGTAACACGAAATCAATCTCTTCAACTTACTTTTGTCTTGAGTGAACGTTCATCATCGAAGCCCACCCACTGGTTGCCCTTGTAGGCGAACGGCACCTGCTGCTCCGAATCCCACACCAGCGTGGTGTTGTCTGCGGCCAGGAACGTGCACACCTCATAGTAGCTAAGGAAACCAGCTTCATTGGTAAACTTGCCAGCCTTGCCGCCGCCTGAAGAGGGTGAGCCTATATCAAACTGCGTGTCGTTCACCAGCTCAAAGCTGCGTCCATATGTGGGCATGCCAATGAGCAGCTTCTCCTTAGGTGCGCCCTGCTTCACCCACTCGCGAGCACTGAAGTCCACAGTGAGCTTCTTCTGGTAGCCAGTAGCTGCCTCTAAGGCGAACAGCGGGGAGTTGTGGCCCACGGTGCGCTCCCATTGTCCATGGAAATCATAGGTCATCACATTGATAAAGTCCAGATACTTGGAGATCTCGGGCACATCATAACCAGCAGCTATAGCTTCAAAAGAAGCAGGCACGGCAGCAGTCAGAAGCAATCTAGGCAATCCAGAGGACTTGGCCTCGCCCTCGAAAGCCACACGCAGCTCACGCAACAGATTCACATAGGCAATGCGATCCTCAGCACCACGGGGATACTCCCAGTCCACATCCAAGCCATTGAACTTGTAGTCACGCAGGAAATCGATGGCCTCATAGACAAACTGATTCATGCGGAAAACGTTTGAGGTGAGCTCCTTGAAAGGTGTGGAGCCAAAGGCCCAGCCGCCAATGGCCAGCAGTATTTGCAGATCAGGATTCGCCTCGCGCAAGGCAATAACACTCTCGTAGTTCTCCGGATCATCATCAGTGGCTTCAGTCAGCTTGTAGTCCTGCAGCGTGGCAAAGGCGTAGACGACGTGTGTGCAGAGCTTGGGATCGATGTTGTCAGGCTCGAATTTGCCGGCGCCAGGACGCTTGGCAGACCAGCTGGTCAGATAACAGAAGACCTGAGCAGGACGTGCTGAGCGAGTGAAAGAGAAATTAGCTGGAGCTGCTTTACTGAATGAATGCTGGGATTACTTACTGTTCTGCTCGACGGCGTGAGCACCGCCCTTGATGCGCTGCTTCTTCTGCACCTGTGGCTTGCGTACCTTGCTAATAATCTCATCCACAGATATTTTAATGGGTTCGGGTTTCTGTAAGCCAAATGTTCAGTTTCTGTTTAGAGTGTAAGCAAATTTGTGCACAAACCTCTTCGATGTCCTCAAAGGTAGCTGCGATTGCCGTCCAGTTGACATCCTTGGCTTCCTTGCCACGTGAGATGCCCAGCAGCTCTTCACGCATGGCGCCAATAAGCGGATACTTGACATTGTTGCCGCACACCTCGCCCTTGAAGTCGTCCATGTCGATAGTCCAAACCATAGCACCACCAAATCCATTCGACTTGATCCACTGCATTTTGTTGCGAATAGCGCGCTCATCATCGAAGCCCACCCACTGATCACCATCCACCAAGTAGGGCACCTTCATTTCCTCATCCCAAACATAGACAGCGCCATTGAGCAGCATTTCGCAGATTTCATAGTAGGCCAGGAAACCGCTTTCCTTGGTGTAGACGCCCTCACGGCCACCGCCAGTGGCGGGTGCATTGGGACCATGCTTGTCCGTATTAGCTAGCGTGAAGCTGCGTCCATAGGTGGGCATGCCAATGACCAGTTTCTCCTTGGGCGCACCCATTTTCACCCACAATTGTGCGGCGTTGTCCACCGAAAGCTGCTTGCGCCATTCAGAGTCCGATGAGGGCGCATACAATGGAGCATTGTGTCCAGTTTCGCGCTCCCATTTGCCATGGAAATCATAGGCCATCAAATTGATAAAGTCCAGATAGCTGGCAATGGCGGGCACATCATAGCCACCACGCACATTGTCAGGACCCACGGGCACAGCGGCGGAGAGAAGCAGACGTGGCTGTTTTGCCTCCTGGGCCTCGGCCTCGAAGGCCTCACGCAACTCCTTGAGCAACAGCACAAAGTTCTTCTTGTCATCCGAACCCTTGGGGTACTCCCAATCCATGTCCAGACCATCAAAACCACGCTTGCGAAGGAAAGGTATGGCCGAGTAGACAAAAGTCTGGCGAGTATAGCGCGTGGCAGACATGTCCTTGAACTTCTGTGTGCCGAAGGACCAGCCACCAATAGCGAGCAGTATCTTCAGCTTGGGATTGGCCTTGCGCAAAGCCATCATGCGGTCGTACAGTCCGGGAACGCCATCCTTGGTCTCATCGTTGGACTCGTAGGAGCTCAGCTTGCCCTTCTTCAGCCAGCCAAAGGCAAAGATAATGTGTGTGCACAGATCGGCGGGTATATCCTCTGGCACGAATTTGCCAATCTTGACGCGATATTGCGACCAATTGGTGTAGTAGCAAACAATCTTTGGCGTGCCATCATCAACCTTGGTCTTCTTGCCCTTGAGCGATGAGCCACTGGCAACAAGTGCTGTGCCCCCAGCTGCTGCTGCTGCTGCTGCAGCGGCAGCACCTAGCTTAGCCTTGGAACGCAAGCGGGTGCGTCTAACGCTGGTCGTCGATTCGGAGAGCTGGTCGATGCGCTTCTCAGCGACGGGCGTGGATTCGGTTGACTTCTTGGAGGTCTCCACCAAAGTGCTGCGCGTTGAGCTGCTGGCCACTGTTGTGGGACGGCGCAGGCGTCGACGCGTCTTGGCTGCAATAAAGACAAGGCAGAAACACATTTGAATTGTAAATTGAAACATGCAGACAAGCAGATGAGCAGCCCACCCAGCGCACACAATAGACAACAACAACAACAACTTGACCTTGCCCAATTTACAGCATTGTCACTTGAACATAATTCGAGTGTATCTTATAGCTTGGCAGCTGTCTCTTTGGCTAGGCATATTCATCAATCCATTGCCATCATCTCAATCGCAATTGACTGTCAACTACTTGAATGCGTCGAGTGTTGATAATTTAAAATTTATGTTTGATAAATTAACATTGATTACAAGTATGCCAAGTGTCTCGCTGCAGAGGCAGATTAATGCATATCGTGACGTCTATAAGTTGGCCTGCCAGTATAATGAAGACACATGTACGTATTTGTTAATGATACGTGCTGTTCTTAAATACTTTTGGCAATTAAATATTTATTGTGTACCGGTTATGCATAATATCATTTAAACTTTTGTCTTCCAGCTGAAAAAACACCTTTTTACGATTATGGTATACGCATTCGCCTGAAGAAACCTGTTCAAATACAACTCTCTATATTTGTAACTCATTTCGTTTAATGCACCTCTCACCTCTCACTGCGCACGCCCACAAACCGCAGCAGCTAATAATAGATTTGAGCAGGCGTTCTGTTTGTGAATACGTATGTTACCCTTGCTGCGGTGGCTTTACTTGCTGTTGAGTCGCCAGCAACACAACTGGGGATATAGCTCAGTGGTAGAGCATTCGACTGCAGATCGAGAGGTCCCCGGTTCAAACCCGGGTGTCCCCTTGGTAAACTTTTTTGTTCTAATTCTTATTTTTATCAATTGTGCTTTACTCTTTTGAAGTGGATACTGATAACAGCAGCCTAGTTATAATGCTATATTTATATTTTAACCACAAGTACCTGCTACTTGTAAGCTGGGCATACTTGTATTGGAGATCACGCCATGGGGATATAGCTCAGTGGTAGAGCATTCGACTGCAGATCGAGAGGTCCCCGGTTCAAACCCGGGTGTCCCCTTGTTTAAATCTTTTTATCGACAATAAAGAATGCCTGATTAGTCCTTTCAACGCAATAATAGACAAATTAAATTGCTTACGGTATTGGCAAAAACAATTTATTTTTAACTGCAGTCATAATAATTAAGATAATTGCCATACATAGTTGTCTGTTTTAATATGTGCATTTAAAATGGCGAATTATATTTTAAGTGCACTATCTAAAGGTTAATGTTTATTTCATGTTGTTTTAAGCACCTGCACTTACTTTAGCTTGCTGTTTAGTCAGCGCTTATACACATGGGGATATAGCTCAGTGGTAGAGCATTCGACTGCAGATCGAGAGGTCCCCGGTTCAAACCCGGGTGTCCCCTAATTTTTTAATATTTTTCTTTTACAAAAAATTTATTTTTTATTTTATTTTCTTTGTTTTTTTTGTGTATTGCATCTATTGTATTGTATCTAATAAATATCTAATCAATACTGACACGCTATGAATTCATTTATCAAAAAGTTGTTTGTAAATTGGATTACTCAACGCATTTGTGAGCAGCTGCGTCTTCGCTGTGAGTTTCTTTTGCAGATTTAACAATCCGTTGACCACAGCGCAAAGTCATTTAGGAAACATGTAGCTGTTACGTGATAATGATGCTGATAATATTAATGACAGCATAAAGGCAACATCAACATCGACAGCAACAAAGCATAACAGTTACAGTCGTTTATCAACTTCCGCTCGAACATGAGTTGAGTGAGTGTTGTTTGTAGACGCGTCAAGACACCCACATAGAGATATAAATATGGCAATGGAAGAGTTGCAAGTTATGTCAAGTTATCGCAGCTGTTCTTTAGTAAATTCTAAAGGCTTATATAAGTGGGGATATAGCTCAGTGGTAGAGCATTCGACTGCAGATCGAGAGGTCCCCGGTTCAAACCCGGGTGTCCCCTTGGTAGACCTTTTTGCTGTCTGTCCCGTCCTGTCCTGTCGTTTACTTAATGTTTATTTTGAATACTTACTCTGCGCACTGTCTGTGGCAGTTGAGAGCAAAACAATCAGCAGACATATCACAAAAGCAATTCGCAGCAATCGCGGTGGCAGCTGTGAAGTAAAGAGGAACAAAAATCAACATTTAATATTTAAATGTGCAGGGCTATTAATCACAGTTATGTGTTGGATGTTGGATGCGATGCGATGCGATGAGATAAAATGATTTATGTGGGGGGCACGTCAACTTTCAGCAAATTACGTGGCACTTGCTTTGAGGCCTGTCAGAAATTCAGTTTAATTTGCCGTCTCGAGTCTCGAGAAGGTCGCCGCACATTCGTCATACACTAAAGTGTTGGCCCTACCGCCGCCAGTCTCCAGTCCAGTTGCGCCCACTGGTTACATGAATACGCGTCCAACACTTGACATTGACCCAGTTCACGACCTGGGCCACAAACAATGGGCACAACAAACAAATGCTCGATTGCTTCAGCAACAACTAATTAAAATTGTTGAGTGTATGTATTTTTTTTATTCATTTATGCATGCTTTTATTGTTAATGTGATAGTTAGGCTGTGATTGTTGGCAGCAGCACACTGTGCCAATTTTTGGGGTGACATCTTCAAAAATTAATCAGCTTCATATTATTAGCCCATTTGGCATTTGAGCAATCATGACAATGACAGAGACAAAATTGAATTGCGAGCGAGCAACTTGACTTTGAATACAAATGTCAAAGCTTGAAGCTTACAAAATTGCCATTTGTTTAATTACAATAATAATATAATTTGTATATAAATGGAAAGGTAGTTAAAATTGAAGCATTACCACTCAAGAAACAGTAAGCTCAACGCCCACTCAGGCGGTTTGCTTTTATTGTTTTTAAATCTATAAAAAGAAAATAATCTTTTACCGCCAATCTACAATCTAATAACTACGCATCTCCAATGCATAAAGATCTTAAAGTGGGTTAAAAACTAGTTGTCATTTGCATCTAATTTCAAATTAATTAAGTATGCTAATAATAATAAAAATCTTTCCATTGTATTCGAAATTTCAACTTTCAAAAGTTGCATGCAAAAAACCTTCAAAATTACTTAAAGAATAAAGTTCAAATTAAAATTTAAACATACGTTTAGCCCCAATTGGCACTATAAAAACTAAACAGTTGCATTAATTACATCAGCTATTGATTGACTGCTTATCTAACCAGCATTTAACAATTGCATGGCGACCTAGTTTCAACAGCGATTACCTCTCACCTGCTTAACATGCAGGCGGCGTCATTAAGAACAGCTTACACAACTCAAAAGGGACTGTCAGCCGGCCAACATAGAAGACAGTTAACGACACGACGACAGTCAAAGAAATGCTCAAAATTGGCACAATCGTGAGTCGCTTGCCAATTGGCTATCAGCAGAATTACAGTTAGAGCAGAGATTTGTTTGTAGCTTTTGTTATTTTGTCGCATGCGCACGCCAAGGTCGCAAGCTTGAGAACAAAAGAATTTGACTTTTAACAAAAACAGGCACAGTCATATATCTTAAGATATACATATATAGTTGAGCAGATTAGCTGACATATCAGGCCTTAGATTACTTGATTTAAACGATGCGAGAAAAAGTGAAACTGGTTTGCTCGCTCAGTGACTGCGTGACTATTTATTAAAAATGTTTTGAAAAAAGGTGGACGACTAACAAAAAATAAGCGCATAAATTAAAAGAATCTGACTGCGCAAAAAAATATTCCTTGTCGTATTTACCGGCAACTGGACCAACTGGTTTGAACACCGCAGCTAATGTCAGACTCCGGCTAAGGCAGCGCGGAAATGAAATTAAGTGAAAACATAACTAAATGCCTTTCAATTTCTTTAGCGCGAAAGCGAAACGGCTTAGAATATGCCTAGCCACCACGACTTGAGGCTTAGTTAGAGTCTGTTTGGCAAATCATTGTGGCATTCTTCAATTGCACGCGCCACTTACGTAAAGCATTTGTTGTTGTGGCTTAAGCTCTGCTTGTGGCTGTGGCTGTGGCTCTGTTGTTGCTATTTCTATGGTTGGCTGTCCATTTCGGGCAATTGTCCAGTTGCCAAGCCTTCGCCAAGTACCATATGTCAGCTGTGGGGAGCTGTAGCTGGAGCTGGCGTTTGTTACGACAGCGTTAAAAGTCAATAAATAATAGAGAAACAGAGTGGGAGAGTGGCTGAGAGAGTAACAAGCAAACTGCATACCAAACTGCTTACAATTGTCTGCATGACTTGCGCAAAAGAAATATTGTTAACAAACGATTGCAGAAAATTAAAGAAAATTTTGCCACAACACTGCGCACATTTGACACATCAGCTTGCCATACAGACACACACAGACACACATACACATACAGTCTCATTGAATATCAATTTGGCACGTCTTATGATCTCTGTCGTGTTTTCACTTGGCTGCAAGAAAGCGCAGCAATTGCAATTCATTTGCATAAAAAATTGTGAGCTTTCAATACTTTCAACATGCGGCTTGAATTGCGTAAAGTTGCATTAATCATGCAAGCACGAGCATGAGCGCGCGCCCGTTTGTCGCTTAAGTCATTCGTTTAGCTGCGTCAAATGCATTTTGATATGCAATTTATTGAATATTTCGGCGAGGCAGTCAGCTTATATACTTTGTTGTTATATTTAATTAAGTTGAGCTGAGTTGAGTTGAGTTGAGAGTTTTGGGCTGCTGCTGCTTCAATGAAATTAAGCTCAAGGTGAGACGCGTGTAAAAATACAAACTGTATAATAAAGAAAACATAAAAAACTGAGCATGTAAAAGCGAAGAAAATCACTAGCGACATATGCTGCTGTATATATAAATGCGTTATGACTTAACGGCAGTTAACCGTTATAATCAACGTTTGGCAATAGCACAAAATTTGAATTTTTGATTATTGATTTCTGGCGCTGAAAGCAGCCTAAACAATTGAGTTAATGCACCTGTCCTGCCACCAGACGACCTTGCGCAATCGAAGCAGGCTTTAAAAGCCAAAGCAATGCAAAAAGAAAAGAAAAACAAGTTTAGCGCTCTCAACACGGCGGCATCAACGTCATGAGTCAATGCTTGTTAACAGCAGCGCGAAACTGGTTCACTGACCAATTAGAATAATGCTACA
The DNA here is from genome assembly GCF_011750605.1 of Drosophila busckii. Taxonomy (NCBI): domain Eukaryota; kingdom Metazoa; phylum Arthropoda; class Insecta; order Diptera; family Drosophilidae; genus Drosophila; species Drosophila busckii. The sequence goes on along the minus strand of NC_046606.1, from coordinate 17,151,653 downwards.
GATTGCGCATACTTATGTATATAGTATATGGCTTGCAACACGCCGACTGAACGACTGTAAGACTGTCCGACTTTTAGGTGTGGCACAGCAGCTACTTCCTGCTTGTGTAGCCCTGAATCAGCCACCCAAAATGCCACAATTAAGCTGTTAAGTCGAGCTAGTTTGCTTTAATTTAAATCAATTTTTTAATATGCCAGCGAACAATGAACAATTTAAATTGCTTTTGGCTTGTTTATAGCTGCTGGCGGCCTATAGACAAAAGCCGTGTTAAAATCACTTGGCAACGCATCCATCAGATCCAGCAGATGCAACAGATGCACGCAGCTAGGCTTTTAATGGCCCAAACGTGCGCGCAGTCCAATGAGACAATGACTCAGCTCTATAGCTGAAGCTGAAGCTGATGCTGTCTACATTTATGTGGCCATTATTCTTTTGGGCTGCAATGCCAAAAGCTGAGAAACTGAGAAGTTCTCAACAGTTGACTGCACAGCGTTTCCGTTCCACTGCTGATGATGATCTGTTGCTGTTACTGTTCGCTGTTTGCTGCTGAGCGTTTCCTACATGCAATGATTCTCGTTCATAATGTCAATAAAATTTATGTACATTTCTGTGTCTGTCTGTCTGTCTGTCTGTGTGGCCCAGTCACATTTGCAGACTTGAATTGGTGGTTGTGGCCTCGTCTAGAATTTGGCAATTTGTCAGTGTCGCATTAATGTTAATGTTGTTTTATATTTTTGTTTTTTACTCTGTCCGTCTGTCTGTCTGTCTGTTTGTTTTCTATGCCATGCAACCGCTCTAGCGTCAAGTATTTGCCTCGGCTGGCGCAACAACAGACCCTCAGCCAACTGCTAATTGTAGTTAACGGGCTGGAAAACTCATAACGCATAAAAGTCGCTTGACTCTTGCATTTTTTTTAGCTTTGCCTCCACGTCAAAAGGTGTTGCCGCAACTTTCTTTAGTGACACATGAGCTGCAGCTCTACTGCGTTTTATTGTTAACGTTATGACTCAAGCAAGTATCCAAAGCTATTCAAATATTAGTTACAATAGTGGACTAAAATAAACAAATACAGCTTTAAGCATGCAACACTCGATTGCAGCAATAACTCTTTGTTTTTCCCTTTAGTTTTCATTATCCCACAAAAATTGTCAAAAAGTTCGAGTATCAATATCATTTAAAATAAAATATTTATTTAAATAAAATCATTTAAAATAAAAATAAAGCATAATAAATTAGAATTACAAGCTATGGTAATGCTTTTGCGACTAATTAGAGAGAAAGCAATTGTGAATTTATTTCCTTGATAAATTTTAACTAATAAAACTGGATATTTATATATCTAAATCAAGAAACCAATTTAAACACCTTACTCTTTTTATATACATATAAGCAAAGAAAAAAATAAACTCAGATAATTACTTATATAGGATGTTTACTGATCTAATTATTGCCGCTTCATTTGGCTATTATTGCCTTAATAAATTTGTAAACATCTTGACTATTTTTGCTAGTTTTAAAATATATTTTTAAATAGAATTTAAAGGAATATATAACAAATCAAATAAATGAAATAATTTTTAAGTTCAAAACAAAGACTTTAGATAGTCTTTGATGTTAAGTAGCTCTCTGTTCTCTGCTAATCTATGGCAAAATAAAAGCCCCACAAATTTATTATTTGCTAGAAAATATTAATTACTTATATTTTGTACCTAAAATAATTTGCATATATTTTATATGATTTAAGTGCTTTGAAGGCTTGCTGGGGGCCAAGTAATTTTTTGCGCTTGCTATTTTCACTTGAATTTTGATGAGCGCGACAGGCGCCCAAAGGCAGCGTCGGCAATAAGGAACTACTAGCTGCCCGGACATTATGTCATAGGCAGAAACACACACACACACACACAGAGAGAGACTAATACTATGCATGTGCACAGCAGCAGCAGCCGCCTACTTACGTAAATCATACATGCGCTTTTATTAATAAACAAAGCGACAAAGAAAAACAAAAGACATGGAACAGCAAAATACACAAAATACATGCACACTAACACACTGGCAACACACTCCCATGTGTGTGTGTGTGTGCAGCGCATCAAAGTGAAATTTGTGTTATTTGCAAGTTAATGCCATAGTATGAGCTTTGCTTTCTTTAGTTTAGTACATGTATTATATGCAAGTAAGTATAGCCTACTATGGGCATTGTTCAACTTTAACCTTTTCTTAGCTGTAGCCATAATAAACTCGTTTCATGCGTCTTTTTTTTTAAATAAACAATCAACTTAAGCTTTAATAGCGATATTCAAATTGATAGACGTTTTGGCGTTGCGGCTCGAAACTCGAGGCTGGCCAGTTTTATAGAGCGGCTATATGGCTATATGGCAGTGGTGTTTATGGCCTAGACATCAGGCGTTAGCGTTAGCGTTATTAAGCCAAACAATTTTATGGCATTGTCAGGCAAATTTATTGCCAAATGCGGCTACTTGGCCAATCATATGCATCGACTGCTGGATAAATTTAATTGTCTTGGAGACAGCAAATGAAAATAAATTGCAATACACAGTTAATTAGTTTAATTATAAAAGCTGCCAAACGCCCGCCGATTGCACAACGCTTTGAAAGTCTTTTATTTCTTTTTGATTAAGCAGCAGCGGCTAGCAGAGGGCTAAGCGTTTTGTTTATCATTAGCAGCGCTCAGTGATTTGCGCCTGATAATGCTCAGCAACGTTTTCGAATTTGATTATGTTGTTGCTGCCTGCAGCGCTTATATATACATACATTATCTTTTTTTTTTAGATTTATTTATATAACAATAAACAAGTTTTGTACTTTGTGATTGGAGTTGAAGTTAAAACGGCAGCGGCCCTCGTTTTTGATATTTTTTTCAAGACTTTTTGCTACGTTTGTTTTCAGTTTTTGTCAACTGGCCAACTTGACATATGATTGATATATTTGTGTGCATAATTAAGTTCATTATTGTAAGACGCAGGCTTTTGTCATTGAGCGCTCATTTGGCTTTAAAAATGTTTGTTTGCTTAAGGTTTTGTGACGCACTTCCTGCTCTAAGTTAAATAAAAGTTTGTTGCCTAAGTCTTTTGTTTGTACAGTTCAATAACCAACTGATGCTAGTGTGCATTTTAAGATTTGTTGGTTTCTATTGATTTAGCGTGCTTTAAATTCGCATAGCCAGCAACTTGAAAGTGAATTGCAATTTGTATTGTTTAAACAACAACAAAAAACAAAAGTCAACTGCCGCTACCCACTCAACGTCAGTTGCAGCTGCAGGCGGCCTATTCAGGGCTAGGCCAAAGCGACTGTGACTCGCTTGTCTTAGATTAAACAACAAATAAATAAGTAAATAAAATAAAGTAAGCGTGATGGCTGCGAGCTCAAATATTAAAGTTATTTGCAAACGAAATTCCTTCTAGAAAACGTGAGCAAAGTTCGCTTTTCTGGTTCATGGACGCTCAAGCTATTAAAATAAATTGAGTTTTAATTTAGCATAACTGCTGATTGGCAATAAACTTGGTGTTAAAGGCACGCATCCGTTAGCTAGCCTCATATTACGCATACGCCGAGTTGGCACGTTGCCAACTTCCGACAGCAAAAGGAAAAAACAGCAAAGTTTGTTGCGTTGTGTCTTTTAAAGGGTGAAAGTCTGTCTCCCATGCACCAAGCGCAATTATTATAGTTATATACGAGTGTGTGTGTGTGTGCTGGTATTTCTCAAATGTAAACACGAGTTGAGCAGCTCGTAAAAGCTGCTTTACTATTTGAATTGTTTGTTTTACAAACCAATTCTGCTGCGAGTGTTTTCATTCAATTGTCAAGCCTTCAAGCTTCGAGCTACGAGCGTCACTGCAAATGAAAGTGAGAGTTTTTCAGCTACAACAATAAGAAAGAAACAAACTGCTGCACATGTCAGTCACGGCTGTCAATAGCGCGTGTCTCTTTGCCGCTCTGTGGGCGTGCCCCTAACTAATTAACAGCTGCCAAATTACTATGAAAGTTAATAAACAAAAACAAAAAGCGCAAAAGCGAAAAAAACGCTGCAAATTAACATTTCACATAACAACACAATAATTTATTACTTGGCATTTGACTGACGACCCGAGCACTGCTCCAGATAGTAACAATATTATGACTATAATGGATTGGCATATAAGTAATACGACGCAACTGCGGCAACATTAATGTTTAATTTATAAACTCAGCTATTGCTTTTGTTATTTTGCTTATTTCTTTCGGTTATTTTTTTATATTGCTGCTCACTTTTCCACACGCTTCGAGACTCGTTTGAAACCTAATTTTTTTTTATTTATTTTTTGCGGGTTTTTCAATTTTGTGCGAGACCAGTTTTGTGGTTTGCTTGGCCAACGATTTGCCAACAGCAGCGACTGACTGACTGGCAGGCAGGCAGTCTGTATGTTATTTTAGTTTTTCCATTTTTCCATTTTATTTGCAGTTTTATTTTTCGCTTTGCAAATATTAATTGTTGTAAAACACACACACACACAGACAGACAGACAGATACGCATACAAAGCAAACTCGTTATTGTTGGCAACGACTTTTACTTGAGTGTGCCAAAACAAGGCGTGTCCAGCTTAGCTATTGATGGCGTGCCTATTAGCTGACCATTATTGGCTAAAATGAAAAACTGTTTGCCTTAAGGCAGCCCAAGGAAGTAAAAACGTAACTAAAGCCACATGAAATTGAAATTGAAAGCGAAAACAACAGCAGCAGCAACGTAAATATAAAAAAAAGGTTTAAAAAATAAATTAACGCTTGATAATTTAAATACAGTTGTTTTTTTTTATATTGTTGTTCATTGTCTTTGACAGGTTTGCCTTCAACTTCGGTCAGACAGAACCCGTAAAGCGGCTGCTTTTCACACCACTCAAGCTAGTCAGCCAGTCTAACTGTCTGTCGGTCTGTCTGTACGTTCTCCAGCGCCACCACATTCATTTTTCCATTCGCTGTCTTTCGAATAAACTTATATACATATATATATATATATGCATATAGTTTGGCATGCTTTTTGTTTTCGTTCTGTTGTAAATATGATAATCGTTCTTTGTGGGCATGCCTGACACACTTAGGGCCTAAACTTGCACTTACCATTTTATAGCTGTAGGCTCTTTGTTACTGCCTGTGTTCGAACTATAACTGTATGCGGCTAACTTTTGTTGCACTGTTGAAAATACAATAAGTATGGTTTATTTTATTGATTAAATTTATTTCAGGCACTGCACAAACACTGCGCTTAGCTTCTTGACACTTTCAAAAACTGTTTTGAACTCCTGGCGTACTAACCGTTACTCGCTGCGAACTCGCACGTTGGACTGAAAAACTAAAACTGATTTGTGCGCAAACGCGGCCAGCTGCCAAGACGGCCAAGTCGAAAACAAAAAAACAAGCCGAACTCGTGGCTCAAAGTAAACGCGCAAATTGAGTGAGCTCTGAGCTCTGAGCGCTGAGCGTAGCGGCGGCCCCCAGCGAGAGATTGAGTTGTTGTTATTGTTGTTGTCGTTGTTGCAGCCAACACGTACTAGCGCCTTATACGCACAGCAGCAACATAAAAAAAAAAAAACAACAGTTGCTGCTGCTGTGAGCTGCATGGAAAATTTAATTTTTGCTGCGTTGCTTTTGTGCCGCTCTTCGCAAACGGCGCGCTGTTAACTGCTACAACATTAACAGCGCTGTTAGCTGTTAACAGCTGCTGTAAGCTAACAAGGATTGATTGCGGCTGCTGTTTCGTAAACGAATTTACATAAATATACAATGCCTGGGCTGCTGTGATGATTTACAAAAATATTTAGTCAACGCTTATGCATTATTTAAGCTTAGAAAGCAACAGTCATTTACATAAATATATTCGAAAGGTTTACAAAAAAAAGCTCAATCGATAGACACGCCCACACAATTACAATTGGCAACGCGGAGTGGACTGACTGAAAGCGAAAGTGCGCGCTGTTTGCTTCACATGCAGCGAGCATTGCAAATTCTTAGCTGCAGCTTCTTGAAGTCTGCACACGAATTTCACTGCCTTTCACTGCACATTGCTGGTGCAAAAGTAAATTGCATGCCATAAAGCTAAGCATCTGCTTTTGCTTTTATAATTGTGCTGCTGATTGTTGTTGTTGCTGTTGCTGTTGCTGTTGTAATTCTGTGCCAGTTTTCACAAAGAAAAGCAAATGAGAAATGGAAATGCAATGCTCTGTTTCACACAAATTTCACACCAGCCACGAAGGCCAAGCGATGGCCAAATGCGTATCGCGCACTCGGCTTATAAACGTTAAGAATTGATCTTTGTTCACACACATGTTTTGTTTTTTTTCTTATGCTAAGTCAGTTTTGTGTCGAGTGCATTGACTGCTGACGGCCATTTTGACTTTGGCTTTCGAAACTGTTATACCAATTGAATATCAAATCGGGCAGTTTAACCTTCACTGCTGCGCATTCGGCAAGTTCGTGTCTTTAGTCTTTTGTTTACATACATAGCTACACACAAATTGAAAGTGAAATTTCATTGTTATTACTCTGGTTGTAGTTGCTGTTGTCAGCCTGTGTGATTTTGGTAATTGTTGAAAAAGAAAGGCACTCACTGGACGACAACAACAGCAACAACAACAATAACAACTTATCGCTGATAAGAAACGTGATTTAATTTTTAGTTGAAAATTATGAAAATCATATGTCGCTGTGGTTTTCACTTTCAGTTTGCCCTTGCTAGCAGCCCAGCAGGCATCTGCTACATGCGGAAGCCCTAGCAAGCCCCTAAGATATAAACTGTAATCGTAATTGCTGCAATTCCTGTTTCAGCTTGCGGAAGAACATTAACGAAACTGGAACTGGGCGTTGCCTTGGAACTGGGCGTAGGGCACAAATAAGAATTAAGAACTCTAAAGCTTTGTTGTGCATGTTTTATTTAGCAGAAAATATAAATATGCTAAGCAAATGATAGTAGGGTATTAAGTTTAGTGTTGCGCTTCCGAGCATTGTCTTATTTTTGTGTGTGTGTGAGACAATGAAGTCACTTTCGCTGTATCTTAGAGTTTCGCTCCACATATCTGCGCTCCAAGTAGCTGCTGCTTAACTGAAGCTCACCCGGTAGTCGAGTGCGCGTTGTCGCTTGTCAGATTACGATGATTGATGGGAGCGCCGCAGCGTTTGACGCTTGAATCTTTTGTATGCCAGCCCACTGCCGGATGTGTGTTCTTAGAATTATCAAGGTGAACGCTTATGAACACTTCACAGCTAACGCATTGAAATGGCAACGCCTGGGCACCCTCGGCTTGAGCTCAAGGTATGTCCATGCATTGCGTGCTCAATGCGCCGGCTGTGCTTAGTATGCATAGAGGCAAGTGGAACTGCATTCGGAGCTGAGCGAACTACTCGATGTGGATGGCACATAGAACTTCGATCTGTGTATGGCGCGCAGTCGCAGCCGCTGCAGCACAGGCTTAAATATGCTGTAGCTGCTAACGGGCGTTAGCTCGGTATCTGCGCGTAGTCTAGGCCTGCTGCTGGCTTTGGCAAAGGCTGAGCTGAGCTGCTTGAACAGCGCGTGCAGCAGCTTGCGTGGCTTAGCTTTGGATTTGCTTGGCAGCAAGATAGTTGCTGCTGCTGCTGCTGTTTGCTCTAGCGACGGCTGTGGCTGTGGCTGCGCTATTGATGCTGGCAGAGGTTGCTGCAGTCCTTCCAGCACACGCTTCAAGTCACGACGCAAATGCCTAAACTGCTCTGCTTGCTCCTGTCGCTGACGCTGACGGCGTGGCGGCGGCTTGGGTGCTAAGCGACGCTTCAAGCGCGGCGGCGGCAGAGGTGGCGCACTTGGCACCGCTGGTCTTAGCTCGCTTACTAAGCGCAGCGCGCTGCGGTGCGCGCTTTTATGCAGACGCCAACTGCAAGACAAAGACAAAGCTGAGTAGAACGATTGATGCCACTTACACTTACACTTACCCCACTGCAAGCAGCAGCACATTGTAGACGGGCAACGCCAGCAGACTGTGCAGCAGCAGCTGCAGGAAAGGCCACTGCTGCCCCGTTGGACAGTGGGCGCTGGCAGACAAACTGCTGCTGTTCTTAATGTTGTACAACTGCAACTGCCAGCTGCTGTCGTAGCCATCAATTGGCCAAGCAGAGAGCAGCAATGCCAGCGGTATAAATAACGAGCAGGACAGCATGTTCTTTAGTTTTTTCTAATACAAATGTTGAGAGCTGTAAAATGTGAGCTTAGAGTTACAGCTGTAGTAGCCTACTGCTAATTTAAATTATGTTTTCCATTTTTGTAATTTATAATTCTTTATTTTTCACAGTAATTGTTGTTGTTGTAGGTTTAAAACTTTGATTCATATTATTGGCTTATTGGTAAACGCTAAATATGACTTAAGCTGAAGATTTCATGAGTTGTAAGTTAGTGAAAATAATTACAGACATTCATACATGGTACTTATGGGCTTGGCTTAACTAAATGTAAATGTACTTGCAGTAAGTTAATGTGTCTAAGTGTATGTACGTGTGTGTGTGTGTGTAAAGAGAATTTCAAAAAACAATCGAGTTGAAATACATATATGTATATCTTACTAAACTATGACAAATTGTTTAAATACGTTTGTTTCTAGAAAGTGCATCAATTTGTTTTTTCTTTTTTTTAATTTATGCATCTGTTGTTTTAAGGAATTTGTTGACTGTTGTTCTTTTGGTAAATAAATACGTGTCTGTATCTGTGTGTACATATACAATCATACATCGCACATAAAATGCATCAAAAACTGCAGTTTCTAAATTAAAATGGCAGTTGTGTTAAGTATTTGTCTATATACCTTAAACATTGATTTTTAATTCTCCATTTTTGATTTTGTCATTAAATTTCAAGTTTACATTCTCTGACAATGCTAGTTAAATATTTCTATAGTGTAATGTTGATTATTGTGTGTGTGTGTGTGTGTGTGTGTGTGTGTATCATAAAATTATGAGAATATTTTTTCATTTATTCAAGCCCTTTTGAATTATTATTGGTTTTGGTAAGGGCCGCTGTGGAAACCCTGCGTTTTATTTTGGGTTTACTTGACGTGCTTACTTATTAAATGCTTTAAACTGTGTGCATATAATTTATGCTAATTCTGAATCATTGCATCGCTCTAGCTTTTGGCAACATTTTCAATGTGTGTCTGTGTGTGTGTGTGTAAACTTCAAACTTCACTTGCTGCGGCCCGTCTTAATAATACTACACTATTCCTTACAACTTGCTGCTAACTCTTTACTATTCATGTTTGTATGTTTATCATTGTCTCTCTCTTTCTCATTTTCTTTTTCTCCAACTGCGCCCGATACACACGACCAGCAGGAAAAGATATTAAACACATGTGATGCTATTAAATATATAACTTTAAATTATAAAAAAAACCTAATATTTAACTAAAATTACAGTCTCAGTAAAATGGGGTATTCTTTTTCGTGTAGGTTTGTGTGTGTGAGTGTGTGTTATTCAAAATTAAATTCATTCATGTTTGCCAACCACTTTAAAGCTGTTCCACCCCATAATGTCCAATGCTTGCAGCTTAATCCTGATCAGAGGCGCCGGGGTAATAATATGGCGGTGGGCGTTCGTACTCCGATGATGGCGGCGCTGCTGGCGGATTATGATAACGTGGCGGCTCATGGTCCCAGTGTCTGTGAGGAAAAACAAATTAGATTAGTTATAAAGTGAAATAGGCATAATTGTTCAAAAGCTTGTTATTATTGCCAATTGTTGCTGTAGTTAGTTGCAGTTGGAATTGAGGCAATGGCAAATTGAAAACTGAAGCATTTAGTATACGAATCAAGTATGCAGTTATTTATACAAGGACCAATCGGCTTTAGTTGATGGTTGTGGCACACAGTTGTGAAAGCATTGAATGTAGTATGAGGTGCAGCTTGGCCAGTTGAGGTTCTTTGGACTGGCCAACTTGTGTGTTGGATGAGTAGAAGCAGCTCTGAAGTTGGCTTTGAAGTTATAGCAAGGGATTATGAGCAGCAGCAATACACACACACACACACACAGGCACACACACAGACACAGATAACACGCACACGCATTACCAATTAGGAAACCAAACCCATTTTGCCAGACGGATTAAGCCTAAAAGAAACCATCTGCCGTCAGTGCTTTTGGCCTTGTATCAATAGCCACAACTTTAGCGCTAAATGAAAATGAAATCAAACAAAATAGCAATTAAAATCGAGGCCATCAGCCACAGGATAATATTTGCAGTGTAAGTTGTGAGCTTTGGTTAGCTGTGATTAGGGTTAAGATTATACAGCAGAGAGCAGAGCGGGTCTAGAGCATGGTTTTGCATTGCAGGTGGAGGTGGGCAGGCAAACTTACGTGGGTGCCACATCGTTGTAGCGCATGTTGCTGCTGCCTGCTGCGGCGTCGCCATTGCTGCCCCCAGCACCACCGCCACCACCGCCGCCATTGCTGCGCGCGCCACGTGACACACCCGGCGATGCATCCTCATAGTAGTCCTGCTGCTCGCGACGTCGTTCGTAGGCCTTGCGACGCTTCTTGGGCACACTGCAAGCACAATTAGAAATGAGAAATGGGGCAAGCAATTAGTTGAAGTGGCTTAAGTGTTAGCTGCGCAGGCAAGCGTTAAACTCTTACTTGGCCAATGGCACGTGCTCGCGATCGCGCTCGCTATACGCGTCGTATAAGTAATCACTGCTGTGTGGCGAAGACGAAGAGTTGTGTGTGTGGTTTGTAGTTTGGTTAGCAGTCGCATTTATGAGAGAGACAATGAAATGAAACAATTATGAACCGAATTAGTTGAAGGTGCAATTAACACGATTTGTATACAAAAAGAAACAAACAAACAATTAAACAGAAAATATTAATATAAAATAAAAAGAAAACATGCGCTTGTTAAGCTAATCCCGCTTGTGCTTGCTGGCGCTAGTCTCTGCTGTCAGATCTGATGACTCCGTGGATGCATCCAATGAGAGATTACCATTCAAAAGAATAATATTATTGCGTTCATGGGCCAGACTGAGCCTTGTGGGCTGCTGCCCAACAAAGCCGGGCAGCAAGATCACATGCGTCATGCCCCTGCCCATGCCGCTGCCCATGCCCATGCGCGTCACGCCCACACCAGTGCTTATTTTATTGAAATTTACTGCAGCTTAGCGTTAAACAAATGCAAAATTTACTTACCCTCCCTCCACAACACCGGCCTGCGCTGAATATGGATCAATCTTCTTGTACAGGCACATCAGGCGATGCGAGACAAAGAGCACGGGCAAGAAGAGCAGGGAGCAGAGCAGCACGCCCACCCAAAAGCCGTTCTGCAAGCAAAACAGCAAAGCATTATCCATTAAAAATCCATAAAAAGCAGCTAAGCTGACCTACCATGGGATCGACTAGGCGATAGCAAATCAAGTCCACGCCCCGATAGTAGATATAGGCCAGTGGCTGGCAGCGTCCCACGTGATTGTTGCCCTCCTGGACTACTCTGCGCGCATAGGTTTCGATCTGGTTCGCAAGGAAGTCTGTTAGATTTTCGCCGAGTCCATTGATATACTCCTTGCCCTGTGTTTTAATGAATACATCTGCTCGTTGAGATGCTTTCAGCAGCGTGGCAATGGACTGGCCAAACGCTTGATTATTGTACAGGATGAGCTCATCGACCTGCTGCAGCTTCGATGTCATTTTTTCTATAATCGATTTGATCTTCTCGACAAACTCATCGTTGAAGCGCTGCAGATTGAAGGCCTCGTTGTAGAGCGAGGTGCGCGCCCAGTCATAAATGCCCCACTGGCTCCACAGGCTGGCACGCAGCTCCTTCAGCTGATTGGCCATTGTGGGCAGCTCGGTGGGCGTCAGCTGCGTGCACAAATGTTCCGTGAATTTCTTGCTGCGATAGTCGGAAAGATTGCTATCGCGTAGGATTTCTAGTTTCTTGACTTCTGTGTTCTTGAGCACGTCTATTTTCGTCAGATCCTCATCGAAGATAGTCGGAATTGGCTTGCCAGGATCATTAGTGCTCATTATCGATATGGCCAGCAAGTCCTGCAGATCATACAGCTTGTGATCCCTCAATATCTTAAATATGGAGTCATCTGCACTGCAGGCATCCAGTACATTGGACATGCGCAACGGTTCCACCTTTTTGCTAGTGTCATTATTTATCAAATAGCGATTCAGATCAATGGATGCATCCAGCTGGCGGAACAACGTATTGTTCTCACGATCGCGTAGTGGCGCACAAGCGCCTTGATAAGTAACAAAGCCCGTTACAAAGTAGAACAGTCCAACCATGGTAATGGCCGAGAATACGCAGAATATCAACAACATGACGCTGCAAATAAATCAAATAATTAATCAACTACACAGAGCACAGGCAGCAACTGGGTGGGTGCACTTACAGCAGCAGGCAGGAGGCACCAGTGCCCTTGCTGCAGCAGTCATCACGATAGCCACGTCGACGTCGACCACAGCAGCCACAGATTAGCGCTATAACCAGCAGCGTAAATATCTATAGATAAATAAAATAATTGATTTGCAATTGATTGCAGGAATTTATGTTTAGTAATATGCTTACCACCAGCAGCACAATGCAAACAGTAAGGTTAACGACGTTGCGGTCAGGGCCAAATCGATCGTAGACATCGTCAAACGAGTTGGCTGAGTTTCTGGTTAGCAGGTAAATGTCGGAGATCAATGCGTCCACAGTAACGCGCACTTTGTTTGCTTGGCCACGGAACTCTTCTGATCCCTTGTGCACATCACGTATCAGTTTTGGCTTGATTGGATCAAGAGCTGCCTTAATCATCTCGCCGACTTTCTTCAAACGCTCCAAGGCGTCCTTGGGTATGACTTCCGTTTTGTTCTTTCTCACCTCCTTGATGGCTTTCAAGGTTACATTGACATCAGGCAGCTGCAAATGGAATAATCAGCGCATTAGGGCCAATGAAAAGTTGCTGGAAATGTGAGAATTAGTTACCGAATCCAAATGCAGACACTTGGCGCTATCGATGAACTCAATGCCAGTGCGCTTTAGGAAATGCAGACACTCACGATTGCCACAGAGCACCGTACAGGCGTAGTTGACATTACGCTTGACGCCTCGCACACCTGGCAAGCAAAAGATATAGTCAATAAATATAATTACATTTTAAAAGCTTTGTCTATTAACCATCTCGCAGTTGTGCACTGTAGAAGCGTAAGTCCTTTTCAAGCTTTTCAATCTCTGCCATTAGCTTCTCGGCCTTTTCCATATTGTCCAATATGCGCTTCAGCTCCTTTACGACATTTGCCTCGGAAGCATCCATAAGATCATCGTACATATGCTTATCCACATCTAGGCAAAGCAAATCAAACGTAAATGTAGTTCTAGTACGCATAGATTGCAGGTTAGTCTTACTTTTTATAATGTCAACGAGATGCGTGTCCAGCTCCTGATAGTTTTTGATAAACAAATGCTCAACATGCGAGGCCACGTCCCTTAGATAGCTGCAGGTATCTTCAGCGCCACGTTTCATGGTGTCGCTAGTTTCCTGAAGGCCGTTGTCAATCATCTTGTTGGTCACAAAAGCAATGATGATGCCGAAACTGCAAGTCCAGTTAAAGTAATTAAGTAAACGCCAGTAATGCCAACGTTTTGTGTACAGCAATTCTTACAGTATGCCCGTCATGAGCAGCAACAGCAAAAAGCCGCAGCCAAAGCGCTTGATCCCATCCTTCTTCCTATCACAGGGCGGGCAGCCTTGTTTGCAACGCCGACAGCAGCAGAAGCAGCAATAACAGACACTAGCAACAAAAACAAAATATATATAAGGTTATGAAAGTTTAAGCTGGATAAAGTTAATAATTACTCACGCTATGAATGGTATGATAACTATGAGCAGCAACAGAAAGCCAACCCAGAGCAGCACTCCCCAGTATTGATATAAGAGATCGCGCCAATCGTTCTGCTCCACCTTCTTGCCCAGCACAAGCGTGTCCGAATTTTTAATCTCAATGTAACCTAGAATAGTATATTTTAAGTAATTGCTCAAGCCATAACTACTTACCGCTACTTACCAGGCGGTATGGCTGGCTTGTTGGGTACCAGATTGTCAAACAGTTTGTGCGTAAAATTAAAAATTGGAGTCATGCCACCGGTGGTGTAATTGGTCTTCTTGGTGAAGTTAAGTTTCGACTCATATGGCGTATACTCAGCAGGCGTAAGCTGCGATCTGCCAGATTCGTCTGCCTGCCCGTCTGCTGGCCCTATTAGGGCCATCAAGGCAATAATTAGTACGCCTAGGCTGCATATTGCCAACTTGGCGACTCGATGTTGCCTTTGTCGCTTTGTTGTGCTGCACTTGCATTTTGCATGCGTTGCGTTTGTTGTTGGTTGTGTCATTGTGGGTTTGTTGGTTCAAATGGTGTCCACCACTCTTGCTCTTGCTCTTGTTCTTGTTCTTGCTCGTGAATGCGGCCGTCTCTCTACGCTCGTTGAGTGCTACTAACACGCTTGACTCCTGCTGTGCTTGCTCTTGTCACCAGCGAGCGCATCCATTTCACGCCTCAGCGAACTGCAGGAAGGAACATAAAAATAAAATGAAAACACACAAAAAACAAATAAAGGCGACGATTGAAAAAGATAGGTGTTTTAGAAATTGGAGCACACTCCTTAATACGACTTTAGCATGTCTTGACCTTATTTATTTCAATATTAGTGTCTGCCAGGGCAGTAAAATACACATGCATACACATATTTCATTGACTGCGTGTGCGGGAGTGCCCTCGTCGTATATATTATGATTGCCTTAGCCTTAGACAACGCCAAAGACAAAGACAACGACAACGACAACGACAATATGCCAACGCTAAGCTCGAGCGTATGCGCTCTCTGCGGTGAGCACATCACTTGACATCAATTAAAGTCAATAAAAAAAGAGAGCCAAGGGGAACGACACACTACACACTACAATGGGAAGACGTCACTGCTCAATTGCAACTACATGTTTATCTGCGCTGCAAAAGGATGACAGTGCCCACAAGCCTGTTAAGCTGCCAGCTGCAGCTGCAGCCATTTATAAAAGTTTGACGCATAGTTTGGAGCGCATATCATATGAATGCACATTTAGCAAGATTGCGAGATTAAGTGGTAAATGTTAAGTAAAATCATCCGTCAATTTGTTGTGGCAAATACATAAGATTAGAACACACATTGCTTATCGTTCAGAGCTTAATAATTGAAAAATAGCAAATGATACAGGCGCTTATTATTATTAGTATTTGTCTCTAATGTTTAATGCAATTGCAAAAAATAAATAAAAGCCAAAAAAGTTACATGCCCCGGGTGAGGCTCGAACTCACGACCTTAAGATTATGAGACTTACGCGCTGCCTACTGCGCCACCGAGGCTATGTCAATCCAAGCGCCTAACGCGCAATTGTTCTGTACTCGCGCAAAAGTTCTGGTGGACGTGGCGATAATAAACGATAACCAAACAAAAATAATAATATTGGAAGCCTCTTTTTTGTTTTTTTTCTTCTATAAGATTTTTCCAAAAATATATTTTTGCAATTAATTTATGCACATGTAAAGTCATTTATAGAACTTATTTTTATGACACATTCGCCAGCAGCCAGACATCAACTAGTACGTCCAACGATAGCAATAAGAACAAGTGCGATAGCTGCTGCTTGATATGGGTGTTTAGCAAACGAAAAGCACAAAGTTTAATGAACTTTATGTGTAAGCTGAGCAAAAGGGTCTGTTGCCCTGACATGACATGATGGGGCCATGTTCTTCAGCTGTTTACGTTCGCCTTGCTGTGTGTTTGCCTTGGTCAGTCTGGTTCATAAAAAGTGTCACTCACACACACACACACACACACACATTAACAAATACTTGTACATGCAATTGCCGCCTGCTTATCTTGAGTTGTATTTTTATGTGCACATTTCGCTTTTGTTTTGTTTTTAGCACTCGAAGAACGAGAGACGCTTGGACTTTAATGACTCGCCAGTAGCTTTAGTTCTTTTTTATGTTCATTGTTTAGTGACCAGCCCGCGTGGCAATTGCAGCATTTGTTAACAGCCCTTTAATGTCATGTCAAACAGCAAGTGTAATGTCGTATTAATTGCGTATACGCAGCGTGTCTGGCCAGAATAAAACCGAACCGATAACTTGCCTAGAATCTGCCACACGCGACACTGTGTTGCTCTGCAATGTAAAGGCGTCCGCCCCAAGTTGATGCCGACTGCGTGCAGAAAAATCTGTATACGCCGAAAAAGCAGCGAGTAGCACACGACCGAGGCTTTGAACGGCCTTGACATGAGTCGCATCGCGGCTGGAAGGCAGCCTCATGCCGCATCTTCCCTTCCCGCTGCCCCAAAACCGAAACGAGTGCGTGAGCTCAAGTAGCAGCTTTTCAATGCTTTTTGGCTGCCACACACATAAATGAGCAAACAGACTGTGTTGGTCCAGTAAACAAAACAATTTGCAGAAGCTGCTGCTGCTGATGATGATGCTGATGATGGTGGTAGTAAGTATGTAATGCATGAAGCTGATGAGAATGAATTTGATAACAGGCACATGCGCACTGGCTGCCGTCAGGTGTTAACAACTGCTGCAACAGTGGATGGCAAAAATATATGACAAAAAGCAAACACAGATAAAAATAGATGCATGAGGCTTTAGCTTAACTTTTTCCATTGTATAAGCAAGTGTAATGACTAAGCTCTGCACTAAAGATAACTTAGAATGCAAATGCAATTAAATGCGAAAGCCCCAAGTCAATTCTACTCACATATATACCTTTCTAACGGTTTCACTTGCTGTCTGTTTATTGTTAACAACAATAAGCTAAAACAGCTGTGTGCACAACTGCAGACAATGTTTTATATAAGCATAAAATGCTCACTAATATAAGTGCAAAGAGTTCCAAACAAAGAGCGTACCGACCCACTTCTGGAAATTGAATCACTTTGTCTGTTTGCCAGGCTTAACTGGTTTTTTTTTTCATCTCTTTACTTGGGCAATCAAATACCTTTCGCTGCTTGAATACACAAAAGTCAGCAATTCGCACTTATACGTATTAGTTACTTTACAGTTATAAGCGGTGTATATTAATAAATACGTATATAGATCGGATGACTGGTTTATAAACTCATTTGCAGCAGTTGGAATTGTATATGAATAATAAACGCAATATTATGCAATATTAATTTCGCGTGACTCACTGTTCTTCAAGAATTATACATGCCTATACTCATACATAGATTATAATATATGAGTCTACATGTGGCCAAGGCCACTGCTTGCATTGCATTTTCTTTTGAAGAATAATACTCTGGATCTAAAAGTTCAGAGCAGTTTATTATTGTAGTTCCTAAGGTGCTAGGGCAGAGTCCAAAAAGTAGATTAGTCGACAAAGATTTATCTTAATGAACTGTTTACAATATAGTTCAATATTGTTTTCCAATTTACAATTTTCAGTTGACCACAAATTCTTAATTACAGAGTCGTATGCAGCCGATTGCATCCGACTGAACTGTCTCATTAATTAAATGTGAAGCGTCAAGCATCTTGCTTAATGGATTTATTTTTGGGATTTACATAATTTTATTTTATTATTGCTTATTTTAAAAAGCTGTTTCCATGGTTCTTCGCTTAAATTGCTTTGTTTTTAAATTAATGCTGATTTAGAAACCAAAACGTAAACAATGCCAGCCCCAAGTATGCAAAATACTATAAACACACTCGTTTGCAGAACGTAAATATTTGTTTACATCCACACCCTAGCACAATTTTGAAATGGCTTTCAAGTGAAAGCCCACTCTACACGCAAATAGAAGATTTGGTCTTATTGAGGTCAGCTAATGAGAATTGTGGTAAAGCTAAGTAGCCATTGCCTTTGTTATCTAATAAACGACTAGACACATTAATGTAAATACATGCATACAGTTAATTTGATTAATGCAACTTGTAAGTTGCAAGTAGCACACAAGGCAAGTTAATCAAATTTGCAAATGCATAACTACTTTTAATTAAAAAAGAGATGGAAAAGTGCTGCGCACAGAAAATAGCACACGCCTTTGAAATCCAGCAGTAGCTTCAGTAAAAAGAAATCTGCTCGTCTCATTTGATTAAAAAGAACCGGTAACAAAAGGCAAGAGCAAGGGAAACTGAAACTGGTTTGCCATTCGGCCCGCAACGGCCGCAACGTCTGACTCATCAGCTGTGTGGCCACCACTGGTCAGCAGCGCGCGCTTTGCGCTGACACAATAAAGTAGCAAGATATTCTCAATTGGAAAAACGATCAAGTGGCTGCCACATGCAAACAAAGGGCATTAGTATGTGTTATGTGCTTATGGCAGACTTGTAAATATGTAAATGTACCTCGATGGCGACAAAACGAACAAACAGAACCAAAACATAAAACAAAGTGACTTAAGCAAAAAAAAAATAAGCCAAGTTTTTCTTGTGATGGCGAACGGAAATGCGATGAGAATGTTGCGATTACAGGAAGTGTGTGAAGAGAAGCTACAAAAAACTGAATGTGTGAAGAACGTAATAATAATTGTTTTTTCATAAGAATATTATTTTTATTCATATGAAAAAATAAGTAAGTCATTTATATTTTTCAGTAATGATGCTGATGGTATTATTATTTTAGTTCAACTGTCACTCTAAATTGTTATTTAGTGCACAGCCACAGTCACAGCCTGAAAGACCCCAAAATGTGCCGAAAACAGAAACAAAGTTAAATGTACTACAACCGGCACCGCAGTGTTTGCTATAAATATAAATATAGTACATGCGCATAGGGCATTGCCTGCTCCATTACTGCTACAGCTCCAGCTCCAGATATGCCAAGCTCTGTGAGCACACATAGGTAATCACATTTACATGTGCACTTGTGTTTGTGTTTGTGTCTGTGCAGGTCAGGGATGTAACTGTATCTCTGGCTGTGTGTAAGCCGGAGTCAGTGTCGAAGTTTTTGTGTAGCTATGTATCTGCGGAAATGTATACATACACATACAAAGATGTATGTATGCATGTGTTTATTGCATGTCAGTGCTCTGTTCTTAATCTTTGGCTGCAGCGTGTGAAGTTAGAGTTGGCAATTAGTGGCAGAAATTAATTATGATTTAAGTGAGGCATACAATTTCTTTGTTACATGCCCTCGGCCTTGCTCTAACCCCTTTTGTTCTGCTGCTCGCTATCTCTCTCTCTCTCTCTCTCTCTCTCTCTCTTTCTCTCACTCGCTTTGTCTGGCTATCAGATTAATTCAACTACAGCTTTGACAATTGAGCATAATCTTTCAAATTGAAATAAACAAGCTCATCAACAGACTCACTCTATATACTTCATTAATATCTTTTTGCGCTCTGCTATTACGTGCAGCTACTTCAGTTTCAATTTCAATTTCAGTTGAGTTTCAATCACACAGAGTTTTCTATCAGTTGGGGGCAACTTTCAAATCCAATTAGCTATTAGGGCTTCAGTTTTAGCCTTTCAAATAAGCCACTCCAAATGGTCAGAACATTTAATGCAGCTTCAATACGTTGCTAAACGTATGTAAATATATCGCAACTTGTATTTATTTATAATATTTTTACAGTTAAATCAAATGCGTATGTGTTTCATTCATATGTAGCATGTATTTTCTAGTTTGCTGCACACAC
This sequence comes from Drosophila busckii, assembly GCF_011750605.1. Lineage (NCBI taxonomy): Eukaryota > Metazoa > Arthropoda > Insecta > Diptera > Drosophilidae > Drosophila > Drosophila busckii. The sequence goes on along the minus strand of NC_046606.1, from coordinate 17,131,990 downwards.
ACCCGTTGCCCTCGTCAACGCCCACACACTCACAAACAGTCTGCAGCTTCCAGTGGCCCGCTGGAACTCTGCCCGCGTCTTGGGGTCAAATAAATATTCATGCACAAAAATATGAAACATTTAAATCACAGCATTACTTTTAGACAAGCATTTCTACATAATTATGTATGCATGTATGTATGTATTTATGTCTTTGCACATGCATGTGTATCTACTGCACTGTTTTCTATATCACAACATTCTTTTCTTTGTTTGCACCAGTAATTCGGTGGTGTGTGTGGTTTCATTTCTTCTTGGGTTTTCTGCTTAACACAATATTGACTTTTGTGCAAATTCAATAAAAAATTGTTGTTTTATTCACCGTTTTGTTGTTTTCACTAGCCAATCACTCGAATTTATTTATTGGGCCATTTTTCAATCAAATCTCTCACAAGACGTTACTTCAACTCGCGTTCCGCACAACAACAATAATGCATTAGTTCGAGCAGTGATGACACATATTGAGCGCATAAGCTAAATTCTGAGTAAAAAAAAGCTAAAGTCAAACAAAAATATGCTGAAAAACAAGCTAAATCCAAAATGCAACATAAATTAAATTAGTAAGCAAATCATCCATTTTATAATGTTCATCATTATTATTTTGCGAAAGCGTGGAATATGCAAAATAGGACAAGCAATGCAATTTTTATGCTGTATATTTTATTAAGCTATTAAATTTTAAAGTACGCTCAATCTAGCCTGAAATAAGCTAATCTGGCAACGATGGTAAATCGAACTAGAGAAACATCGAATAATATTGGAGCGCGAAATTCTCTTATTATTTATTTCCAGTAACATCCAAGGGCATCAAGTATTAGCTGATTATTTAGAGCTCTATTCACGTTAGCAAAACTTTTATAAGCATTATAATTTTTATTTTAACTATAATATAATTTTCCCGCAAAGATTTTTAAGTCGCATACGAATCTGTCGGTCGAGCTCAGACATGTTGTATTATTAACGATAGCGATAAAATTCCGATAACACATTGAACACCGCAACAGAATTTCTGGTACAGAAGCAAGGGAACAAAAAAAAAAAATAGCGAGTATCATTTAAAAATAGCGTATATGCCAGTGTTGGCAACAACGATTATCCGAAAAAAAAATCTTTATTTGACGTTAAAAATCATAATTTTAAATTTATAAAACTGGGAAATTTAGCAAATACGTAATAGGTGCGTGTATTAATATTTATTTCTTCTATAAAATGTATGAAAATATAGTATGTTGAAAAAGGGGCTGCATTGCTTCCTTTTGATGATCCAGTTCTCAGCATAATCTAGTTTCTGATCACTTCCCATGAGCAATTTCAGTTAATAAAGTGTAATCAAAAATGTTGATAAAATTATTCATCATTTATCTCAACTATGTGACGAAAAACCGGCAATAAGCGTAAGCAATGCAATAATAATAAAGCTTTCCCGCTGGCTAGTCTCTTTTTCGCTTGCTAATTGAGATTGCTAAATCTTCGTCGATTTTCACATAGCTCTCACCCAAAGGCTGGTCAGGCAAAACCACAGTAGGCTGGGCAAAGCCGCCTACAATCCGCTGGCCCCCACCGCATACAACAATGGGCGGTGGCATATAAGGCGCACCTGTGCAGATTGGACAGCTGATGGAGAGATAAACAGTAAGACAGGGCTATGATGAAAACTTAATCAACATACCCGTGCTCTACAATCGCAATGCCTGTTGCTCTACTGTAAACAGCAAGCCTCTGGTATAAGCCAAGTAGACGATGCGCTATAAACAAAATGGGTATAAGCAGCAGGCAGCACGGCAGTAACCCCAGCCAAAATTGATTCTGGAATTTAAACAAGGTAAAGTAAAATAATGGCAAAATGCAATTTTAAATGTCACCCACAAATGGATAGATGAGATTGTCACAAATTCTGTCCGCGGCACGTTTGTGAAGGTAGCTCAGGGGTTCGCATTTACCGACGTGTGTAAGGCAATGTACAATAATCCTTTCAGCAAAAAGGTCGACTTGCTCATGAATGGCATCAGTTAAATTGGTAATGAGTGAATTGATGAAATCCTTGCCACGCTCTTGTATGAACTTCTCGGCACGTTTAACCGCGTCCAACAAGTGTAACATTGAGTTGGAAAAATCATTATTATTGTAAAGTATCAATTCATCAATTTCGGCTACCCGTTTTTTTATGTTGTTCATATTATTTTTAATTTGGCTGTGATACGCATTATAAAAAGACATAATATGCCTGGCATTGGAATACAAACTCGATCTTGCATCCCAATAGCCGCCCCACGCTGTCCACATGTTATCGCCCACAGATTTCATAGACTTTGCCATACTATAATAGTCTGGTCCAACTGGCCAACACATGTTTTCTAAATACAATAAGCTATGATAACTGGATAAATTAGCGTTACGCATATCATTAAGTCGGATCGTGTCATTGTGGGGCAACAAAACCGTATTGGATAGATCCTCATTAAAATCATCGTCATGATATTTTGGCTGCTTGTCCTCACGGTCGTCGCTTAATATTTTCAGATCACGTATATCTTCAATTATATACAATTTATACTTCTTGAGTAATTCAAATATAGTCTGACCTTCTTTGCAGTCTCTAATGGCGTGAGATATACGCAATTTGCTACGGTCTTTAATGGCCTCTTCCCTTTCACGTGGCGGCAGGTAACGTGTTATATCGATTTCAGGATCCAATCCATTCATTTGCTTAACAAACGTCGCCTCAGGATCAGAACGAACTGGTGCACAAGCACCTTGATAGGTAATTAGGCCAAGTATAAAATAGAACAGTCCAACGAGCGTAAACAGGGATAAGAAGCAAAATATCACAAGAATAGCACTGCAAAAGAAATATGAAACTCTTTTGGGTAAGTATATGTTTTCCCTAAGCACTTACAGCAAAAGGAGTCCGGTGCTTATACTCCAGGCGAAGCACAAGCCGAGCAAAAGTGCCAGCAGGAGCAATGCAATAATCTGTAGTAAAGATTAGCATTAGCAAAATTTAGCTTACTTATGTTAGTTACGGAAGTTACCAAAATGAGTACTGAAATGATGGTTTTGTTCATGATGCTTCGATCCTTGCCATATCTGTAATAGATATCGTCAAAAGATCTTGTTGCTACATCCGTGTTCTTATAAATATCATGAACTGCCGTTTTTAGTATATTGCGTATGATATTCTCCTGGTGTATAAATTCATCACGTCCACGGTGCAAGTCTCTTATCAACGCTGGGGACACACGCTCCGTTGCCTTTGCAATTTTATTGTAGATTGTCTTCTGGCGCTCCATCGCATTTCGAGGTAGTTGACTAAACTTACCTTCGATTATGTCCTTCATACCGTCCAAATATTTTTGACTGACCGGCATCTGAAAAGCAGAAATATGCTAACTTACAAGGCTTGCTCATTAATCAACCAACTTACTTGATCTAGATGCATACATTTGCTCATATCCATTGTCTCAATATCCGAGGTTACCAAGAAGCGTCGACAGGCATAGTGGTTACTAAGCATTGTACAGGCAAAAGTAACGTCACGTCTAATGCCACGCATACCTAAAATTAAAAACACAAAGCACAATTTCTTGCTGAGTTTTAATATAAATTGATTTAGTGAATTTTTACCATCGCGAAACTGTGCAGTTGTAAATCGCAAATCCTCTTCATAGACTTTAACCTCTTTCATAAGTCTTTGAGCTTTTGGCATATTATCTAAGATGCGCTCCATGACCTCCAGTGCAGTGCTACCCGATGAGTCAGCCAAATCCAAGTTAATATGCTTATCCGAATCTGGTGAAAATAAAATAGTTAAAACTGTGGTCAAAATTAGGTTTGGGCTTAACTCGTTAACAAATCGGTTAAATGATTGAACAGCTCTTCATAGTTTTTCTCAAACAAATAACGAATATGCTCGGAGGTGTCATTCAGGAAGGTGCAAGTATCGTTAGTACTACGCTGTAATATTACAGTAGATTCACTAAAGCCACGCTCCACCAGACGTTCGGCCATTACGGCAATGATAGCGCCAAAGCTACGAGTTAAAACAAAGACCGTTTAAAGTTTTGGAATTTTTTTTTTTGGATATGCGAGCATACAGGCAGGGTATAAGCAGCAGGAGGAGCAGCGCAGCACAAACGAAGCATCTAAAGCGATCACGCGCCATGTCGCAGGGTGCACAGCCCGCATTGACACGTCTACAGCAGCAAAAACAAAAGTAACAGACGCTGCAACAAGTTGTGTTAACTAAGCATCAATCATCAATATATAAAACCAAAGCATACTTACGCTATAAATGGAACGATTATAATGATCAAAAGTAATAATACCAACCAAAAGTATAACAGCCAGTACTTGGTGACTAGCTCGGCCCATTCATTCTCCTCGTATTTAGGACCCATTTCCACCGACTTATCATCCGTGTAAGTTAAATAACCTGCCGGAAATGAAATCAAATTTTATTTACGCATGTATTTACGCAATTTCATGTACGCTCACCCTTTGGCACCGGTAGTGGATCGATTAATGTATTATCAAAGAGAAAAGCCGCCACTTTGTTTAGAGACTTGCTCAGGCCTCTTGTGGCTAAGTCGTCCTCCTTTTCAGGCTTGCTGTATTGAGGTTTTGAATCATAGTCCGAGTATTCAACCTCAGGCCAGTGCACTTGTCCCGCCTGCTCGTGCACAGTCCCATGTCCCTCGTATCCCGGCTTCCACTCCACATCGTGTAAAGCCACAGGTGTTATGAAACAGCTCAGCAATATAAAACACCAACTGAAAAATATAAAGATGATTTTGCTGCAATGGTGCATGCTAAATTGGCGTCGTTATGTTTATACAAGTATAAGATATAGGGGGAGAGTCTGTTTGTTCGACAAATCTTTCGTATAGTAACAATTAAGTCAAAGGGCAAGTGTTGCTTTGCATACGTAAAAAATACATATTTTTAATACACCCAGAATGACAAAGACCCATAGCTAAAAACTATTAAAATTTATTTACTTTTTGTTTACATCAACCATAGAGTACCACTATAGTGAGCTTTTAATCTTTCTTCGGCTTGCTGGTGCTGTTCACAGAGGCGGAAGTAATTGTTATCTGACTGTCACTGCTGTCAACCTGCACGTTTTCTAGAAAGTTAACACCTCCGCCACCACCACGCTTCTGGGAGTCGACACATATACAGAGGTTCTGCTGACCACCACTACAGGTGATAATAGGTGGTGGAACATATGGCATTCCGGTACACGCCGGACAGCTGTGTGAATATATGTATCTTTAGCATATCATTTAACCTCTCTGATCTTATAAACTTACCCGCCTATGGGCAAAATAGCAGCAGCTGCCAGGCTGTATGCATGCAGTCGCTTCCAGATGCACATTAGTCTGTGGGCTACAAATAGAATGGGTAGTAAAAGCAACGCAGCTGGGATTAAGCCAAACCATAATGCATTCTATCAGAAGAAACAATGATTAGCGGACATAAAGTTTAAAACAGAGATCCGCAAAGCGGATAGTGGATCGGCTTACCAGCGGATCAACCAGGCGGTAGCATACTTGATCCACGCCACGATAATATATGTAGGCTATCGGCCCGCATTTTCCAATATTATTGCGTAATTCTTCGACAATGGCATGTAAATAGTTGTCCACTTGTTCGTTAACCGTGTCTGTTAGATTTCGTAAAAGTGAAGAGACAAATGTTGTACCCTTAGATTTAATAAACTCTTCCGAGCTTACTATTGCTTTCAATAGTACACCTATCGAATGCTTAAAGTCACGATTCTCATACAATATAAGATTATCAATTTTAATAAGCTTCAATTTAATATTATCAACCAGTCCCGCCAGCTTATCTGTCCAATGCGTGTTGTATGTGGCTAAATTATGGGCATCAAGGCTTAACGATACATATCCAATTCTGGTATGATTATTCCATTGACCAGCACCGTACAAAAAATTATACATAACATTCCTGGCTTTATAAATTTCAGTAACTATATTCGGCAGATTGGGCGTAAACTGTTTGCACAAATTCTCGAGATATCTGATGCTATGATATGTCGACAGATTAGCATTACGCATATCATTCAGTTTAATCTTTTCCTCCCTGGTTAGCAAAATAACCTTCGATAAGTCCTCCTGAAACAAATTCTTGCCCTTGGAATCTTCATCTTCTTTTTTCATTATATGCATGCCTTCCAACTCATCTAAATTGTACAGATTGTATTTCTGAAGCAGCCCAAATATGGTTTGATTATCAGCGCATGCCTTGATAGCGCTCGACATGCGCATCGTTGGGGCATTCTCTGTATCTGTTTGCATCTCTTCATTTGACTCGAAGTAACGACTTAGATCAATTTTTGGATCCAGTTGACGATATATGCCATTCTGTTCTAGCTCTCTCATCGGCTGACACGCACCGTAAAACGTGACGATTCCCAACATCAAATAGATAAGTGCGACCATCAAAATGAACGAAAATGTGCAAAATATCAACAGAATGGCGCTAAATAGTAATTAAATCGATTCAATTTTAATTAACGCTTCTAGAACTACTTACAAAAATAACCAGTTAGCACCAGTTCCTTTATTTAAACTGCAGCCACAAATTAGTGCAACGATCAATACTAATCCAATCTAAAATTATTTATGCAAAGAGTAATTAAGTAAATACTGAAACTTGAATTAAGAATTCAACAATTTACTAAATCAAAAGAAAGTATACGATATGATACTTTGTCGTATTTATATTCACCATTAATTGGCATTATTATATTATGTATAATTATTAGAATATCGAAAAACTTATTTAAAAAAAATGTATGGCAGATTACATTTGCTGCGAGTTAAAATGAAATATACACATACATTATATAAATTATTGGCTTTGGGCTTAGCTTTAGTTTATTTTAATTCCGTATTTAGATGTTATATATTTTAGAAATATTTATGTGTACTTACCACCATTAGCAGCACATAGCAAAGGGCTGTATAAAATTCGCGACTTTTTCCAAACCTCTCGTAAACATCTTCGAAAGAATTTGTCGCATTCATAGTACGAAAATGTATATCACTTAGTGTGGCTTCAATAATGTTTCGTATTTTAATGGCCTCAGCTTGGAATAATCCCTTTGCTCTGCTTATATCACGTATTAAGGGTGGCGTGACCTTCTCCATGTCTGCTTTAATTTTTGCACCAATTTCCTGAAAGCGCTGAAGGCCCCCCTTGAGTAATTTTGGCATTTCATCTTCAATAATCTTGTCCATGGCCTCCAGGTAAATCGTAGTGTTGGGCATCTAAGTAAATTGCAGAATCGTTTTACTAATATACATAATTATGGAAGCTTTATAGCTACATACAAGATCTACATGTAAACAAGTCGAGGTATCAACGAATGGCAGTTCTGTATTATATAAGATACTTCGGCAATGTTCTTTTTTTATTAAATTGTGGCATGCATAATACAAATCTCGTTTTGCACCTCGGACACCTGTTTTCGTAAAAGAGTACAGATGCATAGGCATAATACTGTGTTAAATTATTTACCATCACGCATCTGGGCGCCATAGAAACGTATATTCTTCTCAAGAATATTGACCTGCCTCATTAAAATTCGTGCCTCCGGCATATTGTCCAATATCTTTTCCAATGTTGATAATGCGTTGCCCTGGGAGGCATCGGCCACGTCCAATAGTATATGATTGTCTCCATCTACAGAGAGTTTAAGGATTTGGCTTACTTTGGATATACCCTATAGTATACATACAATTTAGTATATCCATTAAATGCGCATGAAGCTCTTCGTAGTTAAAAATTAACAAATGATGAATATGATCAGATACATCCTGTAGGAAACTACACGTGTCTTTGCTGCCACGTTTTAGAGTTTCGCTTGTTTCCTTGAAGCCACGCTCCAGCACTCTATTGGCAAGGCTCACAATGACAGCAAATATTCTGAAAAAATAACACGAAATACTCTTTTAAATCTCAGCCTGGTAATGTTGGCTACTTCATCGTACATGATAAATATCACTAGCACCAACAATATAGAGCTGTAGATCATATGTAGGCAGATATCTCTTTGCATGGTGCATGGTGGACAGCCAGGAGTGCAACGACGGCAGCAACAGAAGCAAAGATAGCAAACGCTGTTAAAACAGAAAGAAAAGAAAATAGTGTTAAGAATTGGACAACATTTATGTACTTACGCTATGAAGGGCATGCCAATTATCAGCAATAGCATAATCCAGATAAAGATCAATAGCGACCAATAATGCGATACTAGTTCCTGCCAATTGTCTTCCTCACTCTTGGCGCCCAAAGCTAATGCATCTTTTTTCACAACCATTAAATAACCTATCAGTTAAAAGCTTAATAAATAGAAAAGCCAAATGATTGATGCTCATATGATTACCAGATGGTAATGCTGGATCGCCAAAGATGAATGTTTTTAAAATTTTGTGCGTCAAATTATACACAGGCTTAAGGCCCATTGCACTACGTTTTGGCTCTGTTGTATAGGTCACCGTCCCATTGTACTCCGTTAAATCGGGGGCTGCAAAATGCTCCTGTCCCATTTGCTCATGAATGGTGTCATGTCCCTCAAGGGTATCTCTAAATCCATTTTCGCTACTATTACCACTATCAGCTTGTGTATGTTGAACGAATAGGATTAGCAATATACCAAAGGCTATGACAGTAAAGCCGTTTACGGTATGTTCTGGTTTTTGGCTCCCACGTCGTTTCCTAATGCGATTCCAATATCGTTTTTGCTTTGACTTGGTCTCTAGCATTCTCTCTGCACAAGAAATACGGCTTCAGACCTCAGCTTAACACTAACAAATTTAGATGGTTCAATCATATATCGAATGCGCTTTAACTATATACAATACACAATTAGTAATTTACAATATTTCATTTCTTGAAATAGAATCTACTGTCAATTTAACAGTTAAATCAGTACATCAGTGTTAAAGTAATAAGACTTTTGCTGCAATTCAAGTATTTCATCAAACCATAAATTTATTTGTTACACAATTTCATTTTTTTTATCATAATAATTTTAGTGTTTTTGTGTGTGTGTGAGTTTTCACTGCGTCAAAACTTAGTACATTTAATTATATTTTAATATATAGTTTATTGTATGGAGCACGTCCTTACAATCAGTTTTTGCCGCACACAATACATATTTGTATTTGCACGCATGCTAAATAAATTACATTACAAATTTGGTTTCAGTTTTAAGATTTACTATTTAATCGCAATTAAAAATCAAAAAATAAATATATATATGTATATATAGTAATACCTGTACAGTGTACAGGTATGCATGTAAGCATGCTTGCCTCAAGCTTCTTCAGCAGTTGCCACCTCACTCACATGCATATATATATTTAGTACTTTACACATATGCCAACTATTTCAGTTACAATTCCATTAAAATAAAATCGTTGCAAATTGTTCAATGCGCTTTGCAGTGCTTGTATTACATATACATACATACACATATATACAGTTGCTATGCTCGATTTTAATTGAGACTTTCTTGACTCTCTTATTTATTCAGATCACTACAATTGCAAAAGTAAAGCTTACTACTCTGTTTACACTAATAATTTATTCATTAATTGTATTTTGTTTCAGTTTTCAACATCGTTTTTCTATAACAAATTCTGCGACAATGCTGCATTAAGCTGAATAAAAAATACATACATACATATGTATGTGTTTACGTTAACATGATTTAGGCCCAAAATATTTTGTATTATTGTAGTGTGCAGCAATTTCGAATAGTAATCGAACAAAATCAACATAATTATAAATATACAATTTTGTCTTCTTTTGGCAGTTTTGTATTCTTATTTCGTTTCGCTTGTGATGTATTCCAATTGAGTTCGCATAATAACAGAGCACCTTAGCTACATTTAGTATATAAATTTGTAGTTTCAGTTTATTACTTATTTTGAGGATAGGCTGGGCAAGCAAACGCTCGGACTGCGGCGAGCATTTGTAATAAATAAATTAATTATGTTTATATTATTTACGCTGAGGTCGGTGCACAATTACAGTTAGTTGTTGTAAAATACAAGAAAATGAAATGTTTTATGTTTAGCAATCACACGCGGCAGGTAAAAACAATCAAAGCAACGTAACGTGCTTAACTTAGTGCTGAATGTGATAATTGCAGTAAAACTAAAGCGAAACTAGTTACAGCATTTGTTACAATTACAGTTACTAATTTGTATAGACACCAGCTATGTTGCGAATGTGTGACGATGGCTTGGTCGAGGTCGGTACAAACTACAGTTGCGCTAACGAATCGGAGCGTATGAGCGGCGCCAATGAGCTGGGCGCCTTGTGGCCAGTTTCGATCTCGTACTGCACATCAAGCGAGGCACCTATAACAACAACAATACAAATAGGATAACATCATACCACCAATTAATCAAATACTTTTAATTTCTATGGGCATAAAATATTAAATATAAGTCATGACAACGAAGTAGCTGAAGCATTAACTTCGGGCTCTGCTCGCTTACGTTTCTTTTCCAATTGCGCCTGCTGACCCTCGGGTATGAAAGCGGATACGGCAATCGCACACAAGACGCACAGTGCGCCAAACACAAATGGCGGTCCCGGCACATGCTGCGATATCTTCTCAACGTTCGTCGCATGATTATTCTTTACAATACTGGGATCATGATCAGCATTCAAGTCCACATTGAACAAATAGAAAATGACGCCAAATACTGCAGGGCCCAAGCCATTGCAGAGGCCACGCATGCCAGTGATCATGCCCTGCACAGCACCTGTTTGTGCATAAGAGTTTAATTAGCAATGTAAGTCCAAGTAAATATGGCACACCTACCTTGACTTTCGGGTGAGGCATATAGGGAGACAAACGCACTGATCGCTGGATAGGTAATGGAGCCCAAGGCAGCCACCACGCCAGCTGACCACATCATCCTGCAAAGCAAAAACGTCAAGTTAGCTATTGATTCTGATCTATGTGTATATAACTTGTGACTTACCATTTTTGACTGCCCAGACCATACCAAAGCAGCTGTACTATCTCCAAGACTAGACCCATAATGATAGTGCGCTTTGCGCCAAAAACTCTGAAAATTAATTAACACGGCTTAGTTAGTTTGTATTTGCAAATTGTGTTTGCAGTTCTGTCTCACTTCATGAAGGAGCCCAGTGTGACTTGCACTGTGATGCTGAGTATGCCCACAATGGCTATAAATATGGATACCTCCATATAATTGAAGCCCATTTTAAGCTTCAGATAGACAAACATGCAGGAGTATTCGCCCGCCTCGGGCAAGTAAGACAGCAAGACAGTTAGGCACAGCATCAAGACGGTCTTGTCAGTGCCCACTTTACGCAGCGCCTGCAAAACGAAAAAGGTTTAAACAATTTGTAATTGAAATGTTGAGCTCGCTGTTGTGCTTACCGCAAAGGGATCTGCTTGCTCCCAGCTTATGGGCGCACCCCACGTGGCTGGTCGCATCTTCTCTGACAAACTCTCGGGCACAGCGACTAGTATGAATAGCACATCCAGCAGCGCAATGGCTGTGGATAGGAATACCACCAAGGTATCGCCATACATGTCCATGAGCGCATTGCCCAGAGCTGGCGAGATGACCAGACTTGCTGCAAAGGTGGCCGACGCCAGGCCATAGGCCTTGGAGCGCTCCTCCGGCGTGGTCACATCGGCCACATAGGCAAACACCACCGAAAATGTGACGGCAAAAGCGCCGCTTATTGAGATCAAGCCAAAGAACCACCAAGTGTTGATGCACATCAGCGGTATTGGCATGCAGGTGAAAAATACTGTGACTAATAGGAAAAATTTGCGACCCCAAATGTCGGACAATGCGCCTATCAGCGGCGCCGACAAAAATGACAAAATGCCCTTAATGCCCATTACCAGACCGTTCATCAGAAATGTGTGATCCGGAAATGTGCGATTCAGTGTCTGCAATGAAAACAAACGAAATTAAGCTAAATGGCAAAACTATGTGCAAATATGCGAGTCCAACTTACCGATATGATGGGCATGGTTAACAGTCCCCAGGCAAAGAATTCTAAAAATATCACAACCAGCGCATGATGTACACTCGGCTCGCCAATACCAGAACTCTGTGTGGAGGAAAGAAGAGGGGGTAAGAAATTAATTAGCAAAGCTGCAGCTTAAGACAAGTGCTAAGGCTAAGGTCGTGCCTAAACGCGAACTTGAGATGCACTCAAAGTGACAGCGACAATTGCACACACGTCACCAACAATGACCACTATTCGTACGTGTGTGTGTGTGTGTGTGTGTTGGTGTGTGTGTGTCGTGTGTGTGTGTGTGTGTGTGTTTGTTATTTATAAAAACTAGCTATAAATAAATTGTATTAAATGAACAAATTGTTTGGCGCGCACTTCAACTGCCCAACATGGTCAGCAAACAGTTTATGCAATTGAGCTAATGCATGTGTATTTGTCTGTCTGTGTGTGTGTGTGTGGCACAAACCTTGCAACAGCAGATTTTACATAGCACGCGTATCCACTCGAAGAAACGATTGCGACGCGGCGGCTCTGGCGCTGGCCCACTGCCCGGTGTGCCCAGCTGGGAACGCATTGAGATATATGAAGCGGCAGACAGAGTGCGTCGGTGCGAGCTGCCGGCAGCACCGCCGAGTATGTGCGCACCAGTTTCTGCAAAGGCGGCACTGGGATGCGCCAGCAATGTGGCCGCTTGATGCTCTCGCGTTGCATGACCTGCCGACTCATTATCCTGCTCCGCAAGCTCACTGTCCACAGAGACGTTATCCGCCTGTGCTGCTGCTGCTGCTGTTGCTGCCGACTGTTTGGCAGCAGGTGACAGCGGCAACGAGCTTATGGTGGCCACATCAGCCACATCGGCTGTCGTAGGCGAGGAGCTGTTGCTGCTGTGCGTGCTCTGTGTGTCTGTTTGTTCGCCAACATCTGATTCATCCTTGATATGCGTGGTGCTCGCTACTTTCGTTTGCGCTGCTGTCTCTGGCTCCTGCTCGTAAGGCTCAATATCCATGGGCTGCCGCTTGGCATAGCTTAGCGCGTTACGCATTGTTGCTCCACTCTCTCTCTCTCTTGCTCCACTCTCTCTCTCTCTCTCGCTTTCTGTGTCTGGCACTCTCTGGTCTCTCTTCAGTTCAGCGCTGCTCTACGCTTTGCTCTCTTAATTGCACACAGTATTGTTGTTGCTATCACACTAATTTCCATTGCCATGTGTGCACATGTGCGCATCCAACTGTTTAATGTTATGGCGGGTTTTGGTTTTGGTTTTGGTTTTGGGGTGTGGAGGGTCTTAGGAACCGTACAGATCACAGATCACAGTTTTTGTCGTTTTGCACTCGTCGTGGTCGTCTCTGGATTTGTTCTGCTCTGTTCTGTTTTTATTCACTATTTTTAATTGCACCGTTTCAATTTGCAGCTGTTTGCTTTATAGCCATAAAAAAAAAGCAAATTAAAATCAAATCAAATAAAACGCGCTCAGGCTGCTTTGGCGCCTGGTAATTGAACGCGCTTGCAGCTCTTGGTCTGGTTGTTGTTGTTGTTGTTTACTTCATTTGAAACTCACGCGATTTGTTTTTCAGTGAATACCAATACAATTACAATTACAATAAAAACTATTATTCAAAATTTACGACAAACTATAATCTTAATTGCATTGACCAAACGAGTGCATGGATTCCATTCAAATAGCTACAAAGCGAGCTTAAAAAAGAATTTTCGAAAATAGTTTTTTATGAGCGCCGCTTAAAGTATGCAATAAATTGAAGCTTGCCACTGGAATTCAAAAATCGTTGAAACACAATTTGGCCCTGTGCCTGTTTTTGTTATTTTTTTCACACACGTTTGCAAATTGAAGCCTCAAACTACTGCCCAGACACACAGTACGTAAGCAAACAAAGCGTTTGAAATCAAATCAATTTATATAAATTTAACATCAGCTAAACATTGACTTTCACAACATATGGCATTTTTAATAAGTGTGCGTGTGTGTGTGTGTTTACGCGTACAACCTTTGTTTCAATTAAAGTCACAACACTGTGGTTCAATTTAGCTTAGCACGAATTGCATACAATTTATGTAATGTTTGCCAAAAGACAGCCGAAAAATTTGAAATACACTCTGTTTTACTCTCTAGAATAAACGTGTGTGTCAAATTGAAACAAAATTATTCTACTACGGAGCCCAATCGGCGTGTAGGCATTAAACATGCGCCGCGTTTTAAGTCGCGCTGAATACTGAAAGGCAGCAGAAACGACATTGCCGCACAGCCGGCGAATAACATAAGAGAGAGAGAGAGAGAGAGAGCGTAGCGCATCGGAGCAAGAGAGCGGCAGAGAGAGAGCGCAGTGCGCTGATCTGTGGACTCGGCACGTACGAAAAGGCAAATAAAACGAAAACGACTGAAGCATAGTCAACTAACAGTTATTCAAAAGCTAAACCAATGCACGCTGAGTAAGCAGCTCTTAGTAGAAAACAAAAAAAAAAAAAAGAATAAGAAGCAATTTGTAAACACAAACAAATAAGCTGATTATATGAAAAAGTAATTAGTTAACAAGTGCAAAAGCTAGTTGGGGAAACAACAAGAAAAAACTCAAATATGTTTTGTTATAATACAAGTAACGAGATTAAGGCGTACATAGTCTCGTCGTGTCATAAATTATGATGAAGTCACTCTCTGTGGCAAGCAGGTCAAGTGCAACAGAGAACTAACATAGCTGAGGCAACAAAGACAAACTGCTGCTGCTTAACGATAACGCCAGTTATCTAGCATGACAGCTTGATATGTCACTGCTCTGCAGGCTTTAGCATGTATGCATAATATCCCTGCGGTTCCGGTTTCGACTTCACTCTTACACAGACTAGTCCATTGCCTAGCGCTAGTGGCTGAGTCAACAAATTACATGAGACACTGTCGTTGAGCAATGTCAGTTATATTCCCTAGTACTACCCAAAATTTACATAAAATTGTTTTCAAACTGTTTTCACATGTTAATTTAATCAAACTAACTAAATATTTAGAGGAAATAAAATTACTTTAAGTTCTGCGCCTTCTATGACTTGGTGGAATAGATTAAAGTTGGCACCCTGTGGATTTCTTTCCTAATCTAACATAGTTACTTCTTCTTTGTAGGATAGAATATGAGGTCAAACTTTATCCGGGCTAATATTACACGGAACTGCAGATACGTCCACCCTAATGATGGAGTAATTGTGGTTTGGTCTACTCAACAGAACAGCAGGGCATCTAGCATGACAGATATAGATATGAAAGTGTCGTGGAGGGCTTAGCATATTTATTTGTTGACATTTATCTACATATATGTATTCTATACATGCTTTATATGCTAAATGTTATATCCTTGTCATAAATACAACAACAGCGCAGTTAAGGTTGTCTTGCCTTTATTGTTATTGAAAACAATTTCAGGCTCAAAGCGCGTCATGGCACTAGCAGTTGCTTTCAAAATTAGCTGGACGTATACGTAATTTTAATAAAAACCACACGACAGGCTCTCAGCTCTTTGCCTGTTTGCATATGAGCGAGCACGCAAAAATAAAAGTAAGCAAAAAAAATGAAAAGGTTTGGCAAGGTCAACTTAGGTATTTGGTCTTTGCTGCGGCCTGTTGAATAATTGATATGCACATTATGGTCTCGTGTCTGTGTGTGTGCGTATATTATAGAAATTAAGTAGGTACGCCTTAAAGTATGCACTGCCGCATTTTGGCAATGAAGTTGGGTTTAGTTTGGGCGGGCGCACTTGATTTGGAGCAACTTTCATTGTTGTGGGGGCTCTGGCAAACTAGGCCAAAGTACACAAAACTCAAGGGCAAACAGACAAGTGCACATAGCAACCAATTATATGGCAAATGCTATAAAACTCAAGAGCTACGCAGGCAAAATGTGGCCGTTGTCGTTGTGTCTTTGTGTTTGTGCTAAAAAGCTGTCATCTTTTTAATTAAAATTAAAAAACACAAGAACGGCGTCCCTAAAAAGCAAAGTTTGCACAACAAAAGGAATAGCAAATAAGCTTAGAAAATAAAAAAGGCAAACAGCAGCTGTGTGTGTGGCGCAACAAATCGATAAAAGAAAAACTTGTGCTTTTATATTAAAGAAAATATTTAAAATAATATGCTAATGGCAGTGCACACAGCCCATATGCCGAATACTTCCTGACATTCTTATGCTGAGGCAGTGGGTCTGGGTCTGGGGCTGGGGCTGGGGATAGCTGCACTCTCACAATTGACAAACAAACTCAAGGTTAGTTGAGTGCAGCAGCCATTGTGGTGATTTTTGCTTTAGATTCAATTCAAAAGCAACGTAAAAGCGACGTATACGTTATGTGAATGCGAATGCTTGTGCAGTCATATGAATGACAGTGGCGCAGTTGAACAGCTTCGTGCAACTTGTGGCAAATAGATTCTGATGTCAAGTCCGCTCCTGTGCTAGCGTCGCACACATGCTGGCGCTGGCGATGGCGCATGCCGTCAGCATTTCTCAACGCTCTTTCAATATTAAAAATAGTTTGTCAACAACGTGGCCAGGCCAGAAAGTGTCAAGCTGCGCTACCGAAATTGCTTTTCAGCCTGCCCGGCCAGGCCCAATATATAAAAAGGGAAAACTAAACTTTATTGATTTTGCTGAGGCACAGCCAGTTAGATAATGTGAATTGCATTCGGCTGCTGTGGCATGCAGCAACATCAAATCAAATCATGACAGGAAGCCAAAGCAAATATTAAAACGACAGCGCCAGAGACAAGGCAAGCCCAAGTGCAAGGCAGCGTCAATTTGTTGCTGTTGTTGCTCCGTTTTGCTGTTGGGGTCGCTGTTTATTGATTAGCGCTGATGATGCAGCTGAAATACGAGCTGACCTTGCATGCAACCGAACACCCAAAAACACGTCAGCTTGCAAAAAAAGAAACTAAAAGGCAACCCAAATGAAAAATGAAACTAAAAGCACACACATGGACAATTGTTATAAATTTATGTTAGTGGCTAAAATAAGTGGAAAATCCACTGCAGCAGGCACACTCAAGTTAATTTGCATACATTGTGACAGTTTTTGGCAAAGCTCCCAGTTCTAAACCAGCAGCAGGCTAATAACATTTTATGGCCAGGGCTGCAGCGCAACTCATAAATTTAGTTTTGATTTAGGATTAGCCCAAGACAAAGCAAAGCATTTGAAATATTTAAATTTCATTAATTAAATTGCTGTCACACGCTCGCACAGGCTGGCAACAAAAGGCAGTAGCCTGACAATAAGCAGCATTGCGCATACGCCGGATAAGCCATAAATTTATAAACTAAACAAACAATAAGCCACAAATTTATGACTGCCAAACGCGTGTTATCTAACCACATTTCATGAGACTTAAGCAGACAGCTACTGCTGCTGCTGCTGCTCCTGACATCCTTCATAATTGATTGGCGTGAATATTTGCTATACATAGCTATATACAAAGTAATGTCAGCAGCAGCAGCTCATAATCTCAACAAGCTGATGTCTTCTTCATATGCGATGCATAGACAGTTTTTCAACAACGTGATATGCTAAACGCGTTGCGAGTGCTTTTGGGCTGTTCTCACTCTTTGCCTTAGCGGCAAAAGTTTATTGAACTTTTTCTGAGTCAGCGGCACGTGTGTGACAATGGAGTGGGGGGTGGCGGTGGCGGCGTTGGGTGGCGGGCTCTTTAGGCATGCCCAGCCAGCCATCTAACAAAATTTATGTGCATTTTTTGTGTTTTTGTTTGGCAAACAAATTAAACGCAAATTTTATTTGATTGCGGCTCGTTAAAGTTAGATTTTTCCAGTTTTCCCTCACACGTGTGTTTGCTTTCACTTTCTCATATATAACTTTGTGTTGTGTTGTGCTAAATTGCGCGCATATGCAGCAATTTGCAGTCTGCTATATAATATAATTTTCCGAATGCAAATTAACACAAGCGACAAGTGAGTTATTGTCAAGCCCACCACAGCAGCCCAGCTTGATGATTATGATTGCGATTACGATTATGAGCTTATGATTGTTGCATACAAATGCCATTGAGGTCAACAGTGGTGCCCACAACGGCTTCTGCTTCGGCAATAAAGCACGACAATGTCCAGGCGATCAAATCTTTGCCAACGTGGCGTATACGCAATATGCAGCGTGGGCGAAAATTATTAGCACATTAAAGCAGTAAAAGCTGAAAGAATGAAAGCAAAGCTGGTCAAGGCAGTAAAAGCAAATGCAAAGCACATAAACGCTGGAGGCAGGACGCAGGACGCTGGCGCAAAGCAGAGGCAGAGGCAGAGCGAAAACGTTGGCGTTGTGTTGTTTGAGTGACCTTCTTCAAGGAAAACAACACGAAGGCTTCTGTGCGTGCGCTTCAATGTGCATGGGGGGTTTGTAAGGATGTTGCTGGCGACATTCGGTCGTCTAAAGACAGACACAGGAATTAAGCGTTGAAAGCAGACGAAAATAACAACAATAAGTACAACACGAGCGCAGACTTAAGTACAGTTACAGTTTCTCGCTTTTGTTTGTTCTTTTACTTTTGCGTAACAACAACAACAACAACTAGAACTACTCTCTGCCATAAGTTTGTAATTTTCACAAGTCTTCTTTTGGTCTTTCACTCACTTACAGTTGATTTACACTCTTGGCATATTTTTAGAGTTTTTATTGTAAGCACATGTTTAATTTTAAGCACTTTTTGGTTTATTGACGCGGCTTCTTTTGTTTAAGGTTTGCGCACAAAACACGAACTAAGGTAAGGGGAACAAACAACAAACAAATAGCGAAAGAAACAAAATCAACTAAACAAAATTACAGCTAATTTTTTTTATTTTGTGTATAGTCTTTTTGTTGCGTTGGCGGCGGCGGCGGCGGCGGCAACGGTGAAGACGACGACAATGACGATGACAACAACAAAAATTGATGGCAGCGTTCCGAAGCGTGTTGTGCGCTTTTCCACATGCTGTGTCGTACTCAGCTGGAAAAGCGTTGTCTCGTGTTCCGCTGAACCTTGTCTCGGGTAATGAAAATTTTGCTGTGCTATGCCGATTCGGCCCCACTCGGGCTTGAATGCAATTGTTTGAGCATTCGTCGAAGAAAGCTCTTCACAGCCAGCCAGAGCTTTTATTTGTGTTTTGTAAGCAAATTGAAATGCATATAGAATTTAAATCTAAGTAACGTTATTCTTAAGTTCAATTTCGAAAAATACCTGGAGCATAACAGAATAAGATTCTTTTCTAATTCATTGTAAACAAAAGTAAGCAAATGTATTTTTCATTTGAGAAAAACCATTTTTACTCTGACAACTTGGCGTATGCGTAATGTCCAAGCCTCAGCTTAAAGCTACCAATTACAAGCAGCAGTCTCCGTGTGTGTGTGTGTGTGTGTGTTGCATGCAACAAATTTCATATTTACTTTCACTGCACCCACCCACACAACACCCAATGCATCTTTTGTTTGTGTTTCACTTTCGTCTCCTCTCCTCACTCTCTCTTTCTGTTTCTCTTTCTCTGACTCTGTCAGTCTTTCGTTTGCTCTATAAACCTGCTTTCGTTGCGTGCCCAACAACAGTTTTTGCACAACAATTTTCCATGCCATGTTTTCTTCCCTTATTTGTTTCTGTCATTGCACATGCTTTGTTTGCATTGTTATTGTAATTGCTGTCGTTGCATGTTGCTGCTTGGATGCGCCTTGCGGCGCCGCAATCGCTTCGGCAACTAAAGCTCGCTCTCTGTCTCTCTCTCTGGCGAAGCTTTGGCAAAGTGCGAAAAGTTTCATTTTACTTTCTTGTGTCTGCTGCGGCTCGGCACGTTTATGATGAAGCTTCCTACATCAAAACTACAAATTGGAATTAATTAAAAATCAATCAAAATCAATTCAATTGCATTTCAATTTCATTTTTAGTGCTGCTTAGTCAAGCATACAAAAAAATAAAAATAACATGTTGTGCTAATGGGTTTTGTGAAACGCTTATTCAAGGTCAGCCAGCGACAATTTTCCACAGCTTTCCACGTAGACATTAATGCAGACGGGAGCAAAATGTATATAATTAAGTCTCATATCGTTTCATGCAAATAAAGTGCAGCTGCCGCGAACTAATGGTTAGCTTGAAGGTTGACGCGAAAGCCACACAAAGATTGGCTTATAATTAAGACGGGGTTATCCGACTTGTTCCTTTCGTAAGACGACTTATTAAAAATGAAAAACTAAAGCAGAATGGACTCTGGCAAACTAGAAGTTCGCTAAATTGAAATGCTATTTCACTTATAAACAACTTTCAAATGATGAGTTGTAGATAATGATTCACTTTAATAGGCACAATATAAAATGTACTCTAATGCGTATTTTCTTTAGCGAGCAGTCATTAATTATTGGCATTAACGATTGGATATTCGAACGAGATGGTTAAGCACGTTAAAAGTAAATAAAATTGATTTTTAATGTTGTGCATTGATGACTCTCCAAAAAAAAAAACTGTTTATTTTTCTTAAATAATTAGCATGAGCCATTGATTTTTCCATCATGATGTTACTCTACGGCAATAGGATCCATAATCACCCAACCCAAATGAAGATTGAACTATTGGACAAAGTCCTACAACGCAGAGGAGCAAAAGAACACACCGTGTAAAATAAATTAAGCTTACAGTAAAAATTAATTATATTTATGCCTGTTGTTTTCTCTATGGGAATATAAAAGCAAAGTGTTGTTAACATTGCGGCTGGTGTGAAATTTTTTTGGCCTCGGCAAATCATTCGGTGGAAATGGGCATATGAACTTTATATGTTTATAAAAGTCAGCGTTGATTCGACATAAAAACAAATATTGAAAATAAATTTAAATAGACCATATCTTAATTGACGTGACATTGGTTTTTCATGCAATTTATTATTAACAATAACATTTCAGTTACTGGCAAATCTTGATTTGTATAAAAATAAACTAATTGTCTGTAGATGTGTGTAGGTGAACTGTTGTGTTTGGCTGCACAGTGTTTATTTATTTATTTTCTTACTTGGCGGCAAGCAGGCTGCCCAGACTTATATACGCCGCTGCTCCTAACTGGCAGCAAGTGAAGTAGGAAGACTGACGACACAACAATAGAAGCAGCAGCATTAAATATGCAGAGCCCAAGGGGCTTGGGGGAGTTAAGACAGGCAGACTAAGTTAGAATAAAGTTGTCGACCTGGAGCTCGAGCCCAGGCGGCAACTGTTGTGCCACATTTCGCGGCTGTAATTACACACGGGCGACAATGCGCTCCCTTTTGGTTAGGTAGGGTAATTGCTGTAGCAAAGAAAATTGTGATTAATGTAATATTTACACGCGCAAACGCATTTGGACTGCTTATGTGTTGATTTAGCAGTCAAGTCTCATTAGGAAGCGACATACATCGTTACAAAAGTTCAATGTACTGACGAACTTATGAGTTGACCAGATTTAATAGAGCAGCCAAGACACGCTTATAATGAAAACAAAAGAAATATATAAACAGCGAGCAAAGAATAAAACAAAAGAATGAAAGTGAAAGTAGAGAATCGAGCCCGGAGTTGGCGCCGAGCAAGTGGCACTTATAGAGGTCGGCGTATTGAATTTATTATCATAAGATTCGACACACTTTGCGCCAGCTTCCCTTATATAACTCATCGTATAGTTGCTCAGCTGAGAGCTTTGGGAATTTCAAGCACATATGCTGGTCAAACTCGTTAGCGACGCTCGGAGCACGCAAACTATGATCTGATGTCAGCAAGCCGCGCCACAATTAGTCATATTAGACGCTCAGGCTCAAGCTAATGCCTCTTTATCAATTCATGCATATATTTACAATAAGTTTGTTTTGAAGATTTTCAAGTGCGGCACACTTGTTGGCTTTGTTTTTATGCCTGAGCTTTGAATATTTTAAATTTCAAGTTGAAAGTTCTAGTAATTTGAGTAAATAATTGGCATCAACAAACATGTAAATGTCGATTTTGCCATATTGTATGTTCCACACATTTGTTATCGCCTGATAAAGAATCAGCCGATGTGTAAATCACACGCGCCACAAAACTCATCAAATCATAAAAGCATACAGCCGAACAAACAAACATTAACAATATGTAAGTGTATTTGTTGTTCTCTGCGCCCGCACTATTATTTAAAATTAGCAATAATTTGTTGATTGCCCCCACTGGACGTAAAGACGTTTTTAAAGCGGCTATTATTAAATTGAAATGGAGTGAGCGTGCAATGCGCAAGGCATGAATCATTAGAACGCGAACGCGACTGATAAAAAATTGACATTGATCATGTTCAAGTGCTTACAGTAGACACTCGCAAATAGAGCAGTTGTTCATCTAACCTGTTGCTAACTAAGCATACAATTGTTTGCTCAATTAATGAATACACATTATCAATCTACGTAGCGTAACTCTACTGTACGCTCTACGCTATCACAGGTGTTTAAGTGCGGGCCGACACACATATCCATAGAGAGACGCACTCGTAACTATGTAGACATGTGTGCATGTGTAGACATTGTGTACTTACCGTGAATATGCTGCTCTTGTGCGCTCGATTCCGTATAACCAGACCCGACAAGGGCTTCTTTACGTAGATTTTGGGCATCTTGCTGCAATTACGTGGCCCAACTGCGTGTGTGCCGCGTTCTTTATGCTGGCTATATATACAATTAAATGTGTTTCACTCAAATCACTAGCACTGGCCAAAGGGAGAGAAGCCGCAATAGATTAGCGCCGTGTGGTATGGTTGTCGTCGTCGTCGTTGTTGTTGTTGTTGTGGTGGGCGAGGGCAAGCGCGCGGCGTAATATTTTATTGGGTGTCACACTGGCAACAGCAATTTGCATGCATTTGTATTATGCTTTAATTAAGCAGTATAGCAATTTAGGCTTTACAATTAACTATTTATTCAGCAGCAACAACGTAGCGCGCTCGATGTTGATGTTGCTAACGCTATCTGGAAATTTTATTGGCGGCTGCATGCCTTCGGATGAGCTGATTGACGGTAACGGAAATTGGCCAACACTAAGCTGGCAACGTTAAGTGCAACGCGACACGTTAACTACGGTTATTAACTTCAATACTTTCAATATTTACTGAAAATTTAATGCAGCTGCATATGTTGTCGCGTTCTTCAGAGCTAAAAGAAATTTACAAAAGAACTTCGCTGTGAATGCCGATAGCACAATCGATAACTGTTCTAACTGGCTGCACAGCCCTGGCGCCCAAATCAACGACGCACTTGCAGCCCTGGTCAGGTTTACATTGCAAAAATATTCGAGAGCGAGTGAGAATAATTCTGTGAGTTTTTGTTTCACACTGCATTTGCTAATTAAATACAAAATGGATGAGATAGGCAAGCATTTGTCCAAAATAAACGTGCCCTGCGGCAATCCGCCCATATATAAGGACGAATGCGTATTTTCTTACGACAATCCAGAGACGCCAACCGGGCTCTATGTGTGTCTGCAAAGCTTTTTGGGTTTCGGCGAGGCGTATGTGTGCGAGTATGCCGCGAAAACAGGCAACTGCGTGTTTTTGCACATTAGGCGCGAGCGCAAATTAAAAGAAGGCGAGTCCGCGCAGGAGGATGTGGATGGAGTGGCAGCGGGGCCGGAGCGAAAAATAACTCGTCTTGCAATTGGCGTTGATGGCGGCTGTAATGAGACTGATATGGCTAAGAAGTATACGATTAAGGATACTTACAGCATTGTCGTTGCACCGCAGCTAGACAAAAAGATGCCCTATCCGAATCCGGAGCTGCCCATGAAAGTTACACAGGCAGTGGAAGGTATTATTCATTCCGATTCCGCAATTACCAAGCTGGACAAGGCAACCATGACAGGTAGGGTGACTTGCAAAATTTTGGTTCGTTGACTCATTTTTTCTGTTGCGATAGGAACCTGGGATGGCGAGGTGCGTCAGGCGTCGCAATATGCAGAAAATCTTCAACAGTTGGATAATGGCAAGAAGATACCGCCTTCGGGCTGGAAGTGTGAAAAATGCGACTTGACCAACAATTTGTGGCTCAATTTGACTGATGGCTCCATATTATGTGGGCGCAAATTCTTCGATGGCAGCGGTGGAAACGATCATGCTGTGGAGCATTATCGTGAGACTGGCTATCCGCTAGCGGTCAAACTGGGCACCATCACCGCCGATGGCAAATCGGATGTGTTTTCATATCCCGAGGATGATATGGTGCTGGATCCGCATTTAGCCAAGCATTTAACTCATTTTGGCATCAACATGGCTGCCATGCAAAAGTGTGAGAAATCCATGGTGGAACTTGAGCTGGAGATAAACCAGCGCATAGGCGAATGGTCTGTGCTAACGGAGAGCGAAAGCGAACTGCAGCCGCTGGCTGGTCCCGGCTTTACGGGAATGCGCAATCTCGGCAACTCGTGCTACATTAACAGCGTCATGCAGGTGCTCTTTGTCATACCCGATTTCCAGCAGCGTTTTGTGGGTAGTGGTGCTGAGCACTATTTCCGTACTTATCCCAGTGATCCGGCCAATGATTTCAATATACAAATGGCAAAGTTGGGCAATGGCCTGCAGTCGGGCAAGTACAGCAGCATTGCTGATAATACGCTGGACACAGAGCACATGACTGGCATATCACCTGCCATGTTCAAGAATATTGTGGGTAAGAATCATCCAGAGTTTAGCACCAAACAGCAGCAGGACGCCAACGATTTTTATTTGCATTTACTCACCTTGCTCGATCGCAATTCACGCAATCAGTGCAATCCTGCGGATGCGTTGAAGTTTCAGCTGGAAGACCGCGTGGAGTGCATGGCCAGTCATAAGGTGAAGTACAAGACCCGCGAGGAATACAGCTTCCGCTTGCCCATACCGCTAGAGCAGGCCACCAATCTGGACGATGTACGCGAGTATCAGGAACGCGAGCAGGCGGCTCGCGCTACCGGCCAAAGACTCATTGATCGCGACATTGTGCGCCACAAGGTGCCGCTCCAGGCATGCCTAGAACGTTTCTTTGCTACCGAGCTCATCGATCAGTTCTACTCTGCTGCCATCAATGGCAAGACCACAGCGAAGAAGACCACCCGCATGGCCACCATGCCAGATTTCCTTATGATACATCTAGGCAAGTTTACGCTGGGCGATGACTGGGTGCCCAAAAAGCTGGACGTGTCGGTGGATATGCCCGACGATCTAGATTTGGGTGATTGGCGCGCCCGCGGTGGCCTTCAGCCGGGCGAAGAGCTGCTGCCTGAGACAGAAGCCGAGCCGGCCAAGTTTGTCTTTGATGAGCATGTCATGTCCGAGCTGGTCAATATGGGCTTTCCGCAGGAGGCATGCAAGCGCGCCTGTTTCCACACTTCTAACAGTAGCCTGGAGGCAGCGTCCAATTGGCTCATGGAGCACATAGCCGATGCGGATATATCGGATCCCTTTGAAGTGCCCAACACACGCATAGGTGACGGCGCTGCAGAGCAGTTTGTAGCTAATCCCGAAAGTCTGGCCATGCTTATGAGCATGGGTTTTGATGAGCGTCAGGCAGTGGCCGCCTTGAAAGCTACCGATGGCAATGTGGAGCGTGCTACCGACTGGATATTTTCACACGCTGACAGCATTGAAGAACCACCAGCTGCTGCCGCCGCACCTGCAGCGGCACCTTCAACGGCAAAAAATTACCGTGATGGGGCTGGCAAATACAAGCTGGTGGCATTTATCTCGCACATGGGCACCTCTGCACAGGTGGGACACTATGTCTGTCACATTCGAAAGCAGGGGGAGTGGGTAATCTTCAACGATACCAAGGTGGCGAAGTCACAGAATCCACCCAAGGATTTAGGCTACCTATACTTGTACATGCGCGAAGAGTAGACACTATGCTGAGCTGATCTCCCAAAACTCCCTTAAATCGCCCAAGCTTGTCTTGAAAATTATTATACAATACTTATATACGAGAACAATAAATTGAATTCAATACTTTTATTTGGTTTTCTTGCTGCCAGGTTGCAGGTCCTGCACAACGTTGTTTAGACGATCCGCAAAAGCTTCGAAGGAGAACTTTTGTTGGACACGCTTGCGTCCCAGTTCACCCATTTTTATGCGCAGCTGATCGTCGCGAAACAGTTGATACATGGCGGCACCGAAGCTCTGCTCCTCCTTGTCACATAGAAAGCCCGTTGAAGTGTGCACAATCGTTTCAGTGGGTCCACCGCTGTTCAGCGCCACCACCGGCTTACAGAAGTACATGCCTTCCAGCGGCACTATGCCAAAATGCTCGTTTTCCGGCGTATATAGCAGACAGTGGCACGCATAGAGCAGACTGCACTTTTCCTCATCTGTGGGTGAGCGTAGTAGCACCACATGGTCCTGCAGCTTTAATTCAGCGGTTATCTTTTCTAGCTCGGCATAGTGTTCAACATTCTCCAGGCAGCGCGTATCGTAGCCACCAGCAATAATTAGACGGCAGCGTTTAAAGTCCAGCGTGGGCAGCATATTTCCTAGCAGGCGTAGCGAGTGCAGCGCCAACGCATGGTTCTTCTTGCGCTCGTAACGATTAATGTCCAAGAAGATAAAAGAATTTCTAGGCACGCGCGCATGCACGGGCTCCTCGAGCAGTGCTGAGCGTTGCTCCAGCTTCTGTTCCATTTTGTCAAAGTATTGCGTGTGCAGCGAGGGATACAGCACATCGGGTACTGTATTTAGCCGTCGGAATGTGTCCTGGAAGACGCGCAGCGTGAACTTGGAGTTCACCAACACCTTGTCGGCCATGCCTATGGTGCGCTCCTCCAGCCAGTTAATAGGCGCGCGGTACAAACGCTTGAGCAGGCCTGCTCGTGCACTTAAGAGCTGATCGGGAAAGTGACAGTAGAAGAGGACACGTGGACGATGACGTGCCAATCGTAACACGGGCACACACACCGATATCAGATCACAGAATACTACATCAATCTGCTCGCGTTGTGGCATAAAAAAGCTAGCATAACAGGCGGCATAGAGCATGCGGAGGTACGCACAGAAGGCATAGAAACGTCCAAACAGCCGGCGTGGCAGCCAATCACCAACCACGCACACCGGAAAAGTGCCATCAGCTGTTTCCTTAAAGCAATGCAAGCTGTCATGATGATTGGTCAAAAAGCTAATTTCATGGCCACGCTCTTTTAGCGCCAAGGCGGCATCGACCACCAGACGCTCGGCACCGCCTATGCCCAGATCCGGATGCAGAAACAAAACCCGCATTATTATAAAAGAAAAGTTTCAAATTAAAACTGCAAATAAAATCGATTTTATAGACTGTAAACATAAATGTTAAGTGCTTAGTTACTTACTTAATTGTCATACAATAACCATTCTATGCTACTATCCAGGGCTGATTTTGTATTTTTTGTTTTGCGGTTTGTTATCACAAAAACCGTGAAATACAATAAGTTTAACTTACGATATACGATATTACAATAAAAGTATGACCGTCACTATTAAAAAAAAATCCCAAAAATGCCGCCACAAAATGTTGTTACCGGTGTATGCATAACAGAAAATGTTAAGTGTTTTATTTGTGAGTGCATAAAACGTGCTTCTGCCTTTTTAAAAAAAAAGGAGTACTTAATAAAAACTGTACGTTTTATTAAAATGGGCAAGGATAGAGGTAGAGGCAGAGGTCGTGGACGTAATTTTCAGTCAAGGCCATACAACAAAAACAATTGGCGGGCTCAAAAGAAAGATCATGGCAGACATAGCAATGGCAGTAGCAGTGGACACAGCAACAGGTGAATAAAACAATAATAAACATGTTGGAATTGACTTGAATGAACTTATCTTATTACAGGGCTCCGCAACAGAAGTGTACGCTGCTGGAAAACCAAGTGGGCATTACCGAATTCACAAACTCGGAGCTAGCCGGCTTCACTGGCATTGTAAAGTCTCGCTTCTCGGACTTCCACGTTAATGAAATAGATGTGGCGGGACAACTAATGCAGTTAAACGACTTGAATGTACCCAAAATGGTAGTTGAACGTGGGTTTTATTTAGTTATTCTTTTATGCTTACCAAAATGATAATGTTGGCTTTGCAGCTGTGGATGCCACAGAACTGAACGAATGGCGTCTCAAACTGCAGTCGGTGATAGATGAACAGATGTGGCAGCAGATTGCCGACTTGGCTGCAGCGAAATATGAAGCGGGCACCGAGCAAAAGATTGAGATTGATGTAAGCAATCTGGATAAAGAGCAACGCACCCAAATTCATCAGCTGGTCAAGCAACTCTATCAAAGCAAGTTGGTATCTACAACACTAAGTCAGCAGGCTCTGCCAACAGCAATGGAAGAGGAGCAGCTAGCTGGTGGGGATAAAAAAATTTTGCGGATCTCAAAACCAAAGCCAGGACGCGGTGACAACCGCTGGAGTTTTCCGGCGGAATTTGTACATTTTGTGGTGCACAAGGTCAATATGGATACCAGTGAGGTTGCTGCTACACTTGCCAGTCGCTTAAAGTGAGTGTTAAAGTGTTATACTTAAGTCTCATGTCTAAGCGTATTTTTGCAGTCTGCGTCCTTCGCAAGTGAACTATTGTGGTACCAAGGATAAACGTGCGAAGACCACACAGAGCATGTGCGTCAAGCGTCGCACGCCGGATGCCATCGTGCATGCGTCACGTTGTATGCGTAATGTATACGTGGGCAACTTTAGCTTCAAGCCGCACACACTCAAGCTGGGGGAGCTGCAGGGCAATCGGTTTCGTCTGGCATTGAGGCACATCACAGAACCGCGTGAGCATATAGAGTTGGCTCTGCAGTCACTTAAAGCGCGTGGCTTTATCAATTATTATGGACTACAGCGTTTTGGCAACAGCGCCTCAGTGCCCACATATGAGGTGGGAGTAGCTTTGCTAAAACGCGACTTCAAGCATGCCTGTGAGTTGATACTGAAGCCACGTGACAATGATATGGAGTTCATGCGCGTCATACGTGAAGCTTGGTGGCAGGATCGGGATTCCGTAGCGGCTGCTGCCAAGTTTCATGATGACAAGTTCATTGAGAAGAAGCTGCTGGATGGACTGGCCAGCTTTGGTGAACATGACTATGCAGCGGCGTTGCGTCGCATACCTAGGAACATGTTGCTGCTATATCCACATGCCTATCAAAGTCTCATTTTCAATCGCATTGCCTCGCGTCGCATTAAAGAATTCGGACTGAAGCTTATACCAGGTGATCTCGTGTATGTGGAAGAACAGCCGCTACAAATAGAGCAACAAGCATCTGAAGAGCCAGAAGATGAGCCAGAGGATGACAGCTTGTTGGAAGAGGAGTCCATATTTAAGCGTAAGGTGCGTGCGCTTAGCGACGAAGACATTGCCAGCGACAAGTATAAACTATCAGATGTAGTGCTGCCGCTGCCAGGCTACGACATTACCTATCCCAGCAACGACTGTGCTGCCTGGTATGAGCAAATGCTTGCCGAAGTGGGTCTTTCCTCGGAACTATTGCGGCACAAGGATAAGACATATGCCTTGGGTGGGGCCTATCGAAAATTGCTTATACAGCCCAGCGACTTAAAGTGGAGCTTCCGCAGCTATAGCACGCCAGAGGATACACTGATAGCCTCCGACTGGGAGCAGCTAAAAAACATTCCGATTACAGTAGAGCCTTCAGAGACGGAGGCAAAGTATACAGCTCTTCTGTTGGAATTCTCCCTGCCCACGGCTGCCTATGCAACAATGTTGTTGCGTGAGTTGCTCAAACAGGACACGTCGACAGCTAGGCAAATGCAGCTGGAGCAGCAGGAGATAAGCAAAAATCCTATGCCAGATGCAATTGAAGAGAAAACTACAGAAACAATTGAATTAATAGCGGAAACAACAGAAGGAGTGCAGATTGAGAGCAACTAACAGAGTTAATTATACATATTCTAAACATTTTTATTTAATTAAAATCAGTGCAAATAAAACAAATGTTAATTTCAAATATTTAACACTATTACACCATGTAACATATTCTGTTGATTAACAGTGTGCTGCTAATATATTGGAACATGATTTGCAACCCTTATTCAAAGTGAAAGTCGCAGGAGTCCTATTCTGTAAGCATTTCTATGTTGACAAGCGAAAGCTTTGGACGCGTCCTCCGCTTGGTCGTTTAACCCAAACGTGTGTGTGCGTATGTTTGTGCGTGCGTGCATGTGTCTCCCAACACAAATGTTGTAAATAACAAAATAATAATAACAAACAATACAAAAGCCCAATTGGCTAATTTTAAACTAAGTACTTTTGACAAAGCACAAGGAAATACAAGGTGAATATGCATACATACATATATTTAATAGACGATACATACACGCTTATGTGTTTGTAAATTTTGGGCGCGTATTTTTTAAAAACTTTTATATGCAATAAATACTTAAAAATAATTTCCCAAATTGTTAGGTGAGTTACAATTTTAAGTGGATATTATAGAATCGAAACTGTACTATATTATATTGTTTCACATTGGCTTTATTGATTTTTGGTGCGTGCCTTGTTTCAAATCAATCGATAATGTGGTGTTAATGCCAGCTATACTACCATATCCACAATAAATTTATCACGGGAGACGAAGGGCGATGTTGAAGTGGTACGCCATACTACCTTGTGCTGGCTTTTGTAGATCGCGCACCAGTTGGAGTCATTTTATTAATTTAAATACTTAAAACGCTGTGTCTCAAATGTATAAACTGCCTGGTTGTTTTGGCGTCGCTCGACCTCCCACTGCCCAACACCCTAAGCTATTACTAGCACCACCCCTACAGGGCAACTATGCCAGGCAGCCAGACATTGATATTGGATGTGTTATTGCTTGCGCGCGCACTCTTTGACCAACAACAAAGCGCCTCAACTAACTGCGTCATAGTTGGAGTGACTTGAGAGCTGCGCTCAACTTCGATTTTCTACAACCACACATAGATACATATGTATACAAACAATCAAACATTTAGTTTTATTATATTACAATTTATAACTAAGCTAAACAGACAAATTAAATTAATTATGTGATTAACTAAATTGATATATCGTCAATTGACTCCGCATTGAGAGCGCGCAGATTACATTTGCATAAGTAGGCCAATATTTTTTTCTCGGCTTTTGCCCGATTTGGCCCGAGGCCCTGCAATAAGACCTCCATGCGCTTTAGAACATCTCCGTTAATGACAGGGGCTTCAGCGTCAGGTACAGCAGCTGCCACGCCCACATGCTGCTCATCCATTGCCTCCTGCAGCGGGTCATCCAAATCATGTACTTCCTCTATAAGCTCTCCCGGACTAAGTGCTCGCCAATTTGTACTCGAACTGGGACCAACGGTATTTGCTATGTGCTCATTGCTGTGCAAATGGTGGCCATGCTTAAATTGTGGAAGGAAATGCAGCTTGGGTAACAGAGTCCAGTCCGAGTGATCCCTTAGCATTTCCCGCCGTAGCCTCTCTTTTAAGTGATTCCAGCGTGTAATGCAGGTACACACTGTAAACAAGTGGCATTAGAATTAAACTCCATAAAAGGTCTAGGCTTTGCTTTATTTACCATCAGTTCTTAGTGTGCTGGCAATGTTGCACCAAAATTCTGTTTTCTTCTTTTTATGAGCGTCGTAGGGCATAGTGCGTAGTGAGGGATCATAAAGTCTTGGATGGATTCTTACAAGCTCTATCAGACGTAGGTCAAAATCTTCATTAGCGCACATCTTAAACAACGTTCAAAATATAAACAACTTTGCAAAACAAAACAATAGTTATCTCATAAGATTATCGATATGTGGTAACCTAACACAAGTGTGTATCGATATATCGATATTGTTTGTTATTAACAACCCTTCCAACTTGAAATAAACGGTCTGCAAGGAACTAATAATTTGAATTGCGAAGCTTTCAAACAGACAATTGTGTGTGTGTTTTTTTTTAAAAGGCTTAACCAAATAATATTTTGTGTATTTAACAGCTTGGCTGTTTACATATTGACTCTGTTTGCGCCACTTATTGATTTTGTTATTGATTTTATTGCAAACAAAACAACAACAAACCACGACAAACAGGGTGTCAAATTAATCAGCCGGGCCGCAGACATGGCCGCCGAAAACTATCATCTTAAGTGGGATTCACACTTATCCTATTTGAATACTTCCATAGCTACGCTTTACAAGTAAGTACTAAATATGCATAAATATTGTTTGATAAACAAATTTTAAAACATTACTTGCAGAAATGAAAAATTCGCAGATGTTATGTTGTATAGTTCGTATAACAGCAGTAACATCAACTCGGACATGCCGACGGTGGGTATATCGGCGCACAAATTCATACTCAGCTCCTGCAGTCAGTTTTTTGCGACCATGTTCGAGACGGCGCCCATTACTGCACCCAATGGCGTGCTTTATATTGTGCTTCCTCCGGATCTGAGCCATCGTGCCATACAGATTCTGGTGCAGTATATGTATAGTGGTGAAGCCACCGTGTCAAATGATATACTCAACGAAGTGCTGCGTGGCGGCGAAATACTAAAAATACGCGGTTTATGCCGCACCAGCAGCAACTCCTCCGGCAACACAAGCAGCAATAATAATAATGCCGCACATCATCTGCACCACCATCATCATCAGCGGGAACCGAGCGCTATGTATATGTCTAATGGCACGCGTACATCACTGGCGCCGCCGCCACTGCCCGTTGATATGTATACAAGCAAGGGAAACAACAGCAGCAGCAGCAATAGCTCCACGCGCTATGCCCTAGATCATCATCACGCCCATCAGCATCCCTCACAATTTCGCGGTCTGGGCGCTTCCGTTATGCCAAAGGACAGCCCAGTTATAGTAAAGTCTCCAAAAATAGCCACTCATGCAGGTCTGCTGAGTGTGGCCAGCAGCAGCAGCAAACTTCACGCTGGCGGCATCTCTGTCAACAAGGAGGTGGCCATTGATCCGGAGGAGAAGTGCTGTTATGCATCGTCCAGCCAACACGATAGTCTAACACAGCCGACAGCAACTGCCCCAGCACTAACAGCTCCCATGTCAATCTGCACAGAAGTCGGCTGCAACAGCTGTCCGTTGGCTGCGCCATCCAATACTGAGGCTGTGGAGACAACTTTACGAAGGCCAGATTATGAGCGTGAACGAGACAGGGAGCGAGAACGAGAACGAGATCGTGAGCGTTTAGTAGAAGATCCGCATTGTGAGCGCGAACGTGAAGAAGTGGGGCTGGTTTTTGAACGACGAATACGACGTGAAAGCGTCTGTGAGCGTGGTAAGTTATTGCAAATATATGACAGGCCAAGATATAACTAAATCTCTTACTGCCGATAGCTATTGCGCATGATTCGCACTACTTTCCACACGAAGGACCGCACTATGAGCACGCAGTCAAGTCCTATGAAGTGCAACCCCGCCTGGCTACACCGCCACATCCGCACAGTTTTCTGAGCATCAAGCAGGAGCCCACTGATTGGTCTAATAACGCCAATGCACCTTTAAACAGTGACAATAGCCAAGAGGTGGCGTTGTCGCCCAAGCAGCCGTTAGACTTTGCCGTTAAGGTAGAGGCGAGTTCCATACCACAGGATGAAGTTGAGGAGCCGCACACGTTGCGTGATTACAACAACTTTAAACTGCTCGTCTGTGAGATCTGCCAGAAATCGTTCGAGGACACCAAGACTCTAGTGCGTCATCTGGGCACTCATGCCTCTGAGCCGGCAGGCATCTCTGGAGGCGGAGGTAGCAGCAGCAGCAGTGGTGGCTCAGCTAACAGCAATAATAATAGCAGCAGCTTAGCTTTGCGTGCCTTGAAGACGTACGTGCCAAAGAAGCGGCGCAGAGTGTCGGTGAGTGGCGTTGGATGCTGCGTATTGGAAAACAACTTTTCTCATCTCAACCCTCCTACTTCTTGCTCCCATTCGTATTCACAGCAACAAGAGAACAACATGGATCATGTGACGCTGCTTTGCGATCTCTGCTCGACGTAAGTAATTAAAACTTTGACTTGGACTGAGAATTAATATCTTCGCTTGCAGCTCCTTTGAGACACCGGCAGAGTGGGTGCGACACATGAATAGCCAACACACAGAGATAGAGCTGGCCATGTTTAATAGCAAAAAGGATGGCGAACAAAAAGGCTGTGTGTCTTAAAGCCCTTGGCGTCATACCCACCACCCTCAGAACCAACAGCTTCCAACTAGCACCACCATCATCACCACCAAACGTCAGGGCGTGAAAGAAGCAATAACAAATTTAAGAAAAAAGTTAAATAACCAAACTATGAAATCAAGTCATTCCAGTAATCAAAAGCTAATGTTATATATAAAAATTCTACAACAGCAAGAACCGTGATCAAAAATGCAGCAGCAGGAAAAAACAAATCAGAATATTTTATAGAGCTATAAAAAACGTATTATTAACAAAAAGATACACCAACTAAAGCGAAACTTTAAACGAAGCAAACAAACGGAATCGTCAGGCAACGATGCAAAACAAAATGTTATTATAAACCACTTTAAGCAAACAGCAAATTGATATAAATTTAAATCTGTAGTATTTTTAAATCTATGTATGTATGTAGTTTTTAAACATTATGCCCCACAATTGCACCATTTAAGCAAATAAGCAATGTTCTTCACAAGGAATTTGTTTAATTTTATACCTAACATTGATTTGATGCATTTTTTTTATGTGCTGCTTTTATTTATTTTCCATGTATTTTTAGAAATATAAAATTTTTTACTTTCAAAAACCAATATAAGACTTTAAGAATGTTTTGTAAATAGAATAAGTTGAATTTTTTTAATGAACGGAACAAGTTTTTCATATAAAACTATCTGAATGTGTGTGTACGTAGCTAAAAGTTCAATTCAAAACTAGCAGACAAGTAGATCCAACCAATATACAAACATAAAAAACTAACATGCAATTTAAATTAAATGTACATTTACAAATCAACGTGATTATTAAAACAGTAAGCTACCAATAATAATGTAATGATCGCTAAGAAATTATCACATAACTAATTTTTGTAATGTTTTTTAACATAAACTTCTGTTAATAATAACTTTTCTTTTTTTATACAACATTTGGAATGGCATTTAAATTTATATTGTATTATGTTTTGTTTAAGAAAAATTTTCAATTGTGAATATTCTATGCGATCACACACACACACGCATTGCATTAATCAAACACTTGTGTTTGTGCGCAATAAAATTAAATACAGAATCAAATATGTATGTATGTAGCATGCGTTTTAATCGCAACAAAATAAACTTCGAAAGAAAACGTTTTTAAAAGCCTGGGTAAAGTTAATTGACTGAATTGCTCGATAGGCTTCATGACAGTCATGACAAAAGCTCGCTGATAAAATACTCAAACAAATCGATTCCAGTTTCACCTCTAATTTGCGCAAAAAGTTAAGTTTCTATAAATTTAGCAAAACGAATATTTTTGGACGCATTAAACTACAAGAGCTTGCAATGAGTGCTGGCAAACATTTAACTAAGGGTAAGTCCAGATAAGCACTCAAGTAAAGAGAGTGTACAACGCCCTAAGTAATCGCAAACTGGTTCTCCATGGCCTTTGTGAATAATTGATAGACGCGGGCGACATGTTGATAAACTGACTCACTAACCACTATATTTTGCAGGTTCCGCGAAGCCTGCTTTGCCTGATGATGGCGTGCCCCGTTTATACTCTATGCGTTTTTGTCCGTTTGCACATCGCGCTCATCTGGTGCTAAACGCCAAGAAGGTGCCACACCATAGCATCTATATTAACCTTACCGAGAAGCCAGAGTGGCTTGTCGATGTGAGCCCGCTTCTGAAAGTGCCGGCACTGCAACTGGTTGCTGAGAAAAGCAAACCTTCGTTGATTGAGTCACTTATTATCTCTGAGTACTTGGACGAGCAGCATCCGCAGCCAGCGCTGCTGCCTAAGGAACCGCTGCAGCGTGCTCTGGATAAGATACTTGTGGAACGTTTCAATGCTGTTCCCGGTGCTTTTATGAAGATTTTGTCCAACGATGTAGGTACTGATGAGCTCTGGACAGCCGTGGACATATTCGAGGCTGAGCTAGCCCATCGCACTACACCCTATTTCAGCGGCAGTCAGCCAGGATATGTGGATTACATGCTCTGGCCCTGGTTTGAGCGTTTTCCAGTATTGGAATATTATCTCAAGGAGCGCTACAGCTTTGATAAGCAGCGCTTTGCCAAGATCAGTGCATGGATTGAGCTGATGCTGAAGGATCCTGTGGTACAGTCACATTTCGTAACACCAGAGCAACACATTGAGTACTGGCGCACCCGCAAAGCAGGCCAGACCAACTATGACCTACTTGCCTAGAATGCACATTGCATTTGTTTTGAAATTTCTAAGTGTCCTTGTGTAAAACGCTGTAAATATTTAATTATGTAGTTTAACTGAAGAACCGAATTTGTATCTAAAAGGCTTACATTTTTATAAAAAATTTAATTTAACAAAACCGAATAATGTTGATAATAATAATAATAATAATAAAAACTTTTTTGAATTGGTTCAAAAGTTTCCTGATGTGGCAGATGTAAGTATGGCGGATACTCAAGATAAGTAGTTTGACCAATGGAATGTGTAGACATTGTGCATAATTTTGACTAAATGGGCTGGTCCCATGTATGTTTCTTCTTAACTTCGTCAAATAATAAATGAATACATTCTTGTATCTGAGTTACTACAGCTGGTCATGGCTTCAAATTAAACAGAATACAAGCCGGTATATTTGTTTATCAAAGGCAAACCATCACATATCTAAAATATTAAAGCTTCCAAATTTGAATACAGTTTAATTAGGATTCTTTTCACTAGTATAACATGGTTTGTTTGTATACTCTTTTGTTATAAGCTTGCAAAATAATTTGTCAAACCATACAATTGTATACTTATTTTAATTGTATTTGTCGCACCAGTATACAATTAAGCAAAACAGAAGTAACATTGAGTAACACTCTTTATGTTTGACAGTGAACAAAATATTTAACTTCTTTTTTTTTAAGAAAGAATAATGCATATTAAAGGGATTTCGATTGTTGTGATGGATAGTTATGGGAATATAAGGCCGCGTAGAGTGTTCCACTGTTGATTTTTGCTTATTATTACAATTAGAATACTGCTGATGCTCCGGTTCCTTCGAATCGAAGAAAACTAGCTAATAATTATTGATTTTAATAAATTTACGATTAAATTGTCAAATGATTGCTTATTTACATATGTATCACGAAGCCGCAGCTTAGCCACAGAGGTTAAATCTGATCGGCGCCCAAGCTTAGTAGGTAAACCAACTCCAATTGCGAAGGGCATCTATAGACACCTATTTCAGTATATAACAGCAGCTGATGCTAAGAGCAAACAGTTGACAACATGAGCAGCGGCAGACACTTGACTAAAGGTAGGTTCAAGCTCCAATGCATTGCTATAACTTGATTGAGCACAACGTGCCTATTGGCAGATTCCCCAACGCCAGATGTGCCGGAGGATGGTATACTACGTCTCTACTCTATGCGTTTCTGTCCCTTCGCGCAGCGGGTGCATTTGGTGCTAGATGCCAAACAGATACCATACCACAGCATCTACATAAATCTCACAGAGAAACCAGACTGGATTTTTGAAAAGAATCCTCAAGGTAAGGTGCCAGCGTTGGAGTTGGTACGTGAGCCCGGACCGCCTGTCCTGACCGAATCGCTGCTCATCTGCGAGTACCTGGACGAACAGTATCCTCTGCGACCGCTATATCCACGTGATCCATTAAAGAAAGTGCAGGAAAAGCTGCTCATTGAACGCTTTAATGCTGTGTTGGATGCCTTTTTTAAGGCTTCTGATGGCGGCGAGATGGAACCCTTCTGGTGCGGCTTGGATGTATATGAACGCGAGCTAGCCAGACGTGAAACACTTTATTTTGGCGGCGAGCAAACGGGCATACTGGACTACATGATTTGGCCCTGGTGTGAGCGCTTGGAGCTGCTTAAGCTGCAGCGCGGCGAGGAGTACAACTATGATGAGCAGCGTTTTCCACAGCTGGTGAGTAACTGCGGCTTACTTGCGAGCTTGACCTTAAGCTTTATTTACTTCTAGACGCTTTGGCTTGAACGCATGAAACGTGATCCAGCTGTGATGGCCTTTTATATGGAGGCCGAGGTCCAAGCAGAATTTCTGCGCACTCGCAGCGCTGGCAAGCCGAACTATAATTTGCTGGTCAAGGAGACTTAGTACATTTGTTATTTATATTTTTTGTATGCTCAGAATAAACTGCTTTAGCTTAATCTTCAAGGTACATCAAAGTGGGGTGACAAGCAAACGCAATTGCATGTAATAGAGACGCAAAAACCATTCCCCGGCAGCTCAGGTTTATGCCAAGCTGCAATGAATTAGAAGCATTATTTAAAGTTTCACATACTCTTATTTATTCGCTTATGTTTAGGCCTGTATAATCCTTTCAAATACTTAATTTCTCTCTCTCTCTCTCTCTTAGCTCTACAATGCCTCAAAGGCCACATCATAGTTAGGTTTCCCTTCTAGACGAGTCTGCATAAACTTGGCATGCACTTGGCTATCCAGCGCCACCTGTTTCACAGCTTCATCCTGCAACATCAGCTCACGCCACTGCAATAGCTTTCCGAAGCGTTGATTATCTAGCTCATATTTATCCGTCAGCAGCAGCTTTAAAGCTGGAAAGCGTTCAAACCACGGCCAGATCATATAGTCTACCATACCCACTGCACGCCCACCAAAGTAGGGCGTGTCACGCTTTTTTAACTCCTGCTCGAACACATCAAGCGCCGTTTCAAAGTTCTGCAACGCATCTGCTGGCGGATCAGCCGTAAAGAAAACTGGATAAATAGCGCTTACAGCTGGCGACAAACGTTCTATGAGTATTTTGTCCTGGGCCTTTTGTAGTGCATGGGCCGGATAGAGTGAGGGCTCCGGGTATTCTTCATCCAAATATTCGGCTATGACTAGCGACTCCACTAATGCCGGCTGATCAGCCACAGCGCTGAGTTGTATGGCGGGCACCTTGCCTAGCGGGCTGTAGTCCGTATACCAATCGGGCTTCTCGCTCAGGTCTATATAGATCTTGTGGTGTGGTATCTTCTTGGCCGCCAGCACCAAAGCGGCGCGCTCCGAGTATGGACAGAAACGCATGGAGTAGAAGCGTAATACACCATCTTCTGGTAGATGGGGCTTCAACGAACCTGTTAATGACGCATTCACAAGCATTTTAACACTATACTACTATCATAATAATAATAATATCAATAACCTTAAATCGACTTTTAGATAAATGTACATAAACATGTACATCTTTCTAATAATAACTGACCTTTCTTAAAGTGCTTTAATGGAATGCTCATAGCCTTTCTAAAAATCACGTTTGCCTTAATGTTTAAGCAGTTTTCAAGTTTGTAATTTACTTTAGCTATTTACGCAAGAGAAACAAATGTCAAGGCACTTGCACTGTAAACAAAAATGCACTTTGAATTAGCGCATATCATCCGCAATAATAGCAGCCGTTACATTAATGCAATGTTTTGTACTTCTAAGCTTTTGTCAACGAGCTCGGCGCTGTCAGTTGCTGAAAATAATCACTGCGACTGTTAAGTTCAAATGGTTTTAACACGACAAAGATTTATCTCTATAAGTATAATTTATATATTCCAGTAATTTCTTTTCGTATTTGCTTATATGACATTCTTATGCATTAACATACACATATATTTTGAATTTTAACTAAAATTTAACTACCACAGATAGGTTGCAATTATATATAAAATGTATACATATATATAAATCGATACATTAGAATTACATCAAAAAACATGCATAAGATGTTATTCCGTAGATTTATCTTCAATAAAAGAGTTACACATGCATTTGTAGAAAAAAGAGCGAGAGCGCCTTACATATTAGTGCTAGTTAAACGTTAGTTGACATACAAATTCCCAACGCTTGAGATTTACGCAAAAGAATACAAGTTAACATGCAGCGCTTAAGTTTACGTTAAATGAGGTTTTCTGGCTCGTTAATTGCGTCCAAAAATGCCACTTAGCTTAACTAAATACATAACTCTTGCAACTAGACTAACAAACTAGACAAAATGATAACTAATTAACAATTAAGGTAAACATTTATTGGAAATCTTCTTCGTGGAGTATGATCGGCCACTAGAACCACTCTGGGAGTAGAGGGGTAAATGTTCTTGGTATGATAGCCAAGCCAAACTAGAATAAATTAAAAAAAAAAATGTATAAGTTAAATATTTCAGAACCATGGAAATGTTTTGCAAAGTTGAGCTTTTGTCTTTGAACGGCGTTGGCGTTGCCAACTACACTAAAGATCAAGCTAAGCTTGTGGGACATTGAAAACGATATTTACTTTAACTATTTTAAGCATCCGATTTGCCATGCATGGATTCACTAATATCCAATGACCGCGTGCCTGTTCCAGCAGTTGAAGGCGCCTGTGGACCTTCCTGATGATCCGGCGCAATATCAATGCGATGTGCCTTGCGCCACACAACAAGATCCATTAGAAACGCTAGAAACATAATGCCAGCCGTAATGCCTGGAAATGAAACGAAAAAAGAGAGAGAGTATACAAATTGTAGTTCATGTTCCTGTGCCACGAACTTACCCAAAAAGTAGTGCCTGAAGGTGTCGGCATCGTAGAGAGAGCAAGCACCATGTTTGCCACAAACTGACTTCCAGAGTAAACAGGCCGAGTCCACTACAGCGCCATAGATAATAGGACAAGGAACATTACCAAACAAGCCAATGGCTGACTGTATAACACCCATGGCCATGGCTTTATCTAGAGCAGAGCAAGAGCAAAGAGATAGGCATGTCAGCAGAGAGCTGGTGGCGAACGCGTCTCACAATCAGTGGTTTACCTTTAGGATGTGTACAGCGCATGACAAGCAGCATGCTGCCCACCTCAGAGGTGGAGTGCATAAATACGCAAATGGCAAATATCAGTATAAAGTAGATGAAGTTCTTGCAGTTATTATCACAGTAGCCATTCACTGCCTCAGCAACTGTAGTAGAATAAATATTAAGTATACGTCAAGCATACGCATAATAAGAATTTACCATCTGGAATGCAAGCACAGTCGGAGTAGAGTGTGCGATTGTCGCTGGAACGCAGCGTCGAGCTGCTGCAGCCGGCATGGCAGGCCGAAATGTACATTTTGCCATCGTGGCCGCAAATAGGCGCAAAGTTCTCATTATCACAGGTACAATTGCGTGCGGCGCTGCAGGCGGGCTCATTCATAGTAAGCCTGTTGGATGAGATTTTTCTTAAGTGCTTGAATTTAAAAGAGAATCGTGCAATGCATACTTACCCTTTGACGTCGCCTGGCTTGTAGCCGGCGAAATCGTTGGTGCTGCAGCCAATGAACATGAGTATAATCATGCCGGCGGAATAGACCAAAGCCGTGAAGGCAATCCAGGCGGCGACGCCTTTGGCTGTGGGCTTGCGCTTCAGTATGAACAAACCTGAGATTACAATGCCGATGCCCATGACAAGAATGCCGCAAAAGGCGGCAATCATGTTGGCATCATAGGTGGCCAAGCGGAACTGCGTCTCCAGATACTTGGGCAAAAACGTGTACAGTCCGGCAATGGGCAGCAGATGAAAGACGCACGAGGCAGTGCGGAACATGAGTATATCATTGCTCAGCTGGCGACGCACAGTCTTGGGAAAATCTAAAGCAAAAGTAAAGTTAGAAAAGTAAGAAATGGGCAGAAGCGTTGCAGCTTACCCTTGAGCTTGGGCTTCTCCTCCTCTGCCGGTGCAGCGGCGGCGGCGGCGGCGACAGCGGCAGCTGCTGACTGCGATTGTTGCTTGCCGCGCAGCTGCTTGGGGAACGAGAACATGGCAATGGATGCGAGCAGCATGAGACTGCCTATGGCCACCGGTCCCAGCCACCAGGCGCCAATCCAGCGCGGATCGCTGGCATCAAAGCCCGGATTGGTGAAGTTCACATACCAGCGCGTGCAGAAGCTGCCCACAATGAAACCGGACGCAGGTCCAAGTATGCGCATGCCTATGGTAACCGCCATATACATAGGCGACTGCTTGCTGCCCACATTGTCGTCTATGTAGGGTATGCCCAGCGTGGCCACCGCCGTCTGGCCAATGCCCGAGCTCAGCAGGCTGCCAAAGAAAATGCAGAGCACTATGACCGTAATCTTGGAGTGCGAGGCCTGCTCCAGCTGACGCTGCTCATTGCACTCGCTGCCCGCGGCGGTGCCATTGCCGCCCAGCAGGCAGAGATTCGGATCGGTAAGATTGCCCATGCCGTCGCTCCACAGCTGCGACGATTGCGGCTTGAGAAACACGCTCGACTGCATCAGCTGCTCGCCAAAGATGAAGTGCGGCAAGGCGCAGGCAAAGGCGGCAATGGAGAACAACACCATGCCGCAGGCAATCCAACGTGGACGATGACCACGCCCCGCAAAATAGGTTAACAGCATGGCGGTGCTAATCTGGCCCATTTCGCTGGCGCTGAGCAGAAAGCCCGTCGTCTTGGACTTGATCTGAAAGAGCTTCTCAATGGTGGTGATCACAGAGACGAAGTACGTCATGTACATGCCCTGCAGTATGTAGGCGAGCAGGAACACCACCATGAACACGTGCGTCGAGGCAAAGCGACGCGCCCAGCGTGGGCGACAGCCAAACAGTCCACAGCTGGCTGCCGAGCTGTCCGCCTGCAAGTCCGAGTCAAAGTCCGACTCCTCGGATTCGCTGGTGCGAGCAGCGGGCAGCTTGTATTTGCCTGTGAGTGGCGCCTGTTCGTGCGCATAGTTGTGTGCATTGTTGTGACCATTGCCATTGTTGTTGCTGAGCAGTCCATTCTTTAGGTTGTGAATATCCTCGGCTGCCTTCCATTCGTTGTTGTTGCTGGGCGTGCTCTCGTACAGCACTGTAGTGGGCGTGGCATTGCCCTCAACCTGCGCCAGCAGCGGTGTAAACGCTTGCGTCGAGTCTCTGCGCGCTCCTGCGGCAGCGCCATTTGTTGTAT
This sequence comes from Drosophila busckii, assembly GCF_011750605.1. NCBI lineage: Eukaryota > Metazoa > Arthropoda > Insecta > Diptera > Drosophilidae > Drosophila > Drosophila busckii. Next base: position 17,088,895 of record NC_046606.1, on the reverse strand, counting down.
AGCCATGGCCATTGCCATTGCCATTCGCGGGCGTCTCATGTGACTGGGCGTGGCCATTGCCATTGCTTGGCTTTAGCTGTTTTGCCTGTGTGTTGCCATTGCTGGCGGCTGCTGCTGCTGCTGCTGCTGGTGGCGGCGCCTCCACATCGCCAAGACTCTTCATTCTAACTGCCACGCGTTGCGTATACGTAATATCCACTTGTTGCTTGGCTATTGCACTGCTAGCCCTCTTCTTATGCCTTAGCCTTCAACTTTAGCTGCCTGTTGCTTTCCCTATTTATTCAGCTCAAGTTGTCTTGTGCGTCGTTTGTGCCATTTTCCTTGTGTGCATTGAAAATGCGGCAAATGCGTTTTGGTCTTGTGTTTTCAGCAATATCAAACTTTATAGTTGTAGTTGTTAGCCACAAATTGTATATATGTGTGTGTTTGTGGCCCGCAACGAGGTAGTTTCGGTTATTGTAGTTGTTGTTGTTCAGCTTGTGCAGTTATTCAGCTGCTAATTTGTTGCAATATGGCAGTGTTTGCTATAGAAGAAGAGAAGGTAAAAGTTAGTTTTTAGTCACATTTTTCTAATTATATAATTTTTTTAAAGATAAGCCACAATTAATTTGTTAAAAGTCGACCAAATCGACTTTTTAGCATAACAAAAGTATTTTATAATAAATATTTTTTTCCAGGATTAAGTTAGTGCTAGTTATTAATATGTAAAACGTAAAGCAGTTAAAGCTGACGGCTCTGCCATGAACCCATAGCATGAGCAAGATATAATTTCGTCATAAATCAAATTCAGTATCAATGTACTCACGCGCCTTTCAGATAGGCAACAGTTTTTTCACAAGCACTTGCGAATTTTATAATCAAAAAATTGTCTTTGCTGCAAATGCACTATTTAAGCAAAAATTTGAATATAAAATTTGTTTTATTATTTGTTTTCTATGCGATTAACTTTAAAGCACACACACCAGTTGAACTTTGCTTTGATTAAATAATTTCGGCGCGTTATTAATTCAACTAGACAGCACTGAATTAAAACGCAGACTGCAAAAAAAAACAGAGAATCGCAACACATAATGTAGCGCAGCAAAAATGAACAAGAAGAAGCAGTAGCAGCAGCAATTACCAAGTAAAAGCTGAAAGCAGCAAGAGACACAGCGGCTTATCAGCAAACACACACACAAGGAAACAGACAGAAACACATGTATGTACATGTTTGTATGCACAACACACACACACACACCACAGCGAGCAGCGCACGCATACATAATGAGTTATATATGCGCTATATATTTATATATATACACACTTAGTTGTATATACTGCATATTATATAGAGCGCATATCAAAATTATACGACATTGTTGCAAGCAAATTATATACACTTAATAAACAAACGATATCTTTTTGGCAAATAAATTTTTTGGCGATAACTGCGCTGTGTCAAAATACTAATAACAATTAGAGGCGAGAAATTTTCAAGGTTAAGTGATTAGATTTTAATTTTAATGCATTTCTTTTGCTATTTCATTTTTGGTAATATTATAAAAATAAATGGCGTGAAATCTTCAAGGTTGAGTGCTAAGATTATTTCAAAGTGAATTTTAAATTATCAAAAAACATTGAGTAAAATTATTTAAACACTTTATCTTAATAGGAGCTCTGCTTTTATTATAGTCACACTTTCGAGATGTGTGGCTTATAAAAAGCTTTGGCCCTATATAAAATTCGGCGCTGCTGCTGACAGACTTTACTCTCTATCTCTCACATAATGCAGTGCGCTCTGCAGTTGAGAGTCTTATCAACGAAATCACTCACGATAAGGAAAGTGAAACTTTCTATGACCAACATTGGAGTGCAGCCGTAAATAACTAAAAGTCCATGCTCGGGGTTATTTATATTTCGACCTTGATAATGAAACTTAGGCACTGATTTGTGTATTTGTTAATTTAAATAAATTAATTGATTTGTTTATTGCGCATTTTGTGCAAAACTTTGTTGCAAATGTTGTTTATGTGTTGCTTGTGGAATTTTTCTTGCGAAAACGCGCACATTTGAGGTGATTAGCAATTTGAGCGGTTCGTGTTAAGTTCAAAGTTGGCTTGCGCTGATGTAGGCAATAAATATAGAAAATATATTTGTTTGTTATTTGATAGGCAGCAATTTAAATTAATAAAGCAAACTACTTAATAATTAGCAAATACTTGTGCAATGTAAATAAAATTCTTTGCATTTATTTAAATCAATCACAAAGTATTCTTTTGAATTACTATCTGGTATAGGTCAGCTAGCTAGCTGACTAGAACTGGAACTAATTGCTGAGCTGTCAACAATTGGCTGATTAAATCAAAAAGGGAGAAAAACAAGCGGCAATAAAGTTGAGATGAGCACTGAATGGGCTGCGATGTTGGCCAAAAGCAAAACAGACTACGGTTTTTTGTTTATTTGTTAGCCAAATGCGCTTAACTTAGTGTTATGCACTTGGGTCCAAGGGCTTGACTGGTTAGCTGCTCAGTTACCAGTTCCTAAGCAGTTGCTGCTGCTGCTGCTGCTGCTGATGTTGCTATTGCTTTTGTTGTTGGTATTTTGGAGAATGCTGCTAAGTACCTGGACTGGGAGGAACAGGTAAAGTTAAAGGTAAAGCACATTGAACCCACGCTGGTCACTGAACGTGCCACAATTGGGGGCAGCCACCTCACATGTGCATAGAGAGATATAGATACAAAATGTATCTACTAGCTGCTGGGGCTACATTGTTGCCGGGTAATTGTTTTAAATTTGGTTTCACAGCTACGTTAATTGCTCACCAATTTGTCTTTGCCGTTGCATAAGTGTGACAACAAAGTGTGACAAGCTTTCAATCATCATAAATGCAATTAAAGACTTTGATTAGTGGCAGCTCAATTGCTCTGGCAATGAAAAGTTTCTACACACACACACACACACACACGCATATGTGTGTGTGTACATACATAAATAAAAACTAAGAGTTTGAATAGAAGTCTGAGCTGAGCTGAAAATGATAAGCAGGGGGTGGCTGCCTGGGTTGGGTGGTGAGTGGGGTGTGGTGTGTGGTGTGGTGTGCTGGTGGTGCGTGTGGTTTTTCCGGTTTTTCGGCCACAGCTTGCCACATGTTGCTGCTGTTGCTGCTGCTGACTAAGTTATTACGCGATCTTGTTTGACTCAGGTGTGTGTCTATGCGCATTTGAATTGCGCAAGAGCAAGCGCAACTATTGCAAATTGCATACCAAGCAACAGCAACAACAGCTACGGCAGCATGCCAACATGCAACATGCAACAAACCAGACACACAGGCAACAGCAGCAGCAGCAGCAGCCAAAGCAGCCCCAAGCAAGTGTTGACAGTCAACAAGTGCAACAGAGCCAGCCGCAGAGCCACAGAGCATTGAAAGTAAATTGCAGTCTATGCGCTAGAAATTGCCAGCAGCAACTACAACTAGCATATAGATAATCATGCTGATCATCAGCCAGATACTTGCTTATATACATACACATATGTAACTAAAGTAACTGAAGCTTCTGGCTGTGGCCATGGCTGTGGCTGTTACTGCGGTTGCTTGCAATGTCTGCGCTTAAACTCGTTTGGTTACATTTCACTTTTAGCATAGAAAATAATTTAGAACTTGCCTGCAGTCTGCTTAGACTTTGTTTTACTTAAGCTAAGCATTTGTTCTTATTAATTTATATATTATATACAGTCTAACAAATCGCACTTGTATTAATAATCTTTAATATATTATAAAAAAAAAAACAAAGCTGATTCAGTTTGTGTAGTCATCATGTGTTTCTAATCGTCAGAATGTTTGCCATTTGAGCAACAAGCTTTTATTATTGATACCCTGCAGAAACGAACATATGTATAGGGTATAAATTATGCAAAACTTCTCTCTATAAAACAATTGTTAAAACTTCTATGCAAATTGTTTGGGGCAATCAGCTTTTCTTTTAGTAAAATTACGACAAAGTAACTCAAAATAAAATAAACTACATTGCTTAAGTTTTGCTCTAATTTGCACTACAGCGTAGCTTATAGTCATGACCTTTCCTACTAGTCTAGTTCACAGTCGTTTTTTATCGCCTTGACTTTGACCTTCACACTGAATAAGCTGAAATCAAAACCAAACCTAAAAAAATGAAATAAAATAAAAATAGCGGCAGCTAAAAAGGTTTTCGACTTGTTCAGTGGCTCAAACATTTGTTTATATAAAATATATATATTTTTATGTATTTAATATTTTGTGCTTATAACAAAACAATTAAAGTCTCGCTGTGGTAGAAAAAAATATATATACTGAGCTTGGTTTTGTTGTGATTCATTAAAAACTTTTTGTTTATTTTTTGTTTTTGCGCATTATTGTCTTGACAATCTACATTGTGAGCTTAAATTTTGTATGGCAGTTATGGCAAATCCCATTGATGAAAATCGGCATAAAAAACAACGTTATATAAAAAATGAATTTAGAGCTCTGCGCTTACTACACAACTGATCAGACATGTATGTATTTGTATATGCGACTGTAGATTTGGTTTTTAAAGTGGAACACGCATGTTTAAATGCTCTGTGCATTATATTTACATATGTATACATGATTCATGGCACATTGACAAAAAGGTGTGGCAAAAAAATATAAAAAAAGATGTAAGCGACAACAAAACACAGTGAAACAACAAAATTTAACTTGCAAGTAAATAAAATACAAATACAGGAAAGTAAAGAAAATACGTTCCATGCAACGAAATGTTGTATACACTTTAAATAACTTAAGAAAACCAACTAAACTAATGAAATATGAGTGCGCAATTTAGCTGGAATAATTCTTAAATGGTTCGGTGTTAGATCTCTGCATCTACTTAAGCTATAAAGCTCATACTTAAATATGATATACGTCTGCTAGTGCTCTGCGGTTTTATATTATTTCAAGCAACAAAAATTTAGTGCAAATATGCGCTGAAAGAGTAAACAACGCCTGCTGTTATCCAAAAAGTGTTGCATACAAAGCTTTGCAAGTGTATTGGTTTATACAGAACGTCAAACAGTTTTTGCACATGGCTTTGGTATATCGCATATATATGCATATATATTTTATTTATTTTGCGCGCCGCAGTTGCTTTTCTTTATGCGCACTTAAAAAACCAACAACAACAACAACAACAAAGAACACCAAAATAAAATATAAGAACAAAAAAAAAAAAACAAGCTTCCTTTTGACGGCGCTTGTTAAAAAATGCCAAAAAGGTAAAAAGGCAAGAACAGCAGCCGCAGCCAAGAAATGAAACGAAAGCCAATAAGAAATTAACAAACACAATAATGAAAATAAAAAGAAGAGTCAGCCAAGTGTGCATAAATTTTTGAAATGCGTAAACCAAAAACAACAATAAAAACCCCAAATCAACTTGCCAAAAAATATGCTAACAACAACAAGCAGCAGCAGCAGCAGCAGCTAATGAAATGCAATCAAAAATGCATTTTAAGCGAACTGCATTAAATTGGTTTCCCCCCTACCCCCCCTGAGAGCAAACAGACTGAGACTGCGACTGCGGCTGCGACTAGGCTATGTACCTGGCTCGTAACGTTCCAATTCTGTATTGTAGTTAGTATCTGGCGTGAAGATCTTAACATGGCGCTGACGTGCGCGCAACAACAAAAATAAACGCGAAAAAAATAAATGCGAAAAAAATTAAACGAGGAAAAAGATGTTCAAATTTATTTAAGCATATAGCCGACAAAAAAATAAAGCAAATACGAAATAAGTTTCAGACGATTGCCTTTTTTTCTTGCCTTTACATTTGTCATTTCGTTGCACAGTGTGGCAAGAGCGTAAGCTTATGAAGCTTTAATTTGCTTTTAATATGAATTTTATGGTTTTAAAGCTTCGCAGACAGTGTGCTGCATTGAAAGGACTTAAGAACGTCTGACATTTTCAAAAGGCCCAAAATAAAAATGCTTAATTTAAAGAGAATCTTGCAGTCTGATTGATTGAGCTGCTGATTTCAGCTTTGGGCCAGGGATTGCAATGCACTGAGGTGTTAACGTGCCTTAAATGTAAAGACAGTACCGTTATAACGCTAATTGAAGTTTTATAAATTGCCTGCCACTGTCAAGAGTTCGAGTCAGAGCCAAAGTCGTTGATGGGCACTAATTTGGCAGAAAATACGCGTAGATGATATGCATTGATTTTTATAATTAACGCCTAATTAAAGTACGCATACATGCGTGTGTGTGTGTGTGTGTGTGAGGCACTTAGTCATGCTCAAGCGCCGTCCTAAGATTCTTTTTTTGCATAAAAAGCAGCCAAGTGCTCCAAGCGCTTGACGCACATTCAAATAGTTTGTAGTCAAGCACATACACACACATAGCTTACTTACACATGTAAATGTATGTGTGTGTGTGTGTGTATATATATACTCAAAGTGTCAAGTGGTCTTGGCTGGAAATCTTAGGTAGCTCTGCCCGCACTTCATAATGAATATCAAAGCACTTGTCTCTAGTCAAAGTCACAAGTCTCTTCCATCTTTCTCTCTATCCATCATTATTTGTTTATGAAAGTACTTAGCTGAACTGCCTACCTACCCTTTTTTCTCTCTCCTCCCCTCTCTCTGCTCCGTCACACATAACTAGCTTGCCTTTAGTAATATATATATATATATATATATACATATATATTTTTTGTTGAATTGCTTAAAATTCTGTGCATAATTTACGTGTTGTGCGTGAGCCTCTTATTTATTTATTTCTTTCAGCTTTGTTTTCGGTTTTCATAATTTTTTGTCTTTCTACTTGTTAAACTTTTGTTATTGTTGTTTGTGACTTTCATGTGAATTTTGTGGCTAAGCGCCAAGTGGCTTTTTATGGCGTTACATTTTAAATAATTTGTTGGCCATATAAGGCTTGAGCCCTCTACACGCTTGACATGAAAATATTTTTACTTACTTAATTATTTGTTGTTTTTAGTTAAAGTTGACATTTCGTGGCACTGCAAAGAAAGAGTAAAAAAGATTAATAACATGTTTGTTGAATTTTTAAAAATATTTAAGTCGTTTAAAAATATATTAATATATTTCAATATGAGCAACAATTTATATATTTAATGCATAGCTTTATTTTTATTGACTTGTTTTATTTAATTTTAAATCCTGTTCAAAGCTATTTTTATAAATATGCATACTTAATAATAAGTGCGTCAATTTGTTATAATTTAAACACATCAGCCACGTGTAATTAGCAAACTATGTAAATTTAACTTGCTATGAATATTACAATGTAAAAGACAAACAACAACAACACAATTAGCATCATAGCTCATGTCAAGTGGCCATAACAATTACAGGCAAAGTGATTAACAACAAAAACAACAACAGCAAAACAAGTGTTGATCAGCGCTGAAACAAGTTCGTTGCTTGAGTTGACTGCAGTCGGGTTGGCTTGCATTGCGTGTGAAAAAAATGCATTTAAAGATATTTTTATTTTTTAAATTACTTGCAATCTATCTAATTAAAGATAATAATTAAGTTATATGTACAAATATGAATGCAAAAGCAATTGCAACGAAAATCGATGTGAACGCAATTACAGCAACAGCAACAGCGGCAGTAGCAGCAGCAGAAGCAGCTGTCTGTTGCGCTCTCGCAGTCGCAGCCGCTCTCACGCTCTCTGCGCCTGCATATGTAGAAAAAGCAAGCAGCCTAAGTAGCATTGCATTGAGATAGGTCAGTCACACAACAAAAAGCACACACATAGACGACAGACACAGACACAGATACAGATACAAGCGCAAAGCTTTAAATGCACTTTAAATTGCAGCGCTGCCAACGTTAAAGCGAACGCCAACGGCGACGCTGACGGCAACGTCAACTGCTCTAATTACTCTGCATACACACACACACACACAGACACATACACATGCATTTAGTTTGGCTGCACTCGTAAATCGTTTGCAGCGAGTGTTGCTATCTCGCTCGCACATACAGTTGGCTCGTCAATTGCAGTCATTGCATCAACATAAAACAAGTTTCTTTTTAAACTTAATCTCAGTCTCAGTTTCAATTTCAGTTGCTGCTGCTGCTGCTGTTACAACAACAACAACAAAACAATCGTGTGCTGCAACACCGAACCAATACATACACTGCAGAGCCGGTTTTAGTTTACATTTCTTTTTGACCACGAAGCTACAGAAGAGAGAGAGAGAGCGGCCACTGTTAGCGACTGCGAAGAGAGAGAGAGAGCACCACGTAAAGCTTCGTTACAAGACTTTGCTGAGAGCAAACGCAGCAGCAGCGCAGTCGCTAAACTTGCACTTTCTGCTGCGCTTTGCTGCCTGTAGCCAAAGCAAAATAGTAGTAGACACAGCTGCTGCCTTTTTGGCAGTCTAAGAGTTTTTTTTGCTGCCAAAAGCTAAACATTTGAAAAATGTGCAAGCGTAATGTAGATTTATGCGCTAAATATTAAATGTTGTATGCATTTAGTAGTATATTTAGCATATTTATAGCTAGAACCTACGACAACAAAATAAATAGTGCGACTGCGCCGCAATTTGTTTGCCCTAGAAACCCCAAAGAAAAAGCTTTTGCTCTCTGTTGTGACTAGACAGAGCTTAAAGGGATGAGTGCTAGGCAGTCTCAAATTACACGAAAGTCTATTGCGCAATTTCCAAATATAAAAATCTACATAAATGTCTAGACATGTTAGCAATTGTTGAGGTTATGTCTGCATAGACTAACAAGGCTTTGACTTTTGCTTTTATTATGACATAATTAGTGAAAGTGAAATGCAATAACAACAACAATAAAAAAATAGCTATTGTCAGCTGTCAATCGTTATTTTTATTTTTTTTTTTTGCTAAGCGCAGCGCAGCGTGACGCCAGCGTTGAGCTTAAATGAAAATGAAATTATTTATTTGCCATGGAAAATGAATTTATGGCAAAATACACGCAGCTGAGTGAGAAAGAGACAGAGACAGAGAGAGAGAGAGAGAGAGAGAGAGAGAGATGAGTGCAGCTCCTTATAAAGCGTCAGCTATAGTGCATTGACTTGTGGACGAGCCTACTTTAGTTTTTGTATGTGTGTGTGTGTGTGTGTGTGTCTGGCATTTGACCAGCCCACTGGCAATTATTGGAATTTGTATTTGAATTTTATTACCGCTAATTTATGGCTGAACGATAATGTTATACAAATTGCTGGAAATAATTCACTTTGACTTTTATGAAGTTAAAGTTTAGGCTTTGTCTTAAATTGTTTAGGCAGTAATACTAGTTCTTAAATAATAGTTAATTGCAAGTCATAAAAATCTGACATCAACAAATTGAACAACAGCGCACATGTCGTATACGCAATACCAAATAATACGTATACGCCACATTGTACTCAGTAGAACGCATAAATTTGCAAATACACGAGTGTTTATATAATCAAAATTCAGTGCAGCGCTGCGCTTGATTTGCCTCATTGTGTTGGCTAATTTGCGAAGGCGCAACAATGTTGCGTTGCATGTATAGAAATTGCTGCAAATTGTCAACATTGTCAGCAAGACAGACACTTAAGCAGCAGCAGCAGCAGCAGAACATTGCAACAAAACTAGTTTAGTAGGAATTTTTATTTTCGTTTGCTTGCACAAGTTACGTGGCATTCAATTGAATAAGTGCCACCAGGCGTGGCAAGGCAACGACTGCGATTGTCTGTGTGTGCGTGTGTGTGTGTGTGGTGTGAGAAATGTGTGTTAAATTGATTGAGCATCATTGAGCGATTTACGAGCCTGGCCAAATGCAACAATTTCAAGCAAAGTAAATGGAAAAATAAAAAGTCAAAGCGCAGTGTGCGATGCAATGCGACGTTTGGCGACGCCTCTGCCTGGTGCATAAGAAAAGCGAAAACTGGGTCAAACTGATGCAGCTGCCTACGCACTCGCTCAGTCTCCCATGCCCCATGCCATGTCTTTGTGTCTGTGTCTTTGTCTATACATTCGCAGACGCTACAAATATGTAACTCAAACGTGAGATATGCCAGCCCCAAAAATAAAAGAAAAAATGGCCAAAAAAATAAAAATAACTTATGTGAGTGTTCGAAATGCAGCTGCACTAACTAAAAGATTTTTATGTATTTTTAAATATATTAAAGTAGTCTTATTTATATAAAATTGTGTTTGATTTGAAAGCAGCCTAAGCTGCTTCAACTGCATTTCCTTTTTACAGGGTATTCCGCAAAGATATCTCACTACCCGGAGAGCGAAACACTTTAAAGTAGAAATACCCACGATTTGCTTGATTTGCTTAGCAATTGCGCGCGCGAGTGGGAAAAGTAAAAACGGCAGCGACACGATGCCGAAAATTTATATACACACTATACATATATCTGTCTTGAATTTCACCCACGCTGCAGTCAATTCAAACAACATACAACATGCAACAACAGCAGCAGCAACAACAACAACAACAACTACTTGGGTCAAGTTACAACTTGTTTTAGACGGGTTGAGTATTTATTTTATTTTTAGTTTTTTGTTTGTTTTTTGTTTTTCGCGCATTGCAAACTGCACACAGACTTGGACCTGGCTGCAGGCACGCGACATCAACGGGCGCATTTTCATAGCCTTTGCACCACTGTGCGCGGCAACACAGAGTCGTGATTTTTGAATGCCGCCTGCGCCTAACTAACGTTCACTTTCAAAATCAGTGAAATGTAACCGACACACACAAGCAAAAACAAAAAGTGAATTGTTGTTGTTGTTGTTGTTGCTGTTGCTGCTGCTTGTTCCCACTGTTACTCACATTATTCATTTGGCTTACAAATAGAGGTTAATTTATTGTGACATGATTAAGCTGCAAGAGAAATGCATGCAACTATAATTCACAGGCGAATTTCAGTTTCAGTTTCGTGTGTAAGACGCAGCAAAAGATGCTTGGGATATACCCTATAGAAATATAGAAATTGCATTTATTTATATATATTTATTATTGGCTATCAAGTATAAATGATTGCTTTAGTCGCTATAGACTAGAGATGGGCACGTGCTCGGAAGTAAATAAAACACAGTGACGAATTTAAAGTTGGGCGCAACCAATTTTTATATCACTTTGAGTAGAACATTGAGCAAACTAGCCATCGCACAAACATGCCAAGCGTTTTTTGTGAAATTTTTTCAATTTTTAAATATTTTTTATTGCTTTTGTATTTTCGATTTGCGGACGGACTGGCGATATCTACTCATTTGTCTTGCTGATCATAGAAAAATATATATAACTTTGTGGGTCTGCACGCTCTCTCCTGTTACATACTTTGCACAACTCATGCATATCCTTTTGTACAAAAATGTACAGTGTATAAAAAGGCCTTCCAAGGTTCCGACCTATAAATTTCCCAAGTCCGACCTGGTACATTTAATATTGCTATTTACATTCTTTGTATGAAATATTATTACTTTATATTAATATCATGCACATACTATTATGCATGCCCATTTTTGTTATCAAAGTCATTGTTTTTGCGTAAATTTTTTTTTTTCTGTTATCCTTACGATTGTGAGAGAATAACTTAATGCCAAATTTGCACAAGCTTGTAAAAATTCTCAACGAATTTTATTCAAATAAATTACTATTAAGAATTGTAGATGATTATTAATTCGGAGCTATAAAGCTATTGAAAAAAATTGTTTTAAACAATTTCTCATTTGATTGATTTCCAATTTTAATTTTCAGCGTTTTATAACAGTTCTAGAAGCTTTTGACTCTCAATGAAAAGCCAGCTTTTATATAATAAATCTGACTTTAGCAGCATATTGCTGCATATTCGGTTGCTATTGAATGAATGCTGTTGCAAGCGCGAAGTTGTTGTTGTTGTTGTTTTCTTTATCGACTTCTGTGAGTAAGCAATGCCTCATACGCTCAGTCTCAATGTCAAGTTGTGTGCATGTTATTGAACCAATAACACAATGCTCCATTCAGACTAAAGTACGCATATATATACATGGGTGCATATGCATTTGCAACAACTTGAGGCACTGACTGAGATAAACGCACAAAGTGCAGAGAGAAACTTGCCACAGCAGCAGCAGCCGCAGCAGCAAGCGGCCTTCAATTGAGGCTGACATTGGACATATGTAAATCTTATGTACATATATATATATATGGTATATACATTTGTATAATAAGTAACATTAGCGTATGACAATAATTTTGAATTCGCTGCAAATTGTTTTGGCGCGTCAAATTAACAAAAGTCCCAAATGACCAAAAAAAAGGTAAAAAGAGTTGCAGTGGCATTCCAGGCAAGTGGCATGTGTGGCATGTTGCAACTGCTAACGGGCAAACTGCACTTGACTTACTTGCGCTGCCAGCTCTTTGCGGGGGGGGGGGGGGGGGGGGGGGGGGGGGGGGGGGGGGGGGGGGGGGGGGGGGGGGGGTGCCTTAAGCAAGGGCTAATCGCTTTGCATCTCAGTGTTGTGTGTGTGTGTGTGTGTTAACTGCCATTGCCATCTGCGCAATGCATTTCACTTTCATTATGATGCAGTCGTTGTGGTTGCTTTTTGTTTTTGCATTTGCTGCTGCTGCGGCGGCTGTGGCACTAAAAATGGCAAACGTGTGGCTGGGCAATTGTCAATGTTGTGTATTGGTTTTTCCAAGCCGAAAATGAAAACCAGTTGAGCACTCACGGATTTTCCCATTTCTCTCACCCAGCAGCAGCTGCTGCTCTCTCGCCCCAACAGCTGACAGTCAGTCACAACGGACGGACGGACTAACGGGGAGTGACACATTTTGCCTACTCATTGTGCTTAGCAGCGTTTCATTTCATTTCATTTCGTTTCGTTGCATTGCGTTTTGTTATTTTTACTTTCTTCTAATAGATCGTTAGCTTTGGCTCTGTGCGCACAATTGATTGCTTATTGTTAAATGAAAATGGAAAGTCTACGGGGGCTTTCCTGGACACTTTCCCAAAAATAAACAAAAGTATCTAAAGTTCAAGCGGTTCAAGCACATTTCATTCTTTTTATATTTATTGATTGCCAAGCCAGCTGAGCTGGTGCAGCTAAAAGCGAAAGTAATTACCGTTAGTCATGCAATCAAAAGACGCGCCCACTATTCGAAGCAACCCTCATGCGAGTATACGAAATAGTTTTGTAGCCACAATGCCCATTGAGCTTCTCTAGAATCGTTAAATGCAACCCCAAAGTGCATGCAACAGCAACAGCAACATCAACAACAATGGATAGTTGTAAGTGCCGCTGATTGTGGCAGCCACGCCCGCACGCCAACAGAATCAATTCGTTTTCTTTTTATTGGTTACACAACTGTCGACGCTCGACGTCGCCACTCAGCGAGTGCATTGAACCCCAGGGAAATGACTCTGATGACTTTTGGGTGACGAGTCTATGTCGCTGCCTCGTCGCTGGCTTTGCACTCAAGCATTGAGCAATTGTATACAGAATTTTATATCTTTAAATTTACTTTATTTTTGTATTTAAATAATTTTGATATGTTAAGTCCTTTCTGCCTGTCATTTAAAAGCGCCAGCGTCCCTGAATGCCGCCACCGTAATCATTGCGATTGTGATCAAAGTTACGATTCGCATTGGCATAGGCGTCAATGCTGCCACGCCCATCGCCACTTGTGTACAGATTGTGATTATATTGCACGCCCGCATTACGTCCCGTCTCACGATCCTTGCTGGCCGTGATGACCACAGAGCCGCCCTCACGACGCTGACGCAGCAGCGGCAAAGGCAGCGACTCCTGCTCCAGCGCAGCTTGAGCTGCCACCAGCGCCAGCAGACAGCAGCCGAGCACTAGCACCAGATTGAATTTAATTGCAGACATCCTTGTTGAGCTTTGAGTGCTTTGAGTTGTGAATTTAAACTGTGATTGCTGCAGAGCGGCCCTTGCAGCTTTTATAGTCAAGCGAGCGCATAAATGGGAATCACTTTGCACGGGGATCACAGCTCGCTTATCAGCTAAGGTCAGCTCGAGGGGATGAACAGCATTGGGGACTTTTTTCGCAGCTTTCAGCAATATTTATATTACACTATCGAACAAAAAGTGTAAGCAGCATAAATGAACTAACTTAATCTATTGCTAATCATCTTAATCTGCCGCACGCGCCAAGCGGCAGCGCAATCCGCAGCATTTATTTGAATCCCACCATTAGCTTGCTATAAAAATCTTAGCATTATCACAGCAACTTTTCTTTACATCGATCGGCGCTGCCTACGCAATATTTTATAAGATAAGCGGCAGCGGCTAAAATAAAACTAAAACAAAATCAAAAATATAAATGAAAGAGTCACAGAATTTGGTTCACATGAGTTCATTGACACAGAAAAAGAAATCAAAACATACATATATACATATATATATATATATATTTTTTTTATATACTTATGGTAGTCTGTGAAGCTTACGCACACGCATTTTTGTTCTTGCCTTTTGATTTAGTTACGTTGCGTTGACTTTTACTTATCGCTCTTTGATAGACGCAACGTCATCAAGTATACGCAGCGTGTTCGCTACGCATACACAAGCACATAGGGCACTCTTACCATGTGCATATAAAATTTCTAATCTTTTTTGGTTGTGCTTTGCCAATTGCGTTTGCCATGAACTTGAATTTCGTTTTTTGTGAAAGTTTCATAAGCCGCATAAGTTCTTTGAGTTCAATTGCTTTAGTTATTTAAAATATACGCTTTGTTTTACTTAGTTAAGTGCATAAGTTTTTGGGCAATAGATTTATTTTTTTATAACTATTTTTTAGGCTGCTCGATAACGCTTTGAATGCGAAAGTTTTCATAGATCATTTGCGGGTGAAAGTTTTTTTTCGACTCAAAAAATTGTGCACACACACACACAGACACACACACATATACAGTTGAGTGGATTTCATTTACTTTTATTATGCTAGCTCTGGAGCAGTTTATCTATTGAATATCAAGTTATGCATTTACATTTCAGTTTGTGTTTTTATGACTTTTTATTTTGTCACCTGCGGCTATTTATCTTCACGCTTGTTATTTCTTTTGGCTTGGCTACAGAGCCCACGGGGCGTATACACACACACACACACACACACATACAGCTGCATTGGCATTGTTATAGGTATAGAAAATAGAAAACTGAAACCATAGTTGCCAATGTTGCTTTGCTTGTTGTTAAGCTAACTTTGCCGACTCATAATTGAATTTTTATAAGCCTGCCTTTATAGCTACAGAGCACATTCTCTCTCCCTTGCTTATTCTCTTTTGTATGCGTTACACGTGTGGCGTTGCTACTTTAAAGTAATTAAGGTTTCTAAGCCCACAACGCACACGTTCATTGATAAGCTTCGAGTGTGGCGCAGTTTTGTATATTTTAGAAAATTAATAAACATATTTCAAACAATCATTTGTCTATTGTAATTTGTTTCAAGCGAAATACTTGGCGTACGCAAGCTTTCAAAATAAATATTCTTGTATATATTGTGAGATTTATTTGCCAGAAAACATGACAAATATATGAAAATAAAATCAAATAAAAAATGTTTAATAAAAAGACAAGAGTCACCAAAAAGCAGTTGACACGCCTTGCTCTCTCAATTGCTGTGCTCTCTTCTCTCTCTCTCTCTCTCTACTCTCTCGCGTGTTGAAATAATTTAATGCTTATGCATGTTTTGTTAAATATTAAAACAATCATTTATATAGTAGATTTTTAGTTGATTGCAATTAAACTTATTTGCTTTATGTATATTTATTTAAATCAACATTTAATGAAATGCCAAATATCTTGTTAAATAACTGCACCCAAATTAACAAAAGAAATCAACTATAGTATAAAAACAGAGCAGTCATAAACATATAATATATGTATGTAGTCACATAAAAAGGCACAAAACGTTTAAATACGCATAAATTAGCAACAACAACAACAACAACAACAACAGAAGCAAGAGCAAGAAAAAACCCATGAAACAAATTAACTCACGCAACGAAAATACAGAAAAATAAATAAAAGCAAAGCAAACAATTCAAAAATTGATTTTTGAATAATGTATGAAACACACAAAGAGAATTTGCAAAAACAAGAAACAACAACAAAAAGTAAAATAATATTTTAGTAAAAAAAAGACAGAGAGCAAAACTGAAGCAAAGGCGAAATAGCTGAGAGCAGTTAGAGAGACAAGAGAGGAAGCTGTGTGCCATATTGAAATGCCGGCTTGCGGTTTTTCTTCTTCTTGCTGCTGCTGCTGCTGCTGCTGTTGTTGTTGTTGTTCTTATTGTAGTTTAAGTTGTTGTTGTTAAGTCAAGTTCAAGGACTGTCAATTAAATTGAAATCACTTGCTAAAGACTTGCGCTGTCAACAAAAACCAGCTATAGCTACAACTACATACATATGCATTAGTATGCGTGTATATGTGTCCGTGTGTGTGTAACTGTGCTGAGGGCACGTTTAAGTTGCGTCTTTGCTCATTTTAAAATCACTTACAACACGCAATACACAATAACAACAATCAACAATCTACAATATAAAATATTCTGCAGCATCTCAACTGTTGCTGTTGTTCATTTGCTGTATCTTCAGCTTGTTTTTCATGCATTTTGCACGCAGCTTCGTTTACATTTCGCACTGAATGCGGCGTAGTTACAAGATACACAATTCCCCATGATATACAACTCTCTTAGTTGCTATATATGTTAACTATATGTACAAGACTTGTTGACATGACTAAGCAATGTAAGTGTAAAGAGCTCGAATGTGTTGCTGACTTTTAATAAATAGTTTAATTAGGAAATGGGACCATTCTCGGCTTATCTTGTTGAAGATGGTTGCAACTAGAACATGTTGAGATAATACAGATAATATTTTAACATCTTATAAGCTTAAACTATTATCTGCGTCGACAAATTAAAATATACATAAAGAAAAATATTTAAGAAATCTAAATAAATGTTCTATTAATCGAAAGTTGTATCATTTACCACTAAGTTTGAAGAATTGATACAGCTTCGTATCAACTATTTATCATTTAAATTAAACCTATCATATATATGTTTAAAAAATCTAAACTAAAGTTTATTTTATTAATTTATTTCTAAAATTATAAAAAAAATCAAAATTAAAGTTCTATTAATCTTAGCATTTATTGCTTACCACTAAGCAAATAATTAATAGCATAAACTCTTCTTTAATTTGTTAATATTTCTATTTAACGCTCGCCACACGCCCCTTATTCAAATTGCTTAGCCAAACTTTATAAAAACTTGGAAACTGAACCGTGTTTTTAGGCCAACTTTCAGTTTTCAAACTCAAATTGAGGTTTTCGCGTATAACTAATATATGTAAGCGATACACTATGCAGCTGTATGTGTGTGTGTGTTGTGTAGATAAGCTTACTATATGCATGTTAAAATTTGGTCATAGCTCACGGCTTTTGATATGCTTTAAATAAATGCATAATTAATTCTTATTGTTGTTGCTTTTGTTTGGAAATTAACATAATAGTCTGACAATGGCTTGAACAATTTTGTTTGCTATTCTCATTCAATAGTTTGGTATAAGGTTTATGCTATAAATATATCGAACACGTGCTTGGTTTATAGCATGACTTGGTTATTTTTTCTGAATTAAAATATAAAATTTGTATTTTCCGGCGTTTTAAACTTTTTTGCAGCCTGTATTTTGACAATAAAAACATTTTGCAACACAATTTTTAATTTTTTAGTGAGCTTACGTTGTTTTTATTTTTATAAAGCGTTTTTGTTATTTTTTGTATGCCAAGAATTTAAATTAGTAGTAAATCTGGTTTTTATTATTTGTTGTTGTTGCTGATTTCGGGTTCTGCGTGTCTCAATCTTTCTCTTTCTATCCCTCGCACGCTCAATTCTTGTTTTTGCTTTTTTGCTGCTTCTTCTACCCTTTTATCCGCAACGTTCTTACAGGTGTATAGGCCAAGGCATGTGTCTTCACTTTTTTGGCGAAGAAGACAACAGACGAAGAAATCGAAGTAGGAAACAGAATCTTGGCTAATAAAAAAACTTTCAGTTAGCATGAAAACGAAATGTTTCGATAGTTTGGAAAAATTTTGAGCGAGCTTAAGTCTTAATTGCAAATGAATTAAATGAACGCCTGCATCTCATACTGGAAGTGTCGTAAAAATTAATGATAATGCACTCTATGTGGGTCATATTTGTGCCCGAACTTAATGCCAGAACAAACAGCTTGTACTTGGGCTTTCTTTATGGCGCTGCCTCCTTTTCATTTCGCTCACTCTCTCGGCCGAAAAGTGAAACTCAATGCAGAGCTGTCCCTAAAAGTTTTGAGTTCATGAATATGCAGCAGGCGAGCAAGGAAGACTGGTTAGCATATACTACTACCTTAATAAACATTTACATTAATTAAACGCATGTTTATTGATTTTAATGTGAACTCGAAGCTCCATTGTTGGAATTTATTTATGCACATTTCGGTTTGCAACTTCCTCTGGCTGCTGCTTTTCGGTCTTAAATGCACATATTTGGTATAAATGCCTGACTGACTGCCAGACTGACTGCCAGACTGACTGCCAGCCTATATTTGCATCTTGCATACTGTACTTGTTTGCTTGTTGCTGTAGCTGTAGCTGTTGCTGTATTTGTATCTGTATCTTTATCGGTGCGTATTTATTTTGCTTTTTACATTTTTTCATTTTAGCTGCCTGCCTTGGCATGTAATTACAGCAAAAACAAGGATGTGCACGACTAGCAGCTACCCTTTAGAGCAGTAAAAACAAATGCTTAAAGTTAGTTAAGCTTTGCTCAGTTCTCATAAAAACTCTTTTCAAAAGTAAAACAACTTCAATCCAAATGCCGCTTTGGCTTACTCTTTTATGTGTGTGTGTGTGTGTGTTTTTTCGGCTTCTTTTTGTTTTTTTCTTATCATTACTTTGTGTGCTCGCTTGCGGCTGTCCAAAAGGGACAGTCGTGCATTTAAGAAATTTCTGAACTCATTACGATTTCACTCAATATAGCGTATAATTTGTTTGTAGGCCGACACACTCACACACACACACACACATTCAAAAATTACATGTTTCACTTTCTCTGGCGCCTGCAAAGGCCCCAGCGTAAGAAAAGCGAAAAGAATCTTAAAGATACATAAATGCTTAGACTGCTTTTATTCACTTGCACACACACACACACACACACACACACATTAGACTTTTGTAACGTTTTTCTTTACGTGTCTTTTGTTTGAAGAAAGTGTAAATTGTCCAGCGTGAAGATTTAGTTAACGTTTGATTCTTGCTTTATATAAAATATATTGAAAGAAACATTTCATAGCCCCTCCACTTGCTGTATATGTATATGTTAATATATGTAATATTTGTTAGCTGTACTTACAATTTATCGCTGCTTATTTAGCATGTGTATTTCTGCCTGTCCGCCCGTATTTCTCGAATTTGTTCAGTATTCAGTTTGCTACGCAATTTATGCGTGTAAACTTTTGTTGCTTGCCTCTCGTTCTAGCAAAAGCTGCTGCTGCTTTTGCTTCTGCTTCTGCTGTTCTGCTGCTGCCCACAGTGCGAACTGCTTGTTGTTGTATTTAATTCATACAATTTGTATATTTATTTTTTTGTTATATTTAATTTGGTTGAATTTATTTAATAATTGCACACATTATGAAATTGTAGCTAAAAGTAATAAAAAACGCACGCGTTGTTGAAATTTTTCGTTGCTTGTTGATTAACACGCTTTGATCTTTACACGGAATTGCATTTAAAAAACCAAATTGCTTTTGCTTATAATATTTTGTTGAATGAATCAATGCTCAATTTTACTTTTGATTTATACGTGTTTGCTTTTGCATGTGTGTGGTGTGTGTGTGTAGTAGTTTAAAAATAGAAATATTTAGAGTCTTTGTAGACGCGCGTGTGTGTGAATTGCATTGGTATCTTGAGCACGTATCTAACAGATACACACTAGGCAATAATTGTTTTTTATTTTGTTTCGTTAAAGTTAATTTTATTTAGTAGTACATAAAATTTCGTGTTTAAAAAAAACAGCGACGCGTGCAGTTACAGCGACGACAAAGTCTGAGCGGCAAAAACTCGAGAATAAGCAAAGTACGGCTTAATTTATACTACAAAAGCCGAAAGCAGTGACGGCGACAGCGACAGCGACGGCGACGGTGACAGAGGCAGCGGCAGCGACAGCAGAAGATACACAACGTACATGTGCGACGCGCTGAAGTTTGCAGTAGACGCTGCCTTCTGTTGTTTGCTGTAGTAGGTCTTAAAGACACTCACGATCGCCAACAACAACAGATAACAGTAATGCCAGAGTCAGAGTCGCTGCTGCCGTCAACAGCAGCAGCAGCAGCACCGGTGGCAGCGACGCGCACGCAATTAGAACGCTGCTCACAGTTGAGAGAGTGAGAGAGAGTAAGGGAGCGCAAAAGCAGCGACGCGACGCAGCCGCTCAGCGAGAGTGAATTCTTCATTATTTACTTTTGTTGTTCTTTTTTTTTTTCCTACACTTTGCTTATTCGAGGGTGGCGCTAGGCTCTCTGTTACAAACTATTTTGTTTGTGTTTTGTCTTGCGTTATGAAATAGTAGTAGCCGCCGCCGCCGATGTGGGCTATGAAAAAGCGCAGTATTTTCTTTAGTAGCAGCAG
This sequence comes from Drosophila busckii, assembly GCF_011750605.1. Lineage (NCBI taxonomy): Eukaryota > Metazoa > Arthropoda > Insecta > Diptera > Drosophilidae > Drosophila > Drosophila busckii. The sequence continues at coordinate 17,068,277 of NC_046606.1, read as the reverse complement.
CAGCAGCAATAGCAACATATGTTGTCTGTTTTTAAACATTTGTTATTTTTATTTGCATATATTAAATATGCACGACCTACATTGTTGTTTTTCAAAGAGCGCCCAGCACAAACACATGCGCCTCTGTTACACATACGCAGTGTGTACATACGTAGACATATAAAAGACACAAGTATAGTAGAGAGGCAGACAGAAGAAGCCTCACAGCCGCCGCCGCACACATAATAAGTATAAATAAAAGCAGACAGCATGTGTACATATTAAACGCTGTTGCCTATCTGCCCTATACACACATGCACAAAAACACGCACGCACACACACACACACAAGCAAGAAATATCAGAGCGAAAGAGAGTGAGAGACCAAAACAACCAAAGACAATAATACATTTATTGTCTTTGAAACAACACACAGCTCGCTGTCGTCGCCGTCCGCACGCGGTCAAAGGCAGGTTCAAACTGAAACTTTGGCCCCCGAACAGCTGCTGCTGCTGCCGTTGGGGCCTTTACTCTCAACTCATGAAACGTTGCTGCGATGGCGTAGACGCCAGCGCCAACAGCGACGCAACAGCTGTAGTGCGGCGCACAGTGCGCACTTGGGGCTATTCTTACAAACTCAACTCGATACCCCTTCTATTAAATTTCTTTGACTATTAAAAATATTACAACAAATTTATTGTAGTATTTTATATTTAAAATCCAATCATAGCAACGGTTCTCAATAATATTGCTAACGTGCCCCACTGTGCGGCGGCGCTCTTTGCATTCGTCGGGTGACGTTAACATTGTTGTTGCTTTTTAGTTAGTTGAAGCTTTAGAGCGCACTGTTAAGTTGCTGTTAAAGCTCTCAGTGCTGTTAATGTTGTGGGTGTTACTTGCTAAGCTCTTTGCATGTCTTTACTTGTTGTTGCTTATTCGCTAATTGCTTAATTTAACAACTGAATTTGCTAAAATAAACGCTTTCAGTTTTGAGTGAGTTTTGCAAATCGAAAACCAGTAGCCTGATGAGTATTTGATGATGGTGCTTGCAACAAAGTTGCAAGGCGGCAACATTAATCAAAGCTTAGCATTTAAATGGAGTAAGCAATTCTTAGAATTCTTAAAATAAATTAATACAAATATATACGCAGCAAAAATATTTGCAACATTTAATTGAATGCAATTGCAACGGGGCGTTAAAGTTAATTTTAAATAAACAAATTGAACAACATTGCATTTATCTACATACATATATCAATTACACATTGGGCGCAAGGCCGACTAGCGAATGGACGGATGTACACACACATATACACACATGGGGCTACATAGTATGCATTAATGATTGATCAATTGAATTGAATGCAAGTCTAACATTAATGTATGCGAAATAACCAATTGGCATATTGATAGCAACTAGACAAGCTAGAGCCTACTTACGTGGCAGGTCAAATATAGAAATCGAGTTAAACACGATTAAAAACAAAACTCAATCACCCTGAAGTGTGCATTGAACTTTGTAACAATTTGTAGCTGATAAGCATATAGAATTAAATAAATATTTATAAGCTGATGCGTCTAGTAATAGCAATAAAAAATATATTAATGCAATTGTTAAGCAAATACTAGAAGATGAGCATAGCGTGCTTATCTCTTGTTTACACGTTGAGGTTTTTATGAAAAAAAATATAAAAAATAAATAATAATAATAGTAGCAAATGTCAGGCGCTAATCAGCAGTGGATGTAAGCAGGAAGTACGTCGATTGGACATGCATACAAATAGAAAGAAAGAAAGTGTGAGAAAGGGAGAGCACTAGAAGCTGCACTCCTCCTCGCTTATCAATGTTACTACAATATGTGTCAGTGCTGATAAGACCCTAGAGCTATTACTATATTATGTATACGCGTTTATTGTATATACATCGTGCATATTTTTTATTTATTTATGAGCCAGTGTTGGCCATGACTAATTAAACAACCAAAACTCAATTTCTCAGCATAAAAACACGCCGACAACTTTGTAAAAGGATTGCTCACAAGCAGCCTGTGAGAGTATAAATTTGGATAAGGGTACATGGCCTGCAACAAGCAACAAGCTGAAAAATTTTCAAAAATATTTCAAAATCAGAGCATAGCGAAATAAATGCTTAGCAGCAAAAAATGTTAATGAATGAAATTTTATTTTCAGCAAGCATATGCAAAGTTTGACTTCTCAATTTTAGATTTGCTTTAGCTTTGTTTTGTTTTCTTTGTGTTTTTAATATGCTTTTAACTCTTTTTTTCTTTGCTTAATTTTTTTGCAGTTCTTTTCGATTTTTGCTGCATGCGTGTGAATCATGAGCATTAAGCATAAAACCGACATTTAGCTGATTGATCTTAATAAGAATGCCTGCAAGTGCGAGGGAGCGGACTGGGGCGGGGGCTTGGGACTGGGGGCAGTTGCTGCCGTGGCTAAGGCTAACGGATCCGTTGCGTAGCGGGTCAATAACATTTGCCATTCGGGATTCCAAACAAAAAATAAAAACAAAAAAAATTGCAGAGGGCGTTGCTTTTGAGCATTTTTTGGGCTGCGCCTGCGCAACATAACAAACTTTGTTTGTTTCTTTTTTGATATTTTTTTAATGCAGTTTTTAATAACTTGCTGGCTTAGGCTGGGGCACAGCCTGACGGAAATTGAAGTTTGCTTGTATGTAGCCTTTGAGTTATGTCTGCTTGGTTTTTTTTTTCGAATATATGTATGTTTTTTTTTTTTTTTTTATATTTGCACTCATCGCAATGCGGAGCGGATGTTTGTGCCCAATTTTGTTGTATGGAAAATTGTTGAGCATGTCAACCAAAAGTGCAAAATTTACAAAGCTAATTTACACAGCGCGTGGGCAGCGTCAAAAGTCTGGGGCAGTCTATTGCATATTTCATGTAGATCTTAAAATTCAATACAAGTTGAACTGAATTTGATTTGGCTTTGCATTTGCGACTTGACTAACAACTAGCCAACAGCAAAATAAATTATTAATCAAATTTCGAAACCTGTCTCTATAACCAATGATAACCAATCAATTTTGTCTGCCATATAAATTGACTTTTTCCAAAGTGCATTTCATTTACTTTTTGGCGACTTTTGTTGCGCAATTTGTCGAGCAAACAAATTAAATCAAATGCAATTGACAAAAAAACACAAGAGTATACAATTATTATATAAAAGTTTAACAAGCAGAACTGCAGATACGCTAAAGGCATTTTCTCAAATTTATTAGATTAAAAATTGCACTTGATCAGATTGCTCTTGCTACCCTCAAACATAAGGCATCTGGATTACGTCTGCAGACTCCATAGCCCAACTCACACACACACGCACACACACAGTCTCAAATGTTTGGCAATTTTGTCTGGGGGTCTGTGCGCATTTTAGGGTTTTCGCTGTTGTCTGCTTTTTGTCTGCTTTGTCCTTCTTTATATAATTTGGTTTATTTTTTCATTTTTTTCTTTTTTTTTGTAGATGTTAGTCCAGTTTTTGCTTTGATTATGCTTGTGCCCTGTCTGGTCTGCTTTATTGTTTGAATTTGGCATTTGATATCATTTTTTTTCTCTTCGGCACATGTCTGGCTTGAAGCAGCTCGACTGTCTGGCACACATATACATATAAACATAAACATATATACATCAACATTAGCCTACAATGTTCTTAGAGATGTTTATTTTTGTGTCACAGCAGCTCTGAAATCCTTAGCCAGACATTTGTTTGCAGCATGTTTTATGTTTGAGTGTATTCGTTTATTATGCCCCTGACCCTGAATTTATGCTAATTTGCCAAAAGTGAGAACTTTCGGCAATTGAGTAATCAACACAGCGAAACGCAAAAACAACAAATAATAATAAAAACAAGTGACCTTGACATTGCTGCAGTCGACAAAAAGGGGCATAGATTGATTTATGGCACAGTTGCTATGAGCATAGAAATTCGAGGGAAATCGGACTCGAATGCCACATCTGTTCAATTTTTTTTAAATTGAGCAGCTAAAATTGACATTTATAAATTGCAAAAGTTTCACAAATAATGTAAATATACATTTTTGAATGATTTCTGGATTTCTTGGTGCTAATGCTTCTTCGCTCTACAACCTTTTTCAAATGTCTAAATTAGCTTAAGACTGTTGTAACTTTATTTTTAACTTTAAGTTTTTTTTTTTGGTATTATCTGAGTTTCTGGGCCCACACAGGCTTGCAAACATTGTTGCTGTGCCACGAATGAATTATAACTTACGCATAATTTACAACAACAGCAAACAATTTATAATAAGCAGCTAAGGTTTTGGGTAACGATAGCCCTTATCAAATATGCGGCATCAAGTTGCAAGTGCTGTACAAAATGTACAAATACATAAAGGTTTTATGCTTGGGGCCAGCTCAGAATGCTGGGCGTGGAGCGGCTTAAATCCACAACGCCCCAATATACGCACATGCTGTGATGCAAATTTCGCGATATTGCATAACCATCAGTTCTTAAACCCTTTACCGGGGTCCGGACTCTTTACTGCTGGGCATGATAATTGCTGCAATTTGTTATCTGAGCATTTATTAATATTAGATTATAGCAGACTTGCGAGGTAGCCGCCTGGCTTGATGGTTTTATATATATTAACTGAGCATAAATTTTATTATGTTGACGCGTGCTTTGGAATTTGGCAAGGGAAGCTTTTAAGCATTTAATTAAATTGCAAATCGCATTGGCATTTGACGGCAGCTCAAAACTTACTTTATTTTATTTTATTTTATTCTCTCTCTTTTTTGTCACTTACTTCAATTGATGACTCTTGAAAGCAAACACATTAAAAATTCAGAGTTTACATAAAATTCCCCATTAACAGTAACAAAATTTTGTATAAAAAACACAAGTGCATATCAAAATTGTACCGCAGATTAGACCGCCCATAAAGACTCACAATCCTAAACAGTTGATAGATGGCAGGGAAGGCAACGCGCCTGGAGCAGGAGATACTCGTGCTGCGCCGTGAGCTGGCCAAGCGCGGAGATCGCGAAGATACGCGCAAGTCGCCCAAAGGCGCTGGAGATGTACCCAAGTTGGGTGCTGTAGAAGCTAAGAAGACTGTGCGCTCGCAGCAAGATCAGGAGCTATACATTGCTTATTTGGAGGATCAGATTCATCGCACACGCATAAAGTATCAAAAGAAAATGAACCATGTGAAGAGCAATGCCAATCTGCTGGAGATTGAACTGCAAAAGGTGCGACAGGAGATGAAGTGCATAACGGTGCGCGCACAGAATGTGGACAAGTTGCAACGTCATGTGGATGACCTAAAGGCGAAACTGAAGCGACGCGATATGGTCATAGCACGCTATGATGCGCAGCATGCAGAGATTATGGATATGGTAAGGCGGCTGGAGGAGCAGTCTTCATCACCAACACAAACGCAGGAAATGGAGCAGGAGACAATGACTGCGGATAATGCGCCGCAGGCTGACGCCAGCTCCGATCACAAAGAATATGAAGACAGCCTAGGCGGCATTTCAGAGCATTTCAACTTTAGCTGCCTTAATCGTGCTCTTCGTAAAAAATTCTGGAACAAGGCCGAGAAATCTGCCTAAGTAGTAGACATCCTCACTTATCCTCTCCACCTTCGTCACTTGCAAGTTCTTTGGGAATTTTCGATATTTTAGTTTGTTTAACAATTTTGTAATTTGAGGATTTTTAGTATTAGTAAATTGGCAACCGCTCCGCTGGATCATCTAACCTATGTACAACAAATCAATGGCTCCAATGGGCTACCAAATTACACATAAGTAGTGTCTTCACATAATAGCTCGCTGGATTATATTGTATGTGTCTGTACATATGTTGTATCATTCATTAAAGCTTCTTGCATTGGCAAACAAAAAAGGAACTTGCCTCAGCGAATTAATTTTTACGTCTGGGTGTTTTCTTGGAATTCTTGACTTAGCCATACCAAGTTCATTGGCAATTTGTAATTCTTTTTGCAGTGTCTCCCATATTAACAATGCGTTGAGTTATTGTGCTTCACATGTTGTATTGCAAAGTTCTCTATTACGTATTTTAAATAGGAAATTAAATTTGGGCGTAGCGGACAGGGCAAGACCCTGTAGAAAGGGCAGCCCACTACACTGTCTACCCTTTATACATATAAATTGGACAACGTTCTCACGAGTTTACTCTTTTTTATTATCAACTTTGTTTCTCTGCTAAAAGGAACTGCTTGGAAAATTGTCACGTCTTGAGAAATTGCAATTGGAAAATATTTATGCCATAAAGCACGTACTGCCCAAGACTGCAAATGGTATAGGGTCACGCCTCGGCGCGTCTATTGAATTCTAATAGAGCTAGTCACTCCACCAGGAAGTGCGTGCAGTCATCGAACATTGGTCAATTGAAGCTCATGTAATTGAAATTGATTAGGCATCGTTGCCTGCCTAAGAACTGGGCCAAAAGTTCATAGAGAGTGAGGGAGAGAGACAGGCCCTTAACAATGCATACTTAACAAGCTATCTTATCATTTACAGAGACAAGTGAATCACAGTGCTCTGATGAAATATACATTAGATTTTTGGCAGCAAACCAGTTGCTTTAACCTTCAGCTACAATTATTATACATTATGTTTGCCTCACATGTGTCTCTCTTGCGCCCCTTACTCAAGGCCCTGAAACGCCTTTGTTCAATGTCTATGACGTCACTGCTACATAGCTGCTGCTAAAAATATAAAAACATGGCACATTTTTAGTTTTAATTTTCATAATTATTTATCAATCTTAAATGATTATCGCATACATTACAGTATTACATAAAATAAACACTAAATCCAAGTCGTCACCACTCCATTTACGTGCCCGAGAAGCATCGAAATTTGTTCTTTAACAGCAATACGACAAAGAAAATGCCCACAGCAATTGTAAATAGCTGCACATTGATCACTTTGGAGTCGACTATGGCCTGCAGCATGCTGTAAATGCTTTCGCTGCGCACTTCACCGCCGCAGCAATCCATAAAACTATTTTTAAATGCTTTTTTTGTTAACAATAAACTATATCATTTATTTTAAGTTTGTTTTCCTTTTTGTCGTTGTTTGGATGACAGTGTACTGACCGCGTTGCCAACTATTAAAATTTAACAGCCCTGTAGAAATGCAATCAGCTGTTTAATGTAGGGTGGCAGCTCTTGCAACAGCTGTTGACTCTTACAATAAAATAAAAAAGGATTCATTTTGTAAATATGTACATATTATGTACATTATGCTGTAACTACATTTACAATAACTGCTTATTAATAACTTTCATTCTACTGTAGTTGCACAATTTGTTTTATTGTAGGTTTTTGTATTTAGCTTAACATCACTATTTGCTAAGGTGCGCCGACTAGCAGGACACTTTGTTTATTCGTCATTCTCAAAGTCAGCGGGGTTCTTCCTGGCCAAAGCATGATGTTTACGCTCCGTCAAGTCATAGATCAAATAGCCCACGATGAAGGCTGCAAAAACGCATATATTAGGTCAAAACATTCCTTCATAAAATCTTTTTTACTTACGTGGAGCCACAATGAAGACATTGGAGCGGAAACGGCGCACCATGTTGGGGAGACCCTTGCTAATTGCACCGGCGAAAGCGCGCTGCTCGAAGGGCGAAATCTTGTAGGTGACAATGCCATGGACCTTGGCAAGGTTGCCGAAGTGGGCACCGTTCAGGATCGAGGTTAGACGCATTTTGAAAGCTGTGGACGAAGTGGACCGGCGTTAGTTTATCCTAAACTACACAAGAAGCTCACAATGATTTGTATAAAAACACATAATGTTATGGCAAACATTCTAGCCTCAAAGAGGTTATGTAATTTATACACAGAGATTTTGCTAATGTTGCAGTCGTGGTCACTTGCGGTGCAGTTATGCCAGCCAATATTCGGGTCATATTTATAGAGCATAGCACTTGCCAAAATTTTGGCATTTATGATGCTCAATATTTACCTTAATTAGTCAAAAATATGTGCCTCAAATTAGAAAACACAAACGTTCCCGTACGTCGCCTGCTGATTTGCGATAAGTGTTTCGATATCACTTTGCAATTAGTGATTAGCAGGCCGCCACGAAAAGATTTGTCGTTTTTTTAAAATACGAAAACTGAAAATCTTTTAAAATTAGACTTTGTAGTCGCTAACTGTAAATGTAAATGCCACAAATTAGTTGAAAATTTCTATATAAGAATTCTAATTTTTGGGCGCCTACTGTAACTGCTAGTGCACATTGGCAGCAACACACTGTCATCCAGGCGGTGAATAAATTGTAGGCAAAGCCAACTGTTTATAAAATCTCACATTAATTTATTAAAAAATCAGCAAATCTATATAACAATGGCCGCCAAAGTAGCAAGCAGCACAAACAAAGTGTTCCAGAGTGTGGTAAGTCAAATAAACATATAGTAAACACTTGCGGCAAAGTAACCTCACTTTGCCTTGAACCTGTCCTGACTGTTGACTAATGCTAACCGACGTTTTTAGAACGACGATGTGCACATATCTTTTGAGGATCAGCAGCGCATTAATCGCTTCGCCAAGCACAATGCACGCATGGACGATCTGAAGCTGGAGCTGGATATGAAGAAGAACGACCTGAAATGTGTGGAAGAGGCACTAGAAGAAATCGAGCTATTCGACGAGGATGAGGACATACCTTTCCTTACCGGTGAGGTATTCCTTTCACATAAGCTGGGCAAGACCCAAGAGCTGTTGGCCGACACCAAAGCTCAGACTCTGAAGGAGATAGAAAGTATTGAGGCCAAAGCCAAGGTAATCAAAGCCGAAATGGACGAACTGAAGGCACTGCTCTATCAACGTTTTGGCAGCAACATCTCTTTGGAGAGCGACGACTAAGCAGCAGCAATAAATTCATACAGTTTTGGCATTTAACGTTTAAAAATATAGTACATTTAATTTAAATCCCAAACAGAATGTCTTTTTACATCATAAAAAAGTATATAATCAGTCCAATTATAAACAGGGTAACCACCATTCCGCCCAAGAAGATGCGTTTATCCTCCACTAACCGTCGCTCTATGAGCTTCATTGTATGATTCGACAATCCCAGCGTGCTACCAATGGCCTGTATGCGTTTATGTGCCCCACTCAATGTCATGCGTTGGGATATAAGACTCTCCAAAATGCCGCTGCCAGAGGCTATCATGTCGTCTACGCCTCGATTTGCATTGCCCATTTGTGTGTGATGCTGCAATTCATAGTCCAGTTGTAGGCACGTCTCTGTCGGCGCGGTACTATTGGCACTAAACCGATGATTCAGTAGCTGCTCGCGTTCACTCAGCTCTTGTTGCCGGCGCTGTCGACGCTCTTGAGCATGTTGCAGCGATGTTTGTAAATGTCTCAAGTCATACTTGAGCTGATCGATTCTTAGCTTGGAGCTCTGCCGCTGCGAGGGCGGTACCTTGTACAACAGCACATCCAGGCGGTCGCAATTGCTGTGAAAATTTGTGAAATTAAAACAGCTGACGGTGGGTGGGTAGTTATCAACTCACGCATTAGCTTGGGTTATTTTCGTTTGTATTGTGTTTTCCACGTCAAGAACCTCTGGCGGTGAAATATGTCCCAGTCGTTGAAAACATTGTTCTATCTCCCTGACCGTGTTGTTTGTTTGGTGGTATAACGTTTCCATGTTGGTGGCATGTGCCTGTCAGCAGTTGACTGTTGTGACACTTTAATTAATTAATCATAAACACTTGTTATTTGTAATGTATTTTTAAAATAGCTGACGCGTTGCAAGTTGCAGAAGCTTTAAAAGTCCGGCAGCACTGCGGCTTTTAGTTAACAGTTTTATGGACAGTATACGCAGCTCGCTCGCACTTTCGAAGCAATCGTAAATCGATATTATCATATTATCGTACATCGATTTTATTTCCACCTCTACCACAATGGCGCATACATCTAGTACCGGCGTTGGTAAGAATTAAATTATTAAAATTAACAATTTGGCAGTGTAATTGTTTGCAAAGCACATGTACGCAAGCAAGGTCAAAGTGTGCATCAACTGCAGCACACAAAAAGTGCAAGAGTACTGCATAAAATGTGTGCGTAAAGCTCATTTTTTTATTGAACGATGACGGACCGCTGCCTCGCGCTGTGCTGTATATATGTGTGCGTGTGTGTGAAAATGAAAAGAAAGCAAACGGGCAAAAACGGCCGATAAAACGCGAGCATAATATTTTACGCTGGAAAACAACTAGCTCAAGCATGCAGCGGTCAATGCAGTTTGTAAATGGCAGCAAATTTGCTCTGTCACTTGACAAATTCATGCCCCCCCAGCACTCACACAAAGATACATATATACAGCCCACATATACCGTAGACTATGTCCCTTTTCACTTGTGTGTGTGTGTGTGTTTGCATGAGTGTGTGTTTTTTGTTCTGCTTTTGGATGTTTCTTACTCTTTGGCTGTCCAAACAGTTTCTTTAATTTCTAATTAAATTAGTTAGAAGCTGCAGCTGTAAATTAATTTTGAGCGTTAACAAAACAAGCCACACCTGCATGTGTTTGTGGGTGGTGGGTGGTCAAGTGTGGACCAACACTAACTAGGCAACCAAACCAAACTAATCAAATCCCAAACAGCACCACACCCTGCACCACATCCAGCTATTAATTTCAACATATTTCTTTACACACTTAAAATTTGCGAATATGCGTGCCAAACCAGGCCAACAAAAACAACAAGAGGAAAAACAACCGAACACATGACCAAAGCCAAGTTTTAATTATAGCCTGGGCCACCTTACACCCCAACTAAATGTAAATTCATGGCTAAGCTTGCTCTTTATCGTTACAGTGGTGCCACGAAATTTTCGCTTACTAGAGGAGCTGGATCAGGGCCAGAAGGGAGTTGGCGATGGCACCATTTCATGGGGCCTTGAGAACGATGATGATATGACGCTTACCTATTGGATTGGCATGATCATTGGTCCGCCTAGAGTAAGTGCAAATTTCACATAACACTGCGAATAACAAAAACAACATTGATAACAAACTGTGCTACGTCACATGAAAAAATACTGTGTTAAATTTAAGGCTTATCAGTTATCTATTGGCTTGCTATAGATATTTTATCTAAGAGATTACGTAAAGTCGAAAAGTTTCTAAAACGTTAATTGCCAAGCAAAAGTTTATAACAGTACAGAGTATTTAAATATGAAAGGCTTGTTAAGCTTGGCTCGGAAAATATGTAAATTAAATCGGGTCAAGTGCAAATTAGTAAGCTGCTTTACTTAAATGTGCAACAACAATGAGCTCTGTGTGTGTATGTTGCATGTGGCAAGTGTAGCCTTTACAATGAGTCATTCAAAGCGTCATCCTTCAGACAAGTTGTAAAAGCTGTCTGAGTAATTGTTGCTATTTAGTTAGATAAAGTGCATAAACGTGCGCATATTTGTTTAATCGACAGCTCATAGAAAATGCAATAACAAATCAATTAGACAATTGAGTATGAGACGAGCTTCAACCCAACTAAGGCATAACTATAATTTTTGTTATTAATTCTGTTTTTTTTTTTTTTGTAACCTTGCAGACGCCTTTTGAGAATCGCATGTATTCATTAAAAATCGAATGCGGCGAACGTTATCCGGATGAGCCGCCAACGCTCAGATTTTTAACAAAAGTCAATATAAATTGCATTAATCAGAACAACGGGGTGGTAAGTAAATGCGTATGACACATTAAAGATTTAATTAATATAATTTTGTGTGTTCTAGGTTGATCATAGATCCGTGCCCATGTTGGCCAGATGGAGTCGTGAGTACACCATTAAAACGATGCTTCAGGAAATACGAAGGATTATGACCATGAAAGAGAACTTGAAATTGGCACAACCTCCAGAAGGTAGCTGTTTTTAGTTGCCAACAACAGAAAACAACGACAACAGCAACAACAACAAAAGCAGCAACAACAACTTTAAAAACACAACAGCAACAACAGCAGCTGCCGCAACACACTACCTATTATAACTACAGCCACAACTATACAACTATTACACTTTGCCGAGTGTAAGACGCCCTACAAAAACTCTTCAACGTTGTGTGTAGTTGTCTGCCGGAGAAGGAGAAGGAGAAAGAGAGTTTATCGCTAGTGGGTTATAGTACGAGAAGAGAGAGGGATATGTTGTAAGAGAGCGCGCAGTAAGCAGCTGCCTTGTTGTTGTTTTTGTTGTAAATATAGTATATGTATGTGTGTGTGTTCAACAGCGAGAAATGCTTTAACAACAACAAGAACTTATAGATCGTTGTCCCATCAGAAATTGGTTTATAAAACTTCAGATGCTACATAAACTTGCAAGCCAGATACAGTTACATTTATAATTCTACTCACGCGCATTTCTCTGCAATACAATTAATTAAATGTAATAAAAAGAAATTTATATAAAAACTAAAAAAAAACATCTTAGGCGTAAAGTAAGTGTGCGCGCATTGTGGCAATGAAGCGAAATTATTATTTTGCCCTAAACTAACAATTTTTTAATTATACATATGAAATATATAAACAAATTTGAGAAGAATTTTGTAGTAAAGCTAAAAACAATGAACCGAACCGAGGCAATTGTAACAATTTAATTAGTTGTGTTCGTCATAGTTGGGACTTGATAAACGATTAATATAAATATAAATATAGAAACCACTCACACACACACATTGCATGCATACACATAAACTAAAAACTGATGAAAGCAGTACATGTCGGCAGTGCGATGAAGAAATGATTAAAATATATTTTAATTTAAGCTTCTAAATAAAACAATTAATAATCCAATAAAAAAATGAAAAAGCCAACTAAAAGTGTTTTGATTTTGGGTGGAATCAAACTAGTCAGAGAGACTGTTAACAGTGGAGAATTCTACGATTAGTATGGAAGCGGAACTTAAAACTCATTTACAAACCTTTTTATCGGGTTTACTTAGTTTTCAATTGTTTATTTAAATACATAATTTGAATTTATAGATTTATACATAAACATATGTAACATGCTCCATTTAATTCAATTTCTCTAGGCTCTTCAATTATCAATCAAACGCTCTCTCTCTCTCTTACCCCGTGTATTAATTAGCGGCTGTCATGACCTTTGGATCCTTGCGTCTGTTAGCTGGTTTAATATTTGTTCTAAGTTGAAGCGGCGCTCTTTAAAATTAACTTTGTATATTATTGTTGTTGTTGTGTGTGTGTGTGTTTGTGTGTGAACGAACATTTGTTTTGGTTGTTATGCTTTAGGCTTAAAATTGATTTATTTCTTGTTTGTTTTTTTTTTATTAGTCGCAAGGTGGCACGCCAAATCAAGTTCTAACAACAGTTGAGGGCCTTAGTTTACTTCTCCTTGGGCACAAAGACAATCTTTCGCGACTTGAGCGTAGACCACTTGTGACGCTTAATGTAATACGAGATGGCAGTCAGGAAACCAAGAATGCCAATGACCTTGATCAACAGCGACTTGCGATCATCGTGCTCTGGCTCCGATGTCCACTTAAGGAACGTAGCCACATCCTTGGCCAATTGACTCTGTGTTGGCGGTGTGCCATCCTCATACTCAATGACCTAAGCAAGCGTTAACACATTAGCAGGCCATTCAACTTGTTTCACTTTGTTTACTCACCTCATTGTACAACACCTGGGCCATGGAGATGGCGCCACCAGGGAAGTACGGATTGAAGTACTGACCCTCACGCAGCACAACGCCTGCGGGCGCTTCATGGTAGCCCGTGAGCAGAGAGAAGATGTAATCTTCGCCGCCCTTGCGTGCTGAGACAATGTAGCTCAAATCTGGTGGATAAGCACCATTGTTGGCTGCACGTGCCGCCTCCTCATTGGGATATGGCGAGGGGAAGTAATCCGACAGCTTGCCAGGGCGCGTATAGTAGTTGCCTTGATCATCGGGACCATCTTTCACCTGACAAATGCACAGAGATTAATATTTTGCAATTAGCAGTTAAACAGTCTTCCATTTACCATGATCTGCTCAGCCTCTGACTTAGCCTCGGCTTCGGTATGGCTGACGCCAACCAGATTACGGTAGGCAATATATTGCATCGAGTGGCAGGCAGAGCACACCTGCTTGTACACCTCGTAGCCGCGACGAATGCTGCAAGCAAATAAAACTTGAGTAAAGGCTAAGTTTTAGGCTTAACTCAGGCTTACCCTTGGTGATCCAAAGCGGAGAAGAGACCCTTGTGGTTCCAGGGCTGAGCGGGTGAATGCACCTCGCTGCCCGAAGCCTGCACGGACTGCTCCAACGCAAAGAGCAGGGCACCAACGCCACCGGTAATAGCACCAACAGCGCCAATCAGCTGTTCGCGTCACGCATACAACAAAAACAACAACGACAACGATTAGCAATGAGCGTATGCTTTTGAGGTTATGTCTGCTCGGAGCTATTATGAAATTTTGCGACAACACTTACCTTCTTATTGTTATTTGCCCAGCTGCTGGCCGTTCCTAGGTTTTTAGCCTGTAAAAAATAAAGCATTTATGTGAGTTTAGCATTGGCAATTTATATGGCACGTAGTGTATCCGTTTGAAGTTACATAATTGTTGGTCGGGTGTCAACTGCAATTGTACTTGGACTTGGACAATATTTGCACTGAACAGCAACAGCATCTTTGAATTTCTTTGCCTTTGCCACTTAAAACATTGTCATTGTGTTTTTAATTAATAAATGATTGCAAAACACTTTTAGTTGATGACTTGTTTGGTGGCAAAAATTTTTCACCGCGTATTCGTTTATTACATGGCTGCTGCTATTATTACCTGTTGCAGATTCAATGCTGGCGTAGATTTTAGCAATCTCAAGCCATTGAATCTTCCCAATGTCGCTGCCATGGTGGCCGGAGTAGAATTTTTTGCGTCTGGTCGTGTAAGGAAACTTAAAGGGCAGCGCGTATCTTTTTCCTCTGGACACCACTACTCGCTGCTCTCAGTGAAAACGTTGCTCCGCTTTTAACAGCAACAGCTCCTCACTTAACAGAACACCCGCGCAGTTAACAGCAGCGACTCGCTGAGTTGTAAATATTTTAAAAACATATTTAAAGCTGTGCTAGTAAAATTCAAAAAAATTAAATCAATTTTATTTTTTAATAAAAATATTTATTAATTAATTAGCTTTTGTTCATAAAATTTCGTTTGTTTTGCCTGCAGCTGCTCCTCATTCAACATTTCATGTTACTCACTCTACAGCACACCTACGCAATTAACAGCTGTGCAAAAGTTCGGTCACACTGCGCTGTAATTTGCAATAATAAATTTGCAGACGACTCATAGCAACCGAATGCATAAACAAATGCAAAGAAAAGCGCCTTAAACTAAACAAATTGCTGCAAAGTTTTGTGCATTGGCAAGGAAAAACTGTTAAAAAGTGAAAATTATGCCGCAAGAGCAGGCAACGACGGCGCTTGATGATGAAATCGAAAATGTACGGGTTGTGGTGCGTTGCCGTCCCATGGACAAGACAGAACTGTCTAACGGTGCGTTGAGCGCTATTCAGGTGGATAAAATCAATCGTGCCATAAGCGTAGTCAAACCGAATGCCACCGCTAATGAGCCGCCCAAGACTTATTACTTCGACAATGTATTCGATGGTGACTCCAATCAGCTGGATTTGTATGTCGATACAGCGCGTCCCATTGTGGACAAGGTGCTTGAAGGCTACAATGGTACCATACTGGCCTACGGACAAACGGGCACGGGCAAGACTTATACCATGTCCGGCAATGCGGATTCTCCGCAAACCAAGGGCATTATACCCAACGCCTTTGCCCACATCTTTGGACACATAGCCAAGGCGCATGAGAATCAAAAGTTCTTGGTGCGTGTCAGTTACATGGAGATCTACAATGAGGAGGTGCGAGATCTGCTGGGCAAAGATGTGAGCAAGAGTCTGGAGGTAAAGGAGCGTCCGGACATTGGTGTCTTTGTCAAGGATCTGAGCGGCTATGTAGTGCACAATGCAGATGACTTGGAGAACATTATGCGATTGGGCAATAAGAATCGCGCTGTAGGTGCCACCAAGATGAATCAGGAGTCCTCACGCTCCCATGCCATCTTCTCCATAACAGTGGAGCGCAGCGAGCTGGGCGAAGGTGGTGCGCAGCATGTGCGCATGGGCAAGCTACAGCTTGTAGATCTAGCCGGCTCAGAGCGTCAGTCCAAAACGCAGGCCAGCGGTCAGCGGTTGAAAGAGGCCACCAAGATTAATCTGTCGCTCTCCGTCTTGGGCAATGTTATCAGTGCCTTGGTGGATGGCAAAAGCACGCACATACCTTATCGCAATTCCAAGCTGACGCGCTTGCTGCAGGACTCACTTGGTGGCAATTCCAAGACAGTGATGTGCGCTACCATCAGTCCGGCGGATAGCAACTATATGGAGACTATATCGACGCTGCGCTATGCTGGACGCGCTAAGAACATACAGAATCGCATGCATATTAATGAGGAGCCCAAGGATGCGCTGCTGCGTCACTTTCAGGAGGAGATTGCCAGGCTGCGTAAGCAGCTCGAAGATGGCAGCTTTGAGGATGAGCTGCAGCCCAGCGCTGAAGAAGAGGAGGAAGAAGATACGGCGGATGATGAGCTGGAGGCACCGCTGGAACTAGAGCTAGCACCAGCTGCAGTTAGTCCCAAGCCCAAGCAAAAGCGTGAAAAGTCCGATGAGGAGAAGCAGCAGCTGGCCAAGCGTAAGAGTGAGCATTTACGTGAGATTGAGCATGCCAAGTCCGAGCAGGAGCAGCTGCGCAATAAGCTGTTTTCCTTGGAGGGCAAGATTCTCGTAGGCGGCGAGAATCTGCTGGAGAAAGCGCAAACACAGGAGAAGCTGCTGGAGCAGTCCATAGCTGAGCTGGAGGAGCGTGAAAAATGCGAAGAGGCACTGCGTCAAACGCTACAGCAAAAGGCTACAGAACGCATTGACATTGAAGAGCGCTACTCCACACTCCAGGATGCGAGCACAGGCATAACCAAGAAGATTCATCGCGTTATGCAAATGCTAATGGGCGTCAAGTCCGAGCTGGCGGATCAGCAGCAGGAGCATCAGCGCGAAAAGGAAGGCATCTATGAGAACATACGTAGTTTATCCCGCGAGCTGGCGCTCTGCGAGCTGGTGCTTAACTCCTATGTGCCCAAGGAGTATCAGTCCATGATCAATCAGTATACACATTGGAACGAGGACATTGGTGAGTGGCAGCTCAAGTGCGTCGCCTACACCGGCAACAATATGCGCAAGCATATCGAGCACAAGAGCAGCGGCAAGGAGCCGGACTTTGTGGATCTCTCGCATGTCTATCTGAGCTACAGCAACGATGGCGTCTCTAATCCTATGCGCACCAAATCTGCGCGACCCCGTACCTCTGGCGTACCGCGTCCAACAACAGCGAGACGCTATTAACGCTACTCCCCACTCCACTACCCACTGTCTAACACAAAATCTAGTCTGCTACACTTTAAAGTATTTCATTTTGTTATTGCTTTTCTACTTTTCTCATTTTGTTAATTAATTTCTTAGGTGTCTGCAATTGTGTATTTTACTTTTAGGTTGAACCATGGTGCAATATTTTTGTATGTCTATTATTTTTAAATGCATTTTATGTGTATCTCACTAAGCTTAGCAATGTTAGCTTTTGGCTTTTTAAACATAATAAACAAATACTCAATATATTCACAATTTAATTGTTTCACTGATTGAAAAGTTGGGCTTGGCTACAAATTTCCTCCAACTCAAATTCCTGGAGCAGGCTGGGTAACAAAACTGTAATTTGGCCTGAATATGGACATGTGGTTCCATAGTGTAGCGGTTATCACGTCTGCTTTACACGCAGAAGGTCTCCGGTTCGATCCCGGATGGAACCATGTGGCAATAACTTTTTATTATTTATTTTTTTTGTAACTTAATAATTAAATACTACTACTACTATATGGAATTTACATTTTATTATAATAAGTAATTCAAAAATTGCGACTCTTGTTTATTTTATTTTGCAATAAAATGGAATTCTTTATTACCTAATACTTATTATAAATTAGAACGAATAACTAATGTCATTTAAATAATAAACTAAATAAAATAAGAAAATAATGAAAAAAAAAACCAAAAAATTTGTTTAACCATCTGGTTCCATCCGGGATCGAACCGGAGACCTTCTGCGTGTAAAGCAGACGTGATAACCGCTACACTATGGAACCAGCTGACAAGCGTTCGTCTAACTTCGCATACAAATCCAAAGCTAAAATGTTGCACGAGTTCTTACAAAGTTTGTAAATATTTGTATTTATCTTTATTTTATTTTATAAAGTTTGCAAATGTAAACAATGCGGAAATGTCATAATTATGGATATTTATGCACTCTTCCAACTAAAAATACACTGCACAGGGCAAAAGATAAATAAAACAGCTGTGGCTAATACTCTGGCTGTGAATCATTGGCCCGTGTTTATCTTTCGCAATGCAGGTAGAACTGTTAAGCAAATAAGCAAACGTTAACTGTACTTTTGGCTATGATGAGTAAGCTATCAACATGTGTTATAATATTAACTGCACTTAACAGCACTTTACGCATTTGTTAAGCATTACACGGGCATACACTTTTTATCAGCTTTGAGTTTGCGGTACACAGTAAAAGTGGAAATTCATTTAGTGCTGTTATCAGTCTGCTGCTCACTGACGTCACGAATAACTGTTCAAATTTGCAAACAAATGTGTGTGTGTGTGTGTGCATTTACACAACGCTGTGTAATTGTTCATCAGCTTTGAGAGCAACTCTCACGGTTGCTATTGACGCCTGTGCTATGATCGTGTCGTCGTCGGTCGACGAGAGGGAGTGAAGTTAGACTACTTGCCAATTGAGAGAGAGAGAGAGTCGGAGAGCGTTTTACACTGTGCAGCATGGCACTTTTTAGTGATAAGACAAATGTATTAAGGCCCGCTTAACAATTGTTTTTAATTCATAAATAACATAAATATTTATGGAACGAGTCTTATTTATAAACTTTTAAAATAAAAAGAATGTATATACAAGACTATAAAAGGAATTGACATAAGTCCTAATATAACAAATGTCAAAGTGTATAAAAAGCTAGAGTATCTATGTTAAATATAAATAAGATAAGATAAGATATTTTTTCATAAGGGAAATTCAATGTTATAAGGCTAATAAAAGAAAATAGATATTATTATAATTTTTGATACACAAAAAGATTAAAAATAGTTTCTGTTCTCTGCCTCTTTAATAAAAATTAGAGTTGTTAGATCGTAATTTTCAACTAGATTAAACTAGATAAACTAGATTATTAAAAACAAATAAAGAATATAGATTTCGCTTCAGCACGTTATTATTTCAATAGGTGCCTTTCATGCTTTTCCAAAGTGTTTCTAAACTCAGCCTAACTGAAAACCTGTAGCACAGTGTATGTGAATGTGAATTGCCTCTCCGCATTTCATGGGAGCGCTGCCTGCCTTGGTTTCAATGTGTTCAACGTGTTCAGTTGAATATCGTCAACGGATCGTGAAACGTCTTCGTATCGCATCGAATCGAATCGAGCGATTTTTATATTTTGTGTATGAAAAGTTGTAAAATTGTTGATCGTATTGTTGTCTTTCAATTTCACTTGCATGTGCAATAGCTACGACGCTAAAAATATATAAAATTAAACAATAGAGCCCACTAGGCAGATAAAAGAGCATGTAAAAAACCAAAACGCCACGTTCTATAAACAGCACCGCTCAACATACATACATATATAATTAGTAACTTTTTGCCGCCGCATAGCAACACACAACTAACGAAAGTTTTTCAAATAGACAATCACTATATTTTTTTAATATACTTGTTGGTGAATTCAAAGAGAGCGCAAAAGCCCGAAACAACGTGCCAAAATATAATTTTTTAGTGCGTTTCCAATGTAGCCCTTCATGGATAATTAGCACGAGCCCGTTGTGTGACTATATAACAGTTTCGTGTTAAATCTGTATGCCAAATACATATATTGTAAATTACCGTTATATATAAATACAATCTGTTAACAAGCCAACACACATATACTACAACTCGAGTCTCTTTCTCTCTGAGTGAGTCATCAGCACATTTAAATTTTCCGGTAAGTTGAAAATATATATTTTTTTTCATATAGAATTGTGGCCACTTAAGAAATTATAGTATAGATTATGTAGAAATTTATAACAGTTGCATGATTCCTCAATCAATGTTGATTTTTTCTGGGGGCCTGTCCGAAACGCCTGTGAACTTAATCAATTGTTGACCTCGTGAACTAAATAATGCTGAGCAGCAAGAATTTAATATAAAGTCGCAATTGAAATGCTCTATATAATATATGAGCAAAATAAATAGCATGATTTATACACTGAGCAAAAGTTGTTAATCTGGCATTAATTAGTTAGAAATTTCATTTCAGTGCGCTATAAAATTTCACTTTCTGCAGATAAACAAAGTTCCAAGAGCTCTTATCACAAAAAAGATTTATAGTGGCAGCCATAAGCTTTGAAACTATTTTTAAAGCGCCACACTTTACACCTAATGGCAACGCAATAGTTACTATTTGTTCGACAAAAGTTGCTATATTTTCCATATAATTTACACTTCTTGTTATGGGCTCAAGCTTGCAAATGCGCAAATTGATTACAAGCACATGACGGACGCGGAGCAAACGATTGAGGGTTGTTTCTCCAGCAGACAGACAAGCAACTGGAAAGTTCGTTGCCTTGAGCTCGCCTCAGATCGCTCTGGAAAACTCGATGGCGGCGGCGGCGGCGGCGGCGTCCCTTGCACTTTGTACAGTCAGTGCGATCAATCAAAGAGCCGGCCGATTCGATTGATAAGCTTTATCGCGGGGATTCCACTTGAGCGACAGATATTTGGAGTGATTAAGCATTGAGAGTCTTAAGGTCTTAACAAGTGTGCCAATTCATTCAATTGGTATTTGTTACCGGAAGTCTGATAAACAGGGCTTGCCCCGCTTGTTGATTGTTTCAATGTGGCAACCTTCGCTCTCGCTCTCGCTCTCTCTTTTTTGTTGTTCAAGTGTCAACTTGAGTGCAATTGGGGGTCACATGAGTGAGTGCGTGTTTTTCTTGAACCAACATTAAACAACAATTGGTCACGAGCTTATCTTTACTTTCGGCATAGCATCCCAAAAATAAAGTCAAGTTTTTCAGACAGCTGTTTGCGAATTTATTTATATGCCTATATAGACTTTATCTGCAGCTGATGCTGATAAGATTTCTAGCTGCTATACTCTTAAAAGTCTGAAATGGATAGTATTTCTTAGTTTAATTTACGCGTTGAAGCTGTGAAGATTAAAGCTGCGGAAGTAAAGACTGAAAATAATTTTTGTGCTAACAAAATGTTAAAAAAGTTGAAATTTGGGTAAAATTGAATATACGTAGTAATATAATTTATAATCAGTGCTATAAATTATCAAATATTCTATAAAAATGTGTTTGGCAGAATTCCCAAAAGTTCAATTGAGCTGTAGTTTTGTTATTGCCAAAACGTGGGAATCCCCAGCTGCTGACCAACTAAAGCAAATATGAACCGAAAAAACTTACAAAAAACGCTTCAAATTGCTGAACAAACAAGTGAAGGCAATGAACGCATCAGCTTATAGTAGTAGAGTCCCCCCTTAGCAACAAGCTATGTCTGAGTCTGGAAACCTAAGAAGCCGAAATAAAAAAAAATTATTCAAAGCGCATGCGCAGCAGCAGCTCAGCGCACAAGAACAAATAAATATAAAAGGCAATAAAACACAAGGAATAGAAGCAGACAAGAGGCCAACTGAGGCCAAAGCATGCAAAGCAGAGTGGAGAGGGGAGAGCAAGTGGCTTCCAAGAAGCAAAACTTGCTCGGCGGCTTATTGAGAGGCAGACGATTATGTCTCACGACTGCGCCAGACAAATGAGGTCAAAATCCTTAAGGTTCTTGTCCTTCTGCGCAACTGTGGAAGAGAGCGAGAGAACGTTCTTTTGATATTGAGCGACAATTGTCAATCAATTAATGGCCATAACGTCCGATCAGCAGTGCTAATCAAAAAGTTATGTAAACCCCAGCCAGACGACCATACATCATTGTAGCCGCAGTTTAATTATTGTTAAATTGTTGTCAAGACAAGTCAATTAATGTGACATATAGTTAACCCGCATGCCCAATAAGAAAGTGAAAATCATTGGTAAACTTTATATAGAGCGAGTTTTTATATTTAAATGCGCAGTCAAATGCATAAATTTATTTAGAATACAATTGTTTATTACATGGAAACTAATTGTATGGAGAGTAACTATGCGGAAAAGTCGATCGCTTAACTGACAGACGTACGTTCTATATGGAAATGACGTGCATTCCAATCGAATACACTATAGCCCAATAGAAATTCTCTGGCCTGTCATAAGTTTATTAATCGAGCGCCATTGCAATTAGTTTATGCAAGATCACAGCTGCCACACCCACAAAATCTCGATCGCGCTCTCTTTTGCTCTCAAGCGTTTTTGCTTGTTACAATGCCGAGGGCCAAGTTCAATACTATAGCGCGTTCTTTAAATCCAACAATGTGAAAGAATTGAACAACAACTTTGCGCTTTTCAACAACGCAAAACGTTTTAGCTTTTCCGCTCGCAGTTTTGGTGAAAACTTCAAGGCAATCGCACGTAGCAGATCGCGAAACGAAACAAAAACAAAAAATTAAAAGAAAATTTTTGCTGCTTTGACGCAGTCGCGTTTTTTGTATCTTTAAGCTACTTGGCGGTCACTTGTGTTCGTCTGTGGTCAGAAGCAGTTTTTTTCCGCTTAGTCGCAATAAGAAATTTATGAAAATAGCACAAGTCGCCACGGCATATAAAAATAAATTACAAAAGAATCTATATCCAAAAATTTTGAAAAATATTTTTTGTGCCACAACAGCTGAGCTATGGATATATAGCTACATAGCTAGTCTACTAAGAAAAAGGTAAATGAACCATAAATAATTGTTAAGCTGATCAAGGCGTGACCGCTATAAGCATAAGAAATAAATAGTAGACATGTGAAATTCATTGACATTTGTGGTACAAATTTAGCAAATGAAACATCAGCTGATCGCGCACAGAAATAAACATATATCTGCTTAGTGTTATGAAAGGCTAAAGTTTGCATAAAAGTGAATGCTTTATGGCTTTCAAGATGCTGCCATAAATATTAATAGAGCAACAGCTAAATGATGAAATATTTAATAATTAAAATGCGGCTTATCAGCTACAGCAACAGATCAATGTGAACATTCACTATATATATGCCAGTGTAGCTGATTCTCAAGCTCAAGTCAGCTTTAGTTATGTCTAGACACGGCCATGCCAAACAGCTGACAGGCCTTTCCCCCACCTCCACCCATCAGCTGCTTGACGCCTGATTATAAAATAACGTTAGCTGCAATGCCACGTGTGCTGCCAAAATGCAGCCCACTAGACATTATGTCGTCTCAGTTGCTTTTGCATAAGTCTGACTTTTATTACAAAAATCTGCTGCCGCTTTGCCAACTGTTTTGTTGCCATGTTGCTGTTGCTGTTGCCGTCTGCGTTTTTTGCTGTGCTTTGTATCTGGCTTCAGTTTACATGGCACGTTTGCTTATCAGACGCTTTACCCGACGCGTGGCAGCCACAAACTTTGCTATTTTGTTTTTTGTGCTTTCTGCACTTGGCAATTGTTAATAAATTTATAATTAATTCATATGCATATACACTTAACGCTAGCACTGCGAATTTTCATTATAATTTTATCCATTCAGCTGGAATTGAGGTTCCCACGTCAGCGACGGCGAGAAAATTAATTCGATTGCACTCGTATATATAGTAGATATAGCTTACGGAAACAAAATTTTAGAAAATCAATTGAGCAGTAGTATGAATTGCATTTGAATAAATTTTTTTTAAACTATAACTTTGAATCAAGTTCTATTTGAACTTAAATATCTGTTAAAATTTGTTTCTATAATTTAAACATTTTTAAACAATTTGTTAAAAAAAATACTGCAAAAAATAGATACAAGCTCAAATAACAAATCTTTGTTTCAATATCTTTCTATTGATATATACCATTTATGCTTATACGCTTAATATATAGAAAACACTTCATTTCAATTATCATTATTTATTAGTTTATACTAAAAATTTAAAATAAAAGTTATTTCCTGACTTTTATATGCAAACTTAAGTAATTCTTCTTCAATAATTTTTATATCTTTCAATTGATATTATGATTTATCATTTGCTCGTTAAGGCCTAATATTTAGACAAACATAAATGTTAAATTTTTGTTTTTAATTTAAAACTGCAAAAATATGAGTTCTTTGTGATTTTTAATGTTTTCAATATA
Organism: Drosophila busckii; assembly: GCF_011750605.1. Taxonomy (NCBI): domain Eukaryota; kingdom Metazoa; phylum Arthropoda; class Insecta; order Diptera; family Drosophilidae; genus Drosophila; species Drosophila busckii. The sequence continues at coordinate 17,043,904 of NC_046606.1, read as the reverse complement.
AAAATTAAATTTTAATAATTTTAATTTTACAGTAATTTTAATTTTAATTTTATAGTACAGTAAGATTAATTTTTTTTTAAGCTATCAAACGTTTATTTTTATGTATGAATTCTAATTTTATATATTACTACCGTATGCTACCTTTAGCCAATTTGCACGCTGCTTCAGTTTGGTATCTGCCGTTAGTTGTCAAGTGAATAAACCTGTAGCATATTGAATTATTTATGACATTGTCTGTAGTTGATATGGGGACTGGCAGCGAAGTAGAGATAAAACCCAAATATATGTATATATAAAAATTAAACGAACTCAACTAACAGTTGAAGGCGTATTCAGTACAGTGGATCACGTGGTTGGCGCATGAAGAGTTTGCTCCACTTTGAGAATATTTATGCCCGGCAATCATCCTATACCATATACCATATGCATATATGTGGGTTGTGCTAATTGTGGCATATTACTAAATAAATTTTAAAGTACATAAATTTGCTATAAATGTAGGCAAAACATTTTTTAAGTTTATTGTTCTTTTCATTTTGCGTATATGTGAGTAATTTATGATATTTTGTTTGAAAATTGTTTTCAAGGAAAAGTACAGTCTGCACAAGAGCTGGCAAGCCTTATCATTAGTTTGCTTAACTAAATCAAACTAAGTTGATTGATTGAGCGCACAAACATTGGAAAATTTACAGCTGATGATATTTTAGTTTATAGCAGAGCTTACTAATTTGAGTTTGCCTAGACAGTGGCATAGTCTTAAGCAAATTGAGTTGCCATAAATCACAGTTAGTATCTAAGCTAGCAAACAACTGTTTAGATAGCGATAATAGGGTTAATAATAACTGCTAAAGACGTCAACTGTAAGACAAGTGCTGTATACACAGGTTTTAGCTATTTTTATATGTTGGAAAACAGTTTGTCTTAAGCTTTAGTCAAATTATACTGACGTCAGACGCCCCGCCACCACCACCCACAATTACTGTAGATTCTGACAGCTGTGAAGAGCAAACTTTTTTTGATTGACAGCCCTCTGCTCTGCTTTGTGCTCTGCGAGCTCTTAAGTCAATTAAATGTTCAATAACAATGGTTTATAGCTTCATTTAATGTTTATATTGGCAAAACCTTGGGCTTTGTTTATTTTGGCAAAGTTCATGCTCAGCTCTGGGTACAGTCATTCAGTTTTTGAAAGCGATTTGTGCTAATTACAATTTTTAATCATTTTTTTTTCTTAATAATTAATGTCAATGCTCCAATTTGTGTGATCAAGCAGATAAGAAATTATATAGCTGACTTGAATATACTCTGAGCTGACTATGAGTTAAAAAGATTTGTATAAAAAAATGTAAAGTTTTACGAATATTTAAAATTTCTTAGCCAGAAGTATTTAAAAATGTTTTCCTTGAAAATACTATTACAAATATTTAGAAAATTCTAATTAAATTAAATATGTAATCAATTTCATTTACAGTCGACATTAAATAAATAAAAAGAAAAATATTATTAGCCGACCCAAACATTTTTAGCGGGAATCTGAAAATTTCCAATCATTTCTATAATTAGTTAAATTAAACAGAACTTAGTTACACTATCTTCAGCTGACGATCAAAAAACAAAAACTATAGAACCTGTTTTCAAGCTTAGTAAAAACAATAACAATATTTAAGCATAAAATTATTATAAACAGCTCGACTCGTGCCTGAGCTATTTACACCTTTGACAGATTATATAAAATTGCCAGTAAACATAAATAAAGCCGTTTAAAATATTCTAATTGACGTCAAAAACCCCCCATGCGCTTTATATAGCTATGTCCAGTTAAGTCTAAAGGCGCTTTAACTTCTCATTAAATTGCCGCGACAATTAATTGTGACTGCTTCGCATTTAATCAGACTTGGTCAGCTGAGGGTCTCTAGGACCACCATCAATCAATTGCTTAGCTCGAATTTCAAATGAAATTGAAATTGCTCATAAAAACAAAATGTTAAGCACATGCAGCAAATAAAATTTGAAACTGAGCGCGTGCGCAGCCAGCTTGACTTCAACTATTTTCTTTGGCTGTTGCATAAACAAACTTTGTGTAGACTTTGCAGAAAGAAAAAATTAAATAAATAAACGCTGAGCGTTGTGACCGACTTTGTTTGAGGCGCCGCCTAATGTTGCGCCTGTTCGCCAGACTAAACATTAATTGTTACATGTTTATGCTTCTTGTTCTTTGCAGTTCTTCAAATGGGTTGACTTGTGACATTTAAGCTTCCTGGACCCGGGAAACAAAAAGGTAAGCATCGTAAATGAAATTTATAGTTCACCAAATATTTCCGCTTGTGTATTAAGCACTAAAAATAATTCTATTCGACTGCTGACTGATTGATGTTGATGTCTGTTATAGACTCAAACAAATTTCTGCACTAATCTTGCTGCTTGTAATGCTTAATGCCAAATAAACTTGAAAGCAGCGATTGTAAACAGATTGAACGTTTATGATTTTATAGAAGGCACAGGCACAAGCGCGAAAAGATTTGAGTTAATGCGGGGCGTATGCGTAATTTGCTTATTTGTTTAGCTTGCAGTACAAGTTCAATTTTTGGGAAAACTATGCGGAACGCCTTGAAATAGTTTTTAGCCTAAAGTGGGGCGGGCATAAAAAATGAAATAACCAAAGCTTTAAAGCTCATAAGCTAATTTAGATAAACAAATAGACAAACAGATGCAAATTTTTATGCTTGGTACATTCAAATAATTTATAAGTACTAATTTGTTTAGCTAGGCAAATTCAAAAGATACAAATGTATCTGTAGCTAAGTAAATTTTTATGAGCGCTTTGGTATTGTTGATTTTGCTCAAGTGTTTTTTATAATTAATTACAAACATATCAATAGTTGAGAAGCCTAGGCTAGAGATGGGAGTGGATTTCGCAATAAGGATCGCACCCGATTAACATAATTTGTCTTATTTTAACAATCGATATAATCGATATCAATAAGGGACTTTTAAAAAATATTTATCTTGGATAAATATTCGTTTGTTCTGCTATTTTTCGATATTATCGACATCAATAGAGGATTTTTAAAAATATTTTTCTTATATAAAACAAATATTTCTAATTTATTCTTATTTTATTAATCGACATGATGTATATCACTTAGGCATTTTGTTTTTTGTTTTTGTAAGTCCGCGAAACACAAAGTCCAAACAGACCCGTGTCCATCTCTAGTCTAGACAGTCTGAAAACAAGACGAATTACAATAACGCACCGTCTGAATTTGCATTTGTTTATTATAATTGAAAGAATTTTTGTTGGTTTTCCATATAAATATTTAGACTAATGGGCAAGACGTCATGCGTAAACCGAGTGCTTAAACATTTTAATTATTATATGTATATAAAAATGAAATGCAATTAAATACATTTGGCATTTTTATTTCACGTCTGCTTCCAGGGATACATATTGAATACCTAAACGCAAAAGACAGACCCCAGCTATAGCTGCAATTGGAACTTAGCCGCCGTTTTAAACCAAATTTTAGACCAATTTTATTTTAAATTACTGCACAAATTGAAATTGAATTTCTCGCAAATTTTGAAGAGCTTAACCAAGCGACGTTTTTATAACCAATGAACCAAGCGGCCGTAGCGCTAACAAGCGTGGCCCACCTCAACAGCAGCAGGAGCAACCTCCAAACACACTCTGGCCTGTTTGGTCTAGTTATTGCCATCAAACTGGGCCACTCCTACGCCAAGCGCGCCGATCTCAATTATATCAACGTGTGAACAACTCGCAGCCCGCAATCCGTAGCCAAAGTACAAATTCTCAAGCAGCAGCTCCAACTCCATTGAAGCTCCACACTTAACCGACGAGCCGACGCAGCTTCAGGACGGACGGAACGATGTTGAAAGTTGTTGGTGCATCATGGCAAAAAACTCGTGTTGGGACATATATACTAATTGGCGCCGGTCTGTTGGTTATTGGCGCCTTCTTTATCGGTTATATGGAGCGTCCCGAATATGATGGCACATACTGTGCCACAGCCTATTGGCCCAAGGAGGGTCTCAGCATTGAGAATTGGAAGCAGCAAAATGATTTGGTAAACATTCCAAAAGGAGTGGCGAGAATATGTTACAAGGATTCGGTTTATGAGAATGGGTAAGCAGCAAGATAAATAATTTAAATACATTATTATTAATTAATAATTTGATAGATGGGCGCAAATTGAGGTGGAAACGCAACGCATTTATCCAGACTGGATGCAGGCCTATGCGGCGGGCATGCTGGAGGGCTCACTGACCTGGAAGAACATCTACAATCAGTGGAGCAAGTAAGTCTAAGCTTGCCAACTCCAACTGCAATAGGCACTAATGTTTTACTTTGCTGCAGCACCATCTCCTCCTCCTGCGAACGCGACGAGAGCTCGCAAAAGTTTTGCGAGTGGCTGCGTGAGCTGCTGACCAGCAACCATGAGTGGCTTACAGAGCAGGCCAAGCTGAAGGCGCCGCATGACTTGTACTGGCATCAGGTGCACATGATACTCGAACAGCTGCAGGGTATGGCCGATGGCTATGTGCGCGGCGCTACGCGCGCACGCTCCGATCTGGAGGAGGAAATCGAGCTAGCGGACTTTCTGCTTATGAACGCAGCAGCGGATATACAAGATCTGAAGATCTACTACGAGAACTATGTGCTGCCCAATGGCACGGCTACCGAGACGGGTGATGGCAAGAACTTCTTTCTGCCGAGTGCTACTATGTTGACCAGAATAATGCGCCAGGAGCAGGCGCCGGGAGCGGAGACGACAACGCCAGCGCCAAATGCAGCGCAGTCGCTGCAGCTGCTCTTCGGTCACAGCACGGCGGGCAGCTATGCCTCCATGTTGCGCATACAGAAGCGCTACAAGTTCCACTTTCACTTTGCGCCGCAGCCACGCAGCAACACTGTGCCCGGAGTGGATATAACTTTTACTGGTTATCCGGGCATTATAGGCTCGACGGATGACTTCTATGTGGTGAAGGGCAGACAGGTGCAATCGATTGTGGGCGGTGTGAGCATGAAGAATGAAAATCTGCAGCTCTGGCAGGCGGTAAATGTGGAGCATATGGTGCCGCTGGTGGCGCGTGTCATGGCCGCCAATCGCATATCACAAAATCGCCAGAGCTGGGCCAAGGCCATGGCCAAACATCCCTATACAGGCGCCAAGCAGTGGGTAACTGTGGATCTGAACAAGCTGGGCGCACAGGATAATCTGTACAACACTTTGGCCGCAGATGAGAAGCTCGACGATGCGGCAGTCGCACTGAATGAGAAAGATAAAGCTGCAATAAATGCGCGTCACGATCAGCTGAAGCATATGGTCTGGATAGCCGAGCAGCTGCCCGGACGCATGCATGCCAAGGATGTGACCGAGAACTTTTTGCTCAATGGCAACTCCAGCTGGTTGGCCAATGGTGTGCCCTACTTTGATGAAATATTGACGGCTAGCGGTGGCAGCGTGGAGCAGCAACAGCAACAACAGCTAAGCGCTGCGGAGGAGTCAGAGCTGAGCAATCTGGAGGCGGTGGACAAGTATTTGCGCACACACGGCTTTCGCGGCGACCTCCTGGGCGAACAGTCCATTGCCTATGGCAACATAGATCTTAAGCTGTTCTCCTATAATGCGCGTTTGGGCAAGAGCGACTATCACGCCTTTGCCGGTCCCATCTTTCTACGCATGCAACATGTGCCCGCTAGCGCTGCCACCGATTCGCCTGCGCCCGCCAGCGCCATTGGCGATGAGCGTCTGTCTGTTAGCATTGATGATGCAGCTGCTCTGGCCGAACTGCAGCTCATTACGGAGCGTCGTTCAGTGCGCAATGATATGCGCGCCATTGCCATGCGCCAGGTGGAGTCCAAGCCTTTTAGCTGGTCCGCCATGGGTCTGGAGGAGCAGAATCATGCTGGTCATCCGGATGTTTGGAATTTCGACAAGGTATCACCCAAGTGGGCCTGGTAGCTGCTCTGCTTACTTCGAATTTTTGTCACTGATTTTATCTTCACGTGTTCGTAGATTTTATAAATTTTGTATGTGTGTGTCTCGTCCATTTTTTTGTATAACAAATTGTCTTTTTTAACTAGCAGAAAACTCGTCACATTTTGTAGCCTCAAATATTAGCAATTAGCAAAAATCTCTAATAAAACAAATTGTATTTATTTTTGATAGAACATCAAGTGTTTTTCTTCTGCGCCATTCAACGCTTAACAAGTTTGTTCATTAGACAGCATCAATGAGCTGCTGAAATAGCCGCAATCATAATTCCGAGAAATAAGTAACCATTGCCAATTTGGGTAGAGGTAGAGATGGACACGGGCCTCCACTTTGAAACCCAAATCAGCACGGGTCCGAAATAAATATTCAAGGAATGTAAGATTGTATTCAAACCTAATTTATATTATTTTGTTTACTTCATCAATCGATGAAAATTAAAATGTTAAATCGTGAAAATACCTGCATAAGCACCCACAAAAAATTCCGTTTCCGAGAATTTTATGATTTGGTAAAGCGGACCGCGACTCACTAAGCCTGTTCCCATCTCTATTGAAGGCACTAAAACAAAAAGTCCGCATCAATTGCTGGTACAACAAGCTATAGATTGCAAATTGAATTTGGCAGCAACAAACGAGGCATGCATACAAATAGTGTGTGTGTGTGTGTGTGTGGGTGAAAGTTTTTGCGCGAAAGTTAACAAGCATTCAGGCTGGCCCCCAAACAAGCAAGACAATTGTGAATGTTGCAGATGCAAAATGGGCAAATAGTATTCTATGAAAGAAAGAGAGAGAGAGAGGGATGCATCTGTAGTAAGTATAAAAAATCCGCTTTTATGCTTTGATTATGGTAATTTTTGCGATTTGTTTTCATTGCAGTGAAACATGCAATTTTCCTACTTTCCACCCACACACAGATACAACACACAAACACAGACACAAATGTGTGCTTGTGGCATAATATGCAATGCGCCGTGAAAGCAACTGATTTGCTTGACAAAGACTTTGCCGTAGCAAAGTCGAGTTAGATTTGCATAAGTTGTGCTGCAAAAAAGGAATTACGGCCAAGTATTTTGCATGCATACATTGGCTGCGACCCAACCCCCAACCCCTAACTGCGATTGTAGCCTAAGGCGTGGGCGTCTTGACTGTAGCGTACGATTTGATTGGCCAGCTAAATTATGAGCTGCTTGCTAACCCTGCGGCCAATATAGACACACATGCATATCTATAAATCTTTATCAATATCCCTAGACAAGCGCAAGCGTAAATTTATTTTGATGCTAATGACGCTGCTGATGGTGCTGTTGTCATCCCACTAAATATGTTGTCAATATCAATAGAGCAATAGCCAGTGGGCGAAAATTATTGCATTAGCGTTGTGCAAATAGTCCCTGGGGCTGGAGTGCGAAAATTTATAACTGTAAATTCAGTACACGCTGCAGGTGTCGCTTTTGTGGCAAATTTTGATTTATGGCCCGTAGCAGCAGCAGCAGCAGCCAGCACACGACCAGCATTTTTAGTTGACACACGCGGCGTATGCGTAACATATGAACAATGCCACCCCACCAGCTCGCTAGCTTCATAACCCAAAGCACATACACTTTATTTAATTAGCTGCTTGTAACAACAGTTCCACTAACTAGGCGCAAAGTACCGTTGGCTATAGTCAGTCAATTTGCAAAACGTTTAAATTTGAAATTACAGCTGTTACAGCATTACCTTAGAATGCGGTCACACCTAACAGTTGGCAATTAACATTAACAGCGCGCTTCGCTCGATCAGTCTGTTAAGCTATCGATATCGACTTTTAAACTAGAGAGTGAGAGCATTTCCCAGTCAGCTGTGTAATTAAATTTATTGTTGTTTGCACGCAGAGTGTAAATTGATTTATTATGAAGGCTGTAAATATTTGATGAAATTACATAGTTTTTGTTGTTGTTGTTGTTGTTGTTGCGTATGTCAGTCAACTAAGAGCCCCTATCAAGCGCATACACACAAAAAGCTGCTTGCTATGTGTATTTTCCTCTCACTCACACTCGCATAAATTTGCTGCTGCCCTGCGGCCAACACAAAATCAGTTTCATCTTCTACATTTGTGGCAATTTCAGTTAAAGTGAAACCCTTTGCTAAAAAAAATCCTCAACATGTTTGGTTAAACATCTTAATAACAAATTTGTACAGCTTACAAAAAGGCAAGAAAAATAAATAAAAGGCTCTGGGCTTTGGCTTTTCATCCTGTTTGTCTGTTGCCGTTGATAAGCAGGCGTCTGACTTTAAAGAAATTGCCGAAATAAATATGAGCACAGCTTAGTTTCCACACACACACATGCACTAACAATGGCCAGACAATATTTATCCTTTATACCCGTTGACCCTGCCCACGTGTTTTTTTTTATATACGTTGTTGTTAAATTTTTTGCGAGGTCACGGGTTCATCAATTTCAAAAACTGGCACAGCTTGGTTCGTAGCTTTCACAAGTCACCATTGTGAATTAACAAAAAAGAAGAAGCAGCAGTGGCAGCAGCCTTGACGTCAATGTCGTTTTGCCATCAGCAGCAACAGCAGCAGCAGCAGCGGCCATCATCAAAGTGACATTTTCCGTTAGTTCTGTTAGCCATAGTTGCCTTCTAATTGCCGTTTATTAATGGACTCTTTTTCTCTCGCTTTCTCTCTATCGCGCTCTTTTTATTGCTGCCTCCATTTTGATGCGTGAAAATGATAAAATAGTTGTGCGCTGATAAATGAGTTTTGAGCGCATTAATTGAGTTTTAATTACATGCATTTTTATTTGCCATTCATTAAATGCAGCTTTAATGAAAATCTGCCAAAGGTAGAAAATCAAATGAAAACGGAAAACGCAGGTAAGTAATTGGAATTGGATAGCAGAGGGCGCGCAGAGCTTTAAATACTTAAATGAGCTGACGCTCAAATTGAAATTTCTCATTGAGAAAATGTTTTGAAATGTCAATATAAGCAAAGCTTATTGCAATTTCATTGCAGAAGTTAATGCTGAAATAATGCTTATAAAGTCCAAATAGCTGCTGGTATGTAATCCAACGGACTAACTGTATCAAAACAACTTTGTAACTTCCTCCTTTGCCACAGCAGAGACGCAACTCAGAAATCCGTAACTCAAACAAACCTCAATGCCAATAAGCAAGCAACCAGCCAAGACAGCCAGTGGAGGAGATGTCTGAAATGGAATAGAGACATGCTCAGTCCACAAAAGGCTCTTCAAGTATTATGAGTTGCAATAAAGTGAAACAAGCGACAAAACAATAAATATTTTGCCCAGCCTCCGACTTCGAGTTGGGTGCATTTGAAATCTAAATGGAAGTGGAAATGACAAAAGAAGCGAGCACAACTGATAAAAACAAAATCATCAACAAAGTTGAAAGCTGAAAGCTGTCAAATGCAAAAGGAGTCTAAATTGTTGACTAAGCAACATGTTTTGCATATTTCAAGTGTGTCCCGGTTTATTATTAAAGTAATAGCCACTTTCATATTGAATACATTGGCATGACGTGGCATCAACATCATCAGCTCTCATGCCACACACGCCTTTGCAACTTCATCATTGTGATAAATGAGCTTTGGATGCTCTGCGCCAACAGCGACAACTGCAAACAACAAACAGATAGCAAAGTCAAAAGCGTTGCATATTTTTTTTTTAGCAACATTACGTAAAAAATGGTGAAAGTTTCACCGCTTGAATTGTTATTAACAAGTTAGCTTAGCAGCTTGCTTGTTTTTCTCTTGTGCGCTTTAAACAACAGAAAAGTTGAAAATCTGCTGGATTATTGTAGAACTAGCTGGCAAACAAAACTTTAAGCGTTTTCATGTTGCAATCAGCAGATCTTTAGCAAAGTCAAGCAAACGAAAACAGTGCAAAAAAGTTATTATATTTAATTGTGTGACTAATATTTCTTTAGTTTTTTCATTGTCGTTAATTTGAACAGGAAACATGCGTTTATCGCAAAGAGTGTCGGTTGGGCAGCGTTGAAAAAAAATGTGGGTTAACGCTAACTGCAGAGCAGTGTTTGAAGTAGCTGCTGCTGCGTTGGCAAACGACTTTGCCACTTTGCCGTCACTTTTGGCACGTGCCAAGCTCCTACTCTCACCACAGAGCATCTGCCATAACATTTGAACAGGCAGCTCCACCCACTCCGAAACTGACGACCGCCTTCTGCCCATGCTGCTGTAAAAACTTAGTTAGTTTGATTTTGAATGGTTTGTTGGTTTGCCTGCTGTTTGCTTGGGCTGCTGCTGCTGCTCCTCCACATTGTTATCAACCAATTTGCGTACTCTGCGCGAAACACACCCACCCAGCTTGCCCCCTTCACTCCCCTCTGCTTATTCTTATACCCCACTGTTGACATTGTGGGTGTAAAAACTTGCTAAGTAAAAGCGCATTGGCGGTTCGTCTTTTTTGGTTAGATTTGCAAACAGCATTTTGAGCGATTGCCAAAAGCATTAGAATGCTGTTGAATGCATGTGTATGTGTGTGTGTGTGTGTGTGTGTGTGTAACTATTGAAATGTGGTCTAAATGGCTTACTAAGTTAGTGGCATTTTTGCAATGTGCATTACGCTTTTGTCAAAAAGTTATCGAAACTGCAATAAAATGACAAAAGTTGCAAATTGATTTCATAAGTTTCGCTTGAAGAGTATTAAGACGTAGACAGTGAAGCCTTGGCTTGTCAGCAATTTAAAATAAGTAAATAATTGTTAAGGATAATATGTTTAAGTACAACACTTGTACTACAAACATTGATGATCAACCATTTTATATAAAATCGAGACTCAAGTAAGTTTTATAGCAAAAAGCCAGCAGCTAAGTTACTCACACTCCATTTTTGACATAATTTATTGCCTTACACACATAAGTTGTAATAAGCACACTAAAGAAATTTAAGCTGAATACCTCAACGGCCAGCCAAACACGGTAAAAGTGTCAATGTTACCACAGGTAATGAGAACAGGCTATAAAATGTAAAAATAGCACAAGTGCGCCAGCTAAACTTGGAAGCAATCAGCTTTGTATTACACTTTGACTGGGCTGAGCTCGTAGTTCGTTTAAGCTGGACAAAAGCTAATCGTGCGCTAAACCCATAGCAGACCGCAAGTTGAGCGCTAACACAAGAAAAGTGCAAAGGGAATACAATAAATAAGAATTACTTACCGCTTAAGAAAGAGCGAGAACAGCAGCAAACGAGAGCGACAGCAGCCAACGAACAGCAACAACACAAAATATTTTCGGCGCACACGCATGTTGCAATCGGAATTTAATTTATGCATAATTATTTATAAAACACTTGTAAGCATGTCTATTAATTGACACTTGCACTAACAGATTTTAATTTAGACATAGACATCATTTACAAATATAAGCAAAACATATTTATTAAGCACCTGCAAACATCAACACGCGACAGTATTAATTAGAGCGATTATCAAAATTATCGGTATCAGCAGTTTTTGCATAATCGTTTTTAGTATTTTTTTTTGGGTATTGATGGCTTCGCGTACGCAAGTTTTGCTTCGGTGTTTTAATGGTTGTACAAATCGGTTTGTTTTAGTGCAAGTGTTAATTAATAGTCATACATGCATTAATTAATATTCATACATGCCAGTGCTCACTGTTATATATTGCATAAATATAAATTTATTAAGCATAGTTTGCCGTTTTCGCTAAAATCAAATGCACCTTGCGCAGTTGTCTTTGCTTGTATTCGTTCGCGCCGGTCAATTCTTATTGTGTGCTCTTTGGGGCTACCGTTCGCTCTCTCTCACTCTCTCTGTGCACTTGCCAATGTAGAATATTAATATTGTATTGCATTCGTTTAGCTTTAATGCATTGATTTCAAACAAGTGCATTTTATTTAATGCCTTTTTGTTTAGTGCATTGATATCATACAAGTGTTTATTTTTTGTTTTGTGTGCGCATTGCGCCTGCATTATTGCTGTCTCGCTCTAGCCTGGTAAGTCTCACGCACTTTGCTTTACACTTTGTCCTTGCTTTCGTTTATAGCTGTAAATTGCAAAATTATTCGCTTCTCCTTTGATGCTTGACAACTTAAGCAACTTGTTCCATAAATAGGAATTATTACTCTCTCTATCTCTCTTAAGCATTGTTTTTTGCATTTGTTTTGAAAGCAATTGCGTATGTATTTACATTTTGCAGCTTAAAGTATGCAAAAGAACTCTTAAATTTTATTAATACAATATATTATTAATAAATACCTTTCGACATTCTTTTTACTGTTACATACATTAGTATAAATTTAAGCTGCCCGTTCTTAATTTTGCCTTTTAATGTCAAAGTGTATAAAAAGAGAGAATGAATGAAAATATGTCTATGGGTTGTTGGATGCGGTCAGAGCTCTTCAAAAATTATGGTCCAAGCCGCAAGGTAATTAAATTCCTTAACAGGGGGCCCACCAAACAGAAAGCCATTGCTTTGGCTATAGCAACGTCTTGAGCTGAGCGTCCTTGATGCCAACCAAAAACGCACAATGAATGTCTCTGTGGTAGCAGCTGAGTGTGTGTGTGTGTGTGTGTGATGCTGACAGGCAAGCAACGTTGTAGATTTTGTGGTTAGCACTTGAGCATTTAATTGAATTTTTTTTTTTTTTTTGCTTGGTATCTGCTGGTGCGCGCTTCCGACGACATCGTTGGCATCTTGTGCGTGTTCTGTCCAATCTCTTGCCTTGCCCCACTCACAATGCAGCTTCGCCCCTTGCAATTTGGTGCTACATAGTTTGGTTGTTCCGCAGCAGCAAAACCAAAAAAAAAAAAAATAGGAAAAATTGTCATAAATTATCAAATAAAGTTTTTATTTTAACGAGCAGTTTTTACTCGCAAACATTTTAATTACTTTTGTTAAAAAATAAATAAAATAAGCCAAAAGCTGCGCTCAGTTTGTCAAGGCTGCTCGCCGCGTTTGTCAGTTGTTCAATATTGAGTCAGTATTTAACACAAATTTAGTTAAGCCTTTAAGCTTTTAGCATTAACAGTTAGTGGGCGTGTAAATTTTCGTTTTAGTTATGGTCGAGCTAATTTCTTTGTTTGGCTCTGGGCGCTTTGCTTCAAAAGCTGTTTAAATTGAATTCACATTTATTTCGAATTTGTTGTCTTAATCTCTCTCTCTGCACTTAAAACACAACTCGCAGTCTGCAGCAGCGCGTTGCTTAGCACTTAATCTTCAGCAAATGCAGCACAAATTTAAATTGTTAAGGAAACAGCTAACGAGCGAGTGTAAAGAGTTTTACTGAATTCTGAGAAAAAAGACTTAGTGAAGTAATGCTGTAAGCAAAATACAAATGTAGGAAAGCGATTACAAATGGACAGACTATACTATGAAATACCCTATGATTAAATTTATATAAATTAAGTTCATTTTTTTTATTAACGCTAGTTGCTTGACTAGCCGGCGCGCCCACCTGGGCTGAAAGAACAGATACCAAGGCCATAAAGTGGTTCACCGACTTCCCCGTATACCTTATTAAATAAAAAAAAAAAATAAAGTTTATTTTTTAATTTGCAGCTGCTTGAAGTTCGGGGCTTAATAAAATCAACACGCTGTTAATGTTATGTTATGTTAATGCAACAGCTCAGCGCTTAACATAACAGGCTTATGTTAGTTTTAACAGCTCGCTGCTCGCACTGCTTGCAGCGCATGTTAAGTGCTTAAAATTAAAACAACTTCAGGCAAATATTTAAAAAAATGCTGAATGCATAAGCAAAACAAAACGTACTTGTAATCCAATTGCAATTGCAATCTCTCTCTCTCTCTCTCTCTCTCTCTCACTGACTTTATCTTTTGCATACGCTTAGTGTGAAATGTGTTAAATAAATATGAGCGGCAAGCAATATAAAAAAAACATTGCAAGCCAAAATAGAAAAGTTAAAGAAATTTACATGGCTCCTTTTGCTTTACTTTTAAGTGGTTTCTCTTGTTGGCATTTGTGTCCATGTGTGTGTGTGCCACACTTTCTGGTTCAACTCGTTGGCTTTTGTTGCTGGGCGCTTTGAAATAAGTGCATTTAACTTTGTGTGAGCCCAGCACAGTGGCAGCCTCAAAGTGCTAAAAGTGCGCTCAACATTCGCCTTGGCTGTTTTGCTTTTTTGTTGTTGGTGTGCTGGATGATATTTCATACTTTTATGCTGACAGCAGAAGCGTCAGCTGTTTTTTATGCAGAAGCACTCTCATTGGATACTTACCGAGCATAATTCAGTTACATGCAGCAGCAGCAGCAAATGAAAATTGCAGATTTATTATGCAAATTCATGACTTTTGACCCATTGGCCTTTTGGCCAATCGTAAGCTCTACGATATGTAAATGTATATTTGATTTAATGCCTGCTGCCTTGCCTGTCTTGCCTTGGCCATCTTTGACTTTGGCAACGCAAGTTCAATTTGCTACAGCTTCAGTCAGTGTGGCATATGCATATTTATATATTAATATATGTAAATACAAATTTCATGTTTCGCTTACGGCAACAATATGTCAGGAGGACTGCTTGATAAACGGAACACGTAGCACCAGTGGCATGGCCAGTAGACAAAAAGGTCAGCAATGTGGATTTAAATGCGTCACAATTTAAATGAAATTATGCAAATTTCTAGTTGATTTCTAAACCAGCTTGCTGACTTTTGTTCTTGCCCACACAAAGCATATTAAACATACAGTGAAAGCTGCACAGTGTGACAGAAAATTACATTCAATTGTAGAATTATTTGCTGGCAGCATTCACTGTATTTTAATATTGAAAGTAATTTTTTTGCTTGTCATTGACAATTCGGTTGACCTTAATTACAGTTGACAGTGCTTGGCACCCGCCACTAATCCGCAGCAGCAGCAGCAGCTGCATGACATGTAGACAAATCTAAAAAAAATCGGCAGTTAATTAGCTATGAAGGACATTTTTGGACTCTGCTGATGGACAGCGGCCACAAATGGAGCGCGGCGCTTGCCGCATAGCCAAACAAAAACAGAAATGAAATCTATACTAAGCGCTAAATTTATGTGCATTCGAATTTCAATTGCAGTTCGAAACGATTTGTGAAATATGCCAAAAACACACGCCATGTCTGCCTTACAATGGGCTACTGGCCATAAAATTTCACTCAATGGCAATTAAGTTGGGGCCTATCGGCAGCTCTGATCTCCGTTCCGTCTCTCTCTCTCTCTCTCTTGGCCGCTCAGTCTTTTGGCTAAATCAAGCTAAACTAGCGAACAAATAAACTAGAAGAATTTTGTTGTTGACAACAACGGCATCATGGCATTATGACACTTGGCCAGCTGCCAGCTACTAACCAGAGCTCAAAATCTAGCATCAGCAACAGCAGCAGCAGCAGCTCCAGTCAAGCAGCCAGCCAGCCAGCCAGTTGGCTGGCTAGCCATAAAGCAGAGCAAATGGCTAAAAATAAAAAGGAAATTCAATTTGATGCTAAAACTGAAGCAACTACAAGTTGAAGTTTCAAAGGCTGCAAAGTGTTTGAACTACAGTTTCAAAATGTCAATGATTTGTTAACAAAGAATTAATTAATTTAAAAATCTGAGAATTACTTTATTGCAATTTAGTTTGATTCTTGTTAACTTGCTAATAAAAGAACATCAACCAGAAATCAACTTAAGCTCAGGCTACAAAAATAATTTCTATAGATAATTTTCTTGAATTTCTTTAGTTAATTCAACCAACACTTTAACCCATTGGGCTACTTAAAATACATTGCTAGGAGCTGCCAGGTGAGCAACTGAAACTCTCTCAAGCCTTTTCAGGAAAGCAAGCGACAGGCAGCAGGCAGGCAATTGGCATTGGCCGCAACACTTTTGGCCACATGGTCAACGTCGTCCACGATAAAATATCGCAAATCTATGAAGTGTGCCATAATAGCTGAAAAAACCAAACCAAATGTGCTTTTGGCTAAAAGTGCACTTGCGAGAAATTGAAAAAAATCAGCAGCAGCAGCAGCTGAAAAAAGAACGAAAAAGAAAAATAATAAAACACTTGGCCAAAAGTGTAGAGAGCGAAGCGGTAGAAATTGCATTGACGCCATAAATCAAATGGTTATGTGTCAAAGTACATCATCATAGTGTGGGTTAACTGCGGTTGCCATGGCTCAATATATATATATATATATATATATATATATATATATATATGTGTATATGTGAGTAACTTTCAATTTGATTTATTGATGAGCAAACTAGTACATAAAAAGATTAAATGTGAGCCATTTTAATAAGCCAACAGTTTAAGCTGTTTTCATAATTTTTGTAAATTTTTTATAGTTTATACAAAATGCATGCAGCATGCAAGCGACTGTAAACTTATTGCATATCAATTATGAATATATTTATAAATGATGCGTATGCTGTGCAGCTGTCGTTTAAAATTTAAAATACAGTTGAATAAAAGTTGAATGAGTTGAAGTACACAAATTTTTTATTTTCAAAGTTTAAAGCCGTGTTCATTTACGTGACAACAATAAAAAAGTTTAAAAGTAAAAAAATGCAAAACATGCAAGAATGCTTTGGTACATTAAAAACAAGCTACTTAAACTGAAACGAAACGAAACGAAACGCACAGCGCAACTTTAACTAAACTAAGTGACCTTTTTATGCTGCCACTATAAACGTAATCTCAGTCAATTGTGATAACAACAATCAGCTTTGCCAGCGAGGCAACCAACCCAAGTGGACCATAAAAAACCAACAAGCTACAACAACGCCGAACAACAATTGCAATTGTTGTAGTCGCAAGCAGCATTAACAAGCAACAAAACGCACTGAAGATTGGCAAAAGATGCGCGCTTTAAAAAAAAGATTTAATTTTAAATGAAGCGTAGTGCATTTACTTTATGCATATAGTACACTAGCTAAAGGGTGTGACTTGTTTGAAAAGTTTTCAAAATTGCTTATAAAATTATATACAAGTTAAGTTAGAATGTTTATTTAATATAAAAAAAATTGTATATTATACCAAAATGTTTATTTAAGTTCAGCATGCATGCTTTCGAAAAGTTATCGATACTATCGATATGTTGCATACTATCGATTATTGCTTAATTACGTTTTAAGATTTGCACATTATGATTTTACTCCTATAAATAAGTATCGATAGTATCGATATCGATATCTTTCAGGTAGCATAGCTACAGTTCGTCATGCTCTGCTCTGTCTTTTGCAAGTAGCTTGCTCTGCTTTTTCTTTAGTCTGTTGCGCTTTCTTTGCTCAGCTGCCGCATTTCTACAAGACGCTTAAAGGATTACAATTGTAATTGAGCGCAGAGCAGCACACAAGCTACAATAGCAATGAGCAGCAGCAAGTGCACAATGAGCTGCAATTTGGGCAAAAGTTGAACGAGAAACTGTTTGGCATTCAAAGTTATTTAATGGCGAGCATCGAAAAATGCAAACAATGCACACACACAACAAACTGCAGCAACAATAATTAGCTGGACAGCAGCAACTAATCAAAAACTAACACGCAGGCACACAGCATGAGTGTGTGTGTGTGTGTGTGTGTGTGTCCAGTTGCATGACAACAACTAACCAAACGGACAAGCGTCAACCGCCGCCAATGACCATGCAACAGCCAACAGCAGGCAATGCCCAATGCAAATGCCTGCAAATGTTGGCCCAAACCGCCAGCGCACTAATTTGTTAACATTCAACTGCACTGACTAATGCCAACAACAATATCAGCTGTTGCTGCTGCTGCTGCTGTTGCAACAACAAATTGCGGCTTTGGTTTTTGGGTTAGAGGCGCACGCACACGCTGATGAACGTTCTGCAATTATTGCGCCTTCAACATAAATGATATGCAACAATTATATGCAATATATGTTGCATGTTTAGAGCTGCTATTTCGCTCATTTATGCATTTTGTTTTTGCCCACTTGGCGTATGCGTAATGTGCAACGCATTGCAACAGAGCAACTGAAATCAATTTGGCATTTTCGTAATTCAAAGCAAACCTAAGCTGTAATTAGGCAATAAGTTTATGTTAAAGCTGTTAAATCCATAAACATCATTAGCTAATGATTAATAAATTTAAGAGATTATTTATTTATTTGTATATTCCAGTGCAACAAGAATTAATACAACTACTACTTATATTTAATATTCTTTTTATCTTATTTACTATATTTTGGATAATCTTGCATTAATTTGTAATCACAACTAATAATTAACATAAGTAATTTCATTCAATAGTAATTGTTGTTAAAATTTAACAGCTGCGGTTTATCGGTTCGCTTTAGCTCTCATTTCTGATTAATGCTTAGCCTCAATTTGAACCTTCATTTGTCACACTGTTAATCAGCCAGGACAATCGCTCATTAAATATTAGTTTTGGCTTGACCCAAAGCAGTCGTAAAATTTGCTCAAAGCACCTCATTTGCATCTTTATGCTTCTTAGCTAGTTAACCCTTTTTTTAGTAACTTGCTGGCGCTTCATTGTCTCTGGTTTCTTACTTAGTTTTAATCATAAAATCGTTCGCTGATAAACAAAAATGTGGCTTTGGCTTTTTATGCGTCTCAAAGCTTATGGCTTGACTTTAATGTTGGGGCTAAAAAATTGCACTTAACGCTGTACTTTACGGCATTATGCAGCGTTTAATGTAGCGCAAGTCAATCAGTGGCGCTACGGACGGACGCGGACACGGACGTGGACACGGACACTCAGTTGAAGTCAAACGTTGTTGGCTATAAATTTGCTTAATAAAGTTTTCATATTTGCAATTAATTTCATTTCATTTTATATGAATAAAAGCGCCTGATGTCTGAGTCTCTGAGCCTCGGCCTCAGCCTCAGCCTCACCCAGTGCGATGGGCTACGATTTACAGAAAGCGTTGCAGTCCGTTTGCAATTTGCGCGCCATTCAATAAAAAACAGAGACAGTGAGCCAGAGAGGGAGTGTGAGAGCGCATTATGTATACAACTCGGCGTATGCGTAATCTTCAATTTTGCATTCGCTTTACAACGGCCACTTTATTGCTTTTTTCTTTTCTCATGCGTGCAATTATCATTAAATTAAAAAAATGCAATTTATTAATTTCAATATTTAATTTCCAACTAGAACTGTCTCTCTCTTTCGCTCTCTCGCTCTTTTAGCACTGAGGCTGGCTTGTTAAATTGCTATTTAAACATTTTAAGTGCTTTTGGTGTTAATAACACATCAGCGCATGTTTCATTTGGCTGAGTCAACAGTTTAATTAGAGTTTGTGCATAAATCAAGCCGCCGCCGCCGCCGCCGCCGTCCGCCCGCCCCCAATTGCCAACACACAGATACGGGATACATTTCTATCAAAGCACATAACGCATATGTGTGTGTGTGTGTGTAGTAGTAGGCTTGTTGACTTGACGCTAGCGTGTGGTTAGGGGCGTGGACGTGGGCGTGTACTTAGAGTTTTGATTTGTTTGCCACTGAACGAACGAACCTTTGACATAAATGTGAAGATGTCGCTAGCACAAAATTGTTTAATTACTCGAGGCTATTAGCAAATAGATTAAGTTTGTCATAGCAAATTACAAAGATTCAATTAATGGCAGCAGAGCAAGCTGGAATTAATAAATAAAGTGGGCTGGCAATATAAATGAAATCAATACATAATTTAGCTAAAGCAACGAAATCAATTTAAACACAAATCAGACATTAATTAATACAGCATTTTAATTATAGCTGCATATATATAGATTGCAGCTGGCATAGTTAAGTACAAGCTACTAACACATGTGCAGTTTTGTTCATGCTTCATTTCCAAGTGTTGCATGTGTGTGTGTGTGTGTGTGATTTTGGGGGTGTTGTATTAATGGACCATGGCAAGCTGTGTGGCAAGTGACAGTGCTAAAATTAATAGAGCACCTCGACATTAGCTACAGCGCCTTTTGCTGCTGCTGCTGCTGCTGCTGCTGCTGAGGCTGCTACAGCTTTAGCCTCGACATGAGAGTGTGTGGCGGTCACGTGGCGTATGCGTGATTTATGCTATGGCAACCGCATTTAATTGAAATCGAGCTCTCTTTACGCTCTTGCATATGCACATGTGAGTGTGTGTGTGTGTGTGCTAATAGCTGTTAGTGGCGTGCCGCCGCTATAGCTATCATTATTATCATCATCAACGTTTCGAGTGTTCTAGTTATAGCTTTTCGATTTTGATTTGTAGCAAGCACTGGCCCAATGAATAGACAAATATTCTGCTCGCTGCCTTATTAATGGCTGCTCAAATTACATTAATGACATAGACATACACACACACACACATAGCTAATTGAAGACTCGCCTCTCTACACTTGACGTCACAGTTGAGCTGCAAAAAGACGGCAACAGCTGTTCAAATGCAGCGACTGCCAGCCAGAGTCGCTTCCAAAGAAGCCTACAAGTAATGCTCAGAAAAGTTGCTCAGCTCACACTCCCACGCAGTCAATGTGTGTGTGCATTTTCGTTGGTATACACATTTCAGTTGTTGAGCCTGATTGCAGCTTCTGCCTAACGCTCCAAAAATAGCTCCCGGCATTTAGCGAAGCGCAGGCGCGTCTCTCTCTCCCCTCTTGCTCTCTCACGCAGGCGCAGCTCCAAATGCCATCCACACACACGACTGCAAAGTCAGAGAGTGAGAGAGCGAGAGAGCGAGAGCGCGCTTGCCGGCTTTTGTGCTCTCTCTCTCTCTCTCTCTCTTTACGCTCTCCCCCATTTTGCATAGTTTTGTGTTTGCTACGCAGACTGTTGCTCCCACTGCTACTGCTGCTGCTTCTTCTTCTCTAATTGAGCTGCACACTAGCGCCATCTGGCGTCGTCAACGCCCGTTGCTATTTTGTTTTTTTGTTTCGGGTTTCGGGGCAGTGTCGTGGTGTCGGCATCAAAAGTTAATTAAAACGCATACTTAATGTGCCTGTGCGCCACGCCCCTCACTCCCCCTCCCCCACCACATGCCAGCGACAGCGCTCAGACCATTTGCGCGCCTTAGACTGGGATTTCGCTTAGGCTCTTGACATGTCCAGGCGACCACAATCAAAACCCAAAACGCGTGCTCCCAAATGTAAACCAATGCACACACATGCATATGTCACATACTATATACGTATGTTATGCTTGTCTGGGTGTGTTAGTGTGTGTGCATACAACTTGCACTCACTGTACTTAGCCTGCCATGTGTGTGTGTGTGTGTGTGTGTGTGCGTGGGGGGCTTTGATTAATTGGAGTGTTGTTTGAGTTTTGCGCGAGCCAGCGCGAATTTTAGCGAGTTTAAGTAAATGGCATAAATTATTTATTTGCCCAAGTGACTTTAATATAAAGGAAATGCTAAAAATATATTAGTTTGAAGTTAGAATTAAATAATTTTATTATTTTAATTAAAGCTTAAGAGTTAAATTTATATAAAATATAAATTTGTTCATTTCAATGGTTTAATTAAAGCTTAGCAGTTCAGATTGATTAATTCAAAAACTTTCATCCCCACTTTTTGTCATAATTTTCAAAGCTTAAAAGGCAGCTTACGTTTTATTTAATTTTTTAAGCCGAAACTGCTTTTATCAAAACAAAACTTCTTTTAACAATGCAGAAATTTAAATATTTTTTTAGCCAAACATACTAAAATTTGCTCACAATTTATATCTCAGTTTAAATTTATGCTCAATATTTTATCTTTTTAGATTCCAATTAATTAAATTTTATTCATTAAGTAGTTATTAAATAAAAACTGACCTCATAATTGACTACATTGTTTTCTTACTTACTTCCTTACTTGCAGAATTTTCATATTATCAACTGCCAAGTGTTGGATTTTTAATTTCAGATGTTAATTAAGTGAAATCGATTATTTTTATACAAGCCAAGTTCCCTTTATGCCGAACTTAATGCAGCTTAGTATGGAGGCAGCTTAGCCAATTGTATGCTGTACTTTAAAAAGTTTATTCTGTTTGCTTTGCTTATGCAACGGCCATAAGTATGGGAATTGTATGTAGATTTATTCAGAGTGCCATTAACTTTAACGAAACATTTTGTGCATAGTGCTTATGCTTACTTAACCCACATAGCTGGAGTTAAAATACACACACACACACACACACATAGGCCAAGTCCATTGAGATATTACATTGGAACTAATCATAGATTATGCTAACTGTACTCGCCGCTTGTTGCAAAAGCTAAATGGCAATTCCCCCCTGGCCGTTATATAAACTGCTCCCCACACACACACACAACCACACACACACACCTTGGCTAAACGATTTCTATGCAAAGCGACTGTAGAAAGGGTTAAAGTGTTACTAAAAGTTCACTTGTTATCGCCATGTAACATTGCTCATAACGGCATTTATATAAATTTTCCTCTTTTTTTTAAATTACCACTGAGACTATTAAAACTATTATCAGAGGCGAGTGTGGCGTCTCCCCCACATTGCATGTGCCACACGTTTCTTTGTGTGAGTTTACACTTTAGTTACTATCTATGGCTTTTTCGCTTTACTTTTTGGCACGAGAAATTAGCCAAGTGCGCAAAATTTAAATTAATTTCATGCTTCTGCAAGCTGAGCAGCCAAAACTGCCCAAACACAAACAGTCAAGCCCAAGCCCCAAATGTCTGCACTGCCAAAGAGCAGACAGCGCGATACACAACACACACCCACACACGCACACATACATGTGCATACACTAAAATTTTTACCGCAAACATTAGCAATTCTAATTTTTCGTGCAACGCTTTGGCCCCAGCCAACATTCATATTTTCCTCGGCGGTTTCTTTTTCCCTCTTTCACTTTTTTTTTTGCATATTTTTGGCTTGGCTTGGGTCAGTCGTAAAAAGGTTAAGGGAAATGTAACACACACACACACACACACGCACACACATTGGGGGCACACACACATGCATGCATATGTATGTGCATTTATTGTTTAAAATGAAACCACACACATCCGGTTTCACGGGAAGCATTTAGCTGTCTGCTGCCTTGTCCTACACACACACACACACATACGCAACAGCATTGCTCTCTCTTTCTCTTTTCTTGAAGCAATCTGTCTCTTTTTATGGCTCGTTTGAGAAAAGCCTCTGCATCACATTAGCTGCTGCTGCAGCTCGAAAGCTTTTAAATAAAGTTAATGCAGCCTATGGGGAGTCCACTGCTTATCGAAATATAAAGCGCAATATTTGCAACAAAATAAAGCTATAATTAGACTTTAAAGCTACATTAACGCCAAATGTAGACTCAACTCTTTATTTTCTTTTATTTTGTAAATGACTAAGCATTCAAACTTTCATAAGCTTGCAAACATTTAAAAATAAATTCCTAAAAGGAACTGTATAAATAATCCTTGTGGTTTCCTTTCATTAAACTGTAGTGAGTTTAAGTAACTGTTATAATAGAAGAAAATTTTCAACAAAGGTAGGGCTTAAGCCCTGACTGATTCAACTGCAACTAATTATAAATATTTTCAACAGAAATTATTGCTAAAAATTTTAGGTAATGCTGCTCGTTATTTTTTATACTCGTAACTTAGACAAAATATTAGCAGACTAACATTTTTTAGAATTTATAATTCATTGTACCTTTTTATGTTTATCTTTATTTCCTTAAGCTCTTAACACTTCTACAAAAGTTGTCGTTCATCAGTTGTATAATTTTGTTTTAATAACGAACGATCCTATATATAACCAAAAAATCCACAAGTGTCCGTTGACGTTGCTTAACTAGCGACCAGCTATCGTCTAACTGCGTACAAACCAATGGAACATTATGGAAAGCATAGCCAAGAGCAGCGCAGATCAACTGTGAATCTAAGAAGCTCCTTTAAAGTATGCAATGCTTTTCGAACTGTAGAGCAGTATTAAATATGAAACATTTGTAATCACAGCAAAAACGGAGATAAATTACTCAACAGTTGCCTAAGCTAGATTTATAATTATATTAAATCTTGAACGAGTCATTATTGATAATAACCTTTTTAATATTTATACTAATATTTATATATATATATACACTTTTTTTTTTTTTTTTTGAATAGCTTTTTTAGTTAGATAGAAACCTGAAACAATTTTCTATGCTCATCAGATTTACAATTTATTTTATACGTTTTGCTATTCATGGCATATATCAAAACCTATTTTTAGTTTAAAGTCCACCATCAGCTGAAGAATATTTATAGCCAGCCATCATTTGCAATACGCATACGCCATGTATGCCATGGCTTGCTTGCTGCAGCTGCAGCAGCAGCAGTTGTTTGAACAAAGATAGCAAAGTAATTGGCCTTGGCTTGGTGGCTGCGACAAAGTTGCAAGCTGCGAGCGAAACTTTTGTGTAGTCCGAAAAAAGTGGCCAAAGAGTGACCAGAGCAGGCAAACACTGCGTCAGTTGCAGCCTCCAGATGCGGCTGCTTAATTGCCATTGACTTTTGACTAAGATTGTAATGGGCGACAAAAAGCCAAACAATGCAATGAGCGCTGCGGCGGGGGCGGGGGCGAGAGCCGCTGACATCCTTTTGTGTGAGCCCTTTGGACATGAATGAAGGATGCAGCGAAAGGCGAAGTAAGGCAGTCAAATGGTCGCGCCATTTTTAGTGAGACAAATGTTTTGGCTGTGTGTGCAAGAGAAAGAGCAAGAGGGAGCGATAGAGAGAGAGAGAGACAGTGTGGGTTGGTCTTGGCTGGCATTTCCATTTTGAGAGCGAAATTTATTTGAATGCGGCACAAGGAAGAAGTTTTTGAAGCAGCGCAGCAGCCAAGCGACCTCACAACCAAATAAAAAAAAAGGCAGAAAAGCGGAAACGCTGCAACGGAAGTGCAGCCAGTTTTTTTAGCTGCTGCTGCCACGACGACTTGGGTATTTTATTTTTATTTGTGGCCCGCATTTCGGTTACACATTTTAGGGCTGCTTTATTTGCTGTCTGTTTGTCCATTGTTGTAATTTCGTTTTTTATTTGAAAGCACTGTGACTAACTGCGACAATTTGTGTATCCGCAAAATTGTGATTAATTAGCCCAGCAGAGTGTTCAGCCCGGGGCTAGAGGCGATAAAGCGCGAATTAAATAAGCGCTATAGAAAATAAATATTTATTTAAAATATGGCTGGCATGCTAAACTATTGCTGCTAAATAAATGAATTTTTTATTTTCTTAATTGAACTGTGTGCACATTTTTAGAGCTAACTGTGTGACAGTTTTTGATAGAAAAAATTGGTTAGGTATTTGTTTGTGTTTGCATAGAGATTTATGGTTTGATTGATGCGCATGCATATTTTAAATATTTGTGAGTAGATATTGTGATTAAACGAGTGACATTGACTTGACATTGTTTAGTTTCTGTGATAAAATATTATTTTATAGGTATATCTAAAGTAACTAAAATATAATCATATTAAAAATGTATAATGTAAATAAAATGTAAATATATCAACTATGTAAATACGAAGGCCTCGCTGCTAGTGCTACAGCACATAAGTTAGTCTAAGTTTTGTAAACTACTCTAACTTCAAATAATAATAATAATAATTTATATGAATTTTTATAGAATTTAGTAGTTGCAGCTAACATTATTTTTTAAACTTAATATAAGTATTAACTACAAAATATATTGTCAAACGTTTAACATTTACTTGCACTATATAGTTTCAGATAAAAGATTATTAAGTTGGGACTTTTATAGAATTTAGCAGCTACGACTGTTAAAAATAATTGTTGATTTAATATAAATATAAAATATGAAATCTATTGTGAGCTTTGAGATAGTAGAATATATAGCTATGACTGTTAACATTATTTGCAGATTAAATATAAATATTTAGCATGCTAAACAAAAAGCTAAAATTTATTTTGTTTAAGCTCATTGAATGCAATTTTAGCCAAGAATACAAACGAACGAATAGAGGAGTGAGATGAGTCGAGGGCATGGAGAGAGTTGTAACCGCAGCTGCTGTACGCCCACAGTAAAGAATGTTAAGCATTAAAAGCTTAAAGACTTAAAACATTAACACACACACACATGTGTGCACCTACGAGTTGACAGCATGTCAGGCAAAAGCAAAAGGAAAACTATTTACTAGAAGCCCGCAAAGCGGGCGAAAAAGGGAGCTCATGATAAAATTTAAATCCGTCAGGTGTTTTTAGTTATATATTTCTTGCTTTGGCACACAGACAGACAGTTGACAGACTCACATGTGTGTGTGTGTGCTTGTGCTTGGGTGTGTGTGAACGCCCTAGCATAATTTATTATGCGCCAAATCATGGCAAATGCATTAAAATTTCGTCTACACCGGCACAATGTGGCCAAAACTGTCTGAGTTAGGATTTGTTTGAAGTAAACGCCGTGACGAGCGTAGGGGGGCGGTGCGGGGCGTGGCTGCGTGCTAACTAGAAGCTTTGGCTTTGGCTCTGGCTTTAGCTTCCAGCTGCTGTTTGTCAAAAATTTTCTTTTGCGTGCATGAAAATTTTGTGCGCAAATAACTTTGAGAGAGCTACGAATAGCAATAAGATAAAGAATTTAATGCTTTTGCATGTGTAGTCAAAAGTATTTTGCTGCTGTTTAAGTTGAAGTATATTTAATGTAACAAAATGTTTAAAGTAAATGTGTGTGTGTGAATATTAAAGAATTTACAGCCATAATATAGAACTTCTTTGAACAAATATTAAAGTATTTACTCTGAACGAAATATTTGCTGCCATTTTGTTGTTCTTTCTCTCATTCAGTTTGCTTATACTTTTATAGAATTTAAATAAAGAGTGCAGCACTGCTTTGAAGCAAATATTGGAATAAGTAAAAATATTTTATGAAATATTTATTACCAATTTTATTTTCATTTCATTTTGCTTAATAAATTTATTATTAATTAATAAATTTAAATCAATAGCTAAAAAGCTGCTTTGAGCAAATATTAAAGTATTTATTATTTTATTTGGTGTTCACTTTATTTTGCCAGCAAAAGCAAATAGTGCAGTATTTAATTAAATATTTTTTACATTTGCCAATCTGTTTTTCTTTCTTCTTGTTCACTTTGCTTATAACTTAATACATTTAATTAATGCAGGGTATGTCATGAGTACACAGCTAACTCTTCAAACAGTTTTCAATATTTCGCTCACGTTCTCTCTCGCTTACTCTACATGTGCGCGTGTGTGTGAGTTTGGTTGCATATTTTGCTGGACTGGGCTTCAGTGCTGGCGTTTCGGTTTTTGGGCTCTGGTTTGTCTGACAGTTTTGGTCTGTTGCTGTTTGTGTGCGGGCACAAATGTCAACAGCCAGATTATGACCATATACTACACACACACACATACACACGCGCACACATGTATGTGTTGTTGTTGTTGTTGTTGTTATTGCGCTTGTTGCTGGTTAGCCAACAGCTTAAGCATAAAAAGCTTGCCAGCTATATAATATATAGCTAAATAGGCAAGCCCATATACTATGTATGCATATATATATATATAAAATCCATCAATTAATAGCACTGACAAGCGCCTAATTAAATATGTCACTAGTGTGGGCGGCAAATGAAGCAAAAGGTCAAAGCACTAGCCAACCAAAAATTTAATGATAACTGTGTCTGCTGCTGCCACAAGCAATTGAGTTGCTCTCAGTCTCGGCTCGGCTAAATGTCTTTGCCACACACGTGCGTCTGGCGCTCTCTCATTAAAGTTGCAGGCAAAACGCTTAAGTTGCGACAAAGACAAAGATTGGGCCTAGCAGCATATTGGCATAAAAGCAATAGCAAAAGCAAAAGTGTATAAACCACTTTAATGCCGCTTGTCAGTTGCCAAAGGCAGACATTCGACATTCTTAAGGCTCGTTTATCATGTGCACAATATATTGACACAACGGGCTGAGCCTGCTGCGCCCCGAACTGTCAGACAACCAATAAGCGCCGCTACAAACCAAATTAAGCCAAAAGCAAAAATAAAATATTTATGCGTGTAGGTAAATACATAAAAACAACAAAAAAAAAACGAAAATATTTCCAAGATTAGAGTTGTTTAAGATTGTTCAGAAAATGTTTTGCGGCTACTGAACGAACGTTCTATGCTACAAAAGAACTAGTTCGCTTGATTAGATATTTCTTTAACTCTTATGACAAAAGCGTGTGTATTTTTCAGGGACTGTAATCATTATAAGTTTTATTAAAAAAATTAAAAATTAATGATTATAATGATTTTTTCAAAATTGAAATATAACTTAATTTTAATCATTATTTTGTGACATTATTAATAAAAATTAAAAATTTATAATAGTTGTGAAAATGCGTAGATTATCCTTTGAGAAAAATGTTGGTATATTTCTTGATTTCTCACTTCTAGTAAGTGAGTTACTTTTTTGATTGAAAAAAAATAAAATAATTATTATTCATCGTCCCTGATATTTTTTGATTAACTTAATTAAATACTTCTAGTGTTTCTCATTTGTTGAGCTTTAAATAAACTGCAATTTCTCTAAAGCTTTCTGTAGCACTAAATTGTTTGCGTAAATTGCTAGAGTCAGTCTAGTTGTATTCTTAAATATAAATATAAATAAATATATAAATAAATTAGTTATTATCAATCAATTAACTTTTTATTTTGTTGTGTGGATAATTTTTCTGTTTTGTGTTGATTAAAGATATCGATTGTATAAGAAAATTAAAAATAAATGCACCCCATTAACTCATTTATTAAAATGCTTCTAGCTTAAAAAATAATTTAACAAAATATTTACGATTATTGATTATTAAATAAAACCAAATTTCACCAAATCTTTATGTATAATTAAAACAAAATTGTTTAATTATTAGTCAGTAAGTCACCTATGTTGGTTTATTACACACTTTGACATTTTTTAAAAAATGGAAAAGAGTATTATAAAGTTGTGCAAATGTATGTAACAGGGAGAAGGAGGCGTGGTAGACCCCACAAATTCTTGATCAGCTCGACGAGCTGAGTCGATATAGCCATGTCCGGACGGACGTCCGTCTGTATGAATGCGTGTTTCTCAGCAACTATAAGAGCTAGAGCAATCAAATTTGGTATGTAGGTGCTCCTAAATCCAGGACACTACGCTTTTATTTTATTTTTTTTTTAATTTCCTCCCAGCAAAAAAATCTTTAAAAATCTGAAATAAATCACAAAATTGTCTATTCATGTTTTTTTCAGAACGATCGTGTGTTTGCTGCGATGCCCTAGTCAAAGTGTATCTAAAAGTTGGTGGAACCCAACTTTTTAATTTGTCCACTTGTTTTTTATTTACAGTTTAGAGTTAACTTCGAGTCATTGAGAACTCGTATGAGAAAATCAGGAAATGAATGTTAGCTCCTGATTAATTGTATGAAATGTTTTTAATTTAAGGAATGGCATAATAAAATGTTTCTGACTTATTGTATACTAAATAAAATTGAATTTTCTAAAGCTATTAAAAACAGCAATTTACACCAAAGTGAAGTTATCGATGCATTAAAATAATTTAAACGCTTGTGTTTTAGTTAGCTGTGTGTCTTTAGTTGTAATAAGTACAATAAATAAACATACATTGCATAGATAATGCGCAAATCAATGTGTGTTACGCATACGCATTACGTATACGCTTCTGTGTTAATGCTTTTGACTTTAGTGGTAGTAGCATATTACTTGGGAGCGCTTGTGTTTGAAATATTAATACGCTCGACTTGTATAGTTTGCTTATTGCTGGGCTGGCTGCCAGGCAGGCTGCCTGCCTTAAGGTTTTTATCCCTTTTGCCTACTGTCAGGCGACGCATAACGTTGCTCTTAATCCTTTATGCACATACACACACACACATACATATGTACATATGTGTGTATATAGACTCGCACTCTGCTGCTTTTACTTGCAGTCAAACAAAAAACCTTGATAATGGCAAACATACACACAGACACACTGAGAGTGAGTGAGTGAGACAGATATAGAGAGAGAGAGAGAGAGGCTGTCATATATGGCGTGCTTATATCCGTTTGCGCATATATGCCAAGGATTAGTGAACATGAATGTTGATAGGCAGCGTTTCAGTGTTTGACAGATGAGTTTTATGGGTTTTTGCGCTTGTCCTCTGCGCGTGCCACACACACACACACACCCAGCTGTGTATATGTGTGTGTTTGTCTGCATGAGTTGTCTTCATCGACGCCATAATAGCAGCCCCAAATTGAAAGCATAAAACTCAATTAAAGCAACTTTATGTGCAGTCATTGCTGTCGGTTTATGTTGCAGTAAGCCTCGCGACATGTCGGCAAATGCCACCTGCCACCACACACATACGAATACGTACACACACACACACACACACACACATGCGAACAATTGCACAGACACTGACATTTTCTAATTGCGCGCCCAACACGGATATTGAATGTGCAGCGAACTCTCAGTTTGGTGCTCAGTGCTAAATTGAAACTGCAAACAACTTCATTTAATGCCAAACAGTTTGCTAACTATCAAAAACCCACCAAATATTTGCAGCTGCAAGTGGTTGCGTCTCCCTCTCTCTCTCTCTATTTCTCTCTCACACACACTCTCCAGCTTGAATCTATTTGCTTGTAAGCTGCAATCTCGTCTCGCGCATACCTTTTGGCCCCTGTTTTGTTGCCAGCTTTTGGCATTCTTGCGTAATTTGTTGTAACTGCATCATTTAACATTTGAGAAAACTACTCGACTTGCCACCAGGCCAGGCACTGCCTTGACTTTGACTTGCCTGCCCCCCACCCCCCAACCCTCTTATGTGTGTCTCTCTCAGTGCAATTGGTTGCTAGTTAGAGATAATGGCAACAGACAGCAGTTAATGTTCCGTATAAAAAATCTACTCGAAAAGTAAAGTGTGAAATCACAAGCTGTCTCTCTCTCTCTCCCTCTCTCCCTCTCTCGCTCTCTTCTAAGTGCATTTGCTGCAGACAGCATGCACTGCATGTAATGCTCTTGTCAAAAAAAAAGGAAACCAAGCACTGAGTTTTATTTTAATTTTGCATTTGAATTTAATTTAAATTTTCGGTATAGAGTAGCAGATAATTGTGCAGGGGATTGTTATTAAGCTGTTGGAAAATGGGAAACGCAACCAAATTTCAATCTTTATGTGCAGTGCCTGCAAAAATTAGAGGCACACGCACTATTTGGCCTTAAATGTTTTGCATTGTAAAAATGTTGAGCTATTTTTTATCATAAGAAAAATAAATAAATTTAATTGCATTTAAACAGTGACAAATCTAAATAAGTAAGAACCAAAGCATCTATTTTTAATATTTTAAAATCTAAATAAGTAAGAACCAAAGCATCTATTTTTAATATTTTAAAATTTCTAGCAAAATTATTAAACATCTAAAAATTAAATCTAGCTAATAATTAGCAAAGTTTTTTCAATTTTACAAATATTTTATTTATTTTTATTTATTTGAATTACAGCCTAGAATTAAATTCTATGGTACAATTGGTATAGCCAGAGCAACAAAGGCCTTCAGGTCAAATATTTTATAGTTAACTAAGCTCTGCTGCTTGCAGCTATCACTATTTCATTCCTTCATTCATTTCATTGTTAAATATGCAAGAAGTGTAATTTTACTAAATAGAAACTCTAAAGTAGTTTGAACAGAGCTGTGTGAAAGTTTGAAGAGTTTAAAGTTACAATGCACTCAAATGAAAATTTTTGCCTGATTTACGCTTCCACTCACGTAATTACCGACCTATACCAACTTTTTAGAATGTGAGCGTTCGTGCGCTTGTCTGTGAGTGTGTGTGTGTGTGACAAATTATTTGCACACTCCAATTAGTGTCGTGCTTCCCGCTCTGCCACTTGCCACCTGCCACTTGCCACTCCCACGCCCAGTTCATTGTTTGGAGTGTGTGGAGTCTGCATGACGTTGTCACTCATTTGCGCAGCGTTTATCACTTTGGCCACACATAACCAAATTAATAAGTTACACACTTTTGTCATTTGTGTGTTTCACGCTAAAGTTGCTTTTGCTACCTTAGTTTCTAGCAATAAGCAGTTAATATTTTGTAGTAGTGTCGAGATATGTACATGTAAATTTTCTTGTTGATAACTCGCTTTTAATTAATATGTATGCGAAAAGTTTGAGCACAAGCCAAAAGTTGAGAGAGCGCTGTAGCATATAATGAAGCGAAATAGATCTTTAATGCAATTGCAGAAACTTTTGTGTCATAGTTCGTTCCCTCCCCCACTCTTGCTACTCAACGTTTGCTTGATTTTTAATGACTACTTAAGAAGTTGTACTCTGTAGGCGTAGACAGCAGGCTGGGCTCGCTCTGCGTGACGAAGGCGTTGCAACTGTAAATGTATCTGTAGCTGTAGCTGTATCTGTAATTTGTGTCGCCACACAGATACACAAAAGTTAAATGTACTTACACTTATTTGTTGTTCAGTGTGTGTGTGTGTGTGTCTGGCTCTGGCTCTGAGTTTTGCCTCTTTGGCAAACGCAAACGCAAATGATTTGTATGCCAACTTCTATGAGATTTAATAAGTTCACAGAAACTTTGTATCCGCTAGACGCTCAAGGGCTGCCACACACACACACACACACACACACACACACACACACATGCATACATATGAGTTATATGTGTGTGAGTAGTTCACATGACTGTTTGGTTTTTAGTTTTAATTGAATATTACCAGCGGCTGGTAATAAATGTCAAAAACTTGATGCGCCCTCAAAGATTAAAGTTTGCAATTCTATATACGATATGACTTTCATTATGCCTAGAGCTCAATTTTATTTTCTTGTTTTTTTCGTGAGTGGAAATTTGTAATCATGATTGATGTATGAGGTAGACTTTGTAATGGGACGGATACGTAATAATTGATTATTTGCTTATAACTTTGATTGATAGTGATGGACCTCAATGAATCATATGATTCAACTATTTGATTAATGTCATCACTAGGTATCAATGATGAAAACATTAATAATAAGATACATACTAATAATCGATGATTTTCTGCTCACTTTGATTGTTAATGAAGCATATCGATCAAATAATCGATCACTAGGTAAACTCAATTTTGCCTTGGAATAATTATTTTTTCATGCTTTAAGAATTATTTAATTTAAAACTAATTAATTTAAGAATTATACATGACATGATTCAATAATCAATTATTTTTTCCCATCACAGGTATATTTTAATAGTGATGGACCTAAATGAATCATATGATTCAACTAATTGATTAATGCCAGGTATCCATAATTGAACCATTAATCATAAGATACAAACTAATAATCGATGATTTTCTGCTCACTTTGATTGTACATGAATTATATGATTCAATAATCGATTATTTTGCCATCACTAGGTAAACTCAATTTTGACTTGGAACTATTATTTATTTATTTTTTAAGAATTATTTAATTTAAGAATTAGACATGACATGATTCAATAATCGATTATCTTGCTCAAATTTTAATTTGGAATTAATTTTAAACATAAAACATAAATTTGAAAAATAAAGTTATCTATTTTTGTGAATTGCTGTTATTTAAAAATAATTACGTATTATTCTTTTGTTTGCACTGTTGCTTCTATTGTTTATTTTTGTTGCTTGCTTTAACTTTACATTTAATTTGTTATCACAACTCAAACTAATTGCACCCGAAGCTTTGTACTGCGTTTCCCCAGCAACATTTTGATAAAAGCATATTTTGAGCTTTCTATCAGATGTCCAGGCTCTTTAATTGCCCAACTTTTGCAAGCTGGCATAGCTCATTAGCATGAGGCGTATGCACATAATTTATTTCTGCATTCACCTGGCCAATTATCTATGGCCACTTTATCAAATGGCAAACACACGCCTTCGGGCTCGAGTCGGCGCCACCCACTAAAAAGTTGAGTTTCAAGAAATCCGCTTACAACTGGCAACTAAGCTAAAGGGGAGGTGGTTGGGGGGTGGGTAAAATATTTTCAACAGAGCATATCATATAAATCAGCTTATAAAACTTTCATCGTATATCAACACACTAATTATGGTAATTTTATAATTTCTAAAAAGTGCGCTACTAAAAACCCGAGCGCAAGCCCAAGACCAAACAACCAAACAGACTGTAGGCATCCCCAGAGGCGTTTGCTGTTGATGTTTAATAAGCCAACACACACACACACACATGGTAAACTGTACTTTTTGAGGGGAGGTGGGGGGAGGGGCGTATAGAAAACCTCCAAAGGCAGGAAAACAAGTTCTTTTCATGAAATTTGAACATAAATTCCAATGAACGAAACAAGACCAAAGTGCAAAGCTGGCCGAGGCAACTTTGTTAGCTATCTCTCTCTCTCTCTCGCTCGCTCTCGCTCTCTCTTATTTTTTGCTCTTGCATGCAGTTTAGTGTTACTAGGACCCTGAGGTATTGGCGCATATACACGCCTAGCAAAAGAAAACTGCCCACAGTAAGAAAACGCCGACCAAATAGCAAAACTATAAAATAAAAATAGAAAAGCGATGGGAAAAAACCAAAACGAAAACGAAAACTGAGCGCTGCCGCCGCCAGCAGGCAAAAGCAAAAGCAAAAGCAGAGCGCTCGCTCGTACATAAAGTTTTTGGATTGCAGGACGCTGCAGGGCTGGCCAAGGGGGTGGTGTTCGGTGGGTGGTTGTGGTGTAGGCGAGAACTAAAACGAGGCGACGACCACTGGCAAATCAACTTTGCAACTTGAGACTGTTGCAGTCTATTAAAATTACGCCGCCGGCAAGTGGCTCTCTCTAATCTCTCTCTCTCTCTCACTCTTGCACTCGTGTGTGTGTGTGTTTGTGTGTGTGTGGGCGTGTCAAGCGCAAGCACAGCGCTGGGCGCTAAATTAAAGGCAAAAGCAGCAGCAGCAAATGGTCGCAAGGCTTTTGGCTAGTGTTGCGGCTTCTTCTTCTTCTTCGTCGTCGTCGTCGTCGTCGTCGTCGTCGTCTTCGTTTGTTGCTTCTTCCAACGTTTTTGGTTTCTTCGACTACATGCAGAGCTCTGTTTCCGGCCGCCGCTGGCAGTTAGCAAATGTATCTGGACTTTTCCCAGCGCACAACGCCCAGCACTCCGCTCCTTCTTTCTGTTTCCATTTCCTGCTGCGTTCTCAGCGATACGCTTGGCTTGCCCTCTGATTCTGTTACTGCTACTGCTACTTACTGTTGCTATCTTCCATACACTGCCCTTCAGCAGTTCTTTGAAAAATCCAAATAGAATCCGAGTCCCGTAATTTAAGATGCTTTGCATAATAATACCAGGAAAATTCAATTTAAATAAACAATAAAATGAAATTCTTGTTAGGAACATTTTCGAAATACTTATTTTTAGTTTTTTTGGAATAAAAGTTGTAAAAGTTTTATATAAAAAAAGACTATACTAACTCTAATTAAAAATTATTTTTGTTATTTTTTATAGGCAAATCTTGAAAAGAATCTTATTTATATATTCGATTTACTGCTCAATTTTAATAAATATTTATCATAACATTTTCTTAAAAATATTTTTTTTCTACGAAATTGTTACAGTGTAACTAAAACTTGCCTATGCCCCAGCATATATCTCTAATTTTAACAAATTGCAAATTGTTGCTGTTGCTGTTACATAGGCCGAGCATAGCGCATCGAAAATTTAAAGACTAATGCAACTACTACAGAAAAGTTGTGCAAGCGTATGCACACAATAATAGTTTACGGCTCAGGGCCCCAAGTCTATATGGAGAAGGTGTAGCTGGAGTCGTCTTATATCTTGCAACGTTAGTTATGACTCGAGATTGGAGTCTCGGCAACTGATTGAGCAATTTTTGTTGATGATTTTGATGCTGATATTTTGGTTTCGTCCTCGAAGCCTTTACTCAACTGCTTAGTCCATGTGGCGCCATCAGCACAGGCTTTATGATTATTGAGCGGGGCAGCAGTGGTTGCTGCTGCTGTTGTTCTTAGCCACTACTCATACCAAGGCAACTGCAGTACGAAAACAGCAGCAACACTTTATGGTGCATTGTTCAAACATAAAATTGATATTTTTATGATGCTCGTTTGTAGCAAGCGCGCTGGCAGCTCCTTCCGCTTGGTTGCCTTAATGAGCACACAAAACTAGCGAAAAATAGTTGCCTGATGTGCATGTGAGTTGCCCACGCCGCTCTGATGAGCCATTGAGAGCATCGAGAGCATTGAGCATTGAGCCTTGATTGCAAGCAGGACAGGAAATGTTTTAAAAACTGTGCTCGATTTGATGTTTGTCTCATTAGCAGTTAGTTAACAAGTTGTGGCAATACCTTGAACAGTTAGAAACGCTGCATTGAGTGCAATTAGTTATACGAAGAAGTTGAGAATTTTAATTTATCGCTAATTGAGGGAAGAAATAAGACACACATGTTATAAATAAAATATACTAAAGCATTATTAATTAATTAGAAATAAGCAAAAATGTAGATTAAAATAAAATAGTTGTGTATTTTGGAAATATGTATTAACTTGGATTATTTAGTGAATAGATTAGTGGATATAATGTTTTTTTAAATAAATAAAAAAAAGTATAATAAAATTATTAGATTAATTAAAGTTGGACGCCACCAACTTTTATATACACTTTGACTAGGGCATTGCAGCAAACACATGCATGCACTCAAAGTAAGTCGAAAACATGACTAGGTAATTTTGTGATTTATTTTAGATTTTTTAAATTTTTGTACTGCCTTATATCGTTTTTTTTTGATTTGTGGGAGAGGGGGGAAGAAATTAAAAAAAATAAAATAAAACCGTTATGTCCTTTAATTTAATTAATTTATTATAAAATTGTTAAATTCATTAGTGGATTAAAATAAAGCTTAAAATATAATAAAATGATTGGATTAAAAATATGGCTTATATTTGAAATATGTACATGAAATTGATTAATTGATTTTAGATTAAATATTTAAATAAAGAAAATGCGTATATGGGCAATAAGCTAAAGTTAATACCAATTAGTAAAATTCAATATTTATGGCATAGATTCGAAGAAAAAATAAACAAAACTCTTCATGCTTTTAGTTAATATTAAATACAATAAAATAAAGTTTCTAATGGCCAAAGCTGAGTCCACTGAGGCAACCATTAAGTCGATTGAAATACGAGTCTGTCTGCAGAGGAATTAAAAATTAATTTGACTCACTCTTTGATTGAACAATATTTTTTTATATATATGTATAAAAGCTAAATGCTGAGCTTTTGTATTTCAAATGTTGTGGGGCCAAAACAAAATGTGCAAAGCTCAGTAACAATACCGTTAATTGTCTCGATGAGTTTTCTGGCTTTTTGTGTGTGGTCGTAACGTTTTGTGGGTCTTTAGCACTTCATTCAAATCCGTTAACTTTTTGGCATACCTTTTGGCATTGGCTACAAATTTGGCTTACCTATTGACTTGCAGTCGGCACAGAGGCATTTGCTTAGTCCAAACACACAGCTGCCAAATACGCCAACGCATACAAATAGCAAATGGTAATGGTTGAGCTGCCCACACACACACACACAGACACACATGAATAAACGCCCACACACACACACAAGCAGATAGAGAGAGAGAGAAAGGGAGATATACATGAAAGCATTTTTGCGGCACTCTTATAACCTTCGGAATGACCTTTTATTGACCTTCTGCACTGACAGCAAGTCGAGCCAGCTCAGTCCGCTCAGCCCAGCAGCAAGAACAATGAATGAACATAAACGCCAACACATAACAGTAAACATATTTCATGCACTTTTTATTCGATTGGGCCAGTTGGAGCTGCTGCAACGCGTTGCTGCTGCCACCGGTTGGTAACACTTTTGCTTCAATTGTTTTGGATACGAAAGCCACGATACGACTCCAGCCCAGCTCCAACTCCAGCTCCAGCTCTGATTCTGTTTTGAGTTGCGCATTTTACGAAAATTTTCAGTTACAATTTTTGCATGCAGACATACTTCATACATATATATGTATATAGCAATGCTGATCTCCGTTTTGTGGTTAAAACGCCGCTCCGATGGCTTTGCCTTTGCCGTTGCCGTTGCCTCTGTTGTTCTTGTTTACTTTCGTTGCTGTGTTGCTGTTGCACTTGTAAATGACATGAGCAGCAACACAAACAGCAGCAGCAGCAGCAACAGCGAGAAAGATACACTGACTGTTGGTGTGTGTGTGTGTGTGTGCGTGTATAAAGTATTGCAACTGTAAATTGGCAGCAGTGGTAATATCCTTTTGTATAAACGCTCTGCGCTGCGCTGCGCCCACAGGCCACTTTAGCCAGCATCCTTTTTGTTGCCCCCATTGAGTCTCTCGCTGTTTGTTGCTACTGCGGTTGCTGCCACTGCTGCTGCTGCTGCTGCTGTTGCACGTACTGCGTAAATGATGCATTGTGCCTTGGCTGCAGTGCTTCAAAATTATGGCATAAATATTAAAAATATACTATGCATACGATTTAAATAAAAAACTTTAATTGCGAGTCAAAAAGCTGCAAAGCTGCTTAAGGCTTTATTTTTAAGAAACAAAACGCGAAAAGCTTAAAATAATATTAAGCAGTTTTGTTCATAATAATAATTTAAGCATTTGCGAGCCAAATAAATAAATAATAAATAATAAATAATTGATATTAATATAAACATATGATTTGAGCATATTTCGCACCCAAAATAAATAAATAATAAATCATTGTAAATGATACAATTTCAATAGTTTTGAGCTCAAAGCCCTAAAGTGAAAGTAAATTTGATTGTATTCAATTGTTAATAATTTGCTGCAGCTAAGATTGTTGATTTTAATTTAGTATTTTAGTTATTTAATTGTTGTCAGAGCATTCGTTTGGTCTAAGCGTTTCCAAGTTGAGGCTGAACTTGCAGTCAGTTGCCATTTTACAGTTGCAAAAACTGTAGTGTAATGTAATGTATGAGCCTGACACACACACACACACACATACACTTACAGATGCAGATAGCCGCAGCAGACAGAGACACACACACAGACACACAGACATATATTGTGCTTGCCCGCCCATATCCTGTTTGTTTTTGTACGTTGTTCGAACTGAGTGCGATTGTACTAGTTGCTGTTGCTGTTGTTGTTGTTGTTGTTGTTGTTGTTGTTGTTGTTGTTGTGGCTGTTGGCGTTGGCGTTGGCCCTGTATCTCTTGTTAGCCCAAAAGCAACGTTGGCGTTGGCGTTTGGCGTCTAACACGTAACGCATGCTCTAGTTGCTATTGTTGCTGTTGTTGTTGTTGTTGTTGTTGTTGCCAATTGCAATTGCATTTGTAGTTGTTATCAAGTGCAGTATTTAACTGCAGCAATTTTTACAGTTGAATTTGTTGCTGCCCCTGTTGGTATGCAATGCAATTTAGATTTCAATCGAGCCACGTTTGCCATGTTTTTGTATGTCTTTGTATGTGTGTGTGCGATTGAAGTTTATGCATAAGTTAAATAGCTGCAAACTAATCATGACGGACAACCGATCCCAAAATATGCTTCAGTTCATAAACTAAACTTGTAAAGCATTTCCCCCCCCACTAAGTGTTGCTCTCCTACTCAACGGCAGCTCGTCAATCACATTAATTATAACAAATCTGTCACGTACTGCACATTTGTTGGCAAAAAGTATATCCAAGGCGAAAAAACCAAAGAGAAACAGCATAAAATGTTCTACTCGAAAATGGCAAAAACGCATAAAAGACACGAAGCAGTGTCAGGTAGCAAAGCTGGCGCGGCCTCTCGCTCTCCCTCTCTCTCTCTCTTTCACTCAAGCTCAGTGCCGAAAAGCTTGTCGCACTGTTTCAGTTTTGCTGCCACTGCCACTGCCGCTGCCGCCGCTGCTGCTGATGATGATGATGATGCTTGATTTTATGACAGTAGCGTGCCCGTAAGCGATTTTTAAATTGCTTCGCTGCTCTGCATGGCAGAGCGACAGATAGACACACCTACTACTACTACTACTACTACTACAACTACAACTACAGCCCATACCTATGTGTATATGTGTGTGTGTAGGAAATCGGTTAAAGGACCTCTGGGCTAGCTAGCTAGCTGACTGACTGACTGACTGTTTGCTTGCTTGTCTGTCAGTCGCTTCGTCTGTCTGGCACTTGGTGTCGTTGTTACAATGCAAGTTCCGTTACCGTTACCGTTACCTGTTACCCTCATCACTCTCACACCGTTCCAGCATTCATGGCCCCCCACCCTGTGGGGAGGGATGTGAGAAACGTGTTGCATTGGTCAAAGTGTACGATAAACCGTTAGTTCGATGCTTAAAGCATTTAAAAACTCTATTTAACAATTGCACATAAATTCAGTTGCTAAATAGCAAAACCAATTGCAATACACTCAACAATATTTTAAGCAATTTATTGCAAGCCACACATTTAATAATTTCATTTAATTTTCTATATTTATTCAGATAAATAAAATGATTTGCTTATCTTTCTATTTTATATAATAAATATTTAAAATTTTAGTAATTAGAGTTTCTTGACTTTTTCCGACAAATTTAAGTAAGGAAAATATTTCTTGCCTTTCCTTTTTATAACGAAATATTTTGCATTCAACGAGAAACAAAATAATGTGTGTAAATTTGAATTTTTAAATATTTGATTTTATTTTATTATAAATATAAAAATATAAATCTTTTGTAGAGATCATTTTCATGTCAGTATTGGATAAATAAATATAAAAAAAAAAATTGTTTGTTTTAAGTGAAAAAATCCAAACAATTTTAATTGATTAGATTGTGAACGAAAATTTAAATATAGGCTTTTATTTTTAAAATTACCTTATTTTCCATTAAAAACAAAAATAATTCATTTATTTCTTTAATTATTTCCAATATAATAAATTACATGCTTTTATTTTATTGCCTTTTTTTATAAAATAAAATATTTTTTATTCAATTAGAAATAGAAGAATTTCATAATTTCCATAATTTCATTTTATATATTTTGCCTTCTTTTATTTAACATAAAAGTGTTACATTCAATTTGAAACAGAAATGAAGGTGAAGTTTCGATAAGTTCGATATTGGATCCAATTCAATTAGAAACAAAAGGAACTGAAATGCATGCAATCTATTAAAGATTGGAAGCCTTTTCTAGTCTGCTACTAATTTCCTAAAAGCTGTAAATATAGAATATAGCAACTATATAAAGCTTTGCCATAGCGTCTGACTACGTGGGTTTTGTTTCAAACTTTGCCAAATACGCAGTCAACTTTTGTTGCCAAATCCAAAGCATTTGTATGTGTGTGTTTGTGTGTGCGTGTGCAGACACTTTTAGCTGCAGCTACAATATATAGAAATAAAACTGAAATGCATTCAAACGGAAATGCAAATAAATCTTATTCACTGAAAGGCAATTGGCTTTGGTCAGTTTGCAAAAGAAGCACAAAAACAAAAAAAAAATAAGGAACACTTGTGTATGTGGCAGCAATGAGACTTTTGTGGCATGTTCATGCGCAAGTATATAAAATACGACTAAAATACGTGTAGAGCACACACACACACACACTCAAGTTTGGGTAAGGTCACATGGCCTGCTGTGTGTGTTTTGTCTGACTTTTGAACCTTGAAGCTGCGCTTTGATATATATTTAGTTTTGCGTGCTTGTCTAATTTGCACAAAGCTATTAAAGTCATAAAATAATGTTTATTTATTGCCAAGGCAAATTGCTTTGGATAGAATATATTAATTACTAGCGTAAAGCATTGCTCTTTTTATATAAAACCAATAAACAATAGCTTAATGCAATTGAAATAAATTGCAATCCATTCTCAGTTTTATTTCTAATCTATGCTAAATGCCGCATTTTCATGTTACACACATTATTGTGTCTAAAATATTTATACATTTAAATCAATTGCCACATAGTTTGCCACACACACACACATTCAAACAATCAGCATAGATTTACAAGAATCGAACTGAATTACAATGCAGTCAGTAAAACAATTTAGAAGATTTGTTACGGATTTTCACCCAACTCAATAAAATAAAACCAAACAGACAACTTGCCAATTGCCAGAGAGAGAGAGAGAGAGCGGGACAGCGAGAGAGAAAAGAGAGGGAGACACACAGAGAGTAGCATATAAAAATCAAATTTAACCTAATGCTAATAATGTGCAAATTTTCTCTATATAGTTTTTTTTTTCGTTGCATACCCCCAAGGCGCCAGTTAGCAATAAATATGTGTGCGTGTGTCTGTATGTGTGTGCGTTCATGGGCTTTGCCGTATGACAGTAAAACAATCAAAGGCATTAGCCAGAGTCTACGCTACGCTCTAAGCTCGTAGCTATAGCCACTGCATGCATATTTTGACTTGAATGCCGCCCTTAGCCTTTAAATGTTTTTATAGATTTTTCTGTGCACTTTGCTCAAAAATAAATAGAGCTTACTATTAGCTTAAGATATAAATATACAACAAATTTCTTAAAAGAAAATCAAGATAGTTTATAAATGCTTGTATTGTATGTATTTTAAAATATATTAATCTAAAAATTTAAATATTTAAATTAAGCAACAAGAGAGTTATTAAACAAAAATAAAAAGAATATCATTTATTTAAAGCCTTAAAATATATATGCAAATTGCTTTAAGTTTATGTCCAAATAAATAAAATAAATCTTAATATAACCAAATATTTAATTAAACAAAATAAGTAAAAGCTTTGAAAAATAATTAAAAAATTGCTGCAAATTTTTTGCACACTTTTTATTTACTTTTGGCCAAACATTTTTATCTACAAATATAAAAATAAATATTTACTCTTTATGAATGACTGAAAATATATTTCCAAATTGCTTTAAATTTGTGTCATATTTAGTTAAATATATAAACATTTGAAATTAAAAGAAAATACAAATAACAATTATACTCTTAATACAAAAATATATATTTTAAATGGTACTAAGGAATATGAATGCTTAACTAAAAGTAAAGAAAGCTATTAATTGATTGTTTTGATGCCTTAAAATATATTTTATATTGTCTTCAAATTTGTTGCGCAGTGTTTTATTTTGTGCGTCTGATGTGTGCGGTTGTCTTAACCTTTTGTCTCTGTTGCATATTTAAGTTGGGCTTAGCATGGGCAACGCATGTCTGGCATATGTGCCTATATATATCTCCACACAGCTCACCTGTAGCTATAACTATAGTTGTAACTGCTATGCAACGTCCTGTGTGTCCTGTTACCCAAATGGGCAGTGGCATGCATAAATGCAGACAAGCATGCCGTTTACTCGGCCCTCGGGCTTTACACACACATGCACACAC
Source organism: Drosophila busckii (assembly GCF_011750605.1). Classification (NCBI taxonomy): domain Eukaryota; kingdom Metazoa; phylum Arthropoda; class Insecta; order Diptera; family Drosophilidae; genus Drosophila; species Drosophila busckii. The sequence goes on along the minus strand of NC_046606.1, from coordinate 17,000,712 downwards.
ACATTTGCTTGTAAACATCTTGTGCATATTTTGCTTATAAATATTTTGCCATTTTCAACAATAAATATTTTAAAATATTTAAATGCGCAACCACAAAAGCAAATTTGGTCTGGACATCGCTGCTGCACACACCGCTTGGCAAGCTTGATAACTTTGTCTGCACACGGGCCGGGCTATTGTTTATTATCTCTATCACCATTGCTGTGATTTTCAACAATGCAGTTTAATTTTATCAACACATACACACCACACACACACACACTCACACAGACAAACAAAATATATAGCTGCGACTTATATACGCTTTAAACTTTGTTTTCTAGTCCTATTTATTGCTCTTTATAGCTTTGTTACAATAAAATTAAGCATAAATATTATTGCGGGCAGCAATAAAAATTAAATTGGTATTCAATTGTTTTGATTGCATATAATGCCAATTAATTGTGCGCATAAAGCTTAAGATTCTCATTTGTTTTGTTGTTATGTTGTAATGAATAATTAAACAAATTCGCTAAATAAGTTTGACGCTTAAGCAATTGGCAGCTTAAATTTTGTAGACAACGTTTGTGATGAATTATTAATTTAAGCTTAGCTCTTAAGGTAAATCAATGCACCTATAAATTTAATGTCTCATTAATTTTTCAGTCAGTCAGTCACAGCATTGCGTATACGCCCAATAATCACGCTAAGTAATAGATTGATAAATTAGTGTTTGAAATTGTCATCTAAATTAATTTTAAATTAATGCATTGGCAATGCTGTAAATAAAACATTACGTATACGCCCAATAATCACATTATTTTGATGGAAGCATTGGTGTTTAAATAAAATTATTATGAAATTTCATTTTATACAAAATTTTTTGGAGTAAAAATATTGATATTTTAATTCGGAAGAACATTACGTATACGCCCAATAATCACAGCAAGAAATAATTTGTTAAATTGTATTTGATATAGAACTTTTAGGAAATATTAATACTTTAAGTGCTCTGTGTCATTGCGTATACGCCTAGTAATAACATTACGAAAATTATAAAATTATAGTGTTGAAATGAATTTGTTGCAGTCATTTTATTTAATATTTTAATAAATTACAAATTTATTTCAAATTGAAATGAGGTTGTTTATAAATTGCTTGGAATTGTGTGAACTTAATCTAAGCTTAGATCTAACTTTGCAGCGCATTCAGCTTTCGTTCGAATCCTTGCCTTAGCCTAACTGTAAATGAGTCAACAATCGTAGTCGTAATTGCCTTTACAATGTTTGTATATGTATAAAAACTCAATTTGAATTGTTATTCTATGTACATAGATATATGCATATTGTTGTTGTATTTGCTTTTGTTGTTGTTGTTGCTATTTGCTGCATTGTGTGGTCCATCAGTTGTTGAATTCAATTAGCAAGTTTGCTCTCCTGTGGCGTCTAACAACGTTAGTGTGCAACATTATGCTAATCCGTTAACTGTAAACTGTGCACACACATACAGACACACACACAGACACAAATTGCATAAAAGTCTCATAATAAATTTACATATTTTTAGCTTTGTTGCATGTGTGGCAAGTTGGCAGGCGCAGGCCATATGAATTGCCATTTGATTTTCTGTTTGTTTTTTGTTTGCTTGTTCGTTCGTTGGTTCGTTCGTTTTTTACTTTACTTTATATTTGGCGTAATTTTTACATTTACGAGCCATTAAAAATATTTTATTGCATTTATATTTCTCTGGCTGCTTTATGGCTGCGCACTGCTGGAGATTTTTGCTCGCGTATGTCCTGATACATTGTAGCCTCACATTGTTGTTATCCTTGTTGTTGTTGTTGTTGTTGCTTTGGCGCAGAAGGCAGCCGCCAGTGGCAGTGGCAGTGGCACTCATGTGCGGTGCTTGATGATGATGATGACGACGACGACGTAGATTTATTTGACTCGTGTTTATGGTATGCACTCAATACACACACACACACAGGCTCAATGTTGTATACACACAAAGTTGTCTGTGTGTGTGCAAACAAAAGTTTGCTGCACAAATATGCAGCTAGCTTGAAATATTTTTACCTGACTAACAGCTCAATATGCAAATTTCGAACTGCGCTTGATTGCACACACAGACCTTGAGCTCAAGACCTTTAGTTTATTTGTTAATAACTTGCATTTGTTTATAAGCAGCATAAGCAAGCTATATTATGTGCTATACAAATTAAGCCACGCACAGTGACAAATTCAAACAATAAAAATTCTTATGCCATGTAAAATGCGCGTGGCTTTCAAGCAAACTTTTTATATGGCAAAGCAAGCAACAAGCACAACACACACACATACACACTTAAAAATGTGTGTGTGTGTCTTACTTATGGGTATTTGGGTTAGAAGCTCAAGTGTTTTGTTATTGAGTAAACATGTCATAAATACCTTTATACAAAATCTAAAAAAAGAAGAAAAAAAATATGTGTACGTGTTTCCCGACGCGTCTGTGCTGAAAATCCTTTTACTAAATACAAACTACACACACACACACATGCACACATACATACAACGACACTCATAAAGCGCAACACGTATGTAAGCGTTAACATTTACAGTCATGTACAGTCGTGTAGCAGCACAAAAAGCAAGAAAATAGAAACGCGTTTCATATTTCAGCAGCTCATAAAATAGCATAAAAGGCGACTGACTGTGCGTGTGTGTGTGTGTGTGTGTGTGTGTGTTGCCATTAAAACCAACGCAATATTCATATACGCAGAGGCTTTCTCTCTTTTGTATTTAAAAATGCCCGAAAGCCAACAGGACGTACTTTCTTTTCAAATGTGTGCTGGCTGCCATTTGTTTAAGCCAAGCAAACACATTTGCTGTTTAAGCCAAATAGTTTTAGCAGATTGCCATTGCGGCCTAAATGTTACAAGTTCAAAGTGTATCGAGGGCATTGATAAGAGTCAAGCAGCAAATTTCAACAGAAATTCAATCAATTTTAGGCCAAATTAACAATAATGTCAGTTCATGTTACGCTCATTGTGGCTCTAGCATTTTCCAAGAATCAATTTCAATCACCTAAGCCTCTGTGCATTGTTTTGACTAGTTGAATGACTCGTTAGCTCTGCTGCATTACATAATTGGCAAATGCTAGTAAACAAATTTAAGCTGACAACAAATTCTGTTTAAATGGCCATTTTATTTTCATAATAATTAGCAAGCTTAATTTTGCTTAACTGTAAATATTTATTAATATGCCTGTAAACTTTTTGTCTAAAAATCGCATTTTGTTTATTGTTTGTTGTTTTTTTTTTTATGTTTGTTAGCTGTTTAATTACTGCTGTTGGACAAACTACAAAATTTATGAGCTCTGCTGTGCGTAGGCAAACACTTTCTACACAATTGGCAAACATAATTTTGCGTGGCTTTTGTTTGCTTAAAAGGCGCCACATAAATTAATTATGCACAAAATTTATTAATTGTCAGAAACAATTGAACGTGTGGCCAGCATAATGACAATGGCAAACAGCGCAACAACAATTATAATAATAATAATAATAATAATGACAACGCGTGCACACATAAATACAAATTAACAAGGTGTATGTGTGTGTGTGTGTGTGTGTTTTAGCGTAGGTGAAGCAAAGCTGAAATCAAATGAAATCAATTATGCACAAAGTCAATTTCGACTAAATGATAAATTGAATTTAATTGCCAGCACACGTGGCATATCCACGCGTGTGCGTAGGTGTGTGTGTGTATCTGCTTGATTGAGCGCTCATTTATTGCAGCATTACGCATAAAAACTGCACGCGTAGAAATGAGTTTCAATTGAAGCGCCTCGAGGGTATGCAACACTATTTTGTTCTTAAAACAGCAGTGCGGTTCAGTTTGCTCAATTTCTATGAAAACTGACGATTTAAAAGGCCCACAACGGAGGGAAACTAGGAATTGCGTGCGTTCTACAAACGAAATTTGCTGAATTCCTGCTAAATCTGGATTTTTTAGAAGGCCGACCATGGGGTGAACATGGTAATAACTTGACAAATTTTATATTTTACAATATAAACAGTTTAAGGCATTGCTGTCGAACTTGCTGGACTTCTATTATATCTGGGTTTTTTAGAAGGCATTGGTCATGGGGATTCTATTTATTTAGATTTATTTAATTTTTCCGTTTTTTAACATTAGAGCTTTAAGGCATACGGGCTAACATAATTGCCCCTTGTGGCTTTCTCTTTTGTTCATTCAGCCTTATTGGGCTAGCTTGTGACTAGCTTTAGCAGATAACAATTAATACACTTAACAGTTAACAATTAACATTTAGTAATCTACACTAACATTCATTTTTTATAATCTGAGAGATCGTGTAATGAGCTCGTGCGGCCTCCGCCTCCTCAATCTACTGATTGGGGTTTCGCTAGCGAGAATTCTCGCTGGCCTGTTTCGGTGCAATAACAGACTTTCGTTATACCGACTGGAGTGATTATTTACTTCCTCCACTCGCAATCGGTAATTAGCCTTAAGGGCCTTATTTTGTGCCACCTGTACTCTCTTGTTCTGAGCGATTATCCAGCTTTGGCATCCCATATTTGGCTTCCATATCGGAGCTACAATTTATTTATATACTGTCATATTGTTCTCCAGTGACAACTTGCTTTCTGGGCGTAGTAGCGAAAAATGCTCGGACACTGCAGCTCGAGTTCGAGTCGTCATCGCCAAAGCTTAGTCTGCGATCGAATACTAGGCCAATAAATTTTGCCGACCTGGCCTGCAGCACAGAATACCCCTTGATTCTGATGGCAGGCGGGTTGTTCCTTCTGAGTGTGAAGCATACATTAGCCGAATTGTCACTGCTTATCCATCGTTTTGCCCTATCCGCAGCTCACTGTTTGGCCAGCATTGTTGACGACGCATGTGGCTGTGGCATGTCGCTACTATACAGAGAGTATAAAAAGTGGCTCAGGACACTTCCTTGTGGAACACCAGCATTAGCATCGTATTTAGCAGAGACAACAGAGTGGAAGCGGACTGCGAACTGTCTGTCCTGAAGATATGAACAGCAGCAGTTCAAAATATGGAGCAGGTAGCATCTCTTTGATTTTGATCAGCAGGCCAGTGTGTGGGTCAAATTTTTTCTTTAATGTCCAGGAAGAGGGCGTTGCAGTACTGCTTCGAAAGTCGTCACTATTTGGCCGACTAGCCGATGGAGTTGCTCTATAAAGCCGTGGCTAGCTCGAAGCTGAACTGATGCTCAGGGATGATCCTCTGAGTTTCCATAATTCTCCAAATCCTGACTGCAATCAGTATCTTAAACATCTTTAGGTTTCGCAAATTGTCATTTTAATTATTGCCTTTGCAGTTTTATAGAAAAATATAAAAGTGCTCAGTGAGGTTTGAGATGAAATCAATTGAGCTTATTTGTATTAAGCACTCTAAAAGCAATAATTATGTTTTTTATACTAATAAAATTAAAGTGTTAAGCTATTAAAAAAACAACTTACAGCTTTGGACTTCGCTAATTGCAATCAAATTAGATTCAGTACATTATTTAGCCATGTCCAATGGCTTGTTGAATTATTATGAATTTAAGCAAAACAATTTTGTGTTTAATTGAGATATATTCAAGGAATTATGCAGTTCATTTTCATCTCCCTCTTTATTCAATTCTGCGTATTAACAACATTTAAACGTTTCAAGCTTAATGACCAATTGTTTGGCTATAATTTAAACTCTTTCAACTGTATCATAGGTTAAAGCGCTTACTTGCAATCTGTGTCATTTCACACAGTTGAGTTTTTTCTTTTTTTTTTTTTGCTCGGCCATTCTTCTATCAACGAAACACAATTACAGCAATTTTTGGCCTTAAATGGTGTTTGCACTTAAGCTGCCCATTGCCCCCTGCCCCTTGCCGCATGCTCCGGCGCACTCTAGGCTAAGAGTCCAAACATATTTGACAATGACTCGATGTCCGTTTTGGCGACAATTTTTCTCGACTATGCTTGTCTTGATTGTTGTTGTTGTTGCTGTAAAAAGCGCAGCACTCAGCTTAAAAATGTTTGTCGCTTAGGCAAAACTCAGACAGGCGTTGGTAGCTCCAGCTTCAGCTCCAGCTCTTTGGCTCGCTTATGGCATCACGATACGAGAAATGACGGGCATGAAGGCGAAATGAGAGAATGAGAAACTGTGACTATGAGTGCTCTGTATGTGTGTGTGTGTGTGTGTGTGTTGGCCAAGGCAAACTCATCAACATTCAACGTTATTGTCACTGAAAAATACACACAATTATCGTTACAAATTGCTGTTAACTCTCACTCGCTTTTCAGCTCTGAAAGCTAAAGCAGTCGCAGTCATGTAGTAACAGCCAAGTGTACAAGCGGGGGCGTGCATGAGGGGCGTGGCACACTGCTGTAGTTACCATTTCTTTTTTAATAGGGTGGCTAGAGCTTGAGTTCATTTCTTTTCTTTTTTTTTTTTGCTTCGCTTTTGGTGTCAATGGAAAGTGCTATTGAAAGTGTGACGGACACACACACACACACACCCACCCACACACACATGCAAACAAAAGGCAAAAAATAAATAAGTGTGTCGGAAGTTGCCTTCAAGGCATGCGGATTGCACATTGTTGTTGCTGTTGCAAGCGCTGAGGCTGCAGCAGCAGCAGCAGCAGTGGCTTTGACAATTGAAATAAGAGAAAGAGATAGATAGAAATAGCAGCAGCAACTGTCCATCAATGCTGCTTGACTTGAGCTACATTTGCTCAACACGCAGCTAACTTGCACTCAATACCAAACACACAATTATTCTGAGCGAATAACACACACACACACGCGAATACACAGAAAAAAACAGAAATGGGAATAAATTAAGTATGTTAAGTTTGTTATATTTAAGTTGCATATTAATAAATAATAATGAATCGCTTAATAAGCAGTAGTCTAGTGGATAAGGTTGATTATTCGACATCTGAATTCTCTGATACAAAGTTATAATTAGGGTGCTCACGAAGTGTTGTATCGTTGTAAAAGTGTAAGCCTTCTCGAGCAAAATTTGTATGGAATGTGACTTGCAAAGCAAACAAGACCACAGACCCTGACTACGAAAATCGTTGTAACGTTGCAAAACCAGTGTTGTAAAATTCGTAGAAAATGAATAAAAAATAATAAATAGACAGCCTTTTACTTTCAATTATTAAATTACTATTATGAACTGCTTGCCCACCCAAAACGGACGCTTTCACATTGTTAAAACGCAATCTCACAATTACAGACACAAAGTAGTCGAATAGCTGTCAATATACAAATTTAATACCGATTTATATTAGATAAAAGGATAGTTGGAACTCCAGTGAACCTAGTCCATACATTTGATATTCTATAAGAACGTAAAATCTTTTACGATGTTTTTGACTGAAAGACATTGACCAGGCGTACTCTCATTTCTTTATGGATATCATAATTAAAACATATACCAAGGAGCATCTGTTGTGGTTCTAAGAGTCATTTATTATTATTATTATTATTTGGAGTAATTGTGCCTCCCATTGGTAGATGAGTTAAAGTTCCAGCCCTATTTTGTGCAGAAATGCCAAAATTTTTCTAGGGTATGAGCCCCAAACTGATTAAGTCTGACTCTGCAGAGCGCAGGACACTCTTCCAGTAGGTGCTCTGGAGTTTCGTCATGCTCTAGACAGAGTCTGCATAAAGCCTCGTCCACAATTTTTAGTTTGTGCAGATGTTTACGCAGTCTGCAATGTCCCGTTAGGAAGCCTGTAACTATCCTAAGCGAGTTTTTGCTCAAATTCAGACAATCGACGGTACGTTTTGTGTCTGGCTCCTTGCGATTTTCCCACCAATTCTCCCTCTCCCGCTGAGTTTCTAGAGTTATGTTGCTGCTAACATAACTAAGAGTCATATAAATATTCTAATCGATGTTAAATATATTTCACATACTTTGAAACTGCGAAATTTACTCAATCGAAGTTATTTGCCTCTACAAAGATTTTAAAAATCGAATTAGGTTTGACTTTAAGAACATTCGGAATTAAAAAAAAATATATTTATGCTTTTATATATCAAAGTATGATAATAACGAATATTTGATTATTGACTACTGGAATTTAAAAATATTCGGCATTGCTAAATTCCAATATTTCATACTTGGGTTAAGAAAATTCGATATTAAACATATTCATCGTTACGCATTGAATTTGTGCTATTTATGCCTGACTTTTTCTTTCTGTGTACGACAACACTTTGTTAGTTTATTCAATGTGCTCATTTGAGCTTATGCGCCTGCATTTGCTTCAACGCTGGCGCTTCTAACTAATTTGCATTTCATTATGGCTCACTTCAGGTGCCGTAATAAATGTCAGAGAGCCTTTAAGCACTAAAAGTGAGCAGCCAGCGTAGGCGAGCGAGCGAACATGAAAGCGACTCTAATAGCGCTGATGAGACGCCTTTGTGTTCTCATTATTGCAGTTTGCGCCAGCTAAGCAATAAAATCAGTTTTAAGCCCCTCACACCTCCCGACATTCATTTAAAGCTGTTTTTATTTACGTGCAAATAAAATATTGTGCATTTATTTAGCTGTGCAATGGCACCACATGCAAATATTACGTATACGCACAGCTGTCAGCATCAAATTAAAAAAAAAGCGTAGCGTAGCGTAGCGTAGCGTATGCCTAAAATAATATTTACATTGCACACAAATCTTTTTTATTACATATATTTATTTTATGCCATGCAAACAACTGGCAACTGCTGCTGACATTTTGCAGGCAGCCGCTCGCCTGCTGTGTGGTTAATTTGATAACTTTAATCAGGGTCTATTATAAATTTCATTAGGTTTACCTAAGCACCACCGAGCACCTACAACTCTTTATATATTATGCTGTTTGCACTGACAGGCGACGCTGCCTAGCGAGGCTCGTTTTAAGTTTGCTCTGAGGCTGTGAGGCTTTTGTGAAAATATATGATGCTCATATGTTAGACTCTAGACCGACACTCAACGTGTGTCGCATTATTCACTCATCAGCACACACACAGCGAGAGAGCGGCGCTCTCTCCTTCGCTCAACATGCTCATCATCATTATTATTGTAGTTCTGCTTGCTTGTGTGTCTGTCTGACTGTCTGACTGACTGACGGACCGACTGACGCTTATCTCTTTTGTGCTGTGACTAGAGAAGTGTTTTAAAGTAGAGACTGTTATCGTATTGTTATGTTCAGGCAGCTGCGTTTACATTTTCGGTCTTTGTTGTGTTGTAATGTGTTTTGTTGTATAAGATTTCCATTAAAAAAGCATCGCATTATTAACAACTATTTATAAGTTACAAAGCAGCAGCTGTAACGCTTTTATTTTCTCTGCTCATGTCAGTTAATTATTTTCGTTACTAACGACAGACAACAGCGAAAATCAACTCGTGTCCAATCTACGCAAACGATTGTCATCTTTTAATTAGAACTACAAACACACACACACACACACACACACATACGCGCGTACCACACTTCAAGGCAAGCCAATGGCTTGTGTTTTTTTTGTCGCTTCCTTTTTTATTTAATTTCATAATTTCTGAACTGTGAGCAGCGCGTTCTTTCTTTTTGCTTTTTCTTCTTTGCCAATGCCACTTGTTTTGCTTGCCGTTGCGCTATCTGCATCTCTCTCGTATCTCTGTGACCGCCATGTCTATTTTTTCAAAAGGCAAAACTAATTTCTGTTGCTGACAACCATTTAAATTCAATTTGTTTGCCAGCCGTGCAACAATAGGCAACGAACGAGCGAGCAACGAGCCGCCCACAAAATGCTGAAGCAGCCGCCGCCGTCGCAGTCGCAGCCGCAGCTCGTCGATTATCTTTGGTGCAACAGCAGCAGCATCAACAGCATCAAGGATGCTGCTGCGGCAACCTCCAGGCCAACTGCCACTGCCTCTGCCTCCGATTATGCGCTTATATCTTATTTATGCTCGCTTTGCTATTTTTGGTCACCTTTTCAAAAGCCGGCAGCAGCTGCTACGGCTTTCCGCGTGTGTGCCCCAGCAGCAACATTATTAAAAACTACTTAAAAAAGGCTTAGATACTCTTTTTGTTGTTGTCTCCCCCTCCCCCTTGTTTTTGTTGTTGGTTAGCCTGCAAACTAGAGCTGCCAAATGAAAAACAAACACATTTGTTTCAACAACAACAACACGAGCTACCGAAAAAGGCTTCAGCACAGCTGCCGCATCAATGTTTGAATGACAGCATGAATGATTGAACGACTGACTGCTGGTCGACTTGCCTTTGCCAAAATTGCCGAGCCTGGCCTTATTTTTGCTTGCCGGGCGCGAAATGAGCCAAAAGCTGCGGGTCGTCGGCCATATTTGCTTAAAGCAACAACAACTACACTATATACATGTGTGTGTGTGTGTGTGTTAGTCTTCAGCTCTTCAGTGCCAATTGTTGCTGGTAAAGTACACATGAAAAATATTTACAAAATGTCCGCCCGTTGTCTTTTTTCCTCATTCGCTCTTCTTGTTATCATTTTTTTTTGTTCTCTCATTCGTTGCCATTAGAAAGCAACATTTGGTGGCAGGGCTGGGTAGTTAGAAGTCGTCATCTAACACAAAAGGGACAAATTGCGTTCGCACATTTCAGAGCTTAACACGTTTTGGTAATTTTCATCAAGCACATGCGCATAATATGTGAGCATATATTTATCCAGCGTCTATATATAAATAAGAAAATTATTTTATATTTTGTGTGTGCGTACTTTAAATTTGCTTTAGAAATTACATTGCTCTGTAAATAAATCAACAGCAGTGCCTCAATTACTTTGAGATTCATGCCAATTGCTGGGGATTATTTATAAAACAAAGCGCAAATATAAAACAAATAGTAAAATATTTAAAAGATCATTAATTTAATTACAAACACGAACATTTTAATAACTTTTAAATTTGTATAATATACAATATTCTTTGCTAAAATAAAGCGCGAATGTTAAAATATGGAATTAGTTAAAAAACATAATTTAATTACAAACAGAAAGGTTTTAAATACCTTGTGATTCAAGTTAATTACTAAAAGTAATGGATATTTTACTAGTGCAAATATAATACAATTGCTCAAATAATTAACTAGTATACTTTAATTACACTTAGACGGCTTAAACGGCAAGGTTTGGCCAAGACCTTGGGACGACATAAAAAGAGTGTTCCCCACATTTCCTTTCCATTGAGCTATATGGGCCTTGGCTTTAATTAAACTGTTAAGGTACATTTGTAGTACGGATTCTACACTAACTAAAGAAATAAATACAAAAAAACAAAGCTTAAATTACTTCTTAATTCATTTTAATTACATATTTCTGAATCCTAGGATATAAGTATTTTCTAAATTAATTAAATATTAAAAAAACATTGATTATATAATTTGTTGTTTACTTAATTTTTAAATAGGTTAATCTAACCTAACCTAATTATTAAATACTTTTAAATTTAAGTTTATTTATTTTTTGTAATAATTTTTTTTTATTTTCTACTGTTCATAGTTGACATTAAATAAATAATTAAGGTATGCTTTTATTATTATTATTACTTTTAATATTATCTTAATTACTTGGACATCATTCTCTATTTGCAAACTACTGTAAATATAATTTTCATTGAAATCCGAATTGTTGTGCTACTTAGTACCTAACTACTGCCCTAATTACTCGATAATTACTTGGTAATTATGCACAATTTTAAAGCTAAACTGCATGCATTACAGCTCGTTCAGCAATTGCCAAGCACAGCTTGTAGACGATGTAACTCAATTTGGCCATTACACCAATTAGGTTTAGTTCAATGGCGTTTTGGGATTGATGAGTGAGGCACACAGAGTAAACTCAATTTCCCACCAATAACGGAAATGTTCATCAATGACCATTTGGCACTTTTTGGTTTCTTTTGCCAAGTCAAAGGCCAAGCGGGTACCGATTTTCAAGTTGGTTGATGCCAAATCAACTGGTACAGCGCTGACAGACAGGCAGACGGACAGACAGACAGACAGACAGACAAACTGAGATACAGCGATGGACGGACAGACAGTCAGAGAGACAGCGGGCAACAAAAAGAGGCAGAGCGTGAGACACAAACCAAAATGCACTGCGGAAGTACAACTGGAAAATTTAATTATCACACACACACATACGCATGCATTTCTGTGTGTGTGTGTGTGAATTGTCAATGTCAGTTGTTGGTTTGGTTAACGTTGCCAAGCTCAGCCCAAGCCTCGGCCTTAGTCGTTTCGCCTTGAATGTGTCAACATGGGATGTCCTGTTGCTGCTCCAGCTACAGCTACAACTACAACTACACTTTTGGCTATTTGGTTAGCCTTGGCAGTCGCGTGTGGTTTTCGCCCTGCACAACTTGGAAATTCGCATTGCAAGTTGATTTTCGCACATTTCTTGTGTGCTCAAGTTTCAGCCGCTGACAGCAGCTGCAGTGCAACAGAAAAAACTCACAATGCTATTAAAGCCATGCGTGTCGTCCAGTCCAATGCTCAACTTTGAATATTATTTTAATTAAAACGCAGCACTGAGCAAAAAGAGCAAGCAATACGTTTAACCAAATGAATTGAATCATTTGGCCGCTTTTTCTCAGTGTGTCATTTGTGCCACATGGCATATACGTATTGTTTTTGGTGACTTTAATTTTTGAAAATAAAATGAAAGCCTTACAAATGAAAAGTGCTGCAGCTCAGGCGGCAGACGCGTCTTAAAATGCATTAAGATTTCAATTTTCTGCTGCATTCATAATTAATTTAGCCTGAATGCTGAAGAAGACGCTGCTGAGTCGCTGCTGCTGCTGTTGGCCTGGCCCTAACACATTTAGCTGGGGCCAGTGCAAAACTTTGGCTATAATTAAAACTAAAAATGGCGAAATGTGCATTTTATTCAAAAGCCATAAACGGGCTGCCAGATTTTCTACTACTTCGACGTACATTCTGAGGGGGCGTGGCACTGGGGTTCGGGGGCTGCCAACAAAGAAAGGCCTGCGGGCCCAGCTAAGTGCAGCTGACAACAATTGCGCACGCTGCAAACAAAAGGCGCCGAAATTATTTAACAAGCGGCAACTACGACGACGACGTAGCCAGGATAACTATTTTTGAGACAGAGATTCTTACTCATTGCTGCTGTTTGTGCTTGTTGTTGTTGTCTATTGTATGGCTCGCTCACTCTCTGTGGCTCTTTTGTGTTTTAATAAGTTTTGAATTTTTGGTACATGGGGCAAGCGAAACTTTAAAATTTTTCAACGCTTCTGGGGATTTTATTTAACGAATACCACAAAACACGTAGCACGTTACGTAAGCTGAAACCAATAATTAATACCAAAACTGCAATCGTTTATTATCCGTCGCATGCTACGTTTTTTGCTTTGCTTTGTGCTTCTCCACTTGCTGTTGTTAAACTGGCAAAAAGAAATGCCAGCAAAAAAAAAAAAAGGAAAACCCAAACAAAACAAAAAAACAAATGAAAATGAAAGAAAAAGTACTCCAACTATAAAAAAAAAGGTAGTTGCGGCTGCTGCTTCGTTAGTTTCATGTTCACATAATACCCAGCACACACACACACAAAACACTCGAATAGACACACACACACACACATGCATACACTCCACTCATGCAGCTGAATTGCTGCCGCTTTAGCCTTCTAACCATGTATCTTCAACTCTTTTGCACTGCTCTTGGTTTACCTTTTTTTCTAGTTGGGTTTCTTCGTTGGTCTCCTATTTGCTTTTGGCACGCGTTTAAAGGTTTTGCATGCTATATAAGCATAGCACAAGAGGCAGGTTTCAAATTTTTTGCTCAAACAATATTTAAAATTTAATTGCATTCAAGTCTGGCATACAAAAGCTACACAAAAATATTAAATTACATATAAGGATTTAATAAGCAACAAATAAGTAAGCTGGTTAATTATTAAATAATTAAATATTGAGAAATAATTATAGTAAATTTGTGTGCTGAACATTTTTGGAATAAGTCTGTATTGATAAAAATTAAAATAAAATTTTTGAGAAATTATAAGACTTATATTTGTGGAAAAAAGCGATTAACTTAAAAGATAATAGATAATAATAAAATTATAAGACTCTTTTTTTGCTAACATATTTGCTATACAAACTATAAACAATTTCTAGATAATGCTTATTTTTTTCCATATATGTATGTAGCATTATACATATAATAAAAGTAATTTTTTTTTAATAACATTTTAAATATAATTTTATCAAATTATTTTGTATTAAATTGAATTTAAATTGATTAAAATTAGATATTTGATAATAATAATAATAAAATTGTAAGTCTCTTTTTGTGTAAATGTTAAAAGTTAATATTTGCTATAAAAATTATAAATAATTTCTAGAAGTTTATTTTTAAACATTTTAAATACAATTTATTTTGTATTAAATTGAATTTAAATTCTTTTTCTTATATTAAATATCAGAATTAATAAAATTATTGAAAATATTCCCCACATAAATTACAGAGTGTCTTGCTAGCCTAACAACAGCCAAAGCCTTGAGCTTTTTTTTCTATACCTGCTGCCATTTTTGTTTTGTGTGTTTTGTTTTTTGTTTTTAGTTTGTATGGCTGCTGTTGATAACTTTGTTTTATAGACTTTTGTTCTCGCCGTTGTTACCTAGCGACCCAAATAGCCGATTCAATAGTTTCTACCGTTTTATTTTAGCCCCGACCAGCGAGCGAACCACAATTTGCAGCTTGTATTGTTTTTTACGAATTTGCATTGAGGCAAATCTGGACTGAGTATGGATATGGCTTAAACGTTATTTAATTTAAACATTACGCTTGCTATAATTGCAGTCGCCGCTGTGGGGCAAGCAGCTAATGCTCAATGATGCTAAGTGGCATGACTTAAGCTTAAGCGGAGAGGGGGGTAGCTTAGATGATGATGCAGTTTACTTGGCAGTGATTTGCAATTGTGCAAGCTTTTCAACAATTCAGATGTCCACATCGGACTCGAACAAAAGCTGCCTTTAATTCTTATCAAATTGGCATGAGGGCAAAGGCGCTTATCAGCAAACTGCTCTGCTCTGGCTCTGCCTCTGACTCTGACTCTGACTGGAATTGCTTTAGCCACTGCGCCGCACACATCACTCGTAGCTCAATAAATCAGCAAGTCCGTGCAGCTTGGAGATCTCTGCTGGCCAACACGCAAATTGAGATGGACACTTAGCATGCTGGAAGGTCGCAGCGTTGACCAGGCTAAAGCCGCTTGGCAAAGCGGCTTTCTTTTTTGCTTGCTGGCGCTAGCAAGAAACAATAACTGGTAACAGTGACTGTGAAGAGTTGAAAGAGACATTACATGATATTCCACTTAGTCAGCATGCAACGCTGTTTAGTTTTTATTTTTAGTTGTTGGCTATAATTGCTGCGGCACTAACGCAAATTAACAGCAACATGCACTGGCTGCCTGGTTGGCTTTTATTTTAGTTTATTAATTTATGCATCAATCATTGCCACATCAATTAGCAACTAATTGAATTGCAGCAATGCAAACACAGCCAGGCAACACTTTGATACAACTGCTTAAACAAATATTTGTGCTACGAAGTTTTTGGCCACCACTGCCACTGACTGCCATAATTCATAATTATATTGAACGCACCCCCCTGGGGAAGGGGCTTCGCAACTAAAGACACAACTGCAAGGCGCTTAGTTTGTTTGCAGTACACTCTTGGCCACTATACGCAAAGTTTTAAAGCTTACAAATATTTGCGTAGGCCGCAAGAGTGTAAACAAAAAGTGTATTCTAATTTCGCATAGCTCGAGCTCGAGCTTGGGCCACAGCTCGTCTCGACGAGTCTCAGTTTTGTTATTTGCACACTATAAATATTTAAGTTGTGAATTTTCAAAAGCGAGCGAAGTAACTCCAACTATAGTGCCAGGCACCTGACATAGCTACATAGCATATTAATTTAATATTTTAGGCGCACACAGACAGAGACAGCAATTTGTCCAAAGAGTGTGGCGCGCATTTGCTTTGGGCCTGGTCTGGTCTATGGCTCTCTCTCATATGTTGCCACCGCAATTTGTTTACTTTGTCGAGGTTTTGTGTGCACGCAGCCGAGTGTCCAAAATTGAATTTTAACTTGGTTAACAGCCGCACATGCCACGCCCACACTCAGCCTATTCTTTTTTCTGTCTTCTAAGCGTCGCGATGGCGCTGATAACGCTATCCATTAGCCATGGCTAACAGCAACAACAACAACAGCAACAAAAACAGGCAGCAGTTTAGTTTAGTTTTTGTAGCAAAGTGCTCTTCATGTTTGGTTTTGGTTACAGTTTTTGTTTTTCTGTTTCAGCTCAACTCAAAGCAATCTTTTAAGTGCATTTTTTGCCATTTTTAATGGCCTGCAAACACTCGCAACAACAACAACAATTAATCACACACATGGCTGTGTATGTGTGTGGGTGGCAAGTTTAACTAAAAACTACAAAACGATTGAAAAAAATATTTAATTCAATTTTTCACGCACAGCGCAACTTTCGTATAAAGCAAATGCAATAAATACAGTTTTATAGCCACAAATTTTATGTTTTCCGCTTCTTTGTTTGTTTGCCAGTTGCAGCTGCAATTACAACAACAAGTGGCCGGGGGTACAAATTTTAAGCAGCATATTGGTTACAAGTTGGCTGAATGCATTCTTAAGCACGGCGGCCATAATAAATTGCCAACGAGAGTTGTTGCCACCACCACCGCAGTTTTCTTCACAAGAAACTGAAGCCAAGCTTTGCAAACATTCATTTTGCTTTGCTGCTGCTGCTGCTGCTGCTGCTCGACAAATTTATTTATTGTATTTATTTTGGTTTGCCAATATGTCAAGCAATATACGAATAAAAATTCACTGTGACCTTAAAAAATTGTTGCAACTTCCAATTGAAGCAGCAATGATTAAAAAGTTGTAAAAGCTTCAAGAGCTGTTCACTTTTTCATTAAATAATTTGAAATGACTAAAGCTATGGGCGTCATAATTTAATATTATGTGAAATATACAATAAGCAAATGCTGTAAAAAGCTAAGAATAAATTAATTTAATGGCGTATACGTAATATTTTTATTATTAGTTGTTCAACCCTGACCATATAATATGAAAAATACAAATGAAAACAGAATAATAAATACAAAAAAAAAATAATAAAATAATACGAATATATTGCATGTAAAAGTCAGTGCGTATACGTAATATTATTTGTATAAGCTATTGTCACTGCCCGCTGACCAAATAAAACAGTAAAAATATAAATAAAAACAAAATTCAAAACAGAAAAACAAATTATATAATTTATTTAATAATAATAATAAAAAATACTGCACTAAATTTAAGGAACAGTGCGTATACGTAATACATTGTGTGAGTTGTTGACAAAATACAAAATTAAAAATACAATTAAATAGCTGTTGAAATAAACAATTTAGATGAATGAATGTGATTAATTCAATATTTAATATGTAACGGTAAAAAAGAAATAAAAATCGACCGCTTTTGCCACCGTTTGAGATTTTGTGCCACTTCACTTCGTCTTCAACAAATGTTTATACAAATCATAAGCTCTTTGGTTTAATTACTCGCTCTGTCCATCTATTGGTTATGCCAATGGTCGCTTGTTTATCTTGTCAACTTAACAAGTTGTTAATGCTGAGCACTTGATTAAAGCTGATTAAGCCAAACCAAATGCTTTGAGTACTCGAACTGACTGCAAGCTCAATTAATAGCCCTGGTCTAAGCTTATGTTTATGAACAAAGTTTATGTGCACTTTTCTTTTTTGCCAAGCTAAGTCAAGTTTTTATGATTATTATTATAATTAGCCTGTAAGTCTGATTAGCTCTGAAGCGCTTTTGATTAGCTCGTAAATCTGATGAAAAGGCTGCGACGACGACAACGAGCAACTTTAAGCTGCTGAGCTTACAAACTTGGAGCTGCTTGCTTAGCATATTCCCACGCTGCCAACCAACACACACACACACACACAGATAGAAAAGATATATAGTACATAGTTTTATGTTGAATTTTTGACATTTATGAAATATTGAAAATGGCAAAAACTTGAGCTGAGCGAAAATTTGCGTTGGTTTGAACTGAAGTGCCTGCCAATAATAATGAGCAAAGATTTCTGACGCCGACAGCAGCAGCAGCAACGTCAAGTGGGCAGGAAGAGACGACAGAACGACAGAGTTGGAATAAATGTTAGTTGGTGTCTGTTTTTTTTTGTTTTTGGCCTAACATGTGTGTTTGAAGGGGTTTTGAGACTGAGCAGACACTGCGAGAAATGTGAGCACCCGTTTGGCAATATTTAAGTGTAAATTTCTAGCTTTGCTTACAAGACAAGAGACAATTGCTGTTTGTTCTATTTGTGTGTGGGCTTTGCTCAAAAGTTTTCCATGTGGATTCCTCTTAAAGTGTAGATGCCAACCGAAGCTCGTGGCACAGTTCATTGTTACAATTTTATTTCAAGCATATTGGATTGCCAGCCAGCCCAAAGTCTTGTGCTCCTCTTTCTTCTCCATCTCTCTCTCTCACTCTCTCTCTGTCTCTTTCACTCGCTAGTGTGCGCAGCATGACAGTGTGAGTTACATTCTGTAAAAGAATTTAGCGCAAAGGTCACGTACGAGTGCGTGGCTAACTTGCTATGGGTAGTTAGAGGCATTTTTAAGAAGGAGCGGGGTGGGGGCTAGGTTAGGGGTAGTGGCTGGCTGCTGTGCTGATTTCATCAGTCGTTGGCCCTGGCAACAAGCACATGGAAACTTTTTGCTCAACTTGTCAAATTTTTTTCGGGTACTGAGCAACTGTCGCAATTTGACTTTAAGTCGCACTTAAGGCTCTAGTTAATCGCCACGTATATATATATAGTATACAGACTATCGGACGCCACAGTGCTCGAAATGCGGTCAGCTTAGTTGAAATTGTAGATGGGGCAGGAGCAGGGGACAGGCGTGGGCGTTGGTCATCTAACTGTCACAGTCACATCACATACAGTGGTGCACTAAGTGGAATGGATAGGGGGGCAGTGAAATAGTCACAATATTTCTAAATGCATTAGCTGTGCTTAAATGTTAATTCAAAATATTTATCTATTTAATTGAATTAAACTGATGGATTACTATAGATCAAAGCTTGAATATCAAAGTGCCTTAAGAACAGAAGTACCTCAGGGAAATAAGTATATGTGGATGCATGTTTTTAAACAAACTATACTTTTAACAAAACGAATCCATCAAGTTTTTTTTAGTTTATAAGCCCTTGGAACTACTACACACAATATATTTAATCATATAACATAATTTAATCGTAACTTATAAAAAACTTATGTATTTTTAATTTTTTTCATTTTATCTTAAAATTTGAGTCAGACTTTTAATACTTTTGTGTTATTTTAGTAATTTATATGCTTTCCCTTAGCCACTAAAAGTTTATTAATGCGAATTGTTATATAATCCACTAAATTTTGTAGAGTTACATTGCTAATTACTGCTAATCCCACTCTGCAACCAAAACGTAGTTTTATGGTGGTGAAACTATTCATACAATTTCTATATTATATAGCTCCCACTCAAATCAATTTTTGGTATAAGAAACTCTTCTAATTTCTTTTTATTAAATCCTTGCAACACATTTTATTTATTTTTTTTTAAACAACATTTATTTTAATGTTTATAATTAATCTTTCTTCGTCTTTTGATTAGCGCAGTACTAAGATATAAATTATTTTATTATTTTTATATTATTTCTGCTTTTTTGGAGTAATTATTTTTTAGCAAAGCAAGAACATTTTTGGTACAAAAAACTCTTCAAATTGCGTTTTATTAAATTCTAGGAACACTTAATTTTTTCTTTTTAAACAAATTTTATTTAAATATTTATAATCAATTTTTATACACTTTGACATTTTTATTTTTTTATTTTGCTTAGCGCAGTATCAAGATTTAAATTATTTTATCACATCACTTTACTTATTATTATTTTTATATTATATCTGCTATTTTGTAGTAATTATTTTTTAGCCGTCGACTGTCCGTAGTCGCCAATAAATAATTACATTTCTTATATTAACGTATACATTTTCATACAATTGTTAATAACAATTTGCCACATTTACGTTAAATTTTGCATTGGTCGCACTTACGGAGATTGCACTGTATATGTTTTAAAGTCTATATATGTGCATAGCGTTTATAGTTGCATAGTCATGTTTAGTTGGCGCTAATCCGTCGCATAAACAATACAACTAGTAAATGCCTGCCTGCCTGCCAGTTTGCCAGGATATATGCAGTGGCAGCTCTGTGGTTTACGAGTCCTTGGGCCACAGAGGCGCTGAATGCTTGCCATTGTGCCGACGACTCCTTTTGTTTAACTAAAGGATTTAAAGTTCTTTTTTTTCGCTCTTTTGCCATTGCATTCATGTCGACGTTCGTCATTCACTCACCCAATGTTTGTTTGTGTGTGTGTGTTTGTGTGTGTGTGTGTGTGAGTGCCCGCCATATTGAAATCAATGTTGTGGCGCAACGCTTTGCATTGTTCGCATATTTTTATTAATAGTCGCGCGTTGTCTGCAATTTTCCCAGAGCGCATACCGCTTACCATACTTACACTCTCTTTGTCTCTCTCTCTCTACCTCTCGCTCTCTCGACTGCACCTGCTAAGCGGTTCTCGTTCATTGCAGAAAAAGCTGAGCAGCATTTTCATCATGGGTAGGGGGGCTATGCCGTATCCTTTGGGGGGTATATGAATTGCTAAATGATTTTCTTTTATTTATGCCACGCCGCTCACTCACCCCCTTGGCTGTCATTTAATATGACAGCAGCTTGCAGTAAATGTGTAAAAGGTTAGGCCGTCATATGTGCATATTGACTGCCTTTTATTATAATTACTATAGTTATGCAAATGCGCAGCGCCCGTCAAAGTCGAAGCCTATGAGCTGACAGACAAATCGTGGAATTCAATTAAAGTCAATTACGACTGCTTGCCACTCCATTATTATATAAACGCTGCTGCTCGATTCGCTGCTGTTCTTGCCTTAATTAAAGCACGCTCTCTATAATTATTGTCCGAATAGTCCAAACTTTTAGACAAAATAATTATGCGCGCTCCCCACACAAACAAACGAACTGGCAATCATTAAAAACTAAACTTCAATTTCACACGTTAATTTGCAGTTACGCGCATAGCAACAATTTTAATAGCAAATGACAGAGCGTTCGTTCTGTTTCTTCTTCTTCTGCTTCTTGTTGTTGTTGTTTTTATTTAGCGTAAGAATTTTTGTGCGTTTGGCTAACGCACCAAAGTATGCAATGAAAATTTTACAATTTGCGCGTGGCTCAAGTTTATGTAGCTGAGGCTATATTAAATATAAGGGCGAGTGCTTTGGGGGGTGTCAGACTAGGCCATGTTAAGTGCTGCGTTGACAATGACAAGCAATTAATGTTGCAAAAAAAAAGTAGAGAAAAAACTGGAGCAGAGAGAGCGAGCAAGCTGCAAAGCAAGCGAGATAACGAACAATACAAATGCGCTAAACAGTTTACGCAACTATTTCATAAGCAACAAATCTACAAAACACTGAGCAAAATTATTAATTTAATTAGAGAAACTAGATGGTAAAAATTGTACTAGCAATTCAAATTAATTAATTAATATTATTTAAATATTTCTTCTAAACACTGAGCAAAATAATTAATTTTATTAAAGATAAAAATTGTACTAGCAATTTAAAAAATATTCAAAATTAATCAATTAATATTATTTAAGTATTTCTTCTATTATTATTTCTTTTGAAAATTGTTATTATTCCTATTATTATTTTATTATTATTTTTTTAGCAAGCTTTCATTACTCTTCTTTATTATTTAATTATTATTACTATTTTCTAATTTTTTTTTAAATATTTTGTTAGCTTGACGCTTTTTCGCTCAGTGCATAGTTATGTTTATACAGGTGTTGCTTTCCCGCAAAAATTTATTATGCCGCATCAAAATCTTTGGCAAAATGCATCAGCAGCAGTGACAGTAACAACAACAACAGTCACAGCTATAAGTATGCGAAGTAACAAAAACGCAGACACAAAGTTGCAGGTAAAAACTTGTGAAAATGTTTTCGACTAGGATTTAAAAGTGAGTAAGGGGGCTGAGGGGTTTAGCAAACTACGTGAAATAAAACGCAAGTGGGTAAAATATATTTTTAGCCAAAGTAAGTAGCTGCAACAACGAGTAGAAAATGTCACTTTAGGCAGGCATAAGTAAGTTGATGTGGGGTCTCAGCCAGCGCAAAAAAATATATATAAAGAGCGTGGGAACGTGTGTGTGAGTGTGTGTGGGTGTGTGGGTGCTGGGGATTGGGTAAGGCAACTTTGCTGTCACCATTGCCGTCGCTTGCAGTGATGAGAAATGAGAAATAGTTGCAGCTGCTGTGACATACGCGTTGCAAGCATTAAAGGATTACCCAGTCAAAAAGGATGCCAGCCAGCCAGTTAAATACATATATGCATGAGCTCACATAACGGTAAGCATGTGTGTGTATCTCTCTCTCGCTCTCTGTGTGTATTTGTATTTCTTGCATTGGCAACTTCTTTGCAAGTTCAGTTTTTAATCATTTTTCCAACAACAAGAAGCAACAACAACAACAACAACAACAATACTAATAATAATAACACACATGCTTACACGCTGTTGCTTTTCTTTTGCTTTTGCTTTATCCTTGACGTTGCTTCTACTTTCTCAAACATTAATCATGCATAGCACAGCAACAAATAGAAAATCGTTTGCAGAATGTCAAACTTCAAACTTGATAACAAAGCTAACAAACTGCTAACGAAGTTGAACAAATTTAAATGGCAAAGAAATTCCAAATAAATAAATAAAAATTGATAAGAATGAAAAGTAATTATTATTTGACATTTTTAATTAAAAAAAAAGTTTTAATTCATTACTTTCAATATTTAAAATAAAATCAAATATTAATTTAAAGCTTAAACATTATAGAGCTCCAATTCGTAGTTCAAATTGGAACTAATTTTTATTAATTTAAAAAATTAAAAAAATAATTGTTGTTTTAAAGATTATAAGAGCTACAATAATGAATTAAACTTGAACCAAATTTAAGTGCCACACTTTAATATTTGCTGATATAAAATATTAATTGAAAGTAAATAAAATAGAATTGAAAAAAATATTTGTTGTTTATAATAAAGAGTTTAATTAATTTATTGGTAAAAATGATTTAGCTAATGAAGATATTTCTTAAATTACCAGAGTTACATTTCCCGGTTAAAATTTAAACAAATTTAAGAGCTAAGCTCTAACATTTTACAACTAACATAAGCGACATTAAATAGAAAATTAGAAAATTGAATGCCGCAAATTACAATTTCCTTTTGTTGCCGCCATAAATGTTTCCCATTTTTGTATGTGCGTGTGTGTGTGTGTGTTAGCCATTAATATGTTTGCGTTCTAACAAATATTGGGCCATAAATTGCCACTTGGCGCTTACAATAAATAAAATACCATTGCTTTTGACCTATTTAAAATGTAATCCCCGTCAAATAAGCAAAAAAAAAAAAAGAAAATAAAAGCGAAAAAGTAATGGGAACGCCCACCCAACAGCAGCTAATTACAAAGGCGACATGCGAGTTGCGAGTTGCGAGCTGCGAGTGGGTGGTGCTGGGATTTGAGTGGTGCTGGGGCGCTGTGCACAGCTCATTGAAACTAACGGCATGTGTTGACCTTTTGCAAATGACCCCGAAATAGATTATGCAGAGGCAGCAGCTGAAAATCCGTTTGCCGGCGCTCAAAATGTGCAACATGGCGCCTACGATGCGATGAGCATAAATTGCAGTTCCAATTTCCGGTTTCTGTTTCAAATGTCGCGCGCCCACGTTCAGTCCGCCCAACCAGACCCAGCCCACCAACTCGCGATATAAAGCTTTTGGCCATTTTCGTATTGCTTGGCGCACTATCGAAGACGACAACGACAACAACGATGTTGCTTCAAATCAGCTGCCACAGCCGCCGCGCGCAACGTTGCACAAAATTGTGCAATTCATTTAATATATAAATTTTTGGCTGCCCGTTTTTGAGTTTGATGCGGTGCAAAGCAAAGCGGCGTGGAGTGGAGGGGCGCTTGGGACTTGCAACTTGGGACGGTGGCAAGCTGCAAGCTGTGCAGCGCGTATAACGAATGTGCAACATTCGCTTAAGTAGCAAAAGTTTCAATTTGTTTGGCCTCGTCGTGTACAAGAAGTTTTTTGTGCTTTATACCCTAGAATGTGAATGAAAGTTTCGCTATAGATTACGGGCATAAATTTATTCTCAATTTCGATTAGAAGCAAGCCCAGTTAAAGCAAAATTCAAACATTGTTTTAAATATGAAATGCTTGAGAAAAACCATTACTAACATTTTATTGTATTTAATAACTTTTGGATAATCATTTTCAATTTAGATTTAAACAAAAAATAATAATGAATTGTATATAAAATAAAAATTACATTTCAATTTGTGCCGTAGAAATTATAAATAAAATTTTTGTGTAGAAATATTGTATAAGTAGAAATATTTCTTTAGATTAAAATTAATAAGAATTAAATAAATGAAAGTATTTCTTTAAATTAAATAAAATCAAATGACAATTAAAAATGCAGATTAAAAATTAGTATGTTTAAGGAATATTAAAGAAAGTTTTATAGCCTGAAGGCCTTTGTTGCTCTGGCTATACTAATTGTACCATAGAATTTAATTCTAGGATACAATCAAGATAAATAAATAAAGAAAGATTTATTTTATTTTCAAATCTTATAAGGGTTACAATTACCGATTAAAGTTCAATAAATTATTAGAATATCTAATAGTCGCTCTCAGCCACATGTGCTGGCAATAATGCTCATTGTTGTTGTTGTTGTTGTTGTTGTTGTTGTTGCTGCTGAAATTGTAGTTCATATATATTTAACCGCCTAAATACTGTTGCCAGTTGTTATCGGCTGCAACCAAATGGCGGAAAATGTTGCCACAACAACTGTAACTGAACTCGACTGAAGCAGCGACGCTGGCTGCAGCGGCAGCGACAGCGACAGCATTATTTGACGTAACAAATGTAACGAGTGCATTGCAATGAGAAATGTACAATTTGCTGTTGTTTTGCTATCGAACGACAAAAAGTAGTCGCTGTTAGTTTTTCAGCTGAATTACGAGCTGCAATTTAAATGTGCAGCAGCGTTGTTGTTGTTGCTTAATATTTTATGATTAAATGTTATAGTTGTGCTGTTCGTTGGCTGCAGCTAATTGCAAATGTTTGTTTGCATTTGTTGATAAAACTGACTTACGAAAATTATTGTTGCCTACTCTTGGGCTGCTCGGGGCAGTCAAAAAGCTGTAACTAATTTGCAGTTAAAGCCTTTAATTAGCCAAGCTACATTAGCTTGCAGTTGTGCTGGCTCATTGGCGCTACGACAGCTTTAATTTGACTGGGCCGCAAAGTCCCGACGCACGCTTTGTCACTGGACACAGCGATAACAACAAGACTTGGAGAGTTGGAGTTTCAGGCTAAGCGCTGACAAAGCCGACAACTAAATGGTCTGGGAATACAGCAACACAACATGTTGCAAGAGCCGCCCACCTACTGTGCTTGCTCTCACTCGCTCGTTGTTGTTTTTGCCGGTTAGGGCTTTGAATTACACGAATGTGCTGTCAAAAATGCTTAACACCCACTCGTAAGTAGTGCTGGCTGTCTCTGTGGCACTCTCAGCAGCAGCCAAATGACAGCTGCTTAAATAAGTCTAATCAAAAGGCAACAGCAGCAGCAGTCGAAGCAGCATCCGAGCATCCAAAGTACAGTTATGGCCAGCAGTCTATTATTAAGTGTGTGCTTGTGCCAAATTGAAGTGCTGCTGGCTAAAAATAGCCAAAGCAACGAAAATTTCGTTAAGCCTTAAGCGTTTCTATATCTTGACTAAAAATTTAATTCTTTTCTTCACTGTTTTTTTTAAGTATTTTTGGGTCTTGGGCTTATTATGTGTAACGTTTGCTGGCATGGAACATTTGCTGCGCAGCCAAGCGAGCAGCTCAACTAAAATGCCTTAGCTGTTGCTGAAGTGGGCGGTGGGGTGGGGTTAACAACAGTGCAGTGTGCTCGCCAAGGTGAATGGGCAATGTCCTGTGTGGCGTGCGATAAACTGAGTTGACTTTAACTCCAAAACCTTTCAACTGTCGTTAAGTAGCTCTCTCTCTATTTTTTGTTTGCTTTTGATAAAATTAATAAATCATGCGTCTGTCGTTGCTGCTGCTGCTGCTGCAATCGTCTGTATATAATAGATGGCATTTTATTTATGGCTCGAAGCCGCAGTTAAATTGCTGGTGCCGCTTCAGCTAATGAATGCTTATTAATAATGCGATTATGTTGAAAGCTCACGTACAGTTCAATGAATTGTGCGCTTCGGTTTAGTTTCAAAGCCAACAAATTGTATTTAAAGCCAATAGTCTATTGATAAAGCTAAAGCTTTAAACTTGCATGAATCCCTTTTTGCCCCAGTTGTGTAGTACGCACAGCTGTTGGCATTTGGTTTAAAGCTCGTTAGCGCTGTGGTCTCTGCTGTGTTGTTGCAACATTTCTTTTTCACTGGGGTCAGCCCCACAGTGGCTGCTGGTCTGGTCCTACTCAAAAGATAATAGAAATACGACCGCAAATATTGCCTATGCCACGCCCCCATCCCACTGCAGTGGCAGAGACAACGCGGGGACTTGGCGAATTATTGCGGCTTGTGGAATGTGGCTGCCACTGTTGCTGCTCGCTCTGCCACAAGGATTAATACCAAAGCTGATTAGATTGTCAAATGCGACAGCTTGGCGTTGCCAGCTAGCGAGGCGAGTATCTCTTACTCTTGCTCCTTACACTTACACAATTGCATTGAGGGTAGTTTTTGCTCTATGTGTGTGTGTGTGTGTGTGTGGGGCACATCATAATCAACATTTGGACAGCTTCAACTTGGCAAGGAAATGAAATTATGCGAAAATAATAAGCGGCTTTGGTTTGTAATTTAGAGCGAGTTAAGCATAAAGTTTATTAAATGATTGCCAGAGGGAATTATGTTATAGAAACAACGGCGATTACTTGTACTTGTAGCATTAGCATCTTAAGTTGCTGCCGAGCGCCTTAGCCATAGACAAAAGCGACTTGAAGATTTTACCAAGAATTTCATTGCTGTCAATTGCAGCTTTGATGAACTTTGTAAGCTTAAATGCACTTTTATTGCCAAGTTGGGGTTAATACTTGCGATAAGATTGTACATTCAATTTAATTAATATAAATTCGCTAAGCTTTTCAAATTAAGGCTGAGCAGCTATGACATATTCAATAAACTTTGAGCTTTTATGAATAAACATTTTAAATTAAATGCAAATAAATTCGAGAGCACTAAATGAGCTTCTATTAATATTAAATGCGATTTTAAATTCGCTTAAAATAAATTTGACTAGCTGCAATGAGCTTTAATTGAACTACAATTCGATTAAAACACATTCGATAAGCTTTAATGAACTTTTATTAAAATCAAGTTCAATATGAGTTCAATTAAAATCAATTTGCGCAGTTTTATTGAACTTTCGTCACGAAAGCAAATTAAAGCTAAGTTGCTTTTACGAAAATAAAATGCAATATTAAATTTAATTATTATATATTCGACAAGCTTTCGTCAGCAAATCAAATTAGGGCTAAAATGCAAAGCCCTAAAGATAATCGCTAAACATTGAAAATAAAATTCGAAATTTAAATAAATTTGTTAAGCTTTAACGAGGTTTTACTCAAATTTAAATGAAACACAAAACATTTTCTTTTTTAGCCAAACCCTTTCGCATTGCTTAGCCAAGTTGATAGAAATAAATTACTCTTGAGCTAAATTGTAGTTGCTAGATTTATGCAAATAAGCTGCACTTAATCAACTCTATCAATGTGCCAGGCTGCCAATACAAATGATCGATGTACTCGAGGGCAAAAACATGCATTGTAATTTAATAAGGCCTGCCAGCGGAATTTCGAGTGGAGCGTGGAGCGGCCGTCTAAGTGGGGAAAATTAAATAAAATATGCAAAAGGCCGTCAAAGTTGATGCCCACCAAAATTAACTTTCATTGAAGCTGAAAACGTAGCCCTTTCTTTTTAATTCGCTCTCCATTTTTTTGCTTTGCTTTGCTGTTCTCTGCTGGGCTTGATAAGTTTAGACATTGTGCTTATGGCCATGTTTTGTGTACAAGTTGGCCAATCACTCATGCGGGCGACTTTGATTTTGGCCGGGAATAAAGTTTAGAACAAGCAGCCAGTGAAGCCAGCCAAGGCAACTTTGTTTATATTTTGCTGGTGGTTGCTGGTCCGAGGCCCATCAATCAAGCGCGCAACAGTTTCAGTTTCATGGCTCAAAATTAATATTGAAAGTCTGCATAAAATGTGCAATAATTTAACATATATAAAAGGCAGACAATACAGCTTTAGCTTTATAATCATCAGCAGCAGCAGCAGCATCAGCATCAAGTTGAGGCCTCTGACGAGCGTGCAACAAATATTATGATCAGTCCGCAAGGGCGCGTCAGCCACAAAAATTTTCAGCTAATGGAGTTTGTGTGCGTGTGTGTGTGTGTGTGTAGTCACCACAGCAGCTGGCATACATATGTGGCCTGCTTGGCTTCCACTTTGAGTTAATTCCCTTTACTTGGTCGTAAACTTTACGCATTCACTGTAATCAAATTTTATGAAAATGCTGCAAAACGCGGCTGTTGAGCTTCTTCGACTGCTTGTGGTTGCAAAACGGGCAGTGAGGCGTGGCAAATGTAGGCGGCATAAACGCACTTTAATGTAGAAGCTGCGGTTGCTTGTTGTTGTTCAGAGAGAGAGAGAGAGACAGAAAGAGAGTGAGACAGCAAGAGAGTGAGACAGCAAGAGAGTGAGGCGCATCTTAAGCGAATTTGCTGCTTGAATTTCTGTGGCGCTGGGCGAATGAAAATTTTGCGGCATAGATAATTAAATAATAAATTGTTGTAATGTCTACATTTAGCACACACACACACACACACACACACATATAAAATGTCCTATAAATGTGCCAATGGCAGTGCTCTTGATTTACACTGAGAAAAAATATCAAAATAAAATAAACCAACATAAGTCTGTTGCTTCTATTTAAATTTATCATTTTAATTGTTTATTCTCTCCAGCATTTTCTCTCAGTGTGCTTGCGCCATTCACACTGCGTGTCTGCATTTGCCTGAAAAGGCCATAAATGATTTATATGCACATTGAATGCGTCGACAATAGATTTAATTTAACGATGTCTTGGCGGCAACCAAAGACAACGACAACGTCGACGATGCCGATGCCGACGCCGCCATTTTGGCTTACGTTACGCTTTTGTTCTTACGCTTCGACAACACCCCACCCCGCCCACTTTTAGACAAAGCTTTGAGCTCTCGCTTGCCTGCCATTGAGGTAATTATGCGTGAATACGCGCGACAGGGGAAACGCTGCGGAAGCTATTGGCATATATAGTATGAAATATCAACATCAATATCATGCTCACACGCATACAAACAACACTTAATCTATGACGTGCATGCTTGCATGTGTGTGTGTGTGAATTAATTTTGCAAACGACATACAATGTCTGTTTATGGGAATTAGTAAATCAGAAATCAGCTAAGTTAATGCTAATTGTAAGTGAGCTCAAGTGCACTAATGAAGCCAAAGGAAGTTCTTATCATAAATGCTCTTGGCACTTATTTAAACAAAAGCATTACCTTGACGTTGGCTTGGCAGGGTTAACCCTCGGATGAGCGTTGAGCTCACTGAGCACAATTTCGATTTACTACTAGTTCCGAAGAATTAAATCCTATTCCTCACTTAAAGTCTTGCGCGTCTTTTAAAAGTAATTTTATGGAATTAATTGATCTTCCTTTTCTATCTTTCATTCTTTTCTTCGTATTCAAACGGTAAAGTCTTCGGGGGCCATTTCGATTTGCAAATAATAATAACCTCTAGTTCGCTAAACTTTCTTAACTACAAGCAGAAATTAATATTAGCCGAAAAGGTGGAAAATTGTCTAGAATTTTAGGTACTCAAATAGTCAAATTTTAGTCCATATTAATTTTTTCATTTCATATTTTCTTTATTTTTAGGTATAACGCTGCCTTGTAATTTTCTGCACCAAAAATCACAACTTCAGGTAATACGTTGCCTATAAATTTAGGCAATAAATGGTATAAAATTTCACAAATAAACTATTACATTTAATTTTAGTACAAATTTATTCAATTGTATTTATATTAAATTCTTATCTGTTATATTGGCTCACAAGTTTAAGTGCCGTTAGACAATTTACAGCAAAGCACACATTGCCTGTTCCACATTTGCTAAGTAAGAACAATATATTAATTAATATAATAAATAGGTTATTTTTTCTTTAAATTAAACTTCGATATGCATGCAGCGCTTGCATTAAAGATAAATCCATTCTGCTCAGACGACTCTCCGCCGATAAAAAAGCTAAAAAGTTAACGATAAACTGAGGGTTAAATGATATAATTAATGCTTTTGGGATCAGCAGGCCATCACGCTCAGCGGCGCGCGAGCGAGCGAGTTGATGTGTCCAGCCCTGGCGAGTGCGTCAGTGCATTCCGTTGTTTTGCAAAACTATTTTCTGTAACTATTTCGCATTCCGCAGAGTTAAGCAAGAAAGCGCGACGAAGAGAGAGAGAGAGAGAGAGAGGGGGGGGAGAGAGCGTGAGAAGGCTGTGCATGAGCTATGCTATAAAACAGCTGACAATTCACTTTTCCATGGGCACGAAAATTAAAAAAAAAAAAAAAAAAGTGGAAAATGAAAAACCCACACAGGCGTTGCTTAGCTTCAAATTGCTTACGGTCACGTAGTAAACTGTTGCCCCTGCCAGCGCCTGCAGCTTGCCACAGCGCAGCAAGAATGTGCCGCATTCAACAAGAAGAGCAAGAGCACAAAAAAAAAAACAGAAAAAGAAAAAAAAAATGGTGCCAAACTTAATGAAAATGCCAACGCGTCGCCATTTTGGTCGCAGTCGACGCCCAAATTCTTTTTTTTAAACTTCTCTTACTGCTGCATACAGCGAAAGTGTTTCCATTGCGTGTGTGTGTGTCTGTGTGTGTGTGGGTGTGTGTGTATTGACATTTTTGATTTCTAGCTTCTATTTCTTATATATGTATTTATTTTATTTATTTTTTATATATGGTGTTTTTTTTTCTGTTCTCGTTGCTGCTGCAGCATTTTTCTTTTATTTTCTGCTTTTTGCATATCAAGATAGTGTCATTAAATTTGCATATTTTTGTATAAATTTAAATTCCTTGCATGTTTTTCATGCGCTCTCTCTCTCTCTCTCTCTCTCGCGCGCTCTGCTCCATTTTCATTTTCATTTTATTTGCTGCTTTGGCTTTGACTGTTTGCTCATTTTGCTCATTCCTCAAATTTGTTATTATTGTTGTTGTTGTTATTTATTGTTGTAGGCATATGCAGCAAGCATTGTTTACACACTGTCTCCATTTACAGCTCGTGTGTGTGTGTGTGTGTGTGTGTGTGTATGTGTGGGTGTAGCTTTTTTTGTATTTTGTGCTTGCTGTTCTCGTTGTCGTCATGCATCATTTGTTTAGTCCTTTAGTCCTTTGTTATGTGCCAACGCTGGCTTTGGGGAAGAAGCTGCCTCGCCCACGCAGCCCCACATAATGCTCATGTGTGTGTGTGTGTGAGGGTGTCGCACTTTTATGTCGCACACTTGTTGAGAATATTAATTTTATTTAAATATTTCAAAATGTCACTGCTGCTAGCTCAACGAATACAGATATGCCTTGGATGAATGTCCCTATGTATGTGCATGTGCCTTGAATATATTTGGGTCTGCATTTATGTAATAGAGCCGCTGTTAATGAAATTGCGGTGCAGACAATGAAAGTCAAATGGCAAGAAACTAGGCAAATGTCAGTATGCCAAATGATTGATAGCGTAGCAAAAGGAAACTAATAAAATTAAAGAAATTTCCATGTTTAAATTTGATCCGAAGACATTTTAAGTAACTTACAATATTCAAATTAAGAATAAGATAACAGACAAATGGCTTTGGAAGTTTTTCTCGATTTTATTTAAAATAAATAAATAAAATAAAAATAAAATAAACTTTTTCAAATATCAACATTCAATTTTAATGCTTTTAAAATAGTTACATTTTTATTGTATTATTTTGAAAATATTGTAGTTTTTATTATTTTATTTTTAAAATATTTTAGATTTTATTATTTCTTCTTTTAAACATTTTAATTCGTACCTAATTGCGCTTTATAAGTTTGCATATATGCAGTATTTAAATATCGCGCTATAAAAGTCGCATGCACAAAAGCTCACTGCTACGGCGAATATATGCCTAGCAGCCAGTTTATTTATTCGACGTCAAGCGTATGCTGCTGCTATCTAATTGTCATTTCTCAATAATGTCTACTCAACAACAACGAATGCGAAATGCAGCGACTGCGACTGCAGCTGCCGGCAAAGAGCAAGCAACAGCGTGAGAGTGAGAGAGTGCGAGAGCGAGAGTGAGAGCGGACATGCAAAAACATTGATTGCTGCTGTGTGTGCTGTGTGCTTGTGTGCGTGTGTGTATGTGTTTTGCAAAGTCAAAGTTTTGATGAGTGCGCTCGCGCTCTCCCCCGCTCTGGCTGTTTCTTTTACGTGTCTGACCGCAGGCCGGCACAGCGTACTCTCTCTCTCACTCTCCCTCTCTCGCTCGCTCGCTCTCGTTTGCGATCTCAGTGTGTGTGTGTGTATTTGCTGCTGCTGCCTGCTGATTAAAAAAGGTGCCACCTTTTGCGCATACATTTCGTGTGTGTTGC
Source organism: Drosophila busckii (assembly GCF_011750605.1). Taxonomy (NCBI): domain Eukaryota; kingdom Metazoa; phylum Arthropoda; class Insecta; order Diptera; family Drosophilidae; genus Drosophila; species Drosophila busckii. The sequence goes on along the minus strand of NC_046606.1, from coordinate 16,967,833 downwards.
GCTGTTTGCACGCTCTGGCCGTATATAATAATAATAAAAACTTACGCTAAACAACAAATTGCTAACAGAAATCAAAACAATTAAGGCAGCAGCAATAACGTTTCGTGTCAAGTGCAAAGTGCGTTCGCGTCGCGTTTCTGCCTGCTGCACTCGCTCTCTAGCCGTCTCACTCCCGCGCGCGCGCTAGCTCTAGCTCTGTGTGTGTGTGTGTGTGTGAAAAAAGAAAAAAAAAACGCAAGCGTAATCAGCGTGCAACAGCTCAGCTGACTTTCAATAGTAAGCAAACCTCCCTTAACCCGCCCACACTACGTAGTGCCAGGCAAAATGGCATTGCCACCTCCGCCGACGTCGTGTCGTAACAACTTTTTAATTTTTTTTTTGTTGTTAATGTTTGCGCAAAAGCAAATTTACAGCTTTCAGCTAATTGAAAGCGAATGCGAAATTTTTTAGTTGCTGCCTTTATCGTTGTTGTGTGTCATTGCACTCGATAGCGCAACAAATACACACACACACACTCACACACACACATACATATTATGTACATATAGCATAGTTCTTTTTTATGCCTAGCACAGAATTGCATAAAAAGCAGCGTAAAGCAACAGACGACAATAACAAAGAACCAAAAATAGCATTAGCTACTATCGAAAGCTAATTGCTATGGCAACGCAGCAGGCAGCTTTAACTGATGACAACAATTGGCATTTGTTTAATTCTATAAACAATTTAATATACATTTAGTTTGCATTTGTCGCGTGTGTTTTTTTTTTTTTTTGTATTTTTATTTTAGTGCCAATTATAGCTGCTGCTATTTTTTGCTCGCTTGTGTTTTTATTTTTGCCGGCATACTTTCGCTCTCTTTGTTGCTCTCACGCTCTTTTGCTTTGCCTATGCAAGCAACAAATTAATAATAGTGCTTTTTGTCTATCAATAAAAATATTGTTGCGTGTTTTTGTTTTTGTTTTTGGGCTGTCGTTCAACAACGTCTGGGCTCTATATGTGTGTGTGAGCTGTGTGCTATTTTTATTTGCATGCAAAGTGCAGCAGCAACTTTGTGTGTGCTACACAGCGGAGTAGGCAAAATAAATAAACTAATGCAACAAGGCAACAAAGTTATTGCGAATGTTTTGTTGTGGTTGTTGTTGTCGTTGAGCATGAACAGCTGGCGCTATTAATTACAGTTGTGGACAGCACCCAATGACGAATGTAAGCGATCTCTGGTGCGCACTGTGTGTGAAAAAATGCAGAGAACAGTGTTGCTGTGCTGCCCAAGTGTAAAATGGTAGTCAGTCTGGGCTGTAAGCTAGACTGCGTTTAGTAACAGTGTTGCCGTGCTGCTAGTGATAGTATACATACTTTTCAGCTTTTTGCTTGCTTTATTAAATTTGCAACTTTCTATGCGCTTTTTATTGCAGCTGTGAATAGAACATTCAATAAATCATTTACAATGCACCATCGCTACAGTCCAGCGCCGCCTGCTGCACATCAGCAACAGCAACATCAGCAGCAACAACAACTACAGCAACAGCAATCATTTGCTGGTGGCGCAACAGGACTTGGTCTCAACCACATGCGTGGACCACCAGCTAGTTCACCACAATTGCCACCACAGATGCCGCTGCGTTCACAAAATTATGCAAATGTAAGTAAATTGTGTTTAGCTTTAAGTATAAACCAAACGCTTTATGCTCAAATTGATTAACTTAAGTGAACTTTGCAACTGATTGATAAACTCGCAGCGCCGCTTGAAGTTGAGTAAACTGCTGACCTGCCAAACATTTATATAGTTGCCACACACACACTCAGACACATAAATTATAATAATGTAAAATGCGGAAATAAATGCGTTGAGTTAAAAAAAACAAGTGAGGGGGGCCCAGCCAGAGCTCACAGCGTGTACGCAATCAGCGCCACAATGAATCAATCAATCAAATGCATCAATGCATCAATCAAGCAATCAAGCACACCCACTCCAATCCACACGCCACACCACACCACACCACAGTCACTCACTCACTCATTCGCTCATTCATTCACTGGCAAAACTCATTCATTCAAATCAGTTGCGTTCTCAACGCTACTAGCTGCCTATAGCTTATAGCCCAGCTTCTGATTTCAGACTTTTGATATTGGTCTTTTAGCCTGGCCTGGTCTGGGTTTGGCCTTTGCTATGCCACGACGCCAGGGGGCGCCACTACACCACCACCACCACGAGCATTGCAATCGACATGTGTCATACGCAGCGTTGGCCCATTTAAGTGGAAAATTGCTGCTGCTGCTGCTGCTGCTGCTGCTGCTGCTGCTGCGGCAATGATATGAGCCCCCACGCCTATATCAATTGCTGACACTTGCAGCAGCGTCTAATCTTAGCCAGCATTTACCTGCAATCATTATGCACATAAATCAAGCACATAATGTATATAGTATATATAGAGTTTTTTTTTATTTTTGACTCACATACATAATGCATTTGCCTAAAAAACACAAATGACCACAAAAAGACTTTTAGCACAACTTTGTTTATATGCATATCTGTATAATAAACTATTCAGTAGCTCTGCTCTGCCCGCACAATGCGGTTGGGCAGCTGCGGCTGCGTTTTAGGCCCCCACCCACCACCACCCAGCAGCTCATCTCATCTCTGCCTTTGTGGCGACGTCTATTTGGCATACTCTAATGGCTTTGCCTGGCGCGCATTTTGCTTTTCCTTTCCACCAGCGTCCCATTTAAATAGCTTTCAGCACAACAACAACAACAACAACAACAACAACGAACTACAGCTCAGACCACATCAAAATAAAAATGTAAAACTGCCTTTATAAAGGTACAAAAAATAGCACAAAATTGTAAACATTCCCGCTTAGTCAGCAATAAAGTTATGCTCATTGCTGCCGCGTCTGCAACTCCCAGACTGCGACTGCGACGGCGTCGGCGACGGCGACTGCGACTTTTGCATATTATATGTTTGAGAATTTCATTGCAGCGAAAGTAGCGGTACTTTAATTTTCGGCATAACAACTGGACGCGCTCAAACTATCAAAGTTAGCAAGTCATTTTCCAATTAGTTGCTGCTTGGCTTTGCAATCAAAAGAGAGAGAGGGAAACACATTGCAACAACTTCAAAGGCGCATGTTTGTCTGTGTGTAGTGCTGCAAATATTTATATTTCGACAGGAAAAAAAAAAAAAAAAGGCAGAGCAGGCAAACCAAACTAAGCATAAGCAAGCCATATAACTGGGCACGTCGTAATTTCTGATTAAATTCAATGTTGACAATTGCCAAACGCAAAGTTGTTAAGGTAATTGCGGCCGCCTCGACTTCAGATGCATTTCAATTGGATACGCCCCACACACACACACACACATAGACAGCTGAAACGGATGCTTTTATTTCTGCGGCGGCAGCTGCAAAAAACGTGTTGCCTGCCTGCTGCCAACTTGAGCGAGCGAGCGTGCCTCATGCCAAACAAAACACAGGCAGGCAGGACGCCACTTGCAGGCGAGAGAGAGCGAAGCGTGCGAGCGTATCCTGCAACACGCCTTGCCACAGCGCATGCCTCGGCTTGTGGATTCTGCAAAGCAGCAGAGCACACAAACAACAATTTGTTGCAGCGCCGGCTTGGCTTGGCTTGGCTTGGCGAGGCGAGGCGAGGCGAATGCGTCCTCGTTGCGAGCCGAAGCCGAAGCTGTGGCACTGCCGATGTGCGGACAAGTTGTATGTGCAACCTTACTCAATGAGAAATTCAGAATCCATTCGACGATTGTCAAGTTAAGTTAAACGCCTTTTCCTCATTTTCGCAAAACGGAAAGCCAACCACGACCAGAGCCACAGTCAGAGTCAGAGCCAAGTTGCAAGACAAAGCCCAGCAAGGAGTCAACAACAACAGTTCCCAGCAGCGCATCAAGTCGCCATTTTGTGTGTGTTCCCCCCAAACTACGAAAGCAAACCAAAACAAAAATCATCCAAATCAAAAAGCATATAAATTAATAAAACAAAAAAACCAGCAAGCAAGCAATTTTATTTAAATAATTTTTAATTTCAAAACGTTTCAGTGCGTATACGTAACATTTTTTTAAAAGCAAGTTCTTTAACCATTGTGACTGCATTCTGTCCATTAAACCAAAACAAAAAATTTAAATTAAAAACGTTGATAAAGCAGTGAGTGTGTAAACAGTATTAAAGAAAAGCAAATCTGATAAAAACTGCTCAAAGTAGACACAAGAAATTCAAAGAAATCAAAGCAAAGTATTGGCAAATGGTTTAAAGTCCCTAAAAGCGCAACTGTTGGTATTCTAAATACCACAAGGCAAACGTAAAGAATTAATAAACAAAAAAAAGTTCATCAGTGAGTTTTAAACTCTGAAAGCAGCATCAAAGGCGATCGAAAAAGTATTTTACAGCCCAGCTAAGAACCCATTGAAAATTAAAGTATTACCAGTATTAGCTCAAGCATTCTAATCAAGACTTAAGTGTTTAACAAAAATAAAAGTAAAACAAAAAGACAATAAGAAGTATTCAAATAAAAGATAAACTCAAATACATTTTAAAATAAACTAGAAAATTGCTATAAAAATAGTCAAGCTTAGCTTCGAAATAAAACTTAAAAAATATTTGCATAAATTCTCTGTGTGCTTTAAGTGTTAAAAAGTAGTTAAAAAAACAAAACAGAAAACTCTTAAGTGTTCAGTGTTAGCTATAAAAATAATCAATAAACATAAAGGAAAGTAGTAAATGTGTTTGCAAAACAAAAGTAATTAAATATTCAATAAAATAAAAGTGCGAAATATTTGAAAGCAAAAAGTGCGTTCAAGCGAAAAATTAAGGAGGAAGCAAAGGCGCAGGCGTTTAATTAATTCTTTATCCAAACTGTAGAGCAATAGCCATTAAAATTGCGTCAATCAAGAGAAAAACCTCACCGTTGCCCACAACAACATCGACGCTAAGCAATTTCAATCAGCCAGAGCAGCTACAGCAACTAGCAGAGCAGCAACAGCAGCAGCAACAGCAGCAGCAACAGCAGCGGCAGGAGCAACAGCTTAGCGAGGCAACAGCTGCGGGTCAACAGTTGGCAACAGTTGTGCAAACAGCGGCAGCGACAGCAACACCAACAGCAACAGCAACAACAGCAACAACAACAGCAGCAGCAGCAGCGGCGGCAATTGAAGCAGCAACAACAGTCGGCGGCGAAGCAACAGCAGAGGCAGTAGCAACAGCAACAGCAGAGGCAACAGCAGCACAAGCAGCGGCAATAGCAACAGACAGTTTGTTAACAAATTCTCAGGCTAAAGCCTCGGTCAGCAGCAGCGGCAGCTCCTTGTCCCTACCGCCTCCACCACCACCACCACCACCAACCACAGCAAGCAGCGCAGCAATTGAAGCAGCAGCAGCAACAACAACAGCAGCAGCAACAATTGAAGCAACAACAAGTGCTGGAGTCTTAGGTCTGAGAGCCGCCACCACGACGTCCTACATCAGCAGCAGCAGCTACATTAACAACAACAACAACAACACCACCACCAACTACCAGCCACTGTACACGTGCTCGAGCGCCTCCTCGTCGCTAATTGCCCAACCGCCGCCAACGAAAATCTTTAAGACGGATCATTTGTGCGTCAACGCCGCCTACGGTCTGCCAACTGTCGCTGCCGCCACCGCCGCTGCTGTTGGGCATCCTTGTGTCTATTGTGTTATACCTGTGCCAGTGGTAAGTGCCTACACTGAGCGAAAACGTAACATAATGATTATGCTTATAATTTCCTGCAGTGCAATTGAGTCTGCAATTGAAAATTCTGTTTAGCTTTTACTACATTTCCTGCTCAATTTATATGCGCGACTACTTTGCTATTTTCTTTTGATTTTTTACAGTCATTAAATATTAAAATAATTACGCGTGTTCAGCTGGCGCGTCCTTGACTCCCACACACACCCCCAACTGTTGCCTCCCATTATCATTTATCATTCATTGTTAAGGTGTTAGATTTTATTTTTGAATTTCAAGTTTAGACATTAAGCTTGGCGAAAGTTCGCTGCGTTTATGTTTGTCATTAAGTTTTATACTGACAAAATGGCTGCCAGAAAAACAAAATGGAGTCGAGAACTAAGACGAGCAGCTTCAATGTTAAGCTGAAAAATGCTAAACAACAAAATTTCTGAGTGTAATGTATTTCTTTATTGCATGTAAAATAATTACCATAACTCTCGGGCACACACACACACCCACACACACACACACACATACTGATGCTCATTAAAAATCCAGCATAGAAAACAATTTGCATTTATTAGCCAGCATGTCAAGCAAATTACAGCGCACGCGATGAATGAAAGCAGAGCAAGGAAGCAAAGGAAGGAGAGTCCTGGTGGCGCTCAGTGTTGCCATTAGCAGCGTCAGCTGTTTGCCCACTTAAAGATTGTCCAGATAATCGCCGCAACAAATGTGCCTAATGTCAATGACAATAAAGACAAATTAAGCAAATATTGTTGCCCAGACAGACAGACAGACCCAGCCTGACTTACTGAACAGTCACTGATAATGACGCGCTGCGGAAAATTTCATTAGCCCAGGGGCGAGAGCTATAGAAATTTATTAGGGTCTGTTGATGATGCTGCCAGCCAAAAAATTTGAATAATTATTTGCCGCGCTGGGCTAAATAAATCTGTCTGCTTGCCATTTAATTATGCTAAAAAATAAAAATGGCTGCAAAAAATTCTTTGCAATTGCAACAAACTCTGCCGCAAAATTTATACATAGTCTAATCTTTTGTCTGCCAATTTTATATATATATAAGGCTTGTACTTTTGTTGAGATTTATGTACAAGTCAAGCCTTGGTCTTAGTCTTCATTTTGGTTGCTGCTTTTATGCTCATTTTGTTGATTTCTAATTAATTTTACTCGAAGCGAAAATGAATTGGCAAAATGCCCCAAACCAAAGCACAAATGAGACCCTCCCCTTATAACAATGGCTGCAACAATAAACCAAAAACCCGAAAGCGAAATGTACACAACAAATATATAAACATTGCTTCGCTTGGGCTCCCTCTGGTTGTATGCACATTTATATAAATTGTATATGTGTGTGTATGTGTGTGTGTGTGTTTGAGTTTGTTTGTTTGCCTTGCCTGCTTTTCTGTATTGGCAAACTGCAATTTGTGCGCTTGGCAGGCAAATTTATGCTGATTGTTAGTCGTACTTTTAAGATAATTAAAAAAAAGAAGAGAAACGTATAAGCGAACGAGACATAGAAAGGACTAAAAATAGCTAAAAATTTATTGATAGTTACGGTCGACTGAGTGCTGTAAATTAATATAGGAATTAAAAGCAAACAATGCTGTGTAGTTTGCTTTTGTGTTTGCATTGAAACTATATTGTTAACAAAAAGATTATACAAGCTTCAATGACTTAATTTGCAACACTTTGCTGCAAGTATCATGTTTAATCGCTGCCCGTCGATCTGCTGCACAACATATCCATTAATGTTGACATATATTGTTGTCACGATATCGAAAAAGAGTTAATATTAGCTGTAAGCTTGGCTATGTGTGTGTGCGTGTGTGTGTGTGTGTGAACTCTTACGTGTTGGGCTATGTTTCAAGGACTTTATTTCAAGTGAAAGAGCGTGTCGCGAGCATTGCTGGGCTCACGTGGCGTATGCGTGACATGGGCTCATAGAAATTTTGTTTGTGCGTTCTCTTAAGCCATCACGTGTTAAACACACACACACAAAGCCACGCACCTGCAGCGCCTATGCCCATGCATATGCATTATTTTAATTATTTGCCACTAATTAACGACTGACATAGATTTCTCGAGAGTAAGCCAAATTTGTTAGCGAGCCTAAGTGCAGTTTAAAGTCACAAGTTTGAGCATGGCTTACACCTCATAACAGTACAGAGAGCTTAGCTTGTTTATAGCTATAGCTAGCGAACAGCAGCAGCTGGAAAAAAATTAATATTCAATATTAAGTTGTATAAATTTTAAAATAAAACTTAGAATTCGTCTGGAATTTAAAGACTTTTGCATGCAATCAGCATAAATTCTTAACAAATTATTTATATGTTGAGCTAATTCCTATTATAAAATTCTTGAATGCATTTCAAACTAAATTCATTCTGTGAAGTCTAATTCAAATTAAATTCAGTTTTGACATTAATTTAAATTGATTGATACAAATTTTAGTCAATTTATTCACTATTATAGTAATAATACTATAATACATTCTTTATAACTCTTTTGAATACTTCTGCTGACTTTCTATTGCTAGAAATATTTTTAAAAATTCTACTTTAATATTTGAGCTTATGCGACTTCTAAGCTCTGGCTCTGCACTTTTTGACGCGTCTGGTAATTGTTATTGATGCAGAAATATGTCGATTAGTGTTTGCTTGTTTGGCTATAAAACGCGACGCTCCTTTCCCCACAGCGGGGCACACACAAAAAGTTTACAAACTAAAAAGTGAAAATTTACGCCAAACACATTTGTTCGCCCAGCGAAAAAGGTCAGTGAGAGATAAGGCAGGGCAGAGAGAGAGAGAGAGAGACAGAGAGAGAGGGAGAGTGAGCTCGCTCACTCGCTCGCTCAGAGGCCGGCCTGGTCCAGAGCCAGCGGCGGAAGCGTGAACGACGCCATATTGGCTAACATAAAATGGCGTTTATGATGGGCAAAGTTTCATCATTTGCAATTTACTGTGACCCTCCTGCCTGCCGCCTGCTGTGTTTCCACTAAATTTAGCATAAAAACTGTTGAAATTCCATAAAAAGGGACCAGTTCAGTTTAGAAACAAAACTGCTAACAATATGCACAAATGTTTGCAAGCTTAACGCGCCGCACACTTTGGCTAAATTTACACTTTATATATATTTTATATGTTTCAAAATCAAGCAACACTTTCTGCCATGATTTGGCTTCGGTTTCGGCTTTGCAGTTTGGATTTGAATTTGAGTTTGAATTTGAATTTGAAGCTGGGCGTGGTGTGCCCCAAATTTTCGTGTGCTCGTCTGATAACTAATTCCATGCATGTGCACGGGCGTGCAATTTAATGCCAGCGAGCATTTAATTAATTTTCCTAAAAGAGTCAGCCAAAGAGCAAAAAAATAAAAACTGTTTCAACAGCCATACACAACGTTGTGCATGTGCGACAAAGTTTCCGGCCATTTTTATTTTATATGTACGTATGTGATTTTGTTGGCTGCTTGTTTTTTTGTTTTTGAAGAGGAAAAATTGTGTAAAAACTTTGAGCGAGAGCAATTCCATGAAACGGCATTTCATTCAATTCAATTTCATGCTCGGTAATTATTTCGTACAAACGACGCCAGCAACTAAAACATGTTACATTTGCTCAAACAACTAATCAAGATGAGCAAATGAAATCAAACTTGCTACAAGTCCTTGCTCTTTTTTTTTCGATTCAATAGAAACAAGTCGGAATATAAAAGCTACAGCTTCGTAATAAAACAAATGCCAAAGTTCAGCTTGACATTTATACTTTGTCTAAAGTTTGTTGCTGGCTGCAAGAAATACCACAAGTTGGAGTACAAATAAAATACTGCATAATGCTTGAATACATTTTATTTTATTATATTTAATTTACTCGTAGTTCGACCTTAAAGAGTCAATGGAAATAAAGCTGGTGTGCTGAAATTGTAACGAATTCGTTAAGAATTGTGAGCGTAAATAGTTTTTTTTTTCAATTTGTGGCGTTGGGGAAGCAGCTAAATATATCTTATATGCTAGCGTTCTGCTTCATAGCTAGAAGTATGTGCATTCCAAATTTCATGCCTCTAGCTCTCTTTGTGTTTGAACTCTTGCTGCTCATACAGACATTTATTACAAAAAATGTATTTTTAATTTAGTTCGACCATACAGAGTCAATGGAAATAAAGTTTGTGTGCTGCATTTGAAGCGAATCCGTTAATAATTGCATTAATAGTTTTGTTTTTCAATTTGTGGAGGTGGAAGAAGCAACTAAATATATTTTATATGCTAGCATTCTGCTTCGTAGCTAGAATTAACTACATTCTAAATTTCATGCCTGTAGCTCACTTAATTTTTGAATTCTTGCCGCTCATACAGACATTTTTTACAAACAATGAATTTATTGAGAAAAAGCTAAAATAGATTAAGCATTCCAAATATTATTGTTGACTTAAAAGAAAATTCTCACTTAATACTTTATGCATTCAAACAATTATTATTATTTTTTGTTGAAGCTTTTGAAAACATTTGCCATGTGCAAATAATCCTTTCGTTTTTACAATTAAGCCCTTTCAGAGTAGCCATAACTCATGCGTACAGCTTACATTTATTGCATTTAATTTAATATTTATTAACAAATATATAAGACTTTGAGCTGGCAATTGCCATATATTAAGTCATTAAGCCATCAATAAAATACACATTGATTTTCAATGATACACGCACATTTAGTTCTGAGTAAAACTCTTGCCGTGTGCAGTTTTCTAGCTGCTGAAATTATTAAATTTATTTACTTGCATAATTTAATTACAGCAAAGTGTTGATTTAAGTATTTTGCATACTGCAAGCGCTCGAAAGTTTTCGTTTTCATTTTCGTTTTCGTGCAGTTGAGCTACGTGACACATCATGTTAATTAGTGTGTGAAAAAGGCTTTGTGTGTGTTACTTTTTCCAGCCCTGGCGTGCACTTTGAGATGTCAGGCTGACGGGCGTTCAAAGGCGACAGCTGAGCACTGGGCTGTAACATTTTTAAGCGCGGCACATTAGCTTAATTATATAGTCGACAAAGTAGATTTAAATTGCTGCAAGTTGAGTTCATATATTTAACATATATAGAAGCGCTAAGCTAGTTTCATTTTTCAACAATAAACAAGTGTATTTTTGTCTTCGTTTGCTGCTCCTCTGCTCAATTCTTCATCTCTTACGCATTATTTTTGGCATCAAGCAGCCTTTTGAGATTCGTTGCGCTGTGGCGCCTTCTCTAGTTGCTTGTTTAGCTTACCCCCAACCCACTTTGCCACACACACACACACACACACACAAGCTTTGCTGCCAAGCTGTCTCGCATGACGCGCAGCCTGGCTGCTGCCACTTGGCTTAAGTATTTTAACCTAAAATTGTAAAAATAGCACAGCTAGAGGAAATGAAGGCATCTTTGCCAACTTGACGAGGCTCTGTGGCTGTGGTTGAGGCTGAGGCTGAGGCGGTGTCTTCAACAACAGCTTCAAGTGCTTGCCCCCAAGCAAAAGCGTACTCTATACATGTGTATGTTTGTGTGTGTGTGGCAAGCTCAAAAGCAGAGCACAGCGCGTACAACATTGCGTATGCATAATGCGTTATTTATTTATTTAATTTGGCAAGCAGCAGCAGCAGCAGCGACGCGACTGTTGTCCAGTTTGACATAAAATATGTTTCAGCAATTTGTCACCACGCCCACTGTGACCTCCCACTTTTGGCTCATAGTATAATGAAATGTCATTAGCATTAAAACAACTTTCAACACTTTGCGCCGAGTGTGAGCAAGTGTGTGTAAATATTCAACACAAGCAACAACAACAACAGCAGCAGCAACAGCAAAGAATGTTACATGCGTCCTCTGACAACTCAAATTTTGTCGCCTGACTTTTTCTCAATTTTGTTTTGTTAATGAAAAAAGTTTGATTTTTCTTCTACTGCTTTTTTTTTTTGTATGCTGCGTTAGTCGCTCTGCTTTGTGAATTGCTTGACATTTGTGCGGCGTTCGCTCGCTGTTCGCTCTTCGCTCTTCGCTCTTCGATTTTTCGTTGTCGTTATCCCGGCGACGCCTTTGACAGTGCCATCAACTTTTCATTAATTTATTACACGCTCTGTGCCACGTCAATGTTGCCAGCCCCGCCCCTTTTCGACCTTGCAGCAAACATTTTCAGTTTTTCCTTCTTTTTAGCTTACTGTCGTTTGATTTTCCGGCGTCTGCTTTTGTTGCTGCTGCTACTGCTGCTGGGTGATAATCATAGTAATTTTTGTTGTTGTCATATGCGCTGCTTGTCGCTTGTCAAAAAAGATTCCTCATTTTCTTTTCGATTTCTATGCGGGACTTGCTTTTGTTTCTGTTTTTTTTCAGCTTCGCCTTTGTCGCTTGTACCAATCAATGTTTATTAAAAAGTTTCCTTTGCTCAATGAACTTTTGACATTTTGACTAATATTTTTGTCTCTCTTGCTTTGCAGGTAAGTTCACAATGTCATTGCTAGCAAGCAGCGTAGGGTGAGTCCATAAATTTTCCAGCGAAATTTGCGATTACAAACGAATTTCAATATAAGTCGATAACATTTTAATACTGCAGCTTGCTTAAGCTGGATTTAACTAATGCTATTCCACCTGCCGCATGTTGCACACAGCTCGGACTCTCTATATAGCTATATAACCTTCAACATGCGCAGCTGTCTCGCTATCTCGCTCTCTCTAACATTGAAGCAGATACAAATTGCATGTTCACATCATTAGCTTTGTCCGAAAATTGTCACGTTCAATAGACATGTGTGGGTATTTCTGTATGTGTGTGTGTGTGTGTGAGCAGCAAAGCTGCATAATCCTTGCATGAACATGCTGCAAAGCCCAAAGCCGACGCTGCACGAGCATTGAAAACCAAAACTGACCCCACAACGTGCAGGCGGTTGGTGGATGGGGGAGCGGAACCGAACCTAGCGGCAGACAGTTGGATACGTCCGAACCGTAACCAAGCGCTACGCTATTGTTATACTGGAATTTTGCTATCTCTGTCTGTTTTGCTTGTTAAGCGTCTAACCGCCAGCGTAAACCGCTAAGTGCTCTCTGCCTTTGTTGCATGCCCCCTGTTAGTTTGCTATTTTTTCGCCGAACGAAAGTTTGCCATTATTGCATTTGGCATTTAACAACACTGTTGTTGTTGTTGTTGTTGTTGTTGCTGTTCTATTGGCTGCAACAACAACTGACACCAATGCCCTGTCGCTTGATTTTGCTTGAGCACAACGTGCTGACGACTTACACATGAAACGTGCTACGCATAAATCGACAGCAACTTGCCACACACACGCACACACACACACACATATAGAATATTATATACGTCCCCTATGTTAGCATAACGCACAATCTCTATATAACAAATGCTCTCGCACACACAATTGTGCAAAAGGGTTTTCCCTCTCACAGTTTGTTATTGCCGCATGTTTTTGGCTTGCATTAGTGGCTTATTGTATGGCAGTTGAGGTGGCCATAAGACTCTTGCTTTATTGTCACAGCATTGTGGTTGCCCTCGCTCTCTCTCTCTCTCGCTCGCTCATTGTGACATTTGCCAAAATCGCTTACTGAGAGCTCTGCAAAATGTCGTAGAAAATGCAATTTAATGAAAACTAATTGCATTTTAAGGTTCAAATGCCTGGGCCAAAGATTAACGCCTGTGTCCACAACAGATAATTCTAATAATGCGAGCATTTATATGAGAATGTGCTTAATAAATTTGCAGGCTGGAATTAGAGGCATCCGACTAGTCTATACGCTTTAAGCATGCGCAATTCTGAATTTACTTAGTCACTTTGCTATTGTTTAACTAAGTTCTGGGGGTTGCAAGCTTAGTGTAGGTAATTAAATGTGAAAAATAGTATTATATACTTCGAATTTAGTCAGTATAAGAGACAAATTGGCAAGTACTTTTGTTCCCTAAAAATATATATGTTATATCATCAATATATGTAAATCCAGATTAGATTGAATTACATAGAAAGCGCAAGAGCCCCCAATTCTAAGCTTACGTATTTAGTTTATTTCTGTTAAAATTAAAAGCAAATTCGCTATGCAGCTTGAAAGTTTAGCATAGAAAATTTTAAGCAACAAATAGTTAATATAAGTAGAGTTTGGTCAGTATAAGAATAAAGAAATTACAAGCTCAAATTTCATTACTCAAACTCGTTCATTGCTTGAGAGTTATAATAAATAGCTAACACCAAAATATAATGAACGCAACTACGTTTTAGACAGATTTTTGAACACAATTGTGGTCACATTATAATTATTTAAATAAATAGTTATAAATATAACTCTTTCTCTATCTATTGACAAGGCTTCGCTCTAAGTTTGAGCCAACTATGTTATAGTTAACACTGGTGTGCACAGTTTAAGGCTTAAAAACAGTTAGTTACATGTATGAAAAATTAATTGCACTCTACAAACAAAATAGCTTATCCCTTGCCCAGCCTTGTTTCTATAGAAAATATTATTAAAAAATGTTGCTATGTAGAGTAAATTGATAAAATACTTTTTAGACTTTCGCACATTCTTTGTGCAGCATGTTGCATACTTTATGGCTCTGGACAATGATTAAATTTTAAAGATATTTCTCAGCATCGACTAGAACAATTTATATATGCATAGCTTGGGCTATTGGGCGTTGTCCTGTCTAATGCAATCATGCATTATTTTTGTCCAGGCGCTTGTATTGAAATTCCAGTCGATGCGCTCACGTTCCAGCAGCTCAGTTCAGAGCTCGAAGCTGCTATCGCTGCTTGCAGTTTAGATTTTGTATTGGAATTTGGCTTAAGCAGAAGCATGCGGCCAGAGACTGTTGGGTCGGCATCATAATCAGCATGCCAGAGCAACCAGAGAGAGAGAGAGCTACAGAAACAAAGTCGAGCGGGCTGTGCTTCAACTTTATTGACATTTTTTCGATTTTCGCTGCATAGTTTCAAGATATATCAAAGTGGATTTTCAATGGCACTCACATAGCTATGTATATATATATATATTAAGTCGTATTTTGACACATGCATTGATATGCGCATTTGGTGACTTGTCGCAGCAGCAGCAGCAGCAGCAGCTGAAAGTGCATGCATGCGCATTGATAGTGTTGTTAAATGCATAAAAAAGTGCTTAGCATATTAAAAACATAGCCAAGTGCAGCTGCTGACTTTCACGCGACAGTCGTTGCCAGTACGTGCCAAACACACACGCACACACACACACTGGCACACACATGCACACATTTTATGTCTCGTCTTGTGTTTTGTCTTGGGGCTGGGGCTTGGCCGTGATATCTTTGGCGCTGCTGTTTTCTTGGTCAGAGCATCGAGCGCAGCATTAAGAGAAAAAAGAAAGAAAGATAGAGAAATGGACGAGCGCATTTTCAACATTTGCAACATTTGATTTATATGCTCACACATACATGTGCATGTATGCAACTTGCACTAGACCCTAATGCATATGCGCCATTTTGCATACGTTTCTAATAATTCATCTGCATGTTCAGTTCGTTTCGTTTCGTTTTCTGTTCTGCTTGCTTCTTTTCCTTCTGTTTTTTTTTTTTCATTGCAAATGCTCTTTGGCGCAACTTTTGCTGCCTCAGCTGCCATTACAAAATGTTTCCCCTTGCCCCTTATCTATGTTTGTGCAGCTTGCAACTTCTTCTCCATTTGCTATCTATGCATGTGTGTGTGTGTGTGTGTGTGTGCGTGTGTGCTTGTGCCTCATGTGGCAACAACTCGTGTGCTGTATTTTTTGGCAACATTTTTGGAAAATTGGAAAATAGTTTTACGTTCGCTGCTGCTGCTGCTTCTTTTGCTTTCCTTATCGACTTATTGTGTTTGACGGAAATATGCTTTGTCTGCCTGTACAGTAAGCAACCCACAGACACAACTCGCTCTCTATCTCTATCTAACACACCCACACACACACCCAGCAACTAACTTCAGCTATCGCTTGGGGGTCAGACAATGGACGTTGCGCTTTGTTAGCTGCCACTGCTGCTACTTGGGTCAGAGCTTATGGTTGAGGCATGAGCATATCCTTAAGGAGCATTAAATTATCATATTAGATTTGTGCTAGCAAATGGTATTATTTGTTATGCTAGCTGTGATTTTTTAAGGGTTCAAATATAAGTGGAAATAGGTATAAACTTAGTGCTTTATATTATTTTAAAACAATTTATTTAATGACGCAATCGACAAGAAAATAAAAGACTTACCAAATTTTAATGCATGAATTTTTAAATTAAGTTCAATATGTTGCATAGAAACGAAAGAGACTCAACTTTCAAGACCAAAAGCATGAAACTGATAAAAAAAAACTGATTTTGCATATTTTTGAAATAAATCTACTTTCATACTTTTTGATTTAAGCACAAAACGCCAAATATATTTATTTTTGAATTAAACCATTACCATCAAAACTTTATGAATAAATAAAATGTAAACTGCGAATCTAATTCTAATTTCCTTAAGAATTTGTTAACAATAATTTCAACATTTGAATTAAAAATGAAACTTATTTGCTAATATCAAAAATTCCTAGAACAAGTTCAAATTAAAAATTTAACGAAGCAAATAATAATGCATAAATTTGATGAGGAATGTCCATTTGATATGCAAACATTTACAACAAATAAAATACAAATAGCATAATCTACGCAAACTACTGGGAATTGGCTTAGCAAATTGATAATCTCAATTCTGGGAAAGTTTAAATAATGTGTAAGTTGCCATGTCCTTTCACTTCTTAGAAAGGAAGCTCTGGCTGCTTAAGCTAACTATTTCAATCATTTGAACTGCCGCCTCTTCAAGCACTGAGAACTACCTTGATGGTGTTTGAGCACCACTCAATTGCCCTATTCCTATATCTATGCACAATATTTGTGGGAAGCATGTTCAGAGTAATGTTGCGTTATTTTGCAAACGCCAAATGCCTGCCTTTGGCAGTCCTGTCTTGTCTTCTTGTCGTCGCTTGCACTCGAGGCGTCGCTTGCCTCTTGCCTTTGTCTGCGTATCTGCTGCCGGGAAGCAGGCGGCGGTGGTGGTGGTGGCTGCTGCTGCATCATCTGGCCACATTTCATATTCGACATGCCAGCAGCGGCAGCGGCAGCGGTTGCTGTCAGCTACTGTTGCTGCTGCTGCTGCTGAAGTTGCCTTTTGCATATTGGCAGCAAGTTTAGAGCGCGGCCTGGGCTATGCCCTTAAGTAGTTTCAACCCAATGGCATTTCAAAGCTTTCCGTGGTATTTGCTTTTAAGCATCAATTGCAAGCACTGCGGACAGGCAGGCAGCCAACCCCAACCCCCATCTCATCCTTGCTCTCAGCTCTTAGCTACTTTGGCAGCTGTCTGCTAAGGCAAAGCCATAGCCACATCGAAAAAGTATTTACGTTAAATTGAACTTTTGTGTTCGCGCGCTATCTGCTGCTGGTTGTGTCTGCAATACGATTGCATTATCCTGGCTGCGCCGGCGAATGTGTCGACATTTTTAGATGCTTAGCTATTTTTATTAGAATTCCAAAAGTCAACGGATTGCAGCTGAGACCTTAAAGCAAAAGGAAAAGCGCACTGTAATTAAAAGCCCAAAGTAATCAAATTATGCACTCGACATTGCTGACCGCATTCCAAGGCAAATTAAAAGCCAACCCCAGGCTCACTCTCTCTCTCTCTCTCTCTCTCTCTGTCTTGCTTTTAATTTGGCGAATGCTTAGAAAATGGCACAAAAATTAAATCAACATAAATGTTGTTGTTGTTGCTGCTGCCAGGACACAGTGTGGACAGCAGTTAATGTTGCGAAACGGAGCAACGCAAAGTGCGCAGCGTAAAAATTGCTAAAATGATTTGCTGCAAATTATTAAAAATTAAATAATGCAACGTCTTGTGCGCTTTGTTTGCTTTGACAGCGCGGCTAAGAACTTGTTGCAGCTTTGATTCATTACTTGCAAATTCTGCGCTTTGTATTTTGTAAATTTAAGCTTAAGTGCTGCAATTAAATTTAGATTCGAGTCAGGACAGGGGGCTGTAGCTAAGCTGAAGGCAAGCTGGTTATGCGCTCAAGTGCTGCGGGTCAAACGGGGCGTATGCTTAATATATGCGAAGCGCAAAAAGGAAACTTACTGCAAAAATAGTAGCAAAAAAAAGAGCGACTAAGCAGGCGCATAAAGCAGCCAGAGCCAAGCAGAGCGAGAAGATAAAATATAAAACATAAGTAGATAGATGAGTGGCGCTGTTTAGGCAGCGCTAAGTGCTAGAGCGAGAGCGCGAGCGAGACTGAGAGTGAGAGCGAGAGCGAGAGAGCTGCAACTTGTAGTGCAAAAATCCAAAAGCCGGAAATGAAAAGTGGATTGTGAGGCGCATGGTCATATGGGCGTGGCTATTTGTAAAAGCGCAGCTGTGGCAACACTTTTGAAGTGCCTGTCAGTGTGTTAGTGTGTGTGTGTGTGTGCGTGTGTGTGTTTGTCTATGTAATGAGGGCAATTTAAGAGCACTTCAAGCAATTCAATTCTCACACACACTTCAGCAACAACGAGCATGCATATAAAACTGAACGGTCCGCTTCAACTTATACCGCTTATGCCTGCCTGTACCCCCCTCCCCTCATGTATGTTGCATGCCCCAACATGCGCTGCCTAACTGTCTAACGTCTGTCTGCGTGGGCGGTTTGCGCTGTAGTTTTTAGTGTTATTAATATGCATGCAATGCATATGCTCAACAACGTGCTGACCCCCCCAGCCCACACCACCCCTCACACACACCTTCTCGCTGCGTTTGTCCGTGTGCATCATATGGCCATTGCCGCCATTTTGCATTTGCCGCCATCGTCGTCGTTGTCGTCGTCGTCGCAGTCGTTTCGTTCGCCATTGCTGTAAGCAGTGAGGCTGCCAGTTGGGCTGTCGTTCCGTCGGGCAGGCAGGCAGCAGCTGCATCGAGTGCTTCTAGTAATATTAAGTGGCAACTTCAGTGCCCCTGCTCCTGCCCCCAACAACGACTTCGCTGATGCTGCTGCTGCTGCAGTTCGTCGGGTTATTAACCCATAACTGGAATACATGTGCTTAATTTTTTATTGCACACGAAGCTACTGCAAAATTGCGAGGCAAACATAATGAAACAGCAACAGCTAACTAAAAATTATACACACACACAACCACATATATATGTAAGCTATGGATGTGTGTGTGGCAGGATTAGATGCATTAATGGATTATTTGCAGCATGTTAGTTGGCTTAAGTGTGTGAAAGTTTCGTTGCAATTTTCAAATGCTCTGTAATATATAAAGCCAATTTTTACTTTACTCTAAAATAAATTAATAAGCGCAGTATTATTTAATTTTTTTAATTTATTATTTTTTACATTTTGTGCTTTAATATTTTATATTGACATTTTTTAATAATTCTTTTATATCTATTTTTAAATTTATTGAAATTGCAATTCCTGGCATAAATTTCATTGGATTTTTTATATATGCTGCTTATAAAAACTTTAGTAGTATATAGCAGACATTAGTATAGTTTCACTCTCAATAAATATATAATAAGCTATAGCTTGAAGTGTCTAATAAACTTGTATTTGATA
Organism: Drosophila busckii; assembly: GCF_011750605.1. Taxonomy (NCBI): domain Eukaryota; kingdom Metazoa; phylum Arthropoda; class Insecta; order Diptera; family Drosophilidae; genus Drosophila; species Drosophila busckii. The sequence continues at coordinate 16,948,538 of NC_046606.1, read as the reverse complement.
GCCACATAAATACAGGATAATGGCCATGGCCAGCAAGCAAATGCAACTCGCTCTGCTGGTTGATGAGCATGCGAGTAATTCGAGCTTGCATTGCAATTAGGTCAATTTAATTGCAAATTGTTTGGCGGGCTTAATAAGCAAATACCACGTGCCCAACTCAGGCATTCGTCTTGAAAATCACAATTACCTCAGACTTCAATTTGTGAATTACTTTGGTCGAGACTACAATTCAAGCTTACTAGAGCAAATATGATGCCCGGAATGTAATGAATTCTTGCTCAACCCAAACTAGAAAGAAACAGAGAGAGCAATGAATATGAAAAAAGGCGCACACACACACACACACACACACAAAAGTTTGAAGAAAGCCAGTCTCAGCCATTTCCGGTTCACAAATTTCACTCAACGAAAAATGAAATACAAGCCCAGCAAGTGGCGAAGCCAAAGCGAAGAAAAAGGCAAAAATGTTCTTTTATTGCTTTTGTTGTTGCACAAGATTGTGAAGCGCGTCGTTTATAACACGGTGAGCAAATACAATTAAAAATTATACAACAATAAACGGTGCATATATAAAAATGTTGGTGTGTGTGTGTGTGGCTTCTATTGCTGTCAAATGGGAAAAGAGAGAAAAAACTTAAATTGCATGCGAGTTGCTCAAAGTAATTTACACTAAATTACATACGCACAAGTGAGACGCCTACAACAAAGCGTCTTTTAGTTTATATGCGTGTTTGTATGTGTGTGTGTTTATACAAAAGGCAACGGAAACTAAATAATGAAGCGCGCTTTTGTGCGCCAAGCAAAAGGCCTGAGCAGCAGCAGTGGCGCCCTCAACGCTTGTGCGCTTTGCTTTCATCTTGCTTATTGTCTTTGTTTGGCTTACTCCATAATTAAAAATATATTTATAAGTCTTAATTATGTATTAAAGTTAAAGCGTATACGTGTAAAATGTTCAGCTGCTGCTTAGCTTTAATTAATTTTAGCTTTGCTTATTTTTCCAGCAACTATTTTTTTAATATCTTGCTACATTTTGTAAATTTGTTTGCTGCGTGCCACATTTTGTTGCTGCCTTACTCTCATTTGCTGCTGCTGCTGTTGCACGTGCATGTGCGCAAATTCTCTTTTAGTTGTTAATGAAATGCAAATTTGTATAAAAATTAATGCCAGCACACACACACAAGCGTCGCTGAAGAGGCTACAGACAAATACCTGAGCCCCAAGCTGAGGCCCGCACTTGCTTTTGCTTTTCGGGCCAAAAAAGCAGCAGCTTTTTATTTATTTAGTTTAATGCAGCGACCTTTCGCACTTCATTTCCATTGTGCATTCGAGGGGCTCTCTAATTAATTTTTATCAGCTGCTACCGCAGCAGGTTGCTCAGTTGACAGTTAAGCGCCAGACCTTTTTGGCCAGCAGCAGACACTTAAGAGCCTTACAAATCTGAACTTTAACCCCAAGCACTGCGCAAACTTGATGAAGGGTTCCGCAGCAAAAGATTTCGGACTGCTCATTGCTCATTTGTCAAAAAGCTGCTTATTTATGCCCCTTTTTTTTGAGAACCGCAGTCAAAATTTTACGCAGATTTGTATACACTTTGAGACTTTTGATAAAAAGTGAAAACGGGTATCATAATTTCTGCAAATATAGTTAGCAAGCAAAAGGAAGACACCATAAAGTGTGAGCAGCAAAGCAAGTTGAGTCGATTGAGCGCTGTTCCGTCTGTATGAACGCCAAGAACTCAGAGACTTAAAAAGCTAGAGACACCAAATTTTGTATGTAGATATTTTCATGCTCTACGCATATTCCTTTTATTTTGAAAATATCAATTTCGTCCACCCGCCCACCGAAAATCGAAAAAAATACCGTCTACAATATTTAAAATCAGCTCACAAACATTAGCATGTTCTCAACTAAAAGAATAAATAGCTTCGGAAATGTTAAATATCAAAGTGTATCAAAAAGTTAGCTATTCCCAACTTTTGTACGTTTTCTTTCTTTCATGCTTAGCTCATTGACATGCTTCTCTTGTCTTCTCCCACGCTGCTTGTTTGTTATTTGACCAAAAGCCGATTGTGTGCAGCTTTTTGCCTTTTTAAATAAACGTTAATTTTTATTGACGCTGGCTGCTTTAATATTGAACATCCGGCGCTGCTGCTGGCGCTGCTGCTGTTCGTTTGTTTAAGCAACTGATTTTTAAAAATGTGTGCACTTTTTATTGCGCATTGATTTGATTTTCGGTGCGCGCACATCAAACGCAGCTGCTGCCAATTGTGACAGTTGCCTTTGCCTTAGTCCAATTCATTATAAATGACTGCATTATTAAATCAGTACAGTTTGCCAACTGGTAACTGGTAACTGCCAACTGCCAACTGCCAACTGCCAACTGTTTTTTATGGCCATACTGCTGTCGTTAAAATTTGTGGCTTGCATTTTTGATTTGCTGCCGCACACAGTGCACAGAGTGTGGCTGTAAATAATTTCTTTAGCAATTGAATTTGATTGAAATTCTAAGAATTTCATTTGCTGCAGGCCGCAGGATTTAGAGGTTGAAGAAATGCCTTTGCATATAAATAATAATTAACAAAAGCTGAAAGCAGTTTGATCGATCAAACGTAACTTAATCTTATACAAAGCTCGCCTGATTTTGGATAAAAGAAAATAATTGCACTGCTGGCAGCGCTTAGCTTAGCTTAGTTTGGTTTCTGCTCAGGTTATGCTTGCTATTCAAATATTGTTAGCTTAACCGAGTTGTCAGTTCCAAGCCAATGCATTTGCCACACGTGCAGCTCGAAAAAAACAAACAGCAGGAGCAGCTGAAGCAGCAGCTGCTGCCCCCTGGTTTGCTTAGCTGTGTGTAATTTGAGTATTTTCTCTATTTCTGCGCTGGTCTTGTCTAGTTTTATTTTTTGCATGCAGTTCTTTTACTGCTTTCTTTGTTGTCATAGTTTTGTGCTTTGACAATGTTTATACAGGAGAACAGGTTTCCAGCTGGCGTGCAATGCGGTTACTGTTTGCTCTGTGGCCAGCCCCACCGACGCCTCAGCACAAAGCAGAGTGAGCGAAATGTTAGAAGCCAAAATGCAACATACACATAAACTGCGGGTTGGGATTGGGGTGTTCTCTAGTAAGCAAACAGTATTTCAATTGAATAATTTCAAACAGCATAGGGTTTGTCTAACGAAGGACATCATCGTCTTCATTATCAAGCAGAAGCTAAAGAAGCATAAAGTGCATAAAGTTTACGTCGCTTTTTGTGACTCGCAATTTGTGTCAAGCAAAAAGGGCAAAACCTCTGCCGCTGCCTCTGCCAGCTCTATCAAGGATATCTGACATAACGGATGCATGCTAAAACCTTTTGCAGCAAATCTCCAGCTCAATGGCTAACGATAATTGTGTGTAAATGTGTGTGTGTCCGTCCTTCGTGTGTGTGTGTGTGTGTGTGTGTGCAATAATATTAAAACTTGATGAGTTTGTCGCTGTAGAAATGGATGTCCATGGCTTGATTAGCAGTTTAACTGCACTGAGAGAAATTTGATGCACTTTACTTTGCATTGCTTGCATTAGGTGCGCGCATTTTCTTTCAGTGTCTCTGTCTACCTTTACTTTTGTTGCCTTTGCTATGTATCCTGGTAATTTAGCCCAGTTTCAATGGCGCTACAACTGATGTCCTGCGTCCTCGCCATTATGTGCAGGAAACATTTGCTTGTGTCATGTCATGTATGTGCTACTGCCACGCCCCCGCTCCCGTCCCGCCCCTGGCACACCAACTAGCTACGCTTCGATTTGTCCATCTATCTCTGCGCCTTGCTTCGTCCTTTTTTTGGCTGCCTTTGTGACTCTTTTATCAACACTTCCGTCATTTTGGTGCGAATTTCTCTCGCTTTTGTAGTCGCAGCAACTTGGTTTGTTGATTTTTCGTGTGCCAGCTGGCAAAGTGTATTCAACAGCAACTAACCAAAGTATAGTCTGGACATATGCCCTGTCCATGTATTTGTGTGTATCTCTGTGTGTGTGTAGAGCTTTCAACTTCTCGTTTGTTTGGCAATCGCCGCAACTGTCAATTGTATTTTCGCCCAGCTAATGGAATTGAAATTGAAATTGTATTTGGTTTTCGGCTTCAAAGCATTCACAAATATTTATATTAAATGTATTTTCCATTTTTGGCTTCGTTCAACTTTTGTGTGGCCAACAGATTGCGAACACACACACACACATAACTAAAAATAAATAATACAATTCAATTCTATTTAATTTTAATGGAATAAGTATTGAAGCTGTCTGTCTATAATAATATGTGCACTCTCTTTATCATGAATAATGTTTATAGACCGCAAATTTTGCAGTCTATTAATTGCTAATGTTTCGCAAACTATTTAAGGTTTACGCCTCTTTAATTACTTGTAATTAAATACTAAGCATAAAGCACAATGACGTCGATCACTATAAAACAAATCGTTGAAGCAGCTTCAATTTTTTTTTGAATAAAGTTTGAAAAATTCGAAGCGTCATTAGTAAACCCAAAGCAATTCGAATTGCAGTTCGAAAAATTCCAAAACAACAAATTTGCCATTCAATTGACAAAGCTTTCAATTTCTATATACTTATCTATATTTCTTTACAATTTGTATTATTTTTTTTTTTACTGTCTTACATTATAATTGAAAGTATTAAATATGAACGCTTTTAATTCTTTGTTAATAAATCTTTTATCTCTTATAATTTGATTTTATTAGAAATATTTTAAGCACGATTTTAATTTCTATATGAAACACTTTTGAGCCTGAGCGTTAATTTGAATTCAAATTTTGAGCACAGACTTTTGTTTCCAACTTTTTTTTATTTATTACCAGTTTTATTAATTAGGTTTTATTTTAAGCAAGATTTCCATCAATTGTCCAAACTAGACCCAAAAGCTATGAATGTTTTATAAATACGCAGCCTAAGTATAGATTTTCTTCGACCTTGTTGCCTATTTGTTATAAAATTCGTTAAGTCTTCAGACCCACGCAGTGCCGCAGTTCTTGGCTCGTTATCGAGTCAGCTATTATTCAATTTATTGATTGTCCTGGGCTCACTCTAAGTAGCAGCAGCTGCAATGGCATTCCGTAAATTAAAATTGCATTGCAGCTGCTGCTGCCGCTGCCGCTCGACAGTCGTTAAAATTCCATATACTAAGTATATATCTGCTCGATATATGTATATATAGCATATATTAACTGACAAGTGCGCAGCAAATTGACAATTGAGTGTAATAAAATTTGCACTTGTCTGTCTGACGGGCGTGCACTTAAAGACGAAACTTTTCTTTATGGCCACTTGATGAGCATGATAATGTCGCTTGTCAGCTTCAGTCGCAGCCACTACTTTTTCAATGGAACGCAGCGTCCATGTCTTTGATGATGCTCAAGCAGAAACATGTTCTGCATTTAGTTAAAAGCCAACCACACAGTCTAATCAAATGGACAGCGGACAGTGGTCTATTAAAAATGCAGCGGGCGCACAACTTTTCGACTGTCGCCTGCCTGTTGCTGCTGCATAGCAAATAGTTTGCATTGCATACTTACCAGCGCACGAGACTAAAAAACTTTGCGTAAATCAATTAAAAAGGTTTCGCCTCTAATTTGCAGTCGAAGGCGTTTTGCATAAATTGCATAGCTTCTAACGCTTCGCTCCTTCCCTCCCCTGACCGCAAAAAAAAGTTTGTCCTTAAAGTCAACGTATCTTCAAACAGATGACAAACTTTCTAACGAGTACACAAGCTAAGCAAAGAACACACACACACAGACACACACACACAGTCGATTTGTATGTATGTGTGCGCTGGGACAGCCACATTTCAAAGCTCATGGCTCATGGCTCTGTCTGCTCGTAAAATTCGCCATGTTGAAAGACGCTGGGCGCCAGTCAAGTCATAAAATTTGTTGTGCGCCTTTTTTCTTCCTTGTTCAATTTCTCTCTGTACTATTTCAAATGCACTGTCAACTGTACATATTTACTTGTATACTATGTATATAAATAAATATTTTTGTTTGCACTGACAGCACATCTACGCTTATTGGATTAATATATAAATGTATAATCTATATTTTCTCATTAGAAATAGCAATGCAATGAGCCAGAAAATTAACGAGGCATTGATAATGGACTTTCTATATTTTTATAATTTGTTGATTAAGAAAAGCCAATAACTATGACTACATAAGCTAAAATATTATTGCAAACAATTCTTCACTCCTTAAACAAAAAACAAATAGAAGTCGACAGAGTTAAATTTTAATAAAATGATAATTGAGAAAAATATCACGATAAATATTGCGAAATTTTAAATATGATTTTGAACAAAAAAATTGCAAATAAAATATATATTAAGATTTATCAGCAAGTGCTAATGGTAGCTTAAATTTCATAAATTCAAATGCGCACATCAAGTTTATTTGCTGTCCTAGTCAAAGTGTGGCGTCCGACTTAATCTCGCTCTTGTGCTTGCTCTCTATTTATTTCTATATAATATTTATGCTTTCGCTATATCTTTGGCTAACTTGCGTTTGCCTTGGGCTATTTAGTTATCGTTCGATTGGCCTCCCAACACTTGAAGTTTGCGCCAATTGGCAATTTGCTAGAATTTTGCTTGCCGCATTGCTATACAAACATCTTATGTTATATATAGCAGCAGCACATATAGATATATGTATATTTATGTAAAGCACACTGTCTTATATTATTTCTAAAACAAAAAGCAAACCAGCTGGGCTTTTGGCCATGAAAGTTTAATGAGCGCTGCCGACTTTTGTGGTCTGGCTTATACACTTGTGCATAATTTTATGGCTCGATGTGTCTATAAAGCAAAAAATTCGCTGCTTATGCGGAATTTTTATGAGTCTCAATGTGTCTGAAATCAATAAGCTACAATAAGAAATGCCACAAATTTAATAATTTTCTTTACTTTCTTTCTCTTTGCAGGTAAGTTGAAGCGAATTTGTGGTAAGCATCACCAATCACTCGATTAAAGTAAGCCCGCAATTTACTTAATCTTCATGTCTGCAGTCTTAACTCAATTAGCTCAAACTACGGCATGCACATTTGTTGTTGTTGTTGTGCCAAGTGTCCATAACAACTCCCAAAACGCTTGCAAAGGACTGGCCCATCAATTGCCATTCGTCTCTTCCATTTGCATATAAATATCTGAAGATTGCCACAACCAAAAATATTACTACTGTCCAATGCAATATATAAACCATAAAACTTACGACACTACACAGCAGAGCGAGAGCGAGAGAGCAATAGCGAGATAGACTGCTCTTGGGTCTGCCATGCAAAATCCGAAATACTCTTCATGTTTATGTCCAGGTCCATTATCCATTAAACCAACTGCCAACCGCACATTTGTCAAAGCTAATTGCCAGCCACCCTTGGAGCTGACACGCAGCCTATGTTCTATATGGATATGGGCGTAGAAAGTTGAGCCTGTGTGTGTACCAGCAGGACCTACAGATCTTTCGGGTGGGCGGCGGTCTAAATTTAAAAACCCCACTGAGCCCCAAAGTATTTTTTGGGCCAACGCACAGATTTGGTTTCCAGTTTCGGCAGCAGCAAACCCTTTTGAAAAAGAAATCAATGTACCTGAGAGCGGCGTGCATGTAATTTCATGTATTTTTAATGCAAGCCATGAAAATATATCAAGACGAACTTTCGAAGCACGCTGACGACATTAATCATGTTTAAAGTTTGTAGCTAGCAAGTGCACTTAACGAAATTTGGGAACAAATAGTGTTGAAGTTTAGTAAGGAAAGGGGATGAATAATGAATAAGAGTTATGAGTTTAATAAAAATCAAAACAGAAAAATGTTAATTAGAGTACTGGGAAAATAATAGTTTTGTGTTTTTGAATTAAACAGATCTTAGCGCTTAATATTTGATTTTATTAGGAATATTGCAGACAAGCTTTCACACTAATACTAATACTAATCTATATTACTTTACAATTTGTATTATTATTAAAAATAAGAGTTATTTATTAACATTTTTTTACATTATAATTGAAATTATTAAATATCAGCACTTTTCATTTTTTGTAAATAAATCTTTTATCTCTTATTAGAAATATTTTAAGCATGATTTTTATTTCTATATGAAACACTCTAGAAACTGAGCGTTAATTTTGAATTAAAATATTGAGCGCAGAATTTTGTTTCCAATTTTTTTTTATTTATTACCAATTTTATAACTTAGTTTTTATTGTAAGCAAGATTTCCATTTTACTATACAAATCTAAAAGTTTTAAAGTTATGTTTTAACTTTTATTTCAAAAATTAAAACTATGAATATCTTTTAATAGCATAAAGCTTTTATTTTTATTGCTAATAATTTCGCTGAGTGTAGTGCACAACCTTTTGGGGCTAAGTTATATGTGCAGTAAAAATCCATTTATTAGAAGGCAACTGGTGCACTGCAAGTGTTTCCTGCTTCAGCGACCTGTAGAGACCCACACACACACACACACACCACACACACATGCAAAGATTGTGTGCTGTGTCTAATAGTTTTCCTTTCTCTAGCAAGCAGACATATGCGTGCGTGTGTGTGTGTGTGTGTCTGTGCATGTGTTAAATCCTTTTGCTGGATTTTTGCCTTTGCTTGTTGATATTTTTCATTGGCCACTTTGGAGCCGTTGCCTGTTTGTGGCCCAAAGGCTTTTGTTTTCGAGGCGTGGATGTGGACCCACTTTGATGATGATGACAGTGTGCTTGAGAGTGTGTGTGTGTGTGGGTGTGGGTGTGGGAGTGGGAGTGGGAGTGGGTGGCTGGGGCTCAAGCTGGCTATAGCTGCTAGCATTTTACAAGCCAGGTTAGTTGGTTGGCTAGCTAACTGTTTGTTGGCTGGTATGTATGCCCACATGGCTGAGCATGATTAAGCGTGCTTGGCATGCCACAGTTTTCAGCTCTTGTCCTTCGTATGCCCGCCCCCTTTTCAGCCTGCAGCGCTGCCAACACCTCGGCTAAGGCTCAGGCTCAGCCCAGGCCCAAGCTCTGTCTGCTCTTTGCTGTCAGAGCGCTCTCAACAATGTCGCTATTTTTGGAAATTTTGCGGCCTCTGCTGTTGTGGCAACATTGCTGAGGCAGTGCCCGCTGTCCGCTGTCCGCTGCCTCTGCTGCTGTCGCTGTCGCTGCTGCTGGTTTTAGTCAAAACCACTAAACATGAAAATTAGAAAAGGTGAAATTGCACGAAATGAGTTTATGTGCGTAGCGAAAAACATATTTACATGACCTTTGGCTCACACACACACACACAAGCGCAAGAGCTAACATTTTATACACATGTCAAATATAAACACACAGCTACAATTTAGAAGGGGGGTAGACAATAAATTTCTAAGCTGAAAACTTCTACAGCATTCCATAGAAATTTTTTGGAAATAAAGTTTTAGGAATTCGTTAATTTTCAGAGCAATTCTGAGGAAACCAACATAAATTACTTAAAAAGCAAAAATATTCAATTTCCGAGAAAAAATATTATTATTTATGTTTTCTCTGAAATTTAATATTAATATTTTAATATTATATATTTCTGTTTTCTCTGAAATTTAATGTTTTCTTTAGAAAATTCTGATTATTTAATGTTTAACTTTTATTGTTTTCTATTTCAACGAGTAATGTTCTATAAATTTATTATGTATTATTATATTATTTTAAAAAAACTTGTATTTTTACATTAAAAATGTATTTAAATTCTAGAGTTTGAAATTATAAATAATTGAATTATACAAAGTATGTAAACGGTTTCTAAACTAAGTTACATTATTCGTTCTTGATTTTAACTTATGACTCTTGCCTGAGTAACTTTTCTTTTTTATTAAAACCGAGCTATTGAAATGATTATTATAGATGTGCCTAGGGCTTGATTTGAAGATTTAGTCACAGCACTTGGCATTTTTTAATTTAGCTACAGTCATGCGTTGTCATTTATTACAAAAGATTTGAGTAAACTTTCTGCGAAATCCATAAAAAAGCGAAACTTGTGCGCCGCCAAGTTGCAATTGGAAAATGTTGCAAATAGCGAGCGAGGCGGACCCCCTGCCGAAACTAAGCCACTGAGCTTTGCTTAAGCACTAGTGAGAGAAAGAGATAGAGAGAGAGTGTGCGCTGCTGCGGATGTAATAACAACGCAAATGCGAATGTGTGTGTGTGTGTGTGTTGGTTCGTTGGTGTGTGTGCTAACCTTGATGTTTGTAGTCAGTAGGCTCATAAAACGCGTCGTCGCCGTAGGCTCGTGTGGATTAGACCGCTACTTTAGGGCGCCAGCAGGCGAAAAAGTAGGCGCATGTAAGGGGGGCGGGAGGCATGGCTTGGGCTTGGGCTTGGGCTTGATGCTTGGCAATTTCAGCAAATGGTTTGAAGGCGTATACACACATGAATGCGTTCGCTAGAGAGTGTGTGTGTGTGTGTGTGTGTGTGTCTGTGTGTTTGTGGAAAATGAGGGCTCTGTGGCATTGCTTTAGGCGTTGAGAATTTGCGACAAGGCGACAGCTTTTTGGGGCAAGCTTACTGATTTACATGAGAAGCAGCAGAGCCCGCATGGCTGACCCAAAACTGGCCATAAACATGGAATGGGCGGCACTCCCTCCGCGCACTCGAACAGAGAAAACAAAGTAACTGTAAAGTGCATAAAATGTAACTGTATGCGAAACGTATCTGCAGCGTTAAAAGTTGAGAAATCATAGCGCATGCACAACAGATAGTTATATCTATATATATGTATATAAATATATGTAGCTAACAGATTCTTTGACTTGCGCTACGCTTGAGCAGCGACGTCGACGCTGCAGAGAGCTCTTGGCTCTTGGGCTGTGTGCCACTTGTCAAGCAGCATTCCAATTCTAGCTTAGAGCTCTGGCTCTGGCTGTTGCTAAAGTCACGCGTCTCCCTCCCCAGAGTCAGGTTTGTGTTTTTTCGCTTTTTCTTCGGCTTCAGCTACAAATGTATCTTTTATTTCGCTGCTTGTGCTGAGGATGTTGCAATCGAAACTATTCGCTTTGGCCATCGCCTTTACGGTACTTTTGTCAGATTCTAGCAGCAGCAGCGGCAGCAGCAGCAGAACGACCTTCATTGGCATTTGGCTAAAAAGTTGTTTGCCTCCACACTGGTGGCAAAGCTATTCTAATCCTCACTGATTTGCTCGTTGCCAGTCGCTTCTTCCACATACTCTAACCCCAAAGAGTTTCATGACTTTCGCAGTTGGCATTGCCTAAATTTTCATACAAAGAGCATTAAACATTTGCATACGCAGCGCTGTTAACTTTTTGCTTTTATCATATTTTTAGAATTTTTTTTTTTATTTTATCTACTCGTTAGCTGTAATATTGTTGGGTTTTTTCCTTTGCCTTTGTGCTTTGTTTGGCCTTTGTTTTCTGTTTCTCTTATTACATTTCGTTTTTTTGGGCATTAGTTGCTCCTTTGGCAACTTTGTTTCGAACTTGGCTTTAGCCTCGTTTTTTGTTGCTTTTGTTTTTGCCTTTGTCTTGTTTTGTCTGCGTTTACACGCGCATTAATTTTTGCCTCGATTTTCTGGCTGCGCTGTTTGGAAATGGATTCGAAACTTTGTGGCGCTTATCTGACTTACAGTTCTCTCTGCTGTTGACATGTTGAGAGTTCGCTGCCTGCATTTTCATGCTTAATTAATAATGCACTGCAACAAAAGTTGGGCAAACAAGCAAAACTTTTACAACAATTAAACCACAGCAGCAAAAAAAAAAAAATAAAAGGAAAACTGCCAAAAAGCTCGCTCAGCCAAAAACTTTGGGCTTGCTAACAAGTTTAGCACTTTGTCTGCAAATCTAGCAGCGTTTTTTTTTTTCTTTTTTATTGCTACATAGGCAATTGACGGCCTTACAACTGATGCTTAGCGCTTGTTAATAACTAATGGCCAAGTGTGGGGACTGGCCGCAAAAGTTTTTTATGTGAGTGCGACAATAAAAGTGTTGGCAACTCTATATGGCCATTTAGGTTCTAAAAGTTGTTACCTTACAATATTTTATTGCCAGCTTTATGCTTTGTTTATAAGCAGCCAACCACTTCCTTTGGTTCAATCGTCTTGGCCTTGCTCTCAAGCCATTTGGAGCGAGTTCTAACCGCATTAAGCATAATTTAAGCAGAAATCTATCAAGATATGTTAATGACAACTCCCAAGTACTGCTCTGCTCAGCTTGTAACTCTCCACATGATGCAACCACAAGATGTTGGCAACCGCAAGCAACTTTTAAGAGCGAGCCAGCAGCAACTCCGTCTCTGTGTTCTGTGTGCTGTGTTCTGCTCCTGGGCCTATCTCAAAGTTTTGCTGCGCTCTGACAACTTTTGCAGCACAGACGACACAACGACGTCGACGTCGCTGCCAAGACTTGTGTAGCCAGCACAAAAGAAACAGCAGACAGAACAGATAACTGACATTTTACAATACGACGTACGTATGGGGAGCCATATGACTAACAACAGCAACAGCAACAGCAGCAGCAGCAGCAGCAGCAGCGGCAGCAGCAACAAAAACAACAACTAAAAACGCTGGCAGCGACGTCAACTGCAGCTGCAAGCTTATATTTGCCGCTTGCAGCTGCAGTCGACGTCGCTGCCATCCATATAGTACACTGCAACAAAAGTGATTTATTGTGAAAGAATGTTATTGTTAATTTAAATTTATTAACTGCAGCTGCTGACAACACTGCGAGAAATAAATGCTAGCAGGTAATAGAATTTTTAAAATAATTAAATGCAAAGTCTTAGTTTTATTTTTATATTTAAAAGTTTTTATTTTTCACAATTTGAATTGCTTAAGATGCAGGTAATATTTATTTAAATTGTAATTGAATTTACCTAAACTGTTTAATTATTTTGTTATTTTTTTTTTTCATTTTTCTTACTTTTCTTATATTGTTATTAACAATTATACTCGCTTTATACTGCCAACAAGCCATATAGTTTAAACAATTATTAAGTTTAAGTGTAAACTTTATTTCTTAAAGTGTAGACTGCATTTACTTTAGTTTGTTTATTATCATTTTTATTTCATTTTTTATTGTTTTTTTTGAACAACTTTACTTGCCTTTGCGCTCAGTGCACTAAATCTTTGCACATCCCAGTGCATAACTTGCCCGACAACTCCAGCCAGCTGGCAGCATCGACGTCGGCAGCGCTGCTTTGCTTTTGTCTAGCCAGCAGACAGCAGAGCAGGCAACGTTTTAGCAAAACCTGCTGCCATTTGAAGTTGCAAACGCCAGCGACTCTCTCGCTCTCGCTCTCGCTTGGGCTCTCTCTCTCTCTGTCACTCTCTCTCTTTGCCTCGCCACCCACCACTTATAACTGTAAAAAGAGCTTTGGCAGTTGAGGCCTCATGCATGCAATGCCCGCAGGGCACACAAAAGCGCCAACAGCGACGCCCACTGCGACGCAGACAGCGACGCTGGCAGCGACAGCGCCAGCAACTTGCAACTGCAGCCGGCAATCGCATGTTCGGCAATTAGTTGAACTTCGTTGCTCGTGCCGACGAGACGAGACAAAAATACACACACAAACATACGTTAAAGAATAATCATAAATAAATAAATAACAACAATTAATAGCGGTACGCGCAAATAAATTGTCTTAAGTTGATTTAGTTTTACAACAACAGCAAAAACAAAAACAATTGTGCGCGTCAACAACAAAAACAACACGTGAGCAAGTGTGTGAGAGAGAGTGTGAGTGAGAAAGAGAGAGTGAATGGGAGAGCGCGCGCCAAAGCAAAAGCAAATTTTTCTTTGCTTGGGCATTCAATTTCTGCTTATAAACAATCATAAAAATTCTTGTGAAATTAAACGCAAGTGAACTTTGAACTTTTGTTTGCATTAAAGTTGCGCAGCGACAACCACAGCAACAACAACAACAACAAAAGTAAAAGCAGCAACAACAACAACAACAGAGAGCAGAGCCGGCAACTGTCTGGCACGCCCCGCCACAAAAGCAAAGCCGGCTCAGCTGCCAGCGACGACAAATTTATCGATTTTTTCAGGCTTTATTATTGTTGCCGCTGCTGCTGCTGCGACGTTTTGTGTTGTTGTTGCTGGCAGAATTTTTGCGCATTTTTATTTATTTGTTATTAATTTTCTACATATAGTTGCTGCTGCATTAAACAAATAGTTAGCTAAAAAGATTTGTGCTTTTGCATACAAGTGTGTGTGTGTGTATATTTGTGTGTGTGTGTTGTGTCTGCCAGGCTTGCCACCTTTTAATCTAAAATAAAAACAAACTCAGCGCAACATAAGTGTGTGCAACAATAAAAAAAAAAAAAACAACAAGTGTTAACTTACAGCATTTACGGTAAATATATTAATAATTAAATATAAATTAAATTATCAAAAAAAAAACCAGCTGGCAACGCTGGGCAATAATATAAAGCAGCAGCCACCCACCCACAAGCTGACTCTACCCCCCACTCTGCGTCTGTATGTCGCTCTCTTTGTCTCTCTGTCGCAGCAGCAGCAGCAGCGGCAGCGGCAGCGTCGCTTCCTCTCAGCCTGCGTGTTGTCATGTCAACGCTTTTGACATCGTGGGCGACTCCAAGGGCTTGTGTCGCTCTTGCCAGGAAGTTGCGCTAATTTTGTGCGGAAGTTTATTGCCAGCTTCATAATTTGTCTGTCCCCCCGACCAACACGCCCACGCCCACGCCCGCTCCAAGCAACGCGCGCTCTGCTCTTCAGACAATGCCACGTAAACAGAAAAGTTGGGGCAAGCCTTAGTCTTAGCTCATGGCTTTGTTTTACGCTCAATTAAAGGGTAGCTTGTAGTCGTGCTCAGGCTCAACTCTGGACAGGGCTGGGCGCTCTGCTTTATATTTATGCTTACTGTTACGATTGTTCGCATCCCACGCGTCGCTCTTATCGCTGCGGCTCTTAACTGCAGAAACAGAGACAGAGCTAGCAAAAGAGTTAGGGGGGTCTGCCTAAAATTAAATTTTGCCTGCATAATCCCATTAAATATTTTGTGAATTGCGCTAATTATGCAGTTAATAAAATTTTGAATTGAATTATTAACAAAATAGACTCCACGCCTTCTAGCGCTCTGACTTCCCCCCACCTTGGAACGTTTACTTAATTAAAATAAATTATATGTGGAATTTACGCAGACGCGCGCAATTTGTATAAATTTTGCATGCTCTCTCCCTCTCTCTCTCTCTCTCGCACTTTGTGTGCGTGTTTGTTTTATGTTTAATTTGAAATTCCACAACGCAATGTTTATATTTAAACTTGCTCACAAGTTGCTTCATTTGAGTCAGCGCTGCAGGTTAGCAGCTGTCTAAGATAAGATAAGCGTTTGTTAGCTAGTTCGCTTGCATTGTAGATAAAGATAAAGTTTGGTTAATGCATAACTCAAAACTTTGGCTGAGCTCGTTTAGAACTTTGCGCTGATTTCAATTATAAATTGAAATTTTCAATTAACTTTAGTTGTTTCAATTAAAACACCGACTGACAAGACTAGAGAGTTGCAAAATAAATTATAAACAAAATTGTAACGCCCATGCAGCAATTTCAGGCTTTAAGTTTAAAGCAACAATCGAGCCCCATGTTGAGTGTCTTTGCTTATCTTTGGCTAGAGCTTATCTAGTGTGCTTCTTCTTATTATCCAATTGCCAGCTTAAAACTTCATTTGTTGTCTGCTTCGAGTGCTTAGTGCTCCTAATTCCAGACATAATCACTTGCAAGTTGAAACTTTCTTTCTTTTTTTTTCTGTTCTATTTGCTGCGCCACGTGCAGCTTTTGTTATCTGGCTAGAGAGCGAGCTACACGAAGTTTTGACCCAGCAACCTCAATTGTAGGCAGCGTTCAAAAAAATGTCTTCTGCCAAAGAAAATCATAAAAAAAGCAAACTTGAAAAACATTCGCTTACGCATCAAATCAAATGAAATTTACCAAGCCGCACCCAGGAAGCGCATGCCGACCCACCCCCACCACCACCCTCCCTCCCTTCCTCACGCTTTACCAGTTACACTTACTGCTGCCAGACAGACAAGGCTAATGGCAGGCAGACAGTCGGACAGACAGACAGTTGCAAACACTCATACGCCCCATGGTGCGCGACAAGGCAGACAACGCTTTTGGCCCAAGCCAGACATTGCCAACGTCTCGACGACTTTAACAGCAACTTTTTTTTTGTACGTTTTTTTTTATATGTGTAATGTGTGTGTGTGTGTGTGTGTTTTTTTTTAAGTTTGTTGCTGGCATAAGCAAGAGTCGAACATGGCTAATGGCAATTGTTAGGGAATCTCGTTTTGTGGTTGCGTATCTCTCTCTCTCACACACACACACACAGAGACTAACACACATGCACATGATTGCACCGTTAGCCACAAACGACTTGGGTTCGCTTCATTGGCTTTAGCTCTCTGCTCTCTTCACAGCAGCCGCTCAACTCATCGCAGCTTAGCCAGATTTTCACTTTTCTCGCATTTTTTACTCTCTCTCTCTTCGTGTCTTTTGTGTTCCGCTTGCCATCGTCAAATGCATCCGCTTTAACAGCGCCGCGGGGCTTCGCAGTCGAGATTCGCCCGTTTTTGGCCTGGCCAATGCACCTGCCGCCCAAACGGATATAACTCTCTATATCTCTCCCCAGACATGCCTTGACCATATCTCGCAGCATGCCCATTGTGCATTCTAAACTTCAAAGCTCGTATCTATGGCTCTCTGTGTGTGTCTGTTGCTTAGTTTCTTCTTCGCTTTGCTTTGCTTTCGCAGCTAATTTCCATTTAATTCATTTCACATTCCTAGCGCGTGATTCTCTCTCTCTGTCTCTCTCTGTTGCTGACACAAATGTGTGTGCGGGAGTTTTCCGGAAAGTTTCCATAAGTTTCTGCTGCGTTTATTAGTTTGCCTCGCAATTGGGCAACTCAAATGACTTTTGTAGTTTGCTGAGCATGACATGTGGGCGGGCTATGACAATTTTACGCCTTTCCTGGCAGCGAATTTGTTGTTCATTGGCGTGAACATCAAATGTCGATAATAGAAGAAAACACAAATAAAGCTGCTGCCAACAAGAAGCCAAATATAAAATTGATGCATTGATTTTATAATAAATTTGTAGTATAAACTATGATGTAAGATGTGAAAAGAGAAGAAAATAGTATTTCAATTATTTTTTAAATCAATTTTTTAATAAAATATTTAAATTGTATTTAAAAATGAGCAGCTTACTCTTATTGCGAATGAAGAAAAAATAAACAATATAAATTACAGCTGAAATAAAAATTCAATTAAATTGCAAAAAAAAATTCTTGTACATCTTTATAGTAAAAATGTAAGTTAAAATTGATTTAATTAAAAGAAAACGTCTTACTCTTATGATACTTATTTTTGTACTGTACATTTTTAAAATTTACGATCTGTGTTTGTATTGATACACTTATCGCTTATAGCTACATGTGAGCAATCGATATGCTCAGCAGCAAACTTTTAAATAGTCTTAAAAAATTGTATTTCCATTATTTTTAAATCTTAAAAAATAGTATTTCCATTATTTTTTAATCAGATTTCTAATAATAAAATATTTAAATTGTATTTAAAAATAAGCAGCTTTCTCTTATTGTGAATTAAGAAAAAATGAAATTAAATTGCAAATAAAAATGCTTGTACATCTTTAATTAAAAATGTAAGTTAGAATTGATTAAGTTGAAAGAAATCGTCTTAGTCTTATGATATGTACATTTTTAAAATTTACGATCTCTGTTTGTATTGATACATTTATCGATTATAACTACACGTTAGCAATCGATAAGCTCAGCTGCAAACTTTGATATCTTAATTGGCAACAGAGTTTTGCGTCCTTACATGCTTCAGCGCTTGAGCTTGAGCGCTTTCCCCACCCCCACTGATTGCCAGCACACCCACTACTTAGATTTTGTTGTAAACTCAATGAGACATCGAGCGAACTTGACGCACTTAGCGTGTGCGTACTGTGAAAGCAACAACCGCCCACCTTTTGCCAATTATGAGAAATAATAATGCACATCAATTTCCGTTATGAGCAGTCCCAGCTAAAAAGCAATCAAAAGCCAGCCAAGCTGCCACTTAAGCCATTGTCACCTTCATAAGTAAATGTGCCTGTGTGTGTTTGTGTGTGTGTGTGTGTGTGTTGGCCAAAGCTAGCGAAGCATAAATTGCAGCCAACAATCAATGCGAATGCGTGTCCAAACTGCATTGACAACAATTACTCACCCCACCACACCGCTCCCACCCCCCCTCCCCCACCCTGCCTAGAATATTTAAGCATGCTAACTTTTTGCATGCCTTCATTTGATAGACAAGTGGGGCCGCATTTAGCGCCCCCAGCAGCAGCAGCAGCAGCAACTGGCAATTGGCAATTGGGCTGGCAGTGAATACAGTTATTTAAGGCCTAAAAAACAATTGCATGGCTCGCTGGGCTGCGGGCGCTGCGCTCTGCCTGTTTAAATAGACAAGCGGCGGCAGCAGTGTCTGGCAATGGGTCTGTTGGCTTTAATGCCTTTGGTTTTGGCATAAAGCAGACAGACAGACAGCGGGTGAGTGGGGGTGGGGGGTGGGGTGTAGTGGGTGTGGGGCCAAGGCATTAAGAGTTGGTTGTAGCAACAACAATAAATGCACTTGAAATGCTTTTTCCAAAGCGCATTTTCATTTATTTTATTGCCGCTACTGTTGTTGTTGTTATTTTTATTGTTGTTGTTGGTCTCTCTGCAACGATATGCAATTTGTTTTATACGCTCATTGCCTGCCTCGTCTGCCTGTCCGTCCGTCTGTCTGGCTTGTCTATCGAGCGCCGTCTATCTATTTGCTGTTGTTGTGGTTGTTGCTGTTGTTGCTGCTTCTCTTTTTTTGTATGCCAAGTTGCATGTTGTTTTGTCTATGTTGGCGCTGTGTGTCCGCTTCGTGCAACGTTCTAAATTAAAGACTGAAGAGGCGACGCGACTTGACTTGACTTGCGACTCGCCGCCAAACTTGTCTGCGAAATGAAACTTAACAAGTGGAAAAGTCTAAAACCGCAATCGAGTGGCTAAATAAACCAATACACAGACACTAACACACACATGCGCACACACCCTGCTGTTTATTTTTAGAAAAATTGTCAATCAAATAGCATTGAAAAAAGAAAAACTATTATGACATTTGTTGAATGCTAGAGATTGCAATTCTCGTTGTGTGTGTTTGTATTTTAAATGCCGTGCAGTCCATTTGTTTATTATTTTAAATTCTTTATTGCAAAACCGACATTAAATATTTGTGTGTGACATTATTAAAAACAGCGCCATGTTTTATGCATATAAATTGCCATTTGGCGTTTTGTGGTTTGACAAAAATTTTGCGCATTCGTTTGTTGCAAAAAAAAAAACTTAAAATTTACATATTTTTCATTTATTTTTGTAATTGGCTGAGCAGGAAATGCTATTTTTTAAACGCTACACATTTGTTGTTGTTTATGCGTGTGAGCATAAATTATGAGTTGGCATAAAGATTTGAGCATGATATGCGAATGTGGCGCATAAATCATAAAATAAATAAATAATACAAACCGAATGCGCATTGCAAGTTCCGTTTTGGCTTAGACAGCGCAACGTGTGTGTGTGTGTGTGTAAAAATAAATACTAAATGAAAGGCTTAAGCAAACGTATGTTAAAACGTTTAAAATAATTTCGAAGACAAATTCATTTTTAATTGCAAAGCTTGCAGCTGGGGCAAAAGCTGATTTTAATTTCCGACATTGTTTGCACTTTGTTTATTTCATTTTTGCAATTGCTTAAATTGCAAGTTAATTAATTTATCCTTTTGTACAAACAACGCCGCAAATGAGCTCAGGTAAATTGGCGCTCAGATAAATAAACAACAAGAATGAAAGACAGACAGACTCTCGTTTTGTTTAAATGCTTATTACGCATACGCCATGTGTGCGCGTGTGTGTGCATGAAATGAAATAAAATGAAAAAAAGGAATGTTAATTAAACGCACTCTACATGTTCATGTGCTCCTCTTCTTATTTTTTTATTAAATAATCTTAAATAGACTTACGTGACTTTGTTGCGCTTGCGAGGCACTTAATTACGTATACGTATACACACTATAGAAATGTATGCATGTATGCGAGACACACACACACATGCATACATACCTTGTAGCTGGCTTTTATGCGTTGCCCCCTTTGCCTCTCGTTGGCAAAAGGCGCTTAGCTTATTTTCTTTTTATTTTTATTTGGCTTACTTTATGTGCTTTCAATGTATTTGTTTGTCTCTCTTACTCTCTTTCTCTCTGTGTGTGTGTGTGTTTACTCATACATATTCAACGCTTGTCTGACCCTCCTCTTGTGTTGATTTTTATTTCATTTGCAGCCTTTCTTCGTTGGAGGTTAAGTATCTGTTTACAATTCTTTCTACACCTCATTCATTAAGTGTGTGTATGCAATGCCTTTGTATGTGTGTGTGTGTGTCCCCGGTGCGCACTGCTTACAGCTGCCACTCAGCTAGTTTTCTCTACAAGTCATAAATGGTTTATGAGCTACGTAACGCAGCTAAGACAGTCAAGAGCCATTGCCTGCTTGCTCTAGTCGCTTCTAATTCTCAACTGGTTTAAGTTGTTGATTACACACAAATATTGGTTGCATATATTTTAATCTCAACTCTTACATTGCTTTCGACTAACTTTTGCTTATTTCGTTTTCATTTCTCTTTAGTTTTTATGTTGCAACAATTTGAGTTAATAGAATTTTTGCTTTATTTCAAATGAGCTGAGGAATTGAATTCGATTTGCTGAACAAAATAAAACTATCCACGAATATTGCACGTTGGCAAAAATTGTTCTATTCTGTTCTGTTCGGTTCTGTCCTGGTCTGTTCTGCTGTGCTGTTGCTTTTACGTATACGTAATATTTGCTTTGACTTGGCATCATAAAAAGTTCATTCGCTAAATGGCAAATGTGTGTGGCTGCCAGCTTGACCCCAAAGCTATGGCCAGCACTTGAAGCACCCACGCACACACACACACACACACACACACACAGTCAAACACTCATGCATATGTATTGTTGTTTTTGCGGTTGCCGCTTCAATTTTGTTTATATTTTGGCTTATTTTTATTGGCTGCTCTTTGCTGTGGCTCCCAACGTTGAGTTCAGTTCAGTTTTTTCTGCTGCTGCTGCTTCCTCTTATATGCGCCTGTAGTAGTTCTTGTTGTTGTTATTATTTGGCATTGTTCGATTGTTGTTGTTGTTGTTATACTTTGTTTGATTGCCAGTGCCCTGGCTAAAATTGATTTGTATTTCTTGTTTTTGTGCGCTATGCAAAAATTGCAGATCTTTCGATAATTGAAAATTGTATTTGTTCGTTCGGCTTGGCAGCCAACACCATGAGGCGAGACTAAATGGGGTCAGGGTTCGGGCTAAAGCAAAGCAAAGCATCTGCAAAGCTTAATTAAGCCTCCGACACAATTTTTGTTTAGTTTTGGATATGGAATACAATTGCATTGGACATGGGAGAAAGCTTGCAGCCAAATTGTTATTAAGCTTAAATTTGAGCTCAAATGCAATTAGTTTGTTGGCTTATTAAAATAGTTGTCAGCATGCAACGGATTAATAAACAGGTTAAAGCCAAAAGCAAATTAAATGCAAACTGACAAGTTGCCTGTGCAGTCGAATTTGCGGCAAAGCTTGCGACAATTTTCCATATTGAGTGGTATTCAAAATTGTTTAAATAATAGATAAAAGTTGGCTTTAAGTCTGCGACTAATTCAAAAGTAAAAGCAAAACACTTAATTCATATTTTATATTTGTGTATGCCAAAAGTTTTTATTAACTACAAATTATATGAAATGAACTAAAGTTAGCAAAGCTTAAAGTTCTTCTCAGTTTTCTGCACACTTATCGCTATTATATTAATCGAATAGGTTAAATATACTTCTCCTACTGTTATCGATAGTTCTTTTTAAGCTAAACAGCAATGTGAATGCGATAGTTATTCACTTTATCTCTTTTTGCACCAAAGTTATACTGATATTCAAGCATATTAAGCTCTGCACGGTTGCTGATCATCGTTGCTTATGATTGATAGTTTTAAGTATCAGTTATCGTACTACAAAAATGAGCTAAAAATCTTTTCAACGATTTGAGTTTAATTCTTAACAAAGTCTTTAAGCCTTTAGCACTCGTGACTATTAAAGCAATGAAAGCAGTCATGCTGTCAATCTGTAGCTCTGATTGTCTCTCAGTCTGTCTGTCTGTCTGCTCGTCCGTGAGATTGGCCGCAATCCGTAAGCTGTCCATTCAGCTGCTTGTACGCTCTTCTGGCATTGTCGCCTCATTTGCATCATTTTGCGGGCATTACAAAGTTAATGACAAAACTTGTGCCAATGTCTCTCTGCGCTTTCGAGTGCAGCACAGCGAATGATTGACCAAAACCAATGCAGGCAAGGACACACACATACACACACACACACACACACACACACACAGAGAGAGAGAAGTGGACAATGGCGTTGACTGTCTGTTTGATGAGCGGACAAACACAGACACTTCATGTATATAGCATGCATATCTCCAGCTAGATGTCTCCACTGACTGCCAAACTCTTTCCCACTCTCCAGTTCGCTGCTGTGTCCAGTTGAATGACCAAAAGCGCCGTTGAAGCGAGTTGAAGTTGCCGTCGCCGCTGTGCAAATAGCAATAGCAAGTGCTGCAGTTTACACAGCTTGTGCCCGCTGCCAAGTGAAAAATTTAATTACATGCAAATACCGTTAACAGAGACAGACAGAGACTCCCTTGAGTGGCGCTTTTGTTATTGTTTTACGCCAGCCCCCATTGCTCCCATTGCTTGCATAAACAAAAATAGACAAATAAATAAAACACAAAAAGTCGACCCGACTTTTGCTTTAAAAATTTAAATTTCATTTCATTTCCTTTCATTTATTTACTTTTGCAACTTAACAGCTCAATGTAATTATTTGCAAAATTTCTAAGAATGCAAACGAGTTAAGTTACATGTTGAGCTGCAATTTGTTTTTGCATTTCCATGGAAATGGCAATTGCAACATGCGTAATACTAGCTTATGATTTATATGGCTGAGCTCACACTGCGTATGCGTTATATTTGCTGGAAAAACACATCAATAAGCAACGAGCTATTGTTTTTAGGCAGTGGGGGGGCATATCGATTTGACATGCAGCTCTTGGGCTTGCATTTCACATGCAACAAGCCACGCCTACGCCACTTGAGTGTGCCTACGCATGTGTGTGTGTCTGTGTGTGTGTTGCCTTTGGCTTGCCGCTCAATCAATTAGTCAAAAGTTCATATTTTGCGCCCAAGTGCGCTAATTTTGATTTTGAGTTCCAGCACGAGCCGTTGCCGCCGCCCAGAGCGAGCTTATAGCTTCAAGTGTTTGTGTGTTTGTGTGTGTGTGTGTGTGTCGTTTGTTTTATTAACAGAGCCCAACTCAAGTCCCAGAGTCGACACACACACGTTCCACCTGCTACAATTGCCCTCAGTCTAGTTAGTCACTCAAATTTGAACATTACTCATGCGCAAGTACAGTGAGCACCGCCTGTCATGCACAAACTAATGCGAAAATATATTTGTTATACATTTTAGTGTTTTACTGTATCCCAGACTGCTGGGCGGGCAGTCTGACTGCCAATATAGGCTGACAATTAATCACTTTGTTATGTGCCTGGCACGCCCCCATGGCTGCCACCGCCCATTGGCACTCGTTAGCCAGCGGCAGTTTGGTGAAGCTCTCAATCATTAATTTATCATGTGCACTTAGCACGAAAATTGCGCCAACTACAAATACAACAAACGCCCTCAAATTGCAGCATGTCCTGCCTCTCGGTGCTTTGCTCTCTCGCAGGTGCACTGACCAGCTTGCTATTGTTTAGCACAGTTTGTTGTTGTTGTTGTTTTTTTATTGTTGCTTTTTCTGGGCTGCGTTGTTGTTGTTGACATGCGGCTCTGTCTGCTGTTTTGTCCTTTTTGATTTGGACATGCAATGCGCTAACCAAAACCAATCAAACCATTGTCCTGTCCACTCGCCACTGCTGCAATGTAATTACCGCAGCTGGGCAGCTGGGCGTGGCACAGAGCCGTGCTTTAAATGCTTAAAACAACAAATTAATTGCGCAAACGTTTGCAATATTTACATAAAAAATTAAAAATTAATATTACAGCAGCGCAAACAAACTAAAGAAAATGCAATAAAATATATGAAAACGCGCGTATGGAATTTTTCGTGTTTTTTCTTGTGCGCTACGCACGCTTTTTGATGAAATTTTAATTGTTTATTTTGCTGTGAGTAAAAGAGACTGGAAAAGTGGGTGAAAAAATGCGCACAATTAAAATTGCATAATGGAATTTTGTATGAGAGATTTATTAAAAAAATATATAGTTATTTTTATTGCATGCTCGCCATATAATATACATATAATACAATATATTCTCTTCTTCTTCTTTGCAGGTAAGTGCTAAACAATGTGATGCAGCTGCCTTTGAGGTATTTCTTTTATACGCCCCAGCTATCTATCAATTTGCTCGACTGTAACTGCTACACAAATTGATGTTTAAACAAGAAATTTCACGCCTAGCCACAAGGTTAGCAGACAAGCGAAGAAGAGCGAAAGAGTGAGCATAGATATTTTAGTCGCGACTGTCGTGTACGTGTCATGTCTTTGGAGCATCGCCCAAGTTGTCGTCTCTATTATCTGCAGCCGGAGTGGCAGGCAGGTGTAACCAGTGCGCCACTTGACAAGACCACATTGTCAGAGCTTACAACTTGCCACACACTGCTCACTGCTCACTGCTCACTCCTCACTCCTCACTGCGCTTGGCTGTCGAAAAATGCAATTTTTAAATTTCCATTAATTTCGCGCTGTCGACTTTTGGAAAATGTCACTTGTGTATGCAGAAAAGTGAAAAAAGAAGAAAACGAAACGAAAAGCAAAGTAGCTGCTCCACATATGCTGGGCAAGGCGTGCAACAAGGCGTGGCACTTGCTGCTTGGGCATACAACAATGCTGCCAACGATGCGAATAACAATTGCACAGGTGTAAGTCATTGCGGCAGTAGGCGTGGCTGTCTCTCTGTGTCTGTATGGGTGTGTGTGTGTGAAGTGCCAGACAGACTGTGGATGGAGCCTGCGGCGCAGAGCTAAAACCGGCAGCAACTAACAAACGATTTTTCTTTTATTCAGCTTCTTGGCTCTGGTTTTTTTTTTAATGACATACACGAACGAGGCGTGGACTTGCGCCAACGTTAGATGGCCATATCTTATAGGGCAGGCTGGAGAGTACTCATCAAGTTTATTTTAGACGCTCAGAGCTGCTGCAACTTCAACACGACAACGTGACATTTAATTCAAATTGTTTTGTTGTCGCTTGTTAAGTAGGCAGAAAAAACAGACACGTTGAAGTAGCCGCTTGCAACCGGTTGTGACACTAAGCTCTTCCTTAAAGGGCAGAATGACTGAACTTTGGCATATGCACCGTTAATTAAATCTCATCACTTTATTAACAACAATTTAAATATCCCAAACTGAAAAGTCAGGCGAGTGTGCTCATTAAAATTAATCGTCTTCATCGTCGTCATCATCTTCGCCACCCTCGACTTCGCCACCTTCGCCGCCTTCTTCCTCCTCGACCATCTCCTCGGACGAGCTAACCTCCTCGATGGGCTCAATGTCCGAAGCAAGATCCTCTTCGTAGTCGCTAATGGCGGCCAATTGATCCAAGCACTTGTCGTAGCTCTCATCGAATTGAATGGTCTCATTAAGCGAAGCCACCTCAATGTCGTGATCAGGCGGCAGCAGTGCGGGCGCTGTGCCGGGTGGACATTCGGAAATGTTGCGTATACGCAGCGTGTGTATGTGAAATATAGCCGAACGATTCGATTCGAGCAGCACTTGATGGAACACGCTGAGAAAGCGATCCATGTTGCCAAACATGCGCACCGAGGCGCTCTTGGGATCCTCTCCCTCCTCCAGAATGCGTCCCACAATGTGATGCCGATAGGGATCCATCAAATAGATGAAATCGCCCTTCTTCCAAACGGAATACATCTGATTGTTGATCTGGAAGATAACATAGTCGTTCTCGTTCAGCGCTTTCTCCAGCATCAGGTGAAAGTCATTGAACTTGTACATGGGCACGCATTTCCACCAGCCCTCGTAGACATTCGGGGTCAGCATCACCTCGGCCACGAATTGTCCCATGCGCAGCTGTCGCGGAAACGTATCCAGGTCCATGGGCTTCTTCAGGCTCGTGCAGGGCTCCCAGCAGTTCTTGCACATGTTGACGCCATAGCACATGACCTTGTCGTAGGTCTTGGCATCCCACGTTGCCGGATGATCGATCTTGGAGGCCAGCATGCTGGCCACCGCCACAGGCAGTGCACTACGATTGCGCAGCGCATCCTTTGGATTGAGCGTTAAGTGCAAATTCGACTTGAGATACGCATAGTCCGAGGCGATGACATCGAACTCGCTCATGCGAGGTCCAAAATCTCGCTCCCAGCTGCTGCCGTCCGGTCCGGGCGTGACCAATCGCACCACCAAAATATCCCTCAGCGTAAACGCATTTGTCTTCTCCACATTGCTCTCGCTGCGTATCAGATGCACCACATTATCGAGTGAGCGCAATGCCAGCAGCATGGGGTAACCACCGTCGAGCTGTTGCTTCATGGTCGCCGGATCGCGTCCATTCAAATCGAGCACCATCCAAACTCCAGTCTCCTTCCATATCAGCAAGTACCAATTGGGCGTATAGAACATTCCGTACTTGTATTGCTTGAAGAAAGCTTTCATCACGCGACGTAGCGAGGCCAAGGTGTTGGCGGTGCCGTAGATTTCAAATGGTGCATCCAATTCCACCGCAAATTCAATCTCGTTTATCTATCAAGCGATAAATTATCGATATGTTGTTTGAGTAACAATTATTCTTACCTTAAAATGTCGCGTTACCGCCTGCTCATTCGTATCATAAATCTCTGGATAGGCATTCAGATTGGGTTCGTCCATGCCCGTGGAATCGTTATACAACACTTGGCCCTCCACCACAACCTGATCGATTGTCTCGGGCTGCCAATCGCCGCGTCGCGTAAAATACATCGTAGCAAATCCTTTCAGATTGCCAGCAAACCTTATGCTCTCGCTATTCGGTTCGCTCGACTTTGTCAGTATTGAGCCCGCGACCAGGCCCACTGGGCTGCCCAATGAATTGTCAAACTTCTTGCGCTTATTCTTGCCACAGTCCTTGGGATCAAAGGGCCGCAAATAGGGCTCATCATGCACGCCATAGATGCGGCAATTCTCCGGTGAGCACGGATCATAGTTACGCTGCTTTATCAAACTGGCGGCGGCGCCGCCAGGGCGCCCACAGCAGGTGGGTCCGCAACATGGTGGTGGTGCTGGCGCACAGCAGCCACCGGCTTCGATGCGACTCTCTTGTGACATCCTTGGCTGTATTCACTTCAACAATTTAGCGTTTCTACAAAATTTATCAAATACAAATAATTTGCAACAGACGTTTGTAAGCTTCTATGACAATAAATTGAATGAGAAAATATTTATTCGGAAAGAAAGCTCACCAAGTTGATTGAAATGAAGCTTAGTGTGCTTTGCACTTTCTTTTGAAATTCTGTGTAACAATCACAATGTGGAACGATACATTTTTGCTTTGCCTCGTTGTCTGTGCTTGCTCGATATTAAATAAATAAATAATTAATTTTCCTTTTACAGAAATAAAAGTTACAAGCTGCAACTTTCAATTCAATTATTATAAATAATTGCTTTAAATTTTTCATTGCTTGGATTAAGCTGACTTGGCAACTTCTATTTTGATGTCAAGCACAGTGCGCAAACATTTCGTTAAGCTGTTGTCGACAAATGATTTGTCAGCCATTCAGGTCTATGGCCGCAGTAGTAACGGTAACGGTAACCGTAACCATAACTGTATCTACTTGAAGCACCTGTGCTTGCGTCCTTGCTCATCAAATTGTATGTGCGTCCAAATAATAAACGAATTGTGTGTGTGTGTGTTTTAGCTATTTGAAGCTTGCCTTACCGCAGTTGCTTTCATTACACAAATTGCGAGTGAATCTGAACAAAAAAAGAACACAGCAGATTTCATTTACCGCATACGTATGGCAAACTTATGATAATTTTGAGAGACTAGCAAGCAAGCAAACAGTAGCGTAGCACATTTTACGAGGGAGCAGTTAATTTCTTAGCTCAACACACAGACAGTGGCAACTAGCAGTTTGCAGACAACAGTCAGTGGCTAAATGTAATTGGAAAGCTCATCAAGTGTTGTCATTACTACACTGCGAGAAAGTTCCAAGATACCATGATAACGAAAATTAATAGAGCATAAAATTGTATTTTAGTAACTTAAATTGTTTTTCTTTGAAATAGAAATTTAATATGCTCTACTTCACACCCTCTGTTAAATGTTTTGCTCAGTGTACTTCTTTTTTCGACTATACTATACTGGCGCACAGAAGTATGCAAAGAAATTTCCCTGAGCTGTTGTCAAGTGCGGTTTATTGAAAAACGAAACGTTGCGTATACGTAACGTAACATTTGCCTGTTGGCAACTCTGCTTAGCTAAGCTGCTTTAGCGCTTGCTGGAGCCGCTGAGCATTTACGAGCTGACGCTTTATTGTACTTTTGTTGTTGTTTCGTTTCCACTCTTTTCTATCTTTCATTCCTTTTTTTTTTTGCTTTGCTTGTTGTGGCTGCCAGCGCACGTAATTGGCTCCGTTGACTGACTGCAATTTCGTCAGTCAGTCAGTGTGTGTGTGTGTGTGTGTGCAACGTTTTTATTTTGTGTCATCCAATCAGTTGCGCTCTTAAACATGTGAAAGATTGATTCCCCAAGCTGCCATCAAAGTCGTTGCTAGCTTTTATTTCTATATATAGAAAAAAGAGAAAAACTTTATATATAAACATTTGTTTTTGTCTTTCAATTTGTTACTACGCCGCTGCCGCGCCGCTGCCGCTTCTGCCGTCGCTGCTCAAGTGTAAATATCTTGTGCATGTGCAATAAATTTACAGGCGAATCGTAAATTTTAAACACTTCATTTAACAAACGCGTCTGCAGCAAGCAAACCAAAGCAAAGCAAAGCGAAGCAAAGTAAACCAAAGCATGAAATTGTATAAAAATGAAAACGCTTAACGATTATCGCCCACGACAGTGTGTCCACTCAACAGAGGAAGAGAGAAGGAGAGAGAGAGAGATCAGGAGATGCTGCGGCAGGCTGAGGGGTCAACTCAGCTGCTGCGCGGCCATTTTCTTTTCCATTTAGTTGCAAGTAATTCCCAAGGCAGCGTTGCTAAAAATGTTTTTTCGCTTCTTCTGCTTCTTCTTCTTGTTCGTTTTGTTGCAACAAGAGTGCAGTTCCACTTAGTGCTTAGTGCCCATGAATTTTATGTTGCGTCCCCAGAAGAAACTTCGCTTGATGACCAGCGCCAGCCGAAACTCTCGCCCTCTCTCTTTCTCTCGCTGACTGCTGACCTCTGCCCTCTGCAAACAACCCCTGTCAGTCGCGCTGGCTTGGGTTGGGTTGGGGGTTGGCTGTCTGGTTCAGTGCTCAATAATGATTTCCATTGCGAATTATTTGCATTTCCCCAAACTCATTATGTTTGCATTGTGAAATTTGCTTCGACGCCGTTTGCTCTACACCAAGAACTCTGGGCACCTGCCTCTTTCGTTCTCTCTCTCTCTCTCTCTCTCGCTCACTTGCTGGTTCACTCGCTTGGCAGTTCAAAAATTCCAAAATGCTTTCATGTTGGCATTGCGGTTTAATGTGCTTGCACTGTTGCTTAAATTCTTGATTGGAACTGACGGAGGACTTGCTATTTGCGGTGTGTATAGCAACTGAAAGCTGCGCCAGAGTTTGCGGTCCGTTGATATGCACTGCAGCTTAAATTTTCTAATGTAGCTCAACTGAACTCGCTTTAAAACAAATTGAAATTGAAATCACTTATGCCGTTGAATTTATAGTTTGAAAAATCATAATTTCATTTGAAAATTGTGGCCATCAAGCGCTGTCTCTCACTCCCATTATCTCCCTCTCTCTCTCTCTCTCCATCTCTCGCTCTGTTTGGCTGTGTGGCCTGCATTTTCATTTCATAACGTTGCAATGCGTGCCATTTCGTTTCGTTTATTACATGTCAAGCGTCAATGAATGTCAGTTTGACAGTTCATAAGACAAATACGACACAATGGCTGCTTGGCTGGGGCAGCGTGGGCGTGGGTGGCGCCGTGGCGGGATTGGAAGCGTGTGGCAAGGACATGCGGCAGGTAGCAGGCGGATATTCTGACAGTCGAGTAACATTTGCGGACATTAACGTCAACGTGCAACACAGCGCACGACGTGTGCCACGCCCTGCTGCAGCACTGAGCTCAGTGTGGCGCATTTCCTGTGTAGCCACAGCCACCGCCTCCTCCATAATGTGTAACTGTGCTGCGAGTCTAAAGCTAGCTCTAGTCGTCTCAAGATTGCCAATTCTCGGGCTACGTGGCAAGTGGCCTAAACATGTGTGTGCCAGCAGCTTACACGCTGCTCATTGCTTATTTTCCTTTTCTTGTCGGCCATGGCACATGGTGCTTGTCTACTTTGACAACTTATTGGCAACTAGCGCTAGGTATAAAAAATAGAAAAAGGGGTTTCAAGAAGTTGTAGAAATGTATGGGAAGCCCATAAAATAAATATATTTTTGATCAGCAAGAGAAACCAAGTCGATTCTGGCCTATCTGAAGGACATTTTGTCTGTATGAGTAACAGCAACTTAGTGACCTTAAGAGCGAGAGACAGCAAATTTGGTATGTATGTATGTATGTATGTATGAGTACATTTTGAAAATTTTAATTTTCATCCCTTTCCTCTGAAAATCCAATGAATCTGATTTACGCTCACAATTTTTAACAGATTAGTTTTAAATTCAGCACACACACGCCTTAGTATGTTCAACTTGATAGAAAAGTTTTTAAATATTCCAATTTAAATTTTCTATATAAAAAGCAGCGAGTACTTTTGTGGTTGTCAAGTGTATAAAAAAGTTGGCTGCGCTCAACATTTTATTTTTCATCGAAGCGTTAAATAATTTCTAACTGCAAATTGCAAAATCAGTTAAAGGGAAACAAACTGCTGTCCAGCGTTGTCTTTAATAGCAGCTGTCAATTGCTTGCTGTGTGTGAGTGTTTGGTTGTGTGTGTGTGTGTAGCTGCTGTCAATGCCAGTCACACCCACGCACACACTTGGCGCACTTTCAACGCATTGTCATAAATCATTTTGCGGCAAACAAGTTGAACTGAATACCAAGCCACGCCTACTCACACACACACACACACAAACAAACAGACACACACACACACACTAACAAACACACGCACAGAGCCTTTTATTTTTTAGCCTGCTGCGCTGAAGTGGGCGACGGCTGTTGAGTTACATGCAGAAATGTCAAAGTTGACTTGTACTTACAGTTCTTGTTGTTCTTGCTCTGGTTGCCGCTGTTGTTGTTGTTGTTGCTGGTCGCAGCTTGTCATGTTTGCTAGCGCTTCACAGTCATCCAACCCCACTACACTGCTAACTGCTGCTGCACATTTGGAGCATGACATGCTGGCAGGATATGCCTCGCACTTTTGCTTGGCATAGACACAAGTCAGCGTGGGCTTAAGCTGCAGTCAACTGTAGTTACCTGCGACTGGACCAAGAGCTTTTGAACCCATTGTTGTTAGCTGGTTAGTGGTAAATTTTCCGAGAACTTGCTAATACGCTTACCTAACCGTTGGCTAAATTGCATCAACTTAATTATTAAGTACTTGAGAGCGTTTACAGTGGAGTGGGGTCAATTTGATGGGTGAAAGATTAAAATTAACCCAAAGCGAAGGTAATGTTTTAATGCTATAATATAAATAAACATAACATTTTATAATTCCATACTGTTATGAGCTTGTTTTAATGCTAAATAAAAAGTTGCATTCAATGGAATTGCGAATTTTTTATTTTTATTCAAAAGAACTTTAATATGAGTTTTCGTGGAAGCAGAATTTGAAAATATTCTCAGAATTTCCCATATTAGTAATATATGCTATACTATTTTTTAGCTGTTGTACAGCTATCAACTAGAACGACCCTAGCATACTAACTTCTCGTTCATTTTTATTGCGCTTTCATATTTTCTCGCTTTTCCAGACAAGTGTGCGTTGCAGCTGCTCATCAAGCGAGCACGCTTAGAGTGCCCACTACAAAAGCATATCCTTAGCTTAACAATACACACACATAGACACACATACACACACATGTGTCCAGCTCCAGCTACAGCTTTTGGCCCTACTTAATATGTCTTGTTATTTTGAAACTTTATATTTCTTGCCATCACTTGTTTATTTTATATAGATTTTCGCTCAGTTGGGTGTACAGTTTCTAGCAGCCAGTGTTGTTAAGTGCTTGCTTAAGGGTTGGCTACATGAGCTTTTGATGTAAGCTGTACGTTAACAGCTGCGTTAAATTTTACAAAAAATAATAAAAGCAGCCATAGTGCTGGTTCAGGCTTAAGAACGAAACTAATAAACTAATAAAAAAGAAAAAAACAACAAGAAATGCTTGTTGACGTGACTTGAGTCGCCAGCAGCAGCAGCAGCAGCTGTTTTCATAAAATGCTGACAGCTGATGCATGTTTATTTATAAAAGTTTTCAGCAGTCAGCACATGTGTGTTTAAAAAATAAAAAGCAAAATATATACAGTTCTTAAAGCATATTTTTCGATAGCCTTGAGTTTTAATAGCTGCACGAGCTGTGCTCTGCTCATTAAGCGGCCATTTCTCAATGCTGGCTGACACGAAATGGTTTTGCCTGTCTCAATGCCTGATTACTGGCAACAACTTCCGTTATTATTATTATTATTATGACTCGGTCTTTTTGTGTGCGCTTTCGTTTTTTTGTAATATTTATAATCCAACGTAATTAAGATGAGAGCCAAGTCAAGTCGTCGTCGTCGTCGGCGAGCAAGCAATGTTACAATAATTACCAGAATTTTCATGGCTCTGGCTGTGGCTCTAGCGCTGCAGAGTCATATGCTGGCTTCTCAGATCGCAATGAAAAAGTAACTGGCAAGGAATATAAATGCGTAGGCAAAGGCAAAAATGTGTAATTAGTGGCAGTTAATAACTTTCACGAGTGCCTGCAGTGCGGCCCCTCGACAACTTAAGTGTTTGCTAGCTGGGGTTGGGGCTGGGGCTGGCTCGGTTTTTTTTTTTAAGTAGTCGTTGGAGGCGTAGCTCTGGCATTAACTCAAAACTTCAACCACACACAGAGAGACTCTGAACAGTGCACGCACTAATTAAATACAAAGTGAAAATGACGCCCCGCTCTCTGTGTGGCAAAAGTTTATAAATTATACGCATAACAAGGCAACGGCGGCAGCGGCGGCGGCGGCGGCGGCAGTCAGCGAGGCGAAAAGCAAATAATTTTTAAGTTGACCGCAGCAACACAAATACCTTTTGCCATCATGTTGTGATCAAAGCACGCGCTGAAAAATTGTCGCTAAGATTGAGATAAGTTTGGGGTCCACCCAGGCAGCCAAACCGCAAGGCAAAGCTCTCAGCTCTCTGTGAAATGTCCTTTGGTTATGCTTGCACTAATTTGTGGCTTTCTTTCTTTTTCGCTGCTGCCTTTCACCGCATCAACTAAATTAGCTTCATTATTGTAATTAACTTTAGAAGCCTCGGGTAGCGTTTGCTTGCGTTTTTGTTAAATCTTAGCAAATTAGTTCAAGTTCAGCAATCAGGCTCGTTGATTGACTTAAGCAAACATTTTCCACAACTCAACTCAACAGAGAGAGAGAGAGAGAGCGAAAATAGCTCTGGGCCGCATTCATTTCGAAATGGATTTTGCCAGCGGCATAATTGATGTCTACAAAGTTCAGCCCACGACAAAGAAATGGAAATAAAATCCAATTGATGTCAACTTGTTTATTTAAAAATAAACGAGAAATTGAAATGAACCTTTAGCTTATTTTTAGACATCAAATTTGGTTTATTTGGCAACTTTAGGCATTCTACTGAAAACTCATTAGAAAGCCTTGAGTCAAATGTGCGTCTCAAACAAAAGCTTGACATTTGATTTCTTTAACTCTTGCCCACCCCCCAACCCCCCCCCAATGTCTTTACTAGTTTCGTAGGTATTTTTTACTTGAACATGTGTTGCGTTTAACGATGCTTGAAGCCATTCATCAGCTGGAAGGATATATGTGTATACATTTTGTTGGCAACCCAAATCAAAATTCAATTGCTAAACTGCCTTAACAATACATTTGCTGCCATTTCCGTTACGTTTTGTTTGGTTGTGCGTATGTCACGTGGCTGACATGTTAAAAGCTTAAATAATTGCCCACATTTTATTTGCCAAAGCTAAATTTGTATTTTATTTTTGACCAAGCTACAAAGTATGTACGCATGTCTGCTTTATTGATTTTATTATTCTATGTCTGTGTGTGTGTGTGTGTGTGTGTGTGGGTGAGCTGCAAGCCTTGCTATGATCTCCAGCTTAAGCAGCCAACCGTACTCAAATCAACATTCTCTGGAGCATTTCAAAATTTCTACTTAACCTTGTCAAAAGCTTTTAGTTGCAAATAAGACTCTCTGTGTATGTGTGTGTGTGTGCGTATATAAATTAGCTAAGAAGCAGCACAATGCGCATGAATTATGGTTAGTTAAGTGCTTTTTAAGTTGAGTCCGTTCTCTTTGCTTTGTTATGCATAATTCGAGGCACTCACAGCAAAGCTCATTAATGTGCGAAAAAAAAAAAAACTAAATATATTATTTAGTATATGAAGAGCAATGCTCTCGCATTTATTATATTTTGCGCAAATTTAAATAAATATTGTTGCCAGCGCCAAAGCAATGAAAGCAAGAGAGTTCGTAAAAATAAACAAATACTTCCAGCTGGACTATTAAAATAAATATTTTCATTTGATTTTTCAAAGTCTCTTTAAATATCAAAAGAATACTAGAGTGGCCGAAAGTATGTGGACGAAATAATTGCTGTAATGTTTGCTTCATTTAAGAACAAAATAATAATTAAACATGCCCTAATAATAATAAATATAAATAAAGATCTGAGCATAAGATTAAAAAGCATTTGAGTTCAATTAAAGTCGAAATATTTACTTTACTATCGAACGAAAAAAAAAATATATTTATTCTAAATAATACAATATCTTTAAAATATATATTAAATGATACAAATAGTTCCCTTAGTATATCAACAGTCAAGGCTTATATTTTTTAATTTATTTATAAGCTCGCTCAAATTTCATAGCTGCGCTGAAAGCGATTCCAACGATTTGTCTACATTATAATGAAGCGATTTTGCTGACGCTTTAACTGACATTTGTTTTGTTTATATTGCTTGGCTACTGATACATTTGTGTTTAGTCTGCTGTTCGTGAGCCAGGCCTCAGTGTTAATTCAGCGCTTGATCACGCTTGAACGTCGCTGTCTTATCAGAATGCCCAACAATACGTCAACGACAACGGCAACCACAGCTCAACAGCAGCAGCAGCAGCAGCAGGATGATAGCAACATAAGCAGTGTGGAGCGATTGCGGCATCGTTTATCATTGTTGCGCTTGCAATTCAATTTGCAGCGTGAGTCAAATCGCTATAGCAACAACAACAGCAACAACAACAACAGTAGTAGCGATAACAGCAGCAACATCAGTCAACGCAATTACCATCAAATTGCATTTCAAGAACTAAAACGAGAGCGCCGCTCAGCTGCTGAATTCAACTTTGTGAGTAAAAACGCAAATTTTCGTATTGTGTGGTCATTTGCATAATTGCAATGAAATTGGAAATTCAGACTTTGTATTTCTAACAAATTAAGTTCGCATTGGATATCAACGGCCAAAAAAAAAAATATTATAATTACGGCAATTTTGTTGCAAAAATGTGAAGCTTAAGCATATTGCTATTTTCATTGGCTGCAGCTTTATTTTCTTTTGCTACATTTTATTCCCTTTTTTTCTTTCATTGTTATTGGCAAACAAGCGACATTTTGCGGCTTTGCAATTGCCATTCAAGCAACTTGTGCATATTGCCAATGCCTGAAGCGCGTCTTCACACAAATGTATGTGTGTGTGTGTGTGTGTTGGACGTGTTGGGACACCGCTTAATTTCCGGCAATGCGAGTCACGTACGCTCTTCCTGCCTTTATGTGCCATGACATTTTCATTTTGTTGGCTTTACACACACACACAAACGAACGCAACATGTCTTACAAAATGGCGGCGCACTTGTACACACATGTGTGTGTGTGTGTGTGTGCTTGGGTGTGTATTTGTTGCTGGCCTTGTGACAAAACTTTTTTGTCAACTCATTTTGTTGCAATTTGCACACAAAACTCGATTATTTTTAATTAAAACCACATTTGCCAGCTCTTACAGCTTTCTGCTCTGCATTCCATGCCAGCTGCAACTAAAGCATAAACTAAATAAAGCTGTGGCGCACTTGATGCTCTTAATTATACGCTAACGATGCTTTTGAAAACGAAAACTCAACTCGCTTTGACTGCTTAGCTCTGGCTACAGCTCCAGCTCCACCTCCAGCTCCAGCAGACCAGAAGCCTTTTTCCTGGAGAGGTCTTAAGAAAAACCCGAGCACAATGCCCAAGTGTCGCTTTGGCTACTCTTTCAATGCAAAAGCTATGCGCCCGTGATATGTGAGAGCATGAGCAGCTTTTATATTTAAAATTTAAACACGTAACTTGATGCATTTGTTTAGACTTGAGCTCGGCCAAACTTTCCACAGTGCGTCATGCCGCAGCAGCAAACAGCGCAATATCATCAAAAAAAAAAACTGCAGACAGACAATTTTCAAAAGAGGAAAAAGCAGAATAAACCTTCAAATTGAAAAGCAAGCCTGGGAATTATAATTAAATTTTGTGTTTGTGTATTTGGCTAAGCCGCGCGCACCGAATTGTTGCGCTTGCCAAATGCTGTAAAAACCGCCTTCGTTTTGCGGTCTGGGTGGGTCGAGTGGGTGGGGGGGTTCATAAACAAAAGGCGCTACCAAAAAAAAATACATGAAATTCTAACAAAAATGGCTAAAGAAAATGCTGCAGCTGGTTTTACACAGTTTTTGGAGTCGAGAGCTGAGAGCAGACAAAAGATTTATTACCCTGCATGGATTACAAGCGACGAAACAAAATGCGAGTCTTGTTTGCTATCAAAGCCGCTTAAAGATTTTTTTCAGTTAAGCGCTGGCATTTATTTGAATGTTGCTTTAAAATATGTTGCGTATACTTATTTGCCAAAGGGGCGTATGAGCATTTTCACTGTTAGCAACGAGAACTCCTGGCCCCAATAAACGGCCAAATTGGATTCCTTTTCGCTTTGAAAGTATTTGCCATTCAAATTGCTACAATTGAAACAAACAATTAATGTAAATTAAATACAGTTAGATAGGCTACTTACGAAAATGAACAATGCCAGTTATGACCCTTATACCACCAGCCTCCGTAGTATTTCTTGGCACAACCGCCAGAATCAGTGTCGCGATCGTATGTAGAGAACTGCTGATATTTATGGTAAGTCAGTTTATCCGCGGCAGTGCCCGTCATGTCGCCCAACTCTTGCAATCGATACTCATCGCGTTCGCGTGAGATTCTAAAATCACTGTAGCGTGCAAAGTAAGTGGAGCCATTGAATCTCTCCATATGTATGTAGAGCTCATGTCGCTGCGCATTAGTCAGTCGATAAATGTGCTCAAGTCCCAGAAAGAAGTCGCCCTCAAAAGAGCCAAAGCCATTGCGATAGTCCTGCCAGCTGCGATTGAAATTCTCCAAGCCATTGATGCGCTGCTGTATGACGATCCAGCCGGGTCCAGCTAACTCGTTATCGTAGAGCAAGTCACTGGCATTACGACTGGGCGGAACATTCGTAGTCGTCGGTAGCTCACATGGCTTGAGCTGTTGCGCCTGCAGCTGATGAACTCGATGCGCCAACTCCCGCTCACATTTAGTGCAATTGTTATTTTGCTGCTGCGTATTTTGTTGCTGTGTTGCGCGTTCACGGAGCTCCGCAAGTTGCTGCCGCTTTACAGCAAGCAATTCATTTATATTCGCCGTATTACTTTCATGCAGCGCTATCGTTCTTTGCAAAGTCTCAATTAGCTGCTCCTTATCGTGAAGTCTCTCCCTCAAAACGTTCAAGGGCTCCCCACATAGCTTATCGAATTGCTGCAAGCAATTAGCACTTGTAGTTTACTTTTCATTTTTGTGCACAATTCTTACCTCATTGTCAGTGCATGCGGTCAGTGTATATATTACATTCAAGTTTAGTAATATATAGCTTAGCAGCACAGCTTGTAGTCTTAGCTTCATTTTGACTCAATTAAAACTGAGCTTGAGCTGAGCTTGCATTGCCATTTTATACACTTGAGCGATAAGCGCTTGTGGCATTTATTTTATATAACGTCAAGCAAACTTATCTTTCAGTTGGGACTTCACGCTTAGCAACTGATAGCAGTCTATATATAGGGGCTTGGGTCATATATAAAAAAGCTTCAAGATAAGCAAAGTCCATGCATTCAAATGAATTTAGAAAATTTAATGCGCATTAATAAAAATAAAATGAATCACATTTTATTCAGATAAGTGTTATAATTAGTTTTAATATGGAAATTTATTTCCTTGAGCTTACATTGATATTCGATTTTTTATCGATACTATCGATACTCTCTCATAATAATAAACCTGCTCTTACATTTAGTATATATACTAAGTTTGTGCTGTTTACCATGTGGCAGTTATATTTTTAATTTGCTGAATACTTTCGATAATGTTTATAATTCGCTTATTTTAATTGCCTTTTTAATTGTAATATGGTATTGTGCGCATATAAAAATGCATTGCCTACATTTGAGCGTTGCGTTCAGTTTTTGGTGCTCATTAAAAATTCAATAAAAGTGCACACTAAATATAAATGCAGTCGCAAAACAATTTACAGCGCACAATTTTCATTAAAACTAAAATTTTAATTTTGCAGTTGCGGAGGCGGATGCGGCGGCGGTAGCGGGGGCGGTAGCGGGGGCGGGGGCGTGGTTAGGGGCCGTTGTGTAGTAGGTTTGGAGGTTAAAGGAATTTATGATGCGCACGTGACTGGCAGCAGAAGCGGGCTTAAATGATGGCTTAAATGAGTCGTGCTTTGGCCAACTGCCGACAGTTGCAGCGCCACTTTACAGCTGCATTTGAATTTATTAACAAAAATAATTTCGAAGCCATGAAGCGCGCGGGGCGGGGCGAAACGGCCGCGCAAGTGTAACGAAAACTTGGCGCATTACAATGGCAAATGGAAAAATGGCCAGCAAATACAAAATACAAAATAAATGCAATGGCTGTGGCAGTGGCTGGAGCAGAGGCCGCTTGAAATGTAATTTTATGTTGCGCCTAAAATGAATTTCGTGGGCATAAATAACAGCAGTCAAGCCACGGGGCCAGGCCATGGGCAAAGGGCAAACGGGTGTGTGAAGCGTGTGCGCCAAAAAGTTG
Source organism: Drosophila busckii (assembly GCF_011750605.1). Taxonomy (NCBI): domain Eukaryota; kingdom Metazoa; phylum Arthropoda; class Insecta; order Diptera; family Drosophilidae; genus Drosophila; species Drosophila busckii. The sequence goes on along the minus strand of NC_046606.1, from coordinate 16,908,979 downwards.
AAAATTATTTTTATATTGTAGTAGTTTTGCCCTAGAGTGCTGGGGATAGTGTATGTCAGAGAGGTTGCCATGGAGTCATTAAGCTGCCAAAGTCGTGTGCATTTCACAAAGCTTATAAATATTTTTAAAATACTAGTGACCATAGTCGATATGACTTTTTGGATATAAGAATGCATTAAAAAATTATTTTCAGCGCGAAATATAAGCAAAGGAGTAACTTTTTTTATTTGTTCGAATAAAATAAAACTCTGCAGTAAATTGGAATGATTTCCAATCGTATAAAGTCTCAACAAAAGATACTCTCTAGTATTATCAACAAAATACGTTTGGAAATAAAATAATATAATACAAAAATTATAGTGGAATTAATTATTTTACAGCTTATAATAAAACTCAACACTAAATTAGATTTTAAAGTAAGCATAAAATAAAGTAATAATAAGGATAAAAAATCCTTTTAAAAATAAACTAAACTAAAATAAAATATTATTTTGCTTTCTTGTTTGTCCCCTCTAAATGAAAGTCAGCAAAAATTCGATTTTTTGGTAAGCATTCTTATTTGTTTCTCTTGTATAAAAACTCAATATTTTAAAAGTTCTTCTCAACTTAGTTTTCCCGCTACTTTTAAACTATATCATATATTATTCAGCATTAAAAGTTCGCAGAGCATATGCCATTCGTCCAAGTCTTAATTTCTTTTCTTTTTAGTGCTGCTTAGTGTTATTTTTTTCTCGAACCACCCAAAAAACTCTTACGCTGGCCAAAGCACATAAATAACCAGCATCTGTTTTAAGTTTTCAACGGCTAAACTGTATACAGTTGAAGCTGCCAAAAGTTTTCACTGCTGTTGCTGTTGCCGCTGCTGCTGCTCTTGTTGCTGTTGCTGTTGCTGCTGTTGTTGGCGCGTTAAAGGCTTAGACGATCTGTCGTTCAAGTTCAAATATTGTACGCCCCAGCAGAGCGAACTGTCTGCCTTTCGTTTTTGGAAATGTAATTTTGTCGTAAATGTCATTTTTTATGTTTATTTTCTTACACATTTCGTTGCTGTTGTTGTTGTTGTTGTGTTAGCTGCTTGTGCAATTGTTGTTGTAAGCTCAAGAAAAATGTCTTCAAATCACAACGACAACGACAACGAGAACGGCAATGACTGACGCTAAGCTGCATGCCACGCCTCCTCTCAGCTCAGTTTCTATGCCAGCCGTGCGACATTTCAACTCGTTCGTTTTATTGGATTTTTGCCTGTGTGTGTGTGTGTGTGTGTGCAATGCTGTTTGTTGTTATATTTATTGTTGTTCTCTCTTTCTCTTTCCTTTTTTGTTTAGCTGTTACATTTAATGAAAATTTGTTGAATGTCCTACTGACAGCCAGGGCGTGCAAAATTTTAAATTGATTATTGTGCAGACGTTGGCTTGGAAAAAATAAAAAATAAAAAAAGCCCAGAAGGCTTGTTGAGGTCTCCAGTAGCGTTTCATGTAACCGAACGCCGCATGAGTTGCTTTGCTTTCTGCTTAATGTTCGCAGTACTATAATATATTATCGTTTATGATGGAAACATAAAACTTGCACGCGTCGCTGCCGCTAAAGGTGCCCCCAGAGCGAAAGAGAGAGAGAGAGCATTCAGTCAGTTTTATGCCTCACTTGGCTTGGGCATGGAGCTTGAGCTGGAGCTCGAGCTTGAGCTTCATATAATAAAACGCACTGAGATGAATTGCCTTCAGCTTTTGGTATCTTTTATCTCCTTTGCATAATGGAAATTGTCGACATTTGAGCCCTTTTTATAGACACTTTTAGTTAGGTTAGGTAGCGAATGCAGATATCAAAATGCTATTGCCTACCTAAAACTGGCAAATAAAACATTTTTTATTGCCTCATTGTTAGGAATTTCGCTTTGCAAAATGAATTATGTGCATTATCTGCTTTGGCATGCTGCTGCGAAGCTGAGAGTTTATTTTCTAAAGAAATGACACAAATAATACTAATGGAGCTGTCTGTAATGCTAATAGAGCAGTTGTGACTGAATTATGGGCCTACTGGCAATACAATATAAAAGGGAATCAGAGGAATTTCGGTATAATAAATCCATGTAAAGAGTGCAATGAACTTGAAATGAAAAAGTGAAGTAAAAGTAAATGATGAGACTTAAATGAAAATAATAAAGAAGTTGGCAGAAAATTTTAGAGTTACGAATGTAACGAATGAATCAACTAAAATTCAATGAATCTGTATATTAGATTCATTTGCTTCCAATCTTAGTTTGAATTAAGCCTAGAGTGCATTTTTAACAAATTACTTTGATGTTGAGCTAATTCCTTTTGTATTATTTAATATAAATTTTTATTTTGAATGCATTGCAGTCTGTTTGAATTCAAACTTTATTCTAATGGAATGCAGTTTTTGGTTTTAATTCAAATAGAAAGTTCAAAGGTGCTAACTACCGCCTCTTAATTTATATTCCAGCTACGCTTATGTTGAAATTCATAGCAGCCAAATATGTCAGCTTACTTCAATAAATAGAAAGTATAAGCTCAGAGACAACTTGTTGTTGTCCTAATCGAAAATTTAAAATGAACTTAGAAAATTCAATTCGCATTCGCATCTCGATATCGATACTATCGATACTCATAATAATATACCTTCTTTCACATTTAGTATATATACTAAGTGTATGCTGTTTGCCATGTGGCAGTAATTTTTTTAAATTGCCGAATACTTTCGATAATGTTTATAATTCGCTTATTTTAATTGTCATTTTAATTGCAATATTCGTAAACAAAAGCCGCTACCAAAAAAAATACATGAAATTCTAGCAAAAATAGCTAAAGAAAATGCTGCATCTGGTCTTACACAGTTTTTGGAGTCGAGAGCTGAGAGCAGACAAAAGATTTATTACCCTGCATGGATTACAAGCGACGAAACAAAATGCGAGTCTTGTTTGCTATCAAAGCCGCTTAAAGATTTTTTTCAGTTAAGCGCTGGCATTTATTTGAATGTTGCTTTAAAATATGTTGCGTATACTTATTTGCCAACGGGGCGTATGAGCATTTTCACTGTTAGCAACGAGAACTCCTGGCCCCAATAAACGGCCAAATTGGATTCCTTTTCGCTTTGAAAGTATTTGCCATTCAAATTGCTACAATTGAAACAAACAATTAATGTAAATTAAATACAGTTAGATAGGCTACTTACGAAAATGAACAATGCCAGTTATGACCCTTATACCACCAGCCTCCGTAGTATTTCTTGGCACAACCGCCAGAATCAGTGTCGCGATCGTATGTAGAGAACTGCTGATATTTATGGTAAGTCAGTTTATCCGCGGCAGTGCCCGTCATGTCGCCCAACTCTTGCAATCGATACTCATCGCGTTCGCGTGAGATTCTAAAATCACTGTAGCGTGCAAAGTAAGTGGAGCCATTGAATCTCTCCATATGTATGTAGAGCTCATGTCGCTGCGCATTAGTCAGTCGATAAATGTGCTCAAGTCCCAGAAAGAAGTCGCCCTCAAAAGAGCCAAAGCCATTGCGATAGTCCTGCCAGCTGCGATTGAAATTCTCCAAGCCATTGATGCGCTGCTGTATGACGATCCAGCCGGGTCCAGCTAACTCGTTATCGTAGAGCAAGTCACTGGCATTACGACTGGGCGGAACATTCGTAGTCGTCGGTAGCTCACATGGCTTGAGCTGTTGCGCCTGCAGCTGATGAACTCGATGCGCCAACTCCCGCTCACATTTAGTGCAATTGTTATTCTGCGTATTTTGTTGCTGTGTTGCGCGTTCACGGAGCTCCGCAAGTTGCTGCCGCTTTACAGCAAGCAATTCATTTATATTCCATATTACTTTCATGCAGCGCTATCGTTCTTTGCAAAGTCTCAATTAGCTCCCCACATAGCTTATCGAATTGCTGCAAGCAATTAGCACTTGTAGTTTACTTTTCATTTTTGTGCACAATTCTTACCTCAATGTCGGTGGATGCAGTCAGTGTATATATTACATTCAAGTTTAGTAATATAAAGCTTAGCAGCGCAACTTCTAGTCCTAGCTTCATTTTGTCTCAATTAAAACTGATCTTGAGCTGAACTTTCATTGCCTTTTTATACACCTAAGCGATGAGCGATAAGCGCTTGTGCCATTTATTTTCTATAATGTCAAGCAAGGTTATCGTTCAGTTGGGACATCACGCTTAGCTTGAGCGTAGGCAGCTGATAGCAGTCTATATTATATTATGGCAGCTTGGGTCATAAATAGAAAAGGTTCAAGATAAGCAAAGTGCATTTATTGCAATTAAAATTAATTTAGAAAATTTATTGCGCACTTATTAATGAATGACATTTTATTCAAATAATTTTATTCTAATTAGTTTTAATACGGAAATTTATTTCCTTGAGCTTACATTGATATTCGAAACATATGAGACTTGTTTATTATCGATACTATCGATACTCTCTCATAATAACATCTTTTAAGTTTTTGGCTTTAATTCAAATATAAAGTTAAAAGGTGCTAACTACCGCCTGCTAATTAATATTACGGCTACGCTCATGTTCAAATTCATAGCAGCTAACTTTGTCAGCTTATTTTAATCAATAGAAAGTGTTAGCTCAGAGACCATTTGCTGTTGTCCTAATCGAAATTGCATTTAAATAACATGCAAATTAAAATGCAATCTAATCAACTTGACTATTTTTTTTTTACTCTCTATACATGAATAATTCACATACCTTACTAACTAACAAGTGCAGCAGCCTTCACAACAACAACAACAACAACTACCACTACTACTCATGCAAACATATAAATATGCATGCATACACACACACACACATGCAAGCAACAAAATAAAATAATTGCAAAAAAAAATTGTATAAATCTCAGCTCGACTAGTTTCCCTTTCTAGCCGCTGGGCTTAGCTCTAGAAAAAAAGATTCTATAGAATTTTTTCATAGAAAATATGCAAAATAGGCTGCACACACACACACACATGTGTCTATATGTGCGTGTGTGCTCTCGCTCATTTTCATTTTTAGTCTTTTGTTTTGATGATTTTTAGTTGCTGCTATATTTAGCTTAATGCCACGCGCCCCGCCTCCTTTTGGCATTATTCTAAGGCACATTTTGCGCTTGTGAATTTTTCATGCCGAACTGTGAGGACAATACAAAATTTAATTTAGCGCATAGAATTAAAAATAGACAGCAAACAATAAACAAAAAGCAAGCGTCAAGTTAAGGCGACTATCAAATACGCTGTCCCGCTAATGCTATGTGTATGTGGTAGTCGAGCATACCCTGCTAATCGCAGACTAATGTATGAAAAGCGAAAATTTGTGCGCCTGCCAAAGCAGCGGAAAAATAAGAAGCAGAAGCAGAGCAAACCTTTTGTTTTCTGCTCTTGCGCCTTTGCCGTTGGGCATATGGGCGGCCATATCCTGACCAGCCCACCCCCCACAGTCTATTGCAACCCTTAAGCTAGGCCGCCTGTCCGCCCCCATCCCTGGCGACCTGCAGCGCTTTGGCGTCGGTTTTAATTATGGAAAAAGTTTTTGCTTTATTTAGTTTAAACAATAAGTGGTTGGAAAATATGAATTATGCAAAGAGTAACACACACACACACACACACAGACAGAGAGAGAGAGAGAGTGTTTGTGTGTGTGTGTAGAGATTTCTTAAGCAAAATGCAAATATTTTTGCATTCAACTTTTGCAACGAGGCGAGGCGCGCTTCTCTCACTTGTTTTGGGACTTTGCATCGCCAAGTGAGTACTTTTTATATTATTTTTCACTTTGTATAAACGTTTATGCAAAGCATTAAACGAATTTAAATGCTAAGCCTTTAAAAAACACATTGCTCTAAATCAAAGCGTAAATAGTTGTTGAATTTAATAACAAAAGCAAACATTTGTCGGGGCTAAATAATTATGCAAGCACACGTGCTAAGCCAAATAAAAAATGTACACATAAATAACAGAATTTAAATAACTGAAATTTGCGCATAAATTTTGTGCGTGCAAAAAACAAAAAATGACAACAATGTTGAACGCTAATCACAAAACGTTTATCAATGCCAAGCTACTTCCCAATTCCGTTGAGCATTTGACGCTCATACCGCCCAACCGACCGAGCGACCGACCTACCGCCCAACCGCCCGCCCGCCCACACAAACAACTCGAGCTGCCGTTTCCTGCGTTCACCTGTCACTTGGTAATAAATTATTATCATTAATATTTTGCGCTCGAATTTCAGCGTCAGGACAGCAGAGTTTAAGCGAAGGGAAATGTCGATTATCTCGAGCCGCAATAAAGGCAGCAAAAAAAAAGCAAATTTAGGGCGTGGCAGCAGACGTTCTTTGCATAAAAATTTGCAAAACGGCAAGTGTCTAATAGAAAAGCCCGAACATAGAACAAAGGCGTCAACAAAAATAGGCAGAGAGTGTAAGTGTGTGTGTGTGTGAGCTGTATGTGTGTGTGTGTGTGTGCGTGAGCCACAAAAACTTTACAAAAACCATCCCACGAAGTGCACGCGATAATGGCTCCCAATTTGATAATTAATCACGTTCACCAACGCTCTTGCCCTCTCTTTCTCTTGCTCTCTTGCCCTCTTACTCTTGCAGCTGCTGTCGCCCACTACCCTTAGGGTTTCATATTTTCCATTAGTCGTCGTCGTCGCTCTCCCTCTTTTAATTTTCTTGTGCTTTTTTATTTTATTTTTGGAAATTAAGCGAATTTGAACGAACGATAAAATAATTACCTTTATGATTATTTTTTGCCGTAGCCGCAGAGCGTGCAACATGGGGCAAGGCGAGGCGTTTGCTTGCTGCACGTAAAGCGATAGCAATTGTATAAGTATGTGTTGGTGTTAGTGTGTCTGTGTGTATGTGTGGCTGGCCCTTTCAATGTGCCAAACGTGTCTAATTTAGCGGCTTAAATTTATAGCATTTGCTGGCGCTTAAAATGCTTCCCTTCGCTTCGTTCATTCGTTTTTATGGCCAAGAACGAGAAGCAGCAAAAAGCAATTGATGTGAGTTAGAAGTTTGCCAAATATGCTCATAACAGTTTGTTACTGCTCACATGGGGCGGGGCGGGGTGGAGCGGTTTGGGCTGCTTGCTTGAAAGTTTCTTTGTGGCTTTAAGGGATTTATCAAATGGCTATGGTGTGAAGCTTTTAATGAAGCTTTGCGTACAAATAAATGAATGCTAATTAGTTTTAATAAGATATTTACTCAACGCTTTAAACTCTATAAAGTTGAGCAATCAAGCTGCACTTTTGCCAATCAGCAACAGCACGCAACTTGCAACTTAAAGTTGCCACTGTCATTTGGCTGCCAAATTACCGACGCCCCCTCCCCCAGCCCTACTGACTATTGACTAAGCAAAACCGCATGCAAATTTCCAATTGCATGCGCGCCGAAATTAACTGTAGCGCTTCCCAGTTGGAAAGCTTGCCACAGAAGGTGGCATAAGCTATGCTTGTACATTCGAAATATTTGCCATATTTTGCAAATCTGAAAAATCAACGACAACATGCAACACGCAAGTTGCAACAGCATTGCAACTGCTCAGCCAATCAAACAAACAAAATGGCGTTTTGTTATTTCCGCTTACGCTGCCAAATAACAACATTCTGTTCTGTTTTCTTTTTTTTTTTGTTGCTGCTGCTTGTGGTTGCAACAATGGCACATGAAAATTATTCACCTTGTAAACTGCAGCGCAAAAATTACAGCAAATGGAAAAAATAGAGAGGCGACTGTTATTTGTGTTTATAAGCGCCGAAAACAAAAAGTGCCAAAGAAAATAACCGAAATATGCATTTGCAATGCAAAACTGGAGCACAGGAAGCCTCGCACCGAAGGACAAAAACCCTGAGGGCGACTGTTGCGTCTGCCACGCCCACTACACACAAACACACACACACACACACAAAGCAAAAAATTATTTATGGGCAGCCATATATTTTTTTGTTTTTTATTTATTCTTTGCCGTGACGAACGAACGCAACTGGCACTCAATAAAACAAAAATCCATCCAGAGCTGTATGCGTATGTGTGTGTGTGTGTGTGTGCATGGCGGATGTCATGGCGGTTTTTGTTAGCGGTAAGCAAAGCTTTGCCAACCGTTAGACCCAGCTGCTGACTGTGGATTGCGGTTGCTATTTATGTCAACAAATGCGAGAAACCAAAGCAAACTGAAAACACCAAACTAAGCCATGCATTGCAATATTTATGTGCATAAATACACTTGAAAAAATCACTCACTCGAAGTGCAAAATATTTAAAACTTTCATTTTAAATGTGTAGTAAGTCCGCTAGCTCCGCTCGCTATTGAGAATCTATCGATTGTGGCTTTTAACAGACTTGACAATCGATCAACATAAACTGTAAGAAACATAACATAGTATGTAAATAACAAAGCGGAACTTGAATAATTGAACTTAAGTCGCGAGTTTTATTCCAGCAAAGACTATACAATAACTTTTATATTTTAATAATTTTTCTTTTTTTTTTTTCTCCTTGCAGGGCTCATCTAGTGCCGCCGCCACACAACACTCAAATCAGCGCAGCGCTTTTCCCGGCGCACCGTTAACCGCTTCAGCCGTTGCTCTTAAAGGCGCATTACCGCAGCGTCCACCGGCCATGACTAGCCCAGCTGCTGCTGCTGCCGGCGCCGCTCTAGCGGCCGGCGCACCCTACCGCGGTGCCACCAGCTGGACCCCCCAGGGCTATGCCCCAGCTGCCGCCGCAGCCGCCGCTGCCGTCGCCCAGCAGGCCTATCGCTACACGGCCCCGCTGCCCCAGCCGGCCTATGCCGCCTATACGCCGCACACGGCCACCACACCGGCCACAACCACGGTGAGTGCAATGATTGGTGGCATTTTAAACAGACGCACCGAACAGTTGGCAACAGTTTTTAGTTTTAATATTTAGAAATTAAATTCGAGTTTAGTTGGCAATAGCGTCAGCTTAATATTTAGAAATTAACAGGTAGGCAGTAGAGTCGTCCATTCTAGTTCAATTCAAGGATTAAGCTCAACGACCTTCCAATCCAGCGCTAATTATTAGGACCATGTAGTCTCTATTCAGTTAAAATTAAACTGTTAGATAATGTATTTTAAGATTTGCCACATTATTGTTAGACTCATAAAGAGAAGATCCAATGAAAACAAATCAAGCTTAAAAAAAAAAAAAAAAGAGTTCCATTGTCGGTCATTTCCATTATCGTTCTGTATATTCCTTTACTTAAACACTGTCGATAAATTATATATATTAGAAAATAAATGAATAAGCAATGAGAAAAACTATTGATATGATATATGACAAACGATAAGGGGACTGAACAATTGACGACTGAACAACTGAAGACGTACCAATAATCAGAGAATTAGTTCGTTTAAGGAATAGTTCAATCGAACCTATTCTTAACAATTCCGAACAACTTTAGTGGGCGGGCTCAGGCTTTAAATTGTAATTCGAGATGCAACTTGAATAAAATATGAACAGAGAGCTTGGAGCGAGCTCTCTTAGCTCATCAGCATGTCCCAGGCGCACTTTTTGATGTAATGAGCCGCATAATCGCAAATTTATGTGCGTCCATCAAAAAGGAAATGGAATTCCAAGCGCTTTACACTTCAAAGCGCTACCTCTATTAACTTGGCCAGCAAATGGAGTAAGCAGCGAACACTATAGAGGAGATCCACTGTCAATTTATTGAAAATTGCTCAAGCGACAATTTATTTACAGCACGCACACTTACACATAGTCTATCGATCTCTGTGTGTGTGTGTGTGTGTGATTGGCGTGAAAAGTGCTTTGGTATTAATTTGCAGCAATTGCTTTTCTTCTATTTTGTTTATGCGGCCTGTGCTCAATCAATTAGTTAACCGAGCCGGCTCGACTGTTGCCAGGCGGCATTCATCAAAGTCAGTTCTTGGGCTTAAGCCTAGTCTGTTGGCCATTTATTTTTGTCATTTTCAATTTGAGAGTCAACAACAATGCCATCATTAATAACAAACAATTAAGAAGTTTATGGCTGACAGTCAACAGTCAGCAGCTCAATTGTTATCTATGTGTGTGTGTGTGTCTATTTGTCTATGCGTATGTGTGTGTGTGTGTGTGTCTGGGCAAAAACCGCAACATCATCAACAGCAGTCCAGCTTAGCGCTGTCAGACTCAATGCTGCTCGCTCTCGCCCACAAAAGTTCGTTGGCCATAATCCCGCTGCGCCAAAAAATAGACACACACACACATAGACACACAGATATACATATTCAACTATATAGACAGCTTAGCTGCGCTTCAGTTCAGTTGGCCTAAAAGCAAACCAATTGAATCAGCATCAAACCATCAAACCTCTTGCCACCGAATTCTGAAGAATAATCTGCGCTGAGTTTGACAAATTTCTCGCCAACCCCCCACAAATCTCTGCCCACAATTTATTTAACTCTGTCTTTCCACTGCCAATGCCATTGGCTCGTTATCTCGCGCTCTGAGCTTTCAACATTTTTCAAATTTGATTTACAAATCATTTTCAATTCACTAAAATAAACTCAGAAAAAAAAATAAGCTGAGCTGATGCTGCTGCTGCTGCTACTGACAACTTGTCAAAGTTCAAATTGCTGACACTAGCTGGCGAGAAAAAATGAAATGTATGTATCTGACTTAGTGGCTACACTTTATTTTCTAGCTCTAGCACTCAAATCATCAAACAGCCCCTAATGCTGAAGCTCTCTCTCTCTCTCACTCTGTCTAATAAATGCGCCGAAAAAGTGCTGAAAATAAACGAGCAAATAAATAACAAAAAGCATGGGGCATAGCTCTATAGCTTTTATTTATATTTTGTGTGTTGCCTTTGGTTTTTGCTTTTGCGCCGCAGGTAACCAAAAGCGATTTCTTTGCATTGGTTTTCGTGGTCGACACGCCCCCGCCCCCAACCAGCCGCCATCCTTTGCTGACCCGCAGGCAGGTCGATTCGTAGTTAAATAATCCAAGCAAATGTATTTTTGTGCGCTTGCCACTTGCCACCTGTACATTGTCCAGCGTCTCGTTCACTCATTTTTGCCCATTACTTTTGACATCGTTTTTTTTCAGTTTCTCAGTTGTTTTTTTTTTTTTTGTCGCTCTGCCATTAAAGCTGCATGCGAATGCTGCTCATAAATATAAAGTGCGGCTACTTATTTTCTTCGCTTTGCCTCCTCTTTTTTATGAAAAGCCTTTTTGGCTGTTGCTTTTGTGTGTTTGTTCGCCGTCGCTGCGTTGTCCGCGCCCTCGAGCCATAGATTATCGCATTTGATTCCGAGCGTCGTTAGTGCAGCGCCCAGCGGCTTTATTCAAGTATTAGCCGCCCCCAGCTCTAGCGATAATGCCAGGCTGATAACTAAAATGAAATTTGTTTTAATTATAATTGACTTTTCTCCTTCAGTGCGTTTGAAACGATAAACGTTTGAAGCAAAATGCGTCTAGCCAACTTTAAGATTAACTTTTGTCCTATTAACTAATCACAAATATTATTAATTGCTTTTTAATTAAGATGCAATTCAAGCGCAACTCGTCTTGGCGCTGTTAAGCTTAAGCTTATGTTAACTTGCTTAACTTTTTTATTGCTTACGAAACATAAATAATTTGTATTATTTATTACTGAAAAGTTTACATTTTAACTGATTAAATTAAAGTGTAAACTTAACTTGCGACTAGTCTTGGCGCTGCTTATGATAATTTATACATTTATTTTTATTACACATTTATTTTAGTATTAACTATTTCAAAATGTGTTCAAATAGTTTGTGGTCTGTATATCGATAGAGATTAACTGTTTTATTGTTTAACTAAGCACAAATATTATTCATTATTTTTTGATGAAAAGTTTGTAATTATTCATTAGTTTTCACTTGCGATCTACACGCGAATCATCTTAAGCTTCTGTTAAGTTCCAACATTTGTGTTAATGCACTTCTCAACCCACTGTCATCCACTTGGTGGCACAATTGTTAGTTTCTAGTTAAAGCTATTGTTTCAAGTGCGCGTTTACAAAACGTTTTATGCAATATTTATTGTTTACTCTTCTGCTTAAGCAGTGCAGAGCATTTCCATTGAATTACATTTCAATACGCCCACACAAGCGCTGTAGCTACTAAACCAGTCTAAGTGCGCTGCTGCTGTCGTTGCCATCAAAGACTAATATTAATATTAAAACTGTTAGATAGTTTGGGTGCATGCTGCAGCGAGCGGTGGGGCGTACTGTTGTGGGTTTTGCTATCAGCATGTGCACAGAGTGCAGAACTCAAGGCGAAATCCTAAATTGGCTGTGAGCATTGTCAGAGGAAATTCTCGTAGCAGCAGCAGCAGCAGCAGCAGCTTGTGACCGCTGAGCTCACTCAGCTGAGAATTGTGGTCCCGACTGGGCACCCACACAGCAGCAGCAGCAAAGAGATAATCATTAAATGCAAGCAACTGCTTTCAAGAACACACTTTGAGCACATAACAGTTATCTTTGCAGCATTTCAATTGGTCGCAAGTTGCTTCATTGCAATTCAATGTGCGTCAAGCGTTGTCGTCGTCGCTCGAGTTGAGCTAAACTAAGTTTGCGTTGGCTTTTGTTTTTGCCATAACTATAAGCATTAGTTTAATTTTCGCAACGAGTTTTATGTGCGCTCGCTCGCTCAACTTGTTGAATTTAAATTTATTTGCACAGCAGCAGCAGCAGCAAGCAGCAGCAACGAAAAGGGAAGCAAGGCATAAATGTAAATGTTATTCTTGTGCATTTATTTCGCTTTTAAATTTTAATTATTTTTAGCACAGACACTTGAGCTTTTGTGTGTCTGTGTATGGGCGTGGCAAGTTGCTGCCTCTGGACGCTGCAAAACTTTCAAAAGCAATTATTGTTGAAATATTATTTGCATCTTAAGTTGTTGTTGGCAATGCTCATGGGGCGTATGAGAGTTATAGATAAAGCTGCTGACAATTTAAGGCAATAAAACATTTATAAATATTTGTGAAAATTTAATTTTCAATTTTTTAATTTAATTAGAATGCGCATTTCAGTTATATTTAATAATTATAACTGTTAGCAATTGTTGTATAAAAAACTATAGCATACTTTCCGCTGCATATTTGTTTACTGGGCACAGTGCTCGGGAGAAAAACGCTTAAGCTGCTCTTAATGATTTTGTTGCCCGTGCTCTGTTTTACTTTTTGTCAACATTTGTATTTATTTGCACATTTTACAATGACCGCACATAAATTCCAGCGAGCCCTGCTGCACACAATAAATCAACAAGCTCAATCAAAATTACAGCTGAGGGTGTGGAGGGGACTCTGAGTAGAGGTGCATGCATATTTATAAAGCGGGCGGGCGTAGTGGAATGTAAAAACACAAAAGGGCGCCGCATATTGACGTAATCAATGAAAACACATTAAAGTGAGAGCTGCTGCAACAAAAACAAAAAAAGGAAGAGAGATGCTGGTAAAGCAAACAGCGATTAAGTGTGAGGGTTAAGGGAAATTGGCAACTAGCTGGCCGGTCGGTCCGTCGATCGGGCAGTTTAATTAAAAGTGTTGAGCTGGCAAAAGTGCAGAAAGGCAAACATGGGAGTTAACAAATAGCAAAGAGAGAGAGAGAGACAAGCGGCTGTCTCGCTGTCTCTCTTGCGTGCCATAAAGCGATTAACTCAATAAAGTGCAGCGTGACAATGCAAATAAACAGTGAAGCGCATACGCCCCGTATGCCATACAACAATTGCAAAAAAGAAACTCGCGCTGACCGAAAACATGCGGCAGGCGCCAAAAACAGGCGACTGCTTGCCACTTGGGTTAATGTTGCAACTGCAACTGACATCAAGTGCTGCTGCTGCTGCCTGCCTCAAGCCTTGCAACCAGCATTATGACATTTGGCCAGAGCCACAGAACGCCGCCAGCCTTTGACATTTGAGACGCCGCAATTGCGCTCGACGCCTTTTTTAATCGAATTTTATTAATACTTGGCAACATTATTACTTGAATTTCCAGCTGCTGCAACAGAGTCCAGTTGAGCTTGTAATATTATACACTTTTGGCCTTCCGGCTTCCGTTGTCAGTGAGCTGCTGCAATAAATTTCAATTGCACTGCAATCTTGCTACAGTGTGTGGCAAGCGTATGGCATAACATATTTATTTAAATAAAGCTAGAAGCGCTGAATTGCATTCAAACTAAAACAACTTTGTTGTATAGTGTGGGCATTTTTACTGCTGTTTGCCCCACTGTGCAATGAAATCCAATATTTGCTGCGCTTTTTTGCTTTAACATTTAATCGAATACGTTGCTGTCTGCTGACCACTTGCTGCTGCTGCTGCTGCTCTATCAGCAACTGTTGTTGTTGTCCTTGTTGCTGTTGCTGTTGCTGTTGTTGGGGCAACTGCTGTTGGCTGCTGTTATAAATTGTCTGAAAGGCGATTTACCAAGGTTTTTTTCATATCATATTTTATTATTACGCGGTTTTCACGCGCTCGTTGCCTCTACCCCGCCGCCGCCGCCGCCGCCGATAGCAACTCAAAGTTGAACTTCAACACGCGCGCACGCTTTGTTTGCACTTGTGTTTACCACCAGCACCACCCACTACCACCCACTCAGCAATGAGTTACTCGAGCTGCTGCTGCTTCACCTCGAATGTCGAATGCGTTGCGTTAATTTTGCTTTTATATCCCACGCAACAACAACAACAAGAGCAACAACAATATTTTATAGATGCGCGCAGATTTTGCCACGAACCAAGCAAAGGCCAAAAGAAATGCTGGGAGTTGGGATTGGGATTGGGTTTGGCTACGAGAGTTATTACAAAAGTTTTTACAGCTTAAGTTGTTGCTTTAAATTCTCTTTACAATATTTTTTCTTTCGTTTTTATATTGTTAAATTTAAAAGTTGGCAGCGCGCACAGCTGCTCGACTCAAGTTTTTTGCAGCTTAAAGAGCTACGAGTCGTTTAAATATTTGTTGCCACTTTGCCAAAGCCGCTTCAGAAACTGCAGTAATCAGACTAATTGACCAAGCAATAAGCTCACACACACACACACACACAGAAGCAAACACACAAGTGTTTTTTAGCTTTGTGAGCTGAGCACTTGACATTGGGCTTTAAGGCTAACTAACTAACCAAGTGACTGGAAGTGGGGCTGGACTTGCAGCTGCAACTGCAACTGCAACTGCAACAGCAACCGTAACCATAAATACCACAAGAGCTCATAGAACAATGAATGCCTTTCAGCTGCTAATTAAGTTTGAGGCAATGCCAACTGTTCAAAGGCTTCGCTTGTCAGTTGCAACTACGCATGCCACACTCTCGGTGCTGCCAAGACTTTGTTTTGAGCCGCATACGACGTGAGCAGCATTAATTATTTGTTAAGTGCGGTATGGCGCTTTAATTGGCCAAGACAACTCGAGAGAACACTCCAGGCACAAACAATTGCAGCTGACTGCACATAAATCAGGTGCACACACATTCTCTTTGGCTGGTTACAGTTTACAAATGAGCTGGCTTATGTGTGTGTGTGTGTGTGTGTGTATGTGTGTGCGGTCATTGATTGCCTGCAATTTGCATTGCTCCTCACATTTGCCAGCTCTAATCAGTGAAAATTGTCTGGCAATCAAAGCGACAGACATACAAACACCTAGACAAAAAGTTATGAATGCAGCATTCATGGCGTATGCGCAATCTGCAAACAAAACAAAGAAAACTAGCAAATATTAGAGCAGCAACTTCTCGTATTGATTACAGCGCTTCTTTTGTATATTGTTCGACTAGTATTTCATTTATAATAAGAACACAGAGTTGCTCACAGAGCTTTAATAGCGCCGCATAAATTGCATGTGAGCATAAATATAAATGAGTTTCAATTGGGCGCTCG
The DNA here is from genome assembly GCF_011750605.1 of Drosophila busckii. NCBI lineage: Eukaryota > Metazoa > Arthropoda > Insecta > Diptera > Drosophilidae > Drosophila > Drosophila busckii. The sequence goes on along the minus strand of NC_046606.1, from coordinate 16,893,123 downwards.
CTCTGCTCAGTGCGGGCAGACGGAAATCACAGAAATTCATCATACGCAACGTTGCACTGCGCTCAGTCAGTCAGTCAGCCAGTCAGCCATTCATTCAGTTAGTCATGCATATGACGCTGACGCTGACGACGACGCATTCAATACAATGAATGCGAGCACATTGAATGCATTCATTCAGTTTGCCATTTGCCGCTCACGAGATACACTTTGTCATTAAAAAATGTAATATATGTGGTATGCATATTTATTCTTTAATAAGAGTGAAATAATTGTCTAAACTCTTTTGTTCTTTTCATATATTTTTAAAAAGATTAATTGTAAACTTGGCTTAACAGCAATTTATTTATTCAGATTTAAACAATTCTCTAAAATGTGTTGTTTTAATTTAATTTAATTCCAAACTTGCCTAAACAGCAATTGATATTAATTTTAATTTTATTTTTTAACATACGACACACAAAATTTGCATTTCAAATTTGTTTTAATATTTCAAAGTGTGCTTTCAAGTCCGCTGCATGCAGCTTTAGCTTGTTTTTTTAATTTATATTTTTTTGTATAATTTTTCTGTTTGGTTCTTTGGCATTTGCACATGCCCAACTTGCACAGTTTGTGCATTCAAAAGGAAATGAACAGCCAGAGCAGCAAAAGAGAGTGAAAATTATAAAAACTGCGGCATTGTTGTAGTAATATAAAGGAAACACAAATATATGCATATTTATTTATAGCAACTGCATAAACTGCGAAATTAATTTCCGTTAATATGACAGCTGAGAAAACAAAGCTTGAGGCTCAATTGAGTTGCGGAACTAAATTTGCTGCCCATTAAGCTTTATATATTTAATTTGCTAATCGAGTTTCGTCTGCCAAACTCAATCAAACAACAAATTCTGATGTAAATCAACATATTTCCATAAACAAATAGACAGTTAAACTATATAGAGCGCTAGGCATATTATAAATGCCAAATAATCCATTAGATATGCCCAACGTGATATGCGTGACTGGTCACGAGCCAGCCACCCAGCCAGCCAGCCAGCCACCCATCCCCAGCCCACAACAAATCATCAATTTGTATCACATGGGAGTTGGCAAAACGTGTGCATTGGCATTTTCACGCGAGTCAGGTAGAGAGAGAGAGAGGAGAGAGTGAGAGAGAGAGAGAGAGAGAGAGAGCGAGCGAACGCTGAACGCAAAGCTAACAAACCAGAAAATCCGTGATTATTTATTAATTTGGCAAATTATTCATGGGACGCGGGGCAGATCTAAATTTTGCTTAGAAGCGCACTCGCTGTGCTCAAAGTGGGCGTGGCTTGGCGGTTGTTTTGCGGGACAGTTGGCGTGGCCTAAGGGGCGCGCTTACAGCGACTGTCAGACTGTGTGCAAAGCATTGTCTAACTATCTGTCTATATAGATATATACAGTATGTAAGTTATGTATGCGTTTATGCCTCTTGGCCGAGAACTAACTGTCTGTCTGTCGGTCTGTCTGTCTGTGGGGTTGAGTCTCCGCTGGCGCTAAAGTTGTTAGTTAGTTTGTTGCAAAATGCAAATGTTGTGTTGAGGCTACAGTGGCGCAAAATGCGTGCGCCTAGGCTTTGATTCAATTTAAGTTGGGCATAGAATTAGAACAAGTTGAAATCTACGCTTGTGAATTTGTATGCACTGCAAATGACTTGCGCACCACTGTGCAACAGTTTTGCATTTAAAACTTCAATTGCCATGCGGGCAAAAAGTTTTGATTTTAGTTTTCCACACACACACAGACTGAGACTCATATGCATGCACCACAGAGACGACAGTTGCAGTCACACACACACACACACGCACACAGCTAAGCTTGCCGCAGTGTAGGTGTGTGCCCGTTGCAGGGGCAGTGCTGTTAACAAACTTTGTTGCAAGCAAGTTGTAAACGCCACAGCAGCAGCAGCAGCAACAGCAAAAAATCTGCAGCAATTAAATCAAGCGATGCCCAAATATTAAATAAATATTTAAATCTGTTTAACTGCAATTTCTAGCATTCAAATAATTCAACAAATGGCAACATTAAAAAGTGGCCATTGCTTGTAATTAAGGCGCGTGTCAAGTGGCATTAAATGTTGCCTCTAAATAAACAGACGGCCAAATGCAATTTATAGTGATTAAAATAAATTTTTGGCCACGCTGTGCATTTGTAAGCAGCTTGTATTGCATATGAAAATTGCCATTATCGTTGGATGAAGCACCCACCCACCAATCTATATCTCTGTGGGCCATTTGGCAATTTGGTCGGGCAAATGAAATATTCTGTTTCATTTGCAATTGCAGTTTGGCTCGCTGCATTAATTCGCATTATACATAAATCAATAAAACAGTCAGTTGGCAATTAAATTGTTGCATAGCGACGGGCGCATAGAAGGCAACCCCAACGACCATGCCCACACCCACACACATACGCCCACTCGCTTGCTCTACTCGCAGGCATAAATCAAATGAAACGAGCAACAAAACCAAAGACCAAATGCCTCAAACTACACTGACAACAATAAAGCAATATATATAACAAAGCACACACACATACAGGCATACGTATGCATGCATGCATATGTAAATAATACATTCGTTTGCTTGTATGTATGCGTGCATATATTTGTTTGTATGACAGTTTGTTTAGCTTGCCATTTACATGAAATTATTTTGCATTATAACTAAAACAGTTGGCAACAGTATGTGTATGTATGTGTGTGTGTGTGTCACGCCTGCTGCTCTGCTCCTCACATTTGCATAAAAGCATTTATAATCGTTCTAGGCCAAGATTTTGATTATGACTATTGCTCGCAAGCGATTTGTCTCAGTCTCAAGCACTCAGCTGGAAATGGGGGGAGGCACTTGGCACTGGCTCTCACCGCTTTTTAATTAGCCCAGTGCATGTTGCAAGCAGACAATAATTAACAAATGCTGCTGCTTGCAACAGACCAACTGATTAAGTTTAGAACAAATGGTAAAACAATTTGAAACTTGAAAACCGCAGCTGTGGGCTTAATTTATTTATGTGGCAAGCATATCATAAAACAATTTTTATATTAAATGTAGATGCAAAATTCTTAAATTTGCTATATTCAATATGAGTCAAAAATATTTTCAAAGGCAAAAAAAATTAAGTGACATTATTATTGTGATAAGAAGTGATGTCTGCTGAATAAAAGAAATTAATAATCAACGCTATATTTTATTTTTGAATATTGAATATTTTTTTCTTCTTTTCAGGTAAGTTCTGGCACTCTCAGCAATGAATTATGTTTCCCTCAACTGGTGAGCCTTAAAATTCAATTCAATTTTTAACTTGCATAGTTGTCATTTTGGACACAAAAGGGCGTGGCACTTTTGTCAGTTGCTTGGGGGCGCATTGCTGCAGAAAAGAGCAAACAGCAGCAGCAGCAGCAGCAGTAGAAAACTTTTCAATTACGTCTCGTAATTCTAAAGTTTGCACCCAAAGTCCAATAAAGAAAAATACAAAACTCCCGCCGGCATTTAAATCTATTTATGCCACAACAACAACAAAAAATGCCAGCTAGCCACAATGCAGCTTACACTATTAAATATAAAGTGTATGTGCGTGTGTGTGTGTGTGTGTGTTTGTGGCAGCAGAGCTTGCAACACTTGCGCTGCAACTCAAGCAACTTTGCTATAAATAAATTTCTATAAATTTTTATTTAAAGGCAGCACTAACAATAAATTATTTAAAAAAGATTTGCAAGCAACTGGGCGCTGCTAATAAAATCTACAGGATATACTTCAGTCCTGCTTACGTCAGGCTGCCAATTTTAATTGGCTGACCAACATGAGCGCAACACACAGCGCTTATTGTAGTTGTGCAATTGTTAAGCGGATTTAAAATGCAATCTGCCAATTTTGTTGTTGCTGCCGCTGCTGCTGCTGCTGCTGCAGTTGCTGCTTTTGCTGTTGCTGCTGTGCATGTTGGCAATAAATTCGCGCCTTTTGAGCTGGCTTGTTTTTTAGTCGCTATACATATTTTTTTATGGTTGCTTAATTGAATTTCAGCAGCAGCAAATGAACGCACAAATTAATTGCCGGCATGTTAACCTCGAAAATGCTGCTGCCAGTTGCCAGTTGCCAGTTGCTAGTTGCAACAAGCAGTGGCACGCAGCCTTGTGTGGCACGCATCGAGGGGCGTTTGCATGCAGCAGTGCGCAGGCTTCGCAAAAATTGTGCTCTGGGCTCCACTTCCCCCGCCCCCACACTTAACGCTAAGCCAAACAGCTTAAGCGTCCAGCCTGCTGTCTCGCTCACACTCGCAGACGCTTGCTTAGAGCCCGAGCCCGAGACCGCGCCCGAGAGCTAAGCTTGGAGGCTAGAGCTATTAAAAAGATATTGACTTGTAATTGAATTAACTATTTAATTTTATAATTTAATTAACTCTGCCTGGCGCACAGCATTACATGCGTTCCATCTCTCTCTCTCACTCTCTTGCGCTCTCTCTTTCGCTCGCAGCTTAAGCCTGGCTGCGTCTTACTGCGCTAAGCCCAGCTAATCAACATTAGCAGCTGCTGCTGTCGTTGCCGCTCGCTAGCATTATGAATTTTTCACAGCAGTTTTCTTTCGTTGCTTTCGTTTTGTATTTTTTTTTGGTTTTTTGGGGCCAGCGGCATGTCAAGTGTAAAGTTCAACGACAGCCAAAGTCTGAGGCAAACTTCTTGTGTTGTTGTGGCAACTTTTGTTGTTATTGCTGTTGCTGTTGCTGCTTCTGCTGCTGCTCTTGGCTTAAAGCAACACTTGTAAGTATTTGCAGCGTCTTGCAACTTAATTAAGAATAAGCAATGCCTCACGCAGCAAATGTAACTGAAATCGCCAATAGAGACAGCGAGTGTGCGAGCGAGACAGCTGTTGTTGGTTGGCTTGGTCATGCGGTCGGCGGTGGGGGCGGGAGCGGGGCAACAACACTGACAACGCGCCTGGCATAACAAAAACGGAAATGAAAGTAATTTAAAGTGGTATTAAGTTGTATGCGTGTGTGTGTGTGTGTGGCAGCCACATGAAGCTGCTGCCACATTGTTGTTTTTTCTGTTGTTGCTATGTACGCGGCTTGTAACGGAAGTGCCGCACTTAGACTACAACCAGCACCACCCAACCAACCAACCACACACCAACCCAACCACATACAATTTTCCTGCGCATACACTATGCAAGCATTTTTTTCTTTCTTTCTTTTCTATATTCTTCTTTCTTCGCTGTGTACTTGCCTCACATTCTACACTCTTTTGCCACTTTATCAAAAGCTGTCAACTGTTGACTCCTTTAATGGCGAACTTAGTTGCTCAGCGCAAAGTACAGTTAGTTACAACGCCGCCGCCGCTGCCGCCGCTGCCGCCGCCGACGCCGCCGACGCCCATGCAGATGTGTCTACTGCAGACGCACAGACGGACAGACGCTTGTGTTGAAAGGTTAACTCTGCTAAAAGACAAAAAACGCGAACGCAACTAAAGCTTATCAAAAATGCAATTTGTTTTATTAACTTGCGTTTTGTTCTTACACTACACTACACAATAAATTTGCAACTTAATGCAAAAAATATCTGGAGGGCCATAATTCTTTTTTGCACAAAAGTTACTGAGTTTAGAAATTGTGAACGCTTTACATGCATTTTTGAGTTTTTCGAGCAGCTAACAATTTTCGTAGCATACATTTCAGCGCTTGTAATTCTTGCAACGGCAAATGGAGCAATTGTTGATTTTGTTGGTGAAAGAAATTAAAAACATGTGGAGTATACAACAAAGGCCATTTAGCTTAATTCCATTTGAATTTCAAACGATTGTATAATCATGAGAAATAAATTAGTTAGAGATTGTTGATTTCAACCGCTTTAACTTAAATAATGAATTTCACCAATGATTTGTATGATGTGTAATGATGACCGATAGGCAGAGAAGTTACTTGTTGTTCAGTACTAAAGGAAAGCTTGTGCTTATGCCAGAAAACTCAAAGCAGAAAATCGCTTAAAGTGCCGCGAAAAATAAACGAATTGCAAATATATTTTGCCTTAAATGTGTGTTGTTGTGTGTGTGTGTGTGCGTGTGTTTGAGTTTTACGCATATGCGCAAGTTTATGACTTTGTCGTATAACTTAAACTACGCCGAATTCAATTAACTCCGCCAGCCACGGTTCTCTGCTGAGCTTCGCACTGAGCTCTGACAACTTAAGTTGATGTACATGTGTGTGTGTGAGTGTGTGCGTGCTTAATGAGCAACACATTTGGCAGAGCAACGACGCTGTCAGATTTTTTTACTTAACTTTGCCACAATTTGAGGCACACACAGAGCACACAAAAGGCAACACAAACGAGCAAGAGAACTTTAGTTAACACGCCCACCAAACGCAGCATATGGCGGTTGTGTGGGGTGGGGTGGGGGGCCTTTTAGTTTATGACTGCTGTCGAGCAGTTGGGGCAGCGCCACATGTTGCCCATGAATGCCACATCGAGACACAAACATAACCGCAAAACTGAGCTGTGGCCTGAACTGAGCAACAAGCAATAGAAAGAGAGAGTGAGAGAGAGAGAATTTCTGTGTTGCCCTCAAAAGTATGCTAAGCGTTTTTAATTTAATTTCTTTTGCATCAAATTGTCAGGCGTTGCTCTAAGCTTGGGGCCCCAGCTTACCCTTTGCCATTTCCATTTGCCGAGTCTATTTACATTTATTCCGAGTCCTTTTTTTTTATTGTTGTTTGCTGCCTTTGCGGCATATGCCATTTGATTGATGGCATTTACGCTTATTTATAAATAGCAACGACTTCTGCTTTGACGTCAGAGCGCACAATTGCGCGTTCGGCAGCTTACGAACGGATACGCTAATTGCCAAAATATGCTTGGAATTGACTTGGAACAGTCGCAGGCAGGCCACCGACTGTGAGTGTTGAGCCTTGGAGATTGCTTTATATAAAGCTCAACAATACCTTGAAGCTATAGCTGGCAAGCTTAAATGCATTTCGAAATCAGTTTCATCAAATGCCAGAGCTTAAGCTTCTTCCATACAAATGCGTTTTAGCTAAGCAGCCAGCGATTCTGAATTAATCGTGAGCAAATGCCGAGAGCCACTTTCGCAATCTGCAGATGTGGTTAGCCAAAGCTCAAAACAACCTCCCTCCCTTCCTCCCCCCCTCAGCTTGCGCTTGTTGCTGCAAGCACATCCTTTCTAGTGGAGGACAACCCACTCACATCGTTAGCATTGCAGCCATTTTGTATTCGGCAGCGCCGCAATGTATGCTACACTATAATTAATTACAGGATTCGCTCGCCTCCGCCCCGCTTGCCGTCCTTGTCGCCACGCTTGGCTTTGGCCTCCGCATGTGTTGCTGCTGCTGCTGCTGCTGCTGCTATTTGCAATTGCTCTTGTTGTTGTATCCTTGACATTTAGCTAAGCGTCTCGTCTCGCTTCGCCTCGCCTCGCCTCGCTTTGCAATGCTTCGGGGTACGCTCGCCCAACCGGAAGTGAATTCTTAGCCATGCCTGCCGCCCACCCAAGCGTATAACTCTTAGCTTGCTTAGCTAGCTAGTGGTATTTTTTTCTTCTTTTTTTTTGGTGTGCGCTAGTGGTGACAAAGCTGTCACAAGAGTGAGCAAGGCTAACTCAAATAGAAAGAGAGAGAGAGAGAGCAACATAGAGAGAGAGAACTTGATTTTGGCTACGCTGCGGGCGCCCAAATTTCTAGTTGCCACACGAGCCACACATACTACACACCCACACGCTCTCTATCTCGCTCTTGCTGTCTCTCTCTCTGTCTCTCTTGCGCTCTACGCACAGTGGTAAACCAAATAGAATTTTGATTTAGTTCGAAAAACTAATTTTCGCAATTTATCTTGCGCTGTGTATTTTTTTTGTCATGCTTGTTATTTTTTTTTCGTTAGCCTCTCACTTTCGTTCGCAGCTGTTGCTGATTGCATTTCATTTTATTATACACATTTGGGCATATGCTTGGGGATTAAATACATTTCCAGCTGCATGGCTGTCTGTGTGTGTGTGTCTGTCTGTCTGTGTGTGTGTGTGCTAATGCTAATGGCTGCTTTGGGCTCTGCGAATTTGTTTTATTTCATTCGCCATGCATCAGCAGCTTATAATTAGATATAGTTATATACTGTGTATGTGTGTTAGTGTGTGTGAGCCAAATGTGTCATGCAAATGCGTTTTTTGTGCTCTTGGGGCCAAAGCGCAAATTGTAACTCAATTTGGGTAATTTAATACAAATAATATATGCAAATGATCCACATAAAATTCCAAGGGAATGTTAAAAAATATTTTTCAGCATCAGTCTGGCAACTTAAACAGCTGCAATTGCATTTAATAATATTAAATAAATGTGCTTGCTCTTATGAATATGAAAGCTCAAGGCAGCAGCTGCTTCACACACACACACACACACACACACACACACACACACAGAAGTTGGCAGGCCTACGCAATTTGCTGATAATGTCAAAGAGAGAAAATATTCCATCAAAGCAACGCGTAGTAAATTCTAAGGCCGCAAAAAGTTGCACAAACGTGCGCTTCCTCTTCATGTTAATTAGGTGCGGCAAACATGCGCACACACACACACATACACACACATAGAGGATTTTGAATGACGCATTTGACGCCCACGCAGCAGCCGAAGCCAATGTACAATGGAAATAAATGTAAAAAGCTAAAATGAAATAAAAAAAAGAACAGAAATTACTTTAGCTTTTGCTTTTGTTGTTCGATGTAAGCATTGAACAACAGTTTTATTAATTGACTGTCAGCAGCATGTTGGAAAAAGTGTGTAGCGTGTGTTGGAGCGAGACAGCTGCACATTTGGCTAGAAAAAAGCTGCTTTTCTTGCTGCTAGCTAAAATTAAAGTGTAGGCTGGCAATTTAGCATTACTTTGCAGTTACTTGTAACTAACTGTGCATGTTGTTGCATGTTCATTATATTAGCCTTCAATGCCAGTCGGCGCTGCTTTGACATTGGCCACGGTATCGGCCTCGGCCTCGAGCTGCCTCTTGCCACTTGCCACACTTGTGGCTGCTCAACAAGTTGCTGTTGCGTCCAGCTGGACGACATGCCTCAGCTGCTTCTTATTACTTGTGCCACGTTTATTTGTTGCCGGCATTCAATCAACGACGACAGCAGCAGCCAACCAACGATTGCACCTCCTACTCCTCATCAACAGCATCAAAGTCTTCCTGTGTAGAGCGCTGCTTACACTTCGTCTGGCGTCGGGTCCTGCGCCTGTGCCTCTGCCTGTTATCCCGCCAAAGCGGCTTGGCGAGCCGAGCACGCAGTCAGTTACCAACTGACATCGTTTCGAGCATAAAGTGCGTGCGGCAAATCAAAAAATAAATATATAAAGAAATCACAGAGAGTGAGCGAATCAGAGAGTGAGAGAGAGAGCGAGCAAGTGAGACTCAACCGCAGCGCATAAAGCTATATCCAATTGCTTTAAGCAGCTGCTGTGTGTGTGTGCGTATGTGTGAGTGTGCTTTAAATACATAAAAGAAACTACAAAAAAATCGCGTAAAATTTGACAAATTTATTTATGCATATTTGAATTATATTTGCCTTGCTTGACACTTGATTAAAAAAGTTGGCAAAACACAAAAAAAAAAAAAGAGCAGCATAAGAAACTTTAGTGCACAGTGGCTGTTGCTGCTGTTGTTGTTGCCACATGTAGCAGCAACATATGGTAAATGGCATTCACGTTGAATGTTTGTTGAGCTTGGCTGGGCTTGGAACGTTGCCACCTTGTCCACCTGGCTGGCTCGTCAATATTGATTTTTGTATGATTGTTATTTATTTTTCATTTTTACAATGCCTCAGCACACACACACACACACAAACGAACACGAACACACACAGATTGATCTTTGATATATGAGCGCTTGCCATATGTTGGCGCTTGCTTCGCATGTATGCGTGTGTGTGTGTTAGTGACAGCTGTTGCCTCATTTATTATGTGTGCAGCTTGAATTAACAATTATCATTTAAAATTATATTCTTTATAGCAAGCTTTGTGTTTGCAAGCAATTAAATAATTCATCAAAAAAAGCCAAGCAAACAAACTTAAATTGTAAAATTTATTTATTCAACAACTGAAACGATTTAAGTTTACTCATTAAGGTAAGTTTAAAATAAATTATGCAAACTTGTTGCACAACCACCACCACCCCCCACCACCCTCTTGTCCTTGCTCTTGACTGCTAAGCAACTAATCAAAGCCTGCAAAGTAAACAATTCAAGTCGCTCAAGTTTTGTTTTTTGCGCCAACCTCAAGTTACAACCGCAAATGCCAAAATTTCGTAGTCAGCTGTAAATATAATAACAATAAGCAGCTGCAAAGCGGAAATCAAATATTAAGCACAGCAAGCAACCAACCCCCTCAAAACTAAAGCAACCCACTCGGCAATCCCCTCAAAAGTCGTGCAAAGTTTCGGGCCCAAAAATCGCACAACAAAACTTGTGAAATTACTTTCAAAATTGTTGCAAATACTTGAGGCAATAACAACAACAACAACGGCAAACAAATAATGAGCATTGAACACAACGACAATTTGCAATGTGGGCGTGGCCGCAACAAAACAAAATCAAATGCAAAAAGCCGCTCATAAGCAGCGGCTTCGCTCTTGGCCATAACTATAAAGACGCCGTAACTTTGGCAAATGGCAAATGGCAAACGGCATTGGAAAATGTGATTTCACCCCCCGCCCCACCCAACACTTGAATGGGGTTAAGCAGTCGGCGAGGCAAACTTTAGCTGCGAGCTAAAGCATAAAAAATTCCCAGACACAAACACACAATGGAGCTAAGCTCAGGAATTCTTTTGGCTTGGAATTGTGGCAGCTGAAAATATTTTCAAGAGCATCGCTGCTTTTGTAATTTGCCAGCAGCTCCCCACCATGATTAAGACACTCTTGAGTGCCCGCGGGTGGGGGCGGCGCACACACAGCTGAAATTAATTGTCATCATAAAATTATGCACACACCTTCGCTGTTGATGCAACAACAACAAAAGCAAAAGCAAAAAAAAATACTTGCAGACAAGTTTGAAGTGCGTAATAAATGTTTACGCAAATTGCCCCCCAAGGCTAACTTTAGATATAACTATGTGTAGGTGTTGCATGTGGCAAGTGGCAAGTGGCATGCGTTTTGCAGTGCTTGCGCGCACAGTTAACTAGCCAAAATAATTGTGGATAATAGTTGAAAGTTTAACAGTTTGCGAGCAAAAGTTTTCTATTTGCTTTTTTCTATTTTTTTTTTTTTTTTTGCTATGTGGCTGGGACTGCGCGTTGGCTAATGAGCTAAGAAATGTGCAAACAGCAACACCTAGCAACACCTCAAATTCCAATGCAGCTGCATAATGCACTGAGAGAAATGGGAATTTGAATTCAAAAACGATTCATTAAAATGTGTGTTTAATTTTGCTTAGGATTATTAATTTATTAATTTAATTTGACTATTAACTGATAACAAAAATAATCTAAAATATTTAAAAATTATCTTTGACTTAAGTGTTGCCTGCAAACTCAATTTGAATTTTGCTTATATTTCAAAAGAATTGCAAAGATTATTTTTATTATTTTTAATCATATTCATTTTATTATCGTGCAAAATCAATTAGTTAACTTTTCACTTAAAAATAATCGCACCAACGATTGTTAGTTGCAAGTTGTTAGTAAAGTTGCCATAGAATATTTAACTCAGTTCATTCTTGGGCGTATCAGCATTTTGACTGTCTTAAGGGACTTGCAATCGACCATAGTGCTCAAACTACAATTAACTTCAGCGCCATAATACGGAGCATTCAAATCACTGCCAACAAATGAAACAATATTAAATTAAATTCTAAAAAATACAGCGAAACTTACATTTGTGCACAAGGGCCGAACCACCAAGCACTATAACGTTGTCGAGCACAGTTAGATTCATTATCCCGATCATGTGTGGCAAATTGAAAATTTTCATGCGCTCTTAACCAATCCTTATTGCCATTGCCCGTCATATTGCCCAAAGGCAGTAGTCGATAGCCGTCAGCCTCGTTTGCTATTTGGAAATGATCGTAGCGCGCATAGATCACTGCTCCATTGAATCTCTCCATATAGATAAATAGCTCATGTGGGGTCTCATTAGTAAGCAGATGAATGTGCTCAAGGCCGAGGAAGAAATCGCCGTTTGACAAACCAAATCCATTACGATAAGTGATCCAATTCCTGTAGAAATTCTCTATACCATTTATCCTTTGTTGGATAACAATCCAACCTAGACCAGCAATCGTATTTTCGCATAGTACATCCAGTGCCTTTAGACCAGCAACTTGTATCTTATGCATACCCGGACTAAGACCAAAGGGTAAACAACTTTTAGGCAATACTGCAACCTCCTCTTTAGCTGCCAATTCCGTTAGTCGCGCCTCACATTTCTCAAGTTCTTCAGTTTTGTTTTGCACTTGTTGAACTAACAATTTAATTTGTACTTGCATATTTTGCAGTTGAAGTTGATTAATAATTTGCTGCTGAAATTCATTTGTTTTCTTCAATTCATTTAATTGAATTAGCCGCTCCTCATATACCGCTATTAATTTATCCTTATCGCTAAAAGTTGCAGAGCTTCTGTTTAATTGCCAAGTACATTTAGATTATGGAAATGCAACAGCAGCGGCTTAAAGAGTTGAGTGAGTTGAGCGTAGCTCTCAGCATGCTCAGTTTGCTAAGTAGAAAGTTTTGAGTTAAAACATAAATAACTGAATACTTTACATGCTTACCAGATCGATGTTCACAGCATTTGTGGCATTTGAAGCAAAAGCTAAAGCCAAAATGAAAAGCGTGGCCAAGTTCATTTCAAAGCACTTTACTGTACAGCACCTAAAACTTAAATGAAACTGCGAATTTCTTTCCAGAATTTAAATCAAAACTGAGCTGCTGATAGTATAAAAACTTGGAACTTAGTCTAGTTTTAATTCCTAGAGTGCTTGTGATAAGGAACTCTTATCGCCATTAACAGTATTTAAAATAAAAGCTAAAGCTAAAATCAAAAACGTTGTCAAATTCTGCACAGCAACTAAAACTTAAGTGAAATTGCGAATTTCTTTCTATAATGCCAATTCAAATCAAAACTGAGCTACTTATATAGATCTAATAATAGTGTAAGACTTTCTTCCTAGAATATTTGTGATAAGCTTCTAGGAACTCTTATCGCAATCTGAAAGTCAAAGTTGAAGCTTTTGCGCTTGTGCCTGGTCAGTGATAGCTTCATTAGCTTTTAAGCTCTAATAACTAAGATGTTGCAAGTCGTTGCACGTTGTGCTGCCGCGTGCCTCATTAAGAGGCAGACAAGCGCAAATATTTTCAATATAAGTACACTTCATCTTCTGCTGCTGCTGCTGCTTCTTCTTCTTCTTCTGCTTGGCTTTACCTGTCTTTATGACTAAGACTTTTATTTCGTAGAATTTTTTAATGGCGAGTTTGAAAAGCAAACTTCAGACTGCAAACTTCAGACTGCAAACTTCAGACTTGCCCAATAACAAACTCTCTTTCGCTCTCTCTCGCTCTCTCTCTCTCTATCGCTCGCTCTCTTTCGCTCTGTTTGTTAGCTAGTGGAATTACTCGGAGCTCTGTTGCAGCATAATTAAAGAGACATTTGGCACGTACGCGAACTTAATGATATTTACAACAAAAGCGTCCACAGGACACGTTGTCCTGTCCTCTGAGCTGAGCTGAGCTGTCCAGACTGCCACACAACTGAATGTGTCGTCTGCTCTTTCTTCTTTTCTCTCTCTCTCTCTCTCTCTCTGTGGCTCCCGACTGAATTTTTAGGCACCTTCTGCCTTTGGCTGTGTTTTGCTTTTGGCATTTTTCGCTTGCGAAAATTAAGAAATTCCTGCAGGATAATTGCGTCGCGTGCGTCTTGCATACGTGCCTCTGCCACGGGCTCTCTCTCACTCTCTTTCTATATATATCTCTTACTCCATTTTGCGCTGCTGCTTTTAATTCGTGGCAAATATTTTGCACATAATATTGAAGCAGCAAAAGTTTTCTCGCAGCTTCTTCAAGTTGCAGCTTTTGGCAAACTTTCGTGCCACACACGCACACACACAGCCATGTCTCGAGGGCAGTTCACTAAGTTGCGCTTGCGATTGTTTTTGTTGCTGTTGCACAGGTGCAGGTTGCAAGTTGCAGTTGCAGCAACAGCCGCTGGGCTGCAACTTTTATTTTATAGCCCAGCTCTTGCAAATAGATATACATATATGTGTGTGTGTGTGTGTGTGTGTGTGTGCGTGTGTGTGTGTGGCAAGCCTTTCGGCAAGTTTTTGGAGCTCACTCACTCGCTTCGCTGGCGCTGGCAACACATGACAGCGCACCCAACGTGGCTGCAACTTATACGCTGTCAAAATATATATACTATATATATATATATAAATGTGTGTATGTGTGTGTGTGTGTCTGTAGGGCCTCCATTTACTGCGGTTTCTCTTCTAGCTGAACACGATTTTTGAATTAATGCATAAAGTGCAAATTGTGAGTGTGGCAAGAGTCTTGCCCTCTTTCTCTTATTTTATGGCCATTGAGCTTGCAGCCAAATTGAAATTAAATGTTTGCCAACACACACACACACACACACACACAGTTGGATGCCGAATTTGTTGGCTGGCAAGTGACAAAAGTGTGAGAGAGAAATGTTTGCCCTTTGAATAAATCTAAGCAAAACGTGACTCGCACTATATTTTCTCATTCTATCTGCAATTTGAGTTGCCAGCTTGGGGAAAATGCTGCGTTTCATCTGCTGCGAGAGCCTTTCACACTTTATGAATGTTATTGAGCTGTAGGGTCTCGTTATAGCTAACAATCAACTGAAGACATTTCCCTAAGCTAAGCCAGCGCTGCTCAGCTCAGCTCTGCTCCACTCGCTTCGTTTTCAATTTAGTTTTAAGCGTGGCAAGAAGCAGGCAGCGGGCAACGGGCAACGGGCAACGGCCCAAGTCCCAATTGACAAGACGCTTTGCACTTTAGCTCTGGCAATGGGAAATTCAAAACTCTTCGCACAACTGCAGCAGCAGCAGCAGCGGTGGCGGCAAGAGACCAAAACGCAGCTGCAGACATATTCAATTATGACATTTTCCATAGACAGTGACACTGAGGGGAGCACAGAGGGGCGAGCGAACAACACTTCATCAAACAAAGTGTCAACAAAGTTAAACGAGAAACTGCAGCGACAACTCAACTCACTCGCTCTCTCTCTCTCTTTCTCTCACTCTCTTCGTCTCTTCAAGTAA
This sequence comes from Drosophila busckii, assembly GCF_011750605.1. Taxonomy (NCBI): domain Eukaryota; kingdom Metazoa; phylum Arthropoda; class Insecta; order Diptera; family Drosophilidae; genus Drosophila; species Drosophila busckii. The sequence goes on along the minus strand of NC_046606.1, from coordinate 16,877,851 downwards.
AAATTCATATAATACCCATGACACACGCAACACGCGCAGGTCAAGGGGAGGGTGGGGAGGGGTGTGTAGCTAGCACTTCCTTTAGCCTCTCTCATTGGCATTGCAACTGGAGCTCCCACGCGCCGCTTTTTGTTACACTTCCTGCTCGTTTCGTGGTTCCCGCCACTTGCCACTTGCCACTTGCCACTGTTTGGTTCTTTTTTTCTTTTTCGGGTTATTGCAACAAGAAACGCACACTCGTAATTTCAAAACAAATATGAATGTCAAACGTGACTGAAATGCAGAAAGCATAAGACAAACAACAAATATGTAGACTGGACTGCATGGACGGGCAGAGGGACAAACAGACAGACAGACAAGCGTGAAGGGAAGAGCAGTTCATCTTGTTTTTTGACATACCCTTTGAATGGATGTGGGGGTTGTTGTATATTAAACTTAAAACTAAAAACTATTCTTAAAATTGCTTATAAAAAAAGAAAACAAAGCAATTTCCGTACCCCAATAAGCAAAATAAAAACAGAAACCTAAGCAACAACCAATTTACTCACTTTTTTAACTAGAAATAAAAATTTGTTAACCTAATTTATGTTTTTTATTTAATATATATTTATTTCAAAATTTAATTTGTACACAAAATCATTATATGTGTTTTTATAATACATAAAATAATAATATCAATATTAATATAATATATATAGTAAACAAAATAATAAAAAAAAATTGCTAAAGCCCAAAAATAATAAAATTAGTTAAACTAATATTATTGTATTTAAAAATTAATATTTAATCAATTTGCTATGCAACATTTAATAAGTAGTAAAAGTTTAGCTATGACCACAAATATATTCTAAAAATAAATTAAAATTTAATTAAATTTGAAGCTGCAAATCTTTAAACTCTAATAATTTATAGAGAGATTTCTCATCATAGCATTTCTAAGGTATTTGATATTCAACCTTTTGTCAGTTGTGCTTCTCTTATTGCTTTTTCGCTTTTTGTGTGTGTGTGCGTTTCTCAATTTGAGTGCTTGCATAGTTGTCAGAGCTCTATATGATGGCGAGGCAAGAATTCCAAAGTTTTTGTTCGACATTTAACAGTCATTGTCACTGTCACCAACGTGCGTGCAACTCTATAGAGCTACAACCCCCAGTATCTGCCTCTCTCTCTCTCTCTCTCTCTCTCTCTCTAGTTGCAAACAAAGCGCACAAATGTATGCAGCGCGGCGTTTATAGCTCTGCATATTGGTTGGGGTCTGTATGAGAATTGCCAGTGTGGATTTGTTTTTCTTTTCTTTTTTTTCGGGCATTCATTTCATAACAATGAAAATGCAATGCGTGATGTTGTTGTTGTTGTTTTATGCGTAAACACAAACAGCAACGCATACTATATAGTTAGAAGTCTAGTCTCACCTTTGTCAGCAAAAGTCAAATCGAGTTGGCTGCTCATTAATATTCCATGACTCGAGCTCCGAGCGTGTGAGATTCTTTTCATAGTTTGGGCTTCTTTTTTTTTTGTAGTTTACCAAACAACAGCAACTTGTCAACTTTTCGCACGTTCTCCCTGCTAAACACCCACTACCCTCTATCGCATTCCCATTCGGTTTGGGAAGGGAAGGGGGGGTGTGAGGCGTTTTTTGTTGTGCGTCATGAATTGTTAATATTTATGTGCGAGAGACACTATCAATCATCAATCTTTGTGCCTGACTTGTGTGCGTTTGGCAACATCAATCAATATTTGCATTTCCATATAGCATACAGTTCCATATATAAGTATCGATACATAGTTGCCGCCCTATATATTTTGCTTGCTTATTAAACTCGAAAGTTTTGCAAGTCGAGATTTGTGCGTTGGCTTTTGTTTCATATTTCGCATTTGACAAATTGTTATGCGCGCACTTCTAACGATGAGAGCCTGTCAATTATATAGCTCTCGATTGATAAATGAACTAACTATAGTGCATATTTTATAATTGAATTTCTTTTGCTCTACTTACAGGTAAGTGCAAACTTAAAGCTATGCCCACTTGACTCTACAGCAGTAAGTAACAAACCTTGAGCTGCCTAAGCCTTTAATCAGACAGCGGCTAACGACAGGCTGCTTAATTATTAAAGCTACTAGAGCTGCAGGAGCGTATTAAGCTAGAGCGAGATAGCAGTAGCTGCTGCTGCTACGTTTTGTTTGCCTGCCACTTAATCGGCTCAAAGTTAACTAACAAAAAAGAAAAGAGAAAAATGTAAAAAATAAGAATGCAGAGCAGAAAGGAATTTTTATGCAAACATATATATATTTACCTATATAGGCAGCCTGACAGGTGTATAGACTCGCTGGGGGTGGGGGTGGGGGGTTGACTGCCAAGCTTGTGGCACATTTTAATTGGCAATTTTGTCAGAAGGACTAAAAAGTAGCTGACAGGCAGTCGAGGCGAGGACCCCCTGCTGTCCTTAGAGCTGCTGTTTGCTCGCTCGCTCTCTTCTCTTCACTCGCTCTCTCTCTCTCTTTGTCTGTCTGTGTGTGTGTTTGTAACACAATAAGCTCCCCAATGTTGACGCGACATGAAACATGTCTGCCCTTAGAGTACGTGCGCTGAAGGCGTGCAACCAAATGGGCGTGGCACCAACAGCAGCAGCAGCAGCAGCCGTTGCGTTCCTTTTGCTTTTTAGCGCTACAAAGAAGGAAAAAATGTCAACCGCTGTCCCTGTCCCTGTCCCTGTCCCTCCCTCTCATCCCAGCATGTGAGCATAAACAAACACTTGTCTGCCTAACGGTATAAGCCTCACCCCCTCCTTCCCTCCCTCGCTTGCCCTCCCTAGTTGCTTGTTATATGCGCGCCCACGCGTTGCCGTCATCGTAAAACGAAAATTGACACTTTTAACAAGTCGAGCACCAAAAAAAAAAGCAAAAAAAACGAAAAAGTTAAAAAACCTGTCGAGAGCTTTAACCCGAAAAAGCGGCAGCAACAACGTTAAGTGGCATGCCGCTTAGTCAAAGGCACAACAAAAGGCTGCCACGCACGTCCCTTGCCCCCGCCCTTTACTCCCGCTGCGTAGTTTGCCAATTTACGCGCAGCGCAAACAATTTCTGGCTTTCATTCTTTTTTTCTTTTTTGGGTTTTTGGCTGGCGCGCTGCTTTTGATTTTTTGGTTGCTTAGAGCTTGTTTAGAAATTAGAAAAGTTGACAACAACAAAGCGACAGAGAGCAAAGAGCAGGCAGCAATAACTAATGTCAATATTTTGGCAGCTGACCCGCTGCTGCTGCAGCAGCATCGCTTAAGCATGACTAAGCTCGCAGCTGTATATTGCGCATACGCCAGGTTGAACGCTTTTATCAGCAGCGAGCGCAGCTCATTTCCTTTACACACACATCAGTGTTGTCTTTTTTTTTCTCTGTTTTTTGTGTGTAATTTTAGCCAGTCTCAAAAATTAAACAGTTCAGCAAGCGAACGCGTTCATAAATCACTTTTTTCTCTCTCTCTCTCTCTTGTTTGCACTCACTGTGATCAAATTCAGATTTGCTGTCAACCAAAACTGTTGGCCATGCATGCGTGTGTGTGTGTGTGTTGCCTCAAGTTGCACGTCATCCAGCCAGACCGCTGTCCACACCTAACACACAAGCCCACCCCCACCCCCTCCCAACTCAGTTCAGCTCGTATCATTTTACATTGCATTACGTTCTGACTGTTGGTTGACTTTAGTGCTTCGTTCTTATAAGCGAGCGAGCTTATTGTTCCCAACAGTTGGGCATTGAATTTATGAAAATTGCAACTGCCCCAATGATTTATGAGCGTGCGCTCATTTTAATGGGCGCTGAATTTAATGCTTTTCTTTTTGTCACATTAAATGAAATGAAATTCGATTTAGGTTTTCATTTTCTCTCTGTGTGTGTGTGTAGCTAGGGAAACATTTGAAGTAGGCAATTTTTTTTAATGAGATTTTCCAGCCTTGCGTGTCTTGAGGCAAATTTAACGCTTCAATAAACTTTAAGCCAGCCTAGCACATTTTCCAAAGTATATATGAGAACATTAAGTTATCAATTTTATGTGCATGTGCATAAATCAAAGTATTGCTTAGGCTAAAATTATATGAAATTAATGCGCAGCATCCAAATTTGTGGCTGGCTCCGCCTTTCAGTGTCCATTATGTTATGTTGGCTGTCCATTAATGAACATGAATTCATGCTTATGTTATCATTAAATCGAAGGACACACACACACACACACACAGTTAGAAGCGTGTTGTTATTAACACTCAAACTAAAGTCAAGCGTGTGTGTGCGTGTGTGTCATAGAGATAAGCAAATGCTCTTCACTCAGCCATGAACAGATTTACTGTGGATTGCCCACACCTCAAAACAGCCACAAGGCAAAGGCTCCACTAACAGTTTTAAACGCTTGCTCTAAGTAAACTAAATACTTTGGCATTGACTTGAGTTTGGCCTTGAATTCTCAGCAACTTGGCAACAAAACTCAACCCAACCAACTACGCAGCTAATGCAATTCCATTTATAGCAATAGATTGCAGAAGAGATAAAAGTGAACTGCTTAGATTTTTTACATTATTATATCAATAATAACGCAATATTTATTTGCTGAAATGCAAAATCTAGCGACAAGGCTTAAGACAAAGCTTATGCTCAGCTAAATCCAATTCGATTGGAAAGTGCTAAGAGCAACTATTCCGCTTATTCCAACTAAAAATGATAAATGGCATTCTCTATTCATCGCGCTTATCATCAAATATTTGAAACAACATTATCTTAGTGCTTACACCCACAAATTTATGTATACAATTTAAAATTTCCTGCACAGTCTTGCTTATCGCTGTGGCTTTATGCCAAAGGCACTAGCATATCATTTCCCAAAAAAAAAGAGCACAAATCGATAGGCAAAGAGCGAGACTCACAGACTTTGTGTGGATAAGCGAACAACGCCCACAAAATGTAAATGTAAAACATTTCAAAATTAGATACGAGCGTACTGCGAACTAACTGTAGTTGCTTTAGCAGCGATTTGACTTATCAACGCAACTCTAACGATAAATAAATCTCAACCACCCACTCAGTCCACGTTTTGTTGTTTCGCATGCGAATAACTGTGATTTCCATATTGTCAACTGTCTTGTACTTTTTTTTTGCGTTATTATCGCTGCTTGTTTTTATTTCGTTGTGCTGAACGCATATGATAACGACATTTGCCTGTGTGTGTGCAAATTCACATGTGTGTGTTTATTTTTAGCCAATTGCCTTTAAATGCAAATGCTGGCGCGTCTGACGTCAGGTGAAAGCATTAGACAAACAGTTACAATCTATAAAAGCAATTTCCAGTGCGTGGCTTCTTGCTCTGGAAATCTTAACATATGTAGTAGCTATGCTGATTTTCATTGAACAACAAACAATTTAACTTTGGGTAACTCAAGCGCTTCTCTCTGTAAAGCAAATTTTATTTACATTATGAAAATATCCAGGGTATCTTTAGCGTTGGCACTGCCTCTTACTTATCACGCGCATGGAACGTGTAAATTTCAAACTGACATTTCGCATTCGAACGCGCTTAATATGAGTTATAAATGGATTTGCGCATTATTATCGATAACAGTGGCACAAACTAAGTAGAAACAGAAATCAAAGCAAAAATTACATGCAAAATACGTAAATCTGTTATGACAGTTCACATGCGATTTATGTTGAGTCAAATTTACTGTTGGATTTAATGTCCACACGTTATCCCCCTGTGGTAAAAGTACGCCCCCTCTGTTTTTCATACATTACTGTTGCCATGGAGCAGTTTGGCATCGCCGAATGCGAATCACATATGCTCTATAATATATTTTTATTATATTTTCGAAAAAGAAAACAAAATCCAATAAATAAACCTCCATATCTTAATCAAAGCTGAATGGCATCCTATGAAATATAATATTTTGTATATACCCCTATAATTATAGAAATTTTGAGTAGTTACATTTTTGTCTATTCTTGATTAAATCTTAAGCAAACAGCCAATCTATTAATTAATTATAATTTTTATAATTCGATTTTGCGAACTTTAATTGCACTCAAATTTCAATAGACTCTTGCCCTTGTAGTGTATTGAATGATCAAAGGGTATTAAATAAGAACAAAAAGACATAGAAGAACATAAAAACCAACAATATTGTGTGCTTGTCATTAACAGTTTTATCATTTTGACTCTAATAAAAATCGCTTATTTATTTATACAGCACACACACACGCACAGATACATACATATGTACAGATATATATTAATACTCCAATGTTTGCTTATTTATTTGGCTACACATTTATATTTATTTCCGTTTTGCGATAATTTTGCGACGACATCGACAACAACAACAATTGGCGATTGACAAGCAAGCAGCATGCAATAAATGTATGTGTGTGCGTGCGCGAGTGTGTATGTGTGTGTGTGTGTGTGCTGTTATGTGGGCTGCTGCGGGTTAAGCACAGCGAACGGTCAGCCAAGCCCTAAAGCGTGCCTGCTCCTCCAACTCTCGCTCGCCTTGGCAATGAAGCCGCACAAATTGATGAGTCGCCGTCGCTGTCGCAGTCGCTGTTGACTGCGAAATTAAACGTGCTGCCTACATAAGCATGCATGTGTGTGTGAGTGAGTGAGATGAAGTACATAGAACTGATAAGAAATGCTTGTAACGACGACGATGATGATGATGTTGGGGCGAAGCAAAAGAAACTAATAACGAGCATTTAATTTCTTGACAACCTGTAAAAGAAATACTACGAATGAAATGATGTGTATGCCATAAAAATGGATAAACGACAAGAGCAAAGGATAACCGCAATTGCTGACGTTGACTTTGCCTTAGAACAATTGTACAAACAAAGCTCAAAGCTAAAGCAGCGAGCCCCAAAGCAAAAGCAGCTGAGAATTCTACAGACCGACAGCGACAGCGCTGCCTATTACTGTAATCGAACATAGCGACGACGACGTCGACGCCGGCTGATAATTCTTAACGCCTTCACACCCAGCAACAAAAACGACAGCGATGGCAGCAGAGCACCAGCATAAAATTGCGGGCGCGCAGCAGGGCGGGCAGATGCTGTGGTTCGATAAAACGGCAAAGTGACGTCGGCAGCAGCAGCAGCAGCAATATAAACGCCCCCCTCGCTTGTTCGCTCTTTGCACACTGGGACGCTGAGACTGGGACTTGGGTATGCGCTCATCCCCTGCTCATGCTCATGGGCATGTGTAGTGTGTATGTATTTTCCATATGGGCGCATTTATACGCATTCGTTTTCAATTGAAAATTCCGTACCTCTCTCTCTCTCTCTGTGTGTGTTTGGGAGTGAACCTTCCCCTGCTTTGTCACTGCCTCTCAAATACTGTTTGACGCCCTATCAGTTGGTCGTTTGTTTTGCTATTATCGTTGCTTTAGCTGGTCTTATTCTATGCCTTTGCTCTTCGACTGCCTCCCGCATATTTGCAATTTTCTTTGTTGTTATTTGTTTTCTCAATTTTTATCAGCTGATATTTGGTGCGCTGTGCGCTGCTCTCAACTCTTGAAATTGCCATTTTCCATTGAAAATTGCTTTCGTTTGGTGTTGCTCGCATTTCTTTTATTATTGTACATCATTTGTATTATTTTGCATTACTTTATCTTTATCAAATTTTCTTGATTTGCTTTGTTTCTTTACGCTCATGATAAGCTCTTCCCAAAGCAAAGTCCGTTAGGTTCTTATCTTGATTACTGTTGTTTGCTAAAAAGAAAAATTCGCAAGGGTTGACAATCTTTCTTTTTAAGGGGATCCACAAAAACGGAACTAACGAAGCTTTAAGTTGTAATGCCACGCCCTGTTATCTGCTTCCTTCATTAAACTCATTAATCATTGAACCGAAAAGTAAACAATTTAAAGGCCAGACTGTCGCTGGAAATTACCAGAATACTCTTGGGAACAGGTTTTCTTTTTTGTTTTTGCACTCTTCGTGACGAATAATCGTTTGATTTTCTATTGAAATTGTTATACTTTCTAAATAAAATTTGATGCCCCACATTATAATAAATTCAACCTAATAGTCATAAGCCGCGATGTCTCGGACTTGCTTGCAACTATTTTCAAGTCTATAGTTTAACAACAATAAGAAACAAGCATCATTATTTTTGTTTAATGATTTATGTTTACGAGCTGCAAGCATACAAAGTACGAATAACGGCAAAAATAGTATACGCAAAAATTGGCAACGTCAACGTTAGGCGCCGCCAGCTGATGGCCAACAACAACAACAACAACAACAACAAAAGCAGCAAATATAAATTATAAAAAATTGTGTCCGAGTTGAGATGAGATGGGCGCTGCTGCCAATCTGTGGGAGCCAAAACGACGACGAGTGCTTCAAATTTGTTTCTCACGCGCAGCGCCGTTCACTGCGCCAAATGCCAAGAAACCACTTGTTTCGAGTTGAGGCGCTTGTTATTGCTGCTTTTTGCTTTTTGTCGAAAATCAAACACACGAATGGGATGGGAGAGCAGAAGGTGGGCTGAAATCATGACAAAAATGACGCCAGCCAGCCGACGACGGCAATTATCGCCATTTTACACGCGAATGTGAGAGCGGCTGCAAAATTGATGAATGAAGTAATAATTGCCACAATATGCTCAATTCTTGCTCCACTGTGCAAATTTACTATGTTACTGTTTTTCTCTTTTGGGTGGTGGCGGCGGCGGCGGCGGCAGCGCAGCGGCGACAAAAGCAAAAACAACAATGGCTCTGCTACTGCGGTTGAGTCAGACAACAACGGCGTTGACGTCAACGCAACTCCCTCGCGCTCTCACACTTTTGCTTTTTGCTGTCTTTGGAGCTCTCTGACTTTGGCGCTGAGCGATAAAAACACAAAAACACCCTCGCCGCCTATGAATGGGCAGTCAGTGGGAGCGAGAAGCCGGCACTGTTAAGAAATTTGGCTCACAGCTGTTTGTCGCATCGACAAATTGTAAAAGCATATTTTAAGAATTTCCTCATGTCATTATTATCAACTCAAGCGGGCTATTAATCCAATTATAATTCAAGCAAAAATTCCAATTCGTTATCAGCAAAGCGTTTACATTTTATGTTATTCATACATTACTCACAAACCGCCCACGGATAAAACTGGATAACAATAACAGACACTGAGTTGGCCCAGTGGCGCAAACATACATTACAGAATGGAGAGAAGTATAGCAAGAAAGCCATAACAGTCGCGGCAAATGTAATGCCGGTACTTGTTTAGCAGTCCGTCACTGGGTCTGTTTGGATAAGAGCGGTGAAAGTCAAGAGAGAGTTACAACAAATGAGCGACTGCTCATACAAGCACCAACATGTTTGAAGCATAATCGCCTCTCATTCTAGCCAATTCCAAAAGCTATTGCTGCACTGCTTGCACACAAATTTTGTCTGATCTGTGTCAGATCTCTCGCTCTAACAGTGTTCGAACTTCGCCTCTGCTCACTCGCACCTTATACTTGTGCTTATACTTGAACAGAAATCTTATACTATTTTGAATTCTGTTTTGTAGCCGAAAGGTCGTGTGTACGCGGGTGCGGGTGATTCTCAAAAGTAACTGAAGAAAGTCGGCATATTTGTTTTGACAATTTTCCTATGCCACTTTAATTTGTTCGTTGAAAATTTCTAAATTATATTTATATGGTGTTCGTTGATTGTTTTGTGCGCGTGCTTTCTTTCAGCTACAAGCAAAGAAATTAAATTTCATATAGCATTTTTGATATTTATTGTGATCAGCTGGTCTGGAACTGAAACTAACAAAATAATAATACCGACTGTCAGTGTCACTGTGCAATTTCGATTTACAATTTGTGATTCGTTTGTTTTCATTGCGCGGCCGACAAAATTAAATTAAATATATACACACATTCGCATATAAAGCAAAAAAAAAGAAATAATAATAACTAAAGCGCTTGCCAAACTGTGTTTTGCCGTCTCTCGCTCTCTCTCTGTCATTCGCCGCTGCTTAACTGTGTGTGTATTTGTGTGTTTGTGCTTGTGCTTAAACTTAAAGCTGACGTCGTCATCCGTATTGCAAAAATTATACATTTTAGCGCAAAGTTAAAAGGTTTTGTGGAATTATTAATATCGTTTGTGTGGAGTGGATCTAGCGCTTGATTTGTTATCTCAGCAGCAGCAACAACAACAACGTACGTATAACTTGTCTTGTCATTGTGTTTGTGTGTACATATGTTTGCAAATAAATACGTATAGTATAAAAATAGCAATAGAAAGTTATTAAAGCGGTGTGCAAAAAAATACTCATACATACATACGCACATAATTTTTAATGCACAGCAGCCAAAAACGAGAAAATAATAAAAGTCTGAAAAACAAAGCAAGCAAAGTCAAGAAAAATAGTTAAAGCTTCTTCACGTCTCAGCGTTTGCCGCTCTCTGCCAAAAGCAAACGCAAAAGGCAAAAGTTTGTAAACAGCCGAAAGCTTTGTACGCCGCATACGGGCAGCTGTGTGTGCAAAAAAAAAAAGTAATCTCGCTCTCGCGTGTGTGTGTCTCTGCCTGTGTGTGTGAGTGTGCAATAGAAAAAGTGAAGAAGCAGCAGCAGCCACAGCGGCAAAAAGCAAAGACAAACCTGACGGCCTATCCAGCAGCTGTCAAACACAAATAAAAGCAAACAAAGTAAATAAAAGCAATTTCTTTATATTGCGCCTAAAGGGCTCTAGCTTTAAGTACAAAGACAACCCTCGCTGCGCCCCACAGACTCCCCTCCACCCCAAGCTAAGCCCAATGCGTGTGTTTTTGCAAAGACACTAGAAAAATATATGAGCTCAACTATTTGATGTGCGTGTGCCGCTCTCAATTGTCTTTTTATGCTATTTTTTTTTTGCTCATGCATAGTTGTTATTGTTGTTCGCTACGCTCTTTTGCATTTGCGCCCACACACCCAAATTCGCTGGCGGCGGCCATAATAAAGTTCAATGTCTGCCACACAACAACAACAACAGCAGCAAGCGTAATAAAGAAAACAAAAATTTTGCCGAAATACATTTGTATAAAATTTATTGCTTTTGTTTTATGCTTTTTACTTATTTTGCCACAGCTTTAGTGTATTAGTGTGTGTGTGTGTTTTTGCAATTTTCATTTTATTTGCTAAGCTGCTTTTAGTTTAGTTCTCTTTTTGTTTGTAGTTTCTTAATTGCGGCTTTAACTGTTTGTCAAATGCCAAGCGTCAAAAATAAGACAATGCCTGAATGAGTGAAAGAGATGGCAGCATAGATGTTTTTTTTTGATTAGCGGCATTTGTTGAAATGCTATTGGGACAGTATTTTTTTTTGCTTTAGCTAATCAGCTGATTTTTTGTGCGTGCGCGTGTACCGCGATTGAGCTTAAAACTTAATTTCTTATATTTTTGGATTTTGTAGTCTTTCTCTCTCACTCTCTCTCTCTCTCTCTGTATGTCTTTCACTTACTCTATACAATTTGCATTTCTAGGCTTACCAGTGGGTTAATCAGCTCAGCACTTTTGAGGTTAGTACTAAGTATTTAGAAACGAAAGAATTGCAAAAATCTGGCAAATACCATTCGACATCTATAAAAATAACATGAAATGAAATTATAAATTCAACAAAAAGTTATTATGAGCTCATAGCACAAACGTTACTGATTAGTCAAACCAAAGAGTGCACTAAACCAGACTCTGCATATGTATGTGTGTGTGTGTGTATACATAGAGATATGTATGAATGTATTTGTGTATAAGTTCTGTGTTTGCCAGCACAGACTAGATATCGCACTGCGGCAGTCGAGCGAGCGAGAGACAAACAGAGAAAGAGAGAGCGGGAGAGCAAACAGCGTGACATGCAGCAACTGATTAGCTTAACACCCTCTTGGCCCCCTTGCTCTTTTTTTTTTTTGTTGTTGCTGAAGTCCAAGGTTAACTCTTCTCTTTCGTTTCATTTCATTTCATTTTTTTTTTTTTGTGTTTTTTGTTTGTTATTCACGCGATTATTTCGGTATCGCGTCACTGCCGCCGCTTCTACTTGTTCTACAATCTAGTTGTACATTTTATTGTTTAGTAGTATTCGCAACCCTTGGCCAAAAAAATTGCTTAGCATGTAAAGCAGGTGGCAGAGGGGGGAGGTGCTCAACTTTCTCTGGGCGAAACGCAACTAAAGTTGCAGTCATTGCACCCTTTTGTTGCTACGTCTGAATTTATAATGTTTTCCATCTCACTCGCACTCGCACAACAATAAAAGCAAGCAGAGCAACCTCCCTTAAGGGCAAACGCCTTTGTCTTATTTTCGGTAACAAAGTAAAAGCTGTAAAAAGTCCTAAGAAATATAAAAACTTCTAAACGTGTACGAATTGCAAATACGCTTTTGATAAGCAGCAGCCACTTTAATGTTGTTTCATCAATATATATAAAAATATATAGAATTTATTAAATATGTTTTTAAAGAGCATTCAAAAAGTCGCGCTATGTGCATAAATAAATTCAAAGGCAGCTTGGCTTTCCGTCTTGGTTTATCTTCTTTTAACGCTTTGGTTTTTATTCAGGTTTTTTTATATCCTGACCGTTGCTTTTATGTTCGGTGCGCAATTTTTGATTTACATATACACACACACACACACACACACACAGCTGTGTACTTGTATTTATTTTTGGCAGCGTGTGTTACCTTTTCTTTTTCTTATTTGCGTGAGGCGGCAACTTCCTGGACTTGCCACAGGATATATAACAATTTGTTAGCAAAAGTTGTAACACAGACACACACACAGCTCGAGAGAGCGAGCGACCATAACAGCGCATTGAAAATGGCGCCTGTTTGTTGTTGCTGTTGTTTGCGTAGTACGTGCTTAAAAATGCAAATCCAACAAGAAAATAAATATAAAACATGCATACGTATGTGTGTGTGTGTGTGTGTGTGTGTGAGTGTGTGGGTGTCTGAATATTGAACAGAACTCACACACGTATTGCCAGCAAATAAAGAAAAGCCAAACGAGCTTTTCCTCTTTAGTTTTTGCCTCTCTCAGATATAACAAAAGGTCTTCCAAAAATTTGAAATCCAATATTTGCAACTAATTGAAAAGGGTCTTGGCCATGGTTTAAATATCAAATGTTAGTGCTAAAATTATTTAGATAACTTCATTGTGCTGTCCTCGCTTTGTTAACAAAATAAAATATCAAATTTAGTTGTATACATATGTTGAACAAAAAGCGCAAGATTAGATTAAGCATAATTTAAGATAAAAGCAGAAACAAAAAACTTTGCAGTGCTCTAACTATGAATTTTAACTAAACTAAAATAATAATACATAATGGTGATTTCCCAGAATTGAACTTGCAAACCAAGCGAGCGACTGTGGCAATTTCTAATCAGCAAATACAATTCTATTGTAGCTATGCGGCACGTTCAGCAACAATAAAAACAACAGAGAAAACTAAAAATAATAGCAAATAAGGCAGTCAGCAGACACGATAACTAGTTTCCACACAAGCTGTGTGTGTGTGTGTGTGCCAAGCTATGACTGTTACCAGAGAGAGAGAGAGAGAGAGAGAGAGAGAGAGAGAGTCAGACATTGCTTATCAGTAAAATTGCGACAACAACAGCTGAACTTAAAAATTATGTCAACTGTTTTCATACATAGAAATGTATATAGAAGTGTGCGCTCAGTTCAGTTTGTCATCGAGGCATATATTACGTTAAATTGAAACTGAATAATCAACAAACATGGAGGGACAACAACAGCAACGACCAGGCACCGGCATCTCCAACAATATCGACACGATCAAGTGACGCAGACTTCTGATAGGAATAGGGGTAATGGCTAATGATTCAGCTTTGTGGAATTACAGCGAGTTGGCAATATTTGCGCAAAAATGTTTAGCAACAAGTTGCAGCAGAAAAACTGATTAAATATGTATGTGCCTGTATGTGTGTGTGTCTGTGTGTGTGTGCGTAATAGGAAACTTATCATAAAGTTAATTTTATTTGTTTACAGTTTTAACAGCTTACATTAAAGAGCTTACGGCTTAGCATGATTCATTTTGAGTCTCTCTAGTCTCTGCTTTTGCTTGCAGGTGTTTTTTTTTTTATGACACTCTTTGTTGCCCTTTCACACCTGCCCCTGCCACTGCCTCTTGGCTTGTTGTTGTGGCACAAGAGCTTAAGTGCCCACGCAGCTGCAAGCAACGAGAAGTTACGCAAAGAAAAACTTAGTACAGGTCAATTTATTTGCAGCTGTTGAGTTTTTTCATTTTAAAACAACACAGCAAGAAAAGCTGTAGACAGAGAGACAGAGAGATAGTGAGAGAGAGAGAGAGTCAGGTCACATGTGTTAGATTACGCTTGTGGCTTTAGTTTGTCATAGTTGCTGTTGCTGTTGTTGTGGTTGCAATTAACGTAGGCGTCTGTTTCGACTCTTTCTATGCGCTGGGGACGCATTTGTTTGGCTCATGCGGCACATGCGGCGTATGAGTGATAAGGCCCTTTTGGTTTGGGGCATGCATTTTATGTTGGTTTTATGGCTGCTGCAATGACTTGCTATGCATTTGTCTAATTGTTTTTATGGCTTTAAGCTAACTGGCCACAGCTCATGCTAAAGTTGCTTATTTTGGCATCAATGAGCTTAAAGGTTAAGGCATTTCAAGCTGCTGCTGCTGCTGCTAATGTTGCACATTAGCTCGTGTGTAAACTTATTTTTCGCATTAACATAGCTCGAGTTTCCCATAGCCCCCAAACCACTTTTCTAATTTGCTGCTGCTCACCCACTGAGCTGCGGCTGGCCAAGAAAACCACTTAGAAGCCCAGAGTGTCTCTGTGTGTGTGTGAGCCAGCAACATTTTTTGGGTTTATTTTATGTCTGTGTGCTTGACTTGACGGGCTTTCAAATAACTTTGGAGTTGGACGTTATAGTATGTTGATTGAAGAGAGAGCGGGCGACTGAGACTGACACAGACTCAGAGATAGGTGTGACACGCACACACACACACACACACTAATACATACATATGGGCATGTGTCAAAAGAAAAGCGTTTGTTTTCTTCTTTTATTTTCATACATTCATATATATTTTTTTTTCAGCTTGCAAATTAAATTTAAATACCCGCATTTTCATGCTAACACAAGAGTCAGAACGGGGGGAGGGCAGAGTGGCCTAATGTATGCGTGTGTGTGTGTGTGTGTATTTAAGAGGCTACTGTTACTTTATTGTTGTTGCCAGAGCCCAACGTGTTGTCTTTTGTCAATTTGCCAAAGCTGCTGACAATGTCTGTGTGTGTGTGTGTGTGTTAAGTGTGATGTATGTGTGTGTGTGTTGAGTGCCCTAAAAGCTACCCCACCCGCTTGCTCGCCGCTCTTCCTCTTGCCTCTGCTACTCTATGGGCTCCATGTCTATCAGTTAAGTGTTACTTCCGCTCTGCACGCATGTATGTGTATGTGTGTGTAACTGTGTGTGCGAGTCATTCAACGCTGGTTTCATTCATTATTCAAGCACACACGCTGCCAAGCAGTGCATAGCAAAAATTTCAAGTATGAGAGAGAGAGAGAGAGAAAAGCCGTGAAGAAATTATAATTATAAAATTCTTGGTCTCTCTTTGAAATATTTAATTTACACGCCGTCTCTAATTAAAGCCAGCTAAATTCTAACTGTAATTCTCTCTATTTGGCCTCAGCACGTTCTGCCGCTTTATTTGATTTATTTATCATATTTCTTTAGCCCTAATGTCACATAAATTATTTGCACTTTGCAGCAAAAATATTCTTTGCGCCGTGATTAGTGTTCATTGCTAATGTGGCAACGTTGTTAAATATCACGCGTCATATATCAACATGCATATGCGGATATATATCTATATATATATATCGTGAGTGAGTGCTGCTCTCTGTCTCGCTCTCATATGTAATAAGTGTTTGCCATATATCATCATCATCAGCTCTGTGGGTCAAAGCGTAACGTAACGTAACGAAACGAAACTAAACGGAACCCTCTGCTAATCACCTGGCTCTGCCCCCCCAAACATGACATTCACCATTTTTATGGCCATTGAGAGAGCAACAGAGAGACAGAGAGAGAGAGAGAGAGAGAGAGAGAGGGGCTGGCTGAGTTGACGTAATTATAACAAATTAGTTGTAGAGCTAGTTGGGGGTTTGACTAGCACACACAGATTAAAAGATTGTCAATTGTTTTAGTACACATGCATTAATTGCATTCACTTGTAATTAAAGTTATACAATTAACTGGAATACAAAAGAAAATGCAACCACTTATAGGAGCTCTTTAAATTGAATTCCAATTCGTGCGGTAAATTTGAGTTTTTAATGCAATTGTTCAATGCTATTGATAAAATTTGGGAATACAAATTCAAAGTCATACAAATTACTAACAAGCTCTTTAAATTTAATGTGCGTTAAATTTGAATTGCACTTGCATAAAACTATCGATACTATCGATAAGCTTTGGTAATTCAATTACGCACAAAGCAAAACTTTCTGCTTCCTCATAAAAATCAAAGTGTGTGTGCTCTTGTACTTTAAGCCAGCTCATTCTCAGGCCCATGGACTCTCTGGCACTCGCAAACACAATTTACTAATTGGCTGCCAATCAGGAGCTCTTAACCTTTTAAGGGGAATGCTAGCGAAATGACTTGATAATTGGACATGCTCAATTATGGCTGCCAACGCCGAGACATAGATTGATACCTGGGCCGACTAATGGGAGGAGGCGTCGCTCTCTTTCGCATTCGCCTAGGCTCTTAGCTAATTAATCCAACTCATCAACACGGGGGATATTAAAAAATGCAAATGTCAGCAGCGTTGCTTGCAGCTGAAGCGGAAGCCGAAGCTGAAGCTGCATCTGACCTTTGATTGGGATAGAGTAAAAGGACTAAAGGATAGCAGAGCAGGCCAATCAGTTATATCAGCAGCAGCAGCAGCGCTCATCAGTTGCGCTCGCTTTTCTTCTCTTCTCTGCTCTGCTCTGCTCTCTCCCGCGCACTCTTTATCTATTAATATTCCATTTCCTGCTAAAAGCTTCAATTAAAATCTTATTTATGTGCATTTTGCTGGCTGTTGTTGCCCTCCCTTGATGCCACACACACATCACAACAATACACAGAGTGGTCTCAAGCTGGGCTGAACAACAAACCTGTTACCTGTTAGCCAGTCAACCCCTCAAGCTGCCGCCCGCCACCCACAAAGTTCCCATCGAAAGTTGTGGAATTTCGTATGAAATTCGCGTACGCTCTCTCCCTCTCCCTCTCTCTCTATGTCTCTCCCCGCAGCATTGGCAACTAATCGCACTAAAATGTTTTTAGTGTTTCAGCAACAATTCGATGTTCGCTCTCACTCATTCTCATTGTGTGTTGCCTTCTCTGTTGCATTGTTCTATGTTTATCTCTCATACTTTAGTTTGTTATCTATAAATTATGTTGGACGAAAAATCACAGATAAAAACATGAGCAATATTTATTACATTGATAGAGAGGTTGAGTGCAGAAGAGAGAGAGAGAGAGAGAAAGGCAATTAACAGTTAAGTGATTATTAGGAAATTTATCGTTAACGTTTTGTTGACATACAAGTTAATTTATATACGCGAGTTATTATTAGTCCAAGCCATAAATTCAACTGATTAAAGATTATAGAATTTACAGATATAGACGCACGTAAATTCAGTAAACACAATTTGAATTTGAATTCTTTTGTGTATTTATTTTTATTTACATTTTGCTGTGGGGTTAGCTCCCACGGGGACATGCGAGTCAGTCAACCTTGTCACGGTCACGCACCCACTCGTACTCGCAGTCGCTTCTGCTTTTAGCTAAGGCAGCCAGACATAGTCGACAACAGTTGGGTTCAATAGCTTCTCGACTTGATTCGCCTTGCGCCGCGCCCAGTTCTTTCCTTTGTAGACACTCTCTTGACTCATCGCGCATTATTATCTGCTGCCACTCTCTCTCCCACTCTCCCACTTTCTGTATTTTCCCCCGCTTTATGCTTTTCATGCAGTTGTTGTTATTTTGTATTTTCTGCAAGAGTCGGTCGCCCACTCAATTGAGTTATCGTCTTTAATTCAATAAAAATTATTGCATTTTATTGCTGGCGACAGTCGCCAAGTGGCTCAGTGTCCTCCCTCCCTCTCCCTCCTCCCTTGCAACATATTTATAAATGCCACATATTTGCGTATCACGGCAAGTTCAAGTACTTGCCAAGTAGTCGACCGTACGCAGCTGTTTCCGCTCGTCAAGTGTAACTGTATCTCTCTCTCTCTCTCTCTCTCTCTCTCTCTCGAATTTAAATGCCACAAGCCCCACTACAGATGCCGCCTACGCTCAGTTAAGTTACTTTTGCTTTCTATATGGCTCAAGTGCTGTGATTTAAGCGCAAAAGTTTGGTTTGATTGGGCGGGCGGGCCGTCTAGGGTTAAGACACGTAGTGGGCCCAAAACAAATACAATTGGCAGCCATTTTAGAAACCCTTTGGGCAATCAGCTGTTGATTAGGCAGGGTGTGTTTTTACTTTTTTCCAAGTAATTCCAAGTAAAAAATTCACTCATAAAATATGTAAATTTTGTTTCAAGGGTTGCAAAAAGTTTGCCGAGCTATGTCTATATTTATATAATTTTTTTTTCTGTTTGTAAGCGAGAAACTCTCATAAATAAATATTTGAAATATTTAATAATAAATAAACAATAAAGTATGAAAAATAAATTTACCATAATAAGCACAATTGTTTTCATTTGAACACACAGAGTGGTAAATTAATTGAATTTATACACACACACACATACAGATGTATATATATATAAATATATGCTTTTGCTTTAAACGCATTTTTATTTTTTCTGCACAATTGCGCTAAAAATAGCGCACGAATGTTTGGAATTTGGCACAATAAAAAAAATATGTATTTAAAATATAAATAAATAATGTCGGCGACTGTTTTGCAATTAATTTGAGTGAAAGCAATGCGTGTGCAGATGTCGAGAACATGTTATAATTAAATAATTTATGCTGCCAAATTGTGTGTGCACTAAGCTTAAAAATATATATTTTAAAAACTGTTGCTAATTTATATTTCATCTTTCTGTATCTTTGCAGGTAAGCGTCAATAAATCAAATTAACAAACAAAAGCGATTGAGCTTTCGAGTATTGTAAGTTGTATGAAACATTTAATGTGTCGGTTGTGTTTATTAATAAAAGATTAGCAAATCTTATCAATCAAAGCCCAAAGAGTTGAAGACATTGAATGTCAAGGCGCGAATACAAGGTCAAGTTCAATGCACTGTCCAAAATTTTGCTCTTCGATAAGCGTATTTGTTTATAAATAATTTGATGTCAAAGAAAATTTACAATTTGAATTACAAAATTAAAAGAGAGAGCGCATGGCTTTGAAAAATGTCAGCTACCCATTTTTGCTTATTGATGGCGGCTGACATGCAAATATTTGATAGCTATTTCAATTTGTTGGCTGTTGTTGTAAAAATAACGCATACGCAGCGTGGATCAAATCCCACCCTTAGCTGCCGCTGCTGCTGCTGCGTCATGGCGCTAATAATCCGAAATTCATGTGCCCACGCGCAGAGCAATCAGCTCCAACCCTCCCCCAGCCCCAATTTGCACATGACTTGCGTCAATTATGCGCTTTTTGCCAATGGCAAATTCATGGTTAAACTCCCAGTGTTAGTATCAGTCCGTTCGCTCGTGTTATCAGAGCTGCCAAGATTTCCTGTCAGCCCTCGAGGAAGGTAAGCTGGCTTTCTCTATCTATCAGCGTACTGCGTGCTTATTGCTTCAACTTCCTTCTTTACACACACACACACACACACACACACACACACAGAGGCACAAATACAAACGCATTTAATTTATATAAGTCACGTGAGCGGCATTTTTTATGCACACACAGAAACAGCCCAGAGAGCCGAAAAAGAAATATAAATAAAATAATCGCAATCAAGTCGAATGCGAAAAGTTGAAGCGTGCCGGATTTAGCTTGACTTGCTGCTTTGGCTGCTGCTGCTGCTCCTTGATTTGATGATTCTTCGCCTTATGTTTCTGTCTCTGTCTCTCTCTTCACTCACGCGCTGAGCTTTAAAGCTGTTGTTTCAGCTTTAGTTGGCGTCTTTAGCTTTGGTATAATTTCTCAGGCAAGGGTTGTGACAAGTTGCAAGTGCTTAAAGCAAATAATAACTGTCACTAATCGTGATTGAGTGGATTTATGGCCAAGTGTGCAATGCGACTTGCGACTTTGCTCCCTTGCACTCTTTCGTGCATTTCGCTCTCTCTCTCTCTCTTTCTCGCGCAAGTTGCTCTCTAGCTAATTGTTGACAAGTGTTGAGTTCCTTTGGGTAGGGAACTTCACTTGGCATATGAGCGCTGCAAGCGAAACGGAAACAAAATATCAAATCATAAATCACAAAACACAACAAGTCCATTTCTACTTGCGATATTATTATTATTATTATTTTTTCAAAAGCTTGAGGCATTTTTGGCACGTGACTGCAAACATGCCACATGCCGCATGCCACACACACACACACACAAATGCACAACACACAACGTGTCAAATGCAAACTGGACCAGCGACTGACCATATATATATATATATATATATAAATACTTGATTTGTTACTTGGAGAGCAGGAAGCATTAATATGCAAGCAGAACTGATTTATCAATATTAAAGCTAAACATTTATTCAAGTTACTCGCTGCTTAAAGCTGCGCGTCGAAGCTCTTTGCGTGCGTGGCAACCGTTAGTGTGAGCTATATAGTATATAGCGATGCCATCACGATCATAATCATTACTAAAATACTTTTGGCAGTCGAAATGTTAAGCTTATGCCATTAAATTCTTAGGCTAAGCTCATATATAAAGTCAAAAAATGAGTCTGCAGCCATAAATAAACAAATTAAAAGCATTTATTGCTTGTAATGTGCATAAACAAAAAACAAAACAAAAGGTTAATGAAACGTCAGACGCAAACAAAATTTCGTTTAAAGTGGGCAACTAGAAAAAAGTCAGAGATAGAAAGAGAGTGTAAGAGAGAGTGAGAGCGAGAGCGAGAGCGAGTTTTTGCATATTTTGTTGCCGGCGTGAAATTTTTTGCAAATGACGCAATTTTTGCAAAAGAAAGAAATTTTTTCTTCTTGTGCTAAACGGCGCAGCCAACGCGACGCTCGAGCGAATTTTGGAAGTGTGTGACACACATGTGAACACACATATGTGTGTGTGTGTGCGTGAGTTGTCTCGCCATGTAGTTAAGACATAACGCAGAAATAAATTAAGTCTAATTAAGTTACTTTATTACACTAAAAAACTATGACAACTGAAATTTAAACAAAAAAAAATATATTTGCTTTTTGAAAAATATTTACAAACTCTCTGTCGCTTTTTTGCATAAGAATTTTTCGAGCAGTGTAGCATAATGTTAGCTTCGCATAATAAGCACAGTTCATTGGCATACAGGGCGTATGAGCAACGCACACACACACACACAGAGAGACGCAGACATACTTGAATAGTCGCCACATTCAAGGCGTATACAAATTTTCAGTTGAATTTATTATTTAATTATGTTGAAAACAAGTGCGAGGGAGAGAGAGGGAGAGAAAATATTATGCTGACTAGACAAAAAGTAAAACGGTGTAACTGTATGTGTATATGTGTGTGTGTGTGTGTAAATATGCGTGTTACTTGTATGAAAATAGACGCGGCAATAAAGCGCAAAAGAAATGTGAGAGCTGCGAGAACACGGAATTTAGTTTTGCGTCTTCTTGGGCTGTTTCTGTTTCTTCTGCTGCCTTTCACTTGTACATCAAATATTTTATCAGCAGTCGCAAATGTTTACGCCGCTGTTACAGCAACAACAACAACAACAACAAATGAGCATAACAAGAGCAGCAGCAGCAGCTACAATGTGTGAGAAAATTGAGTTCATTTTATATTAAGTATACGCCACACACACACGCGCTCTTGCGCTCTCTTGTTGTACTTTGTATATAACTTTTGTATGCTGATAAAACAGACGAATGCTGTGTTAGTTCGTCAGACTTCAGTTTGATTGTCAGCCCAGCATAAAATAAAATTGTTTATTTAAGCTGCTTTAAAGTTGCATTTTAATAAAATATTTAGGCGAACAAACCACAGCAGCCACAATAAAAATAATATTATTTATAATTTATTTAATAGCAAACCATATATTTAATGTCATTGTGGTAATTGCTCTTTTAACTATCAATTTAACCACAAGCGTGGCAACAGCTAAGCCCTTGAACCTTTTTGTGGCAATGTTTCATTTGATTTTTGTGTTTTTTTTTTAGTTTTTTTTTTGCATATTTTTGTCAGCGCCGTGTGCTGAGCTTAGCGTATATCTTTTTACTTATTCTTGTGCGCTCTGCTTGCTTTTTTCTTATTTTGTTTTGTTTATTTCTGCAGAATTCTTATGCATACATATTTGCATTCGCTGCTGGCGCAAAATAATGTTGCTTTTGTTATACTTTCTCTCACTCTCTTTGCGCTGCTTTGTTTTTCTGGCAAATTTCCAAATAAAAGCATCAATAGCAAACTAACTTGGGTGTGTGTGTGTGTGTGCAGCTTTTGTTTGTTGCATACAAATTTTATAGATTTTCAACGCCTTCGTTTGCTGCTGCTGTTGCCAAATATCCTGCAGCCCTTTTATATACAGAGCTCAAATGCAAATGTATGTGTGTGTGTGCATTTCCCTGTGGCATTTCAAGTGAAAAACGCGCCATCATCATCAACTGCAGCAGCTGAGGCGGCAGCAGCATGAAAAGCGCAGTCGTATTCACATATGTAGGTGGATCCATTTGTGCGCTTGGTCTAGCATTCAATCGAAGCTCAATAATGCGAGCCAAGAATTTCAATAAAAATTCTTTACCACAGCGAGCGAATGGAAGCGCTGGTGGGAGACTTAAGCGTAAATTTACTTGCTGACGACTGACAGTTGGCATTCCATAAATTGTTTGTCAATCTTTAGCTCCGCTCACTAATACTTTATTATTCTTTTTATTTGCAGTACGGCCAGCGTGTGCCAACTGCTGCCTCACCGAGCAACACAAACTCGAGCAGCTCATCCAACACTGGCTCCCAGAGCGGCACATTGAGCACCAGTTTGAGTAACACAACAAATACAAACACCACAATGGGTCCCAACGGCACCGTACAGAATCAAAATCAACAGGGCGGCGAGCAGTTGTCAAAGACAAATCTCTACATACGCGGACTGCAGCAGAATACAACTGATAAGGATCTAGTGAATATGTGTGCACAGTAAGTAATCGAATTATAAAAAATCGAATTTAAATATCTATGGTATAGAAGTACAGTGGGGCAAGCAGCCAAAGTCATTCACAGAAGCGAAACAAATAAATCAAATCCAATAATCCAATCCACTATGGCATAGCTTATTCCATTCTAAGCACATTTTGTGAATATTATAGAAAGATAAAAGTAACGCCCTATGAATTAAAAATAAAAGATAAAGATCGTTTCGTTTCGATTTGAATTATCTCATTAATAAATGGATATACTTTTGCTTCTCACTGTACAATTTATTATAATAAATTTAGTTGCACATTTATTTATTTATTTGACATTTGAATTTTTGGGGCGTATCATCATTTTGACCGTCTTCAGGGACATACAATCGACCATAGTGTGGACACTGCAATTAAGCTCAGCGCCATAGTAAAAAGCATTCAAATCCCTGTGAATAAATAAAATTCAATTAAATTGAACTAACTCTTCACTAGTTGACAAGTCAGTCAATGTTGACATCAACTTTATCAATCAAAAATGTGTTAATTGTCAACATTGAGATTGGGAGAGTTCAACTTACATTGCCTCACACTTTTTATTGTCGAACCACCAGGCGCTGTCAAATAGCTGAGCACACTTGATCGCATTATCCCGATCATGTGTGGCAAATTGCATATTTTGATGCTTTCTGAACCAATCCGCTTTGCCATTGCCCTTCATTTTGCCCAAGCGCAGTAGTCGATAGCCGTCGGCCTCGTCTGATATTTTGAATTGGTCGTAGTGCGCATGAATCACTGCTCCATTGAATCTCTCCATATAGATATATAGCTCGTGTGGTCTCTCATTAGTGAGCCGATGTATGTGCTCAAGGCCGAGAAAGAAATCAGCGTTGGACGCACCAAAGCCATCGCGATAAGTGCTCCAATCCCTGTAGAAATTCTCTTTACCATTTATCCTTTGTTGAATGACAGTCCATCCTGGACCAGCAATCGTATTTTCGCATAGTACTTCCAGTGCCTTTAGACCAGCAACTTGTATCTTATGCATACCCGGAGTCTGACCAAAGGGTAAACAACTTGTAGGCAATACTGCAATTTCCTCTTTAGCTTCCAATTTCGTTAGTCGCGTCTCCAGTTCTTCAGTCTTGCCTTGAACTTGCTGAGCGGAGTGCAGTTCTAAGATTTGTTTGCTTAGATCCTCAATATTTGTTGTCTTCTGATTAATCAGAGCTAAACTGCTTGTAAATTGATCAATAATTTGCTTTTGAAATTCATTGGATGCTCTCAAGTCTGTCAGTTGTTGTTCTAACCCCTTCACTTTTTCAATCAGTTGCTTATTATCCGTGCTCAAAGTGTCGATGTTGTTGTTGTTCACAGTATCTTGCAGTTGCTTTAAATATACCAATATTGGTTTCATTACCTTATATGTGTAGCCTCCACACTGTTTGTCAATGGGTGTGTTAGCTCCACAAGTCTAAGAACGTATATACATAAAATATATTGTATAATGTATTTATTTGTGGTTTACCTGCTCCTCATCGCTTGAAATATCTTCACAGCAGACCAAATGGCACAAAAGAATTAAAGCCACAAACAGCTTGAAAGCAAAACTCTGGACTAACTTCATTGCACAAAAGATTTAGCGAACTGTAGTCGCTTAAAAGCAAAGCTTGAATGAATTTCAAATCAAACTCATAGCTCAGCTCAGCTCGGTACTCAGCAGAAATTAAAGCTGATAGCCTTATGTTTAATTTGAGTGCAATGTGTGACTTTGTGATAAGAATTTTTGAGAACATTTCTATATAAATAAAAGCTTCATACTTTGCATTGCATTCATTCATGGGCTTAAACTATTTATATAAAGTAGAATACGAGATAAGCTCTGAGCAAAAGTACAAAAGGGGCTTTTCTGTATAAAAGGAATGCCAACAGTAAAAAGATTTGCGCTTATAATAATAAATATATATTTATACATAAAAGCCTTTTGATAAATATTTATATTTATTTCTGTTACACTTGACATTGGATTAACAATTGAATAAGCTTGCCAGCATTTTAATGCCGCAACTAATGAGCAAGCTGCTCACGCTTCGCCGCATTTCCACAAAGAACACGCAACACACGCATGTGGAGAATGTACGCACTTTTTATTGGCAACTCAGCAAGGAGCGGAGCAACCCCCAACAAAAAAGGCAACAAATTTTGCCACCCTTGCTGGCAACCAAACAAAATCCACACTAATTAGTGAGCATGCCTAATCGGATAGCCACAAAACATATAAAGAAATTATGTGTGTGTGTGTGTGTGCGTATTCGCATTATAATGTGCAGATTGCGTATACGCAGCATTGCGCCACTTCATTAGGGGCGCACTTTCCATAATAACGAAAGTCCATAAAAAATAGTTGCACAAACATCAAACAAAACAAACTATAATTAGGTGAGTGGGCAGGTAAGGGTCGCAATCTTAGCTCTTGCTGGCCAGCTGGCTGGCTGACTATAATAAGCCGAGTAATTAAATTAAAGGTCAATTTGTTTTTTCTTTTTGTTTTTGTTGCTCCCATAAGACATGAAGCTCACTCTTTATTATTTCTTTATTCTTTTATTGCTCGAGCGGCTGCTGCTGCGGCTGCTGCTGCTGCTGCTCAAGCAATCAAAATAAGCCGCTTATGAAACTAAGTTGACTGAGCAGCCCTTCAAGCAGTCCTTCGCTCAATCAATCGCTGCGTTGTCGCAGCCTTCGCGTACTTTAATATTATTATTAAGTACACGAATCTATCATGTCGACTAAGCTATAATTCTTAATTGCAAACAACTCGGCTAAAGTTAAACATAAACGTTTATTGTATTATTGATCAAATGTTCAGAGTGTGCCGACTCAATTATTTATTTACATAAAGTGTAGTTAAATATAAACACACGATTCGTTGCCTACTTTTGAGGGCATATATTAGAGTTTAATGACAATTTAATTACTTTCAGTCAATGTCGACGCGTGACGGCGTTTACAACAACAAAATCCAAGCCTTAAACGCGGCACGCAAGAAAACAAACACATCGACGGACGGACAGACAGACAGACAGACCGACAGTGTATATTACATATTAATATAATTAGTTTTACACATGTATATATGTATATGTTAATTTGTAGCTAACTCACGCCTCTCTGCGCTTTCTCTCTCTCTTTCTCTTGCAGATACGGAACAATAATATCAACCAAGGCTATTCTAGACAAAACAACAAACAAATGTAAAGGTATTTTTTTCTTCACCATTCTCATCATTTATTTATTTATGTGTGTTTTTATTCGTATATATGTATTATTAGTATGTGTTTTATCTAATCAAAAACAAAACAAAAAAATTATCAAAAAAACATTTTACTTTTGTATATTTTTTAATTATTGTTATTGAATTTTTTGTATTGTTTTTATGTGAATTTATGAATATTTATGTGTGTATTATTAATCAAATATTATTGCTTGTATGTTGCTGTAATTTTTGATGTTTTTTAATAATATCATAAGTTAACAATTGCAAACAAGAATTGGCAGTGATGATCTCAATTTAAATTTGCTTTCTTTCTTCTTCTTCTATTTGGCTTTCATTTGGTATCAGTTTTGTTTCTTATGATTTAATCGTAAATCATTCATGCATTCATCTCACTTGTTAACTATTGCACTCTACTTTAGCTAACCTATGACTATACTGCTGCTAGTGTTAATAATCCAAATCCAAATAACCAATATATATATATATAAACATAGAAACCTTGCTCCAATCGCTGTTACTGATATAACTGATATAATTGTATAAATGTGTTGTATGTATGTGAAAGGCTTTTTATTTATTATTTATTTGTTAGTGTTTGTTCAACTATTAATTTAATTTTACCTTTTACATTTCTTCCACTTTTCTACTCTCTACGCATATATTTTGTTTTTGTTTTGATTATTGCACGTCAATATCAATTTCGTTTTGATTATTCCTATGCCTTTGACATGTGTGTGACAAAATTATTAAAAAAAAAAAAAAATACAACAAATAATTATCCCCCTCAAATGTGTTATATCTATCTATATATACCGATTTTTATATATATATTTATACATGCAATTAAAAAAACCCACCTACCTACCCAACCAACCTACACACCAAAAACGAATAAACGAAAACCAAAACCGAAAACCAAAACCAAAACCAAAAAAAAACAAAACAAAAACAAAATATGTTTCTTACAGGTTATGGATTCGTCGATTTCGAGCAGCCGGCATATGCTGAGGGCGCCGTCAAGGGACTTCAGGCGAAGGGAGTGCAAGCTCAGATGGCCAAAGTGGGTATCTGGGTGCTTCATAGGCCGGCCATTGTACGTTTGTTTGCATGCAAGTAATACTCACCCCCTCACACCGCAAAAAAGAAGAAAAAAAATGACAAACATAAAGCTTTTCCCCTCCCCCCACATCCCACATGCCATGACTGTAGAGCCCTCCAAACTCTCTTTACGTTTACTTGTTAGTTTAATTGAGTTGTTACTTTAATTTATAATACACAAGTTAGTTTTAGTTTTCAAATTATGTTTATAAGTTGAGCTCTGCCGCCGCCCCGCCGCCAGCAAAGTGAAAAGCAATACACAAGGAATTTGCTTAGCATATCAGATCGAATGCTCAAAGGTCAAAGTGCGCCAGCACTTCGAGTGGCAAATACTTTTGGCTTTTATTTTATTTCGTTTCTTACACGACTGCCAGGCAGATTCAATTTCCATTTGCATACTCTAAGTTCTTTTGTATTTATTTCAATTTACTTGCCCCGCACATACTCCGTAACCTTCCTTCCAGTCCAACTTAGCTCAAGAATTCGCTAGCTCTGTAGAGTTGTTACTCATTTAAAAATAATTTGTATAATCGTATGTCGTACATAAAAAAAGAAACTTTTACTCTCGCAACACACAAATTATTTAGTACATTACACAGATTTTAGTTACAGAATACAAAATTGATATATACGACAAACTTTTGCTAATTTGTTAGCGTAGTTTTATAACTGTAGTTTTCAGCGCGTACATTAGCTTACATTAAACAATAATTAATTAGTTAATAATGTACATTTCCATAGACTATAATTTGTTTATTTCGAACTCTCTCTCGCTCGATCCAATTTTTAATCAAACATTAACAATCTTCCCCCATAGCAGAGAGAGAGACTGAGCTCTGTTAACGTATTTAATTGCAATTTAGCGAATTTGTTGGTAAATTAATTGCATTTTAATTTTGTCCATAAATTTTCTATAGGCAATTGCATTTCCATAGAGTGCTCTCAGGTATTACTATAATCTATAAATGTATTTATAAAACGAAAACATACGTAATGCTCCCCCCATCATCAAGTTAGATATAGTATTATCAAATACCCAGGGGTGCCACAGAAATCTCTAGAGATTTAACCAAATCGTAACAGGCACAGAACTTTTATTGTTCGATAAAGAGTTGTTACCGCTTAAGTTTTACAATCAAACCAGTTCGAAGCTGAAATTCTGTGGCACCCCAGTATATAAGAAACTATTAAGAGGTCCATAGAAATCACTTGCGTCTTAATTCCAATTCAATTTCATTCTGCTTTCGGCTGAATTCTATTTCACTAGTGATTTTTGTGGCACCCATTTATATATTTAGATTTGACAGAATTTACCAACCCTTTAGTTTTATGTTTGAAACTTTTATTCATAATACCGTAAGTTACATCGTAATGCTTAGCAGGCTTAATTATATTATAGTAGTAGCATTGTTCTCCAGCAGAAGAAGAAGAAGAAGAAGCTATTGTCAAAAGCGATGACTGGATGTCCTTCAAACAATTCAAAGTGGCAGCAATGCGTAGTTAATTTTACAATTTAGCCAGTAACGTCTAAGTAGCACACTAACATTAACATACACTCAACAACATATATAGTTTAATTATATACTAATACTATGTCATTATCGGCAGAACGATAGCTATCATAGGAATAAGTCTAAATTAAAGCAAACAATTTATAGAATAAATTTAAAAAACATTATATTTACATTATGTAGTAACATAATAAACAGTTATAGTGGTATTTTATGGAATTGAATCGATATGTACGATATAAATATACTTTGTAAACACAAATCGTATTTAGAAGCCTAGTCGAGAGCGAAACGTAATCTACATATAGCTATAGACTTATGTATATCTAGTGTATACCAGTACAAGTAACTGTATATTGGGATTATTCATTTGAATTTGAATTTCTCTCGAACATTAACTTTCAATTTTATATAACTTATATCTACATACTACCACTAAATATCGCAACTGTATAAACTGTACTCGTATTTTGAAGCTATAGCCAGAGCCAACATATAATCAACCTACAAGTTTGTTGTTTGAGTACGCAAAATGCTACAAACCTGCGCCGGCCAAAACTTACCAAAAATCAAAACGAAATATATATATACTACTATATACCAAAAAGCAAAACTAAGTATACAACTCAAGACTCACTCTATATAACTATCTACTACTATATATAAACTAAGTGCTCAGGTATTTAACTTAATTAAGTCCAACTACTAGGCATACATACTATACATACATACACTGTAAATAAAGATTGTCTAGGTTCTAGGTCTATGAGTCGTTTATTCCAACGCTCGCCTCGTCTTTATGTCTTAAGTCAATTTGAGAGAGATTTGTTAGGTGACACACACACACACACTCAAACACACACACACACACACACATACTCATGCAGTTAGGCACACACAAACACACACAGCAATAACAACAGAGCCAGACAACAACAATAACAAGCATACAGAAATTATGGAAAATTGAATTAAAAATTTTACTAATGACAACATTTTTCTACGTTTTAATTTCTTTCCTTCTCTCTACGACTCTCGCTCGCGATCTATTCAAATGCGCCGTGTCTGTCGCTCGCTCGCTCGCTCACACACCAACATACACCAATACACCAACACCACACCAATACCAATGCCACAATCATCTCATACACACATACATATGCTTTTGCCAATAAATGCTTCTGTCTGTGTATGTAAAACTTTTGTGTGTGAACTACAATGCTCGAATCAAAAACCAAACACAAAACTAAACTTTAAATGATCTTCAACAATACACCAACATCACCAACACCACCACCAACAACAACACCACGCTGTCCAAATCGAATACAAAAACCACACAGCAACAGGAACAGGATCCTACAAATTTGTATATAGCAAATTTGCCGCCACACTTTAAGGAAACTGATCTAGAGGCAATGCTATCGAAATATGGACAAGTTGTTTCGACCAGAATATTGCGTGATCAGCAAATGAACTCCAAGGGTAACTTCGAGCTGAGCTGATCAAATGAAATAGCCCACTAATGATTTTGTTTATTTTGCTTGCAGGCGTTGGCTTCGCTCGCATGGAGAGCCGCGAAAAGTGCGAGCAGATTATTCAGATGTTTAACGGTAACACAATACCGGGTGCCAAAGATCCGCTCTTGGTGAAATTCGCCGACGGTGGTCCCAAAAAGAAGAATCTCTTCAAGACGCCCGATCCGAACGCACGCGCGTGGCGCGAGGGCATCTCCGCCGAGGGCATACCCGTGGCCTACGATCCCAGCATGCAGCAGAATGGCGTAAGCGTCAACGTGGGCACTCCCATTGGCATGCCCTACTCGCGCTTCGGCGCCCCCCAGGTGGGCGGCTATCCGGTCGCCGGCTCGCAGTGGATTCCCGGCTACATGATGACCCAGCCCATCACTCAGGTCGATGATCAGGTGAGTCCAGTCAGCCCTATCCCTTACCCTAACTGAAGACAAACTTAAACTCCATCTGCAAACTGCCCAAATCATTATTATTAGTATTCGTCTGCCCTGCAGTATATGCAAATGGCCGCCGCTCCCCAGCTGGGCGTCACCTCGTACAAGCCCGAGGCGGTCAACCAGGTGCAGCCTCGCGGCATCTCCATGATGGTCAGTGGCGACGCAACCGTGCCATACGGAACCATGATGCCCCAGTTGGCCACCCTGCAAATTGGCAACTCTGTAAGTCTCAATTTGAATTTGAATTCTCAACTCAAGTCAACTCAACTCAATTCAACTCAACTCAACTCAACTCCAAACTCAAGACCAGCTCCTATTATTTGACTGGAGCTGAGGCTCAGCTCAGGCAAATGATAGTAGCAATGAAATCAGCTTATATATAAGTTATATAATACGAGAGATGAGGATGGCATTCTTTTCTGTCTTTGAGTATTGCGTGCGTGCAGTTTAATTTAATTTTAATATAACTTTAACGTCTCTTCGATTGATATCTAAACATTATTTTTGTCTATTTGTAACTGTTCTGTTTATTCTTATGCCATTTATATGTTTATGTTTATTTTGGTTTTCTTTATTTTCCACTTTTTCGGTTCGATTATAGAATTTTTCTCCATCGTTACAGTATATTAGTCCAACTTATCCATATTATGCACCACCACCAACTATTATACCAACAATGCCAATGACAGATTCCGAACAGGCTAGCACAGCTGCATCACCCGACGAGGCATACACACAGTATCCACATCAAGCCGCTCCCAAATAGGTCTTTGCGAGGTGAGTGATCTCTCTCAGTCTCTCTGTCCCCACATCACTCAATCTCAATCTCAAACTGTCTTCCGTCTGTCTTTGAGCTTTGAGCCGAGCTCTTCCACAAGTCCATTGCTTGCTTTAGTTGCGTGCTTTTTACATAGCGAGCGTTCACTGTACCTCTTGCTTTCTCTTTCTTTCTGCATGTGCTGTGTGCTTAACGCTTTGCTCTCTCTCTCTCTCGCTCGCTCGCTCTCTCAATTGCTACCACCAAACACCAAACCAACGAACTAACTGATCTCTCACTCTCTCACGCCTCATGGTCTCATTAGCCTAACCAAACAGTCACACTCCAAGCGCACGCGCTCTCTTTCTCTTCTCTCTCTCTCTCTCTCTCTCTCTCTCTCTCTGTCTCTTTCTCCTCTCCCGATGATCCACTCTTGTGTGCTGCTTGTTGTTGCTTGCCTGTTTGCTTACAAAAAAACAAATCTGTTCATTAGCTTTAAAATCAATCAAAATCCCCCATGCTCCTCCTCATCTTTTGTTATTTTAATTTCTTTAAATTTTCTGTTTTTTGAAAACTGTGCGCTGCTACATACACATAAGACTACAAAAACAAATACAACAACAACAACAACAACTACCCTCTATTACAACAACATAAATTTTTGTCTTTTTTTTCATATACTTAGTATAGTTACTAAGCAGCCAAAGCACTGGTAATACATACTAGGTAAATATCATACATAAATGTATAGTCTAGCATTAAGCATAAGCTTCTATTAATCACCTATATGCATGTCCATACGAAACTAACTCAAGTCTGTTTAGATTTTAACATAAATTTAAGCAGACAGTAGACACCATCACCTACGCCCCACTACTACTAGCGCTAATCCACTAAACTAACCTCTAGATCTACGCCTAGTGCCAACTCCAAACTAATAAACTTTTGTCCTTGCAGAACAAGTAATTCTATAGTACCGCCGTCGAGTACTATATAGAAGGGAAAGGAGATCGTGGATGCAACTAAAGTGAGGAGGAAAGATGTAAGGAGGAGCAAGTGGAGAAGCAGAAGGACATGAGGCAGGACAACAATAACAGGAGCCAGCTGGATTGGTCAAAGAGCAAGAGCAAGAGTGAACTAAGCAAACCAGAAGAAAAACAAAGAAAAGAAAAACTAATGTTTAAATTTAAATAAAAGCAAAACCGAGCGTTAAGAGAGTTTAATGTATAAACAAAACAACAACAAAACTAATAGAATGCAAATGCATGAATTACACACAAGGGCGAGAGTAAAGAGAAGAGCGTAGGACAGAAATTTTATTGCGATCAGAGATCGGTTAACATCAGCAGCGTAAGAAAGTGAAGAAAAGCAAAGACTAAACTTAAATAATAGAGCGTAGTTATACACTAAATAAATGATTTAAACAACAAGCAAAAGGAAGAAGCAGGCAGAAAGTTATGACGATGATTGAGAAACTTTTGCAAATTTAGAAGAATGAATAAGCTGCAAAAGAAACTTGCGACGAGATAAGCAAAGGGAAATACATTTAAAAAGAATAAAAACAATGTGTGCAATGTAAAAAAAAGATTTTGTAAAAGAGTAAAAGTAATAACAACAGCAACAAGAAAACAACAATGTCTAAAAGCAAATAAAAATGTATTTTGCTATTGGAAGTTTTGGTAAAGAGAAATAGCAAGGACGTTTCTTTTTGATTAGCACAAAAAAGTGTAAAGAGTGGAGAACAAAGTTTTTATTTATATTTTTGTTATATTCTGTGGTCAAAGCAAAAACCCCCCCAAAAAAAAGATATAAACCAAAACAAAACGAAAAATTCAAATTATTTGCAAAGATTTTTTAAACATTTTGCTATAGTTTGTCGAAAAAAATACTTAAGAGAAGAATTTTCGCAGCAGTTGAAATGAAAACCAGAAGCAGAGGGCTATAAAGAACTCTTGTCCCTTAAGCACTCCTCCCTATCTCTGTCTCTACTGTGAAAGAGGAGTTTAAAAAACAAAAGAAATTAGTTTTAAGTACTAGCAAAGAAAATAAGAAAAAGAAAATCTTGCGAGTAAGCAGCAAATTTCGTAGTTCTTAGTGTCTAATAATAAACAAAAAACAAAAAACATAAAATAAAAGAAAAGAAAACTAAGATTAAGTCAAACCAGAGAAAGCAAAGTGAAGTAAGAAAAAGAAAAAGAAGCAGGAGAATAAAATATTGTACTCGGTGTTTTTTAGCATATTTTTGTGCTCATCAGTCGATTTAATAATATGAAAGAAATATAATATTTTGTAGCTGTCTACAGTCTTTTTTGGATTTACGTTTAGCTGTCTGTGTGTGTGTTGTTGTTAGTTCACGCGTTCGGACTCTTGAGTGAACAGAAAGCAATGCAAAAAACAAACAGAGATCAAACATAGTGACTTTAGATATATGACATTATTGTTTAATTTTGTTTTACTCTGTCTGTCTGTCTGTCTGTGTGTCGTTTAGCAAGGAGATGAAGGTTTGAAAAGCGAAAACAATATAGAGGCTGGCACACTTTATGAAAGGGCAGAGAAGAGAAGTGAAGTGAAAGGAGTTAACCCGTAGTAGTCGTAGTTTAGCATTGTGGACACGTAGTAAATTTTTTGTAAGTGAAGAGCAACAACAACACCAACAGCAACATCATGAAAGCGTTGAGCAAGTAGTGAGGACATATTGAAAATGTTCTATGGAAATAATATTGAGCGCAAGCGAAACTTAATTTTAGTCAAACGTAGTACTAGGTAAAAAATAAAACAAACGATAGCAAAAGCAAAAGCGTAAATTGAGCAGCAGCAGCAAGAATTTCTGTTTAGTCTTAAGAGCTACTTAAGTTCAACTCTGAGCAGAGCAAGTATTTGAAATTGAAATCGAAGCCTACTGTATTTATGTTTTTTTTTTCTTTAAACAAAATTGCCAATACACAGACACACATACACACATGCCTACATATTGTATTTGTGATTTTTTATTTATTTTTGCTAAAAGTTGAGCCAAGTTTGCTTGAGAATCTCAGCAGAGAATGTTTAAGTAGCCAGCTTCATTGTTTGTTAAATTTTGTTTTATTTTATAGCTCATCTTACACACACACACAAACACATATACACAGCAAGAAAAACAACAACAACAAAAGAAACATTCCTGAGCAAAGGTCTTTAATTCATTTTCATATGCTTAAACATTAATTTAAACAAAAATATATAATTAAATGAAAATGAAAAGCAAACACAACGCCAAAAGTCTTCCTAAGCCTAAAGAAAATATAAAGGACAACAAAAACCAAAACACGAAACGTAAGGAAATGATCAATTTTGTATTTCTTTTGTTTTTAATTTGTAACATATTTGTAACTATGCTTTAGACTGAATGTAATTGCAACCACAAAACAAAACAAAACGAAACGAAACGAAACAAAAAACTGAATTCAATTGCAGGATATACAAATACACACACACATAATCAAATACACACACATACATGCATACATCATTCATTAACTAGCACAACTTGCAAGCGTCTTCGGTATAGTAACTAAATAAAAAAGAGAGCAAACATTCCAAATTTTTTATAAATTTTGTGAAAAATTAAATGAGACGCCGCTGCATCGAAACAAGAAAAGAAAATCACAAATACAAATACAAGAATGTTTCAAAATACTTTATAATTTGTTAATAATTTGAAAAATGTCTATGCTTTCTTTTTGGCCAAGTGCAATTGTTTTTTTTTTTTTCGTCTAGTTTTTATTTATTATATTTAGCCTTACTGGGGCAATAATTTGCGAAAAAGAAGATGAAGAAAGAGTAGAATTAAATATTTAAGTTAATTTATGTGAAGATAAGGAATGTAAGAAGAATTGAGAATCGATGTTAGATGCAAAGAGTTTAGTAACTTTTAGTTTTAAGCCAATCACACACACACATACACACACACACACACACAGAGAGATAAGGGCCGATGAATCAGATGGCGTAGGCATAGGCGTAGCAGTAGAAGAGACAACAACAAAAACTTAGTAACTAAGATCGAAGCATTAGCAAATAAGTTTAGCAGAACTAAGTCTAGAATTGCAGCAAAAGAAAACGGACAAGTAAGCGAAGTAAGCGAGAAGCAGTAAAGAAAAAGAAACGTAAGTGTTAGATAACATTAGAACATACTATAAATAATAGAGAGGATAACAAGAATTTTTTTAATTTGCTAGCAATCCGAAAGTTGCAGAGTTTAGCTGAGAGAGCAACATAGTTAGAAGCTAGGCCAAGATCAAGATCAAGAGCAAGAGAGATTGCAAGAGACGTTGGACAAACAGTGTGACTAAACCTAGCCGCCAAGTCGAAAGTTAGATTTAATATTTGTGAGCAATCAGAGAATGCGTTGGAATGGGCTTTTGGGGCGCAATGCTTAAGCTGTTTGTTTCATCCAATATATAGGTATATATAGAATTTTTTTGCACACACTATTTTCGACAGAGGAAAGGAAACCAAACTTAAGCAACTTGAGAATGAAAGAAAGAACTTGTTTGTTTTTTGCGTCTGTATTTTGTTTTTAATTTAAAGCGTTTTACTTTAGTTTTTTAACTAATTTTAAGTAGTTAATTTATTATTTAACAGCATAAACAATAAAAAGTAAGTTGACTTTGCGAAAGAAATTACAATTTAAAATTTAATGCGAAATGTGTTGAATTAATTTTTAAAAGTAAAACATGTCTAGTGCGTAAAATTGAAAACTAAAATAAAACTCTAAAAAAAAAATAATAAATTTACATATGTATAATTGTTTTAATTGTGACTTTTATGTTCTGCCTCTCTTGTTTATTGTTTTCGTCGCAATTCGTATGTGTGATTTCTTAGTAGTTAAATTTTTGCTATATATAAATTAACTCGAACTAATTAATGAAAAAGTAAAACTCAAGCAACTACACCAAATAGTTTCCAATAACAAATTTTTTAAATTAATTGAATTGAATTGCGTTTTAAACCAAAAACTAAATGAGCAAACAAAGTGTATAAGATGCATATGAAAATAATAAGTAATAAAACAAAAGCGTAAAACATGAGAAAATTGACATGGAAACATGAAAATGGAGCGTAAATGGGCATAAACGTTTTTTAATTAAGCCAATTTAAGGAAATGATGAATATATAAATATATATATTTTTTTGAAACTTTTTTGAACAAAAACCAAACAACAACAAAAGAAAACCAAATGCATGAGGCATAATAAAAGCGAAAAGAGAAACGCGAAAGGAAGCAAGCTCCAAGTTAGACAACAGCACGTTAGGCAAATCGGACACAGATCCCCCAAAGCAGTAGCGAACGTAACGTAGTGAAAAGCAAAAGCGCAGAGGAAAAAAAATTTAAGGAAAATAAAGCTCATTACATTTAAAAAGAAAATAAATGAAATAAAAAACCGACACGCAGACAAAGAAGTCGCGTTTAGTTTGTAAGCAAATGTAAGTTTAAAAATGAAGCTAGCGCAAAAAGCAGCAGCAGCAGCAGCTACTTATAACTTAGAAAACGAAATAAGAAAATAAATAAAAGAGAAAACAAAACCGCAAAACAAAAATGAAAATGAAAATTTAAACTTTAATCTGTAATGATCAGCGGTCAGCTGCGGGCGCAAAGTAATGTAATGTAAATTTTTGCTTGTTGCTATTTTTAAGTTTTAAATCAAAGTCTTTTAAAGAACTTTATTCATTTCTCTATGTAAACAATATGAAAAAAAAAACAAACCAAAAAAAAAAAAAAAACCTAAAACAAAAACATGAATTGCTCCATCTTGCATACATATATAAATGTGTCTCCAAACTCTCTTTGTAACTCCCTAAAATTCCTAAAGCTCCCTCTCTTCTAGCAAGCCCCCTTTCTGTGTAGTTTTTTAACGTATTATTTTTTGCATCAATGTGACGCTTTTAAGCATTTTTTATATGCTGCATCTGGTCAAAAAAAAAAAAAAATAAGCAAAAAAGCTAAACAAAATTACCAAAAAAATACATAAAAATAAAAATAAACTTTGCTATAACTTTCAAATTTATATGCGTACTTTTTGTGCGAACAACTTTAATGCAAAAAATCATACATTAAAAAAATGAAATTGGAGCCAAGGAGATCAGATTAAAAAATAAATTGGGAGTAAAGTTAAAAAAAAATGAAAGAAAAAATCTTAGTCTAAGCAAAACATTTTGCAGCTTTTGTGCTTATTTCGCTTAAGAAATGTAAGACTAGTTGAAAGAATACTTAAATCTAATTGTAAGTTAAAAAAATAAATAAAAACAGAACATAATGAATAATGAAAACAGAAAGCAAGCAAAAAGCTTTCATGCAGCAGATACAATGCGACAAAGCGTAAAGCAAAAAATAGCAAAAGATTTAAAAAATAAAATAACAAATGATAAGATTAAAACGTGTCTCTTGAAAATCACTAAAGAGCAAATGCTGTCATCCAAAAGAACAACAAAAAACTAAAAAAAAAACAAAAAAAATGAAACTGAACTTTTTCTGAATCAATAAAAGACAAATTGATTTTCTGTAAGAAAACAAACATCTGAAGCGTGTTTCCTTTAACAAACAAGTAATGGACAGAGTGAGGCCGTTGTATGCTTATACGGTTCAAAAAAAAATTAAGTGGGACCATGCCACCCTTGGGCTGTGTTCCAGGCACTGCACACGAAAATTATTTCCCATTAGCCGCAGCCTTTTCAGCTGGACCAGAGCACCCCCTAAAAGCAAATCACCTAGCAAGAAAATTACAGCTTTATTGCTCTAGCAGAGATTTTTACGCCGAGGCAGAAATATAGTAAGAACTATATTTACTTTGAATGCTCAATTTGAATTGAGTATAACTGGAGAGCTGGCGAACTCATAAGTAAATAAGGTAAGTCATTTATTAATAAAGACAGCGGCGAGCACGACTCTCAATTTTACACTTCTTATGGAAAAAGATTCGTCAAGCTTGTTGCCTAAGTCTTTATTGTTCACATTGCAAAACAATCCTTTTTAAACTCCAGCTCCTCCTTTATCCTCCCAATCCAAAAGAACATGAATATTCAAGCTCATGGGCTTCGAATCTATCGATCTGCATACCAGGATATCCAGGATTGCGCAAAACTATTTCTTGAATTAAAATCAAGGATGCCCTATCGATGTATGTCCACTTTTCTGTAGATGATTGTCGGTGCTTGGCAGCCCTTGGTGGAAATGCAAAAAGTGTTGCATACTTGCGAGGTGAAAACATCAGTGGAGACAACAACCAAGCCCTGTACAAAATCTTTTTTTTTTTTTTATTTTATTTATTAATGAGAGTTATACGGGAGGAAGTCGGTGAACCCCTTTATGGCCTTGGTATCTGTTCTTTCAACCGAGATGGGCGCGCCGGCTAGTCAAGCAACTAGAGTTAAATACAAAATCAATGCACCCAACAAAAAAATAATCTCCGGTGTGGTGTTCCGTGGTACATTAGCCAGACAATTAACAGCCCGACCAAGGAGACAACGCCTTTAGAAAGGACTTGCCTAAGAGTGTCATCACTTGATACAAAGTCCAATTGAATGTATATATACTTATAAAATTGTAGTATGTGTATTTGTCTAGTTAATAAATGTATGAGACCCACGTGATCTACTTGTTATGGCTACATTAAAGTGCTGTCAAGCACCAAGAATTCTCTAGAGAAAAGTGGTCATATCTCTGCCAGATCAAAAGTTTTGGTTTGCAGCACTAACAGGACAACACTCTATCGATCTGCATAAACAAAGTATAGGGTCAACTTATTGTCCATCAACTTAGAAAATTTTCGCCTCAGGGCGCAAAGAAGATTACCAAAAACATAGAAAAGCAATAAAAATGTAAGCAACGAGCTTGCTGCCAAAAAAATTGTGTTGTTCTTGAAAGAGCGCGCGCATTAGAAGGCATGTCACTGAAAGAAATTACTTACTTTACTTACCTTATGATTCCACATGCTCTCCAGATTTATGCAAATTAAATTGAATTATTGAATATATGAATATAGTTATTTTGTTAAGGACAATTGCTGTTTTTTTTTTATTTACTTCGACGCTTTAACAAAAATTGATTGCTAATTAAACTTTATTAATAATTCCTGTTCTACTTTTCTTATTAGGTGACGTTAGCATTCCCGGTGCCGTTGGCTATAGCTATCTGCGAAAGATACCTCGTGGCTTTTCCTAATAAGCTGTCTCTGCCAAAGCCATTATTAAGAAAAGTTTGCATAGCAATCACTTCAGCGTAAATTGGCTCATTTTGGGGCTGTGGCTCTGACTCTCATCTGGGGCCTTTAAGTAAGTACGCGAGTACGTTCATCCGTTTCAGATAGATGATGCAAAGGCAGATTCCCAGGCACTGCCGAGCCGATTGATTCGGCCAGCGAGCTGCGATGCTGGAGGCTGTTTTTCCTCTGGCAGCAGATTACAATCATCTTATTGACCTACAGTTGATGTCCATACAGATTGGCGTCCATCAAAGCATCCTTGGACTTAGAGACCATTCGCGCTGTTTGCAAATAAAATGTGAATTTTAATGCAAGTTTAAGGATATAAAAACGCAATAGTTTTCACACTTAAAGGCTTCTCCAAAGTAATCGCTCGTACTGCCAGGTGAATCAAACAGAAGCGAATATATTTTGAGGGATTTGCAAACTTCGGTTAAATGACTCTGTACGCCTAGACTATCCTCCGGCAGTAGTTGGAATTTCTTATAGTCCTCCTTATAGTATAATTACTCTATCACATACGTAGTTTATCTGGAAGTTATTCAATTTGTTAAATATTATAGGATTATTTAAAGCAAACAACAGCAGTAAAATAGACTAGGCAGCCAACGTGAAAGAAATGTACAGTGATGGCCGTGCCCACAGGCTCCAAATATGAAAACAGCCTACAGCTAAATAACACAAACATACATATACTATAGTATATATATATATATATTTGTATATGTGTGTGTGTGTGTATTTAAGCACAAGGATGAGCCCAAAAAATTTGTTGACAGGCGTTCGGCGTGCAGACTTTGCTGGGAACCTGTTCGTTTGACTTGTTTGATGGTTTTATGAGTGTCACAACTTGACAGCTTAATAGACATTTTTATAGCGGCCAAATCGCTTTTTCAACGTATACTGTAATGATAGACAGGGAGAGACAGAGAGAGAAAGCAAACGAGGATGTCTGCTTACACTCACAATCGCAAAGCGCAAGGGATGCTGCCCCAATTTACCAACCACTCGCAAACTTGCGTGCGTATGCGTCTGAGTGTGTGTGTGTGTGTGTGTGAGCTCCCCATTTGACGCCCACCACCAATACGATGCATATATAAATACGTACACAACGACGTTTGTTTGCTTACCCGTCTTTGCTGCGACAGCTTTTCTGATTTTCTGCGCACCTGTTCCTGTTCCTGTATTTGTTGTAGTTGTATGTGTGCATGTGTGCGCCGAACATGTCCAAAATACACACTTGTTCACACGTTCTTGTAGATACAATTATACTCACTCATTTTACGTTCTTAAAGCGTATAGCAGGAATTATAATTGTGTTGTCATATTTTTATTTTGTATTTAACGTTTGTGTAAGTTAAATTTAAATTTGTTTTATTTAATTGTTAAATTTAATTCACTGCACAACATTTCTCATGTTTTTTTTTTAATTCTTCAATACTTTTCACAAGTATGGCAGCGCTATTTTTAATCCTCTCAACGACACATAGATGCTGTCACTTGAATAACAGTCTCTCCATAGATGGCGCCACATTGTTGATTTATATCTTGTTGCTGTGTGTTCTATAAGTTTTGAAATTTTAAAAAATCGTCACATATTTTACAAATTATTTTTGATGATATTTATTTTCATTTCAAGTGGACTATACTGAAGCACTTATTAATCCTCACTTACAGCTCGGCTGCACTGCAACAAGCTGCAAGTGCAAACTGAAGACCACCGTTATTGAATTTAATTGTTAACTGATTTGTTTCTGTTGCATATACGTGTGTATTCGTTTTTCTCTTGCTGTTGATCA
The DNA here is from genome assembly GCF_011750605.1 of Drosophila busckii. NCBI lineage: Eukaryota > Metazoa > Arthropoda > Insecta > Diptera > Drosophilidae > Drosophila > Drosophila busckii. The sequence continues at coordinate 16,835,951 of NC_046606.1, read as the reverse complement.
CGAGTTGGAATTTGAATTTGGATTACGCAATATGGAAAGATTCCATGCAAACGACCGTTTTGTAAACCGTTAACAAATTAATGCTAAGGACCGAACTATATAAAAAACAAAGAATTATACAAAAAACCCGCCTCACTTGCCGCCAAAGCCGCCCATGAGGTTCCCCAGTCCGCCAAGGCCACCCGCGGCGCCCTGTTGCAATTGTCGCATCATGTTCTGTAGTCCACCAACGCCGCCCATTTGCTGAAGCATCCGTGGATCAATCATCTTGGCCATCTGTTGGTTCAGCTTCGCCATTTGTGTGGGATTCACATTCTTAGTCATGTCCCCTTGTTTGAACAGGCCCTTGACGCCGCCCATCTTCTTCACCACTGCTGCGAATTTTGTGTAGTGAGCGATTAGTTCCTTAACTTCGCGCTCCACAACGCCGGCACCATGGGCAACGCGAATGCAGCGTGTGGGCTGCTTGCTAAATAGCTTGGCGCCGTCCCGGTTGTCCAGCTCGCCGTCGGACATGCTGTCCATCATAGTCATCATGCGTTTGATGCGCAGCATAGACTCCTGCTCGCCTCCCTTGGTCATAAAGTCCTGCGAGAAGCCTGGTATCATGTTCATAATCTGTGAGAATGGACCCATCTTCATGATGTTCTGGAACTGTTCGTACATGTCGCGTATGGTAAAGTGGCCGTGTTTGATCTTCTCCAGCAGCTCCTCGTTTCCATCCAGCTTTAGCTCATTGACCTATGAACGATTGAAGCTAATGAACTCAATATAAAGCATAACATTTAAAAGAATACGCACCTTGTCTATCAGACCCTCAATATCGCCCATGCCAAGCAGCTTGCTAACGAATGGTTTCGTCTTGAAGGGCTCCAGATCATCTATGTGCTCGCCGGTGCCGATGAAAATGATAGGCGACTGTGTGGCCGCCACAGCAGAGAGAGCACCGCCACCCTTGGCGTGTCCGTCCAGTTTCGTGATAATCACAGAACCAATGTTTACTTTCTCCTTGAAGGCCTTTGCTTGCGCCTCGCAAGCCTGTCCAATGGTGGCGTCCATAACGAAAATAATGTTGTCGGGACTCACAGCATTGGCTACCGCCAACATCTCCTCGAACAGAGACTCTTCCTGCTTGTGTCTTCCCGATGTATCCACAATAATCATTTCGAAGCCTTCGCGCTTGAACATGTCCACGCCCTCTTGCGCAATGACCACAGGATCAATTTCCGTATAGCTGCCGTAGAAGGGTATGCGTGCCTTGGTTGCATTCTGTTTAATCTGATCGTAGGCGCCAGCACGAAAGGTATCTGCGCACACCAGACACGATTTCCAGTTGCGCTTCTGGTAGTGATAGGCTAGCTTGGTGCATGTGGTCGTTTTGCCAGAGCCTTGCAGGCCCACAAACATAATCACATTGGCTTTGCCTTTGACGGGCTGATAAGGCTTCACGCCTGGGTCCACCAGCTTGATTAGCTCTTTGAACACAGCGGATTGTATCATGCGGCGCTTGTTGAGACCGCCAGCCATCTCGTCGAAGTCAATTACGGCACGCACATTTTCGCGCAGCTGTTTCACCTGCCTAATATTGACATCAGCCTCTAGAAGTGCAGCGCATATCTCTTTGAGCATCGCACCCAGTGCCTCCTCATTGATAACTGTGGCTTTGCTGAGCGAATGCAGCGCCGTTGTTATCTTGCGTCCCAGATCTGCCAAAACCATCTTGCCGCCGTATGTACGTTAATTGTAGCTAAATGTATTGCTATTATTCGTCTTTACACACGCGAAAACTAAACAATGTTGCTAAACTGTGCTTACTTTACAATTTCTTTTTGTGACACGTCGAAAGCAAGAAGAAGACTAAGCGGCCAATCACAGCGAACACGTGCAGCTGTCATAACAAAGGCAGGTGGTAAGGATGTGAATGGCAAAACCCGTTTTGTTTACCACACTGGCGCCAAAGTGGCAACGCTGTCAGTTGCTTGTTAGCAGTTTAAATTTTATTTATTTATTTATTGCTTGCAATGGGCGTCAAGGAGCTGTGGACAGTGCTGACGCCTCATGCAGATCGCAAACCTATTAATGAGCTGCGTGGCAAGAAGGTGGCCATTGATCTGGCCGGTTGGGTGTGCGAGAGCCTCAATGTGGTGGACTACTTTGTGCATCCACGACATCATCTCAAGTAATTGTTGAACTATTGCATAGTTTATTTCAAACTTCATGTTGTATATTCTATAGGAATTTGTTCTTTCGCACCTGCTATTTAATATGGGAGCAGGTGACACCTGTTTTTGTGCTGGATGGTGTTGCGCCCAAGTTAAAGAGTCAAGTTATTGCCAAGCGCAATGAGTTACAGTTTCGCGGCGTTCGCCCAAAGGACAAAGATAAGGATGCCACGGGAACAGTCACAAACAAAAGTGATAAGGGACGTACGCGCTTTAATCATGTGCTCAAGCAATGCGAGTCTTTGTTACTCTGCATGGGTATACAATGCGTGCAGGCGCCAGGTGAGGCAGAAGCCTATTGCGCTTTTCTTAATAAAGAGGGGGTAAGTCACCAGTCTGCGTAATAAAGAGTCTCATTAATTAAGTTGTTCCTTAGCTGGTGGATGGTGTCATTAGCCAGGACTCGGATTGCTTTGCGTACGGTGCGCAGCGTGTTTATCGAAACTTCTCGGTGTCCACGCAAGGTACACAAGCTGCTGCTGGCGGAGCTGTTGATATCTATGACATGCGCGACATCTGCGCTCGCATGGACTTTGGCCAGCATAAAGTTATAGTCATGGCGCTGCTGTGCGGCTGTGATTACTGCCCAGATGGAATAGGCGGTATTGGGAAGGACGGCGTGCTTAAGCTCTTCAACAAGTACAAGGAGACAGACATTCTCGAACGGTATGCATTCTACCGTATGTAAGCAAAAGTTAACAAACCTTTTGTGTTCATAGCTTGCGCAGCTGGCGATTGGAGACGGCAAAGTACAACGCGCTGGAAATGCGTGTCGATGATAAATCAGTCTGCAGCAATTGTGGTCATCTGGGACGAACGGCAAGCCACACTAAGAGCGGTTGCAGCGTTTGTCGCACACATCGTGGCTGTGATGAGTCCCTCTGGAAGTTAGTGAGCTGACAATCCGTTGCTTGGGCTTCGCCCTGACTATTCTATCTCTTTATTCTTTAGGGAGCAGCGTCTATCTATAAAGGCAGAGCTACAGCTGCGCAAGAAGGCTTTAATGGACGCAGATTTTCCCAACGAGCAGGTCATAGCAGAATTCCTTAACGTACCTGGTACTGTGCCCGATTTACAGCTTGGATGGCGTCAGCCCAATCTTGTCAAGTTTATCAAGCAACTCGGACATTTGCTTCAGTGGCCAGAGCTATATTGTTTCCAAAAATTCTTACCACTGGTTACGCGTTGGCAGGTGCAGCAAGCAGGAGGCGTACCTTCTCTTCTCGAGCCACAAGAGATTATCAAAAAACGCACAGTGAAGGGTGTATCCAGCATGGAGCTGCGCTGGCGGGATACGGACGGTTGTTTCAAGGGTTTGGTACCGCAAGAGCAGCTCGACGAGTTTCTATTGGAGCATCCCAAAGGCTTAGAAGAGTTGTATCACACCATAGAGCCGTTGGACATGCTGCAGATGACTTATCCAGCGCTGGTAGAGTCATATGTGAAGTCAAAAGAGAAGCCACCCAAGGCGGGCGGGCGTAAAAAGCAAGTCAAGACAACGCTGCCGCTTAGCACTGTAGAGAATTTGGAACCCAAGCGTGGTAAGACAAAAAAACAGGCATCGCAGTCAACGCAGACAACGTTGCAAAGATTTCTCAAGCGTCAGCAGGAAAACACACCCGGGAAGCCGTTAAAGCCTGTGAATACACAATGCTCCACGCCTTTGCATAAGTATCTGCCCGTCGAGCTGGAGAGCGATGAGGATGAATTGCCGTTAGACATGTCAGATATAATTAATGGCATTGTAAGCAATAAACAAGCTGTGCCTCCAGCGCTAACCAAACATGCAGGACGCCTGCTGCATTATGAGCCGCTCGCAGCAGATTTGAGCTTAAGACTGGCGCAGCTGAGTCTGCAAGAAAGCGATGTACAGCAGCCACTTAAAGATGATGTGGACTTGTTGGTGGAGCAGCGACGAGAGCGCTCCATCTGTGAGCAGCTGCCGCAGAGTAAGCGCTACGCACTGGACGACAGCTTTGATTTGCTGGTCAAAGGCGAATTAAAGAAACTGCGCACTCCCGTGGATCGCTTCAAGCAACAACAGCGTTTGTCCAATATCAAGCAGAAGACAGTTTCCCCCGTTAAAAATGTGAGTTACTTTTTCGATCAAAGCGTGGAGCAAGCGGACGCTTTTGAGCAGCTAATGGAGCACAGCTTGGTGGTGATTAGCGACGACAGCGATTCGTAGACTGATTAGATATATTTGCATAATGTACAACTTAGTATTCGGCAATATATTTTCACACACCTTAAGCACTTAGAGTAACTAACACTTAGAACTGCAAATGTTGCTTGGCATAGGCATTCGCTTGCCGCATCGCCTGCTCCAGCTGCTCCTCAAACTGGTTGTTCACCTTGCGGCCACGCATGTTGCACACTACAGCGACATTCTGACCCTTGGGCGCTGCAACCTGGCCACCAAATGTGTCAGCAAAGCATTGCAGCCAGAGCTGAGCATTAAAGTTGGCGCTGATGCAGTGCTGCAATGGGCAGTAGAGAAAGCATTAGTCTCGAGCACACAATGTGATATATTTTTTGATAATTTACCTCTGGCACACAGCAGCGTGCCTTGAGAACATTATCGCACATGCTAACCACAAGTATGGGACGATCTGTGCAGAGTTTGGTGGCACGTTGCAGCGGTATCTCCTCCAGCAAGGCGGAGCTGCTTATATAATGCAGTATAAAGGGATGTGTGTCAAGCGGTTTCTCCAGCAGCAAAGTGCGCATCTCAACCTCCACAAACTCTCTGTAAAAGGAAATGTCAAATGTGTTACACATTAACCAAAAGCTTTAGCAATAGCAAACTTGAGCGTGGTGCGCGAAGTTTCCTTGAGGCGACGCAGCAACTCATTGATGCGCTCCAATGTGTCCAGCTTAAAGGCAAATGGCAGCTTGATATCAGAGTGCAGCATGTTATGGCGTATAGTCTGCAATTCCGTTTCCGTGGCATTCGTCAGCTTGTCTGTGCGAAATTGCTGCTCCAGCAGATCCACGCGATGTCGCAGCAGCGCCGCTGTCTTCAACACCTGTGAGCCAAAATTAAACTTAGTCTGCTGTATGTATTTGTATTGCAACTTAAAAACTCACCTTCTCTGCAGCCTCGCCAGCAACAGCGGTAAAGGCAAAGCGCGCGCGATTCGTTTGCCTGAGATTGACAATGCAAAAGCAGCTGAGTTCCTTAGTATTGGTCACATGAGTGCCGCAACAAAGTTCTTTGGAGCTAAGGCCCAGCTCCTGGCATTGCACATTTATTAAACGCAGTCCTTGCTCTGGATACACCTCGCCTGGCACCATGGTTATATCATTTTGCTGGAGCACTTCAGCGGCACTCAGCTCCAGCACCTGCACGGGGGTCCCCGAGCAGATAGCACGGCTGCAAAACAAAAGGAAAGCTGTTTATCAATTGAACCTGACATTTGAACCACAAGTTGAGATTGTATACAATGAGAAGCTTAGTATCACTTTCATCAATCGTATTTAATTCATTATGAAGCTCAGACACTGTGCTGGTTTTTTATTAATTACTTATTTATTTGCTTTAAATGGCATATCCAAGGCTGATCAGGTGACCCAATCATAATCTTCCTCTAGAAGCTAGTTTATATTTATTAACCTTTGTAGGACTGCTCTACGCCTCCCACAAATATTGAAGAACAATGCTCTACGTATTCATATAAAGCGCTCGCACCTCTACTTGGTTATGTAAAGGAACTTAATCAACAATTGGCCAACAATAATCAAGCGGCTTTGACTAAGGAAATTACTGAACTATAAATGCAATTGAATACACTAAATGAAAGATTAGTGGGTAAGGATCAACTGATTGCGTTGTATATAAACAATGCAGCAAAAATGGACGAAACTCATGCACATATTAAAACCCAGTTAAAGGCAAGTGATGAGTTTTGCAGAAAAACAATTGAACGTCTAACAAATTACTCCATATCAAGTAACAGCGTAAAATTTGAAAGAGAAGTTGCAGCAAATACTAATATTATAGATAAACTGTATAGTCAACAAGCCAAACTACAGACTTTAATAGATACTAATGCATTGAAGAGCCTACATTACGAAAATAACCAAAGCGAACAAATTATTACAATTGAAAAATATGCTATGGAACTAAAAAATAAAACAGATGACATGCTGATAACCCAAGATCGGCTTCAAAAGTGTGAGCGCGCATTAAATAGCAAATTTGTTGATACGTGTGCTATTCAGTTAAATGAATGCAAAGAGAAAAACATTCCAGACAGTTGTATACCCTTTGGCGATACTCCAGGTGTACACTCAATTAAGCCTTATGGCAAAATTGCTTTTAAGGTGCTCTGCGATTCAATTATACCTAATGAGGGTTGGACTGTAATACAGCAAAGGATCAATGGTGAGGAAGACTTTTATAGAAATTGGATAGCATATCGTAATGGCTTTGGATCGCTTGATGGTGATTTTTTCTTGGGACTTGAGAAAATTCACCAATTGACATACTCTCAACGTCACGAGCTCTACATATTTATGGAGCATTTTGATGGAGGTCGAACATACGATCGTTATGATTACTTTAGAATATCTAATGAGCACGATGATTATAGATTAGAAGAGTTGGGTAAGAAGATTGGCAATGCACTTGGCAGCGAAATGAGGTTTCATCTGAATATGAAATTTTCCACATTTGATCGAGATAACGATGTGTGGAGTGAGGGAAATTGTGCCAAGAAGCATAACGGTGGTTGGTGGTACACTAAATGTGGAGATTGGTAAATTGATCGTATTTTAAGATAGTTTATATAGTTGCTTATACACTTGATTTTACAGCAATCTAAATGGAAAATACTTCAAGGCTAAAGTAAATAATGAGACATCAATCTTTTGGGAAAAGAATACCTCGCTCAAGACAGTAAAAATGCTCATTCGCCCTAAAACCGGCTGATCCGGGCCATATCTTAAATAAACCTTTACCATTTATACAGTTTGTATTTCAAATAATACAAAAGTTGATTACTTACTTGATAAGGTCCTCAATGTGTTCAACGTCTATTTTATCGATGCGCTTGCCAAGCAATCCAAGCTCTAGTTTACACTGGTCGTTGCTAACCGAACTGGACACCTGATAGGTAACCTTCTTGAAGAGTGTGCGTATGGCAGCATTTAACAGATGTGTGGCTAAAAAACCGCAAGCAAATAATTACATCCCCCTTGAGGTACATACAAAATATTGATGCTCACCTGTGTGATGGCAAGTGTTGAGTTGGCGTTGCTTGGGATCCACCTGCAACTCCAGTTCATCGCCTACAGCAAGCTCAAAGTCGTCAGTGGGCGTTACAAGACGGCAGACATGCACAACACAATTGTTTAGGTGCTTGACGCAAACTACGTCCAGTCGATGGGGCTGGCCCGGCTGCTGCTTGTTGCGGATGATTAGCTGTCCTAGATCTGACTGCTGGCCACCAGATTCGTAATAGAAATTACTGGCTTCGGTGACAATAGACAGCGTATCGTTGGCATTACAGAAGCGGCTACCTAGCATATGCGACACTTCCTCATCGTTATGAAGCAGACCAAGCACGCGACTCTGTACTGTGGGCAGCGCATAGGATTCACTCTCTGGCTCGTAGCTGTAGACATATTTGTAGCTATTATCCGTAGGTGACAGACGCTGCGTCAGCTGTGCTTGTGCATCGACTATGCGTTGCTCCAGCGCGAAATCGTAGCCAGAGCTTTGCGTGCGCTGAGGCTGCTTTGTGCGCAGCTTGGCGAGCGCAAGTTCGGCGCGGTAGCGTTCTAGATCACAGTTCATATTTTCTAATTCAGCAAGCTTGAGAAAGCTTTCCTCATTCAGCCCGTAGGTGTCTGTGAGTTTATAAAGAAACTCGCCGGGTATGGTGTTGTTGGTGAAGCTCGAGCGCTGCACCTGCAACTCGCGATATGCGGGCACAAAGCCGGGACATTCCATTAGATCAATGTCGTCCAGCTTGGGAAATTCACTGAGCACCTCGGCAAAGGCCTTGGAAGAACTGGCACGCAGTTGTTTGTACACATCCCGCTCATGGGCAATCAACTCCACTATTGCCTGCTGCTTGCTGCACAGTTCCGGATATGCTTCGCCTAAGGTTTCTACCACAATGGGCACCAGCTGGGCCAGCAGCTGTTCATGCGCAAACACTTGCTCCGATATGCTTAACGCTTTACGCAGCACACGTCGCAGCTTTTGGCTGTGGTAGTAAATTTCATTAAGGAGGGATTAAAATTAAAAGTGCAGCTGTCACTCACTTTTGATCGGGCAGCATGCCGTCGGCCAGGCAAACGGTGATCATGCGTGCGTGATCTGCCAATATTCTATAGCTAGTGTCCAAAAGAGCTGCATCATGCGCGTCTGGAAAGCTGCCCGTATAAAGCGGTGCCTTGGTGATCTGTAAATTAAAATTCATGCATTAAAGGATCTGTCTTTGTGCTACGACTACCTACGCTGTGAATGCCATCGAAGAGCGGTGTAAAGAGATCCGTGTCATAGTTGGAAGACTTGTTTTGCAGCAGCGCAGTGAGACGTTCGAAGCCCATGCCCGTGTCCACGTGATGAGCCGGTAAAGGGCTAATGCTGCCATCTGCATTGCTGCAAGGACACAGGAAACAAATTTTTATACACTCAGTAGTATAATAGTTAAAACCGACCTACCGATTGTACTGTATAAACACCAGATTCCACAGTTCTGTAAGATCGGGTCGACCGGCATTTACTAGCTTGGCACGCTGCTCTACGTCACCAGGCCTGTGATCGATGTGAATTTCTGTGCAGGGACCACAGGGACCTGTGGCGCCCATTTCCCAAAAGTTGTCCTCGCAGCCAAAAGGCAAAATTCGCGAAGCAGGAAAACTGTAAAATGAAAATTGATTAGATTTGTGTAATGATGGCTGTTATGTAATAAGCTCACCCCAAACTACGCCAGATCTCAAAGCACTCCAGATCGGCGGGTATACCAAGCAGCTTGTCGCCCGCAAAGTATGTAACATACATGCGCGCTGGATCTATGTTGTAGGGACCACGCAACAGCTCCAGAGCCATGGCACAAGCCTCATGCTAAATGACATAAGAGTGCATAAATTCGAACACTTGACAATTAATGGAAGCTAACCTTGAAGTAATCTCCAAATGACCAATTGCCCAGCATCTCGAAGAACGTGTGATGGTAACCATCTTGACCCACCACAGTCAAATCGTTGTGCTTGCCACCAACGCGCACACATTTCTGCGAGTTGACCACACGCTTGTGAGGCGCCTCCGAATTGCCCAGAAATACTGATTTGAACTGCAAGCATGCAAATGTAAATGAGCATACGGAGAAAAACAACAATTATATAGATCATATGCACCTGATTCATGCCTGCATTGACGAAGGCAACAGTGGGATCACAGAACGGCACCACCGGACTGGAGCGCACAAATTTGTGCTCATGATTAATCGTAAAATAGTCTATGAACGCTTTGCGTATCTCGCGTGCGGTGAGCACACGCTGTAGCTGCTTAGCCGAGTTGTACATCAATTAAAATAATTGCAAATGCAATTTATGATTTACACGAGCCGGCAAAAAATAATATTCATGAAACAGCTGACTGGCATTTGCCATTCACAGTATAGAAAATTGTTTGCCATTCACTTGCACGCGCATGAAGCTGCTGTGCTATTTTTTAGTTGAAGCAACAGCTGAGCTATTTTTTTTGGTCAAAACATGACGGAAGACAAAATTAAAAATTGTGCGCATACTTTTTTAATATAATAACTAAACTTATATTTACACGCTACAGTGCATTAAATTAAAAAGTTTAAAGCGCAGTACTTGCCAAGATTCTTTCTGGAATTTGAACTTTGACTCTTGCCTACTAAGTTTTTGATTTGGCTTTCACCTTTTTGAGGGCAACAAGTTCCATAACCAAAAACGGCAGCAAAACAAACGACGAAAACGATAACAACAACAACATGGCCACTAAACGGCGTCCGCTGCGCCCTAATTTGGGCGCTGGCACTGCCAGCAGCAGCGGGGGCAGCAGCAGCTCGAACATGAATTTTCGGCCTGGTGGACCAGACATTACACGCGCCGAGGCACGTGGTACACGTCCCACGGCAGCGCCCACCAGTATACGCGAGATTCTGGTCATGGGCGTTATACATTTGTGCAAGAAAACCATCTTTTTCAATACAGATCTAAAAGTGGCGCTTTATCTGGGCAGCTTATTTTTGATCTCGCTTGTAGGAGACTTTCTGCCCTTTCCGAAGACGTACTTTGCCCGGTCTGACAATCTGTTTAATCTGTACTTTGTCAAGGTGGGATGGGGCTGGACTCTGCTCTTCGCGGTGCCATTCTTGGTGCTATCCGCCTACACGCTTAGCTGTGGTGACATGAAGCGTATGTTGCGCCATCACTTTCCACGCATTGTGATTGCCACCTTCTTTTGGTTCTTCTGGACAAAGCTATTTAACTTTGTAGAAACCGCCTACGGACGCTGCACTACCAAAGGTCAGTCTATCCATTCCAACTGCACTTTTGCAAAGTTCACATTTTCATTCTCTACCATTAGGCTATGCGAGCAAGTCAAGTTGCCTTAAGGCCGGACATCTCTGGCAGGGCTTTGACATTTCCGGCCACGCGTTCATACTCATTCACTCTAGTCTTGTGCTGATTGAAGAGGCGCGTCCTATCCTCAAGTGGGAAACTATCAAGGAGCATCTGCGTAACGAGCTACATAATCGCAGCGTGTCGGAGCAAGTATCTAGCAACCCACTGCGCAACCTTAACGAAGAGCAAATGCGAAGTCTACAGTTTCTCTACACACGCCTTACGCCCATTATACGCACGCTGTTCATAGGTATGGCGGCGTTGCAACTGCTCTGGGACATCATGCTGGTGGGCACAATGCTTTACTATCATCGCATGATCGAGAAGGTGGTCAGCGGTATCTTGGCTATACTCACCTGGTACTTTACCTATCGCTTTTGGTATCCCACGCCTGGTTTGCTGCCCGAAGCTCCTGGACAAGGCGTGTTCCACTATCAACAACATCATTATCAGCCTGCGCAGCATCATCATCATCGCGACAGTTTTCCCAGTAAGCGAGGAACGAATTTACCCAATGGCGCGCAGAGTGCTCCCTCCTCCAGCAGTCAGCAGCAGATACCCAAGTTCATGGGCATGCCATTGTATACGAATGTGAAAACCGCCAGCTTGGTGCAGGCTGAGCGGGAGCGCAAGGAACGAGATCTGCAAGCGGCTGCCATGGAAAGTTGAACGTGAGCAGAGCAGAAAATTGAAGCAAAATTGGAATTTAAATAGTTGTAACCGGTTGAGGCTAGCTTTATACCAAAATGATTTTTTATAAGTATATACGACGAATATACAACGATGAGGTTCATAGACTCGACCTTTGTTCATACTTCACAAGCGCTCTTTCATGCTCTCTTCTCCATCCACCAGCTGTAGCTCTAAGCGTTCATTTGTTTGTGTTTATATGTGCCCAACTTTAACAATAACAATAAATCAAATTTGTTAACACGTTCTCTCGGGAAATAGTGTATACTTGGGCATATGTTTAGTATAAGGAACTACTTTACCAAAGACTTTGAAAAATTTATTATGTTGAATTACAATGTTGAAAATGTACTACTTTTGCTGAGTAGTTGCTGCTACTAAACATTTACCCTTAACTACTTGTGCGCAAAGGCAGCAAACATGGCCATACCCAAGACGCCGGCGGTTGCGCCCAGCTTGTAGTTGGTTGGCGTCATACTCCACATCTCTCGGAGTATCTCGAAGCTACTAGAAGGCATTACCTTCAGATAAGCCTCACGCTGCTTGAAGCGCAGAAAGTAGCTTTCCAGCAGTGGCAGCTTTCCAAAGCTCCAGTAGTAGTGCTCAAAGCCCAGTTGATAGAGCCGCTGCAGCAATAGTCCCAAGCTGATATCAGCCAGGGTCAGCTCATCGCCGGTTAGCCATTGCCGACGCGGCGTCTGACGTGTTAGCTCCTGCTCCACATAGAGCAGCACTTGACGCACTGCATCTAGTACACGCTGAAATTTTTCGCGTGAAGCGACCAAATCGCGACGTTGCAGCTGCAGTTGTAACTTTTGCTGCAGCGCAACCTTGCTGGCATCAACTTCCTCCAAGGAGCGACGCAGCAACTCCAGCACTTTGTCATTGTTTTCTGCAAGTGTGAAACAACAATTAATAAAATTAAAACTATCTAAATATGTCTAGCTGCTTACTGAGGCAGGACTGGCGTACTGGACCTATGAATGGCGCCTTGGGCGTCAGCTTGAGGTCGTCGTGTAGAAAGGAGCCCAGGCTCAGGGCACCTATGGGCAGGCGAGTCAATGCACGCTCAAACACCATCATCTGTTCATACTCCAGTGAGTCTGGGCTATAAGGCTTCAGTAGTGGATGCTTGGCTCCGCGATATTTTGTCTCGACATAGTTGATGATCTGCAGGGAGTTTGGTATAATAAAGGCACCATCTTGCAGCACGGGGACATCTCCCTTGGGATTAAGATTTAAAAACCAGTTGGCATACTGCTCTCCATTGCACAGATCCACAATATATGGCGTGAACTCAATGTTCTTCTCATAGAGCACTAGCAGTACCTAAAAATAAATTATGAAAAACTTAAAGTATGTCGTGGGTATTTATAGCATCTACATAACCGCGGTTACAGCTAATGGTTTAACCAGATAGTCACGTTTTTATCATGAATTTAAATAGAATTATGACAGGGATTAATAATGAATGTGTTTTAATTCTAGCTTACAGATATATTACGATTGCATTAAAACTTTGTTTTTTATTAAGGTGTCTGTCAAAACAATAAGGATCTGTTATATCAGTAATATATTTAGAAGATGCTTTACGATCGAATGGAAAGCCCTTTTAGATTTAAACACACACACTAAATAGAAACTCCCCCGTCAAGCACGAATGCACTTAAGCTGAACGCAAGGGCAATGTGAATAGGGCAATAGGTGAGATACAAGTGCGAGTGGGTGGGCATCAGACAAAAACACACTCGCACACCCAGACTACAGCTATTACAATGTAAATATCATTGAATAGTTGAGAGACAGATTGTCAATTATGGCGATTACTTTTGTAATTTCGCGCCATTCGGCTGATGCACAATTTCGAGCAAATAATGTTGTTATTTATTTTTTTCGTAATCACATGATTAGCATACGCGAACACACTAACTTTTTGCGAGTAGAAGTTATAGGGATGAAAATACAGCACTAGTTTATCATCCTGAAATACAGGAGCCTTAAAATCCTGCGGCGTGGGCGGAGCAGGGGCTATATCATTAGCCTGGCTCATTTTTATGCTTTTGTATATTTTTTGTATTACTTTCAAATGCTTTTATGTTTTTTTTATTATCACATGCTTTGCTAGTGAAATTAATAGAGTCTGACTTCGGTATGCGATTTACACACGGCAAACTACGCAACGCGACTAACGAAAAGGCCTGAGTTGATGGATTGAGCTTGAGCTGCCCATTAATTTGCACTTTCGTCTGAGAGCAAACAAACTTAATATTGTTGAAGCTATTTTTTTCTTTTGTGATTTTTGATTTGACGATGCTTATGCACTGCCATCATATCAGTTATTTACTTAATATATTTTATCTTTGTTTATAATGCTTACGCCATCGCTACTGTTTAGTGCGTGAGAAGGTATTGTTTACTTAGAACTTCACTTAACTTATCTATTGTGTGAAGGCAACAAAAACATAAGCATATGCATGCTCTAAACAAACTTTGGGTCACTTAAAATTTAAATATGCGCGCGTTTTTGAAGCTTTAACGCTTAGCTGTGAACGGCAAACTCTCTCACAGCTGTTGCAAATAAACAATATTTCCATTGGAAATATACGCAGCTTAGCAGACAACAAGCGCGCAAAAAATCAATTGAACAAGCGCAATTAATTTACATTTTAGACATTTTAGAAAATTATTTAAAAAATATGTTACATTTGGGTAAACAGTTGGCTAGCAGAGCGCATAAGTTGAATATAAACAGCCCTGCCGCTTTGACTGGAAGCTCAGTACAAAGTCTCACGATTAGAAATCAAAACAACAACAGCGACAAGCTTATGGGCCACAATCTTTGCCATAAGCGATTGTCAAGCAGTCAAAGTTCGAACGTCAACAGCATGAAGCGTTTAGCTGGTAAAGTTGCCGTGGTCACCGCCTCGACAGATGGGTGAGCTCCTTTGCTCCTTTGCTGAGCTACAGGCTAACTGTTTATTTGACAGCATTGGTTTTGCTATTGCAAAGCGATTGGCTGAGGATGGCGCTTCTGTGGTGATCAGCAGTCGCAAGCAGCAGAACGTGGACAATGCGCTGGCAGAGCTAAAGAAGCTTAATCTCAATGTTCACGGCCTCAAGTGCCATGTGAGCGAGGCACAGGATCGCAAGCAACTTTTTGAAGAGACTATCAGCAAATATGGCAAGCTGAATATACTGATCAGCAATGCGGCTACCAATCCCGCCGTCGGTGGCGTGCTAGAATGCGATGAGCAGGTGTGGGATAAGATCTTTGATGTGAATGTGAAAAGCTCGTATCTGCTGGCCAAGGAAGCACTGCCATATCTCCGCCAGCAGCAGGGCTCCAGCATTGTGTTTGTATCCTCCATTGCAGGCTACGATGCCTTTGAGGTAAGTGCACGGCATACATCTTTACAAAAAGCTGCTCAATTTCCGCTTACCGACAGCTACTAGGTGCCTATTCGGTGAGCAAGACTGCGCTGATTGGCTTGACCAAGGCAGCAGCAAAGGATCTGGCGCCGGAGGGCATACGTGTTAACTGTTTAGCGCCAGGCATAATACGCACCAAGTTCTCTAAAGCTCTGTACGAGAATGAATCCGCCAATGAAGCGGCGTTGTCAAAAATACCGATGGGACGTTTGGGCACCAGCGAGGAAATGGCAGGCGTTGTTTCATTTTTAGTCTCCGAGGATGCAGGCTACATTACAGGCGAGTCCATTGTCGCCTCCGGTGGCATGTCGGCGCGACTTTAAAACGTTTCTTTAAACAAGCATACATATATTAATGGATTACGCTTCTTATAGCCTAGATATATAACAAAATTGTTTACAAAATCTGTACGTGCACAATATTTTTGGGATTTGGGATATTAATAACTAAGAGGAACGCAGTTTGGCCAGCTGATCGGCAATATCCTTCTCGGTGCGTTTGCCACTTGACTCAAATTCGCTGGAGCCTGTAGCTGGTATGTTGGCCATTTTGCCTGAGATTTCAATGCCAATTTCGTCGAGCACTTTGTTGATCACACCGTTGGACTCTTCCTCGTCACCGGATTCGTCCAGCATGTCGTCTAGTGTATCGTTTATCATCTCGTCTGTCATCTCCATGCGCATGTTTGCTTGCTGGAAATCGCGGACGGTGCCCGCTATGGCCTCTGGTCGCATCACCTTGTTCATGCTGGCCATAGCCTTCGCTGTGCTGCCCATGGCCTCGCCCAGCGCTATGTTGGCACCCATGTTCTTGTTCTGATACCCAATGGAGGTGATTTTGCCCGCAGCAGCATAGCTACGAGACTTTTGTTTGCGTATCTCGATCAGCTGCTTGGCCAGAATCTTGCAAGCATCATTGTTACCAGCGGCTGCATTGCGTTTAATCTCCGTCATCAGTTTCTTTTCCTCTTCCTCCAGCTTGCGACGCTCGCGTTCAATGTCTCGCGTCGCCTTGCGCAGGCTGCGATCATTTTCACGTTGCTGCTCCTTTACTGTAGGCTTTTTGCCAAATATATTGTTAAACATTTTGTATTAAAAAAGGTTCTGTCTGGGTTCTGCGGGTTTTTCTAAAGATGAATCACTTCTGAGACTTTAATTATTAATTTAATTTAAAAACAAAGCAGCAACAGCTGATTACAGACAGTTAAATGTTTACGCTGCGCTGTGAATGACAATGTGTAGTGCTGTAAAGTTGAACCAGTTTACACGCATGATTTTGTTTTGAAATAACAATGAGCTTGGACATAATTAAGCAAGGCGCCGAGGGACGGCTCTATCTGGGCGAATTCAAGGGTGAGCCTTGCCTGATAAAGGAGCGCTTTGTCAAAAAGTATCGCCATCCCGACCTGGATGCACAAATTACGCGGCAACGCATGAAGGCGGAGGCAAAGGCCGTTGGACGCTGCCAGTCCGCCGGCATCCTGACACCACGCATACTACACTCGGATCTTAACTCTCACAAGTTGTACATGGAGTTTTTTGAAAACGCACAAACTGCCAAGCAGTATATACAAGAAACTGTGGCTGATAGCAAATCGGAGCAAGCGCAACAGACATTGGAGCAGCTGTGCTCGCGCCTAGGTTCTATTATTGGTCAAATGCATTCGCAAAATATTATACACGGTGATCTGACTACTTCAAATGTGTTGATTAATCCAAATGCAAATGCCAAAGATGGCTATGATATAATCTTTATCGACTTCGGATTGAGTCATTACAACCAAGCTACCGAGGATAAGGGCGTGGATCTATACGTGCTGGAGCGTGCCTTACTAAGCACGCACAGTGAGCAGCCTTACCTCTTCGAGCATATACTGCAGGCTTATCGTACACACTGTGGTCAGGATGAAGCAGCGGTGTTGGCCAAATTCGAGGAAGTACGCGCGCGTGGACGTAAACGCACCATGTTGGGTTGAATATTTAACAAAAATATTTTAATAAAACTTTTCCAACTAAAGCTACTATTACTCTATACTCCTAGTGGGCGAGACTATGCTTCTGGGCGGATCATCTTGCAGCTCGTGTATTTTGATTTTCTTTATGTATTTACGCACTTTGGTTTTGCGTTTAATTTGCTCATGTTTGTTCGGCTCCAGTCCATCCACCGATTGTTGCTGGTATTGAGCATAGGGACGCTGTTTAAGCTTGGCCACGGCATCCTCTACCTGCAGACCAGTCAGGCCATGCTCCTCCTTGAATAAACGATACTTATCACAAAACTTGTGGTGGCCCTTTTTATAAGCGTCTGTTTTGGTTGAAGGATGCTGTGGGATGTTATGTATATATTAATACTAAGCAATTTTTTTTGTGCAGTACTGTTAACTAACCCTAGCATCTATGGCTCGGGCGCAGCCTCTGTGAAAGTTGTGCAAATGCCGCAAAAAGGACTCGTTGGGTTTCAGGCCCTGCTCCAGGCTCAGCTGCATTATCTCGTTGATATAGGCAAAAGAACGTTGTGCGCAGCCTTGTCGCAACATGGCGCCTAAAATGGCCATGTTCATTCTTATGCCCTCTGCCTCCATCTGCTGCAGTAGCTCACGCGCCTGCTCCTGACTGCGACAGCCCAAAGCTAGCACGCCGTAAGTTACAATATCTGGATGCAGTCCAGCGGTTTTTATCATGCTCAGCACTTCACGTGCGCTGTCATAGTCGAAACGCATGGAACGCTGCTTGATTAGTATATTGAAGAAGTCAATGTCAGCCTTAAGGCCAATGCGGCGAACAAAGCTGAGCAGCTGTTTCTCTGCAGCATTTGTGGGCGGTATCACCTCCAGCATGGTTGTAAAACATTGTATATCTGGCGTAATGTTATGACGCTTCATTAACTCTAGGTAGCCTGTGAGTCCACCCAGGAGCAGAAAACGCTCATGTGGACGATGCACCTCCGCTAGACTCACTAGACTGCCCAGCTTCGGGCTGGGCAACAGTAGGTTTGGTAACTCCAGTTCACTGGTAGCCGACGTAGACAATTCCAACTGTTTGGAGTCAGTGGCTGGGAGTTGAAGACTTTGGTTGGCTTGCTCTGCGGGCAGCTCTAGTTGTTTACCCTTGGTAACACCTGGCGCTAGCTGTCGCAGCACCTCCTCCATGGCTGCCAGGTCACCAAAGTTACAATCACGCACACAGCGCAACATGCTATGAAAGCTATAGTAGTCCGGGCTTATGCCACGCTGCAGCATTTTGTGCCACGTTAACAGTGCATGTCGGAATCCATGCTGCTCATCGCTGGCGCATGCCTGCAGCAAAAAGTTGAAAGTGTCAGCATTGAGTGGCAACTCACGCTCCAGCATCTCATCCGCCAATTGGTATGCTGTCTGTACATCACCACACCTACCATAAGCCTTGATCATGGCATTGTAGTTCTTTAAATTGGGCTCATATCCCTTCTCCAGCATGTGCTCTCGCAGTACCTTGGCCTTTCCCAGGCCATCAACATGAGTGGGCGCATTTGCACACGCATTGAAGAGTGAGGTGTAAGTGCCGCCAGTTATCTTAAGCCCACGTTGGCGCATCTTCGTGTAGAGAGTAAAGGCTTTGCGCGTATAGCCCGCCTTCGCGCATCCGCTGATTAACAGATTGTAGATATAGTTATCTGGTTTGACACGTTCCTCGCGCAGCATACGCACTTCCAGCACAGCAATGGCTTCGTTTATTCTCTGTGCGTTTAGATGTTCCTTAATAAGACTTGCGTACTCCTTCGTGCGCAGTTTCTTAATGTGACGCGTGGGTCTGCTGAGAAACTGTTCTTCCTGCACATCGCCTGCATCTTCCACTTGGTTCTCGCAGCTCTTAGCATGGCCAAAGCTATCGGGATCACCAAAATCCAACGTAGGTTCCTTTTTAGCTTTTATTGTAGGTGCTGTTACTGCTTCGTTCCGAGCACTTTTAAATTTATTAACCACATTCTGTTTGTGTCCTGCTTCCTCAGCTCTTCTGCCCTCACGTTTTCTCTGCAGGCCATCTGCTTCCTCATGTTCTGCGCGCTCTAAGAATGGATTTCTTGTATTTCTGTTTGCTTCACGTTTGACATGTAGGCCGGCGTCTTGGTCCGTCACACGCACGTGCAACAGTCGGCTTTGCGCCACAGTTGGCATACACTGCCTGGACAGCCTCTGCAGATGTGGTCTTAAGCTAAGACCCACTAAACGCAATGCCATTGATATTTGTTGCAATCTTCACTTATTTTTATGTAATTTAATGCGGTTTCAAAACATCATGCCGCCACTGCAATCCCAATTGCCATTCACACAACGGGCATACAGAGATACTCAGCTGCTTAACGAACGATGTGGCAACACTTGACATTCCATTTTGCACTGGCACGTAAATTTTCTACTTTTCACTTAATTGTTATCAATTAAATTGCTTTAAAAATGAATATGACGGTGGATCCACGACGCAAAGAGAAAATTAATCGCTACAAGGCAGCTAAAAATCCAGGACAAAATGAAGACATGATGCCGGATTACATGAATATACTCGGCATGATATTCTCCATGTGTGGACTAATGATGAAGGTGGGTTGTAAACTGTTAAACGCACACATATACACCAATACATAAACAACTTGTGTTTCTTTCGTCAGCTTAAATGGTGCGCTTGGTTTGCTCTCTACTGTTCCTGCATTAGCTTTGCCAGTAAACGTGCAAGTGATGATGCCAAACAGGTTAGTTTATTTTCGTCCCACTGGCAGAAGTCAGCCTGACTGATCTTAACCATACATTTCAGGTGCTCTCCTCCTTTATGTTGAGTGTTAGCGCTGTGGTCATGTCGTATCTGCAGAATCCCGCCGCAATGACACCGCCTTGGGCTTCATAGTTTAAATAATAATGATGAACTTTATTATGATCCAAGTTAAAAATGACAATTGGTTCAGTAATGTTGGAAAATTGCAATAAATTAATTTACGAAAGATTTGTTTTCATTTGTACAATTTGACTAAAGACTCGGCAAGTTGAGTGAAGGCTCTATGTGATGAGTATGTAATAGGCAAAAAGAATAAAAGCCAAAATATAAATGATCGCGAAGATCACCACGTATTAAATCTCCCCAAAATTGGAATGACCCGTGGCCTTGGCGTGCTGTTGGGCCTGAGCTTGGCCCACAAGCAGCAGGTCGCACTGCATGCAGCGTAAATTGAACTTGTCCACGTTGGTGAACTGACGTGAGGATTTGGCCTCATTGGCCAGCTGCTCTGCTTGCTGATAAACTCCAAGTTCCTCTACGGGGAAGATGGTAGCTGGAGAAGTGCTCTGTGCTGTTTCCATATACAGCGGATCGTAGTGTATACCATCGAAGAGCAGGAAGACACGTAGGCCAAAGTTTTTGTCCTCGCCAAAGCGATTGATAATGGCGTTCTGTATATCCACAACATCGATTTCAATGCCGTAATAGTTGGATAGTATTGATACCTCGATAGCGCCACCCCACGAGTCGGCCTTCTGGATCCAGGCACAATAGTCGGCGTTGGATTTGCCTAGCATGGCGTCATTATATTGTTGCGGATCGGCGGACACTTCCTGGGCAATGATGTGACGCATCATTTCACTGCCCTCGTTATCCACCTTACCGTTCAACACAAAGCGTATGCTAGTAAAAAGGCACGAATTATCCGCTGGCACCACCTTCTTCAAAAGTATGCCATTAAAGTCGCCACAAGGTCCACTTGGCTCCGCGGGAGCTGGCGCAATGCCATTGCTCATACCACTGTGAATCACTTCGTCTGGTATTTCAGCAGCATCCTCCTCGGCTTGCAAACGACGCGCCAGTGCTTCGTCATCCTCATAGTCGTCAGCAGGTGCTGGCGTGGGCGTCGGCGCTGGCGCCATTTTCTCTTCCACTATTAAAGTATCACCGCTGTTGACGCCCGCTGCATGCAAACTGCGCTGCTGTTGGTCCCCACTTAGGTCTAGTGGACGTGGTGGATAGCCCACCAGCACATGAAGCTGCGACTCCTGTATGTCCGTCGTCTGCGCGATTCGCGTCCGCAGCTCTGCCAATGTTATGTTCTCATCGAGACCGCTGACAATGAATTGACCTTTTTTCGTTTTAATTTTTAACATTTTTAACAATTTTTGCTTCGCCTCTTCTTCTTTTTGCCTAAAATGTATTAAATGAATAATTGCCGATGCAATTGATAATCTAAAAAGTTAATAAACAGCTGATTTAAATTGCCATTCACATGTTACCACACCGCGTATTTTCCTGGCCACTCACTTGGGCGCGCTAAATTTAATTATATAAATATAAATAATTGAATTTTTGTAAATAATGTAATTATAAAAATATGCTTTCAACCGAAGTTGGCAACATATTCTGCATTACAAACTCAGTAAAATGCAAATTTCAAATGGATAGTGACACTGAATAAACAATAGCCAAAGGGGAAACAGTTTTTCCAAATGTGAGCGGGTTGACATAAGTTTCTAATAGTAGCCCATTGTATGTTTTACCCATAATCTTACTTATTCCATTTTCAGTTTGTTTTTATGCTATATTTCTAAAAAGAAACTGTTCGAGCTATCGAGCGCACACAACCTATCGTGTAAGTTATCGGTAACTTCTGTATCTTAACAGCATTATTTAATGTGCCAAAGAGCGCGCCATGTTTGAACTTTGCGTAAATATATGTATATGCTTTCAGCTTATGTTTACAAAGTGAGTTGCAAGTTAAGCAATTAGCATTAGCACAATATGTGAGTTTCATTTAAGCGAGCAAGATCTAAGTATCTTTTTCGTCGACCTTGAAGTGGGGTATTTACTGAAGAACATACGTGTTTACCTTTGATAAACATTTCTTTTGGCATTTCAGAGTAGAGCCGGGTACAGCAGTTTCCATGATAGTTTTGTATCTGTATAATCAATTTGAGGTCAAACGACCATTGAAAACCGCTAATAAGCATTTAGGGTGGGTGTAGGCGAATAGGAGTAAGGGAGAGGGCAGGCAGTAGCTAATGGCCAAGTCAAATAGAACTCAGAATCAAGGAAACACATATTAGCGAAAAACCACAGCAAGATGTCAGTCAACAAAGCCCATTCGTAGCTCGACTAGCCCAACAATGAAGCCAATAACCATCACAATAGCAACAACAAAAGCCGGTCTTAACAAAATAGTTTGGTTTGCCTTAAATATTTTTTATTTCCATCTTTTTGTTGTTGTTTTTATTTTTCCACACGTTGGAGAGTCGCGCTTGCGTGGTACACTAAAATCACATTTAATAGTCCAAACAAATTTATTGTTGAGAGATACAGAAAAAAAAAACACACGCAATTTTTTTGAGCTTGCATTGTGTGCTGTAGATGTGTTGTTTTAATTTATATGAAAGACTTAGCAGAGAGCACAAGCGCGGCTTGGAACACTCGGAATATAAATAGTTGGCCGGCGCGCGGGTCTATGATCAGTGCAAGTCTGTCAACGCAAAACGCGAGTTCATCATCAATCAACTCACCGAGCTTTTTTCGTGCCAAGTCAATCCTTTACTCAAAGCAAATATGAAATTCTTGCTAATGGTGTGTTCAAGTTCAAGCTCTGGGCTATTGGATATTTAAGGAATTTTGTAATACTAATTTGTGTTTTATTTTGTGCTTTACACAGACCGTTTTCGTCTGCCTGGCAGTTTGCTTCATGGTCAGCCACGCCGTGCCTGTGGAGGAGTCTATCCCCGAGGGCATCGAAGGCTATGGCAACGAGCCTGTCCACCCCGCTGACGATCAGTCCTTCCTGCTCAAGATCAAGCTGCTCAAGAAACTTTTCCTGCTGGGCTAGATGCATGCCTTATATAATAAGTTCATGAACATGAAGAAGCATAATCTTTAGCATATTTTTGGGACTAGTTTTAAGCAAATAAAAAAATTCATATACAAATTTAACAACACTTGTGTTTTGGTGTGATGGGGAAGATTTAAAAAATAGCACTTAGAATGATTAAGAGCTTTTACTGCAATTTTAAGCACTGAAAGTTGAATAGCCAAAAGATCCGTGAGACAAGAGTCCATTTACTTATGACAGGAGCATAAATATTGTCGACCATTAAGATCAATTGGCACTAGGCTTATATTTAATGGTAATATTCGCGCTAGCCGCTGCAAATCCCTGTTTTTTTTTTAAGTAAATAGTCCGTATTGCAAACGCAAGGCTGACAAAAGCTGTGCGATACGACAGCATCGCGTTGGAGAAGCAGAGTCATATACTGCATGCAGTTTGCACTAAGAAAACATGTAAAGTATGTAAACACAAATCGTTTCCAAATTAGGTTTTAAGATATTCTCCAACAATCGTGTCTCGATTAAGCCCAAAACAATTTAAATGTTAAGTCAATTGATTAAACTTTGAATATCAATTTTTACTGAGCATAATCGTAAACTGTTAATAAAGCTCCAGACCTAGTCCAACGAATGGTGATCAGTTAAATCTGTTTGATTAAAGTAACAAATTTAAATGCTAATGATCACAACGAAAACATTATATATCATGTTTAGAGTAAATTTATTTAGTTACAAATAACGCAAAACGCTCTAAGCCAAAGGTCAAATGCAGCAAACTGCCTAAGCCCAAGCGGAGAGGTTAGGGTTCCCAGCATAAGTATACATATGTGTAAGTGTAAGTGTGTGTGTGTATAATGAAGAAGTTTGTACATGGACTAGAGTCAGGTTGAGCTTGGAAACGTATCTTTAGCCCAGCAGAATCAGTTTCTTGAGTTTCTTCAGCTTGAAGATGGCCTGAGGGTCGTGGGGATTGTGCACATCATCGAATTGATCGTAGATATTGTCGCCTAGCTGCGATTCGTCCACGGGCACAGCAGACACCAGAGCCACAACCAGCAAGCAAAGGAGCACGGACTAAAGTATGATGATATAAATATGCCTTAATAAAATAAGATTCAAGATAGGACAAACTGTTAAACTCACCAAAAGGAAAAACTTCATGATTTTGTTGGATTGGGATTGGATTGCGTTGACAACTGAGCTCGTAAACCAAAAATTGACTGCACTTGTTGGCCACAAAGGTGCTGGCTTTTATACTCAAGAAGTGACGGTACCCAAAACAAAGCGAGCCAATAAAAAAGAAAAGGAGAATAAGACGAAACGCAGATAATGCGATATGTAAACTGCAGTTTAGCCATTGCCGGTTTGGGCCAAGCCAAAAGCAGTAACAACAAGCACAATACAAACAAATGAATTGAGGCTGCTCGCAAAAAATTGCAAATGACTTGAGCGAGCATAGCTGTTGCCCTGCTGGGCCAAGCTGCTGCTAACTTGGCTTACGCGCCCCGACCACAAAATAAAACAAACACACAAACATATTTGCATTTGCTTAAGCCAGTCAACTGGCTACCAAAGTAGTAGTAGTTAGCCACTAAACAAATACCGCTAGGCTGCAAGTCAAGCCTCATAGCCAAAAACAACTGAAGGTTAAGCCAACCAAACAAACTCGATGATGCGATCAAGGGCCTACAAATCCAAGCCTACAACAAGCTGCTCAAAAAGCGGAAGTGTACAAATATAGAAAATTTTAAAGAAGATTGAAGTCTGTGCACTTTAAATTAAAGAATTCTATGCTTAATGAAATTCATTCAACGACTTTAAGCCCTTTGCTTTTTAGCCAAAGTTAAAACGCAGCTTGTTTACCCATACCAAGTTGCCTTAAAGCTTATGGTTTATAACAAAGCCGGCATATGTATCAATATCAAGAATATTCGAGAGCATATCCGGCATTTCTGAATAACAAACTCGCACCTCAATGTTGTGATCAATGTGCATGCCAATTTAGCCAATTTACCACAACGCTAGCGATACAGATAATCAAAATTTAGCACTTCTACAAAAAACCATCATGCCCAAAGAGACAAAGAGAGAGAGACGCTCAAAGCTGTCGGGCGTTGACAATATAGGAAAACGATTTTATTTCTGTGTCAAAAATAAACTAAAACAGAGGTCAAGATTTAATGATTGGTATGATTTAAATTCGATTTCAGTCAAGTCATCGCAGCATATCAAAGTCATTGCTCATTAGCATAACAGTTAAGCATTGACAAAAGCGAGAGAACTTGAGAGCTCTATATAGATTAGCTAATAGAGGCTAAACTAAAATGCGTTTTTATACGAATACCTGACAGCAAATTCCGCATTACAGCAACAGTGAAGCGTTGAAATTGTGATTGGGGACGGGGACGGGGACTTGGATTGTGGATTGTGGCTGGGGGATTGCTTGATTAGACAACAAAATTAGCTTGAAAGTGATCGTCAACTTGTCATCTTCATGCGCGCATAGTCAGTTTGTCTGGGCAATCACCAGCTTGTGGTATTCGCTGTTAACCCGTTTACATACGCTTAAGCCTGAGAGCATCATGAATATCATTTGCGATGCGTTGATCGAGTTGTGTATAGTGTATTTTGTATTCGCCTAGCTAAAGCTGCGATACTCTATGTTGTTATTGCTTTAGCTGCTTTAGCCTCATGGGCATTTCAATTAACTCGTAAACGCTGGCGCTACAGAAGGGCGTGGCATATGCATACAACGTCTGTGTAAACTGAAGCTAAGGCAATTTAAACACACTTGTCTAACGTTTGAGCGTGTTTTTCACACACTTTTTGCACAAATTTATTGCAAGTTTTGTTTTTATGGCTTTTTTGTTTTATTAACATTAAATGATGTGACATATATCGAAGTTACATGCACGCGTTGAGACCTTAGACTAAATAGAATACAAATTATGAGCTAACAGTTTGGTTAAAAACAAATCACGCATACGCCGCGGTAAACGCAAATTAACTGATAAACATCTTTTGCTCGAGCTCGAGCAAACAATAAGCGGCATGTAAGCTAAGTCATTAGGTCAGGCGACATGGCGTGACTGTTCCAAAAACAAACTGCCAAACAGCTCCAGCTAGCCAAACGTTGACAGCTCCCAATGGACAAACTATGGGTTTGGGTGTTATTTTTAAGCTGCGTCACTGTTTCAAGCGTAAGTTTTGAAATTTGGCAGCAATACAACTCAAAAATATATTTCTTAGTTCAATGTGCAATTCGATGAGTTCTACTCGCGTTCCTTTGTGCGCGATCACATCATAGTCAGCTATAGCTTGCAGGATGCGGAAACTCTGAGCTACAACATGACCATCAAGACGCACTTTCCGGGAAAACTTCTCATGCATGTATTTGTGCGTAAATTGGATGATTTGCCGGGCGGGGCCAACAATTTTGAGCTGTTTAAAATGAAAAATATGGACTTTTGCAAATCACTCGAAGCGCTGCGCAATGTCTCAATGGAGCACTACCAAAACGAGTCCATCTTACCAAGCACATTTCTAGTCTCCTGTCCCATCATTGCGGGCTTCTATTATGTGAAAGACGCACACTTTGATGTTAGTCTAATGCCATTGCGCATTAAGAAGGGCAGATATCTGGTTAATATTGAGCTAATACAGGTGTACGAGGAGGTTACTAAGCTGGTGAATTGTAAAATCAAAGTAGCGATGCGGCAGACTGTGCAGGGCAGGCCGCCTAAGGAGCTGAAGACGACAGCGCCGACCACAGAGCAAAGCGAGCAGGCAGATAGCCAACTTGAATATGATTTTGAAGAGTCAGAATAAGCAGACAGCTGTAATACAGTGAATTGTATAAATAATTTAAGAAACAACAACTGTTGAACTTGAAAGCAAACACAACACACTTGGCCTATGTTAACTTGCATATAAATTATGCGAAATAAAGCAGTAAAGTAAAAGAAACAACACACAAAATAGGGCAAACAACAGATCAAGCAGCGCGCAACGAGGGGGGGAATAAATGCCGAAAATATGTCTGAGATAAATCATACGAGAAAGAGAGAAGCGCACAGGCAAGCCAAAGCGGTCATAAATTTAAGTATTTTTATTGCAATTCGCTAGCTTGTAACAACAACTGTAATAACAACAAGTAACAAGTACAAATAGAGTTCAAACAGCAGCCAACAAAAAGATACACAGAGTGTGAGAGAGGGAGAGTAGCAAAAGGGACTGTGGGGGGGCTTGTTAAGTCTTTAGCCACAAACTACTGTGAAAGTGACGTAATGCGGCGTTAGCCAAGAAAAAACACACACAAAGTAAAGCAGCAGCATAAAATGTTGACAAGTAAAGTAAAGCAATGAGAAGAAAAAATGTCAATGTCTTTTACAAAGAGCAAAAAAAAGTAAAAACAGCAACAATAGCAGTGGCTATCAAACTGTTCACTGATATGCACAACAAGCATATGCGTAAGCTCTCTGTTTTTTTTTTTTGCACTGCAGCATACTCACATACACATGCTCACATATGTCGGCTTACATTTATTGTATTTACTTCTTTTTTATATTCCTACATATAATTTTTTTATATATTTTTTTATCGCCTGCATTTACAATTCAATGTCAGTGGCTTGCATTGTGTTCAGTTGTTGTTGGAGCTGTGCTGCATTGCCAAACTTAAGAAGCCAGCATCATATCAGACGATCTATAACCGGTTGGAACACAACAACAACAACAACTACTAACTGCAATTTCAATTTCAATGATAATTTTGGACATGCGACCGCCAATCGACCTTGAAACTTGCTGCTGCTGCAATTGTCCCTTATTATTTTTCCCAACTTCATACATTATTTATGTTTGTATGTAACGCTTCAAGTTTTATGTGTCTGCTGTCTGCCTTGATAACAACAATTTGTTATTAAATATAAATAGTTAATTTGTCTTATGGCTGAGGCGTTACTCAGTCCCAAGCACGTAGGCGCTCAGTGCTTGCTTTCCAGCTTATGTGAAGCTGCTAACATTAACAGCGCCCTGATGCTTAAGCAGCTCTTTACATTAACAGCACTCTGAATGCTTAAGCTGCTCTTAACATTAACAGCGCCCTTAGGAGCAGCTTTAACAGAGCTTAGAGCTGCTCATCCGCTGCTGATCTTAAATCAAGACAAGCAACTGACACATTAAATGCATAATTACAATGTTATTAAAACTGTAGCTAAATTTTGCCATATAATAACATTAATTATTTTAGTTTAGCATCTCAGCATTGACATTGAAGCGGAGGGGCGTGTATGTAGTAAAATAAGCATATTTAGGTTTACGACAAGCATATTTATTAATTGTTGATTTGCTGCG
Source organism: Drosophila busckii (assembly GCF_011750605.1). NCBI lineage: Eukaryota > Metazoa > Arthropoda > Insecta > Diptera > Drosophilidae > Drosophila > Drosophila busckii. The sequence continues at coordinate 16,807,820 of NC_046606.1, read as the reverse complement.
ATTTGTGTGCGCATAAAACTGGCGTTTGCTTGATTGATTTCAAAGATCAATGCTAAATGCTAGGTATTTGTTGGTTTCTAAGTGCATCTTCACACTTGGTAGGCAAATAATGTAAAAAATGATTGAAGCTGTTGATTTAGCACTTGTCAATGGCAGTTGAACTATTATTGTTATTGTTGTTGTTGTTGTTGCAGCTGCTGCAGTTGGATTTTAGAACAAGCATACTTTGAAAGCTTAGTGCAAGAGTATGTGTATTTTATGCTGCTTTTTTAGATAAAATGCAAATTCTCGATAATTGAACGCCAAACAAAGCGCTATTGTTGTTCTTGTTGCTGCTGGGATTTTACAAAAATCAATTAGCAACATAAAATGCTTTGGTTTAAAGCCGAGTAGCCGTTGTCGTTGCTGCTGCTGCTGCTGCTGCTATCAGCGTAAACAGACACTACCCCCCAAACAGCTACACATAACATGTGCAAATATGGGGAAAGAGAGAGAGAGAGAGAGAGAGAGAGAGAGTGCAAGAGAGAGAGAAAGCGTTAGTGCGGGCGCTGTGGAAAAAACCGCAGCTGCTGCTTTAAATTTATGCCAGCGCGGCATTAGAAGCATAGTTTGCGGTTACCGCATTGAGGCGCGTTGTGCGCGGCAGAGGGCGGGGGCGTGGCATATTGGCTAGGTATTGCCAAGAGCATGAGCGTGTATGTGGCAACAAAGCGAAATGCAAGAAATCAAGGCTTTAGTTGCAAGCGGGCAACCACTAAAAAGAGCAGCAGCAAAAAAAATTGAAAATGCTTGAAAAAAAGTAAAAAAGAATTGCTCGCGCTTTTATGAATATTTATAACACAATGGAGCATGAAAAAGTTGTTCGGGGCTTTATACAATGAATGTATGCAAGCGAGTATCTGCTTACATGTCTGTGTGAGTGGGAGAGAGTGCATGTGTGTGTGTGTTTGCATGCATTTAAGACATCCAGCCCCACAGACCTACTAGAGCTTTTGCTATCGATATCAATGCGTTAACAGTGACAGGCAACAAATGAGTAAAAGGAGCGCGCTCGGAGAAAATCAATGTGAGAGTGCTCTCGACCTTACTAGTACAAATGAAAAAAAAAAAAGCAGAAAAAAGTAAATACAAAGTGCACAGCAAGTGCTCACATTATCTATTTCGTATCCAACTTCATGCCCAATGCAAATCAAAACTACGTAGATGGCAAATATTTGCAAATAAATTAATGCTCATATGCAATTCGATCTATGCACATAACTATGTGCAATGGAATATTGAATAAGCTTGTTATATAAAAAGTTTAAATTTGCCGAAATGCCAATCAATTTACTTGCTTTCGCACTCATATTAAATATCAATTTGAATATGCATATCATTTGCCATTTCGACATTTGCCAAATGTGCAGTTAAAATGCGTATGGATATTAAATATTATATGGCTAACGCAATGCGAGCCCAGGCTCAAATGGCATGTGCGGCATTATTAGCAATAAATAAATGAGCGAAAAAAAACAACAAAATAAATAAAAAATGTGGCCAATTGCAATCAAGTGCAGCAATAAGCGTACTTTACATATTAAATTATGAAATTTAATGCATAACTTTGTAATTCATTTTTATAATCATTTTATTTTATTTTTTTTATTTTTGGGAGGGAGGATTTGCAAACTTGACACGTGCATGGCGCCATCTAGCGGTCATTGCATGCAAATTGCAAAATCAGTGCGTGACTTGTTAGATTAAACAGTTTGTACTACACACAAAAGCAACATAGAAAAGTAAAACAAAATTTCCACTAATGTTTGCACTTAACCAAGACACCAGCATTTTTTTTCTTTTCTTCTTTGCTTTGGCTTCAATTGAATGCCCTTCGCTGCTGCGACGCACGTGTAATGCCACAGACAAAGCTAAGCTTGGCGATCAAAGCGGGTGGAGGGGCAGTCAACTACTTACACGAGAGCTAATGGTGAACTAATTTATAATACCGACAGCCTATCAGGTTGACTTTTATGTGCCGCCAAAAGACACAACACACCTATTTGATTTGATTTTTTATTCGTTTACTGCTTTTTATGGCAAAAAGCACGCTTCGAACGCTTGCAAAACTAACACTAAGTAAATGCAGTAGGTGATCGAAGCCAAACTTTAAAATATACTTTGCCAAGATAGACGAACACACTTTAATGTTAGGTCTAGTTAAGCTGTCAGCAAAATACAATAAACAAAATTAAAGAAAATTGTATTCAAATTAATAAAGTTACAAATGTTTTTCTTTATTTTTTCATGAGCTAGTCAAAAGTTATTAAAATTTTAATTTGAAAAACAAAACAAAAACTTAACAACTATCAAAGTCAAAGACTAACAAGAGTCATTGCCTCACTTCACATTGCCCTTTACTCAATATGCCGTAGCCGAAGCGCTGCTCTGCTCTCTGCTCTGCTTTGCTCCAAGCTACGCAACAACAATATAAAAATATAAAGAGCCTTAACGATGGCCCACTTTGCCAATTTGTTGCTTCAACTCAATTCTCATACGCAGCAAAACTATTTAAATATTATTTTATTTTATTACATATTTTTTGCAAGCATTGCTCGATTCCTTCTTGGGAACTAAGTTGTTTTGCTTTCTTTTTGTAGTTTGTTGACCAATATTATTTTTTTCTATTTATGCTTTGAGCTCGGCAGTCAATGGGTGGTGTCAAAAGTTTTCTTAGTTGTGCAGTTTATGGCTTTATTTTGCATTTTATGCTTCGTGCTCTATTGGAAAGTTAATCGATTGTGGCTTAGAACTCTTTTTGCTGCACAACTTGCTCTATGTGTTATTGAAGCTTAACTAGTTGTTTATGATGTGTTCTGTCTGGCTTAGAAGGTGGATAAGTCAGCTGCTCCGAGAGCAGACTACAATCAGCATTGAAGCGTTTAAGATTTATGTCAAATTAGCGCGCGCTGCAATGACAAATGCGAGTGCCACAGCCACAGCAAAACCCGCAGCAATTGCAGCTGGGCCATAGCGAAGGCGGCGCAGGATATGCTGGAGTGTATGCGGCTGCAGGAAATTAGTTGAGCAAGCGGCACTCGAATTGCGGGCAGTTAAACGTTTGCCGGGCGCACCACAAAACGACGTTTGAGACAACTTGCCAGCAGGCTGAAGGAGAGAGGGGAGAGGATCGTCGGCACTTGTTTTTTATGGGCACTATAGACTGGCAGGCAGACTGCAGCCCTGGACATTTGAAGATGATGTAGTGCGGACATAAACATAAATAATGGCAATGCGCAGTTATTACTTTCCTTGCCAGCATCTACACAGCCTCCTCCTTGCGCTAAATTAAATGTGAGTGGGCGTACTAAATGCTAAAGACGCTCTTCGGCTTTGGCTTTTAATTGCATTCTTAAGGAGAGAGGGAGTGGAGAGGACGCGCTTCATAGCGTGACAGATATATGCTGCAGCTAATGTTTTAATTGCATTTAAGGCGAGTAATGTTAAAAATTGCGCATACGCCAGGCTGAGCAACAGACAATTGCAATTATATATTAATATTCATTTGGCTGGCATATCAATATATCAACTCAACGAAAAAATGAGGCAACAGCTCGAGCAATCGCCATGATTTGCAGCTTCCTTGCAAATGCAGATTGCATGTCCTGGCCAAGGCAATGCATTAACACACACACACACACATAGAGAGAGAGACATGCAACAATGCAACGTTAAAGCCAAACATAAACAATAAAAAGTGCTTGGCTTGGCTTGAGCTACGGTGCGGGGCTGGGCGCTGCATTTGGGGCAACGCACTTGCCGCTAATGCACCAAAAAGCAACTACCCAAGTCAACTTGCAACCCAGCCGCCCCGCACTTGCCCCTGCACCCACAGCTTGTCGCTATGCGCTCTGCCTTTGTGTAGTTTACTTAACAATATTTCTCATTGTTGTAGAGACGTTGCAGGTGTTTGCTGAAGCATATCAAAAATATATACGAGCAGTAGCAGCAGCATGTTGAGCACTATATGGGCGAGTGGATAAGCCAGCCAGCGAGCCAGCCAGCCAGACTGCCTGCTGTGAACTAGTTCATTAAGGAGCAGTAGCAGCAACTCAATTGGTTTGCTTTTAATTCAAAAATTTAAAACACAATGCGTGCTTACTAAACAAACTGACAGACTTCGGTTTTAAAAGTATATACATATATATTTATTTCTGTATGGAACTTGTTCCCGTTTTAAAGTCAACTGCAGCAGCAGCGCCAAAAAGTAGGCAATATTGCAGCTACTGCCGCTAACACCGCCCCCGCTGCTTCTTGTAGGCACTCGCCTTGGCTTGGCTTGCCTTAATTATGAGTTACTTTTGTGCATGCATTTTCTTAGTTGCCTGTGCCTTGCGCTGTTTAGTTTTTCATGAGCCAACAGCAGCAGCAGCAGCAGGAGCAGCAGGCAAGGGCCCAGGCTCAGGCTCAGGCAATTGGTTGGCATTTCTGCCTGTGTTGTGTTTGCTTTTGGCCACAATGGTTTTTCGGCTAGCAAGGTATATATAGTATAGTATACAACAAAGCAGACAAGTCGCTGCTGGCATTTGCCGCAATGGTGCAGCAGCTGCTTACGCTGTGTAATTCCGCGTAAAATGCACAAAGGGAACGTTGAACGCGCGTTCGCACTCCCACTGCTGCTCTTACTCTGTATATATATATATAGATATATATATGGAGGGAGTGCCACAACCTGCATGACACCTGCCATTGTTGCAGGCCCCCAAGCCGAAAATAAAAAGACAATAGACGCTGGCAGTGGCAAAAGAGTGAACGAAGGAAAGAGAGCGCTGCTGTAGCTGATAGAAAACATTTAAATGGCTGCAGCTGCTTCTGCTCATTGAAATTGATTTTTGCAGCTAAAATTCATCACAATGTCAGATCAGCCCCGCACCATCGCCGCATCGCCCCACCGCTCCTCCACTGACCCAATTGCTAGCTGCATTTAAAGCAGGTTAAGTAAATTGCATAAATTTGTAATGAAAATGTGCAGGCAATGATTAAAGTGCTCAAAGCGCATGCAACAATGCGTTGCAGTTGTAAATTTTGTGCATATTTAAATAATGTTTTCTCTACTTACAGGCAGCAGCAGCAGCAGCAACAAACAGCAGCATGCATGTTTCAACTGTAAATAAAAGCAAAAAATGCATATATAAATACGAAAGCTTAAGCTTATAAAATTCTATTGTTGTGCTTCGTTGCAGAGGCATTAAATGTTGAGCCATAAATTGCATAGAGTGTGTTGTTGTTGTTGCAGGTAAAATGCAATAATAGTGTGTAATATTTATTAATAAAAACAAAAAGTTTCACACACACACACTAACACACTCACGCATATTTGCAGCAACAAAGTTGTTGAGAAACTATTTACGCAGGTTAATTTCAAATTTCCGTTAAAAGTGCCCTAAATTCGATTTAATTTTATTACGTTGCAAGCAAGCGTGCAACATGTACATGTGTGTGTATGTGTCTGTCTGTGTATGTGTATGCAGAGTCTGTGTAGCGGAAATGCAACAGGAAATCAGTGTGCAATGCAGTGCAATCACGCCCACACCCACACACACGCCCACACAACAGACAACGCACACACACACACACACACAGACAATTTCATTGCACATTTTGCGTTGAATAAACTTTGCCATTTACTGCAAACGAGAACTACAATAAAGTGGGCGTGGCTGCTTGCCTCTTTCTCACATGTACCTTGCTTCGTTCTTCTTCTTTTTTCTACTTTCTCTATGGCAAGCATACAAAGTCAAAATAAGTCAAGTTGGAAATATGTTACAGGCGAGCTACACTTGCTGTTCGCTCTCTCTCCCCACACTCTTCATCACTCCATACGCTTCTGCTCTGAATTTTCTTTGCGTATGTGTGTGTGTGTGTGTGTGTGTGTGAGCTCTGTGTTCTGTTAACAGGCACAACTCCGGGGGCCATTTTGTTATTACAGTTGCTGCAATTTCTGTTGCCGGCGCTGCTGCTTTAGCAACAATTTCAACAGACGGCAAATGAGAACAAAAATATGCCAAACTAACAAAAACAAACGAGGAATTTGAGTACAAAATACACGCAAGCAAAATAGTGCATAGGCCAGCAAGCTATTGATAGAAGGATAAATTCATAAATTCAAGCCATGCTTTTTATACAAATGCAAAATAAAAAGAACAAAGATACAAGCCACATTTATTTGCATGTGCATACAAGTTTTGGAACATGAATTATTTAATTAGTTAGCATGCGAGTCTTGTGAAAAGTGAAGCCAACTGTAGCAATTAGTTTTCACTTTCGCTACAAGCAACATTCGCTTTATTTTCTTAAAGTGCTGCCCGCGCAGCCAGAGCTAACCATGCCCCATGCTACGTGCAGCCTTTGGACACAATCCTTACATTTTGTGGCTGCTTTGCAGTTGCCGACTGCCTGCCAGCTTGTCTGTCTATCTGTTTGTGTTGGCTCGTTAATTGTATGCGACGACTGTGGACTGTGGCATGCAGTGGGAAACATGCAACGTGCTACTTGCAACGGCAACAGCAACGGCTACCTGCAGCGATTGACATTGATCAGCGTTGACCTTAGCCCAAGCCAGCGAGCACTTGAAGTGTGTTGTGCGCCCAGCTCCCAAAACAAAGAGTGGGCCGAGCACTTAATGCGCTTAAAGCGATTGGGCATTGAACAATGAACTGTGTGCAAGGATGGGCAGGCTCATTTGTATGGAGATGGGATTCGTACTCGAAGGTGCCCCCAAGGCATGCAAATGCTATACGGACTCGAATGTGAAAAATGCTGATGATATAAGCACTGCAAGCTGGGGCAGGCGATTTTAGTGGCCGGAGGTGGGTCGCTTGACTGATATTGGACATGCATGTTAATGAGCCTGCCACGCCCCGCTTTGGGTTGTTGCTTTGCAGTAATTGCGGAAAATGAATTAAAGGCAATTTGTGGCGCACAGTAGGCAGCAGCAAGAGCAAGAGAACACAATACAAAACGAAAGCAAACAACATAAGTGGCTCAATTTTCTACCCACACGCTCTCTCTCCCTCAAACACTTGTGGGTGTGTGTGTGTGTGTGTGTGGCAGGAAATAGTCATGGCAGCAACTGCCGCTGCAGCAGCGTGGAAGCTGGCAACAGCGCACATGCAAATGCTGCCACACCTTCAGCTACTCTTGTGCCCCTTTTAAATTGCATTTAAAAAAGCTAAACCAGCAAGCGGATGCAACAATTTGCCTTTACCTGTTGTTGCAGCTCATGCAACTGCAGCGGCGGCAACTTCGAACTAAGGAAGACAGTGCAACAACTTTGACTGCGCCCTTTGGCTTCGCTTCCCACGTGACAATGAAGCGGAAGCAATAGCAGCAGTTGTTGGCTCGTCTACAAGAAATAACTATTGTGCACTTTTATGTTAAACAGTTAACAGCTGTTAACATAGCAGAAATATTGAATTTAAACACATATTAACAAGCACGCATTCAATTTTGGCACTGCAAACTTTTGCATACACTTGGACTGGGGCATCGCAGCAAGCTCAAGTTCATATGTGATCTATTTTCAAAGCGGCCTCTGTATAGCTCTAGCTCTTATAGTGTCTGAGCTACTGTTGCTCATTGGACAGACGTACAGAAGGATATGGCTAAATTAACTCAGCTTGTCTTGCTGACAAAGAATATATTTACTTTATGGGGTCTGCCACCCCTCCTTCTTTTACATAGATTTGCACTTCATTTGCAACTTCATGATGGGTATAATTTTTTTTTGGAAATGTCCAGGTGTATAACAAATAACAAAGTACTGGATTGCCTGTGTTGCTATACAAAGTAATAGTTGTTTCCTCAACGACATACTGCATCGTAAAATTTATTCAGTTAAATCATAAGATAATGTTGTGAGTAATGCGAGTATTTAATAAATTAATATCATAAAAGTATAATGTGTACGTTAAATTAACAACTTTTAGCAACTTTCAATAAAACATCCTAACGACTTTTTGGGCAACTTCAAAATAAACAATTTCGCGGCTTCAACTTTCATTTCAGGGTGATAATGCGCACGATCACAAATGCTCATTAGTACGCGAGGAAAGATGAAATCGCAAACGACCTCCACATCCCCGCAGTGAGAGAGCTGATTAATCGAAACTCAAGTCGAAAACAAGGAACGTCTCCAGGCCCACACGAAATACCTAGCGGCTTCATTGGCAAACCCAATGACCAGACGAAGGCTGAAGAGACGTCATCCAGCAAACCTATGGACAAGAGGGAGGCAAAGAACGCGAGTTCTTCTTCAGTAATATTATTATTTATTTATTGATTTTATTTCCATTCTTGTTACACATTACACATTCCATTGTTAATCAAAAATTGTTATCGTTGCTGTTATGTTTTTATGGTTTGTCTGTCCCTACTGTCAGTACCTACGTGTTACAGCCATGAAATTGGTTGATTAAGAAAAGAAAAGAAAAAACTGGATTGCCAAAGAATTTTAAATCAACTTCATACACACAGAGGCAAAGGTACATTTAAAAAATGATTGAACTAAAAATATGACAAAAGGAAGGCAAACAAGTAATAAGCAAGATGAGCACTCTGAGGCAGAAGTAAGTGGAGAGAGTAGACGTAAAGATCGCAATACGCAAGAACAACTTGACAACAATATTAATTAATTACTAATACATGCGTTTAATAGTTTAATAGTTTTGTCTATAAATTAGAACACATGTATGTATACCCTACATATTCATTCCAAACAATAAATATCTCTAAGCTCTCATCCTCCAACGTTTTGGCTTGAGGCTAAGAAAAGCTCTAGACAATTCTGTGACACTTCTAATATAGAAAATATCTCATTCGATCCACTCAGAGCTTCATTTACATACAGCTGTTAATTTATCTTACTTACAGCTATTGTTAAAAGTATTTAATAAACTCAAAGGCTCGAACAAATTATTATAATATTGTTAGCATTACCAATGACTGCACAAATAGCACATGCAATATTGTTTATTTAAGAGTTGAATTTGATTTACATTTCAGTGCACTTAGGCATGTTTAATTAAAAACACATTTGTTAAAAGCGAAAGAGAGCGAGAGCGAGAGCGGGAGCGAGGCCGAGTATGTGTGCAGCACACTTCATTATTGCAGCCATGTGGCACTTTATAAATTACAAAAATAACTCAATTACGACAACATCAGTGCACCGCCCTGCAGGCGCTGCCCCCTGCCCCTCCCCGCCCACATTAGCTGCAAAACATGCGCTTTCCGTTTCCGCTTTAAATGCAGCCCAAAAAGATTCTAAAAAACATTTATACACATACATATGCATAGAGTTGTTATTTCCGCTCCGATTGAGCATTAAATGCATATCAAATTTGTTGCCTTAAATTAAACCAACAACAACAAAAAAAGCTAAAACAATTGCAGCAAACTGCAACAAAAGCGATTAATGCCTAACAAATAAAACAAATAATGTAACACATATGCAGATAGCATAGATAGATACTGGAAGAGCGAAAGAGAGAGAGAGAGACGTTGCCAGTTTGCATGCAAATAAACAGTAAATTTGCATAATCAATTTGTTTATTGATTCGTATATTCAACCATTTTAATTACGTTTACGCTTGAACCTCATTTCACAGCAAGAGAGAGTGAGAGAGAGAGAGAGAGAGAGAGAGAGAGAGAGAGCGAGAAACAAAAGCTGCATAGCCAACAAATTGCAACAAAGTTTTTGCAGTTTTTTGTTTGCCTTTGGGCTGACTTTCTGTAATTTGAATTGACATTTGTGCATTACTTTTTTAAATAAGGCCTTAGGAATGGCGAAAAAGCGTTGCATATTTTGAGGCGGTGGCTAATCGAACGCTGCCGCTTCGGACTTCCATTTTGAAGCACTAAAAGCACGCATGACAAGCACTTAAGCACCACAAGTTTCGAGTTACGAACAGAGAGGAGCACTCCAAGCACTCATCTGGAGTTAGTGCCAGTCAGTCGCACTTCTAAAGAGAGGGAGCGAGGCCTAAGGCATTTGGTGTGTAGCGTCAGAAACATGCTCGGCAGTCAATCAACCAAAAAAAAAAAAGAAAGACAAGTGTGACACAGCTTGAATAACGGCGCGCAGTCAAAAATTGTTAAGTGGCTGGCCACAGCGCATAAACAAACAAGGCTCAAGTGCAGCAAGGACATGCTGTCAGGCACAGCAGCCGGAGCTGGGACTTGGGGGCGTGGCAGGGGCTGCTTTTTAGTAGCTTTGTCGAAATCAATTGAAAGTTGCAATCAAGAACTAAGCCAGCATAATAGACAGTCGAGCGATTTGAAAACAAAATCGAATCGCATAAACTTTTGCCAGGGCATCGAAAATAAAATCGCAGCAGAGTAAAAAGATAATTAAATCAGACTGAGTGATGGCAGATAAATCTTGCAGCAATAACTGCAGCTCAACTTGGCAAAGGGAGAGACAAAGAGAGAGAGAGAGAGAGGGCGGCGTAAGCGAGCGAGCGAAAGTGTGTGAAAGAGGACACTTGAAAACTTTGATTAAAATCCTTTTGAAGTGCAAACAAATAACGCGAGACAAAGACTTCAAGTGCTGCGTGCCTGAGAGATTGCGAGAGACAGAGACAGAGAGCGCAAGAGAGTGTCAGAGAGAGAAAGAGAGAGAGAGGCTGCCTGTCAATGTGTGTCCGCACATTTTGAAGGCTAAGCTAGCAGCAGCCACTTCAACTTTTGTCGTTGCTTTTCGTTTTTCCGTCTGTTGCAACAACAATGCAATAACTCATGTGTGTTGTTGTTGTTGTTGTTGTTGTAAACGATTGTTGCTGCTGCTGCTGGTGCTGGTGCTGCTGCTCCTGGTCATGATGACACCCTTGGTGGCTGCCACTGCTGCTTTGACAGAAAGTTTTGTTTGATAGTCTTCACCGAATAGTGCAACTTGCCCTCAAAATCATTTCAAGTTGTTGCTGCTTGACTTTAAATGTTGCTAGTAGCTGCTTCTTGCCTTTCCCTGCTGCTCCTTAGTTTTAGTTAAGTGCACTTGAGCGGCGCTCAGAAACTTGCCCAGATAAGCGTTGCAGCGTTACATATGCGCAACGAGCCAGCGTAAAATTTTACATGCGTTTATCATACGCACCGTGCAACGAACGAAGTCAACCTTGCTTTACATACGTAACTCTCGCACTCCCGCTCCAGCAACTGCATTATGATGGCAGCTTATGCATATGGGATATATCTATGGCTGACTTGCTGTGTGCGGTTTCGGGCGAAGGTCGCTTAAGTTAGTTTGCCAAGGCAAAAGTCAAGTTGATTGTGTGGCCGCATGCAAATTTAAGGCTTAAAGCTCACACAGCTTGAATTTTCAGGGGAGCAACAAATACTCTCACTTACGCTCATAGATCGTTTGTCAAATTTGGAAGCAGCGCGCCGCTTAGCTAATGTTACTTTGAAGAGGGTCAAGAATGCAGGCAATTCTCTTGCCGCACTACACTTGGCATATTTCATATTGTTGGGGCTCTGGCGCTCGAGTGTCTAAAATGTCACGTTGGAAATTTATGCGGAGGCAACAATAACAAAGGAGCCACGCTCTCTCTCCCTCTCTCTCACTCTCTTTATGCATACTGGGGAGTAGGAGTAAAAAATTATATGCTGCATAAACAACATCAGTTGTGACTACAATGAGGGCAACAACAATAGCATTTGACACACTACAGACGGCAACATGACAACGTTTATTAAGCTGGCGTGGGCGTGGGCGTGGGCGTGGGCGTGGGCGTGGCAGCTGCAATAACATGCACAAACTGCAATCGAAAACAAAAATATATGCGCTCTGATTGGAAAACATTAGAATTTGTCTATCAAAGTTCAAAGTGCTGCGCACTGCAATAAAAAATACTTCAACTTGACTTTGGTAGTTTGCAAACTTTTTTAATATGCACCTTGCCAAAAAAAGAAGTGGTAATAAATGAAAAGCAACTAGCCAAAGCTCTACATGCATATGTAATTAATAAAGTTGAAGTTAAACTCGGCTAGTTAAATTAATTTGCAGGTCAGGCTTTTGATAAAAGAAAAATGTGAAGAAAAATATGAGCACTCATTTATTTTTCTTCAAGTATCTTGCAGTGCAGTGTCAGCTGCCAACCAAATTTGTTGTTGTTGCAACAATAGAACGAGGTCTTTGCTATTATTATTATTTTTGCTTTCAGCTTTTTGCAATGCGCGGTGTTTGTGTTTTAGCTGCCATTGTTGTTGGCCATATTATTTTGCACGCTTGTTGGGCCAACAATAACAGTTACAATAACAACAGCAACAACGAGCAACCGCAGCGAGGCGAAAAAAGAATGTTTTCATATTTATTTGCCGCGCTTTTGTTGTTGTTGTTGCTGCTGCTGTTGCTGTTGTGGGTCTCATCTCATCTCAAGCTGCAACTCCAACTTAAACTAAAAACTGCAACTCAGCCGCATCCTTGACTGGCATGCGTCCTCAACCTCAGCTACACACACACACACACACTCGCACACCAACACACACGCCCTGGCCGCGCATAACTCTGCTCAAGTATGCAACTTTATCATTTTGATTTAAATGTTTTGCTCTTGCCTTTTGTTTCTGTTGTTGCCGCATTGTGACATGCATGCCACACTGTCTTCGCCTTATTAATTAAAAATTTAAAAAATTTATTTGTTAAGTGTTCACTCTCAATATTTTTAATTGGAATTTCGAGCACACAGAAACTTGTTGACGGCTGTTAATAAATTTCTGGCAGCAAACAATTTTTTGTTTGCTGCTGCTTTTGCTTAAAGCAAGCATTGTTTTAGTTTATGAGACAAAGCAAAAACTATGGCAATTGTATAGAAAGCGCCCCGAAGCAGGCAATGCAATTAGTTTTTACTAAAGATATGAACTGCAATGCACTTGGACCTACCCCCAACCCCTATCGCTGCTTAGTGCAATTTATGTTTGTCGTATGTCGCAATTGCTAATTGGTTGCAACTTTAATTAGCTCAGAAAAGTTGTGCAGGCATTGACATGCCATAAATTAAACGCATTTGTCAGCATTTAATGAGTCTACATATCAAATGACTGCCCAGCATCTCTCTCTCTCTCTCTCTCTCTCTCTCTCTCTTTATCTCGCTGGTTGTTCGCTTGGTGCAGTTCAAAAATTAATTTAATTAAGTAATTTTACACATGTCATGCCAGATATGATTTATGCGTTGGCTTCTATTTGAGTTGATTTCACACATTTTCTCACATTTTCATTTTTTTCGAATCATTTGGCATTTTCAATTTAATACTCCAGTTGCCATTTAATTTGTAATTATTTTTTCTGTATGTTTTCCAAATTGTTTTGTCGGCTCGTTGCACATGAAAAAATGCAAATCGCAAATGCAACATTTTTTTAATATTAAATTTACTGTTGACTTTAGTAATTTGTACAAATTTTGCGCTGGCATGCCAACAATAATATTTTGTTAACAAATGTTGTTGCTGCTGCTGCTGCTGCTGATTGTGATAAACACAATAAGCTCAAAGTGGAAGTGCTGCAAGCAGTCAATAAATGCTAATTGGCCGTGGGTAAGGTAAGTCTGCTGCCTGCCAGGCTAGCTCTATTCTCGATTGTCTGCTGACAGTATTATAATGGGAGCGAACGCGAACAATGCGCAATGTGCAAGTGATTAGACAGCAGCAACAATAACAACTTAGTTGTTAGTTGCCAGTTTGCTCTCTTGACTGCTGTTGACTGTCGACTGTTAGTTAGGTGCAACATGTTTGTCAACCGTTGTTGGCATTGTCTGAGCAACTGAACTGCCAAACACATAAATTCCAACTCATTTATTTTGCAATGGGCTGTGGGCGACTTGCCAAAGTTAGACAACAACAACAACAACAGCAACAATAAAAACGATGAAAATAGCAAATGAGCAGCGTGAGTGGCCATTTTCTTCAAGTCGCAACAACTAAGTTACTAGCAACAGTGAACGTTCGCTCTAAATAACTATCTATTTGTATAATTTGTGTTTGTTGCTGCCAAAGAGCAAACACTGTAGATCTGTATCTCTCCTCACTGGCGGCGACTTTTGTTTTTAGTGAATGCCATTCGCGCTACTTTGTCTACGGCTTGTGGCACAAACAATGCTTGCGATGCAATTAACTAATTCGATGCACACACACACACACACATACACAACACACACATACATACGCATTGAAATTTATGTTGTGCGGGGTCAGGGTTCATAGAGTCAAGCGCTAGCTGCAGTTGAAACAAAGAGCGACGCATTGAATGCAAATTGAACATCAGCTTGCGCTCTTAAATGCTTTGCGCTCTTTTATGCGCAAGCGGAATGCAGCGGGAATGGAACAGACCTGGGCGCTACTCTTACTGGAAAGCAGCTTGTGGGGCAGGCAAAGAGTAATGTTGTTGCAGTTGTGGTCAGAAAGCAACAAATGGGTAGTGAAAGGAATAGTAGGAAAATGTACAAAAATAATTGTTGCCTACTTTGCGGCGCCTTGTTGGACGCAAATTACTTTTGTCTGCTTTTCGCCAGCCACACTCAACGAAACATAAAGAGTGCACTGGTCGAAAAAAATGTTGCCCAACTCTGGATTTCATTTTTAATAATCACCTTTAATTGCAGTCAGCCTATGCTAAGCATGCAATTAATTGTCTAGCCACAGCCACATTATAATTACCAACTTGACTGCAACTGTCAAGTGTTAGTATTGATGATGACAGTTTATTATTATTATTATTATTGAAGCAAACCCCCAGCGGACCCAGACCGGGGGAACCCAATTATGTGGCACCCAAACCGCAGAGAAGGCTTTTGTCGGAGGAGTCGAGTTGTCGTCTGTGTGGCATGTTGTCAGCGTGTGAAATGCCTGCAAAGGAAATGAGGTTTCAATTATGATTTATGCAAGGGGCAACAACAATGCAATGCACCCCCCAAGACGTTGCACAAACACTCGCCACACCACATACATTTACAGTTATGCTGAATATTAACATTTGCCGAATGCCTGCCACACACACACTCACACACACCAGCCCACCAACCCACCAACCCATGCAGCATGCCACATGGAGAGACAAGTGCATAGGGAAACTTGACACGCATATTTAGTGGCAACAACCAACCTAATTACGCATGTCCAAAAGCAATGGCCACTGCAGTTGCGTGCCCCCCGCCCGGCCATGCTTCTACCCCTTACTTAGTTTGGGCTTTGAGTCTCTGTGTGTGTGTGTGTGTGTGTGTGTGTGTGTGTGTGTGGCGCCTCTGGCAGTGGCTGTGCTGGCGATTTAGCTCGTGTTGATAACTCTGCATTTATGAACTGTGGCCTAATAACGGCATCGGCATTGCTAGCGCATCTGTCTCTTGCTGTCTCTGTCTAACATGGCACTTCAATAAGAATAAGTGAGCAGAGAGCAGCAGTCAGCAGCAGTCAGTAGTCAGTAGTCAGCTTTGCCCCATAACGTTTGTCAACTGCAAAGATTTTGGTGCAACATGCCACATGCTGGCGCAATATGCTGCCCAAAATTAGCAGTGATTAGGCCTAATAGCCATGCGTAGCATCCAGCCAGTGTGCATAGCTATTTTTTGGGCAGGCGGCCACTCGAAATGCATTTGGGGCAAGGCGCAGACACTTTGATGTAGAAAGTGCATAAATCTGATTGTGAGTCAGGAAATTATCAGTGCGAACGTATATTAATTAAAATCAAAGCGCATTGCGTGCCAATTGACAACTGAGGCGAAAGCGCATTGTAAACTAATTTGGACAGGAATTCGACAATAATTTCCAAGTATTAGCACGCATTCAAAAATGCTGCAAGACTCAGCAATTTGTCAATGCATTAAGTGGATAATCAACGCAATCATTCTGAGCGATTAAATTTCACAGTTAACAGACACAGAGGACAGTTGTCTAGCTCTGGCAGCTTTAGAGAGGATCATTTTACAATTTGTGTGTCAACAATGCGGCAGCTTAAAGTGACTTCTCTCGCTTTTTCTCAGTCTCTTTGACAGCTTGGAAGGCATGGCAACCGTCCATAGCAGTAACCAGTTTCTATGCAGAAAGCGAAGCCAGTATTTAAAATTAATTAACATTAGTAATTTAGTCTTTGGTGCGGCTCCTAAATTGAAAATAATCAAATTTCAAATAATTATGTTGAGTGTTTATTATGTGTGTATTGCAAATTTCCCTCAACTTTAAACCGCAACAGAGCAACAATTACTAATCATAATCATTTTAGCATTTCTCTCTCTCAATTTTTTTTTCGTGAGAGTCGTCGGATTACAAAGCGCACACTGCGCATACTTAATTTTTTCGAATGTCAAGCATCCTTTGACTCCCCACTGTTTGTTCGTTAATCCCTTTGCCTGTCATTCACATGCATCAATACGTAATTTAAACGGCAATCAACACACCTATGCCAACCGCACAAAGTCCGCCCCTTCCCGCGCCCCCCGCTGCGAGTGTGTCTACTACTGCCAATGCTCATGGCAGGACCATGTCAACAGTCAGGCAACAATCATGCAAAATGTCACATTGGCCATTGCATTCAAGTGGATTTTGTTAGTCGCTTGATGTTGAGCGTGGGTGGGGTGGGGGTGCTGGTGTTGGTGTTGGTTAGTGCTCTATGTGTGTGTCAGTCAAAGCTTATTGATTTCAATGACAAAACTGATACTTGATGCTTATTTGCAACGCTGCGCTTTTGTGGCCTTGTCAATTGGCCAAGCATTAGTTGGGCTTAGAGCGCCAATTTTCATCAACAAGAATTACCAAACACTAAGTGCGGCTTTTATGCATTTTTTATAGTTTAGCTACAAGTAGCTTAAACTTACTACGTGCTGCATCTTTCTATGCAAACATTTAAGCGAAGAGTGCAAAGGACCAGACACCGCTCAGCGTAAAAGGAATTCCCACTAATGCCTAAAGGCGTCAATGGCAATTACATAGCTCATTTAACGGCAAACCACAAACGGCTCTTAAAATGCTCCTATTAAAAAAAAGCACAGCAGTTGAAAAAGTTTCGTGAGCCCCAACCTGTTGCCAAGTTTAGTTCAAATTTATTATTCATTTGCTTTTGTTTATCAAATCGACAGCTGTGAATTTTTTATTTGATTAGGGGCGCCACGCATACCAGACACATACATACACACACACACACACACACACACAGAGCCAGAGAAAGATTTACAGCGCATATTGTCAAAACAATGAATGGCAATTGATATGTTTGCCTGGCAATTTGAACTCTGCACCTAACGTAGCAAGGGTAGCAAGGGTCAATCAACAATTGTTCCTTGGCTTCAATTAAAACTGTGGGAGCGTTGCTAGGAATTAGGTTTATGCGATTTAAAGCTTTTCAAACTAGAATATTGAATTTAATTGTAATAAAACTCTTGTTATTTATCTCTTAAACAAAATTTGGCCAATAAGTTGACTCTGTGCGCTGAATTTTTAACAAATCCGTTAAATATTGTGGACGCAATGCAAGGTGGGTGAGCAAAAAATCCACACAAAATTATTTAGAAAACTCTGATATTTTGTGGAATTTTCTGCATACTCAACGTTTTTTTTTCTAATTTCAATTTGCCTGCCACCGTCGACCACTGCGCAAATAGCGGGCCACCTTTTGCAAATCACTATTACTATTCCTTAGCCTAAGCTATGGCGCACGTTTTTCAAAACTTAAGCACGTTGAAGTTAAAAGTGTTTGGTGGCGCCATCTTTACAAGTTATGCTATAACTAATAAATTCAGCGGATAGTCCGTAAGCATTTATAGATTGCACTAAAACTAATCTATGTTTTTTTTTCAGCCAAACTTTTGCTAGAGGTGACGCTAGTCTTATTATGGTCGTTTATGACATTTGTGTTGGCGACGCCACGCCAAAAATGTTTATCTGTTTAGTTTACGAAACTTGCACCAGAGCATAAATTACTTAAATGTGCCTTCAAAAGGTGGCGCTCATCACATTATAGTCATTTATGACACTTTGCGCTGGCGGTACCAGCGTAAACATATTTAGCCAAACATATTTTTGTCTATTTTCCGAAACTTGCGCCAGAGCTTAAATTAATGAAATGTGTTGGCAAAAGGTGGCGCCACAGTTGCGCAGTGGGCGGCAAATTCGAAAATTAAAAAATGTTCAATACAGTGGAGTCGGAGTTAGATAATTATATAAAAAACGGTTTTTAAAACCACAGTGCAAGGGACACCAATTTTCTAGTTTACTGTTTTAGAATTCAGATCAATAACGGAATAATATAAAAAGCCATTGGTTTTAAGTTAGGTACAAGCTGCATAGAGCTGAACAATGAGATATATACCTATTGCTTAATAAACAGTCTACACCAGCGATTTGAAACAATATCAAACTACCATCTACTATATTTACACTTTGTTAGAGTAAATGTAGTAGAGCGCGCTACAAAGATAGGCTTGCCTACTTGTTGATTTTTATAACGATCGTTAGTCGCGCGTTAGCTACACACGGAACAGGTGTACATAAAGAGAGACTCGGGCGGTGCGCGCAATAGCCCAACGGTAATTCAAACCATAAGAAACAATAATATTTATCTACTGGGATTCACAAAAGCACAGATATCGCTAGATATGTTATAGCTGCTATCTGCAAGCTGTAAAAATATAAAATAAATAGAAGTTGCATAAAATGAAAAATTAGGCAATGAGCTAACCGAACTTGAAGTGCGTGCGTGTGTATGAGTGCGCTGTGTATGTGTGTATGTGTGTGATAAGATAATAGCGTAATGCGACGCCAAATGATAAGCAGTCAACACAAGTAGGTGAACTGTAAATATAAAACTTGCCTCTGCTGAATTAGTCATTTAAGATGCAAACGCCAAGTTTAGTAGAAACGCCAGTCAGGCAACAACAACGGACTAATTGATATAAATAATATGTAACTATATGTACATATGTGCGTATGTGCGATAAAAAATAATACAGAAGCGGAGATATGCTCTTATGAGCAGCTTCCGCTCCGGCTGTCAGTTTAAATGAAATGTGCCAATGGCAAATTACATAAATTGGGTTACGCTTTTCAGTATAAAAAAGCCTATAATATATTTATGTGTGAGTGTGTGCATCGATCAATCAGCTGCAAACAAGTTGCAACACGAAACACAATAAAAAGAAATAGGTATTTGATATTTGCGGAATCAAATTTAATTACAGCGCAGACGAAAATATAATTATAAAGGCTTTAAATATCTCGCGAATAGCTTAAAATAATAAACTATGGCAGCAATTACGGCAGCAAAATAATATTTATGTTTAAATTTAGCGTTCCCAGCTGTGACATTAGAGAAGCACTAAGCCAGAAGAACTGCTATTTAAAAGCGCTTAAGCCACAGGTCGTTGGCCATTAACCATGGATGGACTGTTGTTGAGTGGCAAGTGCCCTCAGAGCGCACTAATTACAAATAACAAAAGCTATCTGTACATTGTGACGTCATATGGCGAGCAGATCAACTGAAATGTACATTTCGTTACAGTTTCGATTTTATTTTCAAGTCTATGGTTATTAACTTGTAAACTGCATTGTTGTTATTGCTGCTCTTGTTGTTGTTGTTGTTGTTACCTATGCCGCCCTCTATTATCACTGAGCTTACACAATTCATCTCACAATTCGACTATGCGCGGAAGCAATCAAAATGCATGTTTTATATTAAACAGCAACAACTACCAATTTTTATGAAAAACTCTTAGCTCAACTGCACATGTTTGTTTGCTCAGTATGTGAGCTTGATTTGTTCGCACAGTGCGCTGACTTAATTAGTTTGTGTCACATTGTAGTCTAACTGTTGTTGTTGTTGTTGCTGCCGTGAGAGAGAGAGAGCGCGCAAGCTAAAGAGAGCGCCGTATGCGCAATGGGCTCGGCAGGCAGTGGCACTTCCACCTTTGCCTCTCTACTAATTGTAAGCTCGCTCAACTTTATCATTACCTGTTGACGGTTAGTCGCATTTAGTACGCAGTCAGAGCAGCAGCAACAGCAACAACAACAATAATAGCAGACTGATAAAAATATAAATTATGTAGCAAGCTGCAACTCCAAACTGTAGCAAGTGCCTACATAAATTACAATTACTAATTCAACCGAAATATTTATCTACGCAGTTAAACCGAAAAACTAATATTATTATATATAAAGATGGCCAGCAATGCAAGCAGCGATTTGGACTTCCAAGTAACAGTGGAGGATTTGCCCATTACCTTCAAGGTGAGTGTGTTTATGGTGTGTAAACGCAAACAGAGCGCAAATTACACAGATTATAGCCATGCAGTGTATGTAAATAGCGTATTGCCAAATGCAACAACAACTAAACAACAAAAACCAAATCGACATTTAACCACCCACGCAAGTTAACATTGGCAAACAAATTTAGACAGCAGCACGCACTCGTTGCGCTTCGTTGACGCTCTGGAGTCGCATGAGCTGAAAGTTGGGCCAACATCCGGTGTGGGATGCAAATGAACAACACTAACTTAAAGCCGGAAGCGTCTAGCAAACATTTCTAACTGCTCTCTGTGTCTCCCTCTCTCTCTCTCTCTCTTTTGCAGGTTAAATATATTGGCTCAGAAGTCGCACGCGGACTTTGGGGCATTAAGTACACACGCCGACCTGTGGATATCATGGTAGGCGAGGCCAAAAAATTGCCACCCAACAAAGTGCTGCCCAACTGCGAACTTACAGTCTCCACCAGCGGCGTTCAACTGGAAATCATTTCACCCAAGGCCAGCATCAACCACTGGAGCTATCCTATTGATACAATATCGTACGGCGTTCAAGACTTGGTGTTCACGCGCGTCTTTGCCATGATTGTGGTTAAGGACGAGTCGAGTGCGCATCCCTTTGAGGTGCATGCCTTCGTCTGCGACAGTCGCACAATGGCTAGAAAGCTCACCTTTGCACTATCTGCTGCCTTTCAGGACTATTCGCGCGTGGTCAAGGAAGCGGGCAACGATGTGCTAGATTCTGGAAAGTCTAGTGATACCATAACGCCCACAAGGCAAAAGTTCGCAATTGATCTGCGCACACCCGAGGAGATCATGGCAGGTGAAATGGAGCAGGAAACAGAGGCGTAGAATATAATATATTTTGTATTGATTGAAACTCCTGGGATGTTGTGATTGTCATAGTTACTTATTGTGCGGTTACTGATGTCAGTCAGTGACTGTTTCTCTCAAACTGGTAGTAGCCTCATACAGCTAATTACCCCAAAGCCTAAGCATTAAAGTAACTCTAAACAACTTTTGTATAAATATAAATAAATGTGTACGTATTTTAAACTCAATAACTTAATTAATGAGAATTTACCTGAGAATTATTGTAAGCACAACAAAAAATAAATTAAAACAAATAAACTGGCGCGCACGAGTTGTCCTGCACTTGGACCACTTGGAAAATGTCAGCAAGCCGAATGATTAAACACTTAACGAAATTATATTTACGTCATAACACTCTTTTGATCTATAGATCAAATATATAGATCAGATATCTTCTATAATCTCGATACCCGATGATATTGACTCTTTATTATTTCTGCAATTTCTTCGACTTTGTTATTGTTGAAAATAAACATATGGCAACACTCATATGGCTTGCTTACTAGCACCGCTTTTCACCGCTATGACTCTCAAACCCAAACGTTTACTCACCGCTGTGACTCTCAAACCTCATGATGTTCTTTCCCCAGTATTTGTGTTGATATCGCTAATTCAAAGCTGTTTTGTAACCGTTTTTGTTTTTCGAAATTTTATTTAAACAATTTTTCCATTTTTTTTTAAAGTTTGTTGGTTTTGTTGGCTTAACTCACATGATTAAAACAATGCTAAACTTAAATTTCAACATTTGTGCAGGAAATTATTATAATGGCCATAAAAACTAGTAAATCAAAATGTATGCATTAAAGTTTTTGCCTAGTTACAAATGAGTTTTGGGAAACAGCTGCAGCAGCCTGGACATGGGCGGGTGGTAGTTGTTTAGCCTGATAGGCGTTGCGCGAGAATGCTCTAGCTGGCATCGGCGCGAAAGAGAAAGCGGCGCTTGCGCGCATCCATGAGTGACTTGGACTTGGTTTCACCCACTTGCTCCGCTGGCTCCTCCACTTTGTTGGCGGTGACAGGTGCTGTTTGCACTTGAGACATGACAGGCTCGGCATCGGTAACGCGCTTATAAATGGGCACTATGACATCCTCTTGAGCTGGTCCAGCTTCCACGACAGCAGCTGTCTCTAGCTCCGCTTCTACATCTTTTTCTGGCAGCTTGGTCTCCGCAGTGCTGTCAATTAAAGTCATGGGCTCTCCTGGTGTGAGCACTAGCTCCATGGGCTTAAGCTCTTCATTTTTGGGCGTTTGATCCAAACGCTCCTTGACCAGTTCTACGATATCGTCTATGCTAATGGGCGGCATATAAGCAGCAGCGGCGAGATTCTGTTGTGCAGCATCATCCTCTTGTACAGGCACTTCCTCAGGCTTGGACTCAGCTTCAGTCTCAGTTTGCTTAACAATTTCTGTAGCTACCGATGGCTCGCGCTCTGGTTCCGGCATGCTGACTACTTGCACGGGTATCTGGTAGTCCTGTGGCAAATGATTCAACTGCATAATGTTTATAATGGGTGAGTCGCCTTTTAGCTGCTGCTGGGGCTCAGCCTCCATCGATTGCTCCTCCACTGAAGCATTGGTGTCTATGATTTCAGGCTCTGGCAGCTTGGCTTCCTCAATGGACACGGCATTCTGTGCCTGCTCCTGTGGCTGTTGTTCTATGGTCTCGGCCATGTTCATGGCAGCATTGGCCAAATCAGTCTCGGATTTCTCCTCCTCGTGCTTGCGCAGCGTGTTTAGAAAATCGTTTATCAGCTGCTCTGCCTCGGCAGCCATGACGGGATCTACAGGCTTAAAGCCGCCCAGCGATTCTTGCGTTTCAATATTCGTATCCAACATCTGCTCTACAATTGGATTGGGCTGGGTCATCTCAGGCGTGGCTGGCAGACTTTCGGGTGCATCTGCTGGTTTGGCTGCTTCCATCTCCTCTATGGTATTGAGCGCTTCTTCATGAGAACTGGAGGGTTCAATGATGGCAGGCTCAGCGATTATAGTTTCTGCTTCAGCTGGCTGGACACTCTGCTGCTCCACTGGCGATGCAATCTCTTGTGGCTGTTGATCTAAGCTCTCAAGGATTACAGCTGGCATTTCTTCAATAGCTTCGATGGGCTGCACTTCCGTTTCAATTGTCTCTGCTTGCTGCTGCTTAACCTCAGTGTCTGCTGGTTTTTCAGTTTCCAATGACACTATAGCTTCTACTGGTTCGGAAGCCTGAGCCGCTGGCTCTTCATTCTTTTCAACTGCGGACGTGTCATCCACAAATAAGGTTTGCAACTTCAACGTGGGCTGTGGCTCACTTAGTTCAAGTGGCGCCTGTACAATGGCTTCAGTCACTGCGGGCTCCACTTCTTGCTGTGGCTTGGCCGTGGTGCTGTAGACAGCTGGACGCTTGCGTATGGCATTAAAGAGTTCATTACGCTGGGGCATGGCCGTGGGCTTAACAATCTGTGGCTTCTCTTTGTTGGGTCGCAGGCCAAAGCGTTGTGGCTTCAGTAGCTTGACTGGATGCACAATGGGTGCCACCTCCACAGCAGGCGCAACTTCTTCAACGGCCTCAATAATAGGAGCAGCGGTAACAACAGCTGGCACCCTTCGTTGCGGCTTATTATAGGTAACAGCGGGCTTGCGGCGATTTGGCTTAGGCTTGGGTTTTTGCACCTTTACAGGCGCAGCAGTGACTACAGGCTCGGCCATGTCCTGTTCCTCACTGTCAGCAGTTGGCATTGCAGCAGTCTCTTCATTATCAGAAGCGGAAGCAGGAGCCGCAGCTGCAGCTGGTTTCATGTTGCTATCTTTATCCTCCTCTATGGGCGCGCCAAAGTTACCATTCAGCTCATAATAACGATAGCTATCCTCACACTCAATAGTCATGTCCTCACGACGCATGCAAGTGAAGGATTCCTGCAAACATAAATGCACTTAAATGAATATACAAAGTGTTGGCAGGTCTACTAACCTGGCTGAAAATGGTTTCCTCGGGGCAGATGAAACTCCAACGGAAGGTGTTCTCTTTGCCATCGGCATAGGTCACGGGCAGACAGACATGGAAGATCTGGCAATCGTTCTCCACATCAGCATAGTAGCCATACGACTTGTTGGCGCACGAGAAATTATCCGTTATGTCAGCTCTGATCGATGTCGCATTGCTTGGTAACGTCAGTGTGCCTAAAGGAGCCGCAGCCGCAGTTGTTGCGCTGTTCGTTGGCACTTCCGCTGGCGCTGTTAACGATTCCTGTTGCATTTCCTGCGTCACGCTATCCTCGCGTGCCAAGGCAGGTCTATGCTTCTTCTGCAAATGCAAAGGGGTAGGCAGTGTGGATTGCTTAGTCAACGATTCATTCAGCTTAGGTGTCTACGTGCTGCGCATGCACAAAGTGCAAATAAGACTTTGGCTAGGAGCACGTGACGATTGCCGCCACAACAGCCACGAACAAAATAAAAAACAATCAAAATATAAAATTTCACTCGCTGTTCTAGTTTTTGGCGTTAAGTGAAAACTGAATTAGCCAAAGCTAAGCCACAAGCTCAACCCCACCCACAAGTCACTCTAAGCTTTATTTGGTCAACGCTGTAATTGAAGTTACTTTCGAATGTTTCGCTGAAATATTATCACATCATAGTTTAAACCAAAATTGAATTGTTATTTATGAACTTAAGCTTGGCATTTTAATGAGTGTGTCTGTATTGTTGTAAATAAGTAGATGTTTCTAGATTTTTTCTGTTATAGCTGATATCAAAATATACCATGAATTCAGTAAGGAGTATTAATAAATTCTCAAAACTGTTTGCAACATTGTTGCATTTATGAAAGTCAACCCACAAAGGCGATTGTCTATAAGTAAGCTGAATGACGACTACTTATCTGCATTTAGCCGTTAAAAGGCAAAACGTTTGGCATACCAAGTACTTAAATGTAAGTGCTGCTCACTAAAGAGTCCGAAGACTTATGCAAATGCACACCAGGCAGACACTTTAGTTTCTTGAATGAGTAAGAGACAGCAGTCAATGAGCTTTGACCATAGTTTGTGCATTAAACATGCTTATTTTTTAGACTTTTGGCTTGGCCAAAAGGCAAACCCAAGCGCAAACAAATTTCATTAACAGTTTTCAGCGCTTTGGTCGTTTCGATTTCCGTTCAAACCCAACGGAAGTTGTCTGCAGTCAGTCAAAACGCACCTGGTGGCCAGCAAGTGGTCCGCCGTTGCAGCAGGCGGCTAAGCAGAGTAGTAAGCACACAGTTCTCCTCATATTTCCAAGTTGCACAAATTGTTCAGTTAAATTTATATATATATATATATATAGAGTATTATCACTTTGGTTATCACTGCACTTTTTGCCACTTAGTTTCTTAAGCACATAGTAATCCTTCAGCTTGTTGTGTATGTATGTATGCGAGTGTGTGTGTGTGTTTATATCCAATTATCCAGTTTGCTTAATTAGCCTAAGCTTGCACTCGCACTGTTGTTGCGTACTCTTTGCACACCTGTGAGGCACCGTTGGCTACCAAATACTAACTGCGACCGTAGAGGCAAACTGACGCCCAATTTATATATTCTTCGCTTTGATTTATTAAGAATGCAAAAGGCAGAGAAAACCAACAAACACACACACACACACTCACACGCATGCACACAAGCTCAGCTCAACTACAGGTGCGTGCGGCAAA
The DNA here is from genome assembly GCF_011750605.1 of Drosophila busckii. NCBI lineage: Eukaryota > Metazoa > Arthropoda > Insecta > Diptera > Drosophilidae > Drosophila > Drosophila busckii. The sequence continues at coordinate 16,782,035 of NC_046606.1, read as the reverse complement.
GAAATGTAGGCGACAACAACAACAATGACAATTACAATGGCAAATGCTGTTGAGTAGACTTCTGCGCAAACGCGACGTGACTGCGACTTGGACAGAGTGGAACGCATATTGTGGAACTTAACTTTGTCTTAGCAGCAGAGTCAAGCCAGGAGAATTCATTTTTAAAGGGAAACGAGTAGGAAAGCTTCGAATATAGAGTTAGATATATTGTACTATGTACAAATACTAATACAAGGCATAATTATTACTTAATAAATGAATATGAATAAATATTTCTATTAAATTAAAATCAGCTATTTGTTGTTGATTAACATGCACTACTAAATGTGCATTAATTGCTTAAATATATGTACTTTGTATTGTTTGTTAGCAGAGATGCAAATCTAACTATTTTACGTGCAGCACAGCATCTGCTTATGTCTTGACGCTACTCTGTTGCCGCCTGTTTATTATGCCAGGCTGATTCTACTAGGCTAAAAGATGCCAGGCCAGATAGTTGCTACCAGCAAAAAGCTGCTTTGAAGAACCGCCTAGACTGCTACCAGTAACTTCTCTTGCTCGAGTAATTAATAAAAAATATTATTATTAACCAATTGTTAACTAACTTGCATTGATATTTATGGTCACTCACTATTTCCGATGCCATTGGCCTTAGCAGCTTTCGCTTTTCAGCTGCGCGCCCCACTGTACGTGCTTTTGATAGAACGCACAAAGGTGAGCAGGCGGGCGCCAAGCTTTTGTGTACAGTCAAGCTGTGTAACTTTTATATTAGAAATTCATAATTATAGCGTAATATTCACCAATGTACGTGTCTGTGTGTACGTAGCTAGAGGCATAACTAAGCGAAATGGTAGCAAACCATTCTTATGTTACTAATGCGTCTTAATAAGCGACGCGACGCGACGCTTGCTTTTGGGAACTTTGATGATATTTCGTTTGTTGCATAATCCTTTGCTAGCTCTTCAATTTTCGAGCCAATGAACCCCAACGAATTTATATTGTGGCTGCTCAGAGCATCACTTGATACACATAAAATTGCAAACTCACGTCGCGCAAATCTTTCAAGAGTAATCTCACTGAGGGGCGACACCCAAAGCTGACTCAGTGATGTGTGTGTAAACAATTTCTTGGGAATATGAGAAGAGCAGGGCTAAGCATTATTTTTTTCAATTCAAGGCTAATGTTTTCATTTTTTTTTTGTTAGAATATGTTTGTAAATAAAGAAAATTACATAGACGCTATTTGTTAGTTTCGCATCTCTCTAAACATAGATTTAAATACTTATTATTATTGATAGCTTTACGCCATTCCATCTTTATCGGCAAATACTCAAACCTCCGCTTTGACCATTTACAATTATATTTAATTCCGTTGACTAACTTTTAAATGGATATATGATTTGTATGTCGACCGTCTATTAAATAAAATATCCTTAGTCACTTTCAATGCCGACAATTCCATCAATATCTGCATTTGTCACTTTGAGCATAAATTTATATTAGTCATATCTATAGCTTAGCGATTGCTTTGTTAGTTGAGCCTTTGAGCATGTTCCTCATTAAAATGCCTGCATGAAGTTTTTCGCGCTTAGCAACAACAAATAAACATAAAATGCAATTTTCTGCATGTTATGCTTGACTGGCTAAGGCTACCGATCAGTCTACAGACAGACGGACGAACAAACAGACATTTAAACGTGCAAAGTGTTATCTGCGCGCTTGACAACAGCTCCAGCTCCAGCACCAGCTCCAGCTCCAAGTGGACGTGTTTTGCAGAAATTCTACGTCAAAGTTGGCGTATAAATCATGACTGGAATTATGAAGAAAATATACAAATTAAGCATTGAATGAGACAGTGTGGGGGAGACGGGGCAGTGTTAACAGTGTTAACATGGACATTAGTAAACAAGCTATAGAAATTTGACTTTTTCTTTTGATTTTGCATATTTGGTGTGCTTCTTGATTGTGTTTTAATGCAATGGTGAAAAACACATGTAGCTTTCTAAAATGCAAATTGAAGTGCAATGGAAATGAAAACATGAGCACTTTTCAAAATCAAATACAAATACAAAACTTAAACAGACACGTGGGCGTTTTAAAAAGTCTCTTTGTAGAGACAGGGAGAATGTGTGCACACAGCGCGTATACGTGATGCATTGCGTGCACTTTCTAGTGCACGGCCGTTAAATTAATTAAATACATTATAGAGTGCATAAAAAATGACCAAACAGCTGCACGCACGCACGTTTCCTAGGCTTGTCAATTACTAGAGCAAAAACGAAAAATTCGCTTGGCACGCCCACTTTTGGCCACTAAGACGGTTCCTTGGGGTTTCAATGCTTAAATCTGTGCACGTTGTGCTGCCCACGCTGTACCGTTATTTCACCGATATCCAGCAGATTCGCCAAAAACCCCTGTGCCTTAAGAATTTCAATTGATTTAAATGGCATATGGTATTTTTGGCTTTTGTGCCGTTGAGAGAGCACAGATTATTGATTGTATCTACATGACATATGTATGGTATGGTCCCCACCAGTGCCACGCCCACATGCTGAAGTTTAGAAAGCGACTGTAAACTAAACTATTTCTGCCGCTATTTAGCTGATATCCAAACATCAAATATGTGGCACACGTTCTACAGACACCTACAACATGCAGCTCCCACGCAAGCGCTGCCCCTACCTCCTTCCCTCCCTCCCTGCCACTGCCCCTTAGGGCAATCGAATTTTTATGGCCAATTTCATTGATTTTAATTTTGCTAATGATAAGCCTTTCTTTGCACGAAGTACTCTGCGATGTCTGTCTCTAGATAAGACGCATGTTGCGGCATGTCAATTTGCCTATGGCCCCCGTCCCCACCGCTGTGTGGCATTTTAATGGCCACGCCATGTTATAGCTTTTCTTTCAATTAGTGCGAGTGCGAGTGTGAGTCCGAAGTCTGCTTTAAACAAGGTCAATATCAATAAGTAGCCAGCAAACCACAAACGTGTCTGAATGCGATCGCAGAGCACTCTGGTTCACTTTCTTCGCACACAGCCCAAAGGCCTCAGTCCCCAGGGGTGTCCACATCAATCAGCTAACAGCAATTAGCTGCGACAATTTATTAGCCATAAATTGAACTGTTTGACATTTGTCAAAACACACACATTCAAATTAATAATCAACATTTGGCAAATAAACGAAGAGAAAAAACACAATTATAAATTTAATGCTGCGCACGTTTTTGCGCATGCGCAAATTGTCGTTTCATCAAGATCGCTGAGGAGACACCCATTGTACATTGTAGTCTGTAGATCTATTTATAGTACACGTCGCAGCTATTTGGTATGGGATGGAGCAGACGCATTATGGACTAGAATTGGGGCTACAAATTAGAATCGAAAGCTCGGGCGCTACAGGTGAAATTTCCCATTTTTAAGTGACCGCATTCTCAAAATTTTTTAGGAAGTAACAAAAGAAATTGCAATTCATTTGTTTGAGCTGATTTGTTTATTTTTTTAATAAATATTTTTATAATGCATTTTTAAACAATACAATAAATAATTTGCAATAAATAACTTAAGGCTAGTTTGTTGTTCCATTAAAATAACTTAAGTTTCAATTTTCAATTTCTCTACTAAGGCAATTGGGTAACAGCTAAAGATTCTTTCTTATCTGGCATTTGCTTGAGCTAAAATTAATTTTGTTTACTAGGATATGCTAGGGATTATTTAATAATCAGCTTTCATAATACGTTATAATAAATAAATACGTTGTGTGTTGCATAAAATTTTAGTGGCATCCAGTTACTGCCACTGATGTTGATTTCTATAGGCCAGATGGTGGGCATCTTGGGGCTGCTGCTGCGTCCTCACCTGGTAGCTATCGGTGGCGGAGTCGGTATCCTCAATGGATGGATCGGTTTGCAGTGAACGCTTCCAGTAGCTGCCGCCCTGCTCGCCCCAGTCCTCGCCATGATCTTCATAATGGTGCTGATGATGAGCATGTTCGACATAGACAACCTAGTTAGAAATGATGCAAATAGGGCGTGAAGTGAGAAAACACCAAAGGAAATACCAAAGAGCCCAGTGTGTCTGTGTGTGTGTAAGGACTTGGGGTTGCTTGGGCTTATAAATGTTTAACTTAGTTATTTGGTTCAGGGACCTCAAGCTGCGTTGGTTGTGGGGTTCACTGGTCGGCGGGGGCGGGGGTACACGCCTATACTTACACATTGTTTTTGAAATTAGCTAACTGTTTTTTGAGAAAACTTTTTTAATTCATAAGCTGTTTATTTTATTTTTTTTTGTTGCTTTTGTGGCGTGGCTGTCCAAAACATTTTTTTTTACCAAATCTGAAACCAAAGAGGTCTGAATATGTTAGCAAACGGCACAATTTGGAAGGTTGTAGCAACTGTTTTTTAAAACGGAAACCGCAGCTGTAGTGAGCCATAAAAAAACGCCTGTGTTTTGTATATAGAGGTTTGTCTGTACATGTTTGCTTGAAATAGGTTTTTAAAGAGAGTCAGATAGAGCAAGAGATAGTTAAACTTTGCATTGAACTTTTGCTGTACTTATAATTAGTAAACATTTGGAACTGCAAAAAAGGGTGCAAAAGTTGTTTTTGTTTAGCACAAGAAGCAATTGGTCTTATTACCCGAGCAATCTCAGCTCGTGTGTTTGTGTGTGTGAACAACAAGAGAACAACAACAATGAACAAGTAAACACATTAGTTAACACAACTCCCAGTTGGGTGCCAGTTGTCTTACCTTGGACGGTGCGCCGCCACGCTTCACATCAATCCAGAAGCGCGCTATATTGATCAGCAGACCAATTAACGCTATGGCAAAGAACTTGATTTGCAGATGAGCGCCCAAGATCTTCAGCAGCAGCTCGATCTTGGCCTTCAAAAACGAACCCAACAGCACCAGCTTGGCCAGAGCCTTCTTCTTCTTCTTCTTCTTGCCGCGCGTAACTGTTGAAATGTATACATAACGTATTTAGAGTGATTTGTTGTCAGTTAGCACTTAGGTCTAAGTAACGCATTCCAAACACAACATAAAAATGTTTAAGCGATATTCTCAAACGCTTGGGAGGGTGGTGTTTGTTAGTATGAACTGCTGTGCGCGAACTGTGCGTTAAAAATAATAACAAAACACGAACGATAAACGAGCAGGCATAACAACTTAAAGCTACGCTTGATTTACAAAAAGTTAGCCTAAGTTGAATTACAATTTTATCACGCACACAAACCAAAGCACGCAAACAAACCAACACCAGAGCTTTTGTCAGCCAGCAATGTGTCGCATGTGCGTTACACAAAGCTGCCTGCTACAGCTTGCGCTAAAAACATGCAGACCCGAAAATTTAAAGTAACAGCCATACAATTAAATTAATATGCTTGCATTGAACATAAATAAATTTAAAATCAAACATCAATTACTGCAGCAAGAATATTAAGTCTTTGGCCAAAGTCATTATTATAACTATAGATAGGCACTAAGTTGTGCTTTGGAAAAGGTGCGCTAAAGTCATTGAAAACCACACGCAGCAAACAACACACACCTCCGTTACTTCTACCATAATTTGTTGAAAATTTATGCTTGCGCTTGCCGCCGCCCAATAGCGCATCCGTATCCACATCAATAAGATCGTCCAGCAAACCCAGACCCAGATGATCGCTAGACTCGTGCTCCACAACAGCTTGATGTTGTCCCTTGCGCTTGCGTTTGCCGCGTTTGTTCTTCCGCTTAAATGGCTTGTGCTCTCCGCCGCCATGCCCATGACTGACTACACTGGAGCCGCTTTCATGTCCAGAATCTACTTCGTGAAGCTCTGGCGCAGCTTGTTGCACCACCACCAAAGTGGCTGGCTCATGTTGCTGCTGACCCTTCTTCTTCTTTTGCTTGCGCTTGCCGCCTTTCTTCTTACGCTTGCCACCGCCGGGCTTCTTTACCGCTCCTGCCGCACTGCCCTCACTATCTTGCAGCTCAATAAACTCCACTCCACTTGAAGCGCTGTCGCCGCTAAACACAGAGCTTTTCACATCGTTGGCAAACTGTTGGCTGACCGCTGGCGCACTTTCGATTTCAGGCTCAGCATCTGTATCTGTTTCTTCCTCGTCGTCGTCCTCCTCCTCCTCTTCTTCCTCCTCGCCTGTTTGATTGTCTGCACCAGCATCCTCTTCTTCCTCTGCATCGTCTTCCTCCTCCTGCTCTTCATCATCAGCTTCTTCATCATCATCGTCTACGTTTTCACTATCAACGGCCGCTTTCGTTGTTTGTTGATACTCGTACTCGCGGCCAAGAAATCTGCGGGAGATGTGGGTAGAAAAAAAGTTAAGAAACCTGTAGTTGCAACTGGTTAGGGGCTTAGTTACCCGTCCATAGTCTCGGCCAGGTATTCCTTCATGTAGTTCGTGCCGATCTCAATTTTTTTAAGCAATGTCGATGGCTTCTCTTTGATGGGCAGCTCCGAGGCGCTGTAGCCGCGTCGCTCTATGGTGGCATTCAACTGTCGATCCGCTTCGACTGTGTGTGAAAATAAAAATTTTGGGAGAAAAATTTAAGATTTTTCCTACTAAGCAGATAATTAAATGCCCGAGGCTATAGTTGAGTATTAATATTATTTTCTCACATTAGTGCAGGTGTTGCAAGTTCAGTATTTGCAACTGCAGCTTGCAAAATTTCTATTTTCACCCAAAGCACATAAATCACAAAGTGTAAAGTTTTTAGAGCTAATTAACACCTGCGTTGGGCGTTTTCTCTCGTGCGTGTGTAGAGGCGTGGCATGCTTACCTTTCAACTTCTGCCACTGCAGACTAAGTTCGCCATCCCAAACATCCAAAATTCTGGCAGACTTCTGGCGCGCACAACTCCAAGGCTCGCCACGGATGGGACACAAGGCCAGGTCCAAGTAAGGTGAGATATCTGCAACAAGTGGTACGAATTATTAAAACTGTAGCGAGACAGATCTAATTTGGTTAGCTTTTCCAGTTGTAACTCTTCAAGAGAAAGCAACGACTGACCAATGGCTAAGCAGCAGCCCCATTGATAACACCTTGTGTGGTTGGCGCTGTTTATTGGTATTCATCTTGAGTTGGTTGTCAGTGGCACATGCCAGACATTGCAAGTTGCAGTTGCGGTGCACGGTGAAAATGTGCAGAGCAGTTTGTAATTTATTGGCCGTTAATTGTGGCCGCATTAACAATTTAATTGTTTGGCAATCGTATTAATAAATGCAAATGTTAAGCGAAAAGAAACAGAAATAAATTAAGTAATTATCTAGCGACAATGTTTGCTGCCGTATTTAGTAGCAACTGCCGCATCGCTGTGTCGTGTCTAGTGAAATTTTGTTTGCTTGCCGCATGCAACGTACTTTGACCCAAGTCAAGGCATTGGCTGTGCAACATTCAATTGCCAAGTGAAAGCTTAAAAATTGTCAACCAAAGGCATGCAGGATGCACCCTCTTTGTTTGTTTCACTTTTTTCTATTATTTGTTGGCATTTGTGGCTGCTGCTTCTGCCTGTTTAGTGACAGCTAAAACAGATAAGAAATCCTTGTAAGCGCCAACCCACGCTCAATGCCCTGTGGAGTTGCACATTTGACATTTAGCGCTGTTGTCTTTTCACTTTTAGCGCTGGGCGTGCATTATGGCCAAACACCTTCAACTGTTCAGCGAATCATGACTGAAAACAAAAACAAAAGCTCAATGCGCTGGTCTTAAACTAATTTCAGATACAATGTGAACTTTCACTGCAATTGAAATTTGAATTTATGCGTGGCCCATGGTGATTATGCTAACGATATCAGCCAATTGTATACTATACCTATATCTAGTAGCGGGGGAGTAGGGCGTGCGCTTGATGATGGGTGACGAGACGTGGCTAACTGTAAACACAGCACTGTCGCTGCTGCTGGGCATCTGGGCCAGGCTAAGAAACTTTAACTGTTTAACATAAATTGCGTTTACCTAGAGCTCTAGGCGCAGCATAACAGTAGCTCATAAAATATTAGCATAATCCCATGCCACACAGCGTGATTGGATTAAGTTGTTAAAATATATGGCTTGAAAGTGAATTTAGTTAGACTTGAGGCAAACAACTTACACTTTATTAACATAAATAAATTTTAGAAAATTATACTTATACTCTCATTTTTTACTAACCTAAATAAATATACTTCGAAGTTTAAAAATACTACTTTTAGTAATAGATTATAGCTGTTAAAATTCTTAAAATAAAAGTACAAAAATATTTTTTAAAATTTTAAGTTTAATAAAAAAAAAAAAATATTTTCATACAATTTTAAATCAGATAACGATTTTATCTCCAATTTTTATTTATTTGATAATTTATATCAACCTTCCCCGGCTTAAGCATATACCTAGCTAAATATATGTAGGTTACGCTTTCTTTCGCTATTTAAAATATATTAATTTCATTATAAATTTAGTATGTCAAATGCTTTTAACAGTTATAGATTCTTTGCTTTTGTTTACAGCTAGTTTTCCCGCTAGCAATGCTTTTGTATCGGAAAAAAGTCTAAGAATTTTATTTGTTCAAAACTTGTCTATACTTTTGTTCAGCACGCATAACATGCTTTAGCATTAACCGTTACACATGTGTGTATGTCTGTCTTTTACCATAAACACAACGCTCAATAAACTTTCACTGGTTTCGATCTGCCGCAGAATTTAAATTGAAGACACCAACAAGCAAACCCAACTAACAACCAGCAGCAGCAGCTGAAGAAGAAGAAGTTGAAGTAAGCAAATCGCAGCTGGAGGTTTGCCTTAACTATAGCAAACATCAATGTCACTTAAACCGCCACAAGACAAGACACAACCAGAGTAGAGAGTGAGATGACTTTATAGAAATTGAATGACAAGCGCGGGAAGCTGTCACATTGTTGGCATTTGTTTGGCCAAAACTGGGTACAATGCGAGCCAAGCGCACTGGCAGCAATTAAATTCAATGAAATTTTGCTACAATTTCGTGGAAAAACGGCCAGCGACACTTTTCATTTTACAATTTTTTCCTACAACTTACTACAAAAAGTAAAAAAATGTCGCCACTGTTAGCGCAGTTTTGTTTTCATATTAAGAGTTGACCAAACAAGACACACAAACACTGAGACTCTCTGTGTGTGTGTGCGTATGTTTGTATGGCTGACGGTTATAACCCAATTATAAGCATTTTTCAGGTTGTTTTGCTTTTTGGTGTCGACGCAATTTGTACGCTGACTGCCAACTTGAGTGCAAGTATTTTCTTTGGTATGTAAGCAAGTGTATGTGAGTAAATGTGTGTATCTGTATGTATGTGTGAATCTGCCACTAAGGCAACAACTACTTTGCTTCGCCGTTGTATTTACCTTGCATTTGTTGTTGTTGATACAATGCTCTGTAAACTTAAGTAGAGGGCATAACGATTTGTTTAAGAATCAAGCAAAGCTCATTGTCAGAACTAAATGCTTTAAAAAGATATTAAATAGTTTTACAATAAGCTTAAAGCTTTTCCTATGAAGCAAAGCTATTAGTTAGTCATACAATATGTTTTGTTTATTTATTTATCTAACCAACCAGCCAACTATGAGCAGTCCACGCCAAAACCTTAAGCATTTCTTTCTTTTCATTATTAAATGTTTATTTGTATTATTTATTGAATGAACAGTAAACGATGCAAACCTACAAAAGTTTAAAGAAAATATTCGAACTAAATCGTTAACTGTTTTAATGAATTTAAAACATACACAGAAAAGAAAACCATTTTGATTATTTAACAGATTCAAATTTGTTTCGGTGTTTAAGCTTTACTAATAATTTTAAAGCATTTTTTCGCAGTACAATTCCAAGATTTAATTTTCATTTCATCAGCACATCACTAAAACATATTTAATTTAAACGAGATGTAACCGATGTCGTATAAATAATAATAAATACCATAGTGGCTTTAATTAGAAATGTTTATATGCGTTTTGTTTTAGTGACTAGTGCTTTAAATCAAATGTTACAATGATGCACTAATTAAATTGAATTAACTAAATAAATTAATGTTTTATCTTCTTTATAACATTTGTAATCTCAGCTTTCTTGTAGCTGTTATCTTTCTGCTCTCGTTGCAATCAAGCACCTGCCCTAGCTAACACAAATGCTTATTGCTCATTATATGAAGCGTATTTCTAATTCGTTTACCTTAATGCATCTGGCAATTTGTTGGCGTGTTCTTTAATGACTCGACATTATATGCGCAGACTGGCCTTACTATAGACTGGCACACTAGCACCCAAGCAAGTTCTAGTTTTAGTTTATAAGTACACGACCCATATTCCGAGCCCCACAAGTCCAAAAAACACTTGTGCTAAAGTGCTCGCAATGGCTTTATTGCTGCTCAGGTGTAGCGCTAATTGCAGCCAGCCACATTAGCAGCAGATTTTGAGGCAATTGTCGCAAAGCTGGAAAAACGTACCATAACGTAATCAGAGCCCAGCGTTCTAGGCGTACGCTTTTTAGTTCTGCTGCATTGCGCATGCAAGTCAACGTTAATTGGGCCTGTCAATAGGCCTTGGAGGGGGCTTAAAGGCAAGGCTTGAGCCGGCGCTTAGCACTGATGATATAATTGCTAATAAATTTAGCTGGGCTGGCTGAGCAAAACAGCTTTAATGAGCTAAAAATTTCACTGCAATAAAAAGTTGCTTTTGATTGTATATGTATGTAATTTTTGTTGGCTGACCAAAAAGAAAAGAAATTGTGTGTGAGCTGAGTCAGCCAAAGTAAAACTTGGCTATAGCAAACTTACCATTAAGCTGTCGTGCCACAGGTGCCGTTTTGCTGGCTGCAACAGGCGACCAGGCGGCGGCGGCAGGCAAACTCCAGGCTTGCGTCAATGTCAATAGCAGCAGCAGACAGAACAGCCCAAGGCCAGTGGACCAATCCATCATGTGTTTTGTTTTTATTTATATGTGTTCAAGTTAACTATAGCTATTGCAGCTGTGTTTATGTGTGGTCTTTAATTTATATCTTTTACTACTTCTTGCACATTTATCGACACGCAAACGAGCAACGGCGTCTTGTGCCCATTTTCCAAAACACTCGATGCAAAACAATTAAAGCACTTGTGGATTATCAAACTATTGCCGGCACTATATGGTATGTATAAACAAATGACAGCAGACAGCGTTCGATCTGCACACGAGCAAGTTCAAGGTAAGATTGAGCCATGACGCGCATAACTAAGAAGTTTTATACCAAACGCCATGCGGCCGTGCTAAGAGCGCAATGTGAAAGCTGTTGTGCTCTTTGTGGAAAGTGAGCTTGTTGCTGGCCAAAAGAGCCGACCAAAGAGCAGCAGCAGCAGCAACAACGTTGGTTGGTTGTTTGAGGCTTGCTTGAGTTTGCTTTGGTTTGTTTGGTGATTTGGTCAGCCAGGCGCGCAGTATTTTGGGCATGCGGCTTGGGCAAACGAGCGCAATTAAGCTGTCGTCTAAATGCATAACTCAAGGCACATTAAGCACAAGAATTTGCAGATGTTGTAGCTGCCGAAATTCCGCGTCAAACTCCCACGCTATGCAGTTGACAGTTGCCCATTGATTTATTTGCTAAGCAAATTAACGCTGCGTATGCGCAATCTTTAGAGTTGCATCATTGCCTGCATTCTACGCGCAGCCGAAACATATTAAAAGCGAAAGTTTTCTTAGCTCTTTGCTGGTAATTGTATTTAATTCATATTGACCCAAGCAATTAGCAAGCGGCTGTGAGCCACGCCCTCCTCAAACGCTGACATTTGAAACGAATTAGATTTTGTTTGCCTATTGCTTACAACTGTCAACTGCTTGCTTAAAATGAAAGTTGTGCGCAAAAAAAAAACAAAATACAAGCCAAGTACATTATAAATAATCAATTTTTTGAGTTTTGTTATAAATGCTGACAAGTTGATTGACCAAAAATTTTAAACGTATTACGTATACTTCGATGCTTAGGAGGCCAAGCACGTGTGCTGTAAATTTCACTTTGCAGCCAAAACGCGCAGCAATTATAAAAAAAAAGTAAGGAATAGGGCGCCAAGTCAGTAGCTGATCAATAGCCAATTATCATGTTTAACCAGGAGAGTCAGTGAGAGCAGCTAGAGACCCAGTGTAAACATTGTCCATTTTGTCGTCTGCTGCTGTCAGACGCAATTATCCACATTTTGCAAAGACAAAAGCTGCCGCTGCTACTGCCACTGTCGTTGCCTCATGATTTGTGGCACAAACGGCATTAAATGAAAAAAACCTTTTGGCGTATTTCAATAATCGACAATGCCAAACGGCAGCAGCGAGCGACGCTCGCGCTCGCTTGATGCGTTAGAAAGCAGTGAAATTTATGTGATCAGCCATTGAGCCAAGCTTAGATTTGGCTGCAACAAGTTGTAACTTGGCCGCTGCATTGGAAACAAGTGAGAATATTTGACGGCAACGCAGCCACAACGCAAAGCAAACGCTGTAAGGCAAAAGCAACAAAACCATACCTTGCAAACTTGTAGGCCAAAACAGCTGCTTGTCTTCTTATTTATAGGGTATGCGCTTATATTATGTGCGCCATTTTGTTTTGTTTTTTAGCATTGCTACTAATTAATCGGCACACACTTGACTTGGCCAAAGCATCTTTAATTAAGCAGCCTCTCACCAACGCAACACCAACAAAGACATCAGCGGCAGCAGCAGTAGCACCAACCAGACAACAATCTATGGTAGCAATAATAGGCCTACACACTAACATGGCTAGTACCAGTTGTCTTCGTCGGCAGCAAGTTGCTGGCGTTGGCGGTTGTCATATCAGTGCGTAGCTAAAGTCGTTCAATATTTAACAAGCGATCTACTGCTTGCCACATTAATTTGTTACAGCTGTCAGTTGAGTTTTTTTTTTCATCTGTATTGCTTCTTCTGGTTTTTCCATTAGATGCGCGCATGCCAAACTCAAAGCTTAAAACTATTTTAATTATGTTTTAATTTGCTTTAATTTGTTTTAATTATTGTAGTCTGCAGTCGCCAGTGCTTTCTGTTTTATTAATTTATGCAATCGCGCAATGCGCATACGCCGCGTTTGCAGCGAGCAAATCAATTTATATGGGCTAAAACGAATGACTTAAGGCACAAACTTGCAGGCAAAACTGTTGTATACTTTAGAGGTGTTGTATTAAAACATTTTATTTATGGCGTGGCATGCTTTTTGATCATGCTCCAACATGTTTGCTAACCAGGGCTGACAAAATGTTGCAACAGGTTGCGCAGTGCGTGCCTAAAAATATATCTCAATTAATTGATGCGTATTATATATTTATTGCTAAAAATTATAAGTTTCAAGCAAATGCTTAACATATTTTTGCTTTAACGTTAACTAAAAGTAAACACAATTAAATTACAAATTATATTTAAGACACAGCCCAAACTCTTGCGAGCCTAGAGTAGGCAAAAATGTGACTAATGATTGGCTTACCTTTTCTAAAAATCATTTAATCAATTAATTGAAATTAAAAATAAAAGTTTATTGAATAATTCATTCACTAGTCACATTTTTATGCACTCATACGGCCTTAAATCTAATCTCAAATCCACAAGCTGAAGTGACTTTGCATAAGAATAAGATTTGCTGTCTCAGCTTGTCAAACAACTCGACTTATCACGCTAAATATTTTGTGAAAGTTTACATAACAATTTACATACAAAGTATCCATTTTCGTAGCCCACACATCAAACTGCATGCCAGCGATCAAATTTAAATTATTTACCTTACTTTATGCACTTAATAAAGCCGCTAACAGAGCAAAGGCATTTTCAACCTTTAGTAATTTGATATATAGGAAAAGTGTTGTTTTTACAAGTCGCACACTATAAGATAGATTAAGCTTAATAGCCAACACTTTATAATAAGCACGTCTAGACCCAAAAGTTAACAACTTAATCATTCAAAGCTAAGCCAAACAATAACTGTCAGCCCCATTTCACTTTCAATTTGTTGAAAATATTTGTTTGATAAATGATGCCAAGCAAATTGTCGTTAAGCTCTAACTGCGCAGGCGTCGCTAACAAAGATTGAAATTGTTTCTTGCGTCTTACCTTTGCTACCGTTGCCGCTGTTGCTCGCATGACTTTGACTTCTAGCTGTTTGTTGGCGATAATGTCGATGATTAGACAGCAAATCGTAGCGTCTGCGCACGCCCATTGTTTTGTGCCCATTGCCAAAAAAAGAAATCTCAGCGGTGGCACATGTCAAGCGCCCAATTAATCAGATACAACAAAAGCTCGCAGCCGCCAGCACAGCGGTACGCATGCTTTCCAATAAAAATACAAACTTTGACTTATTACTGTATGCTATTTTTATTATAAATAATTTTTAAATAATTTAATGACAAACTTAGAGCTATAGTTAGTGTATAAAGCTGCGCTCCTGAAAAGTCGCTGACTAAATGTTTACTGCGGTGGTCAATTGGCCAGGCCCACAACTGCCTTAACGTCTCAAGTATCTGGCGGGATATTTGGTGGGCAGCAAGTTAATGGGATCGGTAACATTCGGCACAGCCAGCTCACCCACTGCTTGGGGCTGCTGATACGCATTATAGGGATCCGAGCGACTGGCCCAACCGGTTTGCGTATTCTCATAGCCATAGCCCTGGGCAGCGAGCGCAGCCTGTGTCTGAGCATTGCCGTGTATATGCAGATGTATCTCCTTGCTGGGTCCATGTGATGCTGTGCCGCTGTATCCTGTAGGCGCCCAGGACTCCTTGACGTTGGTATTCCAGCCTGGATAGCTAAAGCTTGGCGCTGCATGATCCAGTTGTCCAAATAAACTTGTTTTGAGCGTCAAAAACTTGCCTAGGATGGCCAGCGCGTTCATGACCACCAAAACCTTGAGCAGGAACAGCGACTTCATGCCAATGGCCACTAGGAAAGCCACCATAGCCGACAGCACGCCAAACTTGAAGATAATGGGTATCAGAGCCATTTGTAGGCGTCGTATTTTGCCAAACGTGCGTCCCTCTGTAACAAATGGCAGCAGTTAATTAGTTTAAAGCGCAACAGACCATTTATAACTCGCTATATTTATTGCCAAATTAAATGCCAAAGTAATATAATTTCATTCGCAAACAGAGCTGAACGCCAAAGCTATGCGAAAGTCCAAAAAGCAAATAAATTTAAAGACAAATATTTTCACAGCACTGGGCCCTTGTTGCCGATTATGAGTTTAGAAAATATGCGCAAAGTGAAATTACAGTCAGATGAGAGTTTGCATGAGAAATAAAAAAAGACCTCAACAGATGATGATTGTCTGTCTGTTAACACCTTGTAAGCAGCTCAACGCTGCTTTGGCTTTCAGCTCGTCGTTTATTGAAAACGAAAGTGCGTCTGAGAAAAACAAATCAAAGCCGCTAAATGCTCACAATCAGCCTAATCAATCGATTGCGTAAATGTGGTCATTGCTGCTCTAATGGCTGAGAAAATGTGTAACTTACCTACTGCGGCTGTAGTCGTGTCCGCTGCTGGCTTTTCCTCATCATCACCGAAGAGACTTTCACTGAGATCGCTGCGCACCCAGCTCCAAAGCGATCGCACTATGCCCCAAACACTCAGGTCCGTGGTATCCGGTGTGGCCAGCAATTGGTTCTTATTGTTTGTGCTGGCGACCGCTGCTTATACTGTTGCGGACCAGCACTCCTATCATATCGCCATCATTTACGTCATCATCATCATCGTCGATACTCACAGGATCGTCACGCTGATTTATGTTCAAGACTTGCAGGCATCTTGTTGGTCGAGCAGAATTTCGATCGATTTAAAATCCTCGATTGAGACACCGACTCACGTTAGTCGCAGAGACCTGCCCGGACAGTCGATCCCAACAGTCTTTTGTCAGCTTAGCGCTCCTATCGTCTTCGCAGTCGCTCAAGATACGTCACAGCTGCTAGCAGCATGAATCACAACAGGTCGTTCGAGGCTCGTGGCGCGAGCGGCGTAATATCTTTGTGAGAAATGAAAGCTCAGCATCAGGTAAGTTGGCACGTGTGGAGTTAGCCTGGTGACATAAACGGATTGTTTTGGGGTTGGCATGAGTGTTCGTTTGGGCGCACATCCCTAACGCTCATGAAAAACTGCATTGGCGCGCGAGCGCACGTGGAAAGCGTGCGACAATTACACAAAAAGACCTGAGCGAACGCGATCTCTTTTCTTGAGTCATATTATACGTCTGGAGTAAACTCGGACTATTGTGGGTGTACCACAGAAGCGCTACACAGCATAAGCAGACACACCTAAAAAAATAGGTGTAAGAAAGTCTCACAAACCACCACCACCGTACCTAAAGTCACAGCTGTCTCACATCAACTTACTGATATGTGGTCTCATCTGACATATTAGAAGAACTGTGTCTCATCTTTGATATGATTCTAAGTATGTTCATGAGCCCGCTTGGCCAAATGTAGAGATATTGCTAATCAAGTTAGCAGAAGACTATACCACTTCACAAAAAAATGCAATGAGACAGTTTGAATAACTAGCACTTTCAAACTGAGAGCGCTGTATAAATTATTGTTGACTGTATTATTGCTATTTAGAGGAGATACTTTTTGTACTACACGAGATCCTAGAGAGCTCCCAATGCTTCAAGGATACTTCTTAGAGAATAGCATGGTATGCGCAATGACGCGCCGTCCTACGGGCGCGCGAGGCACTATTAATCACATTTAGGTCTACAATTTTTATATGAATCACCTAGTCAAACATAGGAAAGTCATCTGCCAGACTTGTCCATTTTGCAATTCAAAGCACAAAAGACACCTGCACCACCTCAAAGAGAGTAATCCACAAAGTAGAAGAACATTTCTATCTGATATTCTTGCCCGCCCAGCAAAGCGCAGTTCTTTAAATCTGTTCTTAGTTTCGACGGTACACGCCAAAAAAAACACACAAAATCCAAGTAAAATATGCAGCGCTCTACGTTGCTACATTTCCATGTAAAACAATCAGGCTTTGGCCAAAATCTGTCAAGAGCGGCAAGAATCTGCGGAGCAAATAATTTAATTACCATGTGAGCGTTTACGAGGGCATTGACCCCTACAGCTGCCGTGCTAAGTCTGTCTCTGTTTATCTATACTTTTTATAATCTTAAGGAGGATTCATTATAAATATTTCTGTTGACAAATGTTGTCCGCAGCTTAATAATTTTAGCGCAGATTCTCTTATTTTTCTAAGGGTCAAACAAGTCTTGTGGGTATCGCCTTTATGTCTTGTTAAGAGCCTTCGAAGGCTCCTGCAAACACGAGTATTGTGGACCGCAAGTAGCTGCAACACTGCAACACGATGATGCAAGCGTTGAAGACCAGAACTTAAGCTGGTCCCTATGCCTGATTTTACTCATGTCTCGCTGACAAACATAAAGACAAAGAGCCCCACACGCCTAATTAACTCTAAGTCACATTAACATATTGTCTTAGTGCCGGCCCACTGGTTTGTTTGCCGTAGTTTTTCCGCTTAGTTTCACTTTCTTTCGAAGAAATGCATATATTAATTTACATCTGTTGGATCGATTTCGTCATAGGCTGCAATCAAATTATATATGCATGCACTTGGAGAAATTTTCGGTGACCTAACCCAATGTGATACTTAAGGCTTAAAGAGGCTCGAAAAAATTTCGCCAGCAGCTTATTAGCGCCTGACTGTTAACGGTAATGTCAACTGATGTGTAGCTTGTTTATCAACAATTTGTTGACAAAAGAGTGAGACAAAAGAATTTTACTGTTGCTTACAAATTAATTTAACTATGGGAATATTTTGCATGAACAACAATTTCTATAGACAAATTTGCCTAATGTACGCAGCAATTATAGAAATTAAATACATTAAACTTTTTATAGCGCTAGTAAGCGTTCGTAAACAAGGCTATAGATCAAAAATTATTGTAGGCACAATTTATTAAGCTAAGTGGGCTGCGCATAAAACTAAATTTCAATTTTATATCACGCCCCAAAGCAAGAGTCACATATGATCATAAAATGTTGTAAAAGTCTTTTATGCAATAAAACCATAAATCTCTTAAAGCAGCTGCAATTAGGGCACGTGTTGGGGCACAAACAACAAAGGCATTTGTTTAAGTAATAAACAATTTATAGCAGCCGCATTAGATAATGTCACATTAAAAGTTACAGTTCAACAAATGCGTCATAAAAAACCATTTTATTTAATAATAGTGCACTTCAACTGTTTTCGTAAATTGTAACACGCCTCAATAGAAAGTTGAGCTGAAAAATCTGTTGGCAAGGCGACAAAAGTCGTGTAAATAAAGAAAATAACATTGTAAACATGCTCAGAATTCAAAGGGGCACGTCTACAGTCAACAAATGACAATTGTTTAAGCTCCTTTGAGTCACCGATTGAGGTAAGTTGGTCAACGCTGTCAGTAAACTCAACAGCAGTTGATTTTAAACTTAACTAAAACATAAATAAAAGCTGTAAGTGCTTAGAAGAATTGTTAACTAAATTTCAATTTCATTTTAGTTGTATATACTAATCATTTTTATATATATTTTTTATTATATCACTTCTTTTTAATAAAGCAAGCATCCCTTTTTTCTGAGACTTTATAAAGGTATTTAAGATCTATCCTGGAATTAGAAATGAATTTAATTTTATCTTTGACATTAACGTTTAGTTGCCAATTAACGATTGAATAAAGCAAGCATTAGACTTAAATTTGTATATTAAATTTATCGCGTGGCCTAAATTATGTTTAGCTAAAAATTAAACTGAAATCTCTAAACTTAAGCTGAGAACTCAAATTCAAAAAATCTTTAAATTCAATATGACCTCTCCCCAACTAACACTTAACATTTGTAGCTCTGTATCTTTTATCTTTAATCTTTCTTTAATCACATCCTCCTCTTGTTTTTTCACTTACCCACATGATGATACGTTAATTTTTTATTTCAACAGCAGCTGGCTAATTGCAGGCCTTGTTTTGGGTCTTGTTGTTTTCACTTTTATAATAAGCTATTATTGTTATTCGGTGTATCCTTAATTATTTCATTGAACTCTAGCTATAGATTTTGGTTAACATAAAGCTCTGCTTGAACGACTTTCACGCAACGCGCGCACACGCAAATATAAATGTATATATCTAAGCTAAGGAGCTCTTGACTCAGCAAATATAACGAATTTTGTTTATATTGCTTTTTGCTTTTGGGGTGACTACTGAACGCGACTGCAGCGCTTGAGATGTGCAAGTTAACTGTCACTTGGCCATGGACTTGGCCAAACTGGTAAGGTCTGCAGTCGCTCTCCACGCAGACCAGTCTACAGTCGCTTCTTCTGCTGGCAACATGTTTGGACTCTCACCGCTCTCAGTTACAATTTCGTTTTCAACACTTTCTTCACAATTTTCCCCTAAACGAGCAGCCAGCCAAGCCAAAAGCAGCGCTGCCTCCATTGACAAGATCTCTTCAGCTTGCTGCTTCAGCTGCTGCTGCGACTACTGTTGTTGACTTTATTACGAATGGTATGGACAAAGCATAAAAATGTATTTTAGCGAACGTGACAAAAAGCATAATGCTGACGTCACAAGCGACACTGGGTTTAGGTGCCTATGACCTGAGTTATGTTTGCAGTCAAATCAGCCCAACCCCAGCACAAGCTCAACAAGCTACACCTATTAGCATTGCTCTCACGTCGCTGCTGTTTACATTGCAACATGTGGCATAGAGTATATAGTCTAGGCTATAACGACATCAGCAGCTAATATGCTACTTAATCTAACTTGAGCTTATCTTTATAGACAGGGATTGAAACTTTTAACATTTGCACTAATTTAGTTTAATATTTTGTATTATAGAAGTTGATACTAAACTATAAAAAAAAACTATTCACGCTCTATGTTAGTTTGAATGGTAACCTAAAACTACATTTATATATTAATGGAATATCTTAGCTACTCTACAAGTTATGCTTCTAACATAAGAGTAACTACTCTTCAGCATTGAACATTTTGTTTACTCATTTCTTGTTTTCTTCATTTGTGTGTGTAACTCAAGGCAAAACGTTTTTGCCGGCTACCTTTTACACGCTTCTTTGTGATTGTTTTGACCCATTTACAGCACCAGGCCAAAGCCAAAGACTGCCCACTCTCTGTAGCTAAACAAGCCATTCACAAAATATGCAGCTTCAGTGCTAGAATCCCCCCCCAAGAGCTATTTGCATGATAAAAGTGCGTAAGGCCATAAACATATTAACGGTACTTACCAAAGCATAAATATACATTATTGATCTAATGCTTGCTCTTTGTATAATATTGCTCCACATTAACATGGCTTACAGTTACAGCTTGAACTTGGCTTACAGACTTAAGCTATAAGTGTGTTGAATAACTTTGGCTAATAAAGCGTGAACAAATTTTTCCAGTTGCAAGTCAAGTTCATTGCTCTGTGACTGCAATGAACCCTAAAAACGCTGTAGACATTTGTTTAAACAATTTTCAGGCCTCTTATGAATTACATAATTGCACATAAATTATAACACCGCGGCAGTTGTGTGTGAAGTCCGTTAGGTGCGTGTATGTGTGTGTGTTGCAAGCGCAGCGTACTGTTAAATCCATAAATGTCATGGTCAAGCAGCGCACAGTGGGACTGTTTCCGTTTGCAATTACTGAAAATTTAGCAGTGTTAAAAATACATTCTAAATTTATAGCAAGCAACGGCTATTATTAAAGTAAATGCAGCTACTTACCACGCCCATAAACGTAGTCAGTTTAAAAATTTGAGGGTCAGTTAACTCTTAAAATGTGATTTTATTTTTTAAAATAACTGTAAGCTAACAAAATACAGTTAAAAATGTCAATATGCTCAATTCCTTATTATTGTTATTATTTAAATGTTCATCATCTAGATGTTAACTACTACTACTCAACAAACTACCTTTGTATTGACCACTGTGCCTTTGTGACTCGTCACTTGTCATAAAAGCGTGTGGGTTATTTTTTCCTAGCGGCTTAGCTTGCTCTGACTGCAACATTGGATTAGACCATTTGCATTTTTATGTGCGCAGCAATTTAAAGAATTTTTCCATTACATAAACAAAGCAAAACAAAAACCTTTCTATTTTTTTCATTTACAACAATTTTATTTTACAACAGCGTGGGAATCTTAAACTTATAAACTATTTCTTGCCCCAATTATTTTGATTTTGGTAGACATTGGCATAATAGCTCTGCCAGTTGGGATTATTGAACGAGGCATAGGGATCGTTGATGTTGTTGTTATAGTATGAAGGATATAGATATTGTCCAATGACATAAGGCCAAATGCGTATTTTGACATCGTTGTTGTTGCTATAATAGTTATTCGCATTGGGATTGTAATAATTGTATGGATAAGGTGTGGGGTTGTAATAGTTATTCAATGTAGAGAATGTTGGGCTGGGTGTGTTGTAGGGATTGTAGATCTGAGCGCTAGCTACCTGTGTGGAGTGCAAAACTATTTATTAGAAAATAATTAAATTGTAATTAGCAGCAACTTACCGTCAAGAGGCTGCTGCAGAGCAGTAGAGTACAGAACTTTTTCCACATTTTGAATTTTATATATATGTAGGTATATCCAATTTATTTGTATCAAGTGCTAGCTTGGCTGTTGTACTAACTCCAGTTAGTCGCGCGCATTAGCATTTTATATAAATTAAGGCGGGATGGCAACAATTTCACGCTTTGGCACTTACAATTTAAATTTACTATTTCGTCATTGAACTTGACTCATGCTCAGCTTATGCGAGTTTATTTACCTAGCCAGGTGACTCCCAAGCTGTATAAAAAGCGTTCAGCCAGCCGTCAATTATAACATTTTGTTGAGTATCGCAAACATTTTGTCACATTAACAAAAGGCATTGCACTAATTATTTTAATTTTTTAAAAATACATTTATTTGTAAATTATATAGTAATATTGATGACCCACGTTCGTTATTGTTTGGCCTTCTATTTACATTATTTACAACAGAAATTAGACTACACACACAATGGTTACGAGAAAAATTAAAACGAAACTCAACAAATATTGTCAACAAATTCACTTAGTTTACCACATGGAAATTTTTCACAGACTATAAACAAAAATGTAGCTGCCTGCTTTTTATCAAATTGTTGGCTGTTCAACTGCAATAGCGTTCGCTCGTTTTTTATTCCATTTGCTGCATTCAATGTAATTAGTTTTGTTTGTTTTTGTTTTTACGCATCACTCAAAAGACAATAAATAATTAGTTAACTGCATTTAGTAGTCCTCGTCATCCTCGTCTGGCGGATCTGTGGCATATGTCAGCTCGTTCAAATAGAACCATTTCTGCAGCAAAATAACATTATAGTCAGGGTCGGCTAATAAGTATAGAGTGTTTGGTCTACTCACTGGTGACTCTGTGCAGTTGAAATTGTAGTCCCAATCACATATTCTGTATTCCTGATTAAAGCTTGTCTCATTGGCGCACAAGTGTGGTATTCGATTGCCCTCCTCATCACACATGTGAAATATCTGTAAGAAAGTCGAGTAGCAAATTATTTATCTTCAACTGCCATATAATTTATTTAATCTATGCAGATAAAAGTGGTGGGAAAAATGTTACTGTTCTGCGTCTGATGTTTTTTCTTGCATACTTTTAGGGCAGGTAGCCATTGTTAAATCAGTAGCGCCATCTGGCGGTAGTATGCAGCTTTAAAGTTAAAAACAAAAGCATGCTTACAAGATAAATTTTAATTTAAAAAATATAAATAAATAAAATGTATTTTGCTTGGCTAACGCTAGTTTCTAAAGCCCGTAGAATATATCTGGGCGTGGCTGACAAATTTTGGATATGCAAAAAGTTCTTGAAAACCTTACTGGTTATTTAGTTTTATGTGAATCGCTTCGCCCCTCTCACTCGCCCCTCTCACTCGCCACTCACCTGACAATTGTACTCCATGTCCGCATAGAAGCCCACCGAGCGCCGCTTGCAATCGAATGAGAATGTGATATTATCTAAATTCGTCCATTCCTTTGTTTTGTGATTTTGAAATACTGGACTGGCCGGCTCCTGCGCCTTTATCGTTACCAACAGCAGTTGAGCTGCAATAAGTAAGCAATCGAGAATTTAAATGTGACGTCTAAATTGAATGTATGCCATGTGTCTGGCGGCTTATTGAGGCCAGTTTGAAACTTACCTAGTAAAACGCCGGAAAGCCATAAAATTCTATAACTGTAAAACATTTTTGTTGCGCTGCACATGCTGGCCACTGATTTGGTTTGGCTAAGTTTTGTTTTGGTTACCGCACTTCTGATATCACGCTGTGGTTTTGTCCAAAAAAACAACAACAAAAAATTAACTGCACGGCAGCTAACTGTCCCTCTCTCTCTCTCTGTCTCTCACTCACTCGCACACACACACACACTCAAGCAGACAGATAGTGGCCGTTTTGCTACGCGTCCATTAAGCTGACAGTTTTCAATTAGGAAGCGTCGCTTTGTTTATGGCAGCAGGCACATGGCTAAAACGAAAGAGCGTAAGCAGTATGAAAACATAAATTGTTGTGGCAACTGGTAAAATTCAGTTAATTGGTAGCCAATTATGGTAAGACCAACACACACTCACTCTCACACACACGCGGGTTAACACTTGTTTATACACATTTTTCATTAACTTGACATTACAACATCAAATGCAACAAGCAGCTGGAGACAGCAGACAAGCTGTAACTATTTTACATAGACGTGCCCAAAAAAGAAATACGAAATAAAAATGTTGATAGATGTGTGCAGCTGAGTCATGCACCGGATGCTGTGAAGCATCATTTTTATACACTTTACCATAAAAGGCATAAGAAATGGTATATTAAAGTCATTCAAAAAGTATGTGCAACAAAATTTTCTGTACCAAGAATATAAAAATATATAAGAAATATTTTATTATTTAATGCAGTTAATCCACTATGTTAATAAAAAATTCATAAATCATTAAATCTTTGGTGTTTTGGCCGAGTTACAAGTGTAATTTTAAAGTCAATGCTTGAGATTTTAAATAACAGTAGAGCAATAAAGTGAAACGGAATCTTTCGAGCTGATTTTGATAAAGTGTATATCAAAGTCAGGCGCGCTTAGTTCTATCACCCGCATATGTCGCGTAGTACCACAACAGGATACCACGCTGACCCACTTAACAACAAAACAGTCAGTCAATCAGTTAGGCAGTTAATCAATCAAATCAAATCAAAGTAATTTAGCTCATAAATAAAGTCAATCGA
Source organism: Drosophila busckii (assembly GCF_011750605.1). NCBI lineage: Eukaryota > Metazoa > Arthropoda > Insecta > Diptera > Drosophilidae > Drosophila > Drosophila busckii. The sequence goes on along the minus strand of NC_046606.1, from coordinate 16,757,791 downwards.
GTCACATTAACAGCAATAACAATAGAATTGTTTGGGCAAAGCATTTATTTATTTTATTTTATTGCCTTCTTTGTTAAATAGAGTGAAAGACACAAGCTTGAGCTGACCTTGCGACTGTCCGTTTGTCTCTCTGCCTCAATTAAAGTGTCAGCAACTGGTCTGTGACCTAAACGGGCCCGCTTGAGCGATTAGCAGCCCGCTGATTGCATTTTATTTTATTATACCATACACGCTGATCTTTCTTTCTCTCTGGCTAAAGTCCTTGACATTTTTGGTCTGTGTGTGTTGCTGTTTGCCTAAAATTGAAATTTATGTATGGTATGCATGCGTAGACAACGGCGATTAACATCAGCATGCAGACAAATAATCGTAAATTGCGACTCCCCCGCTCAACTAATTTACACACCAACGGGAATACACATACATAGTGATATGCAAATTATTTCGTGGTTGTTGTTTTCATCGAGCGGAGCTACCGCAACACGTAGCACAGAGCGCAGAGCGCAGATCGCAGATCGCAGATCGCAGATCGAGTGAAGGCAAGTCTTTAGGCGACGTAAAAGGTCATCAGCAGCAGCTGCGACGACTCATCTTCATCCAGGCAAAATAATGCGGCGCCTGTAAGATGACACAGCATCTCTTTGCCTTTGCCTCTTGCTGTTGCTATTGGCAGCAGTTTGTTGTCTTTCACCTTTTCGGTTGACCATGGCGCCTTGCAACAATCGCGCGCGAAGAGCGGCAACCCTCATAATTTAGTTGCGGCTCTCTGGGCTCCATTGTTGAAGCTGTGGTGTGTAGCCAAAGATTTTAAGCGTGCGCTGAAATTTCCGCGAAAATAACAACGCAGCCTATGCGAGTTATTAATTTAAGTGCAAAGCGTGGGTTCGTTTTAATATTTTGGCCACTTTCGGCTTTCGAGAAGCGTTGAAACTTCAACTGAGCATAGCTTTTAAATTTCCTTTACTTTTTTTCTATTTATTTATTTGTTGTTTATTGTCTTTTGCTGATGATGTTGTTGTTGTTGTTTCATCTTCAATATGCAGCGGCGTCACTTTTGACATTTTCTGACAAGCGTGAGAAGCAGCTGCAAAATAGCTGTGACTGCGACTGCGAGACTCTTTTGACTTGGGCCATGACTGGGCCATCAATTTGCCTTAGCCAAGCGATTCTCAACTTACATAACACGCATAGTGAAGCCCCCCTCCCAAGCCCCTCACTCCTTGGTGAGCTTTTAGGCATTTGTTTGTTGTAATCATGTCTTGTTTTGGTTTTTGGGTTTTTGGTTTTTGTTTTTTGCATGCCATGCGCGACATTTTTGGAAAGTTTTGTTTTAGTTTTATGTCTTTTTCGCTGCTGCTTGTTGCTTGCTGCTTGATTCGGAAGTTTGTTGGCGTTGCTTTGCGAAACATCGCACTAATTTGTTAATTTAAACGCATAGCTGTGGGCCCCAAGCCCTATAATTTATGCAGATTGCAAATTATTTAATTTGTTCGAGCGCACAACTAAATCAAAATCAAAATCAAAATGCAAACGCCAAAGCCAGCCAGAGGAAAAGCTGTATGGAAAAATTTATATACATATATTTTGTTTTTGGTGCATGAGTGCAGCGGAAGCATTGCTAATTGGCGGAACTGCCCGGGAGCAACAATGGCAACAAGCAACAATAACAAAAAACAGCAAATAACAAAAATAATAATAAAATGTTGTAATGCCAGCTGACGACACTTGAGACTTGAGACGACTTATAGACGCCGCCACCACCATACCGCGCTTACATAAGTGCAAACATGGCTTAATCATCAAAGCAATGTCAGAGCAGAGCAGACCAGCAGCAGCAGCAGCAGCAGCAGCAGTAGCTGAATTGATTAGACCAGCTTTGCAGTCGCTTGAGATGAGATCGCAACGCTTTGACACTTTGCACTTTTTTTTTGTAATTTTTCAACGCTATTAAACCAGCGACAACGACAGCAACTGCAGCTAAAATTTCATTTAATTGAGCATCGTCGTAAACTTGTTGTTAGCCAGTCAGCCCGACTGACCAGACTGACCAGCGCCCCCCTTTTGACGCCACCAGCAGCTCAATGCTGTTTGGCCTTGAAAAAAATATACACACTATGCGCAGAAATGCGCTTAATACGAAAAATCAATAACGCACACACACAGAGACGAGTTGATCGCTCGCCAAAATGTTTGTATATATGGTAAACGAAACCTGCTCAAAGGCTAAACTCGTACTAGACGACAGATCAAAGTAAATTTTAAAAGCGAAACAGCTACACCAAAGCTTGCTAATAAAACATAAATCTAAAGCAACAACTTGCCAAAAGCTTGCTCAAATAAATTCAAGTGAAAAGCAGCAAAAAATAAAAATGTAAAAAATAGCCAAAGTGTTACTAACTGGATTTTTATAAATTAATTGTGATTAGTTCATTAAGTTTTGATGGTTGTACTCATCAGCGCTGCAACTATTAATAATAATTAAGCAACGGCAACGACGGCGACAACGACAGCATAAAAATAAAATTTATGTCTAAATTTAATACAAGTTATGCAAAAATTTGCACTATGTAAAAGCTGTAAACAATTCTAAACCATTTAACCATTGTCTGTGCCAAAAGTTTAACCCAAACAACAATGGATCAGACCTTGCTTAGCTTCCGTTTTTTTTTTTTTTTATATTATTGTATTAAATTTAAAAAGCCAGCGCCATCGCTTGTTAAGAGGCCGTTTGCCAGCTCATAATTAATTAAAATTCCATTAAATCGAAGCAAAGCCAAAAAGGTTTGATCAAACGCTGTCTTAAATGCCAGCAGCTGCCACTTAAGGCAGTAAACAGCCAGCTGACAGCTAACAAACAAAAGCTACTGGCTACAAGCCCAACTGGTCAGCTGGTGAGCTCGTCGGCTAGCCGGCATTAACATATCGGTCTATCGGTCTATGCTATATCCAACAATAATTCGTTACAAGGGCAGACACAAAGAAAAAAGCATGCATTTGTTATATATACATATATTTAGATTTTTTTGATTGCGTTTACCTTGCACAATTTGCTGCGGCAACATCCTCATTGACGCACGCTATTGATTGATCGCCTTGATCTATGCCTAACAAACGCAAAGCTTTAATCAAAATAAACGTTCAAAGCGTACAAATAAATAATAATTTAATGTGCGAGCGCTTGCAAATTTTTTTGAGCCACCGCCGAGCTACTGTTGATGTAGTGCCGCTGAAGTGGCGATTAGGCTGCCACAAAAATATAAAAAAATAACTATTGGTGTTCACACATTATTTTTAGCTACAAGGCTTGATTTATTTATTTTCATTTCAAAAACTATTATATGTGCCTGCCTCATTGGGTTACAAGCATTCTTTGTTTATCTTTGTCTGCAGCGTAATCTCATAATTTATAGCTTGATTAAAGCAAATAATTAAATCTGAGGCACTCTCACTAGTTGCGTTGTGCTTTGGTTTTTTGCAAACCGGTTTTTGGCTTGAAATTGCTTAGCCTAGTTCAAGGCTCGACACGTGGCGTATACGTGTTATGCCTACGACACGTTGCAATTGCTGCTGCCTGTGTTTCTTTTTTTTTTTTTTGCCAAACACTTTTCACACAATTAAGCAGCAAACAACATTAACCAACCAACTGCTTTGTAATGTGGCAGCAATAAATTTTATGTAAATCGTTTTTTGCTTAAAGCAATTGCTGTTGCTATTATTGCCGCCGCTGCTGCTGTTTTTCTTGTTTATTGCGGCAAATGCAGAAAACGGTGCAGAGTTAAACAATGCAAATGAATTTTACATAAAATGTTGTAAAAAAAAAAAAAAGCCAGCGGGCCAAATGATGTGCAAGCAATCGAAGCTACAGCAGTTGCATATAAATACCACACACACACACAGATAGACAGGCACACACACACATGCGCATGTGAACATGTTGCAGTCAAAGATTTTCCAAGAATGCGCTGCCAGCTTCACTGAGCGGGTGGCTACGACTCGTGTGCTGCCAGTCAAATGTCGTTTTACACATACACACACACACATATATATATACTTTTTTCTTCTACATGTTTGCTTGCCATAGCAATAACAACAACAATTGCTTTAACTGCAGCACCAGCAACAAGTTTTTTTTTATTGTCGCCTGCATTTATCGAAATTATCGATTGCATTATTGCCACCTCACTCGCTCTTGGGCAATCTGCTGTGAAATTGTTTATGACTTTTAAAGTATATTATTTTGTCAGTAGACATAAAAGCTTTAAATATGTCAAATTACTATCGAAACATTTTTGTATTTTAAATCAAAATGTAAATAAAAACTTGAAGCTATGCAGACATTTAAGCTGTTGAGTAATTAACATTCTAGGCTGGATGGTAACTATTGAAACCAAAAGTTAAGCCTAAAGTCATTCAACTTCATAGATTTTAAATTCTAATGTGTGTGATAGGTATGCCAAGCGCAACCGACTATTAAATACGCTTGAATCCAGATATTCTAAGATTATTTTTATAATAGTTGACACTCCTTAAAAAATTTTATGCTAGCACAAAAAAATATTTTTTTCTTTATTATTTTACGCAATTATTGCCAAAAATGTATTTAATATATGCAAATTTAATAAATAACCAACGCAAATTCTATGAATTAGAACTTATGCAACCTTTTGAGCTAAACTTGTTACTGAAGCTAAAAAAAAGTTCCCCTTTGCTAGACGAAAACTTTTGCTTTCTTGCCTGACAGCAAATAAATAATTTTTTATTTCTTTTATTTTTTTTGCTGCAGCGCATGACTGGTTATTGACTTGGCAGCATCTGCAAAGCGTTGTTTATTGTTTAGCGTGTTTTTTTTTTCTTCATATATATATTCTTTGGCATAACTGTGTGTGAATGGCAAAGTTTAAACAATTGCAATTGCCAAGTGCTTGACCAGCAGCAGCAGCAACAACAACAACAACGAACAGTAGACAAATTAAGGCCAATGCTTTCGCTTTGGTTTGAACAAAAATTGGCGGCCTCGTCTTCTGCCATTTGCGATTAGGCATTGGAATTGAAATATGTTAATGGCAACCCGCCGATCGCCGATCGACGATCGCCGATATCGCTATCGATGCATCATTATGCGTGACAAGTGTTGCATAAGCAAACGAGTAACGCTGCCATCAAATCTGTAGCAATGTGGGGCATGAACCGAACCCAGCCGAACCGAACCGCAACGCATATTGTATAAGAGGCACGCAAAATGCGTTGCACACTCACCTACACATAAGCAACAACAAGGTGGCGTGGCGTGGCCAAAAGAAAGCCAAGTCAAGGTAATCCCAAATCCCAAAGCACACAACACACTTTAAAACATTTGCATTGGATTTTTAAAGACACTTTGATTTATATAATAAGAGCTCTTGTGTATATTTTGCACAGGAAAAACTATGAATTTATGTTGATGCTGCTGTTGTTGTTGTTGTCGACAATTGTTGTTAGCGTTATTTTGGTAGTTTCGCCATAGGCAACAGCTTTTAGTTTTATTATTATTATTATTATTATTATTTGATCAAATTGCTCTTTCTTCACACGCATTACCAACAGGCCATCAACAGTCAGCAGTTAACACACACACATACACTCACTCATACACACACAAAACGCTGCAGAGCGCGCGCGTCGACGTCGTCGCGTATTCGTCAGCTACAAAGCCAAAAAGACAAAGCAACAACCGTTCGCTAACGCGCACGTCGCACGAATAAAGAAAACCTCAAGCCGAAAAATAAAACACAAACACTTGCTGCCAATGGCAAAAATTTAACTCTTTTACTTTGCAAACACACAAAGGCAAACGCAAACGCAATGCAGACGCAAACGCACTCTAAAATTTGTTATTGATTTCGCTGTGTTTAATAATAAACTTTTGGCCAATGCATTGCTTGCTTACTTGGCTTAGAAACTTGGCAAACTGCAACTGCGACAAACCGTTGCGACTCTGTCTGTCTACGCTCAACTGGTTCGCCAGCCGCTGCTCAATTTGGTTTTATACGCCACAGTCTCGAGCATCTCGAGCGGCCAGGCCAAAACTTGTATCTCAACAGCTGCAGCCAGCTGAAAGAGCTGAAAGAGTCAGCGCTTTGCTTTCGGCCTGGCCCATTGAGGTAGGTTGAGCGCTTAATGAATGGATAGCCAAACCAAGAGCGCTGCCAACTTGCTGACTCTTCCCGGCTTACAACAACATATATGTTAAGCTTGCTCATTAATCAAAGCGCAGCAGCTATGGCTATGGCTAGCTATCAATTTACTTTAAGCGCTTGCTAACAAATATATATTCATTAATAAAAGTGCTGACATTTTTGATAAAGTTTAGCCGAAGAGAATCGCAAGAAATTCAAAGAGATCTGCACTTAAAATTATCATATAAATCTGCCGTTAGATATATTTTAAGTACCTTTACTAAATAGTAAATTAAATTTAGTAAAGCCGAATTTATTGGTTTCTTCAGTAGCTCGGGAATTCTTTCGTTCATGAACGATAATGGTCGTTGTAATTCGGACAGTTTGACATTTTATTGAGTCTTTCATCTGATAGAAGAATCAATATATATATAGGATCAATTAAATATACTAAACGATATATATAGTTCATGATCGGCTACATTAGTATACTCAGTTACTTATGACGTCTTCAATCATTTTTTTTGCTTACGTCGCATCCTATTAATTATTCTAATTTTCTTTTGTTTTTATTTTTATTATTATATTATTTCCTATTATTTTATATAAGACTTTATAGAAACTAAATATTATCAGTAATCAGCCCAAGAAGCAAATATTAATTGATTTAAGGTAAACAATCAAGCATCGTTTGTTCTAAGCCGGTTTCAAATTTCGGTTGAACCATAAATATTTTGAAAGAACTGTCTATTTTGTTCGATATACATTATATATATATATAAAGAAGGTTTAATTATTATCTTGCAGTTGCGTTTGCTTCGCTAATCATTAACTAAATGTTGTCTTCGGCCAGTTTATTTATTAAATTAACATAATTAAATCGAAATGCGAGCAGAAAGAACCCAAAAGCGGAGAACAACTTTTAGTTTTTATATACAAATTATTTAGCTGTGTTTTGATTTTGGTATAAGTAAATATATTTTTATTTTGTATTGTTGTTATGCTGACGTTAAATCGATATCAAGTTCAACATCAAACACGTCTGGAGAACTGGCCTCGACTGCTTGGCAACGCTTTTGGGCTGGCTCTAAGCCCTGGTCATTTGAATGCCAAAGGCATACAAGAGTCAAAACACATAGCATTTTGCTCTTTTGCTGAATTCGAATTCGGGTTTATTTGGGCTCTAAAAGGCGAAAATTTATGATGAGCGCGTCAGCGCTAGAAATTCAACAATTCACGAGCGGCTGCTGACGACGTTGAAGAGACAAGCAGCGATGGCCCCAACAGCAAGAGCAACAGCAACAGCAGTAGAAGCAGCTGCCACCGCAGCAGCAGCAGCAGCAGAAGCAGCAGCAACATCAAAAGACAAATAACTTAAGCTTAAATGTCAAACTAATTTAAGCCACAGATGCTCCATAAAAACTGGATTAATTAAGCGCTATTTGGCAAATAATAAGCCAAAACAAGACACACAACCCACGCCACACACACAAGCACAAGCACACGCATACATAGCTAGACTTTGAGGTAGCTAATGATAGGTAACTGTTGCTATTGATTGACCAATTGACTGATTGGCTCTTTGGCGCCTGATATGCTCAATTAACATTTTGTTCGACATGACACTTGATTTATAATTTTGCATACACTATTTTTTTATTTATACAAATATTTTAATTAACAAGTGACGGTCTAACGGGGCGTATGCGCAATCTCTTGTTGCTTGTTATTACACTTATTCAATTAACTGAAGTGGGCGCTTTATTATACATATATTTATTTATTTGTAGCCCAGGCAAAAGGAAAGGTGTTGACCTTGCCACGACACGCAACACATACCACGCACACACACAGACACACACACGCGCATTTGGGCGTAGCACTGGTTTACCTTATATAAATAAAAATGCATTTGATTTGGCGTCTTTTATCAGAATTAAAATGCTTCAAAAAAGTGAAAGCTTTTTGGGATTTCTGCTGGCACACAAACTCTTCAGAGTTAATCATAACTTTAAAGCATTTCAAGTTCAAGGCCAGGCCATTGCTCATTGATATTTTGGCTACAAATTAAGCTTGTCTCACTTGGCATTTACTCCCCAAGCCCCAATTGTTGTTGCAACACTTGTGCGAACACAAATTATGCTCATAATTGCGCAGAGCGCGTTAATCGATTTATAAGTTGCTCGCTGCTGTGTGTTATACAATAATATTTAACACCTAACACAAAATAAAGTTGTTGTTGTTTTTGTTGGTGAGGTTGAGGTTGTTTATAGCATTGGCATTTTCGGGGCGCGATCTGGTTGCTTGAACCAATTTGAAATGTGTTTGAAAATAAAAACAAAAGTTACTTTTATTTGTTACTCACACTTCAGCTCAAGTTGTTCGGAAAGTCAATAAAATATCAAGTTTTTTTATTCAGCCACAAGTATTTTGTATTTTGTAGCTGTTACCAAGCACACACACACACACACACACACACACACATAGACACACAGATATATATACACGAAAATGTTTGCATTTAACAACTAACTGCATGCTATTATCTAGAGCATGAAATTCAAACTGCCCGCCTGACTGGACTTGCACTAAACCAGTGGTCAGTGGATATACTTGGGCTGATTGGTTCCAAAAACAAAAAGCTAAATCCGTATTGGCCAAGTCAAAATGCATTTTAATAGACACAACAGCTACAGCAAGAACAACAAAAACAACAACACAAGCAAATTGCTAGCAAAAATTTACAACTAAAGCTAATTAAGTTTCTATAGATTTTTTTTGCTTATACAATAAAATAATTATTAAGGAATTTATTAATTACTTTATTAAGTATACAATATGACGAAAGGCATTATTTTAAGTTTTAGAGGTTTTATGCAATATTCGAAACTTAAAGCTTTGAACTAATTAATTTGAATTTAAACTATTTCCTTGAAGCAATTTTTTTTTATTTTTTATATTTTTTGCATATTATTTTTGGTATTTTGAGATTAATTCAAGAAACAAAAGCCAAACTTTTGTCGTTCTCATCCTTTGTTTATTCTCCTTTGCCTTATTTAGCTTTATTAATTATACAACAAGTGGCTGACACAACTCTCCAGTGCTTATCAGTCGGGCATCTAGGCAGCTTGTTAGCCAAAGTTAAGTTAAGACAATGGCAAATTTATTTGATTGCTTGCAAGCAAGCGAACTAACTAACTACCCACCCTGACTGGCTGGCAAGCAACAAAGTAAGCAGCAAGCCAATTACTCAATTCGACTGCAAACAATTGCAGTTTAAAGTTGAAGTTTGAAATGCATTTGTTGCTGTTGTTATTGGCGCTGCCAACGCCCCAGTGTTGGTTGGTCCCCCGCCCAAGTCTAAGTCGGAGGTTCAGCTACTGCGCGCCACTCAAATTACCAGGCAAGACTAATTTTGATTGTATATACACATACATATACAGACAGACACTCACACATACATCTCACGTGCAGACAAGCGCTGCAGAGTTTGTTGTCGTCACCGTCGCGTCGCGTTCGTTTCTTAAGTCATTCGTTTTGCCTGACACTAAACTGTTGCACTAAAGTGTTTGCTGTTGCTTTTAGCCGCTGGTGGTGGTGCTGTTGCTGTTGCTGTTTGCCGCTTGTCGATTGCTGCCTACGAGTTTGTTTTACTTATGCAGCTGGGTCAGGTTGCAGATTCGAAAGTGGGTCAATTTATTACTGCAATGCATTTTTATTTAGACCATTTTCCGTTTTGGGATTGCTTCAAAATTAATTAACTGTAGTTTTCATTTTCATGTGGGCGTGCGGCGGTTTGTTTTTTGTTTGTCGGCTGTCAATTTGACTACAAATTTAATCAATAGCTTTTGCCGAAGGTCACGTTACCTGGAACCGCCAGCAGCAGCTGCAGCCGCAGCACCAGCCAATGTGGGTTAAATGTTATGCCGCTGATGATGCACCAGCGCCGTCAATTGCATAAGCCACGTTAACAGCCCGCCGGGGAGCAGCAGCAGAAACAGCAAAACTAACATGGCCAATAATAAGTCAATGCAACTGAAAATTGGTAAAGTTACAGTGCAGGTCATAAATACTCGTACTCAAGCCATTAGGGAAGACATTTGTGCTGGTTGCTGCCGCTTAAATCGCAATCGCATTCAGTTTTTGGCTAATATCTTCGAGTTGGGCTTTATGTGTGAGAAAACGCAAGCAGTGAGACGATTGCACTCCCATTCGAAGCGGTTATTGAGCGTCTTTTTTTATGGCCCGCTTGCCCAAATCAAACAATGCGACAACAACAATAAATTGCCATTGTGGGAGTTGTCTTAACTTTGTGGATTACAGAATACGATCTTAGGTTGGATTAATTTAAATAAACAATAAAATAAAAAAATTAAATAGACCACGCACCATCCGTATGCGCCAAGCTAATGGGGCGAGCTGATCTTGAAATGGATAAGTGGTCGCTGAAATCAAATATTGTTAAATATCACTGATATCGATCCTTAATCCTTAAAAGGAGATGGTCATTTTGACTACTTCCTCCTTCTTGCACTGCAACACTTGCAGTGAGTCACAGCCTGTGACCGCCGAACTGAATAGACGTGCCTAGTCGTGATTTCTTGTTAATAATAGAAAGTGATAAATTATAGCAGTGCAACGAAACAAATAAAATACTTTAATAAACAAAAGCTTAACATTGTTAATTGATTGATGATACTGTGGACTCCGAAGTATAAGGATTCGTCTGGAATTACTGGATTTGAGTTTTTGCAAACCACGTGACCTTCCTTAACATCATTGGAGTTGACACTGTGCGTTATATTTTCAACAAATAAAGACAGCGCAATCCGCCAGAACGGTCTGAGCAAATTTTATTTGCTTGCAATTTGTCGGTGGCGCCATCTAGTCCTCATATTTTAACATAACCTCTTAACATTTTTTAATGTTCACTTATTTAACAGTGCTCACTTCCCCTCTTCTTAACATTATCCAAGACACAACCCGTTGGATTTTAGGATTTCAGTCTTTGCTAAATGCTGTTATGCGGACAATTTGAATTTTCAATAATCGACGATAAATACTAAATAAATGTTTGAGACTTTTAATTTGGCGCGCTATATAAAAGTTGACGATTATGTGAAGTATCAAATCAGAACGGGTTGAAAATTAATAAGATATTATTGCAATAAATTCGAAGCGTCTAGTTTCTTAAAGGGGGAATAAGTAGATGATGATAGATGATAAGTGCGTATATTTTATGCCAAGAGTTCATTCAATATTCATAAAACAAACTACGATTGACAAAAACTTGGTAGTTTCCATACCACTGAATCTTAAATTTGAATTTCAGGCGGGCCACACTGTGGAAATCACTTCTTTTTTTTGCAAAATCATAGTGATATATCAAATAGAATGTTGTTCAACACTGTTATTGGGCGGCATATTTGAAATGAGGTAATATTGAAAATATATATTTCGTATAAGATTTTCGATATAAATTGATGAAATGAATGGATGAATGACATGAAATTCATCGAATAGTCAAATGTTTAAACAATTAAAACAGCAAACTCATCAGATATCAAAAACAGTTTTTATTGGAAATGTTGATTTATAAACAAATAAATACGTTGACTTTATTGTAAACACAGTGGCGCTCAGTTGTCCCGCTCTCCAAACACTCACACACACACACACACACACACACACACACACGATACGCCTGAAAATAAACGAATAAAAAGAGAAAACCGCCATGTTTGATCATTTTTGTTTTATCAGAAATATTTATTATCCATGCTTATCTATGCTCATCCGCCCGTTGGTTGCTACGGTAATCTGCAAATTTGTGTGTTCTGTTGTTCTTTGTTGCTTTGTCAACTTGGTACACCTAACCTCTCATAGGCTATGTCTGACCAACTTAAAATGCACAGACAAAGCCTAGTAGAGGCTAGATTTATAAGGACAATTAACTACAGTTACAATGACGTCAGTTTTGTCTGCTGATAAAATGCAGGAGCCGTCGGCAAAATTAAGCTGCTTTCTTCGCGTTTCATTTGCGTTTGGCGTTCGAATTTTAATTTATTAATCTTGTTGCTGGCGTACGTACCGTGATATAAAAAAATTCACGGACCGACAAGCGCTCATTTCACTTGCAAGCCCCAGCTACTTTCACTTTTCGCGTTTTCGACCAGCAAACAAAAATTTCATACTTCCAAATCGAACAGCAATTTGCGAATGACTGAGCAGAGCGAGAGGAGAGCGAGCGAAAGACTATGCTAGGCGACTAATCGTTAATGTACATACATATGTGTATATGTTTTTGTGTGTGTGGAGCCGTTAGCTTTGTATGAGTGCATTTTAAAGTTCAAGTTCAAAGCTACTCCCGTTGATTGCGTCGCATTAGAATTCATGCCCCCCACACACCCACTGTTTGATCATAGTCGCTTTCTATTTTCGTGCGCTCGTGGCTCTCTTTGTTGGGGCTCTCTCGTGTCGCTGTGCGCTCACCTTGACTGCGCTGCTCGCGTCATAGACGAAACTAATGCTAGTTTCTCTCGGCTACTATAAAAAGTTTTTGTTGCCGTTGGTTGTTGTAGCAAAAGTAATCCATGTCAGTAGAACGCGAACCACTTTCGATTTTTTTTCTCAGCGACGCGCACGATTTGGCTACTTTGCTTTTTCAGCTATTTTGCATGTTATCAATGTTTTTTATTCTTTATGAGTTTTTTTTATCTTTATCACTTGTGTTTTTTTTTTTGGGGCGTCGCCTTATTTCAGTTGCAGTTTAATTTCTGAGCTACTACGATCTTGACACTCGCACTGTTTTAGATTTAATAAACTCGGCTACGAAGCGAGTTTAAGCTTTTATACTCTTCAGCCAGCGTCGACGTCGCGTTGCAGAAAAAACTTTTTATTCTGCATGGGAGTGTATGTATGTATGCATATGTATATGTGTGTGGTTTGAGTGTGTGCGTGATCTGCTGCTTTCGTATGCTTCGTTTTCGTTTTATTATAACTGCGGAATGAACATTTTGCATCTTTCGATCGTCGTTTATATTGGCAATGGCAATGGCGCTGGCTCTGCCGCGTCGCTGTCGCTGGCCGTTTTTTGTTGCCTGCTGTGCTGCTTCTCCTTTTTTTTGGCCAATTTCTTTGCTTCTTTTTGGGCGACACACGCACACACACTTGTATACGCAAGTTGTCGCCCCAAGTCTCCACTGCCAGACGTGCCGCTCTCTTGCTTGCTCGCTCTCGCGCTAGAGTCTGGCTTTAGCTGTTGTCTGCCTTTTTGCTGAGCGCGCAAATTAAGCTCGAGTCATTAAACCGGTGGTCAACAGCATCTGAAACTTTACGCAAATGCAGTGCATGCCAGGAATAAACAAATCTGTTGTTGGTTTGCTGTTCTTTATTATTTTTTCTTTTTTTGCTTTTGATCAGTTTTGGAGCTCTCAAGTTATTGACCGACTTTGTTGTAACCCGAGTGCCCTAAAGCTGTAAGCCTGTAAATGTTTATGCTTGAATGGGGTTACGATATTTTAGTTCAACCATAATTAATCTCATTATTTTTGTCAACTGATTGTATTACAATACTGCAAAATGATAAAGCGTGTGTGCTCTCTCTCGCTCTCCTTCCACACATGCAATATGTACAGTTGTATATCAGTTGCTTGTTCAATTTGAATGCAATGAACTCAAAAACGACTTTGCGCTGGCTGTTGTTTGTTTAAAAATAAAATAAAATTTGCAAAATGAAACGAAAATAAATACAAATAAAAGGAATGCTTTGTTCAACCTGCGTAAAGTTAAGTCTCCCCGCTCGCCGTCAGTTGTTGACGCTTCAATTGGGGCGTGCAAATTGCAAAGCCACAAAACCCCAAATTGCAGCAGAGAACATCAATTTTGGTTAAAGAGTTTTGTGTTTGTATTGAGTTCATTGGCTTTACACACACACACACACGCACACACAAACATAAAAACATTTTACAAGCGTGTGTTTATTATATAGAAGTTTATTTATCAGTCAGAAATATTTGCAAGTATTTAGCTAACAAATTGCAGTCAATGACATTGCCTCGCTCACACACAAACACACACATGCATATTGAAATTTTTTAGCAACGGATGTACAGTATGCGTGGGCTGCTGCTGCTCTGAGGGGGGTGTGGGGAGAGAGGGTGGCAAGGGGGTGCGCGCGAACGACAACAGGTCACGCAAGCGTGCTAAAAGTTTATTCATCTTTTGCCCAAAATGCGCAGCAGCCTTAAGAATCAACGCAAAAATCGATGAAGTGCAGATAGAAGAGGGAAACGAGAGAGAGAGAGAGAGAGAGAGCGCGCGCTTGGAGCGCACACTTGTGCAAAAGCTCCATACACAATAACAACAACAACAACAACTAGTATACAAAATCAAGCTTTTTTGGGGTTCTGGCTTGTCAAGTTAACAATGTGGGCAGCGCATGACGAAGATGAAGCAGCAGGAGGACAGGAGGAAATAACAGCAACAGCTAAAATAACAACAACAACCACAGCAGCAACAATCGACTGCCAGCAAAATTGTTTAATTATAAATTGTAGAAAAGAAAAACATTCGAATTGAACAAATGCGTGCAAGCGAGACAGCGATTGGCAGAGAGTGCCAAATGGAGATAAGTTTTTGTTGAAGGACACACACGGTCTTTAAAAGTGAGTAATGCACTAGAGGTTGTTGACTCCTGTCGCTGGCAGTTGCTTTTGTTGTTGTTGTTGATCTTTTTCTTGTTGTTGTTTTTGCCTTACTTATTTTATATTATTTTTTTCGCCTTTTGCACTGTGCGCTGCATGTGTGTGTGAGTGATATTGTGTGTGCTGAATCTTTTGTTATGCGTTTTTATTTTTCGGTGATGTCGTTGTTTGAATACTGCTGCTACATACATACATATAATAAAAATATATGTATAATATAATCTATATGTTGCCTTCTCGCTCGCACGCGCAGTTCCCGTCGACTTGCATTTTAGAATGTGTTGCACTTGCTGCTGCTGCGCTGCTTGCGGCAGCGGTTTCGCCGGCGAGACACCCACTAGACTGGGCCGGTCTTCTTCATCAAATGTTTTCAGGAGATTTATTTCCAAATCTTTGTTTCAATTCAATTTCGAGTTGTTGCTGCTGTTGCGGAGGCGGCTCCGAATAGGAATTATCTAGCATTTTGTTTGCTAGTTGCTCTTTCGCCAACTCGATTTCAAAGTCTCTCACTTTTCCCCGTAGGAGAACCATTAGTTCTCTGATATGACAATAATATATTAATAATTATAACTGCAGGAAAAAATGCAACTTATAGTACGCATTTTTTTCCGTTTGACAAATTTGTAAACGTTATCGATAAAGTAACGCACAACTCAAAGTTCGGAGAAAAAAGTGGGTATATTTTAAAAGAGATAAATACGTGGATATAACTTATGTAGATTGTTTTTATGGTCTTGAAAGTGTCTACTTAACGTTAGGGTTTAATTTAATGCAGTTCAACAATTAATTAGAAGCGTAACTTTAAGCTAATGTTATCGATCGATCGTTTGATATTTAAATTGAAAACATTGCCATGGCAACTGTTTCGGCAACTTTACAACTGTATTAAAGAAATATTAGTAAATTTAAAGGACTCTTCGCCACGCTAGCCAATGGACAGCAATTGAATGTCATTCGTAGAGAGTTTATAATGCAGTACTTTCAATTGGCTCACCATCTAGTGATGGTCGAGGTAATCATTGACCAAATGACACCACCAGCCACCCCCATCCCAAAAAGAATTCGCGTGCATTTTCTGCTGTCTCGTGCAACAAGCAGTAGCAGCAACATGTGCCCAGCTGCGGGTGCTAAATGTTGCAACTGCAACTGAGTCACAAGCATGCCTCGCATTTTGCTGCGACTGCGGTTTTGCGGTTTATGTTGACACCAAGCAGACGCCACAACTAAAAGTAAAGTGAGCTCTCGCACAATTGGACCAATACAATGATTTTAAAACTGAATGCACCTTAGCTGGCCTTCACTGTATGCAGCTTGCAACCTCCAGATGTGCGCAATATGGTGCATTAATTCTCAGCTCCTGCCGGACGACGCTAAACCAGGGACAATATTGTTGTTCTTGTTTCTGTTATTATTGTTGCCCGTTGTTAATCGTCTTGACAAGCAGCCACAGCGTGCGTGCCTGCTCCCAAGGCCAGTACCATATTTTACCACACTGTAACCCGTCGGCAACTTCCGTCAGCCTCGCCAACACCTCCCACCTCCTCTTGCTCATCACACCACCGCCGCCGCCGCCGCCTTCTTCTGATGCTTCTCCTTTTCCAATGCGTCATCTGGCTGGGAACGCATTTTAGCTGGCGCTGCGTTTCATGAAACTGGCGTTGCATTTTTTTCGCCTTGACGACGTACATAATTCGCCATTGTCATTGTCGCGCCACCAACACCCCCGCCAGCTAACACATGCAACACGACAGCCGCCCACACAGACAGCAGCAGCCTTACACAAAAGCTGTTTCGAGTTGTTGTATCGAAATTCATTTCATTATCTTTATGAATTTGATCGACTCATTCTGATTCATTTAAACCCAAGGACCACCGCCACACTCACACTCGCACTCAGAGCTATGTATAGTGTCTTCATGTCATTAATAACAAAGTTCAATTTACCAAGAATCAATAAAAGATTAAAATAATTTTAAATGATTTTCTGAAATCCCAGTATGCCTAGATTTATTTATCATTGCAGCGTCTGTGTAAATATGGAAGATGAAATACATTTGTAAGTAATTGTTTAAACAGCTCTTAATGCCTAATAATCCTGCGCAGCTTTATCTCTCTAACCCTAGTGTGTCTATTGCTTTGCTTTTTTATACTTAAGCTAAAACCATTGGCTTATAAGCTGAATGGCCTAACAAATCGATGCTTAAACTATACGCCCATAACTTATTTAAAGCACGACTACCTAACGCCCGTATCCAGGCGCAGACTGCAGCAAATAAGGCGCAAGACGCTAATACTGGACATGGATGAAACGCTCATATCATCGGTAATCAAATCAAGAAGGTATTGGCAAGCCCATAGACCATCTAGGCGTATAAGATACGAGCAGATTATACAGAGACTGCCCTGGGATTATTGCTTTCCACTGCACAGAAGCAATGCCATGGTCTATGTCTATAAACGACCCTATGTGGATTTTTTCCTTGAAACCGTAGCCAAATGGTATAATCTAGTGGTATTTACCGCAGCCACGGAGGGTTATGCATCAAAGGTGTTGGACTACTTGGATGCTGGGCGTAATATCTTAAATAGACGACTCTTTAGACAGCATTGCATTGAGGTCTGCGGTATACGCGCCAAGTATGTGAGTCTGGTTGAGGAGGATTTGAGCAATGTAGTCTTGTTGGATAATTGCTGCATGGCGAATAGCTTCAATGTGGGCAATGCTTTGTATATAAAGTCCTTTCGGCGAGGCAATCAGGACAATCAATTGCTCTGCATGCTGCCCTTTTTGGATGCCTTGCGGTTTACCAAGGATGTGCGTTCAGTGCTGGGGCGCAGTAGGCGCTTTGATAATTTGACATTGGACTTGGCTGCAGCCAAGAAGAAGTACCTAACAGGTAGAAATAAAACGACCATCAAATGATTAATAAAGTTGGGAAAATGCAAGTTAATAGAAACCTTTATTTAAGCAAGCTTTTGTCTGGTTTCTTAACCACAGTTAGTCAGCGTAGCAAGCGCTGCTTAGTCACTGACGACAAGCCAGTGAATCACTAGCAACAATGAATGCCACAAGGTTACGGCTATCAGTCAGTTGGGCTATTAGAGCTCTCCACTTTATCAGCGCTGGCATTGAGAAATGCAGCCCCGTGCCTAGTTGTAGTATCCTTACCTATAGATTTCACATATTGAATGGGCGAGAAATTGAAACCGGCTGGCTAAATGTTTTTCTTGCTAATCCCCTTTGTCCAGGACTGGGAACTGGGTGCGGCAATTAAGTCACCAACACCAACCGCAACCACACACAAGCATCAAGAGCTCAGCCAGTCAGTCAGCCAGCCAGCCATTCAAGCGGAGGGGCGCGCGTATTTCCAGCGAAGATCATTATTGTCTCGCCGCGGCCCCAAATAAAACTAAAAAGAAAATAAAACTAAGAAGCAGCAACGAGGCAAACAAGTTAATGAACCCGTTGCCGGCGCGGATCCTTGAACTGGAGTTGTCCAACTAGTTTGGGCCTCAGCACGGGCACGGCCATGGCCAGCAGCAGCACCAGCAGCAGCAGAAGTAGTAGTTGAAGAAGAAGAAGCAAGAACAACAACAACAACAACAGCAGCAGCAGCAACTCAAACTGCTGTAGAACCAGAACCAAATCTGTGGCCTGAATTCTCTGGAAATGATCGAAATTTCATTTCATTGCGATGGCGGCCAAAACTACACTGCAAAAAATTATGCATTAACAAAAAGTTGCAAACCTAAGAAATACATATGTCTACAGTTTGAGCTCAATCACTTGACAGGTCGTTACTCATTTTGCTTATACTCTTGATTTTGTTGCAGTGTAAACATTGAGTTCAACAGCATTCCGGCCCAGTCTTCGGTCTGGTCCAGCGCCGCCTGCGCCCCACCGCTGTCTGGCATATTGGCTCCACAGCCAGTTTCTAGCCGCACATAGCTTTGTTTTTGTGTCTTAACTTAGACGGCGGCTGCGACTGCGCGCTGTTAACTTTCCATTATCCTTGACGTCCGAGTCAATGCCCCCGGCTCGCATTACACAATTGCGGGCCAGGAAGGCTGTAGTGCATCTCGAGTTTGCCGCTGGCCGGGCCAACTCAAGTTACACAGAACTCCAGTGGCCTACTTCCACTTGAATGGTACAGATGGGCAGGGGTAATGTTAAAACAAAGGCTGGCAGGCAACCCCAACACGATGTCGATCCTGTGGCCAGCGCAGAAAGACAAAGAAACTCATTTTTGTCGCATGCAAAAATTAATACAAAACAAATTCACACACACACACATGCATAATCGTAATGTGCTTGTGTCTGTGTGTGTGTGCATTTGTATAATTTTATTTTTATAACTGACCTCGAACTTTTGTGCAATGTGATTGAACTGCTGCCACAGCTACTGCGATATCTGTAAGCTCTGCCCTCACTCACCCTCTTCCCCTCCCTCCCTCTATCATTCTCTCTCTTTCACTCTCCCACTCTCTATGCATTTGCATGCAGACTGCATACGGCGCTCTGACGGAAAGCGGGGCTAGCGATAATGTCGCGGCTGAGCTTGAAGCCTTGTTTCGGATCTCTAGATGCGTTTGCGTACGCGCTGACAAACAATATGGAAATTTTTAGAGGGGGAAGGGCACGGCACAAATGGGAATGCGCATGGTATAAATGCTAAATTTTTGATGAGATGTTGTGCGTGTGTTTGAGTGCCTGTAATATCAGAGGGGGGTGTAGTGAGGTGAAGAGCGTGAATTGGTGGTCAATATACTAGTAGTTGCAGTCGGGACGAGGACAACGTGAAATGCATAATAAATACGCGCCCTTGCGAGGGGGTTTGGACAAATAAAATGCGTGCTGCGTCGACTGAATTGCACTTTCAATGATTTAAAACAAAAAAAAAGGGAAAAAGTGGAGAAAACAGAAGCGAGCGTAAGCGATAATCAAACACACACACACACACGTACTTAATACATATTCAAGTATGTGTGTATGTATGGGTATAAGGGAGTACTGTGGGAAGCTTATTGCGTTGCGTTCTGATAGCTCTCAATATGCATACATTGATGTACTAAAAACATACTCTGTATTCATACAAAAAGTATCACGAAAGTAGGCAGATAACCACGCCCCTGCTGACAACAGAGCATTCTTTAAACAGTATTTCGCTGCTGTGCAAATAAAATACACACACACTCACACCACACATTTGAGCGTCTATAAAAAAAACATAACAGATAAAAAGTAGAAAGCAGAGGCGGAGACAAACAAACTTAGAGATTTGCTCTCTCCCACCCGCGTCTCCCTATCACTTTGGGACGTGAGCCACTGACCAACAGCAACAACAGCGATCACAAATAATGTTTAGCTGACGTCATTTGTCCTTGAATTCACAAAATTCAATGCACTTGGCAGCAGCGGCGACGACAGCGACAAAAAAAAGAACGCCAAGAAAAAAATATAAAAAAGATAAAGTTTTGGAGCCGGAGAGAGACAAGCATAGAGAGAGCGCGAGTTGTGAGAGTGAAAGCTTCAGAGCGCAGAATCAGCTTAAGAAGAAGTAAGAATGAGTGATGGACACTATGAAATTGGCAACCGTGACTAGCAGGATTAACATAAATATTGATTTACTTAGAATGCAAAATTAAAAATATTATTAAGTAATTTCAAATAATAATTAATTGCTAAAAATAATAATACAATATCATAGCAACTTTTTCTTTCAGTGATCCAACCCATTACACAAACCTGGCCAATATCAAAACCCTGGTTTGCAAGCCCCGAAGAAAATTTTCAAGTGCGCCAAATATGTTCTTATGTATATATTTCAAAATGTTTTTGAACAATGAATTAAAGCCTATTTTTCTAGGTAATACTCTGTACAATTTATTAAATTAAATTTAGGCGTTGTTGATTTTTATTTACAGTGACTTAATTCAACGTGCTTATTTCGCGTCTCTCTCACACCAATGAGAACGTCATATTACTGCACTACTCACACGCCATTGTTGTGGATAATACCTGCTAGTGTCAGTATATACTGTATTTATTGTTGGTGAAAACGAGCGTTATCCAACACTTTATCAAGCACCCTATTTAATTGTTTATTTTTGTTAATGTACTCTGAAAAAATCGTCAGGCAAGCAAAAGTGCGTAGGTAACAGAGCAGGTAAGCATTGCGCCAGCTAATTGATAAGCAACAGCATTGTTCTAAATACAGTGCTCCCATTTTGTGCAAGCCTGTGCATGAATGTGCTTGTCAGGTTTTTTTTTAACTTGAGCACCCAGCACTCGTCACAAGTCATTTTGCCAGCGGGCTATCAGCGTTTTATCTTGTTTTGGCCTTTGCCCCTAGGTCGATCAGGCGAACATGCAAATAAATACTTAAGCATACTGCGTGTAAATGTATTTTGCATAGCTCTACATACCGCTAAACGTATGTTTACGCGAGTATCGCGTTTGCATGTGTGTGTGTGAGAGTAGAGTATGCATCATTAAGTTGCCAAAATAGAGTCTGTAATCAGCACGTTTATTTAATAAGAGCTTATGCTGGTCATAGTCGTATCATTAACTTGATATGCTAATCTCTTTGCACACACACAACTACACGTGCAGTTATTTATCTTTGATATCTCCTATCTGCAAGTTGGCTGCCAGTTTCGTAATTAACAATTCATTTTTTATATGCCCCCAATAACATCAGCTATAGATACAGCTACAGATATTCGGACGTTAATTCATAACAACGTAGATCAGCAAATATGGGCCAGACGCTCTCGGAGCCGGTGACCGCCAAGGAGTCGTCATATTGCCAAAATCAAATGTACCGCGTGGGCAGCAGCTGCATGCAGGGATGGCGCATCAACATGGAGGACTCACACACACATATACTCTCGCTGCCGGACGACCCGACAGCGGCTTTCTTTGCCGTCTATGATGGCCACGGTGGCGCTACGGTTGCCCAATACGCCGGCAAGCATTTACACAAATTCGTACTGAAGAGACCCGAATACAATGAGAATGATATCGAAATGGCGCTCAAGCAGGTGAGTAATGCTGACTAATTTCATATATAGAAGTGTTTCAATAATTATAAAATTACAGGGTTTCTTGGACATCGATTACGAAATGCTGCACAAGGAGGCATGGGGCGAGCAGATGGCTGGTTCTACAGCCGTTGTGGTCTTGGTTAAGGATAGCAAACTTTATTGCGCAAATGCGGGCGACTCGCGCGCTATTGCCTGTGTGAATGGTGAGCTGGAGGTGTTGTCTATGGATCACAAGCCAAACAACGAATCAGAGTCCAAACGCATTATCGAAGGCGGCGGCTGGGTGGAGTTCAATCGTGTTAACGGCAATCTTGCACTTTCACGTGCGCTAGGTGATTTCGTATTTAAGCGTAGCAACAAAAAGCCGGAAGAGCAAATAGTCACAGGTGAGTGTGCAACAACAGTTCTTTGTTGACCAACAAGCAATTGTATGCGCTTTCACTCTCTCTCTCTCTCAATCTGTGTGCAGCCTACCCGGATGTGGAGACGCGTGAAATAATGAAGGACTGGGAATTTATTTTACTGGCATGTGATGGCATTTGGGATGTGATGAGCAATGCGGAAGTCTTGACGTTCTGTCGCACACGTATTGGTCTCGGCATGCAGCCGGAGGAAATCTGCGAAGAACTGATGAATCATTGCCTAGCACCAGATTGTCAAATGGGCGGTCTGGGCGGTGACAACATGACTGTTGTCTTAGTCTGTCTGTTGCACGATAAGCCTTACTCTGAGCTGGTGGCACGTTGTGCGAGTAGCAGTACGCCGAAACCCGCAGATACAAAAACGCCCGAAGTGGATGCAACAGCAGTCAACAACTCAACGGAACCAAAAAACGACGATTGCGATATGGAGCCCGATCCTGTCGAGACGCCTTAGAGCCTAAGTCTAAACTTTAGTCACCGGCGAGCGAGCAAAGTGTTCCACAAAGCAATCTGGCTTCAAATCCGCTGCTGGCAGCAAAATTTTCAAGCGCGCCTTACCAATGCCCTTATGGCCAAATATTTTCGTTATGTGTACTTACACGTGCGCCAAAAACACTTCCTGTTCCACAAAACCCTTCAATTGTTTCTATATGTTCTTGTCCAACAATCCACTATTCTACTTTATAAAAAATTTTGGTTTTCATTGTGATGTTTTTTGGCAAAGCAAACAAAAATTGTATTACTTGTTTAGTATTTATGTATGTGTAACTATATTATCCTATACGCTATAGAATTTGAGTCTTGGGTATTGGTCCTACAAATGTTAACAAGGCAACGGAGTTGAGCAAATAAATTTAAATATAGTGTTTTGTTGAGCCCATAAGATCGTTGTAATTCCATTAAGTACTCGATTTAACGTGGGCCTTAACTATTGTAGTCATATTAGAGGCCTTTTTACATCGCAATAATTAATGATAATAATATGAGATTTTGAAAATACACACACATGAGCAAAAACCCAAAATTTTATAGAAATTGTATTTTTTATTGGTTTGGGTTGTTGTGCCGACATCATTAATATAGCAACTAGAATAAATAAAGAGATTGTAAAGCTTCAAACTTTGATGCTCCAATGACCTTTGGAACCAACTACTTCCACTGTTGACCTTTCCCCACTAAAAATTTAAGTCGCATGCACGTTTGTTCTGGTTTTTCTTTTTATTTGATTTTCTCGTATATATGATACATACAATAAAATAAAATATGCATTTATGATTTGTTTTTGTTTTTTTTTTTCAGCTTTTTTATTTTTTGTAGTTGTCTGACGTCAATAACTGGTTTTATTTTCCTTTATTTATTAGTTGTATTTCATTTTTTGTTTTAAGTTTTAGCTCGTAAGTTTAATTGTTTATAACGCTGACATTTATTCATAAAGATGAGCTTAGATTTCACTCTTAACTACTGTAGGTATTTGTTTTTCTTTTGTTGTTGTTGCTGTTGTTGGTTGCTCAGTGTATGGTTTGTTATATTTATGTTTTACAATATGATTTCTTTATCGCATAGAAATATTGTTTAGTTTTAGTTTAGATTTTAACCATATATGCATTTTCATAAACCATTTACTTTACAAATATCAATTATGGTACAGTGTTAATCTTATCTTGATATTATTACATGGATTGTATTTTAAATTCATTTATATTTGTTTGTAGTTATTAGGTTTAACAGACATGTTCATTTTATTTTAGTGATAACAATGTGCGTAAGCTTATTTATGCAAGTAAATTGAAAAGAAAAACCAAAAAAGAAAATCAAAAATAATATTAATAATAAACACTTCATATACACATCATCGGCTTATCAGCGAAAACAAGTAAAGTAACTTATTTAACGCCCTTCACAAGGCGCGCAAAACAATTAAATATCAAGAAAGTGTTTGTGGGGGGTGGGGATAGTGTGGGTGTGTGTGTTTGTGTGGGTGTTACTAACTATGAATTATTAATGGCAGTGCCAAGAAGAATGAAAGCAAAAAGCAATAGGCAATATATATTGGCTATATTCACAGACAATCTTAACTACAGTAGGTGTGGTGGCGCTTATCAATTATCATATTTAAGCTATATATTTTATACAATATCTATCTGGGGGAGGGGGACAACACTTAAGAACTTGCATCTAAAAGTGTTTGTCTATTATATAAAGCAACTGTTTGTGTCTGTCTGTCTGTGAATATTTCCAATTTCACATATATAAATATATATACATTTACATATATATATATATTTATAGGGGCATGTATTTAGTTGTATGTACAATTAATTGAAACATTTCGTGGCAGTGCCAAAAGAAGTTAGAATTGAGAAGAAAGCGACAAGCTTGTGAAAGGCATTTTGTGTCTGCCAATAATAATAATAATTATAATAAATAATATACATAATAATAATGTCTTCAAAGCTATTCTGTACTGACTCTCTGCACAACAATTTGAAACAAAGTCGAAAATAAAAAATAATAATTTAGAGCTCTGTCTGGTTTCGAGTTGGTGGTGTGTATATAGCTAGGGATTGTATTATTATCAATAATATTATTATTTCTATTATAATCTGTAGTTATTGGTTTTGTTTTTTGTTTTAACAAGGTGTCAAAGATGTCATTGTCAGTGTCATAAGCGCTGCTTAAATATACAAAATAAATAACTTAAGAACTGAGGTTTTACAATAACAATTGAATTAATTTATTATCAATTAATTAATCCATTTCTTTTCATTTGCTGTATTTGTTTGTTTGTCTTAAAATTATTCAACATCAACAATGTTTTCTTTTTGTATAATCCATATTATCATTCGCATAATCCATCATTATCATTATCATATCATACCTATCATATCATCATATCCATTAGATTATTTTCGTTTCGCTAACACTAAACTCTCTTCTATAAGATGCATAAGGTGCGCGCTGGGCGGAGGTCTGACCTTGCCTGTTCCAAGGGGGCTGC
This sequence comes from Drosophila busckii, assembly GCF_011750605.1. Lineage (NCBI taxonomy): Eukaryota > Metazoa > Arthropoda > Insecta > Diptera > Drosophilidae > Drosophila > Drosophila busckii. The sequence continues at coordinate 16,732,464 of NC_046606.1, read as the reverse complement.
TTAATATCACACATCAGCGTGTCTTTGCGTTTGCTATGATCGCTGTCCAGTCCGCCCCCTCCAACAAGAGGCAGCTGTCCCAGTCTGCGCTTACGATCCTAACTTCACCGATATCTCATCAACATTACTTAAAGCAGTCGCAAGTCGGCCGCACTAACGGGTTTTCATTTCTTTGCTTTTGAACTGTACATTGGCCGACGGGGTGTGAGCACAAAAATCATTTGAGAACTTTGAAAACAATGTATGTACGTGTATGAGTGAGGAAGGGGGATTAAGGATAGTGGTGTGGGAATCAGGATATAGGTATACTATAAACTATGCATTATTTTAAGTTATAACTGAGTGTGTATAATTTGTGTTTGTGTGTGTGTGTGTGTGTGAGTACATGGCACACCACTAAGCAAGGCCAAACAGCAGCTGCCCCAATTCCTCAACTCTAGCTTAAGAATAAGCTTTTCAGCATATTCTTACTAGAGCTAATACTGGTGACAAGCTCTCTAACTAACATAACAGAAAATATTAATGATATTTCTCAATATATTTATGTATATACTTTGTTTATATATAGTAATTAACTGATCTTAGGCTTACTCAACAGACCACGACCTTGACTCAGTGGGGTGCAACAACTGCACAGTGTTTAGTGTATGTTTTAGTTTTTGTATAGGCACTTAGCATATTCGATTGTTTTCATAGAAACAAATTAGAATTACATTAAATAATTAATTATACACATAATAATATATATATACATATATATATATAAGTATAGATTTTGTAGGTATATATGTTTGTTTTAATTTGTATGTTAATGTTTTGTTTTGTTTGTTTGGAAGTCTTGCATAGTTAGAGCATAAAACGATAATGGACCGATATCTAACATTTTTCATTTGGTATAATATGCAACAGTTGAGCGAGCTGCTGTTGCTTTAAAGAGTAGGAGAGAATAACGCTACTGTGACTCTAGCCCCTGGCTAAATTGTTCGCTACTGGGAGATTTTTGTATAATAAATCGTATATATATATATACATATATACATATTAAAAAAAAAAATAAGAAAAAACAAAAACAATACATTCTTTCAACATTGCGTTCATTTCTTTTGGTCTTGGAAGTGAAAGGGCGGAGACGTTTGTTCTCGGAAAATGTTTTAAATGTTTTAAACAAAAACCTCAATTGTTAGTCATCAATTGTGTGTTGCTTATCGCCTATATATAGGTGTACATATATATATGTATATATAGATATCTAAGCTTATCACTTAACGTAGCTTGAAGTTTATGTACTATATCGTATATGCGCTTAGTCTCTAGCGATTATCAATTATTTCTGTCGCCAATTTAATTTATTTCTTAAATTTACTTTACTCCTTATACTTGATTCACCTTTTAATATGAAACAAAATTTTGCTCTTGTGCGTAAAAAAAAAAAGATTTAGCTTGAAGCATCCAACAACTAATTTAATTTAAATAAAATATAAAAGAAAACTTTTCAACTTTTTTTCCTTATGTTTGTTTTTGCTGGGACAACCAAAGAGCGAAACCAAATGTGAGCATAAAAGGTATTTTAGTATGTATATATAATATATATAATTTTTAAATGCCTATTTGTGTTGTCCTAAACCTTAGAGTTTCATTGTGTGTGTGTGTCTGTCTGTCTTAGTTTTATGGCACCTTTTGTTTAATTTAAGTGTCAGTGTATCTGTGTGTGTGTTTTTGTATATGTATATACAGAAATATTTGTATTTTGTGTGGCGAGTTTCATATGGGGGACACTTTAAGATTAGTTTAGTTGTTCTTGTTGTTGTTGTTTACACGTAATAAAATTTAAGTTATTTTAGCAATGCATTACTAGAGTTTGTTGTTGTCGTTTGTTGAAATATGTGAAACCATCAAACTGAGAAAATTGCCTTTATGTAGAAGAAATGCAATTTTAAAATGTATGCAAGTTTTTTCATAGATATACATATAAGTATAAGATTAAAATTAATATATGACGTGAGGTGGGGTGTGTAGAAGGAATTAGTTTAGTTGTGCCAGTCCATATATGTGAGTGTGTGTGTGTTTGTTTGTTTCTGTGTAAAGGATCCCTTATGACATGAACTAAGTACAAGAATCCCCAATGCTAAATAAAAGAATACTTATATTAATAATAATAAACAAAAAAGAATTCAATGGTCGTTCGTCTATAAATTATAATCATATAAACAAGTTAAAACGTATGGGACTAGCGTATATAGCCAGCGTATATGACATCACTCTATATGTATGTATATAAGTATATGTGTTTATATAAGGGCTATATACTCTCATGTGTGTGAGTGTGTATAAGGTCTACATTTGTTTTGGCTAAAAGCAAACTGAAATTTGTTTAAATGACGAATAAACAAAACTAAGCATGAGTCAGGGCACTCATGTTTTTTCATCATCATCAATAATCAATGAGTAATCGAACAAATAATTCTATTGTTTTGTTGTCGTTATGCAGTTTTGCAACTTAGCTAACTACAAGCGAACATTAGATTAAGTCGTAATCGTAAATATAATCTAAGCATATATACTATGCATCTTTCTGATTTCTTCTCTCTCTCTCTCTTCTTGTGTTCTTTTTTCTGTACTTATGCGGTATACATTTGCTTAATTTTTCTTGCGCTAGTCTAAGATATATGTATGTCTGTATACCCCTTCAAGCTAAGGTAAAAATGTAGATTAACATTAACCGATTATACATTTAGATAAATATATATGTATACATATATGTAAAGTTTTTCGTGTGTGTCTGTGTGTGTGAAAGAAAGTTGGCGATTGAATAAATATTGAAAGAATTGTATACATTAAAGTTATGCACCATATTTCCTTTGCCTACAATATAATAATATATTATGATAACTGGTCCAAGTTGTTTGCCTTCCTATTGTTGGTAGCAGCATTCACAACTGCAAGTGTCAAACAAAAAAAGGTAAAAATCAATAAATAAATATTATATACACAGCACTCACCTTACATATGCCTCCTTGGTTAGCTTGTTAGATAGCTATAGCGCTTATAGATAAATCTAACAAAAAATAAACGGCTCTTGCTAGTATTTACATATGGAATTTATGTACAGTTGGGGGTATAACGATGCGCTCCTTGCAGAATGCATTAGGCGAAGCTTTTTCACATGTGTCGCGTATGGGGCGACTTCTTTTGCTTCTAGGAGTTGTTATTATTGTTGGACCTTGACTTGCGGCCACCCTGATTACCATGCTCGACATTAGCTCCATAATGTGACTGTTGTTGTTGTTGTTGTTGTTGTTGCTGGTGGTGATGATGATGATGATGGTGCTGCTGCTGCTGCTGTGACGAGGGTTTCTCTTTGCTTTGGTGACGCAGGCTGCCGGCATTTGGTGCTGCATTGGTACGTGATTCACGTTGATTCGTGTCTATGGATGTAATGCAAAAATAAGTAAAACAAATTGTAAGCACAACATTTAAAACGTGCTAGCTTATCTTCTACTTACCTCTATCCTTGATGCTAGCTGGCGTAGCACCAGCTACCTGAGTGGAGTTCATGGTCTGTGTGCCGCTGGCAGATTTACTCGTTTGGGTTGTTGAGCCCGTGGCGGGCGCTGCCCGCTTGTCAGTCAGTGCGATTTTATCGGTTGCCGTCGTATGCGCGGTGGGATCACCGAAGACTAGCTCCAGCTTATGGTTGCCCGTGGGCGACATCGCACCATCTTTGCTCTCTGAGGATGTTCGATGGTGCTGTGCCACCTGAGCATAGCTCAACTTACTGGCCGTTGCGGCCGCAATATTCTCCGTGGACACCGAATTCGATGATGTGGACGTGCCCACACTTTTGTGCTTGCTAGCATCTTTGGGCTCTTTTTTGAGATGTGGCGTGACAAACTGCTGCTGCTGCAATGGCTTCTTATGCTGTCCAAGGTTCAGTTCGTTTAGACCGCTGCTTAGGGCCACTGTGCTGCAGGCGCCAGCGCCCGAGTTTGGCAAATGGCCGGCAACAGCGGGTGGCATAGCGCCAACGCCACCAGCACCAGCACGCATATAGTCATGGGAAACATGCTGCTGCTGCTGCTGTTGATGAGTGCCGAAGCCTTCGGCTAGGCGTTGTTGCTGCTGCTTGCCGCTGTGCACTGGATGCAGTTCATCCTCAGTCTTGATTGATTTATCCAGCTGATGTGCAGCATGCGTCGTAGCTGCGTCCTCACCAACTGCTATCGTCGCTGCAATGCTTTGCTTGTTGCTGCTATTGATATTTGGTGTTATACACTTTATCACATGGATCGGGTTACTGTTACTGTTGCTGTTACTAGAGCTCTGCTTAGTAAAGTTTTTAGTGTTGCTGCCAGAAGGACCCGCCCTCTCCTCTGCTGGCACCATGACCATCACAGCAGGTGTGGGACTAATTGTCATATTTCGCTGCTGTTGTTGTTGTTGTTGTTGATATTGTTGTGGCAAATGCTGCTGTTGTGGCTGTGGCTGCGACTGTGTGCTGTACTTTTGTCCAGCAGGTGCATCTTTGCGAGCAGCTTTGCCCTTGCCAGTACGTACCACGTCCGATAGTCGATTTTCGGCCCAGTTGCCACTTGTTGGAGCGACAGTTGAGCCCGTTGTTGAGGTGTTGCTGTTGACGGAGGAACTGTGTGCAGTGCTCTCGGCTTGCAGATGATTTATCGAACGCGTTGTCTGCTCGTCGCTGCTGTCGGCATGCGTCTGCTGATGCGTCTGTTGCGCCTGACTTTGATTGGCTGCCGCCTGTTTGTGCGACAAGGCGACTGCGGTGGAGCAGCCGTGGGAACTGTGCATGGAAGCATGATGCGTATGTGCAATAGCCGAGGTGGTCCGGCAGTGGCGGAAAAGCGGCTGCTTGCCAAATCAAATTGTGGTGGCTGAGTAGGCGCCGCCGGCTGTTGCTGCTGTTGTTGTTGTTGCTGCTGCAGCTGCTGGTGCGAGTTGTGACTCTGATATCCCATTCCACCACCACTACCGCCATGATGCATGCCACGTTCGTTTCTTTCGTTGCGGCCAGGCTCGCCACCGCTACTATTGCTGCCCATGCTGCTGGACATGTTGCTGTTGCTGTTATTGCCAGTGACGTTGCCGTTTCCAGAGTTGTTGCCAGTGGCAGTTTGGTTGCCACCACCGCTGCTGTTGCCCACATTGCTGCCAATGGAATTGTGATGATGATGATTGTGATAGTGATGAGTGGAGCTCTGCTGGGCAGCGGGCATGTGATGCTGCTGGTGCTGCTGTTGTTGCTGAGCTGGCAACGAGCTCTGATTGTGGCTGTGGTGATGATGATGCTGCGACATAGACCCATGCTGTTGCGCATGATAATGCGGATTGTAATTATTGCCCTTGTAATTGCCACGATGTTGCTGCGGCGGCGCATCATGTGTGCTGTAATGGTTCTCGCGATGCGTAGAGGATTGCACATTGCTGCTGGACGAAGCCGAAGACGATGAGAGTATCTGTTGTTGCGTTGAGCCGCCGTAGATCTGCAAATAATAAGATATTAACAAATAAACAAAGCATGCAAGTCGTAATTACAATTACGTTCACACGTGGTCCGCCTGGTGAGTAGTTAAGGGGTGTGCCCTCCTCATCACGTCGCCGACGACGCGGTCTTGTTGACCAGTGCATAGGCTGCGACTGCGACTGCTCCTTGCCGGCCATGGCGTTGGACAACGGGCTGGACGTCATATTGCTGCGATTCGCCTGGATATTGTGTGTGGCTGTGGCTGGCGGCTGTTGCTCCACAGCCACAGAATCAGTGGGGGCTGTGGGCTCTTGCAACTCCACAGCTTGTGTATGCACAACCATATGATGATGCTGCTGCTGCTGATTGGGCTGCGGCAGCGCTTGCGTGCTGCTGACATTGACATACGTGGGATGCGGCGTGGTGGCGGCGCTTGAGGAAGGCATTGAATAGTGAGTCTGCTGCTGCTGTTGCGGCTGCTGCTGCGGTGCTTGATGGTGGCTAATCGTGGGCACCTGCGTGCTATAGTGATGATGGCTGCCATAGCTCTTGTCCAGATTCTTTTGCATGCCACCTGACAAGTAAAGTAATTGCATTAGTATGCACATATGTTCAAGAGCAGAAGTTACCTTTCCAATTACCTTTGACCGCATAGCGCGTGTTGTTAGCAGCATTAACCGTAACCATTTGCTGTTGCTGCTGCTGCGGCATCTGTTGGCTGTTGTTCTGCTGCTGTTGCAGCTGTTGGTGTTGCTGCTGTGGCTGTTGTTGTTGAAGCTGCTGCGGCAGTTGCGCCTGCGGCTGTTGCGTTGGATCTACAATAGTGGCGGGTATGACGCTGACGCCACGCAATGGCGTCGCCATGATTATGTTGCTGCCCTGTATATGAGCCTGTGGTTGTTGTTGCTGCTGCTGCTGTACAGTGCGTGGCGGTTTGCTGCGCGGCTCACCGCGTGGACCAGCGCCAGTAATATTGGGATTGCCACGATGATTGCTGTTGTAGCGTCCACCGCCACCTTGCGGCTTATTGGTGGTCACAATTTGTGCGGTGGGTGGTGGTGCTGTGGTATAATTGGCAGCCACAGCCTGCGGTGCCAGCCCATTGTGGGCAAATATGTTACCAATCTCATAAAAGTTTTGGCCATGGGCACCTGCAGCGGCCCCCACTTGTGTGGCCTGCCAGGGCAAGTAGAACGGCTGCTGTTGCAATGGCTGCAATTTCAAATTAGAGTTTAATACGAGCAACAAAGAGTTCAATTTATTTTAGACTTACGATCAACACCTGACCATTGTAGGAGACTGGAGCTGGTGCTAGAGCCGCCCCGTTGGCGGCGTATACGTAACGCTGTTGAGGATTATAGTTGACCGCTGCAGCGGCAACAGCAGCGGCAGGTACTGAGTTTGGATCATACACTGCGGCAGTTGGCGGTGAATTAATACGATAGCCGTTCTTCATATTTGATCCGGTTGGCATTCTATTGATGAAGGATTTTGGCTTGATACGCGCCATTATTGGTTTGCCTTGAAACTCTTTGACCTCCTCACGCAAATAAGTGAAGGCCTTTTGTGCATCCTCATCCGTCTCGAAGGTAATGTACCACGATTTGTTGGCCACAAATTCACAGGCAATGGGTAGCGGGCAGTTGTCGCTGCTAAATAGCGCCTGCGTTAGGAAGACACAATATTATTAGTAATCAGGCAGACAAGAAGCAACTGCAACAGCATATGGATAACAACCACACACACAAATAAACATATGAATATATGCATACTTTATCTAGCTTAAAGCTGAATATATAAATATGATCTATGCATGGGCCTGTATTTCTCATATTTTGTTGCTTTACTTAATTCGCATACCTTGACATCATCCAGTGGAGTGTTGTCGGATATTTCACGCAGGATGATGATGCAACGCTTGTGGTTCGGTCGCACATGCAATCCCTCCTCATCGACCTGCACATTTGGCGATTCGCGTAGCACCTCGGTAATCAAATTGATGTCCTTGGTTAGCTTTTTAACAAGATTAAAATTGGCCACTGTCTTTATGAGCACATATTGATCGCCATCCATTTGGGAGACCAGATAAGTATCGGTTGCCAAATTCTCTCTGCAAAACAGTACATCAAGTAATTAGTAATGAAATTTATATTATTAAGCAATGATTAGTTTACCTGGAAAAATAGTAATCAAGCTGTGTGGCCAGCATCTGCTTGAGCTTGTCCAGAGGCATACCACATTCGTCGGCCGGCAGCTGATGCTGCTGCTGTTGCACGAGCTCTGGCTGCTGCTGCTGCTGTTCAAGGGCAATTAAATTCGTATTATTAACACCAGGTACAAGCGCCTCTGTAGTGTAGCAGACAATTTGGCCATCCTGAGTCTGAGCTATAGCTCCATTCATGATGGCGTATTCGGTATTGTCTATTGTGGTTGTCTGAATGCTTTCGCCAGTGGACGGCAGCGGCATCGGCTGCGGTGCCGGATGCCCGTACTGCATATGTGCCTGTCCCGGATGGGTATGTGTATGGGGGTGTGGATGCGCTTGCAGATGCACTGCACCTGTCTGTATGGCAGTTGGCGTTTGCTGCTGTTGTTGTTGGGCGGCGGCAACTGCCACAGCGTGAGCGTGCGATGCGTGAGTATGTGAATGCGTTAGTAACTGCTGCTGTTGTTGATGTTGAAGCTGTTGGGCTTGTTGATGCTGTTGCTGTGCCGCCTGCTGTTGCTGCTGCTGTGTGGCTGCGGGCTGGGCAGTGGTTTGTGGTGGAGGGGCTGCTGCTGTTGTTGCTCCGGCGGCGGCTGCTGCTGCGGTGATCAATGGTATATGGGCTGCTGCTGGTGGAGCTGCTATTTGTGTTGCGGGGCCAAATATATTGGTTGCTAACATTGCCGTTTCGACAGGAACATTTGTGTAGACGGGCGGCTGAAGCTTGAGTGTATCTGCATTCATTAAAACATAACCTCCTGAGCCTGTCGGTAGAAAATACAAAATAAATTAGAAACTGCTATGACTAATTATAAATTTATAATTATATAGTTTATGCAATCTTTATGCTTCCTAGTGTTCCATTAATCACATTTATGGCTGCATATACATAACGCACACACACACACACTCACTAGGCCTTTGTAATTGGAAGAGCTGAGGCTCCAGCGAATTCCATGGGAATTGTATTGCTGGCTAGACACTCTTCCTATAGATTTCTTATATTGCACAAACAAATAAATGCACAGTCGCCCCCAGCTAATTTGATCTTAAACATAACCACAAAACGCTTGCTTGGGGAGTGGATGAAGGAGATTGGCATCGAAGAGAAAGGGGAGTTAAACTGATGCAGCAAAATTAAAAAAAAAAAACCAAAAAAACTTTGCGATTTGGCCTCACCTTAAAGTAAATGCAGCATACAATATGTGTTCTTATGTATTCGTGAGTAGTATATATATTATTATGTACTTATGTCCGAATGTGAAAGTGCGGGGGCATTGTTTGGCATTTGTATTCGTAAGTAGTTATTTTGTATGTACAAATGTGTGCATGAGTGTATATAGATTTGTGCCCCGCATATATTTCTGTTTGATTTTGATGATTAAAAATTGAAATTGCTACTAACCTAGGTGGTAATATTCCATGGTAACGTATGTTGGGGAATTGTCAAGAATTCCACTAACACACACACACACACACCAAGACAACTCGGCGCTCTTCCTTCACTACTCCTCTTTCAAATCGAGCACCCCACAGCCCCAACAAAACTTGCACAAACGACAAACACACACACACGCGCGCCTCACTCACTCACACACACATGCATCAATTACAGTCTTGCACTCGCTCACATACACACACGCACGCACGCACACACACACACGTGCTGCCTCGTTGCGGCGGCGGCTGCTGCTGCTGCTTGTGCTACTGACACCCAGTTGAGACTTTTATTTGGAAATTTGGATTTTCACTTGAAACGAGTCAATATCAATGTACATATGTCTATATGTGACTGTTTTGCAGATATTTGATTGTACTGCGAATAGCACACACAAGCTGCAACGCCTCCTTTGCTTTTAATATTTATCTGCTGCTGCTGCTACTGCTGGCCACTACTGACTGTCACTATGTATCTTCTCATTTCTCATCTCGGCTCGTGCCACATTTGCAACAAAACTTCCAACGTTTCGTTGTAGTTGTCGTCTATTTTGCCCGTTTCTGTGGCTGTGGCTTCAATGACTTAATTTTTGTTCTCATTTAGTTTTCTTTTCCGTGGCTATTTTCGCTTTTCTTCTATGCCTAGGTTTCCTTTTGTTTCTTTTTTGCACACACAAATATACGCAGAAATAAAATTGAAATTGGCCCGTGCAGCGAAACCAGCGATTGATTTTTTTTCTTTTTGCTTCTTATTGTTGTTTTCTCACGACCAAACTTGCTTTGCCACACCCGCAGAAATTGCGCTAACGCAATGCTTTAATTGTTGCAACCGTTTTAAATAATATTATTAGTTGTTTTCGACAACGATTCGTCACGCGAAATTTTTTTACAAAGCCAAAAAAATTTGACGTCTCATCGTTATAGAAAAACTTTCGCCCGTTCCTTTTATCAATCGTTTCGATAGCCTGTGAACCATTTGCGCACGGTTGCATTGAGATTGGGGCGCAAAACTTACACAAAAAAAAAGACCAAGCCAGCAGGCCACTGATGCTATTCCAACAACATTGCAAGAGCACGCGCACGTTTTTTGAATATTGAATGACAATGTAAACGGTTTCCCATTTAATAAGTTTTATACATGTTGATTCAACTTGACAGAGAGTACCACTAAATTTCGTGGCGCTGCACTGCCTTGGAACGTCGGAAACGAAACCTGAGAACCTAATATTTTTCTGCTAATTAAACAAAATGCAAACGCAGGGCGTTTGTTTAAATCTTCCAACAAGTAATGGCACAACACACAATTCATCACAAACACTTTAAAATGTACTCACCCCGCAGAGAAATGTATGCATATATGCTCAGATTACTAATTCAGCAATTATATATTTTGCAGCAGCACTATTGATACGCCGTCGAAATGTAAATTGAAAACCACTTGTTATGTGTTCTGCTGGCGATTGCGATTGCCGTTGAAACACCAAGCGTTCCCCAAGTACACGTATACAGATATTAACGTTAGTTAAGAAATTAGCAAAATTCACAAATTATAGTGCTTTTACAATTAAAAATCAAAATGATTTGTGGATTACGTACTAAAATTACTATTTTCTGCTGTCATCAAAATCACACTGAGTGTTATTGTGGTGGTCCGTCGATGCGCCGATACGCTCACCGATTGGTATTATCGATATGAGAAATAATCAAGAATATTGAAACGAATTTCCTTGGGCAATTTCTGTTCAATGTTTAATCCTTTGTTTTCTAATTTTTATTTAATGTTTATTCATGTTGGAATTCTGTTTTGTTTATTTTGTACTTCATAATCGATATTACTCAAAAAATTTTAAAGTTATTCTGCAAGATAATTGTATAACAAGCAAAAGTCTTTAAAATGAACATTTAATTTTATTTAACTTTTATGATTAACATTGTTCATAGTTAATGGTCTATTGCTTTTGTCTTTATATAAATCGAGAGGAGCTTTTAGTTAATTAGAACAAAGAACTAGCAAGTTTGGTATATAATGTATATATATGTAAGTGTTATATATATATGCGTTTGTTGTTTATGTATGAAAGACGCGTAAGAATATCCACACTTTAGTTTGTTCCTTGGCATCTGTTTAAAAGCCGTGGACTTTCAATTGATCTGGCTTCGCTAATCCCACCTTGGTCAACCATTGGCAGATATTTTCACGTTGATCGCCCTGAAGTTGTAGAACTTCACCATACTCTGGGTGTTCTATTACAGTACCATTGCATGCGAATTCCTGCGAAGTAATTTTACATTAATAAACCAAGATACCTTATATTCACTACGTTGACATACCTTTTTACAGGAGCGCACTATTTTCTTCAAGTCATATTCTGCGGATAAGCCCTGAACAGTGGTCAATGTCTTGCGACCGTTCCTCTGTTGGATTCTTATATGCACAAGTCCGTCTTGAATGTCATCATCATTGCCCTTGATTGCATCAGCAAAGGGGTCTGAAATATATTCAAACACAAACAGGAACAACAATAAACAAAATGCCATATGTATCAATGAAAAACCTGTAAATCACACCCGCGTTGCATGCCCATAGGACACATGCACATGTACATACATATGTATTAGGTATACATACAAACATACATGTGTTCGTTTGTATGTGAGTATTGATGACTAGCCAGTCCCAACGAGCAGCCATTTTTATGTACATGTGTAAATTACGACGGACATGTGTGTGTAGAAAGTGTGCGTTTCAATACTTACCACGAGTGTTTAAATTCTGGATGGACATACGACAATAAAAAGAAACCTCAGCCTAAAACAAAAACTTTCTGAAACGTTTTAAGACTTTTTCGGACTATTAATTTAACTTTTTAGCGACAGAGCCTTTGGAACAGAGTTGTGTCGTTACTAGAGTTGCAAAACTATCGATAGCTCGATGAGCGATGTGTTCATGATGTCTTCTATCTACAAATGAACAAAAAATGTTCACATTGCTCTGCTGAACATTGAATAAGACATTTTATTAATATTTTTGTGTTCTTTGTAGTTTGTTGAAGAATTAGTATGATATGTAGTTCATAATTAAGAAAATAAAATTAAATAAATTTAGCCAAATTTTGTTACTGGTTCATTGCATTCAATAGTTTTAACGATATATCGTTGAGCAGTGAACTGCTAAGCAACCCTGCGCGCTTAATCGCAGCCGAGTTTGCGTTTGTGGCTGCCATATTTCTTTCCTGCTTGTCTTTCAACGAGAAAAGGTGGGCATTTAGATTTTTGATTTGATTTGGTTAAGTTATAGCTGGAACGGAGTAGTAAATGTTACTAAAACATAACGCATATGGTTACTGGCATGGAGGTGCATAGTAATTTGACCAACAAGAGCTAGAAATGTGAAATATTGTGGAGGTAACATTTCTCCGTTGGCAATACACGTGCCATGCTGCTAGAAACCCCTTCCATGATGAATGATTTTGGCAGAAGAGTTCTTGAAGACTATATTCATCACCCAAGACTGAAATTATAAATGAAAATTAATTTTTGAGTGTAATGTTTATATATGTAACTATAATATCAGCATTTTTTAATTTCATGTTATGCCTCTTGCTACTCTTCATATGTGTTCGGCTTATTGGAAAAAAGGTAAGCACATGTTATTGTTACTGAGTGGTCATATCGCCAAAGTGATGAACGGATTAGCAGAAGAGTTCTTGAAGACTATATTCATCACCCAAGACTGACACCATTCATTAAACTATATATATTTTGTGTCTAAGATGGCAACTAAATTGATTTTATCTTTATTTCATGTCATGGCTGTTACTCTTCATGCGACATTTGATTTAAAAATAAAGGTAAGCTAAAATAAGGCAAAAGAATTTCTAGTAGTATATCATATTATATGATGAACGAATTAGCAGAAGAGTTCTTGAAGACTATATTCATCACCCAAGACTGAAAATTAGTATCAATAAGCCAGCTTAAGTATAATTGTACGACATTTAACCAAGTATTTGTTATTGCATTGCAGACTCGAGATGGCAACCTCTTCGCACCTCAATTGGTTGATCATTCGCAACAACAACGCTTTCTTGTTGAAGAAGCGTGATGTGAAGAGACCCTTCAGCACAGTAAGTTGCAACCACACATCTACAATTCTCTATAGTAAAGGATATTCAATGATGTTTCCAATTTACAACTTTCACAATGATATTTGAATACAACATGATAGTAACTCTAATCTGACAATATTGGTTACATTATTGAGTATGCTCTCTAATACAACAAATACTAATGTGCAACCCAATCTTTATAGGAACCCAATAATCTGACCAATGTCAGCTCTTACCGCTACAGCGGTGTAGTGCACAAGAAGACTCTTGGAGTTGTGCCTGCTGCTGATAAGAAGGGCTTTACTGCCGTGCTTAAGAAGGGCAAATATGGCCAGCGCCCCGCGAAGAACACAGTTCGTGTTAACTTCAAGGCCGGTCCTCGTCGCTCGCTGAAGAAACTGAAGAACCTGTTGATTGGCTCCAAGTACCGCAAGGATCTGACACAGGTTAGCTTTTATCAGCATTTGTTAACGGTGTTCATTCATTAACTGATGATATTTAATTTAAAACTACCAAGATCGCTGAAAAGTCGTGACGACAGCTTTGACTGAATCCGTATAAAATAAGAGCTTTTCTTTTTTGCTTGAGCAATAGTTAATTATGATTTTTTCTTCGTTTTACTTGCAGGTAAACATTGAACTATGTATTTATTATGGTGGGCTGATGTTATGATGATATATAATTTTAAACTACCAAGATCGCTGAAATGTGGTGTCGAAAAACTTTACTGAAGCTAAAATAGTGCAACCGAATTGAGTATTGTAAATGCGCAGTCATTAAAGATATTCTTTTTTATTATAGGCTGCTCTTCGTCGTGCCTCAGCTGTTCTCCGCTCCCAGAAGCCCGCTCAGGTTAAGGCCAAGAAGCCCGAGTAAAATGCGACCAGATAAGATTAATGGTGGAGTTGTTTTCTACTCAAAAGAATAAAAAAAATGTTGAAAATCACAAATTATTTACAACTAGATGTTCTTTTCTTCTTTAATATGTATAGTTATTTACAATCAATGTGTTAAGTTATGTCACTGTTTGCCAATTATGTTCTCAATTGTAAATAGCGTGGTCTTTGAACGATTGTTTGACGTGGATGCCGTGGGCGTGTCGCCGCCCAGTAAGTGCTGAAGGCCCTTGAATCCATCATGTAAACTTGGTACTGCATCCGTTGTGCGATTGTGTGGCGGTGTAAATGCGCTAGGGGAATGTGATTCAGGCAAGGCGTTATCAGCAGCACTTTGGGCGGTTTGGCTTGAGCAAGGACTGTCGACAGAGCGTTCTTTGCATTCACTGCTGCTGGGTAAACGTTGAGCGGCGTTGCTGCGCGTCTGATTGTTGAACAAATTGTTGAAGCCAAAGGATACTGATAGATACTGTCGATGCAGCTCTGTTATGCGATCTGAATAATTGGGGCGCGGTTGTGCTCCGTTCTCGCTGCAGAATATATCAAAGTCGGGCAATGAGTCGCTGCGTGTTTGATACTCTCCACTTGAGCCGTCGTTACTACCATTGGCCTCCTGTAGGTAAAATATTATAGCTGTGTTTTAACATATGCCCCAACTCATCCTTACCTTGCTAGCGTCTCGCTCATAGCGACTGCTGCTGGCGCAGTGTCTACGCCGTGTGCGTCGCCGTCGGTAGTTGCCTTGCTCAAACATATCCGTGGCGGAGGCGTCCAGCATCCAGTAGCTGCCTTTGCCGGCGCTATCATTATCATCTATGGTATTCTTATCACGCGGCACCTTGACAAAGCAGTCGTTGAGCGACAGATTGTGTCTAATGGAGTTCTGCCAGCCTTGCTTATTCTCACGATAGTAGGGGAATCTAAAATTAAATAATTATATAATAATATTAATTCGCTACTAGGGTTTTACCAATTGTCTTAGTTTCAGAATTAGGTAATGTTTAAAATTATATTTTAAAGTCATTCCAAATTTGAAAGAATTTTGTTGTTGAAGCAATTAATCTTAAAATTTTTTTCCTAAACATAATTTCGCTTTGTTTATTTTATTTTTTATGTGCATAAAATAAATATGCATATATTTTTTCATTTCTGTATTAGCTTGAAAATAGCTGTGCTCATTGTTGATGATATAATTTAAATAATCATAGGATTGCTTGCTTTATAGGATCAGTTTGGATATACGCCAAAACTAATTTCATACAAATTCTCATAAATTATGTGATTCAAAACAATTCAAAGGATTAATATAAAGAACGCAAGATTATAGGAATGCATTAACTTGTATATGTGTTACTTACTTATCCATTATGAATTTGTAGATGCCGCTGAGCGTTAATCTCTGATTGGGCGCACTGCTTATGGCCATGGCAATCAGCGCTATATAGGAGAAGGGCGGTTTTTCAGGTCGATGTGCATTATGCAGAAATGATATGGGCAATGTCCAGATATTGTTGTGCAACGCTAAAAAATTATCCATGCCCTGATAATAGAAGGTGCTGGGAAAGTTATTGCAAGCGAGTCCATCCATGGTAAGCGCGCCGACGGCACCAGTTGCCAAAGGATTGCCGTTGCGCAGATATTCCGGGCAGCTCAGCAAAGAGTTGACCAAATCTTCATTGTCTTGAAATGACGCTGCATTTGTATAACAAGATGTGGGCAGCATGCTTAATTTATTTATTGTTCTTTTTATATGAAAATTATGTTTTAATTTGTCTGTTTTTTTATTTTTTATTTTTTTATAACACTTAAACTTAAACTTTTGGTTCAGGTTGAATGCACAGCACTGCACTGCACTTTAAACATATAAATAATATGTTTTATATTTTTATGTAGACGCTGTCGTATGCTTAATATAATTTATTAATTATGCGACACGGTTATGCAGCGTCTGCCCAGCAGTGCGATCGACAATTGAATGAATGTTTGTGGGCTGACTAAGGCATATGGAGCACTTGCAAGTAAAGATCTTAGTGCATGTGTGTGCGTGTGTAAAGAGAGCATATCGTACTATAAATAACACACACACGCACACACTTAGCACCACAGTATGTAAATTTATAGTCAGAGAGTCAAGCGCTCATTGGTTGAAAATGCAGCCAGAGTTTTAGGCAGCCAAGCTGCAGATATATATTTTTTATTTTAAAATAAACTTATTAGTATGGAAACTAATAAATTTAGCAACAGTTGTTAACGCTTAAATGCTGCAAAAAGTTACATCTCATTTTTAGTTAAAGACTTTTGCAGCGATTTCATTGGTGCACGCAGTTCTTGTTGGGGCGGACTACTCTCTCTCTCACACACACACAGCGATCATACACTCTGCGCTCTCTTTATTCATTTTTGTTGGCCTCTTGCTGGAAGAGGCGGAGCCTCTTGTCTTTGGCGTGGGTGTTATTCAAAATACACAAGATTGAAGTAAATTTTGTTCAACAAATGAAATTTTGGCAAATTGTACATGGCATAGTTTCGACGCTATTGATCTTTAAACAAAGTAATTGTAGTAATTTTAAGAATTTTTCTGCTGTTTATTTAAGCTCTAGTAAACTTACATTTTGCTTAGCTTTGTGGCAACGTTTTTCAATTTTATTGTTAGGTTATTGATAACAAATGTACCGTTGTGTTTCAAGTGCTTTACTTTCTTCAATGGAGATCATAAACATTGTTCTGTTTTTATTGTTGTTGTAATATTACATTAAATTAATGTTTCCTAGTATCTATGAGGCCATATGCTTCGGCTAATGTTGAGTCTCTGAACCTGGTTTATCTCGTCAAACGGTGTCGTCTCCGCTATCTGCAATATAATCCAATTTCCTTTCAGATTTTGTGGGCGGGGGGGTTTTTACGACTTTTCACAAGTACAGCGTATATGTAGTCAAGTGCGCCATTTTCTGGGAGAAAGAAAAACGAAAGTCTTTTGCTACGGCTAGCAGTACTATCTGTTGAAGTCGTAAAACAATGTTGTATACATTTAAAACAGGACTACGATCGAATTTTTACGATCAGGCAGGCTATGCCGCTGTTTGTTTCACGTAGAAAGCAGAAACTCATTTGAAAGAAATAAAAACAATAAATACACAAAAGACCAATTGAAGCAGTTGCTGCTGAGTTGTAGTTGTTGCCGATTTCCATAGCCAACCTAAAACATGTGTGTGAGAGTTCGAAGTTCATATACAAAGGATTTTAGTTCACGCTCTCTCCCAAAAGTTTTTACGAGCGCTTACCGCGGTTAAAAATGGGTCATAAAACAATGGGTTATCCTAGCAATGTGAAGTGCTATGCCAAGTTGCATGCCACAGATCGTGCCTCACTTAGTAGGCTGCAAGACATATGCATGTGTCGCCTTGGGCAGGCTTGCTTATTTTTAGAACTATCGCGTATAGTATTGGAAACAAATATATAACATTTTTATTGCCGCTGGCAAGTCTGAAATAACAATCCCACTCCCCTTGCTTCTTTCTATTTAGTTTTGACTGATCGCTCACGTTAAGCCATAAAACGCAGCTCTGACTGTTTATTTAGAAGCCACAGGCGCAAGTTAATCAAAAACTAACAACAACATTGTGTAATTGTAGTTATTGTTTAGTGCGTGACTTCTGCTGATCGCTGATCGCAATCTGATTTATATGCCTTGGTGTCGATCGATGTGTTGTGGCTGCTTCTGCTGCTGCCACACACAAGTCAACACCTTGTCAAATTTTGATTTGCACTCTCAGACTTGTCTCTGCAGTTGCATTTAAATCATAATAACAAAGCATAGATCAACAGCTAGTTGCGGTGTCTTCAACACAACAAGGGTGATTTGTCACACCTCCCACTCCACCGCCAAGAGCTCGCCACACTTGCCCCTGCTCAGGCTGTAGTACCATTAACTTCTAGTAGCGCCTATTTATAGTAGTTGCCGTTTAATGCAGCTATATAGCTATTAGCTGCGTGTTGTTGTTTGACAACAAATACAAGCAGCTCTGCCTCATTTTCATCATCATCATCATCATCATTGCTGTAGCTGTTGTTGTTGTTGTTGGGCGGCAGCGTTACACATCATTGACAGCAAATTATCCACATTACCTGAATTGTCAGGCAGCGGGCGCCCCATTCAGCCATTACAGCGGTGTGAACGTGACCTTTGGTGGCCATTAAATGGCACACTTTGAGTCAAACGCATTTATATGTTACCCAACAACGTAAATTTATGCGATTCTTGACACTAGTTGCGTTGCAGCCCCACACAAAGAGACAACACTAGGCCTATTTAGGCTACACAAAAAAAATATACACACACCTATTTGTAATAAAAATTTAAGTCAAAAGTGTTTATGGACCTGCAGACTGGAAAGCAATTATGTGAAAGGACACATAATTTGTTAAGGGCAGCTGAAGGTGGGAGGAGGATAAAGGTTTCCCTAAATTCTCATCTAACCAACGCTCACCAAGCTTAATAGAATAGAGGATTTGGGTATATAGGTTATATAAATATATATTTAAGAAGCTTCGTTTGAGGGTACAGGACTGATGTTGGTGTAAAGTTTCTTAGCTTATAAAACTAAAATTGGTTACATATTTCCATTATTTTGAAAACTAGAACCTAAACCAAATATGTTAGTTCAAGTTTTGAGAAAATTGTTTGAGATTTGAGAGAGCTATGCAGTTTTCTAACTACATACGCATGTATGTGTTTTAGGGCTGAACGACTTAATGTAGGCGTAAGAATATTTTAATTTTTCTTACATCCTTTAATTATATGAAAACACGATACAAAAAAAAAAAAAAATATTATTTACAAATCAAAAGTCTAAAATCTGAATCTACAAATTTTTAAATTTATCAAAAGAAATTAAAAAAAATTTAATTGCATCAATTTTTCATAATTATTCAAAAAACATTTTTAGATTTGAGCATCAATTACATTTCATGAAATCTGATTTAAACTATCTCCTCAGCAGCCCCTGCTCCCAAATTTTGCGCTGGCTGTGATCTCTATAAAGCAAACACAAGTTTCGTTTGAAAATTGTTGATATTCAGAATGAACGAGATGAATACAGATATGAATGAATAGGTATTGTTATTATTTTCGTTTTTGCAATGGCATGATTTTAATTGGCAAATTAACGGATACTCAAGGCGGAAAGAAATCCTAAACAGTTTAGCTGCACAGGTTTAAAAACAATAAACTTTCAACAAGCAACAGTGTTCAAGCGGCAACAACAACAAAAAAAAAACAACAACAACAATCGCAAAGCGGTATTGTTTGTTTATTTGTTTAAATTTAGAATATCGACCACATTAAAATAGCAAACAGCTTCAAAAAGCTGCTCAAGTGCCCCCCGTTAGAGGAAGAGCCATTAAAACAGATTTCCAAGATGTATTATGCCCAGAGCGCATTTGTTAACTAGCTAACCCCAACCCCCACCATCCACACGCTCTTATAATATCTTCAATTGCCTGGTACAATGGCGGTTTGACCCCGCGGGTAATTTGCACTTCAAAGAGTCCGGAGCACTGCGCTGGTGTTTATGCCATCAAGTGGGCCAGCTGGTGGGCTCCATGTCATGGTGTGTGTGCGAGCGCTTGGGGCTTAAGATCTGTGGCATTTATGAGTTACAAAGGCAACAACAGCCATGTGCTAATGAGCTTCAGATTTCGATTTTTGCTACCGCCCAAACCGCTCAAC
Source organism: Drosophila busckii (assembly GCF_011750605.1). Taxonomy (NCBI): domain Eukaryota; kingdom Metazoa; phylum Arthropoda; class Insecta; order Diptera; family Drosophilidae; genus Drosophila; species Drosophila busckii. The sequence continues at coordinate 16,712,606 of NC_046606.1, read as the reverse complement.
CGCTCAAGTTAACGTATTTTTTTTCTTTTGGTGACTTTGTTAATTATACAAGTGCGTCACACTTGCTGTCTCGCTCATTTGTTGCTTGCGCAGTCTTTGGCAAATGCCATCATCGATCCTTGTCGTGCGACAAAGCAGCTGTCAAATCTTCAGTTGACAGCCACTTTCATTTCGTTGCATTATTAAAATACGGCAACAAGGTAACATCCTGACACGTCCTTCCAGACAGCAGCGACGTCAGAGCCTCTACACACACACACACAGCCATTCACATCGCTTGTCAGCAGTAGTAGCTCAATACCCAATACCTGACCCCACTATGCCCCCACTCAAACCCTTCAGAGCAGGTGCGCCAGAGTCAAAAAGCACAGCACAGACATCTTGGCGACTTGCTTTAGCCTGGCAACACACACAACTCACAACTCTTGTGTTTATTTTCATGGGAAAACTCGACGCTGCCACTGCTGCTGCTGCTGCTGCTGCTGCCTGCGCAGCTTGGCAATCGCTGTTTATGTGTGCATGTGTTTGTATGTAAATACGCGTACGCAAAACTTCATGCAGTGCCCCGGCAATCGACATAGGGTTGGGGTTGGGGTCTCGGGTTCCTTCAATACTATACGCTGCAGAACACACGCATCGCATCGCATCAGGCTTTAGCGTTAGCGCAACAAAGGCACGTGTAAACAACTCGAGCTAGTTGCCCCCCTGCTTACCCCTTACCCCACCAACACAGTTCAGTTGCTGCTCTTAGCGAGGCAGACAAGTGACGATATAACAACATTGCGGTGCTGGCTCTGACACGTCGAAGTTTACACACACTATGCAAGCAATTTGAATTGATTGAATTGCATTTGGCTTGCGGCTAGTGCTTATGCTTTTTATGCGAGCAATATCAAACGCATTACAGATGTACAGATAAGAATATTTAACTGGTTTTGAGGCAAGGTTTGGATTCTACGCAGCTGCAACTCTAAGCTTAGCCTTTTAATGATGAAAATATATAGGATTGTATTCTTTGGTTATATTCTGTCAAAGCAAACCCTGATATTTAAATAGCGTCAACTGTACGTATACTTAACAAGTTTGAGGTTGGGTCCGATTTGTTTGAACCTTCAGCTCTAAGTTCCAAAAAATTTACGCAATATTCTATAAATATTGTTTCTTATACTTACCATACATTTTTGGAAAATTCTTAAATAAATTGTTTTCAAACTAAACTATATCTTAAAGTTGCCAACTTCTAGGGTATGTTCACCCCATTCACTATACGTTATACGTCCAACTCCCACACAACTCCAAAGCCAATTCGTTGCAACTCTTCTGCTTAGAGTATAAAAAAGAGCATCTATGAATTACAATTATTTTCGTTTTTTCCCTGTGCTCTCGGAGCTGAATGCAGGCCGCCAAGGCGGGGCAGGCCAGACAAAGTGGCGTCAAAAGTTGGCCCAGCAGCAGCAGCAGCTAAGACTAGGGCGGGCTGCTGTGGTGTGTGTTGCTGCGGGGCTTGGTTAGCGTTTTGTGTTATGAAAACAACGGCAGCCAAAACCACTTGGCACAGGCCGCACCTCGTTGTAGCTCCAATGGTAAATGGTCGACAGTTTGATATGCGGTTTGGCAGCGCCAGCAAAATATCAGTTTGCTATTGCAGCAAAAATCGGCCAGTTGGCTGATTTAATTTTGGTTTAGGCCAAGTCCATAGTCGTCGTAGGGGCCTCGTCAAATGTTTACAAGCAAATACGCCACATCATCAAGCAGCAAAGTCAAGTCGAGCTATGGGCATTTATAGTTTTTCTTGTGGCCATTGTTGTTGTTGTAGCTGTGGCACAGCTTGTTAGTAGATTTGTTGTAGGGATTAGGCATAAGAGGGTGTGTGTGTGTGTGTGTGTCAGTAAGTTGGAATTGGAATTCACTTTGATCTTTTCGCACTTTTTAAATGTTTGGGAAATCTGTGTAAAAGGCAAGGGAATCGCTTTTCGTAGAACCAATAAAAAAATTAATGGCTGTTGTTGCCATTGTGGCCAATGTTGTTGTTGTTATTGTTATTGTTGCTGCTGCTGTTGTTGCCAGCGTATTTGTTTTTTAAATTTTCTGTTTGATAAAGCGCGCTACAAACAAAATGGGTGGCAAAAATAAATGCCCAATAAACGCCAGCCAGCCAATGTGCAACTAGTTCTGGGCCAAGCCCGCAACCCCCCACCACAGAACTAGTGCGCACTGCTGTTGTTGCTGCTTCTGCTGCTGTTGATTTACATTTGATACGATTTGCAGCGGAAATCTTTGGCAATTGCAGATTAATGCCCCAACTGGCTTCAACTGACAGCTGGCTGGGCGGGCGCCTGGAGCCTGGAGCCGGATGCTGCTGGCGTCTCAGGTGTCAGTATACTTTGCGCTGATTAGATAAGCATTTGGCGGAAATGTGTTAAGCTTTGTTTGGCATTTGTTTTCCAGGCCAGCCATTGGCATGACTTTAAAGCTCAGTTGCTGCTCCTTTTCCCTTTTTTTTTGTTTTGCTTGCTGGCTTGGCTGGCAGCGCAAATGGCATTTTTATTGAGCCATTAAAAATTTTGCGGGCCTGCTCAAGTGTCTGTGTCTGTGCTGTAAGGCTTGCCCTTAGATTTTGATTAACGTTCACTTGCCTTTGCGCATTGCCCACAAAATCCTACCTAAGGGGATAAACTTGTGAAATATTTTTGGGGATTTGTTGCGGCTTAGGTGCAAAAGTAACCACAGCGCCGCTTTAGGTGATTAGGCAGCAATCCATATTCTTTATTTATTTTTTTTTCTATGTCTTGGACATGGCAATTTGTGCTAAAGATTTATGTACATATTTGTTTGTTGTTAGTCTCATTAGCTGTACTTCTGCTTCTGCTTCTGCTTTTTAAGGCTGTGAGGCGCTTGAGGCGTGAGCGCGTGTGCGTGCGCTTATCACACGAATATCATTACGCACCTTGTCTTGGCCATAACTTTGATATACCCTTTGTTGTTGTTGTTGTTGTCCCCAACAGGGGCAAAGGAAAAAAATAAAATGTGCGAATGTGAATGCGAATACGTGAGTGCTGCAAGTTATGTGCGCGTAAGTGAATGAAATTACCGTAAGGCATTTAAGCAATGCAATGGCAAGACGCTGCGAATAGATACATAAATGACAATGCCACACACCACGCACCACACACACACACAACCCCTAAGCCCCAACCCCACCCACTGGCTGCTGGCAGCAACAGCTACGGCCACAAAAACGTTTAAAGACGCTCAGAGCAGCTCAGCACTTGGCATATAAAAATCCTTGCAAAATGCCAGTTGCCGCTTTTCTTTTTCTCTCTCTTGCTCACTCGCTCGCTCACTCTGTTGATGACTGAGAGCTCTACTAACTCGACACTGCGCCTGTTGGGCGCTTATCGTTTTGACAGGAATATCTGCGCTTTCTAAATGCCGACGCCGTCGTTTATGATGTTGCTGCCACTGCTGCTGCCACTGCGCTTACGATTGAGTTCTACCTCACACTCCCTTAACCAAAGTCCCACAATCCTGTGCCGTAAAAACGTGCTGTGCCTGGTTGTTACTTTAATGGCTTTTACTCCCCACGAATTGAGCGCGCGTCGCCAAGCGAATTATGGAAGCTGCCATCGTCACCATCTTAGTCTCCCCCACCACCACACCTCACCAGCCCTATAGCCCTATTACCCCTTCCTGATGATGCCGCTGCTGCTGCTGCTGCTGCTGCTGGTGGGCTTTGTTTTTGAGGCACTTTTGCGTGCCTGCGTGTGTATTTAATAGTCTGTGGTTTGACATTGACTGCCAGTTTATGCTTACCTATAGCATATCTAAGTATATTTATATTACAGTCGTGCACATAAATATACAGACAACAAAAACCTGTGTAATCTGGCCTACCCCTCACCCTTACCTCATCTATGTCTACGACGCCCCCGCCCACCACACCAGGCCAGGCCATTCGATTATCGTGTCACATTTTAATTACTCAAATTACAGCTCGGCTTTTAATGCCCAACGACTTACCGTTGCGCCCAACTTGTCAACACTTTCATGACATTTTGCGCTCATTAAACAACTCTTAAACTCACGCCCCCCCCAACCCAAAGCTCAGCAACTTTAAAGCCGTCACTACTTAAGTAAGATAAACAATTGACCCTAAGAAATGTTTTAAGGGCTGACAGAGGCTCTGGCTAATGAACTTATGAATTCATTGTAAGCTGCCAGGGGTTGCTTTCTTTATTAAGTATTTATAATAGTTTTTTTTTTATAAGTGTGAAGTATAGTTTACTTTACTTTCATTGAATTTGAGTAAACAACATAGTTTCTCTTTTCTTACTAAGCTTTGACGGCTTAAGACAACTCTCACAATTTTACTTTAAAGGTTGTAAAAATGATTCTACAATTCGATTGGGCGATGATTAGAAGTAACTCTATGCGTAACTCTAAAGTTTCAAGTGTGAAATTCTTTCATATGTTTTCCCCTATCAACTTTGTAATTTTTCAAAAGCTCTCTCCCCTATTCATTGATAACTTCACACACTCGATTCAATTATTCGTAGCTCAGATAACTTTGATGAAGTTATTAACTATATTACTTCAAAAAACACACGAAAAACTTCAGCAAGGATTAATCAAGGCATGCTATAACAACTTTGTTCGTGTGTCAGTGTGTATGTGTATGTGTAACCAATTTCCGAATTGAATTGAAGGGAACTGGCCTTGCAATTTCCGTTTGAAACGGGGGCGCATCAAACATTAATCGATGCGTATGCGTAATGGACAGTGCAAAGCCGCAAAGGGGCAGAGACACAGAAATCGATTTGAAATGCTTGCAACAATTGTTAAAGAATCAAATTGTGTTTGTGTGTGTGTGTGTGTGGGTGGGTGGGTTTTAAAATCATCAATATTTGTGGGTGGGGGTTGCGGACTGATAAAAAAAACATGAGCTGCGTTAGTCCCTCTTAATATGCTGAGATTGACGTCGATTATGCATTAGCGTTACGCACTATTTATAATGCGTCTTATTTTATTTTTATTTATTTTTTTTGTGCGTATCCTTTTTGCCTTGACGTCTTAGTGTCCTAATGAACGCCGTTGCTTTTTTAAAAGCGAACAGACGCTGGCTCCCGCTCCGGCATACGCCGCCATAAAAGCACAGCTGGCTGGCCGTATACGCAACATGCTGACATTGATTGATTATAAATCGGCATACATTGCAAATCCGAAAGCGTTCACAATAACAAAACTGTTTCTATTGCCGTTTGCTTATCCTTTGTGTACCGCCTGCCTGCCTGCATAGCCTGGGCACGCTGCGGTTGCCTTTTGTTTGGCCTGTGACAGCTTTTAATCTAGCCTAGCCCCCATAGTCAACAATAAAGCAACTAAAGTGCTAAGGCATATTTGAAAATCACTTTACTCTCGCTCTCGCTTTCGCTCGCTCTTTATATATATCTCTATATCTCTGTATATGCTGAGACTTTAGCCAGTTGTCATTTGAGTCTATTCTCTAATGGCTGTCCATTGTTTGTGGGGGGAGAGCTGGGGGCAAGGGTCTCGTCGCTAATGATGCGGTTGCTGTGGTCCAGCGTGACCGCAGCTTAGTGGGCGCACGCTGCGTATACGCTATGTGTGCACTTATAACAATTCAAAAACTGTGCAACATTGATGACACGTTTTGCTTGGCGTTTTCAATTGCTCTGTGCTGTGCTCTGCTCTGCTGTGTGCGACAAAGTTAAGAATCGACTTTATGTGCTAGTAGCAGTGACTGTCTGGCCTATATAGGTTGCTTGGCGCCATTTTACGTAGCAAAACAAAAGTTATGGCACAATTTTTGTAGCCCCAGCCACACACCCACAACCAGCAGCGAGCAGCGAGCTGTTCGCAGTGGGCAGGGAACAACTTGTAACAAGTGGGACATTTGCCAGTAGCTGTTGTTGTTGTTGATGTTGTTGCAATTGCAATCACAAAACAACAAACAGCAGCAGCAGTAGAAAAAACAAAAAGAATGTTAAGCAAGATTATTTTTCAGTTTTGTTTTTATTTTTATTTTTTCCGCTTGCGAGCCTTTTTGCCTTTTGCCTTACGGCTCTGCTTGCCTTGCCCCCTGTCCGAAGTTTTATGCGTAAATCGGCATAAGTATATGTGTACATAATACAATGCCGTACATAGTTTGGGGCGCCCCTCACTCCACGCCGTAGCACAACACAAATTTTCTATGATAATTTTAAGCAACAGCAACAATGGCCAAAACAAAACAAGGACAACAGCAACGACGACAACGACAACGACAAAAGGCAGCAGCCAAAGTCAATTACGTGGCGCTTTCACAAATCTTTGCGTAGGCATTTTCTTTCGGGGTTGATTTTCAGCCATTGCAAATTAATAGAGAATACACACACACACACACACATGGGCAACATTACTGCTGCTGTTGTTGTTGTTGTTGTTTCTGTTGCGTATGCCTCGCATAAAATGTAATGTCATAAGTGCTGAACCTAAAACACTTCGCTTAACATTTACCACTCATATCGTTGCCGTACTCGTTGTAATAGAAAAGTACCTACCCCGCCCCATCCCCTTCTCACATACACACGCTCTGTCCTCCCTGCGCTTAAAGCTAGTTTAGTGCCTGTTTGGGGTGCGGAGCCATACGGATTAGTTATGCTTTTGGTTTAACTTCTTGGAGTTGGAGTAGGGGCCGGAGTTGGGTCTAGGGCTGGGGATGCTGGCTTGTTTAATTCCCTGGTTATGCATGTATTTGTAGTTTCCTTTTGCTATTTAACTAAGTAAGTGTGCAAGTTGTAACTGTTGCTCTCGTGTCACAGTGCTGCTGCTGCTGCTGCTGCTCATTTGTTTGCGCCAAGTCAGCAACATCAACACAAACATTTCCGCATTTGCTCAACGAGCCAACACACTAACAAGTTCTGACAGGTTAACAGTTGTTGTTGTTGTTGCTGCTGCTGCTGCTACTGTTGCTGGTGTTTTGTTTAAAGCATACTTTCCAGCAAGTGAAGCATCTAATTGTGCAATAAGTTCATCGTCAGCTCGGGAAATCCTTCAGGCCTATACGCAATTTGTTCATGGCTGCTCTTGTTGCTTTTGTCGCAATGAATAGCCGGCTTAAGCTGCAGTACCCAAAAAATTAGGGGTGGCTAAAATTGTGGGCGCTTTGGGCCTGACAGTCGCATTAGTCTGTCTCTCTGTATGTGTGTGTGTGTGCCTTTCTTACGCGCCATAAAATTTAAAAGCGAGCAAAGCATTTTAGCTCTGGTGCAATTTATTAGGCCGGCTCATCGCGACGCGTAACAATTGCCTTCATCTGTTGATAAATCCTTGGCAAGGCACCAAGTAAATTGAAAATATATTGTGTGTCTGTCTGTGTGCGCTCCCTTTGCATCACAAGGTGGACTTTTGGCCAGGCTTAGAGCTTGTGCAGCCAACTGTGGCGCAGTTCTAATTATCCACGCACATGTCTCTGCCAATGTTCAAGACTTTGAGCTGGAGCTAGAACTCGAACTCGAGTTGGAGTTGGGGCTTTGCTGTGCTGCTGGCTTTAAGGCGCACACTTAGTGCCATTTTGGCGACAATGGCTGTTTGCTACTGAGGTATCGAGCGCGCTTCCGCTTCTGTCTTTTATGCAACTGCATTGGCCACCCGCTGTTAGCTGGTAGCGGCATTCAAAACAGGCAGCAACCAGCAGCAGGCAGCCAGCCAGCCAGCCAGGCAGGCAGTCAGCTACCAGCTTTAGCTCACCAGCTGTGCAGCTGCCTGCGCATCCGAAGTAGCACGAAAGTTATGAATTTTAAACATTTTGTGCCAGCACACAAAAAACAGAAAAAATACGCCCCTGCAGCCATATCCATATATATTCACATACAGTTTTGCCGTGCTCGGTGTCTTCTTTATAGCACACACACAAAATATCCACAAGCTCGCCTGGATTGGGCGCTTTACGTAAAAAGTACAAAACTGTTCCAACTTTATTATTAAATTTAAAAGAGTAAAACTCACACAAAAAATACTCGTCTTTTAGCTTCGCTTTGGAATCCATGTTGTATATATGCATATTTAGTTTAATTGGCGTGCCCCGACGTGCGCCATATATCCACGTCGGTTTGCAAGCATTTCCGGTATCTGTAATTGTTGAGGCCAATGGAATACATGGGATTGGAAGCTTTATAAAAGTGCAGTCCACGTCCGATTTTGATAATATAGCCATTGCTCAAGCTATAAATAAAAACCATACAAAAATTAATCTTATCAGCTCATAACTATTGCTGCTTACTAAATTTTGCGATCATGCAGTGTCTCCTCGTATTTAATAAAAAATGCTATCTTTCTGCGCTCCAGATCGGCCTTGATCTGGCCTATATTTGTTTTCTGTTGGTCCAAGTTCTTAGTATCCTCTTTGGTTATCAATCGTATGTACTTGAAGTTGGGGCAGTTGGTCACAGCTAGCTCCAGAAACCGTATGAGATTTTGAAACTACAAAATAAAACCATTCATTATCAACCAAACATTGATAGATTACATGTATAGCGTACCTGATAGTTCTGCGCCAAATAGGGCTCCTCCAGCATTATCTCTACGGTTTTACTGTCCATATACTTTCCAAATATTTGTTCGTAGTCATAGCCCACGTCATCTTCCTCAATTGATATGTGTGTGACCACTTCACCTAGGGAGAGCTTACCATTTACTCGCGCTTTTATTGCATCCGCACGATCCATATACTCTTTAATCCTTGTAAGAAATCCTTTGCGCTTTACCTCATCCGGTTCGTCTGTGACGAAAGTCATCAACATTGCAATGCCATTTTGGTATAATGTTTGCGCCTCCAAAATGCGTCCGCTCTGATCGCAGGACACAGCGCGGATCAACAGATCCTTAGCTTGTAATGCTGCACTCATGATAATTTATTTAAATTACTTTTCTGCCACACTGTATTCAGGTTTTATTTCTTAGTTAATGCAATTGTATATAGTTTGTTATTCTGTTGTGAAGCAATCAGCTGTTTAATGTGGCGGCAGCTATAAGCGCAAAAAATACCAAAAATATGCTGCATTGACTGATCGGTAAGATATTTATCGATAAGTCTAACAAAAGTAACGACTATGATAAAAACTTTAAGAAGTAAATTATAGAATATAGTTTTCAAAATTAAATTTCACCACCCAAATGTTAATTGGAATTTAGAACTCGTTACGCAGAAAGGCCGTTGGGCATTTGAATATCAGCTTGACTTTGACTGTTGTGCAAATCCAATGTCATAAATATTCACTTTTCGTTTTATGTTTATGCCACTTACAAGCAATTACCTGAAAACGAAAGCGTTTTATCGTCAGCCAACAGTCAGCAGCTCCGCCCACAGTTTGTCTCACGGCAACAGTGGACACTCGTAAAGAAATTGAATTTCACTAAGCCAAATATTAATTTATTTGTGTTTTCATTTCTTGCGCATTGGCAGGTGATTGACCACGGCCACGGCTACGAAGGGGGACGGTATTTGTATTTCGTGTGGCTTTAGGGGCCAGCGAGCATCCAATCGAAATCGAACTGCTAAACGTTTGTTGTTGCTGATGCGCGTGTTTTTTTTTCCTGTTTTTTCTTTTGGGTGACTGCTGTCCAGTATTTTTATTTATGTCATAAATTTTAAGCCATTTGGGAGCTGTGAACGCTGGAACGTGACGTCAACATTTGGGGAGTGGGCGAGCAAAATGCTCCAACATTTCCATTTTTTATACTTCGTTTGAATTCCTGATGTGGCGTTTTTGACAAATCCTAACGTATATATTAGTGGGCGTGGCATGTTAGATAGTGCTGTGCTAGTTTTACAAGGATTTTATAAAGTCAACAATTAGCTCGAGGGTAGCTTATGCTTATCAATACAAATAATATGCTTGTTGAACAACAACAATCGCGTCAAGTGTATTTTCCATTGCTAAGCAGTTGAGTGTAAAAAGAGCTACTCAATTGTCACGCTGGACTAACTTTTGTTTGGAATTAGCTGCATTGTGTCTTGTAAAACACAAATTCAAGAGGGCTACAGCTAAAGCCGTTCGGGCTTCAAGCCTAGAGCTCTTCCACATGTCAACCAATAATGCCTTCTGATGTGCCAAGCCACTTGCCTCGGGCAGAAGCCCAAAAGGCGGGGCAAGGGACAACAACAGGACAACAGGACAACAGGATCTCTGCTCTGCGCTACGCTACAGCTGCGCCAAAGTAGCAGAGGGAACTGGGGGGACCGTGGTTAGCTCATATTACGGGTATCTTGGCGCCAGCTTTTTATCGACGATTATTTTCCTTATTTCTCTGTATGTGTGTGTGTGTGTGTTTGTTTGTTAGTTTGTTGTTGTTGTTATTGCTGTGCGTTCAATATTTGCTTGCTACTGCTACAATTCTCTCGCTCTTAACAGTGCTTCCCTTTTTTTCCGCCACTTTTGCAGCCTTTCTCGTTGATTTTTATTTGTTTCTCTTTCAATTTATTTTGCCATTTCGTTTTCCTTTCTGCTGTCATTGTTGTTGTTGCCATTTTCATCGCTTTTATTACAAATACAAGCAAACATACACACACACACACACTCGCAACTGCTAAGACATGTGGGAAGCTCTAACATTGTGTGTCCTTCACAGCCGCTGTGCGTGTCTCTATCTCTAGCTCACTCTCACTATGTGTGTGTGTGTGTGCGTGTAAGTCTGTTTGTTTGCTGCTAAATGTGAGCTCAGCCCGCCACTCATTTATGTCGTCAATGTGCTAACGCTCCGCCTCCCAATGACAAACCCCCAACCCCCTCACACAACAGTTAATGCTGCTTCGCGTCACTCTTACGATTTACCCCGCTGCGATGCCCCCGCCACGTCCCGCTCGACCATGCGTTTGACTTGAGCTTGTTCGTTAACGTTCAGTTTTCCACTTGATGCTATTTATGTTTGCTTCCATTTTTCAAGAAGGATCAAAATTTATATTGGCTAAAAAGTCCCTCGAGAGCTTTCAGCTTGCCTCGCTCACACCCACACACATACACAAACACACACACATACACACACACTGTTACATATTTACAGTTGTAACAAATTGTAACACAATCGTAACTGTTTACTCTGGGGTTGCCAGCCCAAAAAATCATAACCTCATGAACTTTCCAAAGCAAATGCTTACGTGGAATCTAAGTAGCCAAGTCACCAGCCGACACCAGACTTCACACTCCCCAGCTCAACGCTATACGCTTCCTTTCGACAGGTCCTTTTTTTATTTTTTGCTGCTACGGTGTTCATCTAAAAAGGCCAGCAATTGAATTGAGCTGCAATTGTTTTGATTTTTTGGCCCCGGGTCCCTTGACTACACACACACACACACACACACACATACGAAAACATACTCACACACGATTATAGCATATATCCTGGGTATCCTTGGCTTTCTATTTATCGCCGCTCTTGCGTCAAGTGTGTGCGAAATGTAATAAACAATTGGCGCTGCTTTATTGCTGCAGCATCTCAATTTATATGAGCTGCCTTTAAGGTGTTGCTTTGACCGAAAGCTCCAGCGTCTTGCTGTGCTGATGTGCTGCTGCTTGCTGCTGTGTCCTGCGTGTTATGCTCCTGCGACTACAACAACGAGGTCTTTGTCTTGGCTTGCTTTTGTTGCGCGTCAGTTTCCAAATTAAGCACACAAATTGATGATGTTAACAATGACGATACGAAAATTGACTTGCTGCATGACTGGCAAACAAGTTTTTGGCGAAGCGGCGAAGGCCAAATGAAAATGGAAATGCTGATGGACTTGGCTTTGCCATTGAGGGTTTGCGTTTGCGTTTACGTTTTTCGAGGGTTTTTGCTAACTATTGCCAGCCATATTTCATATTTGGAGCAAAATGGCTTTAATGTTTTCACATTTGCTTTGTTGGCTTTGATGGACACACAACATTGACTACACACACATACACAGTTATGTGTGTATATATACGCACACATGCATGCAGTCAGTGACTGCCTCGACAAATCAATTGAAAACTGACAGTTGTGACTAAACGGCGCATATTTCCTTGACATCTGTATGGGAGTCTGTGCCTGTCAGTGTCTCCTGTGCATGTGTCTCTATGTATGTGTGTGTGTGTGTGTTTCATGCATATTTCTGTATTGGATTTCAGTCCATTACGCGCAGAGTTTGGGAATTGGATATTGGCTTTTATATGGTTATATAGATATGGCCAGGGCCTGTTGCCGCTACGCTTGTTTTTGTTTCTCTCTGTTTGTATGTGTGCGTGCGTGTGTCTGTCTGTGTGTATGCATTAACGAAAGACTCACGCAGTTGGCAGGAAAAATGTCAGAGGCTTGATTTATCCTGTCCAACGCTGCGTGTTTGGCCACAATCAATCGATTGCCGACCGGCTGTTTGTAACTGTCGTTTCAGGGCGTGCCTAGGCTCTGCACCCACAAAATATATACGCATATATATAGCCCACAAGGCAACCCAACCAAAACGTACGAAGCCCTAAGCAACAATCACGTATACGTATTCTATAGATATACATATGTATTCAACATTCAATTCAAAAAGCGTGTAGGCAACAGCTGAGCGCACAGCGCAATAATTAAAATCCGCTACGCGCCCTGTAATTAGTTCGTAGCTATAGTGTATAGTCGACGCTCTAGACCACTGCTACGACTAGCGTTCATATCCGGATCCTATATGCTATCTATTTTTATGGACATGTGCGTAAGCGATCCGTGCGAAAAATGGGCGCTTCGCGGCAATTACCTTCAAACTGAAACAGCTCCAACTAGATTCACCAGTTGCGATAAGCAAGGCCAAAACCATTTTCCAACTACTATATAAAGCGTGTGAGAGTGTGAGCGAGCGAGAGAGAGTGAGTGAGTGTGTGGGAGAGAGTTGTGTTCCGAGTACCCGCCTACGCACCTTTTGGCGTATCATGCAAATCAGTTTGGGTTGGCCAATGATTTCACACACATGCGTGCGGTCTGTTAAATTACGGCCCAGAATGCGAGCAGACAACACCTAAACTTTGACTGCCAACATGCATATAAAACGAGGGTAGCGGCTAAAGTATCTGTCTCTTGATTTTTGCATGGACGTAAACGGCTTGTTTTTAAAACGTTTGCTTAGAGTATAAGACTCTTCCTTTGTAGTTTTGGCAAACTTTTTTATTTATTTTATTTTTTTTTTCGCATTATTTTTCACCATAATCTCCTAAAATGTCTATAATCTCTTTTGAACAAGATTATATGAGAAGCTCTCGACGAAACTCTTAACCTCTATGCCTTGCTTTTGAAAATTGTAAATTAGGCCTTTTGCAACCTCCACTCTCTTAATTATTTATCAATTTAATTTACAGCCTTGTAGCGCACCTCGTTTTGTTTTGTAGACCCAGCTCTCTAGCTTGCAAGTCGCGCTGCATAGCGGAACTGGGCAAAGCTTTATCATTGCGTTTGCGTGAAATGCGAATCGGAACATCCGTTTTTAAATGCCAAGCATTTTCAGTTAGCACTGCATTGGTGCTAAGTCCTTAGTCCCTGGCCCCGGCACTTCAATATTGCCTGCCTGCTGCTTATGCAATTGTCGATTTGGGGGCTGGGACGACAGTCGTCATATGCTGGGGCCAATAGTTAAATTGAAAATTTCGAAAAGCAGCGCAGCGAAAGAGAAATAAGTCCAAAGCCAAATGCCATTTGTAGCTTATGTAATGCTTATATAATTTGGCCGCCACTTGAAGATTTATAAAAATTTCCTTAGCCACCAGCTACTGTTGAGCTTAGTGCTTAGAGCTTTGCGCATTAAGCCAGCTGGACGAAGACGTTTCATTATAAGGTAATGCGGTGGGGGTGCAAAGGGGATTGGGGATTGGGGACACTGCGCAGTGTGCAATGTAAATAAATGGATAGGAAGAAATCAACGTTAAAATAAATGACACTAAAACTGTAGAGACAATGTTGCTGTTTTTGGCCAACAATTTTGTTTCTCTTTTTTTCGTTTTCTGTTTCTTTTTTGCTTTGTTTTTATTTCTGGTTGCTACGCTTGGTGCTGGCCCGGCTCTTCAATTGGCTATTAAGCAAATTGATTCAGTTAAATTTATCTTAATGCAATCTACGCTCGCCCAAGCGTCCCACCAGCAACGACAGCAACAGCAACAGCAACAGCAGCGGCGACGGCGGCAGCGGCAGCCATCAGTTGCCTGTCTACAGTCAGTTCAGATAGTGCATAATTTGAAGGGCATAGTAAACAAGCCAACAATTCACGCGCTACAAAACAGCATAAAGATACTCGCACTTGTAGATACATCTACACATCTACGGCTCACATGCCAGCGAGCCAGGCAGGCGAAACAATAAGACAATCCAGGCCAGAGTCACAGCCGCAAACAAAATTCCCAATCCACAAAACCCATTGCCAATTTCAATGCCAATGCTAAAGCCGAACAAAGAGAGCGCGGGAGTGAGAAAGAGCGCGCATTAGTTCAGGCTGCCCGCGGGGGGAGCACAAAGAACAGGCAAAACAGGCGATGCCGCCTATAAAGCGCTCGAAGCGTGAAAAAAACAAGGGTGAATGGTGGAAAGTTACAGAAAAAAAGCATTAGAAAATATATCTGGCTTGGCTTAAAAAGCGCGCTGTTGATTGTTTTGCTGGATAACAGCCACGAGCTCGCACCCAAAAAAACATAGAGACCAAGCAGGCCAGGCGTAGACCCTGTTGCCCGACCAAAATGCCGTAGACTTTGGTTGTCGCCAGCGTATAATGGCAGCATGGCCTATCAAGCTCAATCCCCCTACGCTTTGCCGCATCCCTGCAGGCCAACTATCTTGACGCTGGGCTGTTTGCGTATGTGTGCCACTGGGCAATCTTTAGGACACAAGCTTACAGTAGCCATATAGCTAGCTAGCTAGGATAAATAAGCCATCGTCTTTTGGTATCGCCCTTGCCCTGCCATTTGATCGAAGTCATAAACAGAATTTTTGCCCTGCGATTGCCTCATAGGCAAATCATATAAATTATGCTCAAATGCGGTTGTTGTTGTACATATACACATATATATGTATGTGTGTTTGCTGCTTTTGGCTTTTAATAAGCATAAAAACTTATGATATGTGAAAATATGCGCAACAAACAACAAGCTACAATAATAATATAAGCAACAACAACAACAGTAGCAGCGGCAACAACACCAAACGGCCTTTGTTGTGCTGCTGCTGCTGCTGTTGCTGTGCCAAGTGAAAGTTTTGTTGACAATCGTTAGCAAGTGTAGCTGATTCGCTTATGTGCCACAATGTTGGCCTTTAATTTTTATGAATTTGTGCTTTATTGCTGTATTTGCGCAGAAAAGCATGCTATAAAATTTTAAATTCCACAAATTGAGCAATTTTCGAATTTGTGTTAAAGGCACTCTCATTTATATTCTTTATATTCTTCTTTTCATGCCATCAGTTTGCTTTCAAAAACTTTAAGCATTCCCTCTCAGTTGTTATCTTTTGCTTTCACATAATTTTTATTGATTTCTCTGGCGCAAACTTGAGCTGTCATTTCAATTGAATGACGTTTTCATTGACAGCTACTTATTCCAGCAATCTACTGCAAATCGCTCATTATGCTGCAAAAACTCTGACACTCCCACCCCCTCGTGCACCGCATCAGTTGAAATTTATTTTATTTCTCTGCATGCAAATAAAACGCAGCTTGCAATCATTTTTTTATATATATTTTTTCAGATTTTTATTTTTATTCACTATGTTTGTTCATGTTGTTGTTGGTTTTTTTTCTCATTCACTACGCAAGTTGTTTTTGCATTTGTTGCAATTTCAATTATTTTTCATTTTTTTGTATTTTTTTGTATAAATTTGTCATGTATTATGAAAATATAATATACTTATGTACGTTTATGATTTACAGAATGCTTGGCTTTTGTTATTCTTCTTCTTCTTTTGTTTGTTGTTGTTGTTCTTGTTGTTAGTAACTATGCAGTAAATTGCCATTTCTTGTTTATGTATATGTTTATGTATATATATTGCATGTGTGTGTGTATGTGTATAGGGATTTAATAATAATTATGTATGTATGTGCATATAATTGTTATGTATATATATATATTGACTCTTGCGATTATATAATTATACAAATCAATTTCATTATGTTACAAGTACAAAATATATATATGCTGCACTTGTTAGCATTTACTTTGTTGGAAACCACGCAACGAACTGAAGACTTTTCAATAATTGTTTTCATAGTTTTTTTTTTTTTGTATTTTGTTTAAATTCTTGGGTTTAGCATCAAATTGTCAACAACTTAGCATAAAAAACTACTGAAACGCGAAACGATTTGGTTTTTTTATGTGTAAATGTTTAATTGCTTGATTTACCTTTCTCTTCAAATTTAAATTGACCAGTTTGTAAATTGACTTATGTAGGCAGCTGGCAGTCGAGTCAAGCGCATACGTCACGTATGCGTAATATTTTGCTTTACATGCTTGTTACATTTGCTTGATTGACAGCGCCTGTGTGTATGTATTTGTGTGTGTGTGTGTGTGGGGTTTGTGTATGTACATGTCTGTCATATACATAATGCATATAGTTTATAGCCATATGGTTTATATTATTGCATAATTAACGCATTGCTTATTTTGTATATGTGTCTGTGTTGGTAATTGGTAAATGTTAAGTTGTATGCATATAATGCACATGTAATAAAAATACATAACTGTGCACATTATTTGTTTGCTTGTATGTCTGCCTGTTTAACTTAATTATTTCTTTTACTCTTAATATGTTTTTGTTTGTATAATATTTTTAGCTGTATTTTTTGTAATATTTTTTGTCATTTTAGTTCTAGGTACTGAATGCTTTTGCTGGCTTTACTAAAGTGCTGTTTGTTAAACATAGTACTAAATTGTAAGCTTAAAAGTTAAACGCACTCGTTTGTCTGTTCATGTTTTTGTTGTTGTTGCTGTTATTGCTCATAATAATTCAATACATAAGTATATGCAACGCTACGTTTTTTTTTGCTCTACCAAAAACTACAATTTTAGTGTTTTATGTAGTGTGTGCCAAATACAATTAAAAATATCTTTTAATTTCTACAGCAACTATGTTTGAATGTATCTGTGTTTCTGTAACTATCGCAACAACATAAGATGTGTGTGTGTATGTGTGTATTTTTGTATTTTATATAATGTTTCGTTGTATAAAGTACATCAATTGGTCTCGTCAAAAAAGCAGCATAAAATGTTGCGATAACAATATACATATATGCACGGTATTTATCGCTATCGATAACTAATAAACGTTATTGCTTAATCAATTCATTATGCCCAGGCTAAATTCAAAAATCGCTACGGCCTTGTTGGTTTAGCTTTTGCTTTATGGGTATTAAGTATATTGCTTCTTTGTTTCAACTAAAAGCTATATATGTATATGTATATATAGTTTGTATGTATATAAGTGTATAGTGCCATAAATATTTTGGTATCGCCTTACTTATTGCAATAGTTTAACGAATTCCAAATATTTACTCATAGTTTAGATCTATATATATATATATATATATATGTATGTATATATATATATATTTATATGTATGCGCTATAATACTTTTTAGTTACCTTAATGCTCTATTGCTCATTGTTTGCTATTGCTTTTCGTTTACTGCTTGTTGCTTTTGCTTCGTTGTTTATTTATTTACTCATATACAATACAATACGTTTGTAAATTAGTTTTTACTTTTGTTTTGTTTTTCTTTACTTCACTTTACGCTTTTGTTGTTATCATTAATATATGCAAATTGTTAAGTCTTTTATTTTGGTTGCTGTTTGTTTTGTTTAGTATTGCGTTCAATTTTAGCTTGTTTCGTTTATAAATTTTTAATTTACTTTTCTTTGTGTTAACGTGCTAAGTCTTTATAATTTTTTGTTGTTTGCTTCGTTTGCAATGCGTTTGCTTATAATTTATACATAATTGTTGTTGAATTATTTAACACTACGCATACTCTCTTCATCTTCAAATCAATATCAAAATAATAACTATATACAGACCCCATGAAAATGAAATGGTTTAGAATCTCTATTTGGTGTAAAATGTCAGTGCTGTACGTTTGTTTTCAAGGGGTGATGGGGGGTCGCTGACGCAGTTGGCATCTCACTTTTTATTATTACATTTTGTGTGCTTTCATTTTGTGCTTTTTGTTATTACATTTCCCTTTTGTTTGGCGCTTCCTAACGAGCGCTCGTTAAAATGCATTGACACAAAAAGTACAACATTGTCAGCGAAAATATGCGGCGAATGGCCAATGAATGGCAGCTGCGGTGAGCAGGGGCTTTGGGGGAGTGGCGCTCTTGTCAGCAACAGATAATAGAAACAATGGATCATGAACCTAAAACGCGCTACGCAAACACAAGCAGGCAGCTCTTGTATTTTAAATAGTGTTGCATACTTTTTGGGCAGCAGTTTAAAAATTCAAATGCTGAAAAGTATGCGACAATGTTTGCTGCCCGCCATAAAAAATAAATACGGTGTGCAAGTTTGTTTGTATTTTCATGTATGCATGACTGTTTTAAGTTAATTAATATGCTAGACTAAAAATGTATCAACTATAACAATTTGGTTTCAACAATATATGCCTTGATAAACTTACAAGCTTGGACGAACCTATACATGTTTTGTTGGTTGTATTTCGTGTGTGACGAAACCTATGAAAAACTATATGTAAACCATTACAAAAAATGGGCACTTGTTTAGTTTGATAACAAATCAAAAGCTTTGCCAAATGTATACTTATCATACGCTATGTATGTGTGTGTTTGTTTGTTTATATGTATTTGTCTTAGGCCTACATGTTCTGCTAGTTTATTTGAAAAATTTCAAAATTTTAAAATATGCTGCTTACACTTGCACTCAAAACTATGTAAATTTATATAGTTTGTTTAATAAATTTTAAATGTATATATATAATATATATGCTTGTATGTTTTACAACTACGTTTTATTGCTTCTCGATACACGCATTACGCTATTTATAGTTTTTGTTTTGTTATATAAAAATCTTTTGCTGTTGTTTAACTGTTGAGCAAAAATGAATAAACTTGTTTAATTAGATATTTGTAATTGTGTTGGAAATATCACAATAATCGAATTGCTTTAAGTTCTCGTTATTTGTATTAGCAGAAAGTAAGAAGTCCAGCAAACAATAAAAAGATAAACGCCGTAAATAAAAAACAAATTTGTTTTGTTTATGTATAGTGTAAGTATGTATATAAGTTTTTGTATTGTATATAATATATATTTGTTTAACAGTATGTTTTTTTTTTATTGTATGTGTGTGTGTGTGTGTGTGTTTGTTTGTTTTTGCTTTATAAATACAAGTGTGCTCGTACTTACTAATTGCTTAGTAGTTTCAACCTTAGTTTTACTTACTGGCTAATAAATTGTTTAAACTTTATGTTATTGCTTTCATTCACATAATTCATTGCTTATGCTTGCTTTTGTTACAAAAATAAAACACAAATTTTGAAATTAAGAACTTGACAAAACTGAACAAAACATAAGCTGGTAACTATGACTAATAAGTAGCTTTAAATCTTTAATTTAAATTACATATTTGTTGTTTGTTTGCTTGTTGTTGTTAGCTTGTTGTTTGAGTATTGCTTTGGTACTTTAGCCGATTTTCGTTTTGTATTCGATTATTATTTCCATGAAAGTGTTGCCACTTGTCCACTTGCCATACAACAGTATAAAAATAATTTTTGTGGATTAGATTTACTAGTTCTTTTAACTTATGTTTTATATGTAGACTACAGCTAAATAATGTGTGTATATATGCATATATAATTGTAAATATTACGCAGCTACATACGTATTCTAGTTGTATATAATATATATAGATTCCTCTTCGCTTCGCTTAGACATAACAACAACTGGGGTTTCAATGCTGCACTCTATATATCTTTCTTTCGTCTTTTTGCTGTCTTTTATTTTTGATCCTAAACATTGCTACTCTTTACGGCTAAGTACGCTATGACTACGGCCACAAAAGTGTATTCGTTGCACTTTATATGAGATCGGTTGCTGAAGCTGATTTCAGTTTTATGTATATAAATATGCATAGATGTTTGTCTGTGTGTGTGTGTTTTATTATATACATGTTTGTGCTTGTGTCTGTGTATCTGTATTTGAGTGTGTGTGTATGTGAAATGAACATATGAGCTACATAATATAAATATAGTTGCAAGTAAATATCATACCAAGTAGTTGAAAAGTTGCAAAATTAGTATTTGCTTTCGTATATTGTTTTTTCTGCTTTTTGTTCTTTACGCATGGACGAAGTGTACTGTTAAATGCTTGAGACTAGATCACACTCGATATATATATATATATTTTGTTATATATGTTAGCTGTTTTTTTTTGCTTTTGTTAGCGGGAGGGCGCATTAAGGTTGCGAATACGGCTTTTGGTCTTGAACGCTTGCAATGCTCTTAAACTATATATAAACTGGGAGTATACTGGGCATTAAAATACTAAAAATAATTTAAGTAAGGTTTTTGCTGTTGTACAGCGACTAGTACTCATGCTAAAATGAATTATGGTTGTTTTCCAAATTTTATAATTGACTATTTGCGGGGACATTAACAGCATTTTGTTAGCTTACCCTCTGCTCTATACCTTTGGTGGCTCTAGCCTGTCAAATGATCAACGAAATTTATCCAAAAAAAAAAGGTAGATACAAAAAAAGTTGTAGTTTTCTTTTGAAATTCTAAAATGCGTTGAGTGCTTTTTTGTGTGTGTTATGAATTTTGTTTTTTTTTTCAGCTTAGTTTAGAAAAAATATTGTGAAAAGTGGCGCTACTATGTACTGCTTATAGATAGACTGCCCTTACATACTAATTCGTTGTTTGAGAAACATTGCATTTGCTTTTGTATTCGTTGCATTAATTTTAATCACTTCGTCATCGAATTGCTTATAATTTTTTTTTCGTTATTAGATTAAAGAGTATATTTGTTTTTCTTGTGTTTTGTTTCCTTTTTTTTTTGTAGGTAAGGGTAAAGTTAGAGAGGAGATCTAAAGTTTAAAAGTGTTTTTTTGGTTTTTCGATAGCTACAAGGGTATAGTACAACTTTATGTTTAGAATATATATGTATGCATATCGTTAAATAGTTTAGTTAAGTTGCTAATGTAGATATTAGCGCTAGAATTGCTCAAGTTCAGGTTGTAGATTGCATGCGGCTTGCACCTGCTGCAAAAAGGCTTACTCTGTGGTGTAGAGGGGGGTGTGTGTGTATGTGTGTGTGTGTGTGTTGGGGGTGCGTGCTTCTTCTTATGTATATGTTGTATATATGTTGGGGTTTGTTGTTCAACTTGCTTAGGTCTAAGAGAAGAACGAGATTAGGTTTTTACTAAGTGTAATTTGTAGTTTCATATATAAATGTATATATGTATATATATTAAATCTTTTATCTGTTTGCTGCCTAATGTGTCTAATGCGAAATTTCTACAGTCTCTGTGTTACACTACTACACTTGCATTTTGGACGTATTGTGATGTCAAGTATGTAATTATTTTTGGTTTTTTTTTTTGTTATAAGGTTTATATAAAAACTGTTAGCGGTTTTCATTTCATTAAGTTTTTGTTTGTAACGGTAACTTGGTTTTAACTTTAACGGTAAATTAACTAGAGGCTTTGGCATTGCCAGCATTTTGCATTGCACAACTTACGCTTCTCTCTCTTTCTCTTTGTCTCTTCTCTCTTCAATGCGTACGTATTGCCAGCTGCTTGGCCTGGCGTCTCCTGCTTGACGCGCTCCATAAACTCGTGCGTGGGCGACGCCAAGCTGGCGCCGCTTTCACTGTTGCTATCGGTATGCCCGTGCAGCGACATGGCCATCATGAGCTCCTCCTCGTCCTTGAGGCAGGCCGACTCCAGATGCTTGTTTAGGTACGACTTGAGCGCAAATGTCTTGTGGCAGCGCTTGCACTCAAAGTTCTTGTCCACCGAGTGCGTCTGCATGTGCGCCCGCAAGTTCGAGCGATCCGCAAAGGCTTTGCCGCAATGCGCACAGCCATAGGGCTTCTCGCCCGTGTGCGAGCGCAGATGTCCTTGCAGCAGCCAGGGGCGCGAGAACAACTTGCCGCAAACGCCGCAGCTGTGCGAGAGCTTGTGCGTAAGCACGTGCATCGCCAGCGCCGGCATGGAGACGTACGCCTTGCCGCAAGTGTGACACTTCTTGGCCGACTGCGAGTCGAGGGAGCGATGCGTCTGCTTGTGGCGCGACAGGTTGCTACTGGTGGCGTACTGCTTGCCGCATTCGGAGCACGTATATTTTGTCTTCTGCTGATCCTGCACCACAACGGCGGCGGGGTCGACCACATGCTTGCGCTTGCTGCGTCCGTCGCTCACAAAGAAGGCCTCGTAGGTGTAGGCCACAGTCTTGGCTGCCTGGCCGCCGTTCTCATCATCTTCGGCCGCGCAGTCCAAGCCCAGGCTAAGGCCCAGACCCAGGCCGGAGCGCAGCTGGTTGGTGGTGTTGCTGTTCTCATTCTGCACATTGCTGCTGTTGTTGCTGCTGCTGCTGCTGCTGGCGCTGGAGGCATTGCTCAAGGGGCGTTGTTCGTTCACCACGCTGGCTGCAGCTGCCAGCTCGGCAATCGATGACGTGCTGCGCACATGCGCATGCGCCTCCAGCAACGGAGCACTAACATGGGCGTGGGTGTTGCTGTTGCTGTTGCCGCTGCTATGACTGTGACCATGTGGCAAATGCTGCAATGGCAAGTGTTGCTGCTGTGGCTGTTGCTGCTGTAGCTGATGTGGCTGCGTGGGCGGGTGGAATGCAGTCGAGGCACTCAAGTCCAATATGGCATGCGCTGCATGTAAATCCTCCTCCGCGGGCACACGCCTGCGATAGCCCTGCGCCGGCTTGTCGTCCAGCGAGTATGGCCTATAGATGTCCTTCTTCTTGGGCGGCAGCGACAGCGTGGCTCCCGTGCTGCTAAAGCACTTGCGCTCACTGGACGTCTGACCATTTTCCATTTTAATGTGCACGCCGCTGCTAAAGCGTTCGCCACTGGGTGAGCATGAGGGCGATGTTGTAGTTGACGATGGTGGCGTCTGATACGCAGCCAAATGCTGCTCGCCAGCACCACCTGTGGCTGCGGCTGCCACCAACGCTGTGGCTGCTGCGCGTATTACCGTTATTTCGCTCTCCATTCTGGGCAGGTACGCAGTATAGTGCAGCGGCGACAGCTCGCGCGTGTAGCCTGTAAACAATCAAAATAAATAAAGACATAGGTAATTTAAAATATTGAAATATTTTTTTTAAATCATTTTATAGAATATTATTGTATTGAACATTTTTTTATTTATTTTTTGAATGTGCCAAATTTTAAAAGTTATTAAATATGCATTGTGTATTTTAGGAAGATTAATCAGACTCAACATTTGTTGCATTTACATATAAATTAAAAGAATTTATTATTAAAAAAAAATATACATTTAATTGCATTGAAATGGAAAATGTTTTTTTTTCATATTTAAGAAGTTTTTTCAGTTTTGCAGTGTCGTCTATTCTTTTTAATGTTTTTAAAGAGTCTTTAATTAATTATGCTTACCGTTATAAACATTATTGTTTAAGCGTGTTGCAGCCTCAGGCGAATGCGGTGGCGGACTGGGCGCTGTTGTGCCCGCTGTTGGTGAGCTGGGCCCCCAGCATTTGGCGCTTGTGGTTGCTGATGCTGTTGTTGTAGTTGTGGCTGTTGCTGTTGTGCTTGCCTCAGCGGGCGCGGCAACTGTTGCTGCTGCTGTTGTGCGTTGCTTGTCGGACTTGGTCAGTAGCTTGTCGCCCACGACATCGATCTCCTCATCATCATCGAGCGTGGAGCGGCGCGACTTGAGTGTGGGCGGCGGCGTTAGATTCTCAGCTACTCGAGCGGCCGCTGTTATTGCTGCTGCTCCTGATGCTGTTGCTTGTGTATTGTTGCAGTTGTCATTGCTGCTGCTGTTGCTACTGCTGTTGCTATTGCTGCGATCTAGCCAGGGATAGGCCTTCCATTTCTTGGCAATCAGACAGCGCGGCATATTTAGAGTGTGTGTGTGTCTTAGTGTTTGGGTGTGTGTGTGTGTGGTTGAGCGTTAATTTGAGCGGTATTCAGTTTAGTTGAACAAGTTTAGTGTTGAAGTTGCTGAAGCTTTGGAGTTTTGAGTTTTGTTTTTCGAGCGAGCTATAGACCTTGCTAGTGGGTAGACTTTGTGGTGGCAAAAGCGGAAAGGAAATGTTCTTCTTGCAATATTTGATGCATAGATAGAGTTTTGGAAAATTAGATTTGGCTCGCCGAAAATAAATTAGATTTAGATCTTAGATTTTTACTTGTAGAGTTGCTTCATTGGCATTAACATCCTTGAGTTGTTGTCGCTGCCTCCTGCGCTGCTTGCTATATATGCATAATTCACGTTTGAAGTTTATTGCTATTTGATAAATTGGTTTCTGCGGTTTGTCGTTTTGTCGATATTTTTTATTTTTATTGTTGGTTAGGATACTTCAAATTTCACAGCCACTTTACACATTTCTGCGCTTGTTCTCCAGACTCCAAGCGCCGTTAGTTTTCGTGTCTGTGTGTCTCTCCTCTTTTTCACTGGTTGCCACCTTGTTATGCGTTGTGTTGCTTTTATATTATTTTCATTTATTTTTGTATTTTTTGTTGGTTTTTTTTGGTCAACTTTGGTCCGTGCTTTGGTTTTTGGGGTTTTTGGGTCTGGACAGGGACACGTTTCGCTGCGTTTTCGTTGGCTGCGTGTGGTTTATCGATTTTTACATTTGAGTTTACGTTTACGTTTTGTTTTTACACAACGGCTCTTCCAAACATAACGGTTCAGGGTAAAAACTGGGCAAGAGGGCACACGTTAACTATTATTGGTAATTTCATACATATACAAATACATATATATGTTTACATATATATTGGTTATATCCTTTGAGGCTCGTGTCGCGTAGCTTTTGTTTATTGTTGCTGCGTTCTTGTTATTATTATTGTTATTTGTTGTTGGGGCAAACAATTGTTGAACCAAAATATTGTTGTAGTCAAAGTTAAATAATTGATTTTGAGTTTGTTGTTTATAGTTTTGGTTTGGTTTGGTTTATTAAACAAAAAATAATAGGAGGCGTTATAGTTGTAAAAGTTAAGTTAGTTGACGCGAGTTGTTGAAATAGTTGAGTTTAGTATTTTTTGTTGTTGTTGACTTTTGTTGTTGTTAATTATTGTTGTTGTTGGTAGTGAAAAAATTGATTTAGGAGAAAAATATAATATTATATAAGATAGAGAAGAAATGCGAACGAACCGAACGTAAGCAACTCTTGAATGCTTATGAGCGTGCAACTCAACGAAACGTTGCTTATAAGGGTGGCACGAGTCGCACCACTGGCAATTGAAACACGAGAGCGCATTATAGCAGCCCCTAAGGCCCACCACACGTTCCAATTGCCATGCCGTTCCGTCCATGCGTTCTGCCTCTTTGGTTCGTGGCCACCCTTAGAAGCAAACCCCCAAATAGCAAAATAAGCAGTAAAAAACAACGTAGTAGCTGTTGCGTGTCGTTCGGGCAGCTATGCACGAATAAAATACGTAAAGCTAACACTTAATAATTAAATTAAACATTTAAATACAATATTCAGATAACAAAATAATATTTATTAAAATAAAATTCTAAAATATATCAGTTATTGACTTCCAAAGCTTCGCTCCGGTAGTCCTAGTTAAAAATCTGCTCGTGTGCCGCAGCCCTAAAGTAGCATGCAGGAAGTGTTCCATTGCCATATCGTTTCGCGTAAGAGATTTTTGCCTACAATTGTTGCGTCCCGCTCTCCTTGGGCGCTCGCACACATGTACCTGAATTGGCTCATGGCTCCTTTTTGTTATTGAACAACATTTTTTGGGGTGGATTTTTGCAACAGCTCGTCGTCGTCGACGTCGACGCTGCCCCGCTTAGCGTCGCTGCTGTCGCACTGCGTTGAATGTGGCAGTTGTGCCGAGTTAATTGCTCTTGCTGTTGCATTGCATTTGTTGCTGAACTTTGATTTTGAACAAATTGCCAAAAATGACGGCAAACTGTATAGCAAACGTGAGGGTGTGGCGTGGGTGCGGTGGGATGGGGGTGTGGGTGGGGGTGGGTGTTTGGGCAGAGACTTTTGGTAGCATGAGAGCGAGCAACAGTCGTTAGATTGTGGCATTGTTGATTGCTAGTCAGAGGTGGGGAGTTGTGGGTAGTTCGTAGTCAGTATATGAGCTAGCTCACAATAGATTAAAGCTTTAGCTACCTAACAAGTTTTCTAGCATAAGCATATATCAAAGGTCAGTAAAAGTTGGCAATTTATGATAACGCTGATTTATGCTGAAAAGTTTAATTAACAAAAGCAACAGCAAATCTATATAAATATTTATAAGCCAACTCAACTTGAAACTGCTGCCGCAGTTTACTAAAGTAACAGCGCATTTCCGGCTGCCCATTGTTTAAATGAAAAGAACAAACAAAAATGAGGTATAGCTTACAACATTTTTGACTGTTGAATTCCAAACAAATGGTTTGACAGTTGGCATATATGTATACCAAACCCCTTTTTATATGGCCTCTTGATCAGCTAGAGCTGTCAGTTTGCCTTAAGGACCTCTTATATTTCTTGAAAATGTAACGTATAAACCATCTGTGGCATTCTAGAACTGCGCTAATTGCAATGGGAACCTCTATGCGCGTATGGAAGCCTTAAATATGCTACGCCCACGTTTTAGTCGGCTGATGCAACCACATAAGGTTCCAAAAAAAAAAAAAACAAAAACAAAAAATGGTAATCTGCTTTTCTAGCTAAAGTTGCGCTTGGTTAAGCGTTGTTTGGGGGGGTTTTTCTAGGGGGTTGTTAGACGCGATCATTGTGGCAGGGCACGCGCAGTTGCAGATGCACTTGGTTGCGTCTATGGCCATATGGCTGGGCAAGGATCGTGGCCACGCGTCACGACAGACAAAAATTATGCTATATGCGCTCAGCTGGAACAAGGACAGTCCAATATGGTTAGCTAGCTTTTCCTGTTGCGAGTGTTATTAGCGCTTGGGCTTGGGCCTGGGCTGTGTGTGGGGTGGGCTTCGAAAAACAAAAGGTGCACTTAATATATGTGGCGGTGGCACCGCTGACTAGGGATTCAGTTGAGCGCGTTTGCGAGCGTGCAAAAAACAGGAAGTACTCTACAAGTGCAGCTGCCTAACACAGCCAACTAGCGACTACAGCTGCTTGCCTTAATATGCACAAGTGGGTGGCGTTGCCTAGCAAAAATAAATGCGCCCCACCAAAGCCCAAACCAGAACCCAACCCAACCACACAACCACACTCAAAAAATCCTTACTTTATTTTGGCTTACACCTTTCGCTCGTACCGAGCGTATCGAGTGAAGTGTGACGCTCGCGTGGCACGGGCCAGGAAGTGGCAGCTGTAGCCCATGCACTAATAGAAAAATATACAGCGAGTCAGAGAAGCAGAACCGAAAAACTGTTGATCCTGCTGTTGCTGTTGCTGCTGCTGCTGCCTCGCGCACCCATTTGTACAATAAGCGCTGGGCCAAGGGACGCCCAAAAATGTAGAGAGAGTGAGTAGCGAAGGAAGAAGAAAAAACATACCAGGTGTCTGGCATGCTCTTTCTGTTTTCCTTTCAATGATGTATTAAAGTGGAAACAAGCACGAGTTCTGCTTGTTACTTGTTGTTGTTGTTGTTGCTACGGCAAAGCATTGTCTGCTTTGGTCTGGTCTCTGGTCTCTGGTCTGGCTGTCGAGTTTTTCCCAAATGCTATTTGTTCCTGTTTCTGCTATAATTTCATTGTTACTCCTTTTCAAAGGGCTTCTGGGCGCGCAACGAGCCACCCCAGCTACAGTTACAGCAACATCATCATCATTTTCATCAACGCCATCAGCAACAGCTACAGCTACAACAGCAACACCACCTTTAACAGCGCCGCCGGCAGCGACAGCAACAACAACAACAGCAACCACCACCCATTCAACAGTGCAACCCCCTCGCCGACGCTGCTGCTTGCCATTTGCCGTCTACATAGAAACAGCAAACAGGTAAAACAGCAACAACAACAACAACAATAACAACTACAGCGGCAACAGCAGCAACATTTCGTGCGCCTGTTTCATTAGCAGTAAAACAACAACAACAATATCAAATACAACGTACAAAAAGTCAGTTTACGTCATCACCAAATTCTGTTTGCTGTATGTTGTTGTTTTATTTTTTTGTGGATGCGCAACTTATTAGCATGTCCTGCAACAGGATACAAAAGTTGTGTCTCACTTGTGCGGATTCTTGGCTGGACACACGTTCAACTTTCATTCCGGTAATACAAAACCCTTTCATTCATTGTCTACTTTGTTATGGTTCTAAATTTTTTATTTACATTCGCTAGCGCATTCGCATATGCAACGGTGGAACGAGCCATAATAGCAACTGAAAAATCTTGTGTCTGGCGATGGCTGATCTTGCAGGCATGTTCTTCTACGTTGAAGGTAGGATGAGTTCAAAGACCTTTTATGTGTGGAAAGCGCACGCTAGGGAATTGGGTCCAGATCGAACGGCCAGGTAGGCAGCCCGATGTGTCGACGGGACATCTATTGGGCGATCTACATACAGCAACAACCACAACAAAAACTCGTCCTGTCGAGCGTCTCTGTGTGTGTGTGTAAAAAACAAGGCAAGGGCGCAACGAAATGAGAGAAAAACTCAGCGCGCGGCTTTTCATTCGCTTTTCAGCAATTTTTCCAAAGCGACAGCTGTCCAACGTTTGCATTATTATTATGCTGAGCGTTGGCTGGCATCAGCAGCTGATTCCTGACCCTGGTTAATGGTTAACGCTTACTGGCTCCGAGTCCTGCGAGCGACGGCTGCACCCAAGTCTTAAATTTCATCCTGCCTGCGCTTAGGTTAGTGCCCTCTGGCACTCCTTGTGCCTTTCCCTCTGTTTGTGTGTGTGTGTGTGTATATTTTGGTATTCATCAGCTAATGGCTGGCTTTCTATAAAGACTGCCAGGCATGCAGGCAGGCAACAATTTGAATATTGTAAGCAAACTCATTGCATTGATCACTCAAGCAGTTGATGCCATTAAACTTATGGCCCTTTTCTTTACCTTCACTCCACTGTGCCTGTTGACTTTGTATCTTAACTAAAGGAGATCGCATTGTCAGGGCTGCCTATCAAATTTAATAGCCAAATTGAATTATTTATTGTTTTGTGCATACGAAACAGAACGAGAGCTGGGCAAACATTTTATAAGGTTAGACAAACAATTTTCCTTTGAGCGTTAAGTTATGCATGAGAAGTAGAATTTGAGTCCTTCAATGTCCTGTATATGGCAATGCTACAGTAGCATAACGTAAAAGTTACAAGATTAATTGTAATTAACAAAAACTTCATTCAATTTTAATTTAAATAAAATTTCTAGTATATTTTCCTGAACCTGTCAAAATATAATGATGATTTTTCGAAGAGAAATAAAACATACCAAATGTTCATTGTGCATTTATTTTGAAATAATAACAAAATTTCTGTTATAAATATGCAAATTATTTGTATCTTTCAAAATAAAAAAATTCATTTAATATTTATTTTGTTTACAAATACCTAAAAATAAAATCTGTGAAGAATGTTATATATTATTTTTTAATTTTTTTAAGCAAAATATAAGTATATTAAATATTTATCGATGATATAATGAAATATATGACGAAATAAGCAAAATACGAGCACTAATTATCCTACATACATTAATTTCCTTAATTGGGTAAATTTAAATTTCAAAATCATTTTGCTAAAACTCATTTACTTGTGGGTTTGCTCCTTGCATGATTTTTTAAATTTAAAAATCACAAGCTGTGTTCGCTGCTATTTTCATTATTTGGCTAAAAATCTTAGTCTCTGCATTAATCTTTATTCTCTAGTGCACTTAAATCTGCTAAGTAATGTTGGCTAAGAGCTTGTTCCTACGCAAAAGTTGTTGCTTTAAGTCCATTACATGTTACATACTTATTCATGCTAAAAGTGCATATATATTTGTTTTTCCTTGGTAGCAGCAGCAGCAGCACTAATACTAATTACTTGTTACACATCACGAGTGTGTATCGCAATACTCTCGATACTAACATGCAACAAGAGCACTTAGAGCACACACATACATACACACATATAGACACACACATACACACACAGACAGACGAACAAACGCATAGACTGAACTATAACTTGGCTAGAATAAATGCATACTTATTGCTGTTGCTGTTGTTGTTGCTGCTGTTGCCTACGCTTTTGTAGTCTGGGCAGCCGCCGGCGCTCATCTGCCTCATTTGCCAGACTCTTGCTATACATATCTATCTCTTTGTGGCTGTGTGTGTGTGTGTGTGTGTCTGCTGGTATTGAAATAAATGCTCAATGAATGCGGCTCCCCGGCTCAGTTGTTGCTGTTGGGCCTTTCAATTTCATGCGTGCCATTTGCAGCAGCTGGCGGTCTCATCATGTTGCCACATCTTGCAGCTTGTTGCAAGCAGTTGCTTGTTGTAAATATGAAACGTTTGCAAATCTCTGTTGTACACAAATTCAGATACAGGCGCGTCTAAGATATTTGAAGCGCGCATTAGGCAAGGCTAAGCATATAGACATGTGTATGCTTAAATATATATATATGTGTTTGTGTCAGTGTGAGTGTGTCTTAGGCGCATGTAACTGAGGGGCCATCCATTCAGCAACGCTGGCAACGTCCTTGTGCTTCACTCGACAAATATTCAACACGTATTCATTTCCTGCGGACGCACAGTTGCCAACTGGCGACAACAGCAGCAGCAACAACAACAGCAACTACTTGCTGCATACAAGTGCAGCAAACGCGACGACGTCGACTGCGAGACATGATACTTGCACTTGAATGCTGCTGCTGCTGCTGCTGCTGTAGCTGCTGTTGCTGATGAAGTAGCGACAATGCGGCAATGCGTCGCAAAACTCACTTGGAGTGCTACTTGGCAGCGGCGTGACAAGCACGACAGCGTAACCAAAATGTTGATCCTTTGACGATTGCCAACTGGGCGCCCACACAGCAACCGACGAGCCACCAACCACCCACTCCCAGTTGACTGCAAGGTAGCGCACTTGGCGCGTCAAGTAAAGGCTCTCGATGGCGTTGCTGGGGCCCAAGAGGAAGCTGTGAACGCTTTAACACTCGTGCCCCATGCCCGCTGCTTCGCTGCGCTGGAACGGCATTCCCATAACTCATAGCCCAGAGTAGTCTCATACCCATACCCACATGCGCATTCCCCACTGAGAGCTACACGTTTTCATGAAATCATTTTTCACCACTTAGTCACGTCGCTTTGACAGGCCCAGGCACTGGCAACTTTGGGCATGTTTTTGGGGAGCTGCTTTTGCTCTGCGACGCTCTCCAGCGTTATCTGCGGTTAGTTGCTTATAATTGGCAGACATGTGAATTGCTAACCGGATGCCCAGGCAACCACCAGGCAGTGCCACCAGCCCATAGTAGATACTATATAGATACGCCAGTAAGTAGTTAGTAATTATATACATATAGTATAGTGTACCCACAGCACCGCTTTCCACTTTCCTTTCCCATAGTGCACACAGTCAGGCGTTTGTTCCCACACAGGACTCAGAACTCAGGGCTCAGGACACAGGACACGTCGTTGCGTGCTTTGTTTATTAGTTAGTTAGGTAGCAGCAACTGCAATTACAGCATATAGCACACACAAAAACTTCAATTGTTTTGTCGAGTTTTTATTGCTGTTGTCGATCGTGTTGTTGTTTTCCCAAGCTCAATGGACATATGGCATCAATCATGTGTAAAACCACTAAGTATAATGCAGCTTACACATTGAACAACAACAAATATACGATATATATGTATACCTTAGGTTAGTTAGACCAAGGCAGCTGTAAAATCTGCAGACAAGACGCCGCCTACCCCCACTCCCGCCTGAACGAAAAAAAAGTAAAGCAAACAAACAGCAAGTGTTGTTGCTGTTGCTGTTGCTGTTGCAATTGGTACGTGTACGTGTTGTTGCCGCTATTTGGTTACCTTGTATGGTTGCACTTCCTTCGCTTCGCTTTTGTTGGCAGTGGCACGAATCAAAGTATTGAATTTCTATATCCGTTTTTTGTAAGCCACGTTGCTGTTACTGCCGTCGCTGTTGCTGTTGCTGTGGGGCGTGAGAGCGTCGCTTACATAAGCAGCAGCAGCAGCAGCAACAGCAACAAGGACAACAAGCCCAAAATGAGTGCACAGGAAGTTTTCGTTGCTGCTGCTTTATTTATATTTTAACATTGAATGGGAAACTTTGTGTTGTAGAGCGTGTGAGGCAATTAGGCAAACTGCGTGTGCGGAAACTGTCGCAAGTGATCGTCGTGTTGATAATTTTAACAACAACCGACCAGGCTGCTTATAATAACAGCAACCAGCATAAGCCTTAAAGCAAAAGCAACTACAAGTTGGAACTGGTTGTTGCCAGACACAAATAGAAATTTTATTCTCCAATTAAGACTTATCTGAAAATCAAATGAAATTTGTTAGGTTTACAATTTTCTGCCCTTTGAAGTAAAATAATAAAATTTTTGTCAGTCCAAGAATATATTTTTTAAACTCTTGCATCTAACCTTACTTAGTTTTTAAAACAATTCATAGAAAAAATTTAATCTCTGAATATGTTAAAAACAAAACTTTCAAGTCTTCAAATACATTTGATGCCTCGCTGATATACAAATTGGTTTAACATCTTCAGCTCTTTTAAGTTAAATACAAAAGACAGAACTTTCACAAGTCTACAATTTTGTAAACTAATTCGAAGTTCAAAAAATGTAGTGTGAAATTCGTACAAAAGCCTGCAAATCTTTGCTTATATTCAAAAAGTTATGTCTAATTATAGTTGCATCAAAATTTGCCTACTTCCCACTGTTTGTACTTGAGCCTAAGCTAGGTACAAAAAATTTTCGACCAACTTTTATTTCGAACTTGGCGGCTGACAAAAAAAACCATTTATTTTGTGCATAACGGAGGTTGGGGTAGGGGTAGGGGTAGGGATGCTTGACAAAGTGCTATAAAAGTCACGCCTGCGGGGCGAAATGAGTTTTCAGTTTTTTTTTGGTTTTCAGAGAGCAGTTTTCTTAGTCTTTCCATTTCTTCAGCATCAGGTAACCTTTTGTGCCCGCCGCCCATTAGAAACATGCACGCAGGCAGGCTTACTTAAGCATACAAATCGAGTGCGTATGTGTAATTTGAGTGTCTGAGCGTGTGTGTGTGTTTGTCTGCATGCAAATGTCTGAGTGTGTGTGCGACTGTTTCGCTGTGAAAATGTGAAAATGCTGAAAAGTTGGGACGTGCGGGGATTTAAGCTGGCTCTAGTGGCAGTTGTGTTGCCTGCAGAAAACAAAAAGCAACAAAAAACAAGAAAAAAAATAAAAAACTTTGCCATGCGTGCCGCCATTTGACTCGCAAGATTGACACGCTGCTAAAACGCTTCTAGCCACAAGCAGAGGCAACAGCAGAGGCAAAGGCAGCAGCAGCAGCAGGAGCCTGCGTACGTGTGCTGTCGTCTGTCTGTGCGAGGAAGTGAAAACAAAAGCCGTCTGCATTGGGGTTAGCCTAAGGACTGCGCTTAAAACTGTGCAGATGTGTCCAATTTAGTGGAACCGTGTGGACCACAAAATGCGACTCTGACTGTGACTGTGACTGAGCTCGCAGCTCAGGTACTTAGAGGCCAGCAATTGTTAAGATTAAGATTATTACAAGTCTGTCGCCCCGTTTGGGGTGTTCCCACTGCAGGCAATTTATCGCCAAGTCCTTTCTTTTTTTTTTGGGGTGACACTGGTATGAAATTAATATAATAATTGCATTAAGTGGTTGTTGTGGCTATTGTTCGGATTTGCAGTTTGTTCAGTGAACAGCTGCTTGGAATGCTTACAAACTCAACAAATTGAATATTATTTGAGCTTAAGCTTAGAGCAAGTCAACAAGCCAGACAAACAGCAAACGACACTAGGCAAATTGTAGATAGCATATTTGGGACTATGTTGTGCATTTAGAACAAATCTCGTTAGAAGATATAATTATATATTTGATAAGTTAAACTTTAACTACTGGCAGTTTGAAAACAAGAAAAAGACAATAAACAATAACAATAATGATATCGAAAATAGCTATTTCGTATATTTTTTATAAGAACTTAAGCCTTATGCTTAAAGAAAGATTTTATAAAAAAATACAAAAATATTATTTGTACATGTGTAAAATACAGAATAT
This sequence comes from Drosophila busckii, assembly GCF_011750605.1. Classification (NCBI taxonomy): domain Eukaryota; kingdom Metazoa; phylum Arthropoda; class Insecta; order Diptera; family Drosophilidae; genus Drosophila; species Drosophila busckii. The sequence goes on along the minus strand of NC_046606.1, from coordinate 16,678,290 downwards.
ACAAATTATTCGAATGCAAATTAATATTTTTGTTAATTTTTCTTTTTAATGACAATGAAAATCGAGACCATAGTTCTATATTAGCTTTCATTGGGAATCGATAATGAAATTGACTCATCAACACATATAATAATAAGCGTTAAATGCTTAAAGTAGATTTAATCAAACTTGTGAAGTCGTAGTTACAAGCTTGAATTAACTGGCATTAAAGTGTATATCTTGCTGGTCAAATTGTCTTATTTACAGCAGCAGGCAGCGGTTAAAGCAAGGTCACCAATTGCTGCCCCTCAAACCAGCAGATATATTGAATATTGATGTTACCTGAAGCGCAACTGCAAATAGCAAATAAAACTATCTATCTTGTGGTCTATATGTGTCAACAACAGCTTATGCAAAAGTACTGAACTGACCCAGCCACCCAACCACCCACCAGCCCCCACCAGCGCATTCGCTACGCTTGGCCAGCAAACGCTGACAATAATCAGTAGCGTCTCTGTATGGTGTCAGAATTGGCTTGGGCTCCCCCGCCAGCCACAGCTATGCAGCAGCAGCAGCAGCTTGGTAGCCAATGTGGCATGCTGGTGGCTGCAAACAGCGAAATAAATTAGGCAACAAAAAATTGACAATACTGTTTAGCGTGAGGGGGTGGGAGGTTTGTGGGTGTGTGACTAAAGTCAAGCCAAAAGGCAGCGAGGACAGCACCACTGATTAGAACAATATGCGTAAATATGTAGCGGACATTTCTCTCTCTCTTTCTCATGTGTATTTATATAACGGCCTCAAAAAAAGGACATGAGCAAAAAAAATAATATGGAATAGATGTGCTCAAAATAAATATGCGTGCGTGTTGCTTGCCATAGATTTCTCGCCATATATATACATACTATATATATATATTTGTTGCTATTGTTTTTGGCAATTGTATGCGTGTGTGTCTTTGCCTTTCGTTGACACTTTCACAATTTATGGCAAATGCTGTCTTTCACCCTGGCACAGGAAAGGCGCCAACATAGAACTCACCCCGCCGGGCCAACTGACTTTGACTGTAATTTTTGGACACCCACCCAAAAGAAAAAAAATACAAAAAAAGCCAGAATATATATATATAATATATATATATATAAACAACAATAACAGGAATAAGAACATAGCCTGACATTCATGCTGTTTACCAGTTCCGCTTTGCGCAAAAGAGCAAGAGAGAGATTGGGAGGGAGAGGGAGAGAGCGGAAAATCGCAGTCCCAGTTGTACACAGACTCATTTGAAATAAATATTTTTGTGTTTTTACTTGAAGCGACAATAAACGCAAAACATGAAACAGTAGTCAGCAAGACAAATGTATGCATGTGTTTGTGTGTGTGTGTGTGTGTGAGTGTGTGTTAGTGTTGCTGTAGGCAAACCACGCGCAGCAGCGTCGGCGTCAAAGTCGTATTACTCATACGCCACGTTCGCGTACCACGCGCGCTCTTCACACACACACATACACACACATGCACGCGCGCTGACACAATCCGTGCCTAGTATGCGCGTTGACGTTAAAAGCTACAGAGCAATTAATCATTAGCTTTTACAGGATTTATTGCAAATACTTTTATCGGATATATTAAATGAACTCTCCACTCCACTGCCAACTTGACTTGCCTGTAGCTGACACCACAGAGAGAGAGAGAGAGAGAGAGAGAGAGAGAACACAGGAATTATGGCAGCATTAATCCACTTGCGTCGACTACTATCTTAAGGCAAGCATCTTAAGAGCTTTAAGATTTGCGTCATCGTAGGCCAAAAACGAGCCAACAAAATTTACAAACCCTAAAAACAGTCAACGTTTGGTGTCATTCAGCATATGCGCTGTAAATAATGATGATGATGATGCGTGTATCTGTATGAGTGTGTGCATGTGCGTGTGCGTGTGTGAAGATGAATGTTGCATGTTTGGCGGGCTTAGCAACAGTTTAGTTTGGCATTGTTATGTTGTTTACTTGCTTGTGACAAAATGAGTTACAGGTTTCATTCATTGCTCGCTCGCTCATTCGCTCGTTCGCTCATTCTCTAATGCAGCTTGATAAATATGCGCGCATTAATTACGCTACGTTTGTCAAGTGCGTGTGGTGAGCAGGATGAGGGCGGCTAGGGGGGTTGTCTTTGCTAGTTACTTTAGCTATGTCAGCTGCTTTCAAGTGCCTTTGTGTGTGTGAGTTTCATGTGCCATTAACTTGCAAGCCGTTGCGATTGATCTTGCTTTTATTTTATGGTCCACACACCAACCCTCACCAGCACACACAAACACTCACACTCTGACTGTGCAAGTTGTGAAGCTCTCCCAATGCACACATGCAAATTTATAACAATTTTACGTTCACACATGCGGGAGCATTGCTCGTAAATCGTCTACGGCAAAAGGTGCGAACTGCTGGCGAACGACTTGCCACACTCAATCTTCGACTGCGACTTGGTCTTGGACTCCGTACGTAGCAAGCTTGCCAAGTGCCTGTGCATAAAAAATCGTTTATGGCTTTTGCAGCGCTCAAATAGAACAAAGCATAAATCCTAATTTACTTAGCTTCAACCTAGCAGCAAGTGCCGTGCTTGTGCCTTGTGTGCCTGGTGTGCTTGTGTGTCGCATAACGGTAAACATATATCAACAACATCTTAAACACATGACGGCAAATAAATACAAATGTTGAAAATTGTAAAAATGTTGCTGTAAATTGCCAAGCAGCCAGACCAAACACCAGACTCCACAACCCAGATCCCCTCAAGCCAAAGGTAGAAGCTAACGACAACAAGCTGCACTCAACTTATAAACTGTAGCCAAGTAAAAAAGGTAAAGCTCTGCAAGTTGTCTTTTAACTTTCTGTACATTTTTTTTTATATATAGTACAAACTTGTAGCCTAATTCAATTTGTAAGTTGCTTCAATTAGCACACACACAGAGCGAGAGAATTTGAGCAGCTAGTTTTTTATTTAAAGTTTAGCAGCGTTTAATTGCCGCTTTAATTAGTTGAATTAAACGCCCAGCTGTTGCCCAAGAGTCACTTAATGAGTTTGCACTTACTTTTGTTAGCCAAAGTATATACCACAAAAGCCCAAGGAACTCACTAACACCAACCCCCAACCCCAGGCCCAACCCTTGCCCACATCAAGTGGTTGCTTACAGCTGTCTGCCTTAAAAAACAACAGCAACAACAACAAGATGAAGAAGAGTAAGGCGACCAGCAGTAGCTTGTGCTACATTGTTATAATTTATGGCAAGCAGTTTACAAGTTCAAGTAACAAATGGAATATACAAATGCATACGACATTAGCAATGTCGTGTCTTTGGAATTAACACGGCACAACCTTGCAAGATGCGCCCGAAGTCGTAGCATATTGTATGCCACTGCCACACTGGTAAGCCGCTTGACTTTTGCAATCCGAGTGCCAACAGCTTCCCCACAATAGCAATAGCAACAGCAACAGCAACAGCAACAGCAACAGCAACAACAACAACAGTAGGAAAAAAGCTGTGGCAGCATGTTAAGTAAACTTTATGGCCAAGTAGACGCTGCTGCAGACACTGACTGGGGGGTGTGGGTGTCGGTGTGTGTGGCATGCAAAAGAAAATTGCGGCGCGCAAATAAAAGCAGCGCAAAAGTGAGGCATCAAAAAGCAACAACACAGCAGCAACAACTATAAAACCTGCAACGATAGTAAAATGCAAATTGGTTGGGCAGTTGGGGAGGGGAAGGGGGGCGCGGAGCGGCTCATCAGCAACTACAGTTGGAGTAGTTGTACTAGCAGTAGAAAAAAAAATAGCTCTCGCATTCGCACTCGTAAAATAAAAGTAAAGTGCAACAGCAATTTGTTTGCACAATTGCTGAATGCGGCCATTGCTGTTGCTGCCGCTGCTGCTGCTGCTGCTGTTGGTATTTGTGTTGCTGTTGGCACTCGTCGCATTGTTTGCTTTGTAGCCAGTTGTTGTACATTTTTATGACAGCTCAAATTGGCCCCCGTCGCTGCCGCCGCCAACGCCAGCAACACTGTCAGCATATGGCAATAAATGCTGGACGAACGCGAAGGATTTCCAGCTAGCGTGGGTATACGAGTAGTATAAAAAAATGAATGTTGAACTACAGCTCTAGACAGTTGACTGACGTCGATTGGCGTCTGATTTGTGTTGTCAGCGTTAAGTTCATTTTGCTGCTGCTGGCCTGCGGCTTGGCAGCGCACTTGGTCCATTTAATTTTCTATTTGGCACTTTGAAATTAAAATATAAGCCCGCAACTTTTTAAGCTCCATTAGTGTTTGACGAAACACGACTAAGGCAAAAGTAAAAAAAGGGTCAATGTAACCGCAACGCGGCAGGACATCAGTTCGGCCCCCCATCCCTTCGCTAACCTTGACTCTAGGCAGGACATAACAAAAGATAGAGAGAGAGACAGAGAGAGAGGGAGCGCGAGCACTGTTAAAAAAAAGCATTTAACTGTTTTGGCTGTTTGGCATTCATTGCAAATTTAAAAGGGCGGCTTAGTGACAGGAATAATAAGGAAGCCCGCGACGGAAGCGTTGATGTCAACGGAAAAGCAACAGCAGCAACGCCCGCCCCGACCACCCCGCACTCAAAAAATAACAAAAACCACAAGGGACATGGTGGTCTGAGCCAGCAATAGCAATAACGCGCCACAGTGCCACAGGCCATGACGTAGTTGTTGTTGTATTTGCTGTTGCTGTTGTTGTTGCTCCCTTTTGATTTGGTTGGCGCTGTGCAAACAGCACAAGTTAAACGAAACGTAACGAAATAAAGCCCAAAACCTCAAAATGTTAAAAAGGACAACAGCAGCAGGCAATAGAGCAGGAGGCTGGTAGTACCCATTATTTTTGGCCATTGTCTTACAGAGCGAGCATGGCCAAGTTTTGTGTCAGCTTTTGGTCAGCAACTGCACAGCAAAATAATCAAATTAAACGCTTAGCAGCTGTGCAACTTGGTAGCTTGAACTATTAAACTAAAAAAAAAACAGCTTTAAAGAAATTATGAAACAGCCACAGCCAGAGCCAGAGCAAGAGCCAAGCCAAGCCAAAGGTTCAGCCACCTTGGCTTACGACTAAAAATAAAAGTATGTTTGCTGAAACTCTGGCTGCCAAGGCAGCCAAGTGGCAGACAAACGCACCCTCTAAATGCCTAGCCTGCTAGCCTAACTGCCACCCTCTCTAGCACGCTCTTTGGCCGTTGTTGCTGCTGCTGCTGCTGCTGTTGCATAATTTTCGGCAATCCACAAGTGTGTGTGCTTGGTTGGTGTGCGTGTATTGAGCACACTCGTTACATTTTTCGCGACTGCGCACTCGTTGGCAACTATGAAGCTTTTGTTTGCATCTTGTTGCTTGTTTTTTGGGGGTTGCTGCTGTTGCTTCTGCTGCTGCTGCTGCTACTGCTGGTGCTGCTTGGCTACTTGTTGTGTCTTTGTGTTGGTTGCTGTTGTTTGCCACAATCAACTAACTAACAAACTGCGGCTTATCGATCTATATCAATCATAAATGCTATGCAATTAGCAAATGCTTATGCCCATAAAAGTCACAAGCTCAGTCCACACACAACCCCTGACTGTTGCTTAAACGACCAACGCCACCACCACCACCAACACCCTTAGCATATATATATATATAAATATATATATATATATATATTTGTTGCTTTTGCTGCTGCTTCTGCTGCTGCTGCTGACCCGAAATCACGCATACTCGCTGTAAATTACACACATACATACATAAAGACGGCAAACTGTGACGTGACGGTAACGGCAACTGGCAACAGCAGCAACTGGCAGCACAGCACAGCAGCAACAGCAACTGGCAACGAATACAACTTAAAGTAGAAGCAGGGAGTGGTACGTCAATAACTGACGCACAGCGGCGGCTAAAACTCAACTCAATTCAAACGCAAATTCGCACTCCAAAAGTCCATAGTTCTGTAACTGAGAAAAGCAACAAAATGTGCAACTCAAAATTATTGTTATAAAAGTTTTATAACTAAATGTAAATATTTCGAAAAGTGTTACAGTTGCCCAGCGTACAGCCCAAAAGGTGTGCAAACAACAAAAATGTGTTAAAATTTATTCGCTTGCGCTTGCTGTGTTAGTGTGTGTGAAAACTAAAAGAAAACTCGATTTATGCATGAGTTGATTTTGCGTTGATGCGACAACGAGCCGTAAACTTTTTGTTGCATATGACGTATGAAACAAAGGTGATGCATTGTGTGGTGTGTGTGTTAGCGACATACTCGTTGCAGCAGCAGCAGCAAAGCGCTGCAAAGTATGCAATAAATTCTAGCATTGTTTATGCGCAGCGCGCGTTAGACAAATATACGAGAAAGAGAGAGTGGGGGAAAACGGAGAGTGTGAGTGCTTCAGTGGGGCGCAGTTCGGTGGTTGCTACACCATAGTGAGGTAGGCTAAGACAACCAACAGTTGACAGTTGTTGCATGTACGTATGCCGCACTCGTTACTCGCTACTCGCTGCGAGCTCTCGCGCTTTTTCTCTCTCTCTCTCTCTGAGAGAACGCTCGCTCATTACTCGCAACAGTGTGTGCGCGCTACTCGTTTTCAGTTCACAAAACATTCGACAAGTGCAGAGTGAAACAAGTTGTTGTTGCTGAAACACAGCGAACAACGAAAAAGAACAGCAATTCATAAAAATTTGTTTAAAAATTAAACAATTTGCAGCTGCTAAAATTCAAGAAAGTGTGTATAACCATGGGCAATTAAATAAATTGTAAAAAGTGTGTGCGCCAAGTCTCTGTGTGTGTGTCTTTGTGTGGGGCTAACAACAATTGGCAAATTGCAATTTGTAGTCTGCATTTCCTAAACAATGTCAACGAGTCGACACGAGTATGCGCCATTTTAAAAAGTGGGATAGGGATAGATAGTTTCGTATGCGTGTGCGCCTTCCATTGGAAGAGCCCAGCACTAACCAACACACCTTTACTCTATCCACACACACATATACACACACATACAGGCGCGCGCGCTCTTTCTCTCTCTCACACACTTAGGCTTTGTACTTTTGGTATAGGAAAAATAAACTGTTTAAAAAATGTAGCAACAAAACTTAAAGCAAAGCATAACAATCAAAGCCTAATGCTGCAATTTCTATAATTAAACAATTAATCTAATGTGTTTGCTCAACTTGAGAGCATGAAGTGCGCTCAGCTTTGCAACTGTGTATGTGTGTGTGTGTAAGTAAGCGAGTGTGTGTGTTAAATTATTGGAAATCTGTGTGAACGCACTGCGGCAATAAAGTTGCGGGAACAGCGCGCTTGTTTACAGTTCTAAGGCGCTACGTAGCCTCTAAATTATGCAATTTGTTTGAACTTCAAATTAAAGCATGCGAGTTTTTTTTATTACAAAAATTAATTAATAACACAAATTCTTTTCTTGTGCAACAATTGAAGAAACTTTGCTAACAACAACAACGCAACAACGAAAGCAATAATACCTGCATAACTGTGGCATCAAGTGATTTTGGCAAGCAGTCAACATATATATACGCATACTTACAAACATAGTATATGAACGTTAAACGTTATACAATAAACTAGCTGCAAATGTTGTAGAATTAGGCAGCGCGCCTAGTGTCAAGCAAACAGACAGCGAGGCAGCGAAAGCGAGTGAAGAGAAGGGAAGAGGAGAGGAGGATGCACGCTAGTGGCTGTCGTCAGTGGAATGGACATGGACAGTACGTAGCTGCAGCAGTGGCAACGAAACTTGGAACCGTGTTAGCGCTACTCAACAGGCAGCTCATGTTAAAGTCGAAATCAAAGTAAACGCAAGAAAAAAGGAAACTTTACTGCAGACGACGCTGGAGTCAATGTGAAAGAAGGTTGTGCTCTATCTTATATAGTTAATAAATATAAACATAAGCAACACGTAATATTACATTAAATATATAAACAAATCGTAAACACAAATAGCAACCCCAAGGGTGTATAACATAAAGGGTGCATGCATATTTAGATATACATATAGATATATATAGAGAGATATCTAGTACGCGTAGTTTATAAAATAAATATAAAAAGCGAGTATATCGAATTGAGCGACGCGACTGGCAAGCTGGCAATTGGCAAGACGTAGACGTGGACACAATGTCTGTGGACTTTATACTGCCCAATCGGAACAAGATACAAACGATTGCCTATGCAAGCAAGAAATATGCGGTTGTCAGCGAGCTACACAGCTGGCGACGTCCCAAGCCAAAGACCAAGCCCAGCAGGGTGGAGCAGATGCTGCGCAGACTGAAATCATCGACGCATACGTATCCGTATTCTAGAGCCACTGCCAGTGAGGACAAGTTGTCGGTGCTGCGCAATGCCAATAACAATAACAGTAATAGCAACAATGGCCATGCCAAGATGACGCTCAAGTCTAGCCTCAAGGCGAAGCAAAAGGAAGCAAGCGGCAAGCGGTCCGTAAAAGCTGCACTCAAGCGTGAGATAATCGAGCTGGACAACGATGAAGAAGTGGATGAGGATGACGATGAATACGAGGACTGTGAGGACGATGTGCCTGCTGACGAACAGCAGCTGGAATGGTCCGCCGCACAGTCACTGGTGCAAATGAACTCCAAGCAGGAGACGCAGCGACGTCTGGGTGCCGCAATAACTACAGCAGCAGCAGCAGAAGCAACAGCAGCAATAGCAACAACCGCAGCAGTATCAACAACCGCAGGTAGGTGCAACAGTTAACCACATTTCCGCTTTCCGTTTTGGGTTTTAGCTCCAACCCAGCGCCCAGCGTCTCCCCCTTCCCAACTATATCAGTTGGCCAGTCCAGGTCAGGCCATGCCATGCCTGATGTTGCGTCACAACATTGTGAACAGGTGGCTGCGACAATTTGTGTACTCATGTACTCGTGTATTTATTTTTAGTAGCCCATAGACCTCCACCAGCTTTTATGGCCCCCCTACCCAGCCAGCTAAACTACCAACTATGGTTATTGGACGCCCAAGCGTCCTTCGCTTTGCAGCAGCACCAGCAACAACGCTGCTATGCGCGTGTTTGACATTGTCGCCGTTGGCTAATCTTTTTAGCGTATGTTGGCATTTTTCATGTTTGCCGTCTTGTCGATGTCGTTGTCGCTGTATTTGTAGTTGTAGTTGTAGTTGCTTGTTGCTCTTGACAAAGGCGGCGAAGCAATGCAAACACGAAAACCAACACGCGTCATTGTCATGGGGTCGTCGTGGCAAACAACTATAGCCCAACAGTTGGGGGTAGTTGGTAGTTGGGCTTGAGCTGAGGTTGGGGGTGGCATTTCACTTGCTAGTCGCTAGTCTTATCGATTGAGAAAACGTGAAACGTAACAGGTCAGCTTTATAATAGCAATAATGGCGTCAGCATTGGGCCTTGACTCCAAATACAAAAGCAAAGTACAATTTATAAATAACTCTTGAGAAACTTGGATTTAAAACCAACAGAAATTTATCTGAATGAAAATTTAAGTCCATAAACTTTGTCAATACTTTAATTATACTTAAAACTAAAAGTAATAATACGAAAGCCAAGATCAATAGTTTACAATTTAATTGAATGTCAACTTTAATAATATCCATTTCTTAACATTCGCTTCAACTTGCGTTTTAAACTCAATTCGATAATGGCATGTGGCTGGTGATGTTCACACGCTAGCCAGCTGTACGGCAACGCTGGAAGTGGCAACACTAAAAGCTGCCAACCCTGTGCATAAATTTGCAGCAAAACCAATTCCAACAAGTATAATTGTCAGACTGCAAGACGTCAAGATCCTATTTTTTCTGGCACTTTTGACAAATGTAGAATTAGTTGCACTTATTGCGCTTAACATGGAGCAGCAAATGTTAGAGGAGGAGGAAGAAGAAGAGTCAGCAGCAGTGACAGAAGAAAAGGAAGCAGACTTGCCGTTAGATTGTGTGTTCAAAGTTTTGGGCGAATCTTGTCGCGTCAGCTGTGTAATAATCAAAAATTCTTTGCAGTATCAATGCGCCGTCCAGTGGCATTTGGTCGCGCTCCGGCCGAGGATGGTAAGGTGATCTTCTATGCGCCGCCGGCGAATGCAAGTGGCGCTGCCCGACAGCCGCAGCCCATATCCATTAAGCGGGAGCAACAAGTGGCCGCCACGACGGCCATTTACAGGGGACGCAGCGTGGAGGAGACAGAAGCAGCGCACGATCTGCTGTCGCTGTCGCAGAGTCTGCCGCCGCTGATACCGCCCTGTGTGGTGACCATCATGAAGCAGGAGGTGGCGCACAAATCACCCGAACACTTGCAAGAGATCTCAAACGCTTCCAACAAGGCCACACCGCAGTCGCCCACGCTGTCGCAGTATCAGAGCAGCAGCAACAGCAGCAGCAGCGCGAGCAGCAGCAGCAGCCAAGGCAGCAGCTCCAACATACGCTTTATTGGCAGCAGGTCCTATGATTTGCTGCACAATGTGCCAGAGGCCTCGAGCACATGCTCGCCATTGACGCCGCCAAACTCTGATCACAGCTCCGATGTGGACATTGACATGTCCAGCTCATCCGAGTCCGGCCAGCTGCATTGGCGCAAGCAGGGGACGCAGCCGCAGCCACAGCGCGCCTCGGCGCTGAAGATGTGTTTGAACATGCTCGATGGCCGCACCAAGGCTAGCAAGGCAGCCAGCAAGGACAAGGAGCATCAGCAGCGCACCAAGAGCATTAGCAGCAGCAGCAACAGCAGCATAGCCGCCAGCATTGAGTCCGTCGCCAATGGCAGCGGTGAGAATTATGCCAAGCGCAAGCGCGGCTGCTACAAGTGCTCGGAGTGTGGCAAGCAATATGCCACCTCAAGCAATCTGTCGCGCCACAAGCAGACGCATCGTTCGCTGGACTCGCAGTCGGCCAAGAAGTGCAACGCCTGCGGCAAGGCATACGTATCCATGCCGGCGCTGGCCATGCATCTACTGACGCACAAACTCTCGCACAGTTGCGAAATCTGTGGCAAGCTCTTCTCACGCCCCTGGCTGCTGCAAGGACATTTGCGCTCGCACACTGGCGAGAAGCCCTATGCCTGCGTGCACTGCGGCAAGGCCTTTGCGGATCGCTCGAACCTCCGCGCGCACATGCAGACGCACTCGGGCGACAAGAACTTCAAGTGTCATCGCTGCAACAAAACCTTTGCGCTCAAATCTTATCTAAACAAGCATTTGGAGTCGGCCTGTCAGCGCGATGCGGGCCTCATCGGCATGGATGATGTCAAGCATGGCGAGGACGAAGAGGAGGATGATGAGGATATGAAGCAGCACAATGATGACGATGAGCTGGATGGCGATGAGCTAGAGAGCGATGAGAACAGCCAGGATATAGTGGTAGCTTAAGCGACTAATTATTACCTACATATGTATGTCCTTTAATACTTGAACTTACACTTAAAGTAAACCTTATAAGAAATGAGAAAACCTAGAAGCAATATCTGAGCACCCTTACGAATTATACAATTCAAATCAGTCAACTTAGCAGCTTATATGAGTAGTTTTGAGCAAAAGCAAATAAGAATTACGATATATTTAAACTTTTTAGCATGAAAATGTTGGTAACGATGCCGATGCCGATGCCGCCAGGAGTCAATAGCACGTTTACTTATAACTTATACATATATATATATATATGATTATAGAACTAAACTTTTATGGTTTGGGTACAATAGCGGAATGAGCAAACTTAAGATTGGGCAAAGCAAAAAAAGAAAAAACAAACAAAAATACAAAAAAAAAAAAGGAAAAACAAAAGGTTTTGAAAGTGAAATCCAAAATGTAACTTAAAGTAAAAATCTGACACAACGAATATTATGGAACATAAGTAGAAATTCTATATATACACGCAGAACAAATAAGCATATATACAACAAACAAAGATAAAAACGTGAAAGTAAGCAAGAATAACAAATTATATATATACTATATAGTATATACGAGTAAACACATAGCGAGCAGAACCAATTTGCATGTTTTTTTGGTAAGGCAACTCTTTAAACATTAAGGCAGCGTTTTAGTGCTCTAAAGAGTTATGCTATATCCACATATATATAGAAACAGCTGACATCCATAGAAAGCTCGTATAAGGCAGCGTCAACAATACAACAAACAACAACAAAAATTGGCTCATTTCGAAACTTAGCAGAACTAATCGACTAGTAGACTTTTTCAGCACTTTCTCTATTACTAACTCTGTCTATCTCTCTGTCTCTTTCTCTCTCTATATATATATATATATCTATATACATATATATATGTATATATATAAACTTTTACATATATATGAAGTTTACTTGAATACTTACAACACGGCATCAAACGTTCGGTAGGCCAACATCAGTTTAGCAATGAAATCGATAATACTCACAAGCAATTTTAAAAAGCCGCTAAATACTGCAATACTTTACATTCGAACCCTACTTAGGATGAAATAACTTCCATTAACATACTAATGCTCTATATAAAAAAACTACTTCAATTATCTAGAAATGATTAAATTTAATGAGTAATAAAAACAATTTAGAAACATATCACAAGGACAATACTTAAACATTAATACATTCAAATTAAAGTATAAACCAAAATTCAATTATTATATAGAAAGCAAACAAAACACAGATTCGCATTCACAAAAAAAACAAAAATATAATTATTTTATTATACTAGGCCTAAAGTTGTGTATATATTTAATAATTTTACACAAGCAACAAATTTCAATATGTAACCTTAATTCTGGCCAAGTCAGAGTTCATTGACGCAAAATCTTTGGTTGAATGTTGAAGTATGAAGAAGCAGATGTTGACGATAAAAATGATGATGATATAGAAGATGAAGCAGAACAAGCACTTGTAAAACAAAAATGATAACTAAAAGCAATTCCAAAAGTAAGTGACATAGTTTTAAATAAAATATATTATATAAAGTATATAAAAATTTAAAGAAATAAGTATATATACAGACATGGTATTTATTTTACGCGTAGATTTTATTCCAAAAACAAAACAACAAAAAATGCAAGCAAAAACCCAAAAAAAATGTATTGAAGTGGAGATGAAACAATTTAATTAAATTGTCAATTAAATTATTTTTTAATTTCATAATTTAAGAATTGATGAAAACAAGCTGATGCTGATAGAGGTTATTTTTTAAACCATATATATGAAAAAAAAAATAAAAAAAATTATATATAGAGATTTAGCAGATGCAGTTTTATATCAAAATTAAGCATAGTGAAGAAAATATAAAAAAAGAACACAAACAAATATATTGTAAACCATTCGAACTTAATTATACAACGATGCAAAATAATTATTAATTAACTAACTAATTAATAACAAACAAGAACACAAACAAAGGAGCTACATGAACAGGCGCATACACACACACAAGCAAACAAACAAGCAAACACAATTTTATAACAGTAACAAATTAATTATTATAGCAATCGAGGTATAAATACAATTACATACATAACATGCATACATACATACATACTTAATGCCGTATCAAATAGATAAAACCAAGCAGAAAAGCAAGCAACTTAAGATTAGAATTTAGACCACATGTGCTATGTGCATTTGTTTATAGGGCCATAGTTTGAAATCGTGTTTATGCATGGCTTTATTAATGATGATTATTGATAGCGTTTTAAAATAGCATTAAATGCCTAAATATACATAAAACTATATATATATATATACTTATGTATATATATATATATGTATTAAATAATAAAAAATAAATTCCATTGAACAGTAGTGGTAACAATTATGTGATTTGCAATTTTACATTCAAAATATATATACATACATACGAACAAAATATATACATATATATATATATTGTATATGGAGGCAAGCGATTAATTAGTTTATTTAACTAGTAAGATTTATTTATACACATTATATACCACAAAAAGCAACAAAGTAACAACAAATTTGCATATGAAAAACAAAAAACCAAAAAAACAAAAAAATATTTTTACACAGAAGCTTTGTTTTTAGACATACGTATGTTAAATTGAATCCTCGCGCGCGTTCCCCCAGCCCCCAGCCCCCGCTCCCAAACAAAAAACAAAACCAAAACAAAAGACCTCCATTGACCAGACCCTGAGTAGTGTGCACTTAGTTTCCAAAAATCCAAACCAATGATTACTTGAACCGTACACTGCTCTTGTGTGAAACGAATGATTTCATTGATCGATTGACACCAATTAAAATTTTTATTATATATTATATTATACAAATGAGATATTTTATAATGCGAACCATATTAATGCGCAGGCAAACGCAAAAGCAAAACCAAAATAAAATATATTACATAATAATATTATATTATTATTATATACATACATACATATATATTAATTGATATATATGTATTCATATATTAGAGATGCAAAAAGACTTGAAACAGTTATATATACATTTAAATTGCAATATATTGTAATACTGCAATCAAATTGAAAGGTGAATATTTTGAGCTTCAAATTTCAGGGTCTTTCCAATATTTTTTTTGGTTCCGTGGGACTTCTGGCTTTTCAGAAAAAGTAAGAGAACGCTTCGGCGAATCCGTTTTAACTCGATTGAGATGATAAAGGCTGAGAGAAGAAAATTGGAGCCCTGACCGTTTAAATGAAAAATTCAGCTTTCAATTTGATGACAGTAGTTTACTTCATTTAATATGTACTTATATACACAAATATATATACAAGTATATACTTACTTATTTACAGTACATACTTATATGTACTATATGCTTACAATAGCTACAGTTCACAGTAATTAACATAAAACTTTTTTTCAAAATGAGAACGATAGGCAAACCCAGCTAACAAATACATAATCCCAATACTAAGTAATATGCAATTTAGCCATTAACTACTGTACAAGTATATAGTACATTTTATATAGCAAGTATATACATACATATACATTTATAGGTCCACAAGCGGCAACAGCACCGATTTTAATGCAATGCATTTTTGTTTATTCAAATCTATAATACTTAGGATTTGTTCTTGTTCAATCTTTAGTTAGTGAATGTTTTTCCTCTACGATGGAAACACTTATATACTATACAATACTCTAAAGCAATTAAATAGTTTCAGCTTTTTGTAGACTTTATGAACAACACACATACAGACAGACATACAAACACACACACACACAGACACTTGCATACACCTAATACCTTAAAACTAATATTAATAAATCTTATATCTAGAGAACTCGAAATTAGCAATGTCAGCTTTATTCAGCATGAATTCAAGTATAATCCAATTCTATATAAACACAGTACTCTAAACGCAACGTATTATTACTCGTAAACATAATACTACATACATAACAAATACGTCATACATACTACTTACACCTTTTCATAACCATAATCAGCATAAAATTTTTATTGCAAATGCATATGTATGTAGATTATAGAGCAACTACTATGATAATCCCAAGCAAAAAACAATATATCAACCAAAAGCTTAATCATTCTTAAACAACATAAACAATTTGAATTCATTGCAGTACGAGTACATACACATATGACAACAAAACAATTAACACAAAATAAATTTCATTATAACAAAAAAATACTAATATAAATTAGTTATAGTTACTTATTAATAAAAGCTACAACTAACAATTAGTGCAGCCATGTAACTATTTTTAGAGCCTCAAGCAAATAAACATAAACATACAAAAGTACATAAACATATTACGAGTAAATAAAAAAAGAACGAAAAAAAACAAAACTAAACAAATAGTTATCGATTTATTTTTGGCGAGGGTGTGTAGTCGCTTATCGAAGCTTGTTGTAAGTAAAGCTTAAATCTTAAATCCGCTGAAACTGTGAGTCAATATAATGTAGTCAGCAATTTATATACTTAAACTGACATAATCGAACATTTGTGTGACACTGCACACATTGTGTGAGAAAGTGTGCGCGCTGTGTGTGTGCGTGTGTGTGTTTAAATGAAAATTGCTTGATTCGGCATAAACATATTTACTCTGTTGAATATTTGCTCAACAATTTGATTTGAAATCTTGCGCCCTTTACATGCCACTTGTGTAACAACTAAATGGAATTGTATCAAGGACGCGCTCAACGGAACAATCGAAGTAGGCAAACACAAGTAGTACCAGCACCCAGTACCCCCCGTAGTCATGCTGGGGTTACAGCTCCACACACACACACACACACACCACACACAACGTGCTGTCCAAACGAGCTGAGCATCCTGTAGACATGTTGTTCCTGCTGCTCCTTGCGTTGCCCTTTAAAACTTTCTCGGCACACTGCCTGAGATACCAAAGACAGTTTCTTCACATGTTCCGCGCCATGCTTAACAATTAAAAGGAAAAGAAAACCCGCGCAAATGGCTTCTCTAACGACCCAATTAATTTGAAACACAAAAAACAGCAGCAAACGTTTTGAATTTGCAACTCGCAACTGGCACCGGCAACTGCTTTATGGCCCAAGCGTATGGGGTAACGCCAAAGGCCACTAAATGTGGCGGCTTCAGCAAGTAAAGTTGGAGCAAGCAGCAAGCAAGTTGCTTTTGATGCGTTTTACTCCTACTGCTGTACAGCTTGGCAAAAGTTCGCCAATGCCGACAGCTTCATTACAGCCATCATCATCATCATCATCATCATCATCATCTATCCATGAGTAATTTGCCAAGGCAAAAGTTTATTGTTGCTGTTCAAACTCTAACTGAGTAAGTGTGTGTGTGTGTATTTTTGAGGAGAGTGTGAGCTTAGAACAAGCAAATGGCAATATAAGATTTAAGCACAGCTGCCGCGCGATCCACGCTGAGTCTTGAGTCTGTAGTCACGTCGTGCGCATGCCAAAGAAACCCATCTACATAAATAAATCTATACATACCGACATACATACATATATAAACTACTTAAAAGCATAAATAAGAGCAGCTCGCTCTCAACTCAACTCTCATCAACAAGTATGCTGAAGCCAACATGCCACAAGTGCCACATTTTACTGCTGCTGGTGCTGCTACTCGGTCTCTGCCTGCAACAATTTGCAACTGGTGAGTAAACATTAATAATCATAGCTATGTTAGTTAATTATAAATCAATTTAATGGGACAGCAAATATGTTAAATTTGTGGATTTATTGCACATCTGTTCAAGTTGCGCCTCAACGAAACAGGTTTTAATAATTTTTTATTGTCTAAAGCCAGTGGCGTGCCAAAAGCTTAAACGGGGGAGAGAGTAGCTTGCGCTCACTCTCAGTTTGGCTCAGTTTGGCGTCGCTCTTGGCTCGTTAGTAATAATTACGCTGACGCTGTGCGTCGTGATTCAAGGTTTCCGGGTGTATGTCATAGCAGATTAACAGGCTGATAGGGCAAACACGCTTGCAATGATTTAATGGCTTGTAATTAAATTTTCCAACTCTAGCTGCGCCCTATCAGGAGCTGGCACCGCGCAAAGGTCATGTACCAGTCTATATACGGCATGGGGATGAAGCGCTTAGCGATATACATCCTGGCCTGTCGGAGGCTTTCAAGGAGCCCAACACCCAGTTGCTGCAAGCAGAGGTAAGCTTAAAAGTCTGCTCAAGCCGTTGCAGCCCAGGCTTAAAGAGATTTTCCCATCCACTTTTTGAACAGAACTTGACAACAACAGAGGCGGCGGCCGCGGCGCCCAGTGTGGAGCTGACCAGCGTTAAGAGCACCATGGAAACGGACATTGCCAGCTTCGATGCCATCAAAGCTATGAACGCATAATGCAAATTGAATAAAACTGTATACTTATGGAATTTACAAGTTATGCTGGCTTATAAGTTCAAGTTTAGTTGGAGAGTTTTCGTTGCTTTGCAGCTTGGGCCAGAGCCTCGTTAACGGCCGCCTGGTAACCGTTAGAGTCTCACTCAGTGTATATGTGTGTGTGTGTGTGCGCTTTGGCTAAATCGCCTTAGAGCTTTGCGTGTGATTTACTTGTTGTGGGCCATTAGTGAGACAGGAACTGTGGCAACGGCAGCGGCGTCGGCGACGGCATCGCAAACGTTTTGTAATTAATATAATGGCAACGGGCTATGGGGCAGGCTCAAGGGGCAATGAGGCAATGGCAAATGGCAATGGGGAAATGGGAAAATGCCAAAATAGGCTACACACGTTGCACAGGCTCCAAGCGCCACAAATTGTTGTTTCATTGTCCTTGCGCAGTGTCTGCGTCTCTCTCTGTATGTGTCTGTGTGTGTGTGTGTGTGTGTGTGTGTGTGTGACTGTCTAACGAGCAATAAAACTAAATACATACACATAAAGTTAATTATAAAAGGGCAAAAGGAAATTGAAGCTACCAAACAGACTATTGAGCTGTCGATGCAACTGACGGATTAAGCTAAAATTGTGGCTGCCACGTGGGGCATGGGCAGTGGCAGTGGCAGCGGGAGTGCCAACAAACGAAATCAGCTAAATGGAGAGCGAAAACTTTGCGAAACGACTGCAATCAAGAGGGCATTAAAAAGACAGCAAAAAATATATAAAAAGAAATAAAAGGAAGCTGGAAAAACTACGCGTAGTAAAAGCGACCACAATGCTTGAATTTAAATTTTCTTGCCGCATTGTTAAAGTCTGAGAGAGATAGAGAGAGAGAGAGAGAGAGAGAGCGTGAGCGAGAGCGGGCCTCATGTTCTATAGAAACGTTTGTATCTTTGTGTGCGTTCGAGCGCATTCAACCTCAAAATGAATAATTGCATATGCTTCAATGATTTGCGACTTTGTACGGCAGGCCAGGCAGGCAGCCAGCTTTAAGCCAAAAGTGCTAGCAATGTCCTTACGCCACAAAAGGATGCTGACCAGCAGCAGCGGCAGCAGCAACGTTTCACCCGTTCCAAGTAGCGCTTTGTATTTAAGGTGGGCCATGTATAAATTGCTGGCTAATTTGAAAATTGCTCACTTAATTGCATTTGCCTGCGCTCAAAACGAGCGCTTAAACAATAATTGAGTTAACGGTTATGAAGACGATTATTGCTGCTGCTGCTGCACACACATCCTTGTTTTTTTTCGTTTATTCTTTTTTGCAGCCATTGCCATTTTAGCCATGATTATTATTGGCTGACCATTAGCCCGAGCGCATCAGTTTCCAATTTAGCAATGATGAGCTTTATGTTTAGTTTTTAGCTTTTCTACATTTTTATTATTGGCTTAATGTGCACACATTGGCATTTGTGCAGGACGGACAGGCGAAGCCATTAGCCACCCAATATGCTGCCCAATATACCACCGCCGCCTGCTGCAGCTCCGCCGCCAGTTACGCCGGGTATGCTGATAAGATTCCCCAGCAGATTGTTGCCATTGAGATTCAACAGACAGCTGTCCAAATATATGGCAAGTAAATAAACTGAGTGCCAATGTGCCAGAGACTACTTACCGCAGATCCAGACGTATAACCTGCTGACACGCCCACTGTTGCAGACACTGCAAGCCAAACGCAATTTATAGCTGAGCATTCAGTCAAACTACGTACTTTTATAAACTTACTCTTATGGCTTCAGGAGAGGGTCGCGGGCAAGTTTGTGGAGCGCCTCCGCCACCGCCACCTTCACCGCCCCCGCCATCACCGTTGCCTCCGCCGCCTCCATTGCCTCCTCCTCCTCCACCGTTATTTCCACCCCCGCCATTATTATTATTACCACCGCCTCCGCCTCCCCCATGTCCGTCTTTTGACTTAGAATAAGGATGATGTGCCTTTTGTTTGCCAGGCTCAGTGTCTTGTGGCTAAAAATAGTCATCGATATTTACCGATGCTTTTTAAAATATATTTACTACTTACACCATGTGCTGCAGCCTGCATTGATAATTGAATAATTAATTAACAATTTGTATATTTAATCAATTTATATTCAAATGCAACTTACCAACGCCAGCAGGGCCAGCATAATAACTAAGAACTTTTGCATATTTTAAATGATTTGCTTAACTGCCTTTTATGCAAATGATGTGAGCGATTTAACTGTCTGCGTCTTTTATAGTCAGTCCCATCAATAAACAGTTAAATCAGTTCGCAGCTGTTTTATTGTCGCGTCAAGTGGAGCAGCAACAAAAAAAAATAAAAATTTTATACATCACTCAACGACCTATAAACATTTCAGTGAGAATAAATTGTAAAATTATTGAACTATATATCCATCAACTGTTTAAGTAAATACAGTACTATCTCAATAATGTCAACAATTGTTAGAGATGCTTTCATTGCATTTCTTTTAAGCTAAATGTCTTGTTAATATCTAAATAATGCTGAAGTTATTTGGACTCTAACAAATGCGAGTCTCTAGAAATCAAATATCCAATGCTTAAGGTTCTAAAATTTCGAGACATATGTGACAAAAAATATTTAGGGGATATACTGAAATTCGAATCATTAGCCATCTAAAAACGGCAATTTAATTTAATTTAAGAGATAATATAATGATATTTACTTATTTTTTCCAAAAGTTGTTAAGGTAATACTTTATAGACATACCAACGAGCGAGGTCAATGTAGTCTAGGTTGCTATATTAGTCCTTCTATGAGTTTCCAAAAAAGCAATTTCAATTATTTTTTTCCAGATAATCGTAAATATTTATTCATTATGCAAACCATATACACTTTAATAAATAGGTAGGTTCAATTTCAATGACATACATATATTTGATTTGTGTGTGTTTGTTTGTCAGCCGATTTGGCAACTACATATAGATATATATGTAGTAGGCAAATATGCAAATATATATAGTATTCTATATAGTATATATATTTTGATTTATTACAAGAACTAATTGTACAATAATTCATCTAATAATACCATTGTATGTGTATACCTTGAAATATGATCATTCATTTGCTAGTATATGCATTAGTAATAAGTACAATTAATTAATTGGCGCTGCTAAATAGCAGGATATACATTCATATGTACGTTACGTTACCTAAGCAAGGACAAAAGTACTTCTTGTATGTTGTACAGGTAGGTGACGCTATTACATTTCAAAAACACTAAATCGAACTTGAACTTGTACTTGACTTTGACTTAGAGCTTGAGTTTTGACATTGAGTTTCTTTGTTTGATTATTTTGGGGGAAATGTGGGATGTGGGGTACTTTGGTGGTTACGGGCAAGAGACAAAAATACTCATGTAAAGAACAATATCAAAGTTTATGCTGGCCACTAGTGCCCACTACAACTACAACTAGAACATTGTCATCCTCAGGCGCACTGCATCTTCTTGCAATTGCACAGCCATTTAATAATCCGCGCATTGCGCTCCACAATTGAAGGCGGCTCCGAAGGCCGATACGGTTGCGTAGTCTGCGGCTGCGTCTCCGTGCTATCCGGCAGTCGCATTGAGTCTACGGTGCTGACATCCGAGAAGAACACGGTGCTCGAGTCATCTGAATCGGTTTCGTTATTATGATGCCGACGCGGCTGACTGAAAATCTCGTGGAACGTCTCATCGTTCAGGCCCAAACGATCAAAGAACTTCTCCAGCTCCGAGATGCTGGCATTCAATGCCTCACGCTCCATATCCAGGCTATGTGACTGCGCATAGCCATCAGCAGAGAAACCTTTGGGAAAGAATACATTCTCGTGCTCCATATTACGCTTGTAGCCTCCAGCCGAGCCAGCGCTGCCGCCGCCACAGTCGACGCTAGTGCTTATGGGCGAGGTGCGAGGCTGCACGGGCAAGCGGTTACGGTTCTTGAAGCGTATGCAGCGCTGCCGCTTGAACTGTATGGGCGGCGGACTTATGTCATCCACAGAGGGCGCCGAGCCCGGGCTCTGCACCAGCGAGCTTTGCGAGTGGTTAATGCTGGTGTAGCCCTGGGAGCTGGTATGCAGCTGTTGGCTGGAGCTGCTTGAGTATCGCGGCGTTTGCGAAGACTTGAGACGCGGCGAAGGTGGCGTGGGCGTATAGTCGTCCTGAAAAGCCTCAGGCACCTCTGGCGTGGGCGTAAAGTTGAGCAAGTAGTCGGAAGCAGCGGCGTTGTCATAGGCGGACAAGTTAAGCGGCGCAGGCACACCGCCCGTATCCTGTTTGCAGCGGCAATCAATGCAGTCCGTATTGCGAGCATGCAGTGAGCCGTACTCTCCAGCTGGTGTGACATAGCCACAGTAAGAGTTGGCGCTGTGCTGCGTGGAGGAGCCACTGTCACGTCGCGTGCTGGCCACCAGATTGCAGCAGTTCTTGATGGTGCCGCTGGCAGTGCCGGCAGTGGACTCACGCTGCCGTTTATAGCAGGGCTCGCTGCGATGCGTATAGTGTCCGGAGCTGCCGCCGGAGTCACGATTTATGGAGGACTCGCCGGCAGACTTGATGGAGCGATTGCCGCGACTGCAGCAGCTCAAGATCTCGCTGTGCGGCGAGTGGCGACTGATCTGCGTGTGCAGATCCGGCAAAGACTTGTGGCTATTGATGTTGTACTCGCCGCCAGTGTAAGGCGTGCGTTCATCCCCATGGGCTACCTCATGCGAGTGCGAATAGGAACGCTGGTAGTTGTATCTGTCGGTGCAAGAACAACAAGGATTAGGCTTGAGTATGTGTGCACTATGACTAGGGCTTACCTATAGCGCTCATTGTGCGTCTGACTGGACTTGGCTGCATACTCCGCCGGCGGGCTAATGGGCCTGTAGTTCTCTGTTAGCACCAGTGGCTCCTCACCGCCGCTATTGGGCTCACTGGGATAGCCACCATAGGATGAGTCTCTATAGGAGGCTCTATAAAGCGGCGGTGGCAGCCTTATGCCGCTGGACTCCTGCTCGTCAAACTCCGTGTTCAACAGCTCGCTGTTGTCCTCGTGTCGCCGCAAGGTGGCGCTGCTGCCGCGTTCTTTGCTGGCCTCGGCCCCCAACAGCATGCGCAGCTTGTGCTGCAACAGATTGTTATTAACGCTGCCGCCAGAGCGTGCCAACGACTGTTGACCTTGACTATGTCGATGGCCATGATGATGCTGCGCATGCTGCTGCTGCTGATGTAGATATTGCTGTTGCAGCTGCGACTGCTGCTGTCTGGTGAGACTCATGTAGCGCCTGTCTTCCAACTCCTCATAGCTGGCCGCTGCATTGTAGTGCGACTCTTCAGGGCGACGATTACGCTTGCTGTTCGTGCCGCTGCCATTGCGATAACTTGACTGCTGCAGTCGCTCAAACACTGCGTCCGACTTGATGTAGAAGGGCTTCGACTCGGCCAGCAGCTCTACTGCAGACTTGCGCTTGTTGTAGTTGTAGTGCCGGCCATGATAGAAGGCGCTGTGGCTTGGATGCGGCTGGCTCTGGCTCCAGTAATTGCGACAGCCTGCTGCCGTTTCGGGCAGAGCCGAGGCGGACAGCGGCCGCTGAGACATGTAGAGTGTGCCATGTCCGTTATACGGCGCATCCATGCTGGATAGACCGCCAGTGCCGCTGCCAAACAGCTGCTGACCTGTGGCATAGAGCGTTTGACTGGCGGTCCGCGCATACTTCGGCATGGTCGTGTACATGGCGGGTGTGGAGCTGTGATGGCCGCCAGGTGAGCTGCTGCCATTGCAGGAACGCTGACGCGGACTGCTGCAACCGTGCGCCACCGCAGCCATGTCCAAGGTAAACACGTTGATTTTATTAGCCTTGAGTTGCTGTCGCAGTGACTGTCACCTGCTGCTACTGCGGCTGCTGTTGCTGCGGCTGCTGTTGCTGCGGCTGCGACTGGTGGTGCTCTTGATACTTTGCTGCTGGTATGTGTCGGCCTCGAACGCGTAGGGTACTGGGTGCTGGAGCATGCGCAGTTGTAGGCGTGCTGCGTATACTGAAATTACAATACAATAATTTTCAGCTGCGCCTTGAATTTTTTTCTTGCTTGCTGTTTAACCAAATCAACTTAATTTTAAGTGCCCTAATTATTGCTCGAAAGCATATGCATTTCAACCATTTAATTTCTTTATTCACACCCATTAGGCGTATGCTTAATTTGGCATTTGGTTAGGTGCCTGCAGGCTATTTATAGACAGCGCACTGTTAATTTTTTCTCATTTACTTTGTTCTGCTTAACACTTGAAAACACTTGCACACTGCCGTTTTATTGAATTAATAATCATTTTGTTTAATTAATACTCACCAGCCAATAACCAATTAAAATTCCTCTAGTCTGCGTTTTCTTTCCATTCAATGTGCTGGCATGTGACGACGACGATAACGCTGGCAAGGACTACGACTACATTGTGCCACTTTAAATAACAGATGTTGTCCCATTGCCAAGCGTTTCCGCAGCTCATGCGCACATTAAACCATGCTCAAGAGGCGCCAAAGATTTAAATTTACAATATATTAGTTTAAACAGTGTGAATATAATTAAATAAAACGCTCTGCAAACTAGAATTAAATCTGCAGCCTACAACTTTTCATTTTGAAGCAGTAACAGCATAATTGTGTTTTGATTTACGACATTTAAATAATTTAAATAAATAACTGTCAGCAATATTGCAATAAGCTTAAAGTCCCTCTAAATTTGGCGGAAAAAAAGCTAAATCAAAAGCTCGCTCATTTTGCGTGGGAGCAATCTAAAGAAAACGGAACTAAAGGTGAGCACGGAATTGAAGCGTGAGAGATCGTGATTTGAGTGCAGCGCTCTGACTCTCCAACATCAAACGTAACGCAGCGCGCTGCAGCCGCTGAGAACATATTCGTTCTACCACAAACAAGCGCATTGTCGAGAGACGTGAGACGTGTGATGTCCCCACTGCTATCTCTCTCTCTCGACTACAGCCTATGAAAACCATGTGAGCGTTCGTCCGGCGCAACAGTTGAGCAAGGTGTTTCAGACAGTCAACATGTCGGCAGCTCCGTACGTTAAGCATAACAATGGAACGCAAATCCAGTCAATTGGTCTGGGCACTTATACGGTAATAAATTGCTTAGTCTGTCAAGCTTTGGAAAACTTTTAGAGCTTATCAGCATATAGACAAGCTGTTTGCTTATCTTGCACACCATTATTAACTGTTTATTTATTTACAGTCACTTGGCGGCGACTGCGAGCGGGCCACACTGCATGCAATTGATGTGGGTTACCGGCACATAGATACCGCCTACTTCTATGAGAATGAGAACGAGGTGGGCCGGGCGGTGCAGCGTAAAATTGAGGAGGGTGTCATCAAGCGCGAGGACATTTTTATTACCACCAAGGTGAGTGTTTACATGAAGCACACATAGTAGACTATCTATTTCCATTTGCTTGTCAGCTCTGGTGTCACTTTCACGAGCCTGAAAGGGTGGAGTATGCCTGCCGCAAAACTTTGCAGAACTTTGGCCTGGACTATGTGGATCTCTATCTAATGCATTGGCCATATTCCTATGTACACCGTGGGGATGACGACATGATGCCTACAAATGCCCAGGGCGAAGTGGAGCTTAAGTAATTTACTACTTGACAGCTGCAGCTAAAAAGCTTATTTTAATTTGCATTTAATTTGCGCAGCGATGTGGACTATCTGGATACTTGGCGTGCTATGGAAAAGCTGGTAGAGCTAGGCCTCACCAAGAACATTGGCGTTTCCAATTTCAATTCTGAGCAATTAACACGCCTACTTGCCAACTGCAAAATCAAGCCTATACATAATCAGGTAAGCCTACTGCGGTTACTGTATTAGATGACTTTCTATATACAAATTACTCTGACGCAGATCGAATGTCATCCGGCGCTTAATCAGAAGAAGCTCATTGCACTGTGTAAGCAGCACAATATTGTAGTGACCGCCTACTGCCCGCTGGGCAGGCCAGATCCGGCCAAGAAGCAGCCAAGTTTCATCTACGATGCCAAAGTACAGGCTATAGCCGATAAGTACAAGAAATCTACGGCTCAAGTTGTGCTGCGTTATCTGGTAAGTGTCAATCAAATTATTATCATTTGTTTATACTGCTCGTATATTTAATGTATACATATTTTTGTAATTGTAGATTGAAATTGGCACCATTCCATTGCCCAAGTCCTCAAATCCCAAGCGTATAGAAGAGAATTTCAAAATATTTGATTTTAAATTGGATGCCTCGGACCACGCTTTGCTGGACACTTATAATAGTGGCGAGCGTCTTATAAAAATGGAACATGCCATTAAAAGCAAAAATTATCCATTCCATATTGAGTTTTAAAACTAAACACATTATATTTTTACCAGTACACGATATTCACATTATTTTATGCTTAAATAAACAGTTATTTGAAGGAATGCATATGCCATATTCCAATAATTCTAGCATCGTTTTATTGATTACATAACATTTAAGTAAACAAGGGCTCTCAATAGTTAGCTTACATCGTACATAATAAATTTACTCCACAGTTAACATTAAAATTTAAATAAATTATAACAAGGTCTAAGATATAAGCATAATATTCCATACTGTGCCTAAATAATCAGTAAGTCGTTTTTTTATGAGATTAATTAAAACATAGATAGCTTCAATTAACTCTTAGTCTTTCAGTCTTTTATTGCTTACTATAGCCATAGACTAACCGCCAGTTGTGCCAGCTAGATAGATGTCCATTATATGTTTATTTGCATGCACAAACTGACGTCTGCTGGGTATGGGTTGAATATTCGGCAATCGCGTGCCATTCACAGCATTCAGGCTTAGCAACGGCTCATCATCATCGTCATCTGTCGCAGTGGGATGCTGAGCTTGTGGCGTCTTTTGTACCACAACTGTATTAATACCGGTTGCATTGGATTCCGATGATGATGAGCTCGAGAAAGACCCAGGTCCCAGTAACAAATTCGTACTGCTTGAGCTGCTGCTAATTTGTAAATCTGTGCGCTGGCTGGAACTTACATCAGAAATGCTTGTAGCACCGCCAGCACGCTGTTTGTTTTTTAATTGTACTGCCCTCGAATATTTCTTATTGTAGACACTGTTCAGCTTGTCAAAGCATTTACCACATATAAGAGTGCGCGTGGATAACTCTGGATTCATGCGCCTGGCAAATTGAAGCATTCCAGCGTCTTGAATTCTCTTATGTGGCTCTCGCAATAAATGTTTGCTCATCCCACAAAGGCGCTTTTCCTTTTTAGCATTGGGTGACTTGTCCTCCATCTGCGCCGCTTTTCTTTTTTTAGGAGGCATCTTTCTTAATTTACAAAATAAATACAATATATCAAGATATCTTTATTTGTTTGCTCGGCTTGAAATTAATTTCCCTCCAAATTTTGTTGTGGTATACTGGATGACAGTCGCCAGCTTAGGCACATACCCTATTGACCGATAACGATAACGCCTGAAATGCCTGCCGCAACTATTTTTGGGAAAATAATGAAAACAAACATGCGGCGTTGTTTTTGTTGGCAATTACAAATTCAATATAATCGTGATGTGTGTTGCTGCCACCACAAGGACCTGGACCCAAACCACTGCATTGCAGTTGCTGCCGTTGCATGCGGAACTGGTGCGCTAAGAACACGTGAGTGAAGCAAATAACAAAATATTTATGTACAGACCATTTGCAAATATCTTCTTGTTTTATTGAAGTTGCCTTTTGAAAAAACATGTGCGCAGTTAACTACAAGAACAACAACGAATACGCCCATTACCTGTAATCTAAGTAACTACAACGCTTCCGTCCAATATAAATATAAGTGACAAGCCATATTTGGAGTACAAGGTACAAAGTGCAGATATCCAATGCCCCACTGTCACACAATGGTTTATTTACGTATTGTGCTTACCACTCTGGTCACCATAACATGTTTGTTGGGCGACAATTTTGTGGAGCTAACACAGCATCCTCTGCTCAAGGCGTTGGCAGACAATGCCACACATGCCGCCATCGGAGCCTTGACGGGCATAGCCTTTGCCATGCAATTCTACGAGCGCACCACACAGCTGCTCGGTTGGTTATTGATTTTCACCTGTTTTGTTGTCTCCTCGTTTATCGACCTGGACCACTTCATAGAGGCGCGCTCGCTGTATTTGGAGGTGAGTTGCTTGTGCAAAACGTAATTGTATGAATAATTGTCATGTATGTTGTTTAACAGGATGCAACCAATCTGTCGCGTCGTCCCTTTCTGCACTGTTCAACTATTGTCTTGGCTTTGCTGCTGCTCTATATATGCACCGCATGTCTTAACTATTTTCGCAGCAGCCTCTTGTTGGGCGCACTACTGTGTGCTTTCATAACGCATCATACGCGGGACGCTGTGCGTCGTGGCTATTGGCTTTGGCCCTTCTATGATCACACCGAGCGCATACCCCAGCTGGCCTACATTGTCGGCACGATTCTAACTCCATATGTGTTGGGATATCTGCATAACGCTTGCCGTAGCAGCCTGGTGCTGAACTTTTTGGGTCAATATGTTAAACTTAGCGAGAGCAATTATCGTAGTAGCGCTGGCGGCTCTGTAGCCCATTATCGTTATCTGCAAGTGTAAGTTTGTGATATATTACGGTACTAAATATACTAACTAAAAGATGCTTACTTAGGCTTCAAGCGCATTAGACTAGCTTTAAGAAAAACCAAATACTTCCACACAACAGGACACAATTTAAGTAGGCTAAATAGGTATGAGACCTTATTGTCAATTTATTAAATTATTTATATCTATTAACTAGCGTAGGTTTTTACTAGAACTTGACACGTACACACACATTTAATATCCAAATTTGTGATACATATATTATAGTCTAATAGGGAGTAGCTTAGTTAGATCCAAGCATAGCGCACAACTAACTAAATTTTCAACTTCCCGTACTCAAGTAATGTGAATAAAAAAAGATTGCCTTGTTAAAACTGCAAATAACAAAGCCTTGTATATAGTCAGGGCTTAGACTTAATGCCTATTGATTTAATTTTAAGCTTTGGTGAGCACATATTCATACGATTTGCCATTGTTAGTTTAGGTGTCTAACGCATTGCTATGCAAAAAGACAAATTCGCGGTAATTGTAAAAATTAAATCTATTTTAAATTTTATAGATGCATGCATTTTAATGATGTATGCTTGTAATCATTTCAATTGAAAGGCATATAAAAAATGTTCATTGGAAAAATTACTACTGCGGCGTAATAAATAAGTGATTAAAATTGAATGTGAGAAAAGCAAAGTTTATGAAGCGTTGAGCCAAAATTTAACCCACAATACAAAGCATTAACCCACTATGTACACATACACATGTACACGTCGGGACACACCCACGCCCACGCGTAGCGACAGACAGAACGACGACGACAGCGGCGGTAGCGACAGCATTGGTTCGCAGCTGAGATGTTCGGTTGACAAAAACGAAAGCGGCATGATCATCATTTGCGTTTGATCAGCGTTGTGGCTTGGATGATCGTTGTTTGCTTGTTTTATGTTTAAACAAACATATTGATAAGTGTGTGTACTCTCGAACTTTAAGTGTGTTAAGTATTTGTCAAACTGGCGTCTCCGGAGGATAACAGCGTGAATCCCTTTGCAGTAAGTGCAGCTTGGCACTTGACTAAACCACTTGCTGTCAATTTTATTGTTTAGCACTTAACCTTGGCACGTTTAAACGCATCGTTTCACAACAATTAGTTAATTTAGCTACTAGTATTGAGCACTCTGACTCTCTCACACTCTTGCGATCTGACGATTACGCGTCCAAGTGCGACATGCCTATAACTAGTTAAACGCTTTCAATTTGCGCGCTGTTAATCCACATTAACAACTTCCTCATTTAAAATCGACGGCACACATATATATATATATATATATATATATATATATATATAATTGTATATATAAGCGCAAAATTTCATAATATTTATACATATTGGTTTTTACAAATCGTAAAATTGTTTAAAAATAAACTCTATAAATATTTGCAGTGCAAATATATTGGCGATTGCAAAAATGTGGTTAAAAATAAATGAAACGCCAAAACGTTCAAACGTTCATAATTTGCCTCATAGATCTTTCAAATGCATATATGCATAAGTATAGTCCTAATAACGTTTGGCACAATTTCTGCAGCAAAACGCGTGGCGCATTTCCTGCATATTTATTTTTCGGGCATATAAATAAATAAAGACACCTACACATTGAAATTAATTCAAGTGGCAGTTGTATTTAAATTCTTGTGTACATTTTAATAGTCATTGTGCTTGATATTGTATTTAGCACACTTTGATCTTAACGAGCTGATAATGATATGCTCAGCGGTCGACCACCTACAGGATTAAATATTTAGCAAGTCAGCTCAACCGAAGGCTGCGTTGTTAAACTGTCGTTATAACTCAGTTATGAGCTTGTTAAAAAGTTGCCAAAGTTTGAGTACAAGTGCAAGCAAACAGTTGCATAACCTGGCTAACAAATCAAAAGTTGAGAAATGACAAAGAGCAAACAATTTAATTAACTGTCTGTAGGCGAACGCGACGTATGCTTCATAAGTTATAACACTAAATGTTGTCACATTAATGCAGATCAAGCTAGATTTTCTGCGTTAAGCAGTCTGACAATAAGTACCCGCCACTTTGGGCGACAAGCAAGCGACAGCTGACTAATTAAGACAATAAACATGTTTAATTCCGTTCTTCCGCTCTTCGCTCTCTTTTTTGTCAAGTTTCTTGGCGCTTTACCCAGCAAAAGGGCAAATTGTCGAAAACTGTTGCTGCATTTAAATATAACTCATACGCAATGTGTGCAACTTACAGCTGCTGCATGAACATTGAACGCTTGTCATGTGCCGAGTTGAATGCACTGTCTAAAACGCTGAACTGAACATAATGCCGCCATATGTTTACATAATCAACGCAGCAACATTTTCTGGCCTTTGACTTTGAGCTTTCAGCATTTTGGTGCCCACTGTTCCATAAATCGCGCTAATAAACAATTCACAATTAACAATGAACCTATTCTTAGAAGGTAGACAAATTTATTGAGCTCTATATATATGTAGCGTTAGTCTAGCTAAGCATTAATTTGCACACACGCAAAACATATGTATACAATTTTATGATTTTTTCTATAAAGCATAAAGCTAAATTTAAATTTGTCGTAATTGAATTATATTTATAAAAATTTGTAAATTACACACGAAATTAACAAACTGGCAAATGCCGAATAACAAATCAAAATTATTTCAAAACACAAAAGCAATAACTAAATGTCTGGCATGGCAGCTGCCGGTTTCTTTTTGCTTCTTTGCTCGCTGCCTTTTAGTTTGTTTTCTGCTTTCAGCTAAATTTCTTTTTCTATATTTTGAATTTATATATATGCGCTATATGTAGATTTGTGTGCTTTATTTGCTGGCTGGTCTCGCGCCCACTTTTGTGTATTTTTATTGTTGTTGCTTGCTTCAGCGTTTCGACTCTGGCTACGTCGAGCGTTCGATGTTCATGAAAGCCTCAATATTGTTTGAGATTTCGTTGCGAAACGATCGTTGCTAAGACCGCGCGCGCTACCCGTTTATAGTTTTAATAAATAAGCATACATCTAAAGAACTCTGAAAAAAAACATGAAATTATAGTGCGACAAAGTTTTTGACGTTTTTATGGTACATTATACTAATTGCTTAAACGTGTGGCATTTATTTAAAAAATTTTTATCATACTCAGCAATAAAGTTATTTGACAAAATCAAAATAATTTAACTGTTATATATTAAATACAAATATCACACATACGCCACCGGCAACAAAGGCACTTTTTGATTTGCTACTTGCTCTTGCACACTCACACACTTTTGCCGTTGCACTTTGTTCGCTACTATTAATATCGAATGAGCCCAATGAGTGGACTACGTCAACAGCTAAAGGTAAGTTGCACAAATAATCGCCACAAGCCAAAAGGTTACAGTAAACAATTTGAAAATATTTATAAAATTTGATTTGAAATGTCTGAGAATAGCTGCTAAATTGATTTCGTGTATACCATAAATATTAAATGCGTGCCAAGAAATTATTAATTATTTCTGCCGCTGCTCGCAGACTGTAAATAATGTTTATAACATTATTAGCCTTAATATTTTACAGTTTATGGAGCAGAAAAATATGAAACAAAATACAAGCGACAGCTCGTTTCATCTAACGAGTCTCCAAAGTGCGCAAAGCGCTAAAAAAAACTAATTAAAAATATACAATAACAGTTTGTAAACAAATTTCGCAATTTGGTACAATGTTTATTTGATATGCTAAGCAACATTGTAGACAAAACACATCATTAAAATGCATTAAAATTTGCATTGCTATTGCTGCTGCTTCTTCTACTAATGGACTTGTGTCTCATAGAATGTTTGCCTAATGCGCTCTCTACAGTAAATTTTACAATCTTCGCCAGTGCAGACAGCAACCATAACATAAAAAAAATATACGCATATATATATATATATATATATATATATATATATAAAATACAGCAGTGTTTATGCAAAAATAAACTCAACGCGCTAGATAAACAAAAATGATTATTAGCTTTTGTGCGCTTCACAAAATTTTGGTTAAAAATATGATGTGCTCGCTATAAACAACTGAAAGAAATTTCCAAGCAATAATATTAGTTTGTCGCCAGAGCAAAACAATAAACAAGCCATGAACTCCTCCATGTGCCCTAAAATTTCTTAAATTTTCACGCATTAAATTGAAATTTTAATCCTGTGAAAACAAGCTAATAAAATGTGACTAAATAACGAGACAATAAAAAACACATTAAGTTTGTTTGTAATGTGCATATAAATTTAATCGAAAGCTGTGTGTAAAAATAATTTGTGTTGTTTACGTCAACTAACCTGGGCCAAGGTTTCGCATAGTTTCCTACCATGCGTAAGGCTTTGCATACTAAACAGTTTACTGCGCAAAGTGATTTAATTTTCATTTATTAATGTGACGTAGACTATAAATAAAATCGGTTATAGACAGGCACATGTATATTTTAAATTGTTAAACAATTGCTTGCAATTTCATTAGCTATTTAACCTTTTTTTCTTTGGCGCATGTTTTAAATTCTTTGCACTATTAAAATAAAACTTACTATAAAAATAGTATTTACGCTGTGAATTGTTTGCTGCTTAAATAACGACGTAATAAAGAAAATGTCAAATAAAAACAAAAATGTAAATAAAACGGAAGCCAGCTACAGTGAAGCGTGCCCAAGCGGTACAAATTTAATTTGCGCTTGAAAATATGCAATTAAGTTTGGTTGTCATAGTAATACTTTTACACAAAAACATAGAAATTGTTTTATTGTTAAATCTATTTATTTTGTGTGCATTTTTTTGTTTTCATTTTCACAGATGCTGGGCACAGCGTTGTTGGGAAAACGTGCCACAAAGGTAAATATATATTTCTTCGTGTGTGTGTGTGTGTGTGTGTGTGTGTGCGGTATTGTTTTCTGTTTGTATTATTCGCAGGACATGGCTATGCATGGAATTAGATTTCTATGGGGCACTAGCTGCTGCCGCTGTTGTTGCCACTGCTGCAGACGCTGTTTGTGTTTGTAAACTAAAATATTTAAACAAATTAAAAGCTACAAACTGAAACTTTCTGTTAGCAAATGAAACTACAGCCATAATTGCTCATAATTTGCTTTGGCACGTTCACCTGGCGTATACGCAATTTGCAATTGGCAGCCAAAATTGCAATTGCCGCTGCACTCTCGTCATAAAAATAGATTTGGCCGCCTTTTGCGTGTCGCTAAATGCTAAAATTAAAAGCGCAGACGGCTTTAATATTTATTTCTTTTGAAAGCGCTATAAAATTGTATTCTTGCTAAATAGATCACTTATTTTTGTGTGCCACAGCCCTGACAGGTGCACTGACACTTGAAATATGTGGCTTAAGCTAAAGGCAATTGCAAGCAGTTGGCAAAATAAATATTGAAATGAAGGGGGCGTTGGGGCGCCTTTGTCAAGTATTTATTATAAATAATCTTATCAGTACAGCAAAAACAATCAAACATTAATATTAATTAAACTGAATGATAGCGTTGTTAATAAACTAACAAAAACAGATCACGTGCAAGAAAGCCAAAGATGCTAAACCAACTTAGCATTGAGCTCAGTGCAGCGCAGAGATCTTATCAGAGATTATGTGGGTGATTTTTTGTTTTATAAATGACGTTGTGGCGCTTTTGACATTGCCTGTCTTGTGGGCAAATATTTGTGAGTCAGTTGGAAGCTTTTATGAAAGTGTTTGGTTGTCTACCTTGACGCTTATCTCAAGCGAAACAGCTCAATTAACGTTTACAGCTGTGGGCTAAGCTATAAGATAGAAACGAACATATAGTAAGCAAATAAACATTAATTGAATTGTGTTCAAGGCTTGTCAGTCAAATGCTCTATTCAAGTGCGATAAGCAGCTGACAATCTTTCAAAATTAATAGAGCTGTAATGGTTGCGAACTTAGTGTGCGAATTAGATTTACAATCAAATTATTTTCTACACATACTCAACGCGTCGGTGCTTTTAACTTGACTTGATCCCCCTCATTTAGTGTCCAAGCTAATACTTGTGTTTAGTGGGCTAAGGCCCCGCGTATCTGAATAATCTGTGACAGAGCGAACTCAAAGCAAATAAAGAAGCGACAATCAAAGCATATACAATATTATGAAAGAGCCAACGCAACAGCAATCTACTTACATTTCATATATTAAATGAAATCACTGACTCCCTCTTCTCTCCTCTATTCACTGCTAGCGCTGATAAAACGCGAGCGTTCTCGTAATACAAATGCAGTTATCTCAGCTGTCAACAGAAAGGTGCTTCAGCTTGTGGGTGTGTGTATGTGTGTGTGTGTTGGCTATCAACAAAAATGAATTATAGTGCTAAATAAAATTCAGCTCACTTGGCCAAAAACAAAAGTTAACCATTATCTTGGAGTTTTTGTCGTAGATAAATCGCTCGCGCTGCCGGCAACGCTTAGCAGTGCCCATGGCCTGAGGCAGTTACAGTTACGCGCACAGCACGTTATAACGCATAAACCAACGCGCCGCCCACACACAAAGAGTTAAAAGTGCTAACTAAATTCGTTTTGTGGCATTTTGCAAGCGTGCCAAAGTGAGTCAAGCATTTGAGTTGACTGATTGGCCGTTTGATTGGCAGATAACGCGCATGTACAACAACAATCCTCGGCCACCAGCACTGCCCATAGGCAATCTGCAGAAATATGAGCAAAGATGATAAGTGTGAGTAGAGAAACCCAAGCGCTTGAACTTTAATCCAGCTTATAAGTCGCCAACGATCATCATTTGCGGGCATGTACATATATGCCGCGAACGAATCAATGTTATAAAAGCTAATTAAACGCTTTGTCAGGCCAAAACGCAGCGCAAATATGTTATGTTGTTATTGCCAGCCATTTATCAGCGCTAAAGGGGGAACACGTCCACTTGAAATTCAGTATTAGCCAGGCCTACAGTCAGGCAGTTAATTTTGCAGTCACTTGGCAGCTGATGAAAGCTGACAGCGAACGATTTATGGCTGGTTTAGAGAATATTTTGTTGCCGGCCTGCGCTCGTGTTGCAAGCAAAGCAATTAAAGCAACAACTGCGCAGAATGATTGCAAATGCGACATTTCTATACGCTTGTTGACTTTAAAGTGCTGTCAAGCCAAGTGTTGCCAGCTTTTAGGCGCGCTTATGCAACTGTTTGATATTTTGGGAACCAAAGCTGCATAAATTGGTTGGCTGAAAGCCACAAATGCTTGAAACGATGCTTCTTCTTCTTCTTCTTCTATTTTTATGCCGCATCAGAAGCCGCAAATCTCAACGAGCATCCAAATCGGTTGCGTTAACAATTTGCAATAAATGTCAGGCCCCAAGGACATCGGGTGTCGTTGGTGTCGCCCTCTGGCGCATTTGGCACGTGACTTCATTTGGCTTGCAGGCTGCGTGACTTGCCACTGGCAGCTCATTATCATAGTCCATAGCGTTCAAGCTGATTTAAGTTTGGCCTGCTCGCTTACAGAATTTTCGCTGGCCAGTTTAATGCGGCGACGAGTTCGTTGCGCCTCAAAATATGCTGCGTGCCCAAATGCACTGAACTGTGTCCCAAATTATTGTAGCATATTTCAAGGCGCCTTGACAAGCTCAAGCTAAAGTTTTGCTGTTGGCAATTAAGCTTCACTGGAAAAGTTTTTTGCTTAATAACAGTCCAATGAACTTGCAGCGTCAAAGCAAACACTTTAATAATGAGTTTCACTTTGAGCTACAAATAGACATTCAATTTTAACTTTATTATGCATGGCAGTCTCCTTTTTAATTGTGCTTATATAAAAACGCAGCCAAATTGTTGCATAAACCGTTACGTGCTGCGCTACGCCAAGCACATGAAGAAGAAGAAGAACAACAACAATAGCAGCAGAAACAGCAGCAACACCAAAACGTTTTCACATATTTTGTTTTGTTCGTTATGTTCGTTTGGGGCTAGCACATGGCCTAGCATTGTTCGACCGAGTGAGCGAGTGATAAAGAGAGAGAGAGAGCGCACAAGCTCTCCAGAGCGCGATAGCTTTACCCCAGCTAAAAGGCTGCACGCACATGTGTGGAAGGGAGAGGCCGCGTGAGTTTGTTGCACTCGCTCCCACGCAGCAGGCTGCAGTTTATAGGCGACTCTTATCGTCAGACTTCACACAAGGTCACTGGAAGCTAAAGCGCCTTTGCAAGTAGCTGCCCAAGGGGCTTAGCGTGTATACAGGGTACCTAGCATAGAGTTATCAAAGCGTTATCTTGGCTTTAGTTTGAATGCTCGGACATAACTGCGCGGCAATTAAAATGTCCAAGCATGAACAACTGCAGCCGACAGCACAAACTTATCAAGTTTCAAGCACAAAGCCGCAAAGTCCTTCAGCATTAGCGCAAGACAATAAAAGAAAATCAAAGCAGCGAAAACAATAAGAATTTATCACGTGAACGCGCAAGTGAAAAAAAAGAAATGAGTGTATTTACTTCCAGTTTGCTGCCCCGCCGGCAAGAAGCAACAGCAAGCAGCGCTAGGGCTATCCCAGAAGAGAGTAAGCAATAGAAAGCGAAAATGCAGAGTGAGAGCAAAGATTGCAAGAAGAACGTTATAAAAACAAACAGCAGCAACAAAAACAAAACAAGCCGCGCTGCCAAGAGCGAGAGATAAAGCGCGAGAGAGAGTGAGAGAGAGAGAGAGGGGCATGGCTGCCTAGCAATGAATGAAATCAAACGAAGCGCCAGGCGCTCTTCGTGTCGACGCTACCGAAGCTGCTGCCAATGGGCGAAGCGCACAGCGTTCAGTTGTTACAGTTAGTTTCGAAATCGACGCGCTTGTGAACAAACCACAGACGGAGTCCGTTGCAGCTCCCAACTACACTAACTAGTGCTACTCTCTGTTAACTAACTAACTAACTGTTTACTGTTGCTTCCATCGTGTGTTATCTCTCTAGCTGAACTTAACTCTTGCTAGCTTCACTTAGTTTATATTTTATGGTAACCATGCCACGCAGTTCTTCTTAGCTTTTGGTTTGAGGGTTCACAAGTCAGTCAGCCAGTCAGTCAGTCAATCACGCTCAGTGCCAAGTCATTGGTCTATGCGAATAAGTATTTTACATTTAAAGGCCACAGACTAGCGGCAAGCTCACGTGCCAGCGCCTGCTGAGGACTGCACCGAGCATGTTATGCAAGCTTAAGTTTAAAGCTGCAGCAGCTTGACTTATCATATTCGGTTTTAGCTGGAAAAATCACTTGATGATATCATGGCAAAGTGCTTAATTGAGTGCTTAATTAAATCAATTAATTTGGTTATTAACTCATTGTCTGGGGTCTGCACTGCGTATACGCAATTATTCAATGACAGACAACTACTGCAAGTTAATCAGGCATAGTACTTGACAAGCGTGCGAGATGCCGCCCCCTACTTTATGTCGCATTGACCTCAATTGACTCTGATTTCTGAAATTGAAAATTTGGCCCTGAAATGCGTGAAAGTTCAAACCAAAAATTAAAAACCAAAATTTCGCTGCTCTGTTTGAGTAGTTGCCATAATCACAACAAATTATTTGTTTAGCTATTTTTAAAAGCAATACACGCGTCTACAACGTACTCAGCATTACTCATACGCGCTGTTTAACAGCAGAACTTGAAAGCAAATTCAGACTATATACATACTATATCGGAAGCAAAGAAAATCACAAAGTCTGCTATAAATACTATATTGAACAATAAGAGCTATAGCAATGGATCACAAGGCGATCGCAAGTCAAGTGCGAGGTGAGCTAAGTATGGCTAACATTTTTACTTCAACTAATATTTGTATTATGTTTTTGCCGTTGTACTTTGCGTGGACTTTAAGTTATGATTCAAACAATTATTCATGACAATCAACAAATTTTTATCGGCCAGCTATGGTGTTCATTTTTATTTATGCAATCACTCAGCACAAGCGCATGATAAAATTCACAGTAGTACTCATATCATAAATTATAAAAAACAAATTAATATTGCTGCCGGCTGGTGTAATTTACATTTCCGCCAACAAATTTGTTACTTAATACGACGGGATCTCCCATGCTATTATTAGACAATAACAATTGTTTGAGTGTAATGGCAGGCCTTTCAATTTAATTTAATCAGCTATCTTATCAGTGTGGAAATTCTTTAGCGATGAAAATTATTGTATCTGCATTTGACTTGCTTATAATTATACCTTTTGTATATTAATCTGACTGTGCTTCACAACAATTGAAATTTCAACTCCAGTTACGCCGCTTGTCACGCGTTTCCGTCCTCGCTGGCAGCAAGTCCACTTGAACTATTTAGTCAGCCAGCAACCAGCACGCGTGACAATTTTTGCGCTATTTAGTCTGTGTGGGAGGCTGAAACGGGCATCAAGGACGCCTTTCGCTAAAATCTTATCGTATGCGCGAAAAACTTGTGCAAGTTTTCAACTTTCAAGCTTTATTTACGAGTTCTGCGCGCAAGTTCTCTCAACTCAATTACAAGCTCTGAGACTACAGCGTGTTGGCTTGCAATTATCAAGTTCGATAGCAACAACAACAAACAGAAGGACAGCTTGTATAAAAAGCAAACAACAAATGTTTTATGCGAAAAACTTTCAACTTTGTGTCACATTTCCGAGCAGCCTGGCCGGGCAGCTATAACAACAAAGTGTCGCCAACTTTTATCATTTGTGCTGATTTAATTTTGCAATTAAAAACTTTGCATAATTGCTCGTCGTCGTCGTCGTCGCGTCGTCGGGAAAGTGTCAGGACCGCAGGTGCATGAATGACCAGAGCAATTAGTTATGCCCAATTCGCCGAGCTGCAGCATAATGTGGCAACATCAAATATCACGACGAGACAATGCGATAATTATAAAGTTTCGATGTGTCAGACAAAGAAGCAGACATGAGCATATAAATTGTCTATGGACGGGCTGTCAGAGCTGCCAGGTGTTAACCTCAATATGCTAGCAGCTTGTCGAACGTATTGATGTCAATGTGTCAATATGCCAAGTGTTAACACGCATGCAAGCACTTGGCCTGTCGTTATTGTTGCTGTTGCTATTGTGTCTGCCAAGGAGAACCTTTTAGCTTACACCAAAGCAATTTACATGCAATTTTCACACATTATATAATTCAAACGCCAATTGCAATGCCCCCGCCCACTGCTTTAGTTGTTAGTTTTCTTGGCCATAATTATGACAAATATCTGCAAGCAAAGTTGCTCTACAAGTTTGATCAATACTTGGCGTTTACACCCACAGTCTTCAAGGACGTCTTATAGACTTTAATGAGTTTAACTTCAGCTTTGACTGAAGCATAACTGTAACCCAAGCTCCATAATTTGCATATTTATGTGCGCCTCAGAAGCAGGCAAGCAAAAAGAAAAGCTGAATAAATAATTCGTCATCGTTAGCTGTCGCTTGCTAGACATTCTACGCCAGAAAATGCCTTTGATTTTCCACACAA
This sequence comes from Drosophila busckii, assembly GCF_011750605.1. NCBI lineage: Eukaryota > Metazoa > Arthropoda > Insecta > Diptera > Drosophilidae > Drosophila > Drosophila busckii. The sequence continues at coordinate 16,638,444 of NC_046606.1, read as the reverse complement.
ATTTTATGACTGTGTTTTTCTGCTTTTCTGCTTATGCCAGGCCACTAAGCGTGCGTTTGTTTTTTTCGGCTTTGAATGTTCGGTGTGTGTGTGTGTGTGTGGGCGGGCGTGCTTGTGGCTTTTCCGAAAAACCCAAAATGAAATCGTAAACATCTAAGACGCAATTGTAGTTTTAGTCAAGCGCTATTAAATGCGCAATGTAACTTGATTTTATGTACATATATTTATTTACATATTTCATGACCTATTTGTTTCTTTTATTTAAAGACCTACGCACTGCATTCGATCTACTGGATAGAAATCGAGATGGACGTGTTACGGCAAATGAGCTGCAGTTTATGCTGAAGAATCTTGGCATTAATGTGCGTGATGAAATCATACATGATCTTATACGTGAGGCCAGCCATTCAGGTGAGTGCACACTTTGCCACACAAGTGCCAAGCAACAAGAACAACAGCAAGCCACTTAAACTTTGCGCTGCAAACTATGCAACAGTTTGCTGTCAACTGCATATGCTTCTGTGTGTGTGTGTGTGTGTGTGTGTGAGGGCTTAGCTGTAGTTGTGTAGCTGTTTTAAGCAGCACTAATTAAGCTGCTACTTGACGCATAACATTACGTATACGCCTGGCTGCCCTTATAGCGCGTCCACAAAATCAGCAATTGAACTGCAAATGTAGGCGTACTACTTATGCCTTGACTGCTTGACAGCAAATACGCATTAAGCCAATTTGTAAAGTTCTCTGGCGTTTGCTCGTCTGCACACATTTTATTTAATTTACTCGTTAGCTAATGCAATTTTTATTATAGAGAAAAAGTAAATTCCTTAAGCAGCTTTAAGCGCATTTTATTAGTTTTTTTCACTTTCTCTCTCTCTCTCTCTCTATTTCCTTCTGTTATATTATGTGCAGTCCAGCTTGAAGCTGTGTCCTATTTCTACTCCTGTTGTTGGCTTTGCTTCCTCTGTGTACATGTTTTGCTGGCATTTGCCTTGTGCCTCGAACATTGTTGATTTAATTTATTTGATATTATTTTTTTTTGCGGCTGCTTGCTGCTGACATATTAAAATTAAATTCATGTCAACGTGGTGACAAATTAAATTCTTGCGAATTTTTAAATTTATATAAATTATGCCAGTCACGTGAACTTATTAATTGCATTTTATTTTGTGTTGTTTAAACGACTGCATTAATCGCTTGTGTATAAAACAATATATGGACCATTTTGTCAGTGTGTGTGTGTGTGTGTGATACAGTTAAAGCTCTAAATTTAAATCAAAGTCACGCACACAGTCCAGCGGCACACCCCCTAGACAGACAAACATGTGCAGCGTTTATCATATAACAACAGGCAACTGTTGCTGACAGTCACTTGAGCGTTGTTTTGATGTCTGTCGCTGACAGACGCCGCAGGGCCCATATAAATACATATGTATATATATAATACCCTTCATAACATGTACATATATTTCTATATACAAGTTTAGAATAAACAATGCAAGCAAACACGTGAGCCAAGCGCACCAGAATAACATGAATTTATAAATATAACAAACACTTTTTTTAAATGTTAAGCAAATTAAACCAAAAAGCTAAACTGACAGAACTATTTGAATGGACTAAGTTGGAGAACTATTCGCTTGTTCCTCATTACTGAACTATATACTCTAAAGCCGTCAGTAGGTCTAAGTTCATCAATCAATCTTTCGAAAAACAAATAATAAATTGAATAACAATAAATTCCTACCATTTTTTTTCTCATAGCAAATAACTTTATGTATTCGATATTCCAAGCTATGTCTCGTTAAAACTCTTGGCTTGACTTTCTTTGGCTTCATAAAAAGCTCATACGTAAGCTAGGCTAGTTTTGCATATGAACATCCTAACAACGTCTTAATAACAATTATGCTTAGCAATTTTCGAAGCCTTGGTTCAGATACATAAGCTTAGACAAAGTTCAGGCTGACTGTCAATATATATCGTAAGGTCAAATTGTATTGTTGTCTGCAATTTTTTGTGTGCTTTTTGCGCTGTTTCTTTGCCTTGTTTGCATTTGGCGCTGCTATGCAAACAATTTGATATCAATTTAACGCCAACTGTTGAATGCTGCTGCTTATAGCAGAGGCGCACACTTTATGGCTTCATTTACATTCCTTGGGTTTCGAAGCCTCGCCTACAGCTATGCGCTGATTTAGCTGTAGCCCCACCTGACCATAAAATTGCGCCAAGTAGCAATCACTTTGTTAACTTATTTATGCGCGTGACGTCTTTGGCTTACAGACAAAGCTGTCCAGACCGCAGGGCACAGGTCAAATTGCTGCCTGACACTTTTGCTTATAAAATTTCTTGTTGAACGCGCAATAAATTAACGCGTAAATCGTTGGCCAGCCAAATGTTTACTGTAATGCATTAAAAATTATTTAAATGAATTTAGGGCTTGCGTGATTTAAGGCACAAACACAACAGTGTGGCTTTTGGGCCATAAAACTGGCATTGCGTGTTGTTGCCAATAAAACCAAACAGCAGCATTTAGTCAACATTGTGTGTGTGTGTGTATGTGTGTGCTTGTGGGTGTGAGTGTGTGTCAAGCTAAATTAGTTTGCACTTTGCAATGAAACATGTGTGCTCTTGTGTTGGGCGCTAACCGCGACCGCAATATGAGAGACGCACATTATGACCAAATGTCGCGAACACTTTGTGCCTGCCAAAGACACCCAACTCCCCATCTGTCCACCCACTATCTGCCCCTCTCTAGGCGTCTGCCTGAGTGCCCACGCCGCAATCTAATTGAATCAGCATGAGAGTTTCGCCGCCTAATACATGCAACTCGACAATGGCCACTAAAATTTGCATATCACATCAGCTGCGATTTCTGCAGAGCGTGGGCAGTTTAATTTAAAATAAAGTTTGCACAGGCATGAACAAATAATTGCAATATTATATAAAGTTCCACTTTCACAGTTACATGCACAGTTAATAAACTGCGGCTATATTTAAACAATTTTCAGCGCAATTTGACAAACGCGTCACCGATAATTAACTTTTAATTTGCATTTATTTCAGTATTATTGCTATTTATAGTAATATTTGTCAAAAGAAACTTTGCTTTAAAATTGATTGAATATTCTAGGTCAACAGTTATGCACTATGACCCAAGAAATTTTAGTGCAGGCGATGAGCATTTAAAAGTCGGTTGTGTCCATATAACAACTCCAAATGCAATGCAGTTTGTAATTTGCCAGAAGCCGCATAACAAAAAATAATCAAATGAAACTTTAAAAACAAGTGGACAGGTTAAATGGGCGCCACCAACTTTAAAATACACTTTTTGACTAGGGCATCGCAGCAAACACACATGCACAATCACAAACACATACACACAAACAGCGGACGCGTCATAGATCGCTTTCACTGTAGGCGTCAGCAGCGACGCCGGCGCTGCGTCGGCAGCGACGTTGTATGGCGCGTCAGCACGTGCACACCCCGCTGACTATATTGAAAATTGAAATGTCAATAATTCCTAAGGTTTTTATTCGATCGTTCTGAAATTTTTACAATCGGTCATTTTAGATTTTTAGACCATGATTAAGCGCTGATTTATTTCAGATTTTAGAATATTTTTATTGCTTAATATCGTTTTTTCGATTTGTGGAAGGAGGGGGGAGGAAATTTTTTTTTAAAAAAACTAAAATAAAGCGTAGTTCCTGGATATATGGAGCACCTACATACCAATTGTGATTGCCATCTAGCTCTTATAAGTCTGCTGAGGACACGCCACTTCATACAGACGGACGGACGGACGGACGAACAGACGACAGACGGAATGGCTATATCGACTCACCTCGTCGAGCTGATCAAGAATATATTTACTTTATAGGGTCTGCCACGCCTCCTTCCCCTGTTACATACATTTGAGCAAATTCATAATACCCTCTTTCCATTTTTTCAAAAGAATGTCAAAGTGTATAAACCAATTGCTTTTAAATTAAAGCTTTAAGTTAACTCTGGCATACAAAGCACACACAAATGTCAGTCAACACTTAATTAATGGCAAAGTGCCCTTTGTGTGTGCGTGTGTAGTTGTGTATGTAGCAAGCATGTAGTAAGGTAATTTATTTTCACTGAAGTGCAAGCGACTCACACATGCATGCCAAGCTGGGCGGTTAAAGACAGCGCAGTCAACGTTTATTGCAAGTTTTACAAGCAAAATGTAGTCAAATTTTTGAGAGAGAGACAGGGCATACCTTTGTGGGCAGACTTTCATTTCCTGTTGCTGTTGCTGTTGCACACACAGCTGCCGCTGCCGCTGCTGCTGCTGCCACAGTAGCCATAATTGATTGCATTTTGTCATGTAGTTGTTTGCCAAATGGGCAAAGTGTAGCCCTAGACAGCACGCATTGACAGCCATTTGTTATTGGCAAACAAAAGCTTGCCCCAGAGCGCATTGGCTCAAACGATTTAATTTATTTAGGACTGTAAGCACTTAATCAACTTTAAGCTGTAGTTGAGTAGAGTTGATTTGATTCGCAGCCCAAAAGGCTAAATTGTTTGCCATTGTCAAACGCATTGCAGTTGCAGCACTGAGACATTCATCAATGCCAATGCCTAACGATTCAACTTTGCTGCTTGCCATGAAATTCGGCGCACAAGGATGTCAGGCTCGGTGCTGACATTGTCGCCATTTTCATTATCCTTGCTCTTGATAATAATGTGGCTGTGTCGCAAGTTAGCTTTGTATTTAAAAAAGAAAAACTGAAATGACAAGCACGCCGGAAAATCCTCTTGACTGCTTGCTGGCCCAAGGCAAAGTCTAAAGCCAAGCGCAAATTGAAAATGTTTTTGCCAACACACACACACACACACACACAGAGGCACACAATGATGACATAATATTTGCGCAAGTTGTATCCACAATAGTTATAGCTAAGCATGTCGCTTTATGTCTTGTCTAATTGATTTCAATGTACTTCATGCTTCATGCATTTTTAATGCCTAAGACAACAATAACAACAACAAGGCACTTAAGTGAAAGTAAATACAGTTGGGCAGCGCCTCAACAAGGCCATAAACATGCCCTCATAATTAGCCAACATATAGTAGCTGTGCTCACACACAGCTCAAGGCTTAACCTTGACATTGGCTATATTCTGTGCCTGCGTGGGCGCCAGGCAATGCGACGCCTTTGGCAAGACAACTTGCCAAAAAAGAAAGTACACAAAAGTGGCAAAAAAATAAAACTTGGCAGCTTTACAATTTATGGAAATTATCAAAAGCGTATAAACTGCGCCTTGGCTTTATAGTTGTCGAAGTGCTTTAAAAAATATGCAAACCACGCTTTTCTTTAATTTACTTGCGCTGCTTATCGCTGATTTGGGCCTAAGTTCAAGGCTTGCATTTAATTAAAGCAAAAGAAGGCTTAAGAGATACCAAAATCAACAGCAGTGACCACTAAAAAAAATAGAAAAACCAACGAGCTAAAGCGTTGCAACTTGCGACGCGTTGGGGGCGCCACCTGAGCGCATAAAAGTAGGCAACAATACACTGTGTGAGTGTGTGTGTGTGTGTGTGTGCAACAATGGTCTACTTGCTACATGTTGTCCTCGTTGCTGCTGCTTGAAGCGTGTAAACATTTTTCAACTGCCAGGCAGCAACAAAAGCCAAAAGCTTTCAATTACATTTGCCGTCACTCTCGCACACACATCGGACATGCATATTTGTTATGCGGCTGCAATTTTTAGCACTTAGCCCACACATACAGGCGCATACGTTCTAAATCTCTGCGATTCAATTACAGAAAGCGGTTTAATCAACGAGGCCGAGTTCTTGCAATGGGTGGGCAGAATCCAAGCGCTGCGCGACGAGCAGCAACAACAGCAGCCGGACGAGAATGCCAGCAATAGCAAAGTCGTGGATGAAGCCGATGATGTCACCGAAGACTTAATAGCCGCATTTAGGTAAGTACCCTCTCGCTCTCTCGCTCACTCTTGCAGTTTTAATGCAGCTAGATGCTTATAGAGTATTCGATCGAGATGGCAATGGGTTTATAACGCGAGACGAGCTGCAAACCGCCATGGAAATGATTGGCGAGCCTTTGAACGAGCAGCAGCTGGAGCAGCTATTGGTCATAGCCGATTTGGATCAGGATGGACGCATCAATTACGAGGGTAAGTTGGGTCAAAGGACATTGCTGACGCAGGCTGGGTTGAAGGACGCTCCCACACACACACACTCGTAAAGAAAATAAAGAAAAACAACCAAATCAAGCGCAAAGTGCTTCAGCTTGCCGCTGCGTTTACTTTCATTTTCATTTTACTCTCATCGCTTTACTGTTACTGTCTGTGCATTAATCAAGCTGCAGCATAAAGCTCACACACACACACACACACACATGAGTATAGACACACTTGCAAGTCTATAACCTTGTGCCAATATTTGGGTAAACCACAGAAGCAGCAACAACAACAACAACACTAACTCATAAATCAGCTAACGTGTGTTAAAGTTGAATAACCCCAAAGCAGAGACACAAATCGTATGCCCCCCTCAGCGCACTTTTTTATATGCGCCCATTATTTGTTTGTTTACCCGCCAAGCGTTTTGTCTTTTGTTTCTTTTTTATACTGCGCTAAAGAAAACGCAATGGCGTAGAATTTTTCACATAAACATAAGTTTGCTGAAAGTACATGGGATCCATGCTGGATTAACGGGCTCTACGGCGGATTGTCTACTGATTTCAATTTTTTTAAAAACAAGTCATCAACCTAAGCGCTGAAGTCAGAAGTTAAATAATGTTGTTTTGCTTTGTTTGAGTTGAACGGCAATTGAAATTAATTGCCGCTTGAGCAAAATTCTTGCGAACAGTTGAATTTTAGGTAATATGTGCTGAGACCTTGAAAAAGACGGAAAAGCTGGCAATTAGAATTTGGAAATCAATTGATAGCTGTTTGACTTACTATTTAAACAGTTTTAAAGCGTCTAAATACAATTGTGATTAAAAATTTAAGGCTTATACATGTTGCATCTTTCCGAGCGTAAAATATCATACAACTTTTAATTATAACTTTATTGCAGGCAGCATTTAAAGCAACGCTAAGTATGCTACAAAATTTAAACTTCAGTTTCAGTTGCTTAGCACTCTTGAAATGCATTTTAGAATGAAATGCATTTGCTCTAGTACATTATTAAGAAGCAGCCTCGAATTATTCTTGCTACTATTTACATATTTATTTACAAGCTTGTGCGTTGTTTGCACTTTCTAATACTGGCAGCAAGTGGCAACAAAGAGCTGTTGGCAAAGGACACACTGCAGTATCTCCAAGTGTGAGTGTGCCGTCCCTTGTGTGGCATTAAGTTGCTGAACTAAATGCAAACTAATACAGAGACAACCGACACATGTTTGACATTAACTCAAGCACTCAACTTGAGTTGGCCACAGTTTGGCTTTGTGTTTGTGTGTGTTAAGTTTATCATTGGGTTCATATGCCTGCATGCGCCTTGGCTGTGGCTACTACTTTGACCTTATACACGACCCGTAGCACACACCACAATCCTTCTGCCCCTTTTAGCTTGCTCCGGCTGTTTGTTTGCTTGTTTGCTGGCATCTGCAATTTATTTATTTTCACTTTATTTACTTTACACCGGCATATGCTGCGAGCAACAGCTATAGCGATAAAACTGCTGACATTGTTGTTTGTGCGTTAAGTGGGCGTGGCCCCAACGTACGTGCCATTCCCAAGTGTCCGCTTCTCGTCAACATCATCTTCATTTTGCAGCCCAGCAGCTCTCATAAATGTCCAAGTTGAGCCAACTGTTGATGCAACAGTTTATTTATAAGTACTAACAAGTTTTTTGAACAAACAAATTAATGAATGCCTTTGATTTAATTTCAGAATTTACGCGACTTCTGCTCTAAGTCAACAGCAGCAGCGAACTCGGGCAAAGTTAAGAATAGCTACAATTTAATTGTTAAGCGTTTATTAACATACTCAGACACAAAGAAGGAAGCTTAAGTGGCGTTAATTAACGTTTCGTAAGAAAGCTGAGAGGAAATCTGCAAGGACTACGCTAATCAGTTATCACAACGCATTATATTTCACTTTCAGTTGAGCCCTTGAGCAACCAATGAACTGTACAAAGTTCACACACACATACACACACACAAACACTCAGTCTCACATACACATGAACACAACAAGCACACATGCTTATATGTAAATTAGTTTTTAATTCATATGAATTTATGATTATAAGTTAAGCATGCGGCAGTTTGTACGTTTCGGCTACAATTTTAAATAATTCGTAAATTAAATTAACTAAAATTTAATAAAGAAAAGCGAACATTACATATATACATATATGCATATTCGGATAAGTCTGAGCGCGTGAGTGATATTGTGTTTAGGGTGCTGCAACAAAAAATTATAATAAAAAAGAGCAGAGTAAAAAATTTAATTCTTGCATATATGTATTTTCAATTTAAATTAGTTATCTATTATGCTTTTAATGTGTGTACAAGTATATATGCATATATTTGTATATAAAAGAAAATAAATAAAACAAAAATATTGTTAGCCTAAGTATACCGAATAAATATTTACAATTGAACTATGTAATACAAATTTAAACTATTTATAATTTCTATTTGGAACATACATAACAATTAATTGCAAATGATATGCAGGTAATTCAATATATTGTTATATAAATGTCAATATATGTATTTAACGCAAGGTATTTAAAATCAAATATCATCTCAGAAAATTTTATAAAAACATACTAATGAAATTTTCGATAAACATACACATATAGTTTTTTATAAAACAAAAAAATTGGTGTTTTGGCAAATTGAAATCGACATCAAAGTCAATAACATAATTTACTGTGTAATTTTTAGTCATCTATATAGTTTCTTCCGTAACTCTGCTTCCTACAACAAAAGTTTCTGTTATGTTGATGTCCTTAAAAATACAAACAAAGCGAGTCCATTGCATCGCCGTCCTGCATTCAAATAAATATATTATATAATTGTCAAAAATTTGTACCTGGCATTGGCAGTGGTTTCAAAACTAAACTCAGTCATATTTAAATGTTGGCGCCATCAATACTATGGTACAAAGAATTCAAATCAAAAATGAAAAGTCAAACTCAAAACATTTTTCTATGGTATTTATAGTTGAACAAATCAACCACAAAATAGACAGTCGATTAAACATATTCAGTTTATGGAAAATCTAAGCTACAATTGTAAACTTTACACATATGTGTATTTAAAATAACGTTCGTTATCGCAAATATCCTATGTACTTAACCCAAAACTAAAGTAGTTTTTCTTAACATCTAAATGTGCTTAAATTATATACATATATACGAAAACTCTATACAAAACTGTTTAATATTATTATATGTAACCACATACATATTTAAATCCACAAAATTAAGACACTATCTACTATATTGAAACTGTAGTTATTTTTGTTTAAGTATTAATGAGTTCATCGTTTGGAATTATAAGAGGATGAAACGAAATCGATATAATAAATAACAATACACCAACGCTCAACTATAGTGTTTTGTTTTGTGAAATTCATTGAAGTAAGTGTGCTCTGTTTTTTTAGCAGCTAAATTTCTCAGTTAATCTTTCACAAATACCATAGCAACATACTACAGCAGGCTAGATATTGTCGTACAACTTTGCGACTTTTCCAAATTTTACTACGTGTATAAATATTGTGTATATTTTATAAAATATATAACTATAGTCATTAAAGCGTGCAGCCTGTGATCAGAAATCATGAGTGAGAACGATGACAAGGTAAATTTTTAAATACCAATAGCGCGGCTCGATTACAATAATCGATTAAGTGATCTGGTTCAAAATGTCAATAAGCACAAATGCCTTTCCTTAAATAAGTGTTTTTCTAAACAAATGTTATGCTAGTTTATTAGGCTAGTTATCGATTTCTTGGTTCATGTGAACTACTTTCTTGCTCGATATAATTTCATTTTCTTTTGTTCCGTCTTCCTACGAAAAAACAACAACAAGCACGTTTCGCTGGTGCCCTTTTCTGTCCGAACGTGTTAAAATAAAGCCGCAAAAGTGGATAACGATAGCGTAAAAGTCGAGGATTTGATGGACTCAGATCCTGACATTGAGTTTATTGAAAAGGATAGTGGGATGTCTTCATTAGGCGGCAGCAAAGATGAGACGCCTGAGCGTCGAACAGTGGCCGTTGTAAGTATATACAGAGTAGACTGAAAAAGTGGTTGGGGGCGCAGTGACTGGTGCTCACGTAACTTAGGCGCACGGGGGTGAATGGAAAGAGCAGCTGCTTATTGTGCGTATTTTTCTTATTGATTATTACAATGTGCGCATTCGATCTTATTTGCAGGCACCCAATGAAGAGCCACAAACCGAGGGCGATAATTATGATGATGTAAGTGCCGCATGTTTTATTTTGTATACTTTTTTATGTTTGTAAACATTGCAAAATGGAGCAAAAAGCATACACTTTCTAACCTCAATTTTAACATACGTTTTAGGAGCCCGATGAGTCGATGGGTGAGCGGTTGGTAGGATTGACAGAAATGTTTCCAGAACCTCTGCGCAATGCAGTGGGCACCGTGGTCACCACTACGGCAAAAAGCTTCCGTAGCCTGTACCACTTCTCGTGCAATGCATCGTGGATATTCTTCACCAGTTCCGTCATCCTTTTTGCACCTGTCATCTTCGAGACCGAGCGCGCACAGATAGAGGAACTACACAAGTCGCAGCAGAAGCAAGTGCTGCTCGGACCTGGCAGCGCCATGGCCGCCACTGGACCCGCGCCTAGCTTACCATTGATACGTTAATATATACACATCAAAACACACACATACCTACATGTTAGTTCTTTTAAAAGCGGGACTACAAAATAATAATGATACAATGCCGCGCGTTTAGTGTTTAAGTCTATTAATCAGTCCAGGTCCCTGCCAGTGAATTAACGCAACATATAACAGCAACAATAGCAATTCCAAATATAACAACAAAAGCAGCAGCAGTAACTACAGCCTTAAGCATTTACGATCATTGCGAAATTTCTCGGATTACAAAAGTCTTTAAAACCCCTGGAGATTAGTACGAGTATTTGTAGTTGGCCCTACACAAATGAAATTGCAATTACTGTTTAAACAAATTAATAAAACTATGTTTATTAAGCGTTAAATCTTAATGTCTACAGTCCGCCGAGGTACTCAGCCGCTATGGGATGCTCTGTAAAATATTGCCGATACTCCGCAGCATATTTATTTCTTAACATGCGTTCGCCCATCTCATTAAAGCGTACCGCTATATATACATAAACATCCATAGTCTTGGCATGGGCGCACAGTTTCTTGAAGTAACCGGCCGCACGCTCTAGTATATCCAGTGACTTGAGCAGCTGTTCTTTTTGTTTCTCCGAATCCGTGATAGCTAGCAGGCAGCGTACAAACAGAAAATCAGTCTTGGCTCGCTCATAGAGACTGCCATTGATGTGTATATCATCCATGCAGCGCTTAATGGTCTGATAGGCCTTCTGCCGCATGCCCAGGGTAAGAAGCACCTGCGCGAGTAACATATCGACCAACGCAAGCTCATAGTCCATTTGTGCATGCGACATATCCTCAGCAACGCTCAGCAGGAATTGGACTGCCTCGCTAGAGAAGCGTGTGCCGGCCAAACTGCTGCAATAAGCCAACAACACTTGTACGCGTGTGCGCAGCAGGAAGGGCAGCTCCGGCTTGGTCGCCAGCTTGTCCAATAGTCGACGTGCATTGTAAAACTCACGCTTGGCCACATAAATAGTGGCACGCTGAAGCATAGAGTCCGATGGGTCAAGCAGATATAACTGATCACAGGCCTTAAACGCGTCATGCCAGCGACAACGATAGATGCCTGACTGTATGGTTACATGGCACTGACTAATCATGCAGCATTCCGAGTTTGGCATGCGAGGCAGTTGTTCACGAGCGCGATGCAGAAAAACACGTGACAAGGCCTGCTCTCCCTGCAGCTGGAGACGTAAAGCGGAACTGGCCATTGCGCTGCTGAAGCCAGCTGCGCCGCTATTGCCAAAGCTATCCTGAGCAGAGAGCAACAGCTGTGCATATAGGGCGGACAGCTCATGCCTACCATACGCAGACCATACAGCGCTACGCAGAGCGAGTGCATCTGTGGCATGCGTAGCATAATTGTTGCGATTGGTAAGGATATCACTAAACTGTAGCAAATCAAATAGACGCAAGGGCTTGCAGCCCGCCACAGTTCCTAACTTGACGGCAAAGTGCAGCGCCAGTATGTAGTTCTGCTGAAGGTTAGTGAAATTATCAGATATGTTCAATACATTGTCTTGCACATAGGACAGCGGCAGCTCATCGCGTAGCAGGCAGTGCCACGTGTTGGCCAATTTAAGGCTGCGGTCATCATCGTGCTCTTGGGCCAACATAATACTCTCACGTAGTGCAGCCAAGGCCTCTTCACGATGCCCAAAGGTGGCATGCAGAACGGCCACATTGATGCAAAAGTACTGATAGCCTTTTTGGCTCATCAAGCGAACTGGACTGCGATCCAAGGCGCGATGCAGCGCCGCCAATGCATTGTGATAATCACGCACGCGCAGATGATTCATATAACCCAGAAAATAAGCCGTGGTACTCAGCGGTAAATCCTGTATTATCTGCTGAACCTTGCGCTGTAGTTCCTTAGGTGGGAGTGCTCGGCTTTCGTTGGTATCCAGCAACTCTGACTGTGTGTTGATGAAGAATTTTGCCTGCTTGGGTGCCCACTTGCTGAGCGTGTTATATTCAGCACTGCAGACAGCACTTTCCGTTTTGTTTTCCTTTTTGCTAGCGGCATCGCCTTCAGCAGCTTTTTCAACTTGAGGTGGTGGCGGTGATTCGCCTCTATGCAGTACACCACCCGCAACTGGTTTTCTGGGTCCTGTGGCCAAGGCGCGTATACCACGCTCATAGTACGCACAAATGTTTCTATACATGCACATCATCTCGGCAAAGCTAAAACGCTCCAACACAACACTAACTCGTCGCACATAGACGCCCATTGTACTAAACTGGTAAACACCGTATTCCTCGTTTAGCAGTATATCAATGTTATGGACATCAGCAAAATCAAACAGCGCCTCGATACTCGCCGAGCCGCAAAACTCTGACATAGCTTTCTCAAAGCTTTCCAGCATTAGAGGGTCCAGCTTGTAGGGGCGCGTGGTGAGCATAATGTGTAGTTCATTGTAGGTCATGTCAGGAGCTTGAATCAACTTAAGCATCAGCATGCAAAACATACGACGCTGGTGCGGGCGTATTGTTATACCCGTGTCCATGGCTGACTTCTTCTCCTGTTAGTTTAATATTCAGTCAACATTTGATAAAATTGTGTAAAGCAACAATTACCTTAACATATTGCTTAAGCAATATTATGACTGCAATTTTATGTGGCGTAGGTGTCTCTATGCGTGGCGGCACCATCTTGGAACTGGGATCCAGTGTATCAAGCTCCTCAAACAAATTCATACTTTATTTTTAATGGCGCTAAATAAATTGTATTTCGTAGTTAAAACGTAAACAAAAAACTATCGATTATATTATCGTTTCACGCCTAATCGATATTAAAATACACTCGCAGCCAACTTAGCAGCTTAAAAGCGCCAGCTTTCAAATTTTAGCCAACTATAATTCCCAAAGGTTTGAGGTCAAAGTCTATAATACAAGTACACAAACTTAGGTGAGACCACACCCTTCACGAGTGTTTATCCAATTTATATATTTGTTTGTTTGCATGAAAATCTACTACCCATTAATATAACTTAGTATTTCTAGTGAATAAATTGGAATCTCTACAGCTTGTGCTGTAACTGAAATTAGCTTGTTAAGCCGCTTACAAGACAAAGGGGAAAATGGCGCGACGGCACCTAGGATAATCCTTGAATTCCTTTTTGTAGTTGCGGTGCTTGGCAAGAGCCCAGATGGTCATCTGAAAAGCGCCAGCAAATGCAAAAAGATAGGCAGGCAGGCAAGCGGTCATAACCGAGAAACAGATCCAAGAGCCAATCTCATATGTATAATTGGGGCAAGAGACCAAACTGTAAATAAATGTATTAGTGTTAGATATTATTTCAATAAACACTTAATTGAAAATTACTTGAAGAGCTTAGTCAGCGGATTAGCATCGGGCACTGGAATTTTGCGAACTTTGGTGCCAGGTGGACGCAAATTACGCAGAGCAATGTGTATGGAGAAGTTACCCAATTCGCACAACTGCAAAATAAACAAAAAAAAGTGTTAAAAGCTGATTTTACAGAAAAATTTAAATATTTACTTACAGCAAAGGCAGCCAGAGCAGCCCAAACGGTGCACATGCAGGGAGAAGTGTACATAGGATGATTAGTGTGATACGAAACGTAAGCGGTGAATCCCCAGTAATAGCTGCAGTTCTTGAAAAGATTGCGCAAGGGCATTGTGTTGTGCGAGAAGCGATGCACAAATATTGTCTCCAGCAAACGCTTCACATAATGAACCGTATAGCAGCCAGCGGCAATACTAAGAAAAAACAACAACAAAATATACAATAAAATAATACAAACGAAAGCGTGTTAATGATTATGCAGGGAAAATCGAGCTTTGACTGTTGAGGCTGAAACGATTTCGATTTTGCATTAACACTAGCCACCGCTAGTCGGGTCAAGCAGGTCGCTTACGATGTATGTGTGTATGTATGTATGCCTAACAGAAATCGGAAGGTGTGCTTGCGCATCGGTGGCGAAAGTCACACATACACAGTCACATATAAGAAACTTACTGCGTGGTGAGTGAGATTGGTTTGGAAGCTGCCTTGCCATAAATGAGCTCTGGTCGAAAATAAAACATCAGGTACACAATTAAAGGACCTGCGTACTCGGCCAAAAACACAGTCTTCCAGCCAATCTGTGGCCCCAAATCCTTAATGTACACCTTGCTGCCATTGCTCAAGCCAAGTGTACCCACAGTGTCTGTGTCCTTAAGACTTTTGCCACGCGGCTCCAGACGCCTTTAATACATAACTTTAATCATTAACCCACATACAATGTTATCAAAGTTCAACTTACAGCGATATGCGGTCCGAATGCGGTGTTTGCCTGAAAGTCTTATGAATTAGTACGCGCAGCTCGTGCACCTGTACCGAGGAAGAGGACACATTGACCTTTCCATGGGATTTGTTGCTTTTTGCATCTAACACTTCCAATTCCATACTTTTCTCCGCTAATATCACCAAGGGCTACTGTTTTTTTTTGTAATTTTACTTGCTTCTGCTTCTTCCAATTTTATACCGGATGGATGACAGTGTGCTTCGAGGCGGCTAAATTTATTAGACTGTATTCGATTATACAGTACACCTTTGCTAAGTTTATCAATATTTTCAAAAGTTGATAGAAATACATTTATTTCAGTATCGTAAAGGCTAGCTAATGCTGTCAACATTGAATTCAGGCATAATTTTTCAATTATCATTCGGCCAGTCGACTCAGCACGTTAAGCAGGTGTTGTCTTGAATTTGTTTAAAAAAATATATTATTTTATTTGTGTGGTGAGTGTCCAAAAACCAAACAGCAACAATAGTAGGCCGTAAATTATTTATATGTATATAGAACATCAAATCATCATACATGTACATCTCATTTTGCGCTCGACTTTTAAAGTGAAAACATCAAACTAAAGGCGATAATCAAATTTCAGCGAAATATTAATTTTTACAAGGACTGCCGCAATTTAAAGTCAACGTGTTGAAAATTGTGAGTAAGACTTTCTTTTTTTTAAATATCGCGCTAAATTGAACCTTCTGGCAATTGTATATTATACTTTGGTGGCAACACTGTCTCTGACCTCAATGCACTGTGCGAGCGGGACAAATATCTGTTGTTTGACAAATCAATAACAAAGTTATAAGATTAGTGCAATTTATCTGCTTAACTTGGGCTGCTTTTACATGTAATAATTTTATAATTCGAGGAGGAATATATTGTTTATAAAAACCATTTTCCTTAAACACAGTCCTATAAACAATCAAATTTAATTGCGTCTCAATATTGATAGAAAGGGATAGCCATACTTAATGCACAAAGGTGCAGAGGCTATATAAAGCCAGTCACACAGATTTTCTCCGCATAGAGAAAAAACTGTGAAAAGTGAAGCAAGCAAAAATATTGAACGCAAGAAAAGTATTATAAAAAAAAAGGAATTTAAAGTGATTTAGTGTGTGAACAAAAAAAAATATAAAATAAGAATTAAAGGTAATAAGCGTCAGTAAAAAACGTAAGTTTTTGAAGCATTTATAAAAACTTATGCAAAAAAATATATTCTGCTGCAGCCATTTTTTTTTTTCATTTTGTATTCTCTTTGTTCGCAAGATAATTTTTTTTTGGCAATAGTGCTTCATTTTGTTTCTAGTTTTTTTTTTTTTTTTTGCTTAATGCCCTTGTAAACTAAAAATGCGTCAGGAAAATAGTCAATTGAGCGTTTGGCACAACTTGTGAATTTATTATTGTGAAATTGGCTTGTGACGTCATTAAATGTTCGAGAAAGACGCATATTGGAATATACGTATACATATATACATACATACGAATGTATGTATTCCATATTGGAATATACGTGTACGTATGTACATGTAAATGCATTTGTGTGCAATAAAACAAGAAATGACGCAGCAGTAAATTCTAGTTTTATGCGTAACAGTTAATCCTTGTTCTTATTTTTAATTATGTATAATATATACATATGTACGTTGAAGTTGGATATTAAAGAGGGCAACAACTCGTTAGAAGAGTAGAACAAAGACCTTTCATTATTTCTTTGTCTAGTTATTTTGCAAGGGAGGAAATGATGAAATATCTAAGCAATACATACAAAACAGTAGATACATACATACGTATACAGTGGAAGCTTTTAAGGAACGAAGCAATAGAAAAAAAAATTAACTACGTTTATAAAATAAAAAAGACTTAAATAAAAGAAGCCTTAATTAGGTATAATTTGTTTAATACAATAATTGATATTTGTTTCTTATATTTATTATTTATACTAAATATTAACTAATTATTTGTTTTACAGTATAAAAAACCATGCAGATCTTTGTGAAGACATTGACTGGCAAGACCATCACCTTGGAGGTTGAGCCCAGCGACACCATTGAGAATGTGAAGGCCAAGATCCAAGACAAGGAGGGCATCCCCCCAGACCAGCAGCGTCTGATCTTCGCCGGCAAGCAGTTGGAGGATGGACGCACTCTGTCCGACTACAACATTCAGAAGGAGTCAACACTCCACTTGGTGCTCCGTCTGCGTGGTGGTATGCAGATCTTCGTGAAGACCCTGACTGGCAAGACCATCACCTTGGAGGTTGAGCCCAGCGACACCATTGAGAATGTGAAGGCCAAGATCCAAGACAAGGAGGGCATCCCCCCAGACCAGCAGCGTTTGATCTTCGCCGGCAAGCAGTTGGAGGATGGACGCACTCTGTCCGACTACAACATTCAGAAGGAGTCTACCCTCCACTTGGTTCTCCGTCTGCGTGGCTGGTATGCGCATCTTTCGAGAAGAACCCTGACTGCAAGACCATCACCTTGAAGAGGTTGACCCAGCGACACCCAATTGAGAAGTAGGCCAAGATCCAAGACAAGAGGGCATCCCCCAGACCAGCAGGTTGATCTTCGCGGCAAGCAAAGTTGGAGATGGACGCACTCTCGTCCGACTACAACAATTCAGAAGGAGTCCTACCCCTCCACATGGTGCTGACCGTCTCGTGGCGGTATCAGATCTTCGTGAGCAGACCTACTGATCATGTCAAACCATCACCTTGGAGTTGAAAGGCCGACACCATTCGAGAATGTTGAGGCCAAATCCAAGACAAAGAGGGGCTACCCCCAGACCAGCAGCGTCTATCTTCGGCGGCAAGCGTTGGAGATGGACGCACTCTGTCCGACAATACAACATTCCAGAAGGATCAACCCTCCACTTGGCTGCTACCGTCTGCGTGGTGGTCATGCGATCTTCGGAAGACCCCTGACGTGCTCTATTATGAATCAACAACTGGAGGTTGAGCCCAGCGAACACATTGGAAGAATGTGAAGGCAAGATCAAGACAAGGAAGGGACATCCCCCCAACCTACAGCGTCTGATCTTCGGCCGCAAGCAAGTTGGATGATGGACGCACTCTAGTCCCGACTACAACAATTCGGAAAAGAGCACCGCATCACTTGAGTTCGTGGCGCCGCGCGTGTGGTAATGACACACAATCACTGTATCGCGATTGAAGACGCCTCAACTGGCAAAACCCATCACCGTTGGACGGTTGAGCCCAGCGACCCATTAGAGGATATGTGAAGAGCAAGATCCAAAGACTAGGAGGGCAATCCCCCAATCAGCCAGCGTCTGATCTTCGCCGGCAAGCAGTTGGAGGATGGCGCCTCTGTCCGACTACAACATTCAGAAGGAGTCAACCCTCCACTTGGTGCTCCGTCTGCGTGGCGGTATGCAGATCTTCGTGAAGACCCTGACTGGCAAGACCATCACCTTGGAGGTTGAGCCCAGCGACACCATTGAGAATGTGAAGGCCAAGATCCAAGACAAAGAGGGCATCCCCCCAGACCAGCAGCGTTTGATCTTCGCCGGCAAGCAGTTGGAGGATGGACGCACTCTGTCCGACTACAACATTCAGAAGGAGTCAACCCTCCACTTGGTGCTCCGTCTGCGTGGTGGTATGCAGATCTTCGTGAAGACCCTGACTGGCAAGACCATCACCTTGGAGGTTGAACCCAGCGACACCATTGAGAATGTGAAGGCCAAGATCCAAGACAAGGAGGGCATCCCCCCCCAGACCAGCAGCGTCTGATCTTCGCCGGCAAGCAGTTGGAGGATGGACGCACTCTGTCCGACTACAACATTCAGAAGGAGTCTACCCTACACTTGGTGCTCCGTCTGCGTGGTGGTATGCAGATCTTCGTGAAGACCCTGACTGGCAAGACCATCACCTTGGAGGTTGAGCCCAGCGACACTATTGAGAATGTGAAGGCCAAGATCCAAGACAAGGAGGGCATCCCCCCAGACCAGCAGCGTCTGATCTTCGCCGGCAAGCAGTTGGAGGATGGACGCACTCTGTCCGACTACAACATTCAGAAGGAGTCTACCCTTCACTTGGTTCTCCGTCTGCGTGGTGGTATGCAGATCTTCGTGAAGACCCTGACTGGCAAGACCATCACCTTGGAGGTTGAGCCCAGCGACACCATTGAGAATGTGAAGGCCAAGATCCAAGACAAGGAGGGCATCCCCCCAGATCAGCAGCGTCTGATCTTCGCCGGCAAGCAGTTGGAGGATGGACGCACTCTGTCCGACTACAACATTCAGAAGGAGTCTACCCTCCACTTGGTGCTCCGTCTGCGTGGCGGTATGCAGATCTTCGTGAAGACCCTGACTGGCAAGACCATCACCTTGGAGGTTGAGCCCAGCGACACCATTGAGAATGTAAAGGCTAAGATCCAAGACAAGGAGGGCATCCCCCCAGACCAGCAGCGTCTGATCTTCGCCGGCAAGCAGTTGGAGGATGGACGCACTCTGTCCGACTACAACATTCAGAAGGAGTCTACCCTCCACTTGGTTCTCCGTCTGCGTGGTGGACATGCTTAAATTAAATTCCAAGCAAATGATAAAAATTTGCAAATATAAAAGAATTTATTTCCACATTTACATTTAAAAAATTATGCACAAAAATTTACTCAGCAGAAATTCCAAATTACAAGTTCAAGTAATACTTAAAAAATATTTAATTAAAGTTTATAATAACCGCTGTTTCTTCTGGCTTCAATTTAAAAAAGATTTTTGAGAGTTATCAATTTTAAAAAGATAAATTCGTATTTTTATTGTTATATATGGGTATTGCGCTAAATGTTCATTCTCTGCCGATTTTCGAAGTAGATAATTTTCAAAAGCATATGTTATTAAAGAGGGGAATCGCTTATTAAATGTTGGTAGTACTATGTACTGTTGAATTTGAAGAGTATACACTTTTCGGTGTTGCGGAATTATTTCGTTGTTTTTTACGCGTTTCGCTGTGAATGGCAAAATGTCTGGATAAGATTGCTGTAGTGGATGTGGAATTGATTTGTTATTTTTAAATTGTTAAAGGGGTTTGTGAACCATGGCAAAAGTACTACAGCGTACCGAAATAACACTACGAAGTTTCTATGTATTCAATTCGAGTCTTGGTGAAAAGGAAGGCGAGGTGAGTCAGCTGTAGAACTTGGCAACGCCTACAATAGCAAAGAATAAACATTGGTTTTCTACAGGAGCACAAGAAGATTCTATTTTATCACCCAATTGACATTGAATTGAATTCAAAGATTAAAGATGTGGGACTAAAAAAACGATTAGTACAAATGCAAAGTCATACAAATATGACATTAATTTTTCAGAACATTCACCAGCGAGGATGACTGCAAGGCATTGCATACACAAAAGACAACACAGTTGTTTTATCAGCCAGAGCCAGGCTTTTGGATGGTGATGATGCTCAATGTACCCAAAGAGATTAAGCTAAAAGACGGCGTCGAGGTTGCAGACTACCGCGGTGGCGAAGTATCAGATCGCATCTACCACGCCGTGCTGCGACAATGCTATTATATGTATCGCTTTCATCATGGCTCGCTGCGTAGTAAATTAACTGCCAATCCCAAGACTGCAGATGCTGACGAACAGCGTGAGCAGCTAATCACTGAACTGCAAGAATTTTACGAACGTTACTTAGGCAGTTTTAAGGAACTAGAAAGCTGTGACATAATGGATATGCTGCACTCCATACAGTATCTGGCGCTCGATAAGGCGCTATTTCTACGGGCGCACAACTTTAGCATGCTCTGTGACACATTCCCTTCTATCAAGGAGTGCATTATGCTCTACAACGATCAGATTGTTTGTGGTGGCAAATTGAGTGCCAGCGATCTATACAGCCTGCATGCACATATACTGGCAACAACGACACCCGTTAGGGAGGGCAGCGTGGAGAGCTGCGGTGCTTTTGTGCCGCAGTGCAAAGCAACTGTGGATGGTGTCGAGCCATTAAGCATTTGCGTGCATGTTGACATGGAAGGTCATATTGAACGTTACCATTTGCTGGTATATCGTGCACTAAACGCTACACTCTGCCTGTTCTTAGATGGTAGGTGCATTAGCAGTCTGTGATTATGTTCGCATTCCTACACTAATAAAATTACTTTTCACAGTAAAACTGGGTGCTCCGAAGCAAGACTTTTGTGATGAGCTACACGCATATATGGGCCCACAGCTGTCCAGTCTGGCTCGTGATATATCTTCTGAAATTGGTAAACTGTCTGCGGGCTCGATCGCCGCTGGGCACGACAATAGTTACAACGATGCAGCACCCAAGTATCTATTCATCAATGAGCAAAGCCTAAAGCATCATACAAACATCTATCGACATGCCAAGACCACCCAGCATAGTATACCCCGCAATGTGATGAGCATTATTGCCGATTTGGCCAATCCCATTGATCAAAATGATACTGTTGCCCCCACAGAGGAGGTGCAGGTAAAGACAACCAATGATTTTTGGGTTGTAAAGCGGCGCTGCAATTGGCGCCAATACTATGTTATTCTTTGCAAGTCCAAGGCAACATTGCTCGATGTGACGCAGGAAGCGAAGCGTATATTTGAACAAGAGCTTACAGATGATGTATTTTTTGACAAATAAAAAGCAGCATCAGATAAATAAAGGGCGTTTTCCAATTATAATGCCTGGTGCGTAATTCTCCACTGGATTTATGCCGCCAGCAGAAGCTGCAACAGGCGCTGGGCTGCGTCGCTGGTTTTCAAGCCATCACCGTACTACTGCTTGTGCTGGCCCCATTAATGTTGCCTCCCTCGTTGGCGTCGTTATACACGCTTGTGGAGGACGACGAACTGGTTGTGGCGCCGTTCTGTGTTTTACTTAATTTTACAATATAGATGCGGCGATTAGACATACATATGCTATAGCTATGATGCTCGTAGTCTATTGTTATGCGCTCACAGCTGCTGTTTGGTATAAAGCTCTCATCAATGCTGCAATGTACATGGGCAATTCTCGTAAACAATAACATCGTACAACGAAGATATAATTATGTTACCTTTCCGTTAGATTAAGCAGTCCCATTATGACATTAGCGCTGCGTTCGTCATTCTTCAGCTCACCACCCGACTCCAGCACCGCTCCATCATCTTTAAGTATCAAGTACCCAATTTGATTGGGTGCAATCAATTTTTCTTTGTCCATATTTTCAATTCTTAGTTCAACAGCAATAACAAAACAAAACAGCCATTCGCAGGGCTACGTAAAATTGAGACATGCCGCTTTGTTCGTTCGAACACGGATCTCTCGCTCTAACTATGTTCGAACTTCACCGTTTCTCACTCACACCTGAACTTTACAATTGAGTCGAACTCATACAATTGAGGTAAACTCCGGTTTGAGATGGGAAACTGTATTATCGGTCAGTATCGAAAAGAGGTGGCAGGCGATAAGAAAGCAAAGTTCGTGTGGAAAAAGTCGCTGCGTGAAATTTAAAGAAAATTCGTTAAAAATCAATAGTTAAACTTGAAAATTTATTGTAAAACCTTAAACAAATACCAAATTGTAAGTTGCATAACGCTTTTACATAAAAACCATTAAATAAAAGCAATTAATTTAAGTTAAAAAGCGGCGTAAGCGTGTGTGCGTGCGAGTGAAAATTTTTTCAACTTTTCGGGTCAAACGCCACACCCTCGCATATATACATAGCCAAATCCAATTAAACAGTGGTAGTGTGCAAGAAATCTATTAGCTATTAGTTTAGTTACAAGTTGAAAAGTAATTGTTTTAATTAATTGCTGCCAATGTGTGCAAGTGAAAAATTCTGTACCTCAAGCACCCTATGAAAAATTATCTCTGTGTGAGTGTGTATGTAGCAGCTCCATTTTAATGTGTGTACGTCATCGGACAAGCGGCAACTCCAGCCTGGCGAAAGCGAGAAAGAGAGCATGTAATAGAAAAAGATGGATGTATGCAAGTGTACAGATACATTTTTTGTTGTTGTTGTTGTTGGTAGTGTTTACCAAAACATTTGCGAGACCTGTTTAAATGTAAATGTCCTTGACATTAGCGGCCGCTTGTTTATTTAGGATAAAAAAAAGCAACCATGCTGTAGCGGTATAAATTTTTGTAATTGAAAAGAATCACAGTCTTAAGTTTAATTAAGTACTAAATTTAGTTAGTAGCTGATTTTTAGTAAATTTGGTTAATCAGTTGCTCATAATTCAACTTGCGCGCATTACGTCATCCAGCTATTTCTGATAGACACTTCAATTAATGTTTCGCCGCTTGTCTCTCTGTGTTTGTGCGAGGTGTGTGACTGTATTGATAGAGGGTCGCGCACACAGATACGCGCTCTCTCTTTAACATGCTCTCACGTTCGAATTCCAAACAAAATATTATGCTCTCACTATGGGTGTTTTTTTTTTGTACCGATTTATTAGCTCTAGCTCTCTCCCCCACTTTTTACAATTTTGTTGTTGTTCTCATTTATACGCGTTGAACAGTTAAATTGTCTTCAATGATTGCATGTTTGTGTGTGTGTGTGTGTGTTTTTTTTTTAATATTTGTATGGCTGCTTTGCAGACAAACCTCGAGCTCAGGCCTAGGCTCTATGTTTTTGAATTTCCTGCCATGTTTTCTGGGCTATTTGCGTGACTAAGTTATATTTGGATTCACAAACAAGCATATGCATACATATGTACATAGTATGTTCATATACATATTCATATTTGAAGCAGCGACCAACCCCTGGTCTGATGATGTCATTTAAGTCAGTCCAATTGAAGTTGCTGTTTACGATGTAGATATTTTAATGCTTATGTATGTGTGTGCTTAAAAATCTTATTGAATCTTTTGTGTGTAATTTATGTTAATTACGAAACTCAATTCTGTTTCTTTTATTACTACATTAGTGCAAATTTGAAAAACTAATATTTTCTAATACTTAAAATTTAAAAACTAACCTGGCTTAACTTTTAAGTATGTGTTTTGAACAAAATTTCAACAGAAACTCTTTCTAGCAATTAGAATTTAGTTTGGTAAATGTATGGGAAGCAAATAAATGGATAAATAAGCAGAAGCAATACACAACTTACAAAAAAACTGAAACCAAACGAGCGTACAAGCAAATGTTTTCTTTTCTTCTGCTCTCATCTTCCGTTGCAGGAAACGGCTGCCTGAATTTGAGAGATAAAGACAATATGTTATGAAAACAATACATAAACAAAACAATTTATATAAACACAAATACTTAAGCCATGGCACAGGCTGAGGAGCCAGAGCAGCAACAGCTGCAACAATTACTGACTCAACTGGAGCAAGTGCCCTTGTCACAACTGCCGGACAGATTCCAAGCTTACTTTGAACAGCAGACAAGCGACAGCAGCTTGGAGGATTTTGCTGTTTATTACCTGGCTGCACTGCGTCAGCACACGGAACTGTATTTTCGCTCTGGAGCCAGCAGCGAAGCGGAAACGCCCAAATGCCAAACGCCCGTGCGACAAGCAAAGCCACCGACAGCAGCAGTGACCCAGCTGGAGTTCAATGAGTCACTGTTGAGCCAGCTTAGCCTAAGCAATGCATCCGAGTCGACACCAGTGCGTGGCCATTCGGGACGCTGCAGTACACCGCAAAGCGGCAACGAACGGACAACAAATCGTAGCGGTGGTGGTGCCAATGGAAGCGGCAGCTTCTGCCTGGGCGACTTTCTTGCCACCCCCAATCACAGCCAGCGCTCCAAAAAGAGGGTAACGCCACAGCAGATCAGCACTCCAAAGGACAACAACCAATCCCAGAAGCCGCGCCGCCGTGTGCTGCCCATGACCATCAGCAGGAACGTCTCCAGTACCAGTTTTGGCGATACGAGCAGCTTTAGCAATGAGAACAACTTGTGGCGCATCTCGCAGAGCAGCGAAATGTTGGATCGCAGTCAAGTGGCTGCATTTGAGCAGGAGGCTAGAAAGACACTCTTGTTGCATAAACAACATATTAAAAATGAGGCAGCCAGCAATTACAGCATGCCACAGCAAGCGGAGCGCGAGCCTGAGTCAGAACCGGAGGAGGAGACACCATTGACGACAACTGATATGGAGCAAATAGAGTCAGGCAAGCAGCAGCAGCTGCAACGTCTAGCGGGTATCTATTCGCAACTAATAGATCTCAATTTGGTGCCAAATGTGCTCAGCGAACTCAGCTATACGCTGCAGTTGCTCAACACACGTGTGCCGGTAGAAAATGCGGACCAGCAACAGCAGCTAAAGGACACTGCTTTCAGTTTGTTAATCGAGCATAAGCAATGCATTTACTTTGCGCTGCAGTTGCTCGAGCAAGAGCAGCATCTGTTGCTGCAACTGGATCGTAAATCGTTGACCGTGTTGCTGCAACATAAGCGTATTTGTCTGTTGCCGACAGCGCT
This sequence comes from Drosophila busckii, assembly GCF_011750605.1. NCBI lineage: Eukaryota > Metazoa > Arthropoda > Insecta > Diptera > Drosophilidae > Drosophila > Drosophila busckii. The sequence continues at coordinate 16,612,907 of NC_046606.1, read as the reverse complement.
GCAACAGCAATTGGAGGCTAGTTGCCAACGCAAGCAGCAACAACTGAATCTAGAAAGTGACAACAACACAGGCAAACCCACAGCTGCGCAACAGAATGTTTATTATCAGCCCGAAAAGGATTCGCGTGAGAATTTTCCCACACAAAATGAATTTGGCGCATTTAAAACGCAACGTGATTTGTTCTATAAAGCGTTGAAGCAATGGGAGCTCTCACATCTCAACCGCATCTTTTGCTTTGCCGGCGAGCTGTCGGCACGAGTGCGTGACATCTTTAAGCAGTCGGAGCATGTTGTTAATATGGCGCACTTTGCGCAACTATTTGTTAGCCAACTGTTAATGTGCAGCGCTGAAACGCCGGACACGGCGGAGGATTTGGGCTTGAAACTCGATCAGCAGCGCTTGAATCGCCTGGCACAACGTTTGGTTACCAGCAACTCCAGCGTTGAGGATCAGTTTCCACGCAGTCAGGCGTTCTTTAGAGATTTCATAGCCGAGTGCAACAGTGTCGCCTTTTTGGCGCAGCTGCAATTAGCGCTCTATGCGCAACTGCAACGCTTAAATGATTCCAGCTTTGAACTCCAGCAGCTGGCGGCTTCGGATGACTTGGCGGAGGAGGTGCAGCAACAACAAGCAACACAACAAACGCTGTCACCTTGCATAGTGCGCAGTCAGACGTTGGCTGAGCTCCTGCTGCTGGCAAAATTTCTTGGATATGTTTATGCTTTGCCGTTTAGTCGCGGCAGCGCTTTCGTTTGCCCGCAGCAGCTGCAACTGCGACGCCAATGCCAGCCACCTTATGAGCTACGTCCGCATTTGGAGCGCGCCATGCGCGAGGGCAAACTGCTCATCACGCTGCCTTGGCTGGTGCAGTATCTGGGCATGCTGGATGCAGTGACTCTGCAGTTGCCTGCCTGCCTGCAAACTCTGCAGCTGCTCTATGCGCTTTATGCTGCCACAGCGCAGTTGCAAGGGGGCGCTATTTTTCTTATAACGAAGCTGTCTGGGTTGGCTGCTGGATACGCAGTCGACCCTTGGCAGTGGCTACTACAGCTACAGACGTCAAAATCACGTGGATGAGAACACAACCAATCTCATTAGCAACTGCCTGCAAAGCTTTAGCCTGTTGCCCACGCAGCTGCCGCAATTGGAATCTCTGCTGCCCGTGGCCTGCCCTTTCCTTCATGAGTTTCGTGTGGCCATAACTCCGACGCAACGTCAGCCAGCACGCAGCGGACGCTATCGTTACATAACAACGCGTCTGGAGCAACTGCAACCGGTTGTTGTCAGGTCTACGCCGCTGGAGCCGTCGGCAACACCCGCGCAGCAGCAACAGCGCCAACTTGTTGATGCCTTTTTGCACTCGCAACATGCCTCTATGCGTCGTCTGCTCGAATTTGTCAGCGAGCGCAGCTTCAAGTGCGTGGTAAAGGATGCACAACAGCAATTGTTGCTGCCCAGCAAGGCAGCAGCAGATGCGCTAGTCAATGGCATTAGCTCCACGCACCAACAGGAGGTGCAACGTGAGGTGCAACGCATTTATGAGCAGGCGCGCAGTCAGCTCTGCCAGCTGTGGCAGCAACAAGTGCCTGGCATGCTTGATGAACGCATTGAGCAATCGCTTCTGGCATTGCTGCCGGTCAATACCAATGCCGTGGTGCGTGCCACATATGCGCAGCTGATACGCGCTCAAGCATCGCAGCAGCTGCAGCAATGGCTCCAGACAAGTGTCTTGCAAACGAACTTTTATCACGGAGATCTGCCGGAGCTGGCGGCCAAAATCTGTCGCGTCAACAAAACTAATGCGCAGTCTAGTGAGGCTACCACTCCCACACAGTCTAATGAGCTTTGCCTCCCTAATGAGCTTTGCCTCAGCGCCATGGGCTCGTTGAGTCTCTCACAACTGTTGCATGAGCTGCAGCAATGGCTGCACTGCCTCAGCTTGCGTCCAGATTTTTTATGCCATTTAGTGCCGTTGCCGCTGCTTTTGGAACGCAGCAAGCTGGCGGCGCTGCAGTCACAACTGCCAAGTTACTTCTATCAGCTGTTGGGCAGCTGCTTGATACGTCTGCTGCAGTTGCTCATGTGTCGCCAGCCACAGAAGTTTAATCTCATCTACGTCAATCTCTGCTGCGATGTCTGGCTTTCGCCACAGCTGCGCCACAATCGTGACACATTTGAAACTCTACTTAGCCTCAACTTTGTGCAGGAGCTCAGCCACAATCTGCAGAACGTTGAGCTTTTGAAACAACTGCTGCTGGTCATGTTGACGCGTCAACTGCTGCAATTGGATAAACTCAATCAACTGTTTATGCCGCTCTTCAAGCACAATTGGCCGCATGCTGTGTGGCAAGCGCTCTCACAGTTGCTCTCGCAGTTGTCGCAGCACCAGGCGCCGCAACAAGCAGCAGCAGCAGCAGAGGAGGAGGAGGACCCAGCCAAGTCACAGCTTTTTATGGAAGTGCTTGCCGATTTGTCTCGTGATTTAGATAGCTTTTAATTTAATTTAAGCCCAACAGTCGCTTATGTCATGCATTTAGTTTAGTTTCCAATGCTCAACGTTTCCATCAAGCTGTGTATAAAAAATTTTATTTTTGCACAGTTGCCACAGAATTTCAGCATTTTATGTTATGCTAGCATTTAAGCGGATAAGATAAGAGCACAGAACACTGCCTTATCGATAAGGCAAATTACGTTCGGGTTCGTCAGCAACACTTTTGACGCGACTGTCGATGCGGTCATCAGGCCCGACAGTGAAGTCAGCAAAGAAATTTATATATTTGACATTATTAAAACAACAAGTTATTTTAATGCAAAGTGTTTCAAAAAGTAAATGTAAGTAGTATTGCCAAAGTTAAATCAAAGTTTGAAAATGTTATAGTATTTGTTTATGTGAAAGAAAAATTCTATAAAATAATTTGTATCAGTTAAATGAAATGCCTGTGTGACTTAAATCATTGCTTGACAAATATAATTCCGTTCAAAATGCTTTTAAACATATATAAATTATATGTTTGCAGAGAAATTAAATAAAATAAGTTTAAAAAAATTTGTATATTGATTTTTAACACTTAGCGACAAACTTTAGCTTTAACTGATACCACTGTGCAGCGCAAAGTGCGTAAAGTCTGTTTGTATATATATATACAATACAATATATATACTTACGTATATGTATGTGTGAGTGTGTCATTGTGCTGATTTAACTGAATGGAGCAAACGGGGTCGATTATGTAATATGAAACAAAGCCAAGCTATAGCTGTGTAGGTCTGTGTGTATATGTTTGTGTGTCTGAGGGGAAACCAAAGCAAATTAAAATTAATTAACGCTATAACGTTTATTCTCATGCTCATTTATTCTATTTTCTATTTAATTTTTTGCAGTTGAACACGAACAAACTTTGGCAAGAGACAAACAAATTCGATGAGCAAAGCAACTGCCGCAGTATTAAATTAAATTAAAGCCACTTTACAAGCAAACGAAACGATTAAATATATAATTTCATAACAATTTGAAAAGCAATTAACGAACATGGAGAATTTTACACCCAAGGAGGTGAAAATCCTCGAGACTGTTGAGGATATTCAGGAGCGACGTGAGCAAGTGCTGACTCGCTATAATGAGTTTAAAATTGAGACACGCCAGAAGCGCGAGAAGCTTGAGGATTCGCGTCGTTTCCAGTACTTCAAGCGTGACGCCGATGAGCTGGAGTCGTGGATATACGAGAAGCTACAGGCGGCCAGCGAGGAAAGCTATCGCGATCCCACCAATTTGCAGGCCAAGATTCAAAAACATCAGGCTTTCGAGGCCGAAGTCTCAGCGCATAGCAATGCCATCGTATCGCTGGACAATGCCGGCCAGGAGATGATCAACCAGCAGCACTTTGCCTCGGAGACCATACAGCATCGCCTGGATGAGCTGCATCGGCTGTGGGAGCTGCTGTTGAGCCGTCTGGCCGAGAAGGGTCTTAAAGCTGCAGCAGGCGCTAGTGTTGGTGCAATTCCTTCGCCAATGCGAGGAGGTCATGTTCTGGATCAAGGATAAGGAGACTTTTGTCACTGCCGAAGAGTTTGGTCAGGATCTGGAGCATGTGGAGGTGCTGCAGCGCAAATTCGATGAGTTCCAAAAGGACATGGCCTCGCAGGAGTATCGCGTCACGGAGGTCAATCAGCTGGCCGACAAGTTGATACAGGATGGCCATCCAGAGCGCGACACCATTACCAAGCGCAAGGAGGAGCTCAACGAGGCCTGGCAGCGTCTCAAGCAGCTGGCCATTGTGCGCCAAGAGAAACTCTTTGGCGCGCATGAGATCCAGCGTTTCAATCGCGATGCCGACGAAACTGTTGCCTGGATAGCTGAGAAGGATGTGGTGCTGTCTTCGGATGACTATGGCCGTGACCTGGCCAGCGTGCAGGCGCTGCAGCGCAAGCACGAAGGCGTCGAACGTGACTTGGCCGCCTTGGAGGATAAAGTGTCCACGCTGAGCGCAGAGGCACAACGTCTCTGCTCCATACATGCGGACCACAGCGATCAGATTCGGGACAAGCAGGCAGAGATTGCCAACTACTGGCAGAGTCTAACCGCCAAGGCCCGCGAGCGCAAGCAGAAGCTGGACGAGTCGTACTATCTGCATCGCTTCCTGGCTGATTTCCGTGATCTGGTCTCCTGGATCAATGGCATGAAGGCCATCATCTCCGCCGACGAGCTTGCTAAGGATGTGGCTGGTGCTGAGGCCTTGCTGGAACGCCACCAGGAGCACAAGGGCGAAATTGATGCGCGTGAGGATAGCTTCAAGCTGACCACCGAATCGGGTCAGAAGCTGCTCGAGCGTGAACATTACGCAGCTGCTGAGATTCAGGAAAAGCTGGCCGCCTTGGAGAATGACAAGAGCTCGCTGCTGTCGCTGTGGGAGGATCGTCGCATTCTCTACGAGCAGTGCATGGACTTGCAGCTGTTTTATCGTGACACAGAGCAGGCTGACACCTGGATGGCCAAGCAGGAAGCTTTCTTGGCCAACGAAGATCTGGGCGATTCGCTAGACTCTGTGGAGGCGCTCATCAAGAAGCACGAGGACTTTGAAAAGAGTTTGGCTGCACAGGAGGAGAAAATCAAGGCGCTGGACATCTTTGCCACCAAACTCATTGATGGCCAGCACTATGCAGCTGATGATGTGGCACAGCGTCGCCAGATGCTGCTCGCCCGTCGCGCTGCGCTGCAGGAGAAGTCCGCACGCCGTCGCCAGTTGCTGGAGGACTCCAACCGCTATCAGCAATTCGAGCGTGACTGCGATGAGACCAAGGGCTGGATTAGCGAGAAGCTGAAGTTTGCTACTGATGACAGCTATCTGGATCCCACCAATCTCAATGGCAAAATGCAGAAGCATCAAAACTTCGAGCACGAGCTGAATGCCAACAAGTCGCGCATTGAGGACATAACCAATGTGGGCACGGAGCTCATTGAGAAGAAGCATTATGCCGCGGATCAGATCAACACGCGCATGCAGGAAATTGTGGTGCTCTGGGAAACCTTAGCTCAAGCTTCGGATAAGAAGGGTTGCAAGCTGAATGAAGCCTGCCAGCAACAACAGTTCAATCGCACCATCGAGGACATTGAGCTTTGGCTGAGCGAGATTGAGGGTCAGCTGTTGTCCGAAGATCATGGCAAGGATCTAACCTCTGTGCAGAATTTGCAGAAGAAGCATGCACTGCTAGAGGCCGATGTCATGGCTCATCAGGATCGCATTGAGAGCATCAATGTGGCAGCCAACAAGTTCATTGAATCGGGACACTTTGACGCGGATAACATTCGCAACAAGGAGGGTAACCTTTCGGCACGCTATGCTGCTCTTGCAGCGCCCATGTCTGAGCGCAAACAGCATTTGCTGGACTCGCTTCAAGTGCAGCAGCTGTTCCGTGATCTGGAGGATGAGGCAGCTTGGATACGCGAAAAGGAACCTATTGCCGCTTCAACAAACCGAGGTCGCGATCTTATTGGCGTGCAGAATCTGATTAAAAAGCATCAGGCCGTGCTGGCCGAGATCAACAATCATGAGGCGCGTCTCTTAAATGTCATTGCTTCGGGTGAGAACATGCTGAAGGACCAGCCGTTTGCCAGCGATGATATTCGTCAGCGCTTGGAGGCCTTGCAGGAGCAGTGGAATAACCTGAAGGACAGGTCCAACCAGCGCAAACAGGATTTGGATGATTCACTGCAGGCGCATCAGTACTTTGCTGATGCCAACGAAGCCGAGTCCTGGATGCGGGAAAAGGAGCCCATTGCTACAGGCAACGACTATGGCAAGGACGAGGACTCTTCGGAGGCATTGCTCAAAAAGCACGAGGCACTGGTTTCCGATCTGGAGGCCTTTGGCAATACCATACAGGCGCTGCAGGAGCAGGCAAAGAACTGCCGCCAGCAGGAGACGCCTGTGGTGGACATCACCGGCAAAGAGTGCGTTGTGGCGCTTTATGACTACACCGAGAAATCGCCACGTGAGGTGTCCATGAAGAAGGGCGATGTGCTCACGCTGCTCAACTCCAACAACAAGGACTGGTGGAAGGTCGAGGTCAACGATCGCCAAGGCTTTGTGCCCGCTGCCTACATCAAGAAAATTGAAGCTGGTCTAAGCGCCTCGCAGCAGAATCTCGTGGACAACCATTCTATTGCCAAGCGTCAGAACCAGATCAACTCGCAGTATGATAATCTGTTGGCCTTGGCACGTGAGCGTCAGAACAAGCTCAATGAGACCACCAAGGCGTATGTGCTGGTGCGCGAAGCTGCTGATTTGGCTCAGTGGATACGCGACAAGGAGAACCATGCTCAGATTGCTGATGTAGTGGGTGAGGACCTGGAGGAGGTTGAAGTGCTGCAAAAGAAGTTTGATGACTTCAACGATGACCTCAAAGCAAATGAGGTGCGTTTGGCTAACATGAACGAGATTGCCGTGCAGCTGACCTCGCTGGGACAAACCGAAGCCGCTCTTAAGATTCAAACCCAAATGCAGGATCTGAATGAGAAGTGGAACAATTTGCAAACCTTGACAGCGGAGAAGGCAAGCCAGCTGGGTTCGGCGCATGAGGTGCAGCGTTTCCATCGCGACATTGATGAGACCAAGGATTGGATTGCCGAGAAGGCTAATGCCCTGAACAACGATGATCTGGGCAAGGATTTGCGCAGCGTGCAGACGCTGCAGCGTAAACACGAGGGTGTGGAACGTGACTTGGCAGCGCTGCGCGACAAGATTCGTCAACTGGACGAGACCGCCAATCGTCTCATGCAATCGCATCCAGATACCGCCGAGCAAACGTATGCCAAACAGAAGGAAATCAATGAAATGTGGGATCAAATCATAACCAAGTCCACAGCACGCAAAGAGAAGCTGCTGGACTCGTATGATCTGCAGCGTTTCCTCAGCGACTATCGGGATCTGCTTGCTTGGATTAACTCCATGATGAGTCTGGTTACCTCCGATGAGCTGGCCAATGATGTCACTGGCGCCGAGGCGCTCATCGAACGTCATCAGGTACGTTGCTTGGTTTTTAATTTAATCTTCATTTTATCCCCCCACATTCTTTTGGCAGTAATTCCAAATTCTTAAGTTATACAGCGTTTAGCTCCCTGATTTAATTTTACAACTTTTTTCTCTATGAATTTATTTTTGTTTTGTCTGCCATACCATCACACCTTCCCTACAAATTCACATCATTAAACTATTTATTGACGTCTACTGCTACAACCAACCTACAACTATAAACAAATATGGTGCATGGTGTTCATCCACACATGCAATATTGTGTCCAATGGTGTTGTCTCTTGCTTAGGCACATCGTGCTGAAATCGAATTCACGCTGGGCAGCAGCTCGGCACCGCCAGCAGCAACAGCATCATTATCCGGCGACGAGGTAGTTCTCCGTGTACACCCAACAATCATTTCCGTCATCTTTGTGTTTCGTTGAGTGTTTTTGAATTAATTATTTGTTCTTTCACTAAGCAAATATTTTATAAATACACATGGATAAACTAATTTTATAGCTTGCAGATTAAACAGCTGCAGCTTATAACTAACATTGCAGTTTTTGCAATTTATATTGTTAACTACACATAAGATTAAAATTGCAGCCACTTCGATAGAGAAAAATTCAATTTAAAATTAAAACAAATTATTTGCTTAAATCACGTATCGTTGGTTACGTTACATTTTATGCTGTTAAGTGTCTAGCTTATGTTAATGTAAAGCTGACATCGATACATGATTAATTTCGTAGTGTGGCTATCGATTTGCATATTTTATTTGTGCAACAACATCTTGTATTTTTGCAACTGATAAAATTTACATGTAACAAGTAAATGCTAAATCAAATATTAGTTATTTTTTCTCTGTGTAATAATGCTTTTCCTAAATAAGTGTTTCTTTAAAACTTTCTACATGGCTTACACATTCATATACATACACACACACACATTACATGCGTACAATTGTTTATAAAATAAACTATAAGCTAATCATTCCAAAGGACCCACAGCTCCTGATCATCATATGTTCATGTGTCATCTCCATCTCAGTTTCTGTTCGACGTTTGTAACCTTAAAGCAACTTCGTTTTGTTTAATGACGCTGCCACCACTGACCTCAACAGCAAAGCACCTGTTACTTGTTATGCTAACCTGGCCAAAAGCAACTTCAGCTTTCAATAAATTTTAACTAATACAGTTTTCTTTAATCCCAACCAGGAACATCGCACTGAGATTGATGCGCGTGCTGGCACATTCGGAGCTTTTGAGCAATTTGGCAATGAGCTGTTGCAGGCTAATCATTATGCCTCTCCTGAGATCAAGGAGAAGATTGAGGATTTGGGCAAGGCACGTGAAGATTTGGAGAAGGCCTGGACCGAGCGTCGTCTGCAGCTGGAGCAGAATCTCGATTTGCAGCTGTACATGCGCGACTGCGAGCTTGCCGAGTCATGGATGTCGGCCCGCGAGGCATTCCTCAATGCTGAGGATGATGCCAATGCTGGCGGCAATGTTGAGGCATTGATCAAGAAGCACGAGGACTTTGACAAGGCTATCAATGGCCATGAGCAAAAGATTGCAGCACTGCAAACAGTTGCAGATCAGCTAATTGCGCAGAATCATTATGCCTCGAATTTGGTTGATGATAAGCGCAAGCAGGTGCTTGAGCGCTGGCATCATCTGAAGGAGGGTCTGATTGAGAAGCGTTCGCGCTTGGGTGATGAGCAGACTTTGCAGCAATTCTCACGCGATGCGGATGAGATTGAGAACTGGATTGCAGAGAAGCTGCAGCTGGCCACGGAGGAGAGCTACAAGGATCCGGCGAATATACAGTCGAAGCATCAAAAGCATCAAGCCTTTGAGGCAGAGTTGGCGGCCAATGCAGATCGCATACAGAGTGTGCTGGCGATGGGCGGTAATTTGATTGACAAGAAGCAATGCAGTGGCTCGGAGGATGCGGTGCAGAAGCGTCTGACGCAGATTGCTGATCAGTGGGAATACCTTACTCATAAGACGACTGAAAAGTCGCTGAAGTTGAAGGAGGCCAATAAGCAGCGTACTTATATCGCTGCTGTCAAGGATTTGGATTTCTGGTTGGGCGAGGTCGAGAGTCTGTTGACCACTGAGGATTCTGGTAAGGATTTGGCTTCTGTCCAAAACCTCATGAAGAAGCATCAGTTGGTCGAGGCGGATATCGTGGCACACGAAGACCGCATCAAGGACATGAACAACCAGGCCGATTCCTTGGTCGAGAGCGGTCAGTTCGACACTGCTGGCATCCAGGAGAAGCGCCAGAGCATTAACGAGCGCTACGAGCGCATCTGCAATCTGGCTGCCCATCGTCAAGCTCGCCTCAACGAGGCACTCACGTTGCATCAATTCTTCCGCGACATTGCCGACGAGGAGAGCTGGATCAAGGAGAAGAAACTGCTTGTTGGCTCCGATGACTACGGGCGCGATTTGACTGGCGTGCAGAACCTCAAGAAGAAGCACAAGCGCCTTGAGGCAGAGTTGGGTTCACATGAGCCTGCTATCCAAGCCGTTCAGGAGGCTGGCGAGAAACTTATGGACGTGTCCAATCTAGGCGTGCCCGAAATTGAGCAGCGTCTGAAGGCCTTAAACCAGGCCTGGTCCGAGCTTAAGAACTTGGCTGCCACTCGTGGTCAAAAGCTGGATGAATCGCTCACCTATCAGCAATTCCTTGCCCAGGTGGAGGAAGAGGAGGCCTGGATAACCGAGAAGCAGCAGTTGCTTTCGGTGGAGGACTATGGTGACTCCATGGCCGCCGTGCAGGGTCTGCTGAAGAAGCACGACGCCTTTGAGACGGACTTTGCGGCGCACAAGGATCGCTGCTCGCTGATTTGTGAGCAAGGCAGCGAACTGGTTGAGGCCAAGAATCATCATGGTGACTCGATTGCACAGCGCTGCCAGCAGCTGCGCAACAAGTTGGAGAACTTGAACTCTTTGGCGGCTCGCCGCAAGGGCGCCTTGTTGGACAACTCGGCTTACTTGCAGTTCATGTGGAAGGCCGATGTGGTGGAGAGCTGGATTGATGACAAGGAGAACTATGTGCGCTCCGATGAATTTGGACGGGACTTGTCCACTGTGCAAACGCTACTCACTAAGCAGGAGACATTCGATGCAGGTGCGTTAAATTGAACGACAATCTTGTATAGCAAAATATTTTATTGATATGTATTTTTTTACAGGTCTCAATGCCTTTGAACAGGAGGGCATCCACAACATAAGCGCACTCAAGGATCAGCTTATCAATGCCAATCATGCCCAGTCACCTGCCATTCTGAAGCGTCATGGAGATGTCATTGCACGCTGGCAGAAGCTGCGTGATGCGTCGGATACACGCAAGCAGCGCTTGCTGGCCATGCAGGAGCAATTCCGCCAAATCGAGGAACTCTACTTGACATTTGCCAAGAAAGCTTCGGCCTTCAATTCTTGGTTCGAAAATGCCGAAGAGGATCTAACAGATCCTGTTCGCTGCAATTCGATCGAAGAAATACGCGCACTGCGCGATGCGCACGCCCAATTCCAAGCGTCTCTGTCGTCGGCCGAAGCTGACTTTAAGGCATTGGCAGCACTCGACCAGAAGATCAAGAGCTTTAATGTTGGACCCAATCCATACACATGGTTCACCATGGAAGCTCTTGAGGAGACCTGGCGTAATCTGCAAAAGATCATAGAGGAACGCGATGGCGAACTTGCCAAGGAGGCCAAGCGCCAGGAGGAGAACGACAAGCTGCGCAAGGAGTTCGCCAAGCACGCCAACCTCTTCCATCAATGGCTTACCGAAACGAGGTGAGTGCCAGTCTTGTTCTCTCTTTCTCTCTCTTTAGATAACTCTTACTGTGTAAAAGTTGTTGATGTGTTGGTTTCTCATGTTTCCCATACCCAAATCCTCAACACACAAACAAACGAAACTAAAAACAACTCTTGTGGTCTATTGTATTCTCCACTCCACACCTTCCCCATGAACAACGTAACTGAAACGTTCAATTCTATTCTTCTAGATATTATATGCTGGGTTATAACCGTCAAGGGTAATTAAGAAGGGTTTACCTTTGTAGTGTGCACAGTCTACTCCAGACTGCAACCAGGCGAAGCTCTTTCAACATATTTTTGTTTCATTTCTTGATTTTATTGTCGTTTCTGTTATTGTTGTTGTTTGACTTGGCAAAAATGCTAAACAAATGTTAACGACTGCGTCGCCTTCACTAACTAAAGTAACGTGGACACAGCTTAAAGTGTGCCATGGCTTTGTAAATATAAATATCTAATTTTATTGCTGCAGCGTTAGTTTTAGTAAACTTTAAACAAATCTAGTTGCATTTAGCGCGTGCTGATCACTCAGCACATTTAGCAGGAGCAAAAACAACAAATTTTGAAAACATTTAAATTTGATATATTTTTTTTTATAAGCAGCAAACTAATTTCAGCATGTTCTTTACCGAATTTGTAGCATACAGAACTAAAAGTAGAAAAGCATATAAAATTATTTTTTACGCCAAAAAATCAATTTTACTTAACAAATTTCTAGTAGCTTCAATAAAAGTTAATTTTCATTTGATTTTAACTCGCTTTATACGATTAGTATACTTTTGTATTGTCCTCTTATAATTTGCTGAAAATTGTATATTTTTAACTACACTAAACCCATGGATTCAAGCGCTATTTACCAAATTCAATTCACTTTTTAACCAACAACACTTGTGTACATATAAACAAGAAGACAAACGCAATTTAGTTGTGCGTCAAAAATTTACAAAATATTTAAAAACTGCCGCCCCTAACCACAGACCTTTAACAAGATTTGCTTTTCTTATGCATTATATATCCATTGTATTGTTGAAATTTTACGAATCTTAACTCTGCCATTCATCTGCTGCGTGTGCGTCTTACTAATCAGCTTTATTCTCTTTTCAATACTCACACACAATTCTTATTATACCAACTGTACACATGCACAGAACATCGATGATGGAAGGCTCTGGTTCGTTGGAGCAGCAACTGGAAGCACTTCGCGTCAAGGCCACGGAGGTGCGTGCGCGTCGTGTGGACCTTAAGAAGATTGAGGAACTGGGCGCTTTATTGGAAGAGCATTTGATTCTGGACAATCGCTATACGGAACACTCGACAGTTGGTCTGGCACAGCAATGGGATCAGCTGGATCAGCTATCGATGCGCATGCAACACAATTTGGAGCAACAGATACAGGCACGCAATCATTCGGGCGTCTCGGAGGATTCGCTCAAGGAATTCTCCATGATGTTCAAGCATTTCGACAAGGACAAGAGTGGCAAACTGAACCATCAAGAATTCAAATCTTGTCTGCGCGCGCTTGGCTATGATCTGCCCATGGTTGAGGAGGGTCAGCCAGACCCAGAATTTGAGGCCATAGTGGATGTGGTCGACCCCAACCGCGATGGCCACGTTTCACTGCAGGAGTACATTGCATTCATGATTTCCAAGGAAACCGAGAATGTACAATCCTACGAAGAAATCGAGAATGCCTTCCGCGCCATCACTGCCGCTGACCGCCCCTACGTTACCAAGGAAGAGCTCTACTGCGTAAGTTAACATACATTCGAATAATTTTAAAAGTTTAACTAATCGGAATATCTTATTGCAGAATCTTACAAAGGACATGGCGGACTACTGTGTGCAGCGTATGAAACCTTTCTCGGAACCGCGTTCAGGCCAGCCCATTAAAGATGCTTTAGACTACATCGACTTTACGCGAACACTTTTCCAGAATTAATTTCACTATTGATTCAGTGGCGCCTGAGCTGAATGTCTTACAATATATTTCTTAAAACACAAAAAAAAAATATTACAAAAAAAATATATATTTACACGATTATTTTCAATAATTTTTAGTATTTAAGTGAAACAGTTTTATGCTTATTTAAAATCGAACTAAATATTTGCCACAATGAACCCAAAACACTAAAGCACTTATATACGATACATATATACTATATTTATCAGCAATTAATTTGAAGTCTTTGCATTTATTTCTCTAGCCATCCATCAGTTAAAGTATCTTAAATTTTGGCATGACGTCAGGCAGTCAATAAACTACACTAATCACATATATATTTAAACGAATTAATGTGTGTCTATATAATGCAAGTCAAGTATAATCGCCAGATACTTAAAAGTGCTTTGGCTTTGCTTCCAATTATAAAAGTTTTCAATGCCTTTTAATTGTTAAACATTTTGTAATATCAATATGAACAAAATTTAAGATACAATATAACCCAAACACCAATCCTATTAGCCCAAGCCAGTTTATACAGCAAGTAGTTCAAATCTATTAAGCTTCAAATTTTATAACAAGCTACAAAATATTTGCCTATATATGTGTTTTACACTTAAATAATTGCAACTAAAATATATTGCTGCATGCTATAAAATGTTAACAATAACAGTGTTTTATATAAATGGGTAAACCTTTTATTTAAGATATAATTGCAACAGAAATACATTTAAATTAAATCAAGAACTTGTTTATGCTGTCCGCATAGGCAGTGCTTTTAAGCTTTTGGTTAAGCGCATCTTTGGGCAGCCACTCGTACTTGGACGTCTGCTTTTCATCTACAATGCCTCCGCGTAGCGAGGCGCGATAGAAGAAGACCTTGGCACCCACACTGTCCGCACGCTCACTGCTGGGATATTTGTACTTATAGAAACCCACAGGCGCATTGCCGTAGAAGAACACTTGGAGCTCCTTGCCACAATGTTCGCGCAACACGCGCTCTGCTGTTTGCCTCATAGTTTCGCCTTCTTGTCGCTGACCTTGTGGCAACACAAAATGCTGCTGTGGTCCCAACTTCTGCTGAACCAGCAGATAAAGTGTATCTTCCAGGCAACGATCCGTCGAGGTAATTTTATTAGCCGCATCGTCCGGCGTGTTACGGGAGCCTAATTGGAATTTTTTCAACTCTTCTGTGTAGGCATCTTTCAAATCCTGCGCTGTTTGCTTCGCAGCACTGTCATCCAAATCCACCTGCACCTTGCCTTGTTTAATCATTTCCGCTTGCTTCAGATCACGCTCGTGCTGCAACTCATGGTTCGATTTCAGGCTGTTTTCGAGCTCCACTTTCCAGAGCATGTCCTGAAACTGGCGCTCCAAAGGATTAAGCGTTTTTGACACTACCGGCAGGCGCTCAACCAAAACACCAGCATACAAATCCCATTTGTCCTTGGCGCCTGCTGCAGAAGTGGACTGTGGGCGTGTCAACTGCTTGGCGCTGATTTGTGTAAGACGGCGTAGCATTTTGAAGTCAATTTTAAAATAAAGCTTAACAAGAATGTTCACGCAGGTTACATGAGCAGCACTTATACAGCTGTTCGGTATTTCGATAACAGTGGCGGATTTCGATAGATTGGATGATTATATCAAAACGTTTGACGGAGCTGCGGTGAAAATTGTTTATTTTATTAAAATTAATAAGATACGCTTTAAAAGCTGGCACTATGTCCGGCCTGGAATCATATATTAATCACACGGTGTCCATAATCACAGCGGATGGACGCAACTTCATTGGCACGCTCAAGGGCTTTGACCAGACCATCAATATCATCATCGAGGAATGCCATGAGCGCGTCTTTTCAACCACGGCGGGCATTGAGCAGATTGTGCTCGGTCTGCACATCATACGAGGCGACAACATCGCTGTAATTGGACTGATAGATGACACCATAGACTCTCGCCTGGATTTGGCCAATATACGCGGCGAGCCGCTCGGACCAGTTGTGCATTGATTAATAACATAGCATATAGTACAAAAATAAATGGAAATATAGAATATACTTTATTATAATTATGCCTAATCAGCTTCTACATTAAACTTGATTTCGCGACAGTCGAGTGTTTCCAGATCAATCAAAGCCACACTCTGGGTCTGACTGAAACTGGGTACGCAGACCAGACGCGTGCGTTGGCCATCCGTACCCACGTGTAGCTCTGTTTCGAAGGATGCACAGTTGCCGGCAAAGTAGACGTGTGGACACTCCTTTATGATAAACGGATCGCTGTCGATGTAGGGGTAACAAGCCAAGGTATCTGGTGCAGTGGGCGCTAGGTGACCCCAAGTGAGCGAGCAACGTAAAGCTTCCATGGAAGACTCTAGTGAAGTGCTGCGCAGCATATCTGACACATTTTGACCTGCTGTGCCAGCAATGAGAGCGCCATCTAAGCGACAGGTATAAGGATTGGATACAGCTTGAAAGGATGAGAGTGCCGCGGCCAGCGGGAACATGCATTTATGAAAAGGCTGCTGAGGCAGCATGAAATTAGCCGGATCATAGGCTCCTGGCATCAGATCAACGTTTAAGGCTTGTGCCCAGGCGGCAAACCAGTTGTCCAGCTGGCTAACTGCTTGCACTGTATCATTGGCATTCGCTTGGGTGCGCGCCACCTGCAGAGTTGGCACGGACGCTTGCGCTGTACTGCGAACAGAATTTCCGGCTACAATCAAGCGCACCATGGACTGTGCTTCCTTGTTGCCAAAACTGCCGCTCAGCCAGTACTGAAACATGTTCAGCGCATCCACATAGTTAAGCGATTGCATTTGATCTAAGCCAGAAACAAGAACCACTGAGCTTCTGTGTTGGCGAATGGGCAGTGGTTTCTGTGGCCCGCTCTCGTAATACAAAACGTCCTCTACCGTCAAAAAGCCATCAATGTCCGTGCCACCTTTAACTGCGCATACCACACCTGTAGCCATCTTACTAGCCGCCATTAGTTCACCCTGCAAACGCACACGCTGCAGCTCATCCTCCAGTATAATCTTATCACCTGGCTCCGAATAGTTCTGGCGCTGTGGCTGGGGCGCTAGTTGGTTCTCCTCCGAGATGTCGCGCAAGATGCTTGGCCTGTGTGCCTGATGCTTGAAGATAGTGCCAATGATGATGCATTGCACATTCTGTTCCCCGCGCAATTCGCATAGCTTCATAATGGGCACCTGCTTACCCCACTTCTTGAGCGCCAGTGGCGTCAGCAGACGTGTCATTTCGGCTAGACGATGCGAATAAAGATGGCAGAACTGCTTCTGGTAGTCGCTGGAGCCCAGCTGGAAGCAGCTGCTCAGGTTTTCGTAGGAGCATTCCAAACGCTTGTCCATGTTGAATCTTATAAACAACTTCTAGCGCCGATTAACTTGAAATATCGATGAGTGGCAGCTGCTTCGATTAATACACATTACGTCAATAGGAAAACTGGAGGTCGATAGACAAGCAGCTGATTGTGAGATATTTATTCGATACCAGTTCGCAGAGCTTCTGAAGTGTTTTTATTTGTCGTAAAACGCTTTTTAAATGAATTTAAATAATGCATTTGATGTGTAAGCACAAGCAGAAGATGTTAAACTATCAGGGGAAGCACAATTGCAATAACCTGATACCAGAGCAGTGCGCGTGCTGATTTTTGCGAATGTGTGAAAGCTCGACGTATTGATTTTACGCTGCCCTCGACGCATTGTTTATTGTTATTGTTTGTGCAGGTAGCAGGAGTCGAATGCCAGAAACTGCGTCGCAGCCATGCACTTGCAAACTCAGCTAGTATCGTGATTAGCTGGCCCAATCAACACTAATCATTGCTTCATAAAAGCTTCAGCTTTCATCCGCAACGGTAAAGGTACATAGTACATAGATAGTTGCATCAGCGCTATGGGCGGTTCTGTTAGCCAAGTGTTCCGCTCAGGCTCCGCGCTACTGTCACATCGCGATGGACACAAGGTATCCAAGGCCACGGAGGAGAAGATTCAAACTTTGTTTGAAATTCTGCGCGCAAATCCCAAAATTTCACTGCAAACACTCGAAAGTCTGCTCATACAGATACCCAAAAACGAGAATATTTTGGTCATACACGATGACTGCGGTTACAATATACTGCAACGCAGCGTTGGACTCAATCACATCGATCTCACCAAGTGGCTGCTGCATCGCCACCGCCCAGATGTCAATCGAGCACCCTGCTCCCTACCCCTACACATAGCCACGTTGCGGGGCTACGAAGAGTGTGTAGAGCTCCTGTTGCGGCATGGTGCACGCATAGATGCCGACACACGCATGTGCTTTCCAGGTGCACACTCGCACAACTGCGAGGAGAGCGGAAAGTGGCACAGTAACGTGGATGATGTAAGCGAGCGATTGAATACCAAGCTGCAAAATGCTTTGTGCTATGCTATTGACGGTTTGTCTTAATTGCTGAAGTATCAAATTACTAAATTAATTACTTTACTTACAATCAGGTGATCAATACAATGTTCTGAGCATGATGACACAAAAGATGGAGGAGCCCTGGATACCGTTTCGAGCCAAGAAACCGCTGTTGCACTTGGCCTGTGAGCGTGGCGCCTGGAACTGCGTACAGCAGCTGGTAGTGACACGCTCCGAGGAAATTAATCTCATTATGGACGAATATTATCCCATTCATCATGCTGTGCTCCATGACGGACGCTTCCTAGAGCTCCTCATACACCATGGCGCCATTACTACTGTCCGCACTTGCACTCAACAGATGACGCTGCTGCATGTGGGTACGTAATCTAAACTTTAACTTCCTTGAAACAAGAGCAGATTAAACATAACCATTTTGCAGTTATATTTGCTGCACGAAAGTCTGCAGAGGATACACAGGCAACGCTGCGTATATTGCTTGATCGTGGGTGCAAGGAACTTATTAATGCACCTGATTCGCTGGGCAACACACCACTGCATGCTTTGATTGTGCGGTATGCGCTGGAGGAGGCCCGTTATGGCTACGACAAGTGGAGTAAATGGGATGTGCTGCATTTAGTGCGCTTTATGCTTCAGAATGGCGCCAAGCCTTCTATTAATCAAGCGGGCAACAGCGCAATAGCCTGTGTGTTTCGCCATCTGCGCGACTGGGAAGTGTGCTATGAGCTGCTCAACATGCTCATCAAGGAAGACGGTGATCCGAACATTGTGGGACGCGATGGCAGTGTGCCCATAATGGTGTTGCTGGTGCCGCTGATAAACAAAGATCATCTGCACCACTTTACGCATTCAATGAAGGTAATGTAAGCGCCTAACTGAGTGCCATAAATACTAACTGTTCTGATTTTAGGTATGTTACTTGAACTGCATACGCATACTGCTGCAACATGGCGCCAATCCTAATTGCTCGTATCGTGCCAATTTGAAGCCACTGCACGTGCTGGTCTTTACGGTCAGCGAGAATTTTACGCTTAACTGTGATGCACAGAAACGCACAAACTTTGACTTTATCAAGAATATACTGCTGCTGCTGCTGCAGCATGGCCTGGACTGCAACAAGACATATCAGCATATACTGCAGGCTGTCATGGATATGGTGCAGAACGTGCGCACTTGTCATGACATGGAATGCATCTATGAACTGACGCTTACACTCATACAGTATGGCGCCGATCCCAACATTGTGTTGAGCAGCAAGACCACACCTGGCATTGCTATCTTCTCCAGCGAGATAGCTAGCTATGGGGAGGCGCTGGGAAGTAGTGGGTGCTGCTGCAGCTGGCGGTGGAGGTGCCGCCGCTGCGCTGGGAGATAATACATTTCGGAACTCGTTTCGCACAAACTCACGCTATCTGCTTTTCTACTATATAATACTGATAACGAAGAAAGAATTTATACTCAACGATCCACAATTGAATTTTACACGCATCATACATCTCTTCTATCTGACCATGGAGCACGAACCGCTCTACAATTGCCTCAAGTCGCTGCATAATTTCTACGTTGCCCAAGTGCCCAGCAAGAAGACCGAACAGTTAATCGCACTCATCTCAACCCTCTATCGCCGGCCGCGCAGCCTCAAGCAGCTGGCCCGCATGGCCATCTACGAGGCAATGAATCGCAAGCTGGCTCAGCACGTAAATCGCCTTAATCTGCCCGGTCAGCTCAAGGACTATGTGCTGCAATTTGAAAGATAACAAGTGTACACAACAGCAAGCCCAAAGCGTCGTCAATGTTAACACACACACACCCACTTTACTTAACGACCAAATGTGTAAGCCCAGCAAACTATAGATATGTTGCCTACTTTTCAATTAAGCTCTATTATATTATTATAATACTTACAGTATATGCTAAATTGATATATGATATATGATATGAATGCGAAAACGCTTAATGTACCTAAGTAACATCATTGTCAGCATTGAATTTAAACTTGTGCAATTTCTTTGATACGAATCTACTTATTGTTAAAGCCAGTTGGTGAGAAAATACCTATTAAACCCCACCCCCGTGCACACTCACATAAACACACACACACACGCAGTTAACAACCTTAGCTAACAGTAAGCATCTTCATAAACTTAAGGCTGTTTTTTGATGAACAATTCGGAGGTACTACTGTCTATTTAAGTTTGCTGTTCTTTTAGAATATTGTACTTGTATATTTGAAAGGCAATTTAAAAAACGTTATATACATACGTTATATAAATAAATTTTAATATATAATTATAATTATTGTTGCTTGCAAAAAAGAAAACAAAAACAATCCGAAGTTAAGCAGAATTGTTCATTTGAACTATGTCACTTTCAATCGAATTAATGCCGACTAACTTTAGCAAGTCGCTGCATAAATAAATATATTATACATACTTAAAAAAACAAACAACCACAAATTTTTTAGCTTGGTAACTTGGCTGTTAAAGTATCCTTAGCAACGTTTAACAAAAGAACAAAAAATGTTTCAAAGTCAAGTATATTTGCTTCAATTTGAATAATTTAATAACTTTTGCTGCCACATTATATTTCACAGCAGCAGTAGCGAGGCAACATGTATAGCCGTAAGCTGGAGCGGATGCATCGTCCACCCTCGGACATCACTAAATACGACAATGAGCCCTACATGAAGAATCCACTGCTCACCTTTCGAATCTCCGAGGTGCATGAGCGACGCCACTACACGTTCCTCAAGCAGCGTGCGGCCGACATTAAGGTTAAGATAGCCAAGAAGCCTTGGCCACCGGAGCCGGAGATGCGACTGCTGCCACAGGCGCACTATGTAGACAACTTGCGACGTGAGGTGCGCAAAATTGTGGTGCCGGCCATGCTGCGCAAGACAGAAGCCAAGATACTCAGCTTTGCCTCGGAGCGGCTCAAAAACAAATATCCCGAGTTGGTCAAGGAGTATATGGCGGATGTGCATGAGGAGTATGATCGCCTGATGAAAATCTATAGCATGAAGAACATACTCAAGCATCCCGAGTTCAGTGACGAGGATCCCGCCAAGTTTGACTTGCCACACGCGGATTTTCTTTTCCGCCTGCCTGGACACACAGCCAACTACAAGGTGTATCTTGATAATCGCCGCAAGATAGCGCAGAAGCTGCTTATATTGCAACTGCCCATGCGTGCAGTGCTCAACATCTCAGTGCTGGAGCTGCCGGAGCTGGCATGCAATTTTCACTACGTCAGCAGCATGGGCACACAGCAGCAGCAGCTGGGACTTTGCGGACGCGAAGCGCTCTCACACAAGTTCTATCGCAAGTACATACAGAACCAGCTGGACAAGGTGAACACGTTTCTGCGCTGGACCTGGTATACGCGACTGGTGGCCGTGCTGCGCAAGATGCTGCGCAAGCGTGTGATGCCGGCGCAGCTGTGGAAACGCGCGTGGAGCGGCCTGGAGGGTCTTATGAACCGCGAGGTAAACAACATGAAGGTGCGCACGTTCGAGGAAATGTTCAAGGTATGCGGGAGTACACGCACCATGCCCGTGTTCAAGATGACACTGGAGTGGTCGGACGTAGATGATGGCTTGGATCTGAAACCCAATACCTACAGCATACAGCGGATCTTTGCGGAGATAGTCACAGAAATATCCATGGTGGGCTATCGCATGGAGTCACTGCAACCGCAGGTGGACACACAGACCGCTTTTACCCAGGTCAATGACTATCTGAAGATTGAGATGAACGAGAATTCGGTGGCGGATGTCATCAGCAAGGTGGAGGAGATTATAGTACGCACATACACGCAGTTGACGGACTATGTGGCTGATTATCGCAAGAAGTACTTTGGCCTCTACTCACTGGAGGAACGCGAGGCGCTTGCCGATTTTCTGGACGTGCCGCATGAGTTTGAGGAATACTTTGAACGCATTGACAAATACTATGAATATATAAATATGCTGCGCAGCGAGCCAGAGAATGATTACTTTGAGATGGCCGTCATAGACAATACGCCGGCTTTGCAGAATCTACGTAATTTGGCCTCCAGCCTCATCTCGGACATTACACACATCATTATTGCGGAGCACATCAAGGCAGAGGAGGAAATTTGCGAAGAGTTTGAGAATATTAAATTTCGTGCCCTCATTATACCCAAGTCCACGGAGGAGCTTATTGCCGCGGCCGAGTATATGATATATGTGAAAAAGGAGAAGCTGGCGGAACTTACGGATCGCATACAGTATTGCCTGCATGTGGGCACCAACATAGTGGAGCTCACACAAATGTCCAAGTATCACTTTGATCTAACCATTAAGACCATAAATTGGATCAAGGATATCAACGAGATCTGCGATTATAATGCCTCACAGCAGGAGCAGTATAAGTTTATCTTTGAGGAGCATTTACAGGATGTGATCAAAAAGCTTAAGTCCGATATTGATGAAATGCTGCCTAAACTTGCGGTTATTGATGACATGAGTCGCCCGGAAAAGTTTCGGGAGAGCTATATAATTTTACAGAATTTTATGGATCAGCTTAAGATCTTTGATGACTATGTTACCTGGATCAACAAGGAAGAGCGGCTGTTTAAGATTGCTGTCACCGAGTACCCCACGCTGGAGCTAATCAAGGGCTTTGTCTATCCCTTTGCGGAGCTAATGAAGTGATTAAGATGAATTTTAATTATTGTACATTATTAAATATTTTTATTTTAGGCTGTGCATTGAGTGGCAGCGTTATCTCAGCGTCTGGAACGACGGACCCTTTGAGTACTTGGAGCCCAAGTTTGTGGAAACCACAACGGATGATTATTTGAAGGAGTTTCAAAAGAATCAGAAGTTTTATCGCATTAAAATCAAGCAGGACATGGTTGAGAATCCTGTCTGCAAATTTAAGGTCAGGCAAAATGTATTAGCAAATTAAAAATATATTTAAATGAATTGTTAACAGGGTCAAACTGAGGATCCAGATCCGGAGAAGCATCCAGTGCCACTGCGTCTCTGCACTTCCATGCTGCAGTCCATCAAAGGCTTCACCACAGGCGTCTTTATAGTCAACACCATGTGCAATCCGGCGCTGCGCAAGCGTCATTGGAAGGATATGTCCGACATAGCTGGCTTCGATGTAACGCCAGATGCGGGCACCACTCTGCGCAAGATATTAAACGCCGGCCTCGATCCCATACTGGATCAATTTGAAATTATAAGCATAAGCGCCAACAAGGAGCTGCAGCTGTGGAACAATTTGCAGGCGATGATCAAGGAGTGGGAGAATCGCGTGTTTCCCACGGGCCCCTACAAGGAGTCGGGTGTGACCATACTATCCAGCCTGGATGAAATACAGGCGCTGCTGGACGATCACATACTCAAGACGCTGACCATGCGCGGCTCAGCGTTTATGAAGCCCTGCGAGGAGGAGGTGCGCGCCTGGTATGAGAAGATAATGCGCGTGAATGAAACTTTGGATCAGTGGGGCAAGGTGCAGGTGAACTTTTTGTACCTGCTGCCCATATTCTCCTCCAAGGACATTGTTGCGCAGATGCCAGAGGAGGGGCGGCTTTTTACCATAGTGGAGCAGACATATACGCGCAACATGGGTCTGGTGCTGCGCAATCCGCTGGTTATGGAAACAGCGCCTGCCGCAGGACTGCTGGAGTCGCTGCAAAAGGCCAATGAGCTGCTGGAGGACATAGCTACGGGTGTGAGCAACTACTTGGAGAAGAAGCGTCTATTCTTTCCACGTTTCTTCTTTCTGGCCAACGATGAAATGCTAGAGATTCTGTCCGAGACGAAGGATCCGCTGCGTGTGCAACCGCATTTGAGCAAATGCTTTGAGGGCATCAATCGGCTGGAATTTGATCCCAGTAAAAATGTGCTGGCTATGATCAGCAGCGATATGGAGCGCATTATGTTCATCGAGGAAGTGTCCACAGCTGCTGCAGGCGGCAGCGTAGAAAAGTGGCTCATACGCGTGGAGGACGAAATGTTGAAGGCGGTGCGCAATGAAAACGAGAAGAGCTTCAATCACTATCCCACGGTCAAGCGCAACGAATGGGTGGTGGAGTGGCCACAGATGACGGTGCTGGCCGTCTCCCAGGTCTTTTGGGCCCAACGCATGCACAGCTGCCTGCGTCGCAGCTACGGCGGCAATCAGACCGTGATGAATCACTTCTTCCAGGAGCTGTCACGCGAACTCAATGACATTGTCACCCTGGTGCGTTCGCCCAGCATAAGCAATCTCAACAGAATCACAATCAAGTCGCTCATTGTCATTGATGTGCATGCCAAGGATGTGACGGAGGAGCTGATACGCTTGCGCATTAGCAGCGAATATGATTTCCAGTGGCTTGCGCAGATGCGCTACTACTGGGAGGAGGCCGAGATGCTGGTGCGCATCATTAACGCCACCGTGCCCTTTGCCAATGAGTACTTGGGCAACTCGGATCGTCTGGTCATCACGCCGCTTACAGATCGCTGCTATCGTACGCTAGTGGGCGCCTATCAGCTGCATTTGAATGGCGCTCCGGAGGGACCTGCAGGCACGGGCAAGACTGAGACCACCAAGGATCTGGCCAAGGCGCTGGCGGTGCAGTGCAAGGTGTTCAATTGCTCGGATGGCTTGGATTACAAGGCCATGGGCAAGTTCTTCAAGGGTCTGGCCTCCTGCGGCGCTTGGGCCTGCTTTGACGAGTTCAATCGTATCGAGTTGGAGGTGCTTTCGGTGGTGGCACAGCAGATTCTGCTGATTATCCAAGCTGTGCGCGGCAACATGACCAAGTTCATGTTTGAGGGCACGGAGCTGACGCTGAATCCAGCCTGCTATGTGTGCATCACTATGAATCCTGGCTATGCAGGCCGCTCGGAGCTACCCGACAACCTGAAGGTGCTCTTCCGCTCAGTGGCCATGATGGTGCCGGACTATGCCATGATTGGCGAGATCTCGCTCTACTCCTATGGCTTTGTGGATGCGCGCAAGCTGGCGGTCAAGATTGTGACCACCTATCGCCTCTGCTCGGAGCAGCTGTCCAGCCAGAATCACTACGATTACGGCATGCGTGCCGTCAAGACTGTGCTCTCCGCCTGCGGCAACATTAAGAAGCAGTTTCCGGATGAAGTGGAGGACATATTGCTGCTGCGCAGCTTGATTGATGTCAATCTGCCCAAGTTTCTATCCTTCGACTGAGCCTACGATTAGCGGCATGGCTCGTGCCGTCAAGTCAACTGTGCTTTCCGCCTGGCGGCACACATTAAGAAGGCAGTTTCCGGATGAAAGTGCGAGGACATATTGCTGGCCTCCTGCGGCGAGCTTGCACTTGATGGTCATCTGGCCCAGACGAGTTTGCTATCCTTGTCGAGCCTTCGACGTGCGACTGTTCGAGGGGCATCATCTCGGACATTTTCCCGGGCATTAAGCTGCCCCACATTGATTACTCGCTCATGGAAAAGGAGTTCTTGCGCGTCTGCAAGGAGGACGTGCTCGAGCCGGCGCCCAGTTTTCTAACAAAAGTCATACAGACCTTTGAGATGATCATAGTACGGCATGGCTTCATGCTGGTGGGTGAGCCGCTGGCGGGCAAGTCCCGCACGCTGCAGGTGCTGGCCAAGATCATGTCGGCGCTGAAAGTAAAGGCGCCTGCCAAGAGTCCTTACTTCCAGCATGTGCAGATGGGCATAATGAATCCCAAGAGCATAACTATGAATCAGCTGTACGGCAGCTTTGATCCCGTGTCCTATGAGTGGACAGATGGACTGGTGGCCAAGATATTTCGGGACTTTGCCATGACGCCCACTCCGGATAGAAAATGGGTAAGCACACAAAATGGTATCCACAATTTAAAATTTTATTAAATTTTTTGTTTGCCAGGTAATCTTTGATGGACCCGTGGATGCAGTGTGGATTGAGAACATGAACACTGTACTAGATGACAACAAGAAGCTGTGCTTGACCAGTGGCGAGGTCATCACCATGAGTAATGAAATGTCCATGGTGTTCGAGGTCATGGATCTGGCGCAGGCCTCTCCGGCCACAGTCTCACGTTGTGGCATGATCTACATGGAGCCGAGCACACTGGGCTGGCGTGCCTTTGCCAACACCTGGCTCAAGAAGGCCGATCCGCGTTGGGCGGACAAGGAGAACACCAAGTACATGCTGGACATGCTGCAGTGGCTATTGCCGCCCGTAAGTATGCTGAAATTCCAACTGCTCCTTGTGCTTATCTCTGCTCTTGCCACAGTGTCAAACCTTTGTGCGTCGCTACTGCAATCAGTTCATCAAGCCGGGCGAGTACAATTGCCTGCTGACTACGTTTGACCTGATAGACATGCTGCTGGATGAGGGTATTGAGGAGAATCCAGAGGATTACGACAAGTATATGATTGGCTACATACAGGCAGCCATGCTGTTTGCTTTGGTGTGGGGCGTGGCCGGTGTACTAGACACCGATTCGCGTGTGAAGTTTGATGGATTTCTGCGCAAGCTGTACGAGGGCGAGGAGCAGCTGGCCAAGCTGGGCAAAATGGAGGTGACGCCACCCATGGAGGGTCTGCTCTGCGATTATGTCTACATGTATAAGCAGCGCGGCACTTGGCGCTACTGGCCGGAGATAGCCAAGCGCATGGATGTGGAGGAGACCAAGACGGGCGTCATAGTACCCACCGTGGACACCTCGCGATATATACATCTACTCAAGCTGCATGTGCAGCACAAGAAGCGCATGCTGCTCGTCGGACCCACGGGCACGGGCAAGACGGTGTATATACAGAACTATCTGATGAACAAGCTCAATCCGGATGTCTACGAAACGGGTTTTATAACATTTACAGTTATGATCTCGGCCAATCAGTGCCAGGATTTGCTTATTTCCAAGCTAGTCAAGCTAAAGCGTGGTTTCTACGGCCCACCCAAGGGCATGGAGAGCGTGCTCTTTGTGGATGACATGAGCATGCCTGTCAAGGAAGTCTATGGCGCTCAGCCGCCTCTGGAGCTGCTGCGTCAGTACTTTGACTATGGCCATGTGTACGATCTCAAGGACAGCTCCAAGGTTTACATCAACAATGTGTTGATTATCACCGCCTGCGGTCTGCCCGGGGGAAGTCGCCAGGACGTCTATGCGCGTTTCCTCAATCACTTCAATGTCTTCTCCATTAACACGTTCAGCGAGGAGACCATGTTTCGCATTTTTCTCAATGTGGCGCTCTGTGGCTTTCGGCGTGCTGGTCACGGCCAGGACGTGTTCAATGTCACCAATCAGATCGTCATGGCCACCCAGAGCATCTACAAGAGCGTGCAGTCCGAGATACGCGCCACGCCCGCCAAATCCCATTACATCTTCAATCTGCGGGATATCTCCAGAGTTGTCACGGGCTGCACGCTGGTGCGCAAGGAGTCTGTGAGCGACAAGAAGGTGTTTGTGCGTGTCTGGTACCATGAGGCCATGCGCGTGTTCTACGATCGACTGGTGGACGACGAGGATCGCCGGTGGATGTTTGACAAGCTCAACGAGTGCCTCAAGTTCAACTTCCGCGACAAGGTGGAGAATGTCATGGAGAAATACTGCGTAGAGGTGAGTAGCCATAAATTCAAAATAGATTTTAGATTTTATTTTCAATCCATTACTATTACGTTTAATAATTGGCAAGTGGTGTAGCTTTCATAACTTTTAAAATAAAAAATATAATTTTAGACTATTTTGCTAAAAGTTAACTCAATTCTTATACAAATAAAACTTGAATTATAGTTTTTATTTAAATATACTTAATTTACAAATTCTAAATGGTGCCAATAATGCTGATTAATTAATTAATAAACTAATTATATTCCTTTAATTTCATAGTCTAACAATGAATTGATCTTCAACATGGAGTCCGCCAATGATATATTCTTTGGCATGTACTTCGATGAGGACAGCATCCCGGATGAGCGTCGCTATGAGGAGGTGCCAAGCATGGAGGTGTTTCTAAATCTGTCGCTGGCCAGCCTAGACGACTACAACTCCACACGCCGCTCCAAAATGGACATTACCTTGTTCACCTTCGCCTTGCGTCATCTGAATCGCATTTGCCGCATCATTTCCATTCAAGGTGCCAGTGCGTTGCTCATTGGCTTGGGCGGCAGCGGGCGGCAGTCGTTGACAAAGCTGGCCACGAACATGGTGCAGACGGCCTTCTTCCAGCCGGAGATAAGCAAGAATTATGGCGCCAATGAGTGGCATGATGACATCAAGGCCATACTCAAGGAGGCCGGCGGCAACAACAAGCATACAACGTTTCTTATCACCGAGAATCAAATAAAAATGGAGTTGTTTCTGCAGGACATTGATTGTCTGCTCAACCAGGGCGAGGTGCCTAACATATTTCCCATTGATGAGAAGCAGGAAGTGCTGGAAATGGTGCGTCTGGCGGCCCAGGGTGGCAATCGCAACATAGATGTCTCGCCACTGCAAGTGTTCTCCTTCTTTGTAAATCGCTGCAAGTCCAAACTACACGTGGTGCTGAGTTTCTCGCCCATTGGAGATGCGTTGCGCACTCGTGTGCGCTTGTATCCGTCGCTGGTGAACTGCTGCACCATTGACTGGTACGACAGCTGGCCAGAGGAGGCGCTGACGATGATAGCCAAGATGTCGCTGGTGGATGTCAATGTGCCCAGCGAGGAGATCAAGGAGGCTATTATGGACACCTGTCAGTACTTCCATACCACAGCTGCGAGCGTTGTGAAGAAGTTTTGTGCCAATTCCGGCAGGCACATTTATCAGACGAATGCCTCGTTTATAGAGCTGATTAGGTCCTTCCAAACTCTCATAGCGCTGAAGCAGAAGGAGACTATGCTGGCCAAGATGCGCTACATAGGCGGCTTGGATACGCTGGCGTCAGCAGCGACTGCCATTTCTATTATGCAACGTGATTTGAATGCGCTGCAGCCCAAACTGGTGGCGCTGGCGGAGGCCTCACGCAAAATGATGCTGGAGATTAGCAAGGAAACGATTGCGGCCAACATTGCTGCCGAGCAGGTGAAGCGTGATGAGGAGGTGGCGCAAGTGCAGGCGGAGGCTTCGCAGGCGTTAAAAGTGGACTGCGAGAAGGATTTGGCCAAGGCCATACCTGTGCTGGAGGATGCGTTGGCCGCCTTGAATACACTCAAGCCCGCAGATATTACGCTAGTGAAGTCCATGAAGAATCCGCCGCCGGTCATCAAGCTGGTAATGGCGGCCGTGTGTGTTATGAAGGGTTTGCAGGCGGAGCGTATACCGGATCCTGCCACGGGCAAGATGATCAATGACTTTTGGGGTCCCAGCAAGCGTCTGCTGGGCGACATGAACTTTCTGCCCGGACTCAAGGAATTCGACAAGGACAACATACCCGTTGAGGTGATGAAGCGCATACGCAAGGAGTTTATACCCAACAAGGATTTTGACCCCAAGGTGGTTGCCAAGGCGTCGAGCGCAGCGAAGGGTCTGTGCCAGTGGATCATTGCCATGGACATGTACGACGATGTGGCTAAGGTGGTGGCGCCTAAGAAGGCCAAGCTGGCGGCGGCCGAAAAGGAATACGCCGACACCATGACATTTCTGGCGGAGAAGCGTGCTATGGCGGCGGCGCTGGAAGAAAAAGTGGCACAGCTCAACATTGAGCTGGACAAGGCCAACCAGGAGATGAAAAAGACTGAGGATCATGCCGAAAGCTGTCGAAATAAACTCATTGCGGCCGAGGCGCTCATTTCGGGTCTGGGCGGTGAGAAGTCGCGCTGGAACAAAGCTGCTGATGATCTCCAAGATCTGTATGATCATCTACCTGGCGATGTGCTCATCTCATGCGGTATCATTGCCTATCTATCCGCTGTGAATCTGCAGGTGCGCGGCAGCTGCGTGCAGGATTGGTTCAAGAAATGCAAGGACCTGAAGATACCCTGCTCGGAAACCTACTCCATTACAGCTGTGTTGGGCCAGGAGGTTATCATACAAAACTGGCAGCTGGATGGCTTGCCCAATGATGAGTTCTCCAGCGAGAATGCCATCATCTCCGCCAACTCCAGCCGCTACAGTTTGTTTGTGGATCCGCAGGGTCAAGCCAACAATTGGTTGAAGAACATGGAGCGCAAGAATCGTTTAAACTGCGTCAAGTTCAATCAAGGCAACTATATGAAGATTATAGCAGATGCATTGGAGTACGGCTCGCCGGTTATCATTGAGAATGTGCAAGAGGAACTGGAGGTGCCGCTGGATCCCATTCTCATGCGGCAAACGTTCATACAAGGCGGCGTGAAGCACATAAGTCTGGGCGAAAACATTGTGCCAGTGTCACCCAATTTCCGGCTCTACATGACGTGTAATCTGCGAAATCCGCACTTTCTGCCCGAGACTTTTAACAAGGTGACTGTCATCAACTTTGCTTTGACACAGAATGCGCTCATGGATCAGTTGCTGAGCATTGTGGTGGCCAAGGAGCGCCCGGACTTGCAGGAGTTGCGCATTATGCTCACCACGGAGGCGGCGGCCAACAAGGGCGCGCTGCTCAATGCGGAGAACATGATTCTAAAGACGCTGACCTCCAGTGAAGGCGACATATTGGAGAATGCAGGCGCCATACAGATTCTAGCAGACTCCAAGTCGTTGTCTAAGGACATACAAGAGAAGCAGGAGGCGGCCAAGGAGACAGGCGCCAAGATTGAGGCCTTCCGCTTGAACTACAAGCCCGTCGCCGTGCACAGCTCCATCTTGTACTACTCTATTACGGATCTGCCCAACATTGATCCCATGTACCAGTTCTCGCTTAACTGGTACATCAATCTCTACATGTATTCGATAGAAACGGCCAACAAGTCCAAGGATCTTCCGCGTCGCATTAAATTTCTTGTGGATGGCTTCACTAAGAATCTGTATAGCAGCGTCTGTCGCTCAATTTTTGAGAAGGACAAGCTGCTGTTTTCCTTTATACTATCAGCACGCATCTTGTTGGGCACGGGTCAGGTTGAGATGCGTCACTTTTCGCATTTGGTTACCAATGCCAAGGAGTCCACCAAGATACCGCCAAATCCGGACAACAGCTGGATTACGGACACTGTGTGGCTGAATGTGGTGCGGCTGGAGGAGCTCAAGGAGCTTTCTGGCATTGTAAGTTCGTTCCGCAATAATCTGGGTGCCTGGAAAGCCATCTACGATCATATATCACCGGAGCAGCAGCCATTGCCGCCGCCCTGGCAGGACAAGACCACAGGCTTTGAGAAGATGATTGTGCTAAAGGCTCTACGGCCCGATTCTGTATTCTACGCAGTGCGTAATTATATAGCCAATTTTATAGGCGAGCAGTATGTCAGTCCGCCGGAGTTTGATATATCCAAATCCTATGCGGACTCGACTGCACTAACGCCACTGGTGTTTATACTCTCGCCTGGTGCCGATCCATTGGGCTCGCTGCTGGCCTTTGCCGAGAAAATGGGCCAGGAGGAGACTTTCCAGAGCATCTCACTGGGCCAGGGACAGGGACCAATAGCCACAGCCCTTATCAAAAGCGCCCAGGAGATGGGCTACTGGGTGTGCCTACAGAACTGTCATTTGGCCGCCAGCTGGATGAGCACGCTGGAATATCTCTGGGAAAACATGGACACCTTCAATACACAAGGTAAGTCTTGGAGCTAAATTCTTTGATACAATATCTTTATTATTTTGCTTTACAGCGAACTTTCGGATTTGGTTAACGGCGTATCCGACGCCACAGTTTCCGGTTACAATACTACAAAATGGCGTCAAGATGACCAACGAGCCGCCCACAGGGCTGCGCGAAAATCTCATGCGCTCCTACAACTCAGAGCCCATCAATGAGTATGAATTCTATACGGGCTGCGCCAAGCAGGATCGCGCGTTTACGCGTCTGCTTTACGGCATTTGTTTCTTCCATGCCGTCGTGCAGGAGCGTCGCAAATATGGGCCTCTGGGATGGAATATAGCTTACGGCTTCAATGAGTCCGATCTACAAATATCTGTGCTGCAGTTGAGCGTAAGCTGCTATTTTATGGTTATTTCTATTTAATTTAAAACTAAACTAATACATATATTTTGCTTTAGATGCTGCTTAACCAATATGAACATGTGCCCTACGATGCCATCTCGTATTTGACCAGCGAATGCAACTACGGCGGACGTGTGACAGATAACTGGGACAGGCGCGCCATAGTAACCATACTCGCCGACTTTTGCAATCCTCAAGTGGTGTCCGACAGCAAGTATCGCTTTGCCGCTGATGAATGCTATATACTGCCACGCAAGACGGAGCATCGCGAGATCCTGCGCTATCTGGAGGAGAATATACCATCGCTGGCACCACCCGAGGTCTATGGACTGCATGCCAACTCGGGCATAACGCGTGACTTGCAGACAACTAAAACACTTCTGGACTCCATGATCTTGCTGCTGGGCAGCGAAGCGGCGGGCACAGCTGGCGGCGGCGTTAGTCCGGAGCAAATGATAATAGACACTATAGCGCAGATACAACGTGAAATGCCCGTTGATATGGACATTGAGGGTGCGGCGGAAAAGTATCCCGTGAACTATAACGAGTCTATGAACACAGTGGTGGTGCAGGAAATGGAACGTTTTCTCAAGCTGCAGAAGGAAATACGCGCCTCATGCGCCAGCTTAGCTATGGCTATCAAAGGCATCATTGTCATGACGCCGGATTTGGAAAATGTGATGACGGCTATGAAGTTTAATCGCATACCGATTAAATGGATGTCTAAGTCGTATCCATCGCTTAAACCGCTGGGCAGCTATACGCAGGATTTGTATCGACGTCTCAATTGGTTGCATGAATGGCATCGGGTCGGGAAGCCGCCAACCTTCTGGCTCTCCGGCTTCTTCTTCACGCAGGCTTTTCTTACGGGCGCCATGCAGAACTATGCACGCAAGTATAAGATACCCATAGACACGCTCAGCTTTGATTATCAGGTGCTCAAGGTGGAGAGCAAATCGGCGCCGCCAGACGACGGCGTCTATTGCAACGGCCTGTTTTTGGAGGGCGCTCGGTGGCATTGGGAGCAATGCATGCTGGTCGAACAGCTGCCCAAAGTGCTCCTCTATTCCATGCCAGCCATATATTTCTATCCCATATTGCTAATCAGCATGAACGAAGGCTCCCGCTACAAATGCCCGCTGTACAAGACTGCCGAGCGCAAGGGCACACTCTCCACCACAGGGCACTCGACCAACTATGTGGTGCCGCTGCTGCTGAACACACAGGCCAAGCCCTCGCACTGGGTAAAGCGCAGCGTGGCCCTTATCTGCCAAACCAACGATTAAGACAAAAGACTTTTTATTCTGTGTTTATGTGTGTTTATTTAACATGGTTCAAAATTTGAATATATTTAGGCGCTTACTTGTATATTCACAGCTTTTGAAACGCCTGCTCTAAAAAACAAATACTAGCCCACAGGGCTTGCCACGCAAGGCAACGAAGTATTCAATCAAATAAAATATAGTATTAACTAAAGTAATCAATTATAAGCTTTTCCGACCTTGCCAGTCGCAGCTTAATTGACTTTGGATTCATCTGGTTATTAATGTCGGTGCTATTGCTGGCGACAGCCTAGCATCTCGGCGGTGGCCTCATCCAATCTGCCCTCAGCTGGGTCCGGGCCGGCAGGGCTGTTGTTGCTGCTATTGCCACTGCTGTGGTTGCTGGGGCTACTATTGGTGCTGCTGCTGCTGCTGGTGCTCAGGGTGTCAAACATTGCGGCATTGCGTTCAAATGCCGCCATGCCGCGTGCATGACGACTAGGACGTGGATCAATCAGCTGACGTATAAAATAGTGTATCTGACTAATGTCCAGCTCACCCACATCCAAAATGCTGCGTCTAAAGTTTTTACGCAACGTTTCTTTCAAGTCTTTCGCGCGAGTCTCGGCCTGTAAAAGCAGATCAGAATTTATAAACAATTTAGCTGCATAACGGATTAAAACTTACGGCTTCAGCGGAGCCACAAGGCGTCCAGATTTTAACATTATGCTCCAAGCCAGAACTGGCCAGCACTGGCATCGAGGGATGTTGCTCCAGGCAGTTAACAACGCCCGTATCGCCCTTTATTAAGTTAATCACAGCCTCAGTGTTTTTATCCCAGAAGAAGATGTTGCCACAGTCACTGCCACTAATAATATACTCCGAGTGTGGACCAAAGAAGTTAACCCCCTTAATGGTGCGACTGTTACTATGTAAGCAAAATGATAAACATTTTTTTTCAAGTATACAATGAATTTAGTGAAAGAACTTACACGTGGCCTCCGTAGGAGTGAAGGTACTCGCCTACCTGGTAGTTGCGACTGTCGAAAAGATAAATGCCTGCATCACTGTATGTGGCCAATATCTCGCTGCCGCTGTGGTTGTAGACACAACAAGTGATTTGCGAAATTCTCTTCTGCAAAGACTGGGTTGTTAATACAAGAACATTGAAAGCTAGTTGGCATTACGCACATCTTGTATATCCTTGGGCACCAATTCGTGTACCAAATGGGAGGGCTTGCGCTTGTCATAGATACGCAGCTTGTCATCGGAGCCGCTGACGCAGAACTCTTGCGCAAACGGATGATGCGCAACGCTAAAGAGACGCACGCGTCGCCCATCGGACAAGCAGCGCAGCATAAGAGTGAATTGGTTGCTGCGCAGGTCAAAATGTTTCACAGCTGCATCCTCTCCAGCGGTCATAATCTCGTTGCGGCTCTGTGGCACCACCACCAGCTTGTGCACAGCTTCGCTGTGGCTGTACAAACGTATGGGATGGTGGCGAACGGATTCGCTACCAGAGGGCGGTATGACAGTACGCCGCACCTGACCATCACGGCTGGTGGTCACAATATCCAAGCAGCCGCTGCTATCAATAAACTTACTCTGAAATATGTTTAAACTGTGACCAGACTTGAAGCTATGACGCGGCCTCTTATTGGCCCAGTCCCAGACAATAATGTTGAGATCATCTGAGCCGGAGCAGACAAGATCGCCAGCGCGATTAAAATTCAAACAGTTAACACATCCGCGATGGCGACTCAATTTGCTTAACATTGTGAGCTGCTCCACAGCTTGGCGACTGGCATAGTACCCCTGGCCAAAACTGGAACTCGCGCTGTGTCCGCCACGCCAATTGATGCGATTGCTGATGTTATGCTCACGCTGTATGAGCTGCTGTGTCAAGTTCCAACTGTAGACTGGCTTGTTTTTGCAAAGCACATTATTTACAGCGGACTCAACCTGCTCCTTATCGGCCACATTGTCCGTCGGTTCGTTATCTCCGTTATCCTGTAAGTAACATTAACATTAGCAACTGATAAATGTTTTTGACCACTAGCAACTCACAAAGAAATCCATTTTCGATTGAAAATAATTTCAGTTGCTTAGAATGCGCATTAGCTTTGGCTAATATTTGATATATACTATAAATAAGCAACTAGTTTTGACAGCAGCTGCTAAGAATACTTACAGAATAAGACGTATCATTGCTATGACCCAGCAGCAACGAATCATTAGAATCCGAGCTGCTTTCCAGCGGAATTATCTGCCTAGGTTCAAAGTCGCTGTCCTCATCAGTGCTCAGCGTATGATCTATAAAGGGGAAAGGGGAGCTAATACGGCGCTGCATGCTGGGAGAGAATGGCGAACGATAGGAGCGTGTACTCGGTATGCGGTGTCTGTTAAAGACAACAGGCGACTCGCCAACATCATCCGACTGTGAAGACTGGCTATCATCCTCTACGCGCACTACAGGCTCTGTTTGTACATTTATCGCTTGTTCATCAAACTGAACACCTGACGCTGTACTTGATGTCGCAACATTTGGATCTGTAGCTTCGTCTGCGTCAACAGTTGTTGTCGCCATAGGCAAACTCGCAGCCTCTTGTTGTTTTGCTTCTTCTTCTTCCTGCTGGCCCTCTGACAAGTTATCAACAGCGTCGCTTTTGGTGCTGTTGTTATTATTCTTATTGTTCTTGTTGTCGCTATTTATGGACTCGACCGACTTTTCCTTTTGCATATGCCACCGACTGCAAATCAACGTAAGAGCAAAAAATCAATTACATATGCAACCATAACAGACAATCTCCAGTCACAAAACACTCACTTAGCCACTGTTGGGTTCACTTCAGCGACCGTTGGTGGTGCAGCAGCTGTTGTCTCTTCATTATCATCTCCGCTGCGATTGTCATCCTTCGAGTTGTTGCGCTTTTGACGCTTACACGTCTGCACATTTTGGTCATCATCAATATCCATGATGTGCCTCTGAAATTATCAATAATAATCCAAACGCTGCTGCACTTGTAGTTCGTAGTATTTTATTTTCCCTAGTGATGGGAATTGCTGCGCTCGATTAATCGCGGATTTTAAATTTAGCGCGGTTTATACGAAAACAATTATGTGTTTTTATTATTAAATAATTTTTTATTTTTTACGAATTTAAGCAGTGTGTGTTTAAGCTATTTCGACTCAGCGTTTAATGAGTTTATTGCATTATATTTTTCGTGAAAAGTGAATCCAAAAGCAAACCTGATTTTTGACATAAATTTCAAATGGCAGTTGTCTCTCTCTTTCCTCGTGCGTGTGTGCTTTAAGTCAAAAGCTGAGTTTCGTGCTCTCTGGTATAAAGTCTTCTCTGTCTTTGCCTGTTCTGCTTGAGTGGCTGACTTCATGTATCAATTTACACAGTGGTTGGCTCTTTTAGGCCGCCCCCCGACATTTAACTTTAGTTATTGTTAGCAGCGCGACGACAACGGTACAATTTATAGAAAGGAGCGGGCGAATGTACTAAAATAAAAACACGTCTTGTGGCTATACAATATTGTACGTACAATACAAACAGTCAGTGCTTTAAAAATAAGTTTTTATAATTTGGACACGCCACATAAACATTAACATTTCACTTGAAGTGCGTCGCCAGGTCTCTGCGTACCTGTATGTGTGCTTGTGATTTAAAGTTAAAGTTGGGTGGGTTTTCGTTGGGCGCTAATTGGCTTTCCATTCACATGCGCTGCGCTGCGGCTGCGCAGGCGTAGCCGTAAGCAGGCAAAGCTCTGTCTTGCTACTGTTGATCT
Source organism: Drosophila busckii (assembly GCF_011750605.1). Classification (NCBI taxonomy): domain Eukaryota; kingdom Metazoa; phylum Arthropoda; class Insecta; order Diptera; family Drosophilidae; genus Drosophila; species Drosophila busckii. The sequence continues at coordinate 16,576,136 of NC_046606.1, read as the reverse complement.
CGTTTTTGACTCCGTCTTCAACTTTTGTTTGTTTGTGTGCGTTTGAGAGTGTGTTCTTGAACTCACGTTAAGCTCTATATGTAGCTGGTTTTTTCCTCTCGATTTCATTTTAATTTTGTTTTCGCATGTTTCGCAGCTGCTTTTGTCTGTGACTTCTGATGTGAAGCGAATTCCGGTTTCCTTAAAACCATCATAAGTAAATATACAACAAAATAAAAACGCAAGCCGGAAAGCAAAGTTAATTACATTGTAAGCCAAGTTTTTCATCTCCATTTTCATCTCTCTTATTTCAAAATTTGTAAACTTTACAAAGTGCTGTTCGTGATTTTCTTATCAACAATGCTTGTTGTTTGTTAAACATTAAAAAGCTGATAACCACCATTAGAACAAACAAGCTAAATGAATGAATCATAATTACAATTTGAGTGCAATCGAATGCCGGTTGCCTTCTTTGGGGCGAGTGAAAGTTGAGAATCGGGTTTAGCTTAGCCCACACAACTTTTAGCTTATAAATAATCAAGTGAATATGTTATGGTGTGCTAAGAGCAATTCTTAATAACTATTGACAAAGCAAGCTCTTTGATTACATTTGAGCTCGCGCATGATTCAGTGCAAAAAAATGTTGAACAAATTATAAGCCTCTTGTTGTCTTGTTCTTGGGCCTTTCACTTTTCTGCAACGCTTCTCAATTACACAATGTAATTGAACTTAATTGAATGCAGTCATATCTTGTATCTTCTATAGCTTAGATATGCCCACACTCAGTTCATTTAAGCGGCGCTTATGCTAAATTAATATTCGTTTTCTTCCGCCGTAGCAGATGGACGGGCATATGGCGTTTAGGCAAGCTCCCCTGCTGCTAGTCATACTCTTCGCCTTGGTAACGGGCACCTTTTGGGCTTCAGTTGCGGCGAGAACAGGTAAGGCGCTTATGGTTAACCACAAAAGGGGTTGCTAAATGTAAACAAATTCCACAGGACCTGCTCATGACAAAGTGGTTGTTTGCTATATATCCACCTGGGCTGTCTATCGACCTGGACAAGGTGCATATTCAATTGAGAACTTCGATCCAAGCCTTTGCACACATGTTGTTTACGCCTTTGCAGGCTTGGACATTACACAAGCCGCCATTAAATCATTGGGTAAGACAGCCGCTATATCAAGCATTAAAACTTGTATATAAAATTTTTTGAATTGCAGATCCTTGGCAGGATTTGAAAGAGGAGTACGGCAAGGGTGGCTACGAACGCTTGACAGCATTAAAACGTAGTCATCCACACTTAAAGGTCAGCTTGGCTATCGGTGGCTGGAATGAGGGTTCCAAGAACTACTCCACTTTGGTGTCCAATGTGGAGCAGCGTCAGTACTTTGCCAAGCAGGTGTCTGCCTTTGTACGCAAATATAATTTTGATGGTTTGGATCTGGATTGGGAGTATCCAACACAGCGTGGCGGACGTCCACAGGATCGCGAAAACTTTGTGGCGTTGACCAAAGACTTAAGGGAGGAGTTTGACAATAATGGCTTGCTCTTGACCTCCGCCATTGGTGCTGCCAAACATGTTATTGATAAAGCTTACGATGTACGCCAGATCTCGCGTTATCTGGACTATCTGCATATAATGTGCTATGATTATCATGGCAGCTGGGATCAAAAGATTGGAAACAACGCTCCCTTGACATCGTCCGCTGTGGATCCTTTGAGTGTGGTAGGAAATTAAATAGATTAATTATTTTAATGCAGGATTCTTAAGTTCAAGCTTTACTTACAGCAATATAGCATTGACTATCTGCTGCAGCTGGGTGCACCGCCCTCAAAGCTGGTCCTTGGTCTACCTTTCTATGGACGTACTTTCAAGACAGTATCCCAGGGAAATCTTAATGATGCTAGCGATGGCGTTGGCTTTCGCGGTCCTTATACACGCGAAGATGGCTTTCTGGGCTACAATGAGATTTGCAACATATTGAGCAACAAAACATCTGGTTGGTCCAAGCAGTGGGATGCGGAAACAAGTCAGATGCTAGCGCGTTCTGAGCGCAATGTCTTCACCCAGGATGTCAGCGTTGTGACCTTTGACAGCTCACGCTCCATTGCCAACAAGGTCAAGTTTGCCATGAAAAAGCGTTTGGCGGGTGTCATGGTCTGGTCTGTGGACACCGATGACTTTCTGGGTAACTGCGAACTGGATGAGGACACTTATGCCGATTTCAGACTAGTCACGTCAGCTCCCAGGCGCCTCAATCACAATTATCCGCTCTTGCGCACCATTAATGAGGCCACATCACTGGCATTAGAAGAACTAGCTGCTGACGAGGTGGTGGTACCAGATGACTCTGAGAATGAGATACCACATGGCAGCATAGCTGATCGCAAGAATGCTGCTACGAGCATTGTTAGCTTAGGTCTAACCGCCAGTTTTCTATATACGATCTTGCATAGTTTTACAAATTGATCAGCCATAGTTATTAATTATTAATTGTATGTTTGTATGTTTGTTTTCCTAAGCTGTTCCTGCAGCAATTTTAAGTTGTGCATAATAAAAGTCCAAATTTAATTATAGTCACTGCCGTTATGTCAGTTATTAAATCAGTTGTTATTTTGAACGATAATAAAGCTTTCGTACGATTACATTGGCAGCCCTGGTCAACTGTTTCCATGGTGTTTTTTAACACTAGTTTACCAGTTTAAAATTATATACCACAGCAATGTAGCAATTGTCGCGCCACTGAGAATGTAAAAATATATAATATATTATTACAAAGTGTAGCTTTACCATTTTAGAAATTAGCACAAAGAAAATAACAATAATAATTAATGCAAATTAAAAATGCGAAATAAAACAATTAATAGCCAGTTATCATTTTAAGCCCAGACCACACTGATGACAAAATATATATAAATATATTTTGTTAAAAACAAATATGAATATAATTACAAACAAACACATCTGTGCAACAAAAAAAAAAAATACAGAGTAAAATGAATTTGTTTGTGTTTTTAAATACATTTTTTTGAAGTACAACCAGTAATTTCTAAACTGGAATGGGTTTTTGATATATATACATTTAATTTTTATTGTTGTTTGATAAGTATAAAGATTCATTAACCATAAAATTAAAACAAAAACAATTCAGCGCACCCAAACTCTTTACAATTTAAACTCTCAGTGTTTATCTCTTTCTCTCTCTCTTGATACAATTAAAAGTAAGAGTATTTAATGTTTACCTGTCACTGATAACCCGCAGAGATCACAACCTTGACATTGTGGGCGCTCTCCCATTAACATAGATAACATCACTAATACTCTCGCATTCCCATCGCTGCTCTGGTTCTCGTTTTGTTTACCATTCCAATGGTCTCTCTGGATTTGCATTACGCTTGGAGCAGTTTCATTTGCGCTCTGTCTGTCGTTGCGTGCGGTTCGGTTTGATTAAGTTCCCGCGAGATCGGCACTAAACAACCTACAATACAGTTAGCAAACGCAAGCAAAAAAAATTAATCAGGAAGTGTAATATTAATAAGTGCAGCTTGCAACATTTGCATACCAGACAGGAAAAATAATAGCTGAACCATGATGTCTAACAGATTACTGGGTGTGTATACAAGAAATTGTTTATAAATATAAATAAAAACACGTTCATTGGTACGGCAAAGTAAATTTTCTTTCCTATTTGATATCATATATGTATATATATAAAATATATGTTTACCAAGCACGCGTGTCACAATAAAAATTCTTGTTTATTTTTAGCTATCTGTATAAAGTTTAAATTAATATGTTTTATTTTCTATGATCTTTGAACTATTGGATGCTTCAGTTCTTCAAAAATTATATTTTGAACTAGAAAACCTTCTTAATCTTTATTTGAAAACCTTTATTGGTACTATACGTACTTAATGTCAACAATAACTCAAAACTTTTTTAGTGCTGTGATAACAGCAATAGCTTTCGTTATCTCAGAAAGCAGCTTTTATTTACAGTTATAACGGTGCCTCCTAAATTCTCATATATTTTCTGTCTCCTTTTTCCTCTCGAAAGTTCTTTTTATATACGATCTCAGCAATCCATTAACATCAATTTAAAACACTTTTGATTAATGCCATAGCGTTGACCGCAGAATTTCAAAATGCGCACAACAAGCAATCCGTAACGTGATATGAGAATCGGCAAATGCTGTAGGTCTTCTAATCACGACGGATTGCGTGGACCTGCACTGGTCGAAGAGATAAGCAGCATAACTGATAACTTTGGCAGGTGCTCTCAAGTGTGGATTTTGATAAGCAGAGAGTGGCCTACCCAATTAGTTAGTATTTGAGGTTGGCTAACAAATCACTAGGGGATTTGTTATCAGTTGAAGAGAAAAATGTCGCCAACGGTCAAAGCCTATTTATGTTTGAAGCCATAAATAAAATGGTTTTTAAAATTTAAAGCCTTTGTATGAATTAACATAATTTAATTAAATAACATTTTTAAGATTATATCTATACTTCGATTTTCAGTGACTTTCATTAGCTTGTAATGTTAAAAACGCCCCATGTTAATTATTATCCCCATGCTAGGCCGACTCCCACATTCAACAAGATATTGGAAACTGCGTCTCAGTCTATTAATAAAAGCAAGAGTCTTGATTAGAGGTGGGGCCAGTGGGGAGCAGTACCTCCCCGCTTTAAATACAATTTACTCGTGGCGACCTCACAGTGGAATTTGCATTCTATAAAGTCACAGCTCACATTTCCATAAGTTTGCCAAGTCGGGCAAGTGAACTGAATGAATCAAGTAGACAATGTATATACTAACGCTATAGTTACTGCCGCTGCTCACGTGTTTATGATCAAAATCTGATAAGAGATGATTATTGCAACTGCAATGGTCGCGCGTTCAGTGCCTATTACAGATTTCTGTTGACGATAAGCGCTAAATAATAATTAAAATGTAATAACATTTATTTATTTACTTTGCCCATGCTCAGTTCCATGACAAATACAGGGTCTACAAATTGAAAGTTTATAACAAATATAACAAAATATAAAGTACTAAATCACAGTCAGCTATACAGAATAAATAGTTTCAAATATTAACGATTATTAAATTAAAGACTAATTAATAGCAATCTGACTGCTTTAGTATCTAATTTACTGTCTAATAAATATTGATGACATATATATAATGTTTAATATTATTATTTAAATCCGCATTTCTAATTCAAACCAATTATTCTGATCTTAAAGCCCACAGCTCACGCCTTGTGGCACGTTGCAGCTCCACGTTGCACTCCAAAGCAGCGCCAGCTGTGATGAGCCAAATGCAGAATGAGATGCCAGAATGTGAGCATCAGGCGCCTGCGTACACGGGACCCAGCTACGAGCAAATACTGGAGACGCGCAAGACGCACTTGACGCCCAATCTGCAGGCGCATTTCAAGAAGCCTCTGGTCATACACGCAGGTCGCAAGCAGTGGCTCTATGATCATGAGGGTCGTCGTTACTTGGACATGTTTGGCGGCATTGTTACCGTCTCCGTGGGACACTGTCATCCGTAAGTAGGCAAAAGCAATCAAAGCGATTAAAAGACTAAACAAATACTCTGCAGCAAAGTGAACCAGGCGTTAAGCGAGCAGACGGCAAAGCTGTGGCACACCACCAATATTTATATGCACCCCAAGATTCACGAGTATGCCGAACGCTTGGTGGCCAAGTTCCCGGGTGACTTGAAAGCCGTCTGCTTTGTCAACTCAGGTTCAGAGGCCAACGATCTGGCCATGCTCATGGCACGTCTGCACACGGGCAATCAGGATATACTCACCTTCCGCAATGCTTATCATGGCATGTCGCCGTATACTATGGGTCTGACTGCTCACTCCACCTGGCGTTATCCTCTGCCCGGCGTTAACAATGGCATACTGCACGTTATGAATCCGGATCCATATCAGGGCGTCTGGGGCGGCGCCGCCTGCCGCGATTCACCTGTGCAGACCACGCGCAATTGCAACTGTGGCCCCAATGATTGCCAAGCGGGCGTGCAGTACTACAACGAACTGGAGCAAACGTTCAAGTACTCGCTGCCACGTGGCAAGGTGGCCGCCATGTTCGCTGAGTCCATTCAAGGCGTTGGCGGAACCGTGCAGTACCCCAAGGGGTATCTCAAGCGGGCGGCGGCGTTGGTACGCGCCAATGGCGGACTTTTTGTGGCGGATGAGGTGCAGACTGGCTTTGGACGCACGGGCGAACACTTCTGGGGCTTCCAGGCGCATGACTATACGCCGGATATTGTCACAATGGCCAAGGGCATTGGCAACGGTTTCCCACTGGCGGCAGTGGTGACAACAAAGGAAATAGCCGCATCATTGGGCATGGCGCTGCATTTCAATACCTACGGTGGCAATCCTATGGCCAGCGCAGTGGGCATAGCCGTGCTGGATGTCATAGAGGAGGAGCAGCTGCAGCGCAATTCGCTGGAGGTGGGCACCTACTTCCTCAATTGCCTGGCTGAGCTACAGCAGCGCTACGAACTGATTGGCGATGTGCGCGGCAAGGGTCTGATGATTGGCGTGGAGCTGGTTAGCGATCGTGAGACGCGTGCTCCGCTGGCGGCGCCACATGTGCTCGAGATTTGGGAGGCGTGCAAGGATATGGGCGTGCTCTATGGACGCGGCGGCCTGCATGGCAATGTAAGTTGCTGCTTTGGTGATTGGTTTATTACATTTGTGTAGAGTTTGTCTCATTGGATCCAGCATGAAATTCCATATTCAATTACTAACTGTACTTTCCCCCTCACGTTTCATACTTCTCAACATTGCAACTCCCACAAATCTTTCCAGGTTCTACGCATTAAGCCACCCATGTGCGTTAATCGCGCCGATGTCAAATTTGCCGTGGATGTGCTCGGCCGTGCCATAGAAAACTCATTGGGCAAACAGTTCTAGAGCTTGGACTAGCAGTGATAACCAAAGCAAAGACTTTAATATCTAAAGAATGCATTTATGGATTAGTACTACTATTATATCTTAAACTTCATTTGCACATTTACTTAATAAAGTTGAAAGACTTTCAATTACCTAAATCATTTGCCAAAACTTTAAACAACAATCTAAAAATTAGGTACACACTTTGGGATTCCCTAACTCATGCTCATATGCAACCTATCTAACCGCAAGTATACATAGTATAGACTAAATATTAGCACTCTTTATCTGTAAAGGCATATAACATAACAATATTTTCTTCAACAGATACTCAGCTTTAGGCCACCTCTGTGCATTAACTATGAGGATGTGGAGCTGACCTTAAGTATTTTGGAAACCGTCTTCGAGCAGCACATGAGCAAAAGACTACGTGGATGGCGCGCATTTAGTGGGCGTGGCTTTGACTAAAAACCAGCATTAATTTTTGTATACAATATTTATTTACTTAATTTAAGACTTAATTTGAATTGAGCACAATTTGTTGCTTAGAGAGCCTTAGTTTGTATTTTAAAAGCAAATCTGTGAGCATTACATTCCAATGACTTTTGAGCGTAGCTGCTGCTTAAGTTTATATAATTAACATAATTCCTTTATACAAATATGTATATAGTTTAGGCACAGCATTTGTTTTTTTTATAACTAGCTTAAACTAGACAATTTAAATATCATTTCCTGTTTGGTATAACGTTCGTGCTACACACTAAATAATTGCTAAGCATTAAATAATATAATTTATTGTGCATTGCACACTAGAAGACCGTTTACATATTTTCATTACAATTCGCATTCGAATGTACAGTCTTCTTCGTCAACTTGGTTAGACGCCAGGATCTCTGTCTGCTAGACCTGTATGTCAATTGGCTTCCCATCGTTGTTGTACTCCGATGTGAGCAGCGTCTCCGAAAGCTCTTTGCGTGCCTTCTGCACCACCCAAACCATCAGAGCAACGCCACAAATTACCTATTATTATTAATAAAGGAAAAACAATATATTATTAAATTCGGAAAAGGATATTTTGCCAAACTATGCGAAAAACAAATGATTTTTAGAATTTTAATATTATATATTAAACTTTAAACAGATGTAAATTGTTTTATGTCAGATTCAATTGTTTACAAAAATGTAAAAGCTGATCGAAGCGTTTCCTGCGATTATGCAATGAAAATTGGCCAATTTCGAAAGCATTGCCTAGCTCAGGGGATAATTCAAACAAAAAGCAATACAAAAAATTCAAAGGAATAATTTGTTTTTCATGAGTAATGGCAACCACTGCAAATATAAAAAAAAATTGTATGCCTATACTTTATGAATTTTGAGTTTGATGTTGCTGATTAAAAGCATGCTACTGTTTTTACTGATGGTTGCCACACTTTGCATTTTTGTGCCCCCAAAACTGGTTCTTTTTTTCATGTTGACCAATTGTGCTCTTACCTATTGAAATTGGTTTTATTTGAGATTGATTGCTTAAGCTTTGAAAACAGAATAGGATAACAAATATTAAGCTAGGAATTAACGTAAACCATATATTGATTTTTCTGCGACTAACTTTTGAAACGCTTACTATTTTAATGGGTATTAAAAAATGCATGGACCTTATGCAATCAACGATAAGGTCATGGAAAAATGTGAACTTAATTTGGCACGCAAGCTTAGAAAAACTTTTTACTTTTCTACATTCTCAGCAGAAAATCAATAAATTCGAATAGAACTGCTACATATAGTTGGATAAATGATGCAGCTAATGCACGCTAGTTTGACTTGCTTACCTCCAATGCAAAGCTAATGTAGCCAGTTAATTTGGTGTGGTTGTCATTGAGCACCTCGTGCATGGAGCGCAGTGTGGAGCCCAAGTAGACATTTATCGTCTGGGCAGGCAATAGACCCAGAAATGTGGCAGCATGATAATCGCGCGCATTAATTGAACTGATCTGTGGGGTGGTTAAAAACATAAATTATAATGTTTCATAGATAAAAAAGGGAAAGCTCTGAAACAAATGAAAACATACATATTAAACAAAAACAAAATATTGTAATTGTCTGCTTTGTCGTTGCGTTTAGTTGCCATAACCGGTTTAAGCAACAATTCAAGTTCAATATCTTTTTAGCTTAATTTTACAGCTTTTGCTTTTTACCTTACTTTGTTTGTAATTGTGACTAATGTAAAAATAATTTGTCACCCGTAACTTAAGCGCAACTGAAAAGTGAATTCGATACAGACACACAACACTTGTTGCAAATCAGAAGCTCTATATTTAATAGGATTTTTTAAAATTTAATTTAAGCATTTCATATGCGAAACAGGTGTAATGAGCTCTTAATGCATGACAAACGAATAATGAAGCGTAAATACGCAAACAAACAAAAGCCCTGTACTCGCAGTTGCTATATATATATATATATATATTATATAGCATTGGACTGATAAACAAATAGTATATACGACACAATATGAAAGTTGTGAGCAAGGCAGCTGACAAAAGCGCTGCCAATGTTAGAGTTCAAGAAACGAAACAAAGTAGATATAGACAGCTAGATTATATGTATATGCTCAGTTGACTTACTCCAAATATCACATTTTGCAATCCAAATGGTATGGGCGTGAGTCGCGTGAAGAGCACCACTCGAAATGCCTTTGGTCCAGATATAACGCGCAGTATAGCGCGTCCAGTCTCATTTTTGATCAATCTGAAAATAGCCACATGAAAATATGAAGCAATTAAAGACTGACTGACAGGCAGACGGAGCAAAACAAAAACATACAAAAACAAAATGCAAATTACATATAAACAAAAACACAGGCAACACGAGATGCTATTCTTAAAGCTAAAAATAGTTTCGTTAGTAAAATAGAGTAAAAACTATATATACGGAGATGCCACAGAAGTCTAGAGACTTGAAATCTCTCAAATCAAAGCGCAGAGCTGCGAGATATTTGATTCTTTGGAATATTTAGCAACAAATTTTATTAAAATAGCATTCGAAGCTGATTTTGAGGTTGATTTGAAATTCTATGACAGCTAATACTAATGAAAGCTTTTGACTGTTGCTACCAATTGGCAGCAACTTGTTAACCATTATCTAGCTTGTAATAAACTTTTTACTTGCTTGTGTGAGTGTGTGTGTGTGTGTACTCCCTTGCTTAATACGTATACGCATTGTATAATTCATGTGCTAACAAAGATAATCAGAGTTCAATTATAGCCAATGAAGCAGGCAACCGGTTCGGTTTACTTTGGTTCAGTTTAGTCAACAACAAGACACATTAACCCCACTATGTTATGGCCAATGAGGTCTATTGGACGCTTTAATTTGTGGTTTGCTTTAATTTGCGGCTAATTTGACTGACATGATTAGGCGATTAAACATTTAATGACACACGCCCACCAAAACTGCTATAAAACAATCAAAGTCATATAGCAATTTCTTTATTGTATGCTTTCGTCAGTATTTATTTCATAAATGGAGGTCCGGAAATTGTTGTTGGGCATGTGTTGAAATTGCGGCTACAACAAACATTTGCTGGCATTTATTTATAAAGCTGTATTTATGTAGCTGATAAAACAATTCAATACAAACTACAGTGAACGCTTGTATTAAGGGAGCATCCAGGTAAAAGTATAAGGTAAACTATTATAAACAAGCTGTCCATACGTAAATATCCCTCATAAAGAACATGCTGACTACGCCCATGACTCCCATCATTTCATTCAGACTAGTTTACCGTTCATTTTTGTTTTTATTTTCAATTAAGACCTATTAGATCTTATTTATTTTTAATTGTAATTCAATTTTTATTATTGTTGAATGCATATGTGTTACTCAACGACTTTAAAAACAAGGCTTCAATTGGGTTTTGATTTGAATTATTTGACTGGAATTCAAACGGGAACTATATATTATTTATATATTATGATTACACACACAATGAGTAAACATTGAAAAATGCATTTATTTGCTTAGCGTTTACTACAGCGAATTCTAAGTGCTTGAAGAGAAATAACCAAAAATACGTCCATAGTTGTCTAATAATGAATCACCTTATCACAATTTTGTTATCAACATAAAATTTTTCGTACTCAGTGCTATAAAATTGTTGCTTCCCTAAACGAACCTGCTCAACTGGAAAGCTTAGCTCTTAATTAATTTACTGATTGTGCGACACGCTTGACATCCGAGTTGTTGTAGCTACGGAACTGTTCCACGTCACGGCGGTTGGAGCTACAGTCGGAGGTGAGCAGTTCCAGTTCGAACTGCTCCGTTATGTGCCAGCAGTCGCCAAGAGTACAGAGCACACCTCGAAACTCTGGATAAACATGTCGACAGTCGTTGGGTATGCATACGGACATTTGCAGATAGAATACATTGCCAGGCATCAAGGGGCACTGCATCAGATGCTGACTGCAAGGCGCTAGATCCAAGCCCGCATGCGTGATCAGCGTGGAGAAGGCGCTAAACTGGCTTGCAATCTCCAAATTCTGTGCACGCGTGCCCACCATAGGCGACAAAACTCGCAGCTGCCAAAGCTTGCCGGCCAGCAACTCTATATACTTGGACTGCAGTTCCAAAGGCGTGCAGCCCGTGCCGCTGGCATTGCCACAGATCATGCGGCACAGCTGGGTGCGTAAATCAAACAGCAGGCTATAGATAAGCTGCTGCGAGTTGCTGAACTGACCCCGCTGGGGCCAGCTTCTGGCCAGGCAGCTGCAGTAGCCGGCATGCTGGGAGCTCACGCCCATTAGCCAAGTGCCGCCAAAGCTCCTAAAGACTTTGGGCTCAAACGGCAGTGGTTGATAGTGGGAACGTTGCTGGCACTTGTAGGCATACAATGCGGCCAGTTGACTACCATTGTGCTCCTGCTTATCCTCAAGCAGCTCCTGCAAGGACTGTGCTGCTATGGAGCTGGACAATCGCATGGCTTCCATTTCCTTGGGCGTCTTCAGGCTTCGCGTGTATTGCAGCGCATTGCTGGGACAGTTGAGTATTAAATTAAGCTCCTCGGCTACTTCGCTGACGAGTTGACTCAGCGCTGTGGACTCTTTTTTGTGCCAGAGCTTGGAGCTGGAATGATTGAGCAGCTTGATCAGCGTGCCACGCAGTCGTGCCATGGGTAGCACTTCATCCACATTGTAGCGTTTGCAGGCGTGCTTTGCCAGTCGCTCATCATAGTCCTGCTCTTCACCAGGCTCAAAGAGCAGCGAGCACAGCTCACGCTTGCGATTGCGCAACAGCACGAGCACTACGCCCGGCATGAGACAGTCGCAGAGGTAAAGTAGATCACTATGCTGGCGAAAGGGCAGCCGCTCGGCTGTAGCATCCGCACCCAGCAGCACAAGTATGTGTGAGTAGCAGCGATTCCTTTGTTGATTGCTCAGATGCTGCATTACCGCCAGGCGATGTTGATTCACCTCTTCCGGCTCCAGCACTGCGCTGCCCTCCAGTTTGCCCTGCAAATATTCCCGTGTTGTCCACTTGGTGGCGCTGTTGTAGAAGAGATCTTCACGAAGCTCCACTATGGACTTGGGCTGCAGCTGCTGCGCAAAATCCGGTACGGCAACTTCAGCTGGCTTGTCCACCAGTGTGGTTGCCATTTTCCCATTGCTGCATGTACGTTGTTGAGCCAAAAAGGATTTTAGCTTTGGCACACAGGGCCAATACTTTAAATTTGGTATAATCCGTAACATTTTAAATCGATTGTTGACAGTAAGAGAAATAAAACATCGCTTACTTGTCTACGCAGAACACATTCGGAAATTATAGCGAGTCGCAACCAACAGCAAAAGACTGTTCATGTCATTAGATGTTATATTTTTAATTTCCGGTGAGGAAATTCACAGCTTTAGCTTGATCTACTTAGCTGCAAGAGTTGTTTAAACTAAGTATCTATGCAGACCCACAGGGCTATATCGTTGTCTTATAAAGAATAATTTAAATAATTTCAGTCAATTATTAACATAACCTATAGATTGATACATATATAACACTGTATTCGCCTCAGTACAAATCACAGCAAATTGGACATAAAGAAGTCTATCCAGTCCAAAGAAAAACTTAAATTTCAATACGATTCATAGTGAGTAAAACTTACTTGTGGACAGGAATCTGATGGCGAACACTGCGTATGGTAAGATGAGCTATTGCTATGCCCAGATTGGCGCCCAGTATGACGGTTAACCAACCCCTCCAGACGCCAAACAGATAGCCTGCTGTGATGAGTAGCACAAGATAGCCCAGTGCAAAGGGGAAGCTGACGACGGTGAACAGCCCCAAATAAATGACGAATATAAGCCAACTATTCTGCGTTTCGATCCAGAAGAGTAGCTGCTTGGCATAGTCACGTGTGAGATAGGCAACGACGAAGAGCAGGGCGAGCACACAGATGGGCAGCAGGTAGCTAAAGTACCAATGGCGCATAATGAAGCCATAGCTCTGCATCCAACATGTGTTCCGGCGCAGGTAGTTGGTGGTGCGACTGTTGCTACGTCGACTGGCATTTATGAGGAACGTATCACCTTCGCCGCTATCTAAATTGACATTAATAACACTGGTCCCCAAAGCAGCGGGTGAAGAGTTGGAGCCTTCGAGGTCACCCGAATCACAGCTGATGAGGGCAGCAGCATCCATGGATATTGAACCATTGTAGCTGTTGCTTTTTGTCATGTGCGGGGATGGTAATGGTGAGCAGGAGCTGCTTGATGAGCCAATCTGCAAATCATCCGTAATTGCTTTGTTGAACTTGTACATGCTGTTTTTGTTGCTACTGTTGTTGTTGTTGTTGTTGTTGGCATATCTGCAGCTGCTTATGTTGCTGCTGTTGTTGTTGTTGTTGGCATAATCAATGCTCAATGCCAATGTGGTTGTCATATTTAAAGTTTCACAGTTAGCTTCCCCCTTTGCCATCACCTACACCATCACCTTATGTAGCACGATGTTTTCTGCTTCTTCTTCCACACACAAATATGTTTTCTCTTTCACTTTGACTCGCACTGTTTATGTTTATGTGTTTTGTATTGTTGTATTATTAAAGCAGCTGTCATTCAAAATTTCACTTTTATAATAAGCTTAGAATGGTTGTAAAGTAGGGCATTTGTTTTTCCGTCACAGCCCGCGCGTACTTATTTAATCTATTTCAATAACAAATGCCATTACTGTTTATCACACTTTAATTCAATTAAATTCAAATAACATGTGCCCAATAAGCTAGAGTTTAATTAGAGTGGCCTTTAACTTTAAACTAAATGCACATGGAAAAAACATTTTTAAGTAAGACTTTCAACTTTTACGATTCTTATTAAATTAAGATAAACTTAACACACGGAGCGTCGTGCTGCTTGGCTGAGTGCTGTTCAAAAACTGAGAGTTAAAAGTATTAATTGTTTATTTTTTCAATTTTTTGAGGAGCGAGAAAGAGCGAAGTTCGAACTTCGTGGAAGCAGTGCAACACAGGGTGCGAGCGAGAGATCCTAGGTTCGAGCTATCAGTGTTGTCAGAGCATCGTGGAAGCTAAATCGATAATCGCTAGAAATAGCTATATATTATTACGAATTTATTTTTAAGATTAAAAGTAAAATAGCTAGATATCTAGCTATGAGCAATTCACAATTTGTTCTAGCTTTTGTAATTTTAAAACAAATGTTTCGATACTTTTTCAAATATACCAGGAAAAGTATTAATCCGATTAATATAGTAATTAGTTATATACAAGATAACATTGTAAAGTAGAAAATAACAAAAGTTGATAACAGAAATTTATTTTTGAACAAATAAAAGTTTTATTTGTTGTATTATTATTATAAAACTGTTTCAGTCAACTTCCTGATCAGTACAGGGTAGTTTTTTGGAGCTGCGTGACACACTAGCAATGCTAGACGGATCCTGGAGAAGAACTAGTCTTACAAATGCCAAATTCAAAAGAAAAGCCTGACCCAGCATCTCTCGTTGATATCGTTCTATATTGGAGTACATAGAGCGTAGATTTGAGGAGAACTGCACCTGGTTACTAAGATTGCTTTGTTTTCCATCAGCTGGTTGCTCATTCATATTATAATACGTGCGCATCATGCCCAGAATTGTGTCCTCTGAGGAGACACGTTCCGTGCCCACCAAATGATTAAATAAACGAGCCGTTAGAAAACGTCGTAAGTAAAACAAATTAGTTCTGATATCTTCAGGGCTGGCACGTGCTCGTAACGCATAACTCAGCATGGCCGTAATCTGGGCCTTTTGGATGTTCACATTTTGTTGATCGATGCTGCCCGGATTGCTGCTGGCCTGTGCCATCTGGGGGCTCTCCAAAATATAGCAGTCTGCGTGTGGAATCTGATGCGCAACGTAAAGACAACGCCGGACCAGCTCACCTAGGTGCAGCTTCTTATCGTTTATATCATGATGCTGCCAGTGAGTGAGTACGCAAGGTATATCCTGCTTTCTTGGCAGCTCCAGTCGAGCCCAACTTATGCTGGTCACACCAATACGCACGGATACACTAGAAGAGATGCTCTGACGTTGCTGCTCATCTATCGTAGGCGTTATAAATGGCGCCACTCTAATGGGTTTTTCATTTTGGCTGCTGCGACTTGAGCTTGGCTCTAACAGACTCTTGTAAAATTTAGTAGTTGCCTTGAGTCCAAAGCCCTCTACATGGAATATGTCGTTGAGTTCACGCAATGGACCATTGCGCGATTTCCAAGTTGTGCAGTTTATTTGCGCGAGCTTTGGTGATGTCGTAGCTACAATACAAAGAGGAAATTAGTTCAAGCTTTAAAGTACATATACTGTTTTTAAAGTACCTCAATAGCTGCTCTATGGATGTTGCATTAACGACTTTTAAGATTTGTACGCGTTGTTCCTCAGTAAAAGGCGGTAATTGCACAGGATCCTCAGTAGATCTGTCCAGCTGCTCAGTATTGAGCCGCCGCACATAATTAATATTTAAAGCACGTATCAATCGTTTAGCACTAGCTTGAATCATACTTTATTAAAAATAATTAATAAGTTTAAGATAACAACAATTACGCAAATCTGGCCAGTTTGTTTTGATTGTAGTTACAGTGTGACCGCGCGAATACGAACAGCTGATGGCACAGCTGACTGCAGCAACAAAAATACGGAGCAACGGCAAACTACAATAATAGCTCGTAAACTAACTCGCAATAAAAAGCAACAACGAAGCAGTTGTAAGATAAACGGTCTACAGAATGCAGTTCTCTTGGATGAAGCTAGCCATTTATCTGTTGACATTTCTTACATACGCCTACTCGGGCTATGGCTCCAGCACCATTGTACATCTACGGGATGCCATAATAGCAGCAGAGGCAATTTTCGGTGATGTTTTTAAAAATTTAATCACGGTTGTACGTAAGTTTCGCACGGTTCATGAAGTGTTTGATGCAGCGGTCGAGGAAAATTGCGTGTTCCATTGTCCAGCACCTGATGGAGGCACACGTAAGTGTTTAAATTCCGCTCATCCTTGACGTAAACGGAAATTATGTAAATAAAACGATTTTGGTAATGACGTGTGTTTGTCTTGCAGCGCCACGACCCGTGCAGAATAAATTTTATACCCCCACCGCTGATGGCTGTGGCTCACTGGGCTTGCGAATTAGCACAGAGTACCTGCCAGCTGCAGAAATGGAGACTTGCTGCAATGCCCACGACATTTGCTACGATACCTGCAATAGTGACAAGGAGTTGTGTGATTTGGACTTTAAAAGGTGCTTGTACAGATACTGCGACAGTTATGAGAAATCTATAGCCAGCGACTTGATGATTAAGAGCTGCAAGGTGGCCGCCAAGATGTTATTTACGGGCACGATTACATTAGGTTGTAAGTCTTACCTGGATTCGCAGCAGCGATCATGTTACTGCGCATCCAGACAAGGTAACTCAAATTTTAATGGATACAAACAAGCCAATAGCAAGGAGAAGCAACAACGCCAAAAATATGGCTGGAAGGATCGCAACGAAATTTAGCTTAATATCAAAAAATTCAGATGCATACGTGTTATTTGTTGTTTTGTGTTAGTTTTCAATTGTATTTGCGAGTGTTTTACCAACCCCTGACGAATTTTTAAAATTGACGCACTATACAATAAAAAATCTCAGTATTTTTATACCAAGCCAAATAAAATCGCACCTTTTTGCAAATTTAAAAACATTTTCATTTAATGTAGACAAGTAGTAGGCCAAAAACCAATATTTTTGAATTTTTACATGAAAACTAACGTTTAAAATTTTACGCGGCTAACAGCACTCATTCCTCTGCCATTTATCAGCACTTGCAACGGCATATCGAAAATCGTGTGTTATCGACAATCGCGCAAAACTTATCGAAACAGCAAAAAATTTTGCAATCCTCAAAAAAGAAACTGAATTAAAATTAATGTTGCTTGGCTGAAAGTGAAGCAATGGGCTACGATGTCAATCGCTTTCAAGGCGAAGTGGACGAGGAGCTAACATGTCCCATATGCTCAGGCGTTCTGGAGGATCCGCTTCAGGTAAGACAACACAAACAATATCAAATGAAACATTTTCATTTCCGTATGGTATATAGGCTGTGATGTGCGAGCATGCCTTCTGTAGGGGCTGCATTAACGAGTGGCTTACGCGGCAGCCCACTTGTCCCGTGGATCGAAATGCACTAACAACCGCCAATTTACGTGCTGTACCTCGTATATTACGCAACTTGTTGTCCAGGTAAATAGCCGCCCACGCTATATATTCCGCTAACTAATCTGTGACTTTACCTACAGGCTATCAATAACCTGTGACAATGCGCCTTACGGCTGCACAGCTGTACTTAAGCTAGATGCATATAATTCGCATTTGGAGGATTGTGTGCACAATCCGAAACGTCCATTCCCATGTGAGAAAGGCTGTGGATTTGATATTCCCAAGGACGAGTTGAAAGATCACAACTGTGTGCGTGAGCTACGAGCCCTAATTGTTAAACAAACAGATCAAATGGGCCACTTTAAAACTGAGTTGGTTGATCAGCAGCTCACTATCAACGAGCTCAAGCGCGAGCTGCAACTGTTCAAGGATTTTATGCGTGCCATGCGGGTGTCTAACCCAGCCATGCGCGCCATTGCCGATCAAATGGAACGTGACGAAGTGATTCGTTGGAGCAGCGCTTTGGCCAGAGCGCGTGTTACACGCTGGGGTGGCATGATATCCACACCTGACGATGCTCTACAGGTAACTAAACTACAAGCAATCAAAATCATAACTTATAGCAATTTAAAACATTGCAGCTCATGATTAAACGAGCGTTATCAGAGTCTGGTTGCCCTCCGCATATATTGGATAGCCTAATGGAAAACTGCCACGAACGACGTTGGCCACGCGGTCTTAGCTCACTAGAGACGCGACAAAACAATCGCCGCATCTACGACAATTATATTTGTCGTCGCATTCCAGGTGAGTCTGCTAAAAAATAATTAACGAAACACATGCCCTGACTGATCAAAGGTTTCTATATTGTAGGCAAACAGGCAGTTCTTGTGCTGAGCTGTGACAACGTACACATGACTGAAGATGTAATGGTTGAGCCGGGATTAGTGATGATCTTTGCTCACGGAATCGAATAGACAAAATTGTGGTGCAGCTACTTAGGTTCAACTAATACTATATGCTTACAGAGCTCAGTTTTGTTGTTTCCTTTACCTAATGCTTAAGTACTAAAGTATAGAAAACATTCATTTGTCATTTTATCATTTACTTGTAACTAGTATTAAGATAAACTCGCAATCTCTGAGAATTCAAAGACGAAACTTATATAACAAAAACCATTCAAGCGCCTCATAACGACGAAATTCGTATAACATATGGTGTCTCCATTTACATACATATGTGTGTATATGGAGCCCTATTCCATTTTAGATATATACAATCAAATATTTTTTAGTTAAGCGATCTCAGCAAATAATTTTTGTTATTGTTCACTGAATTTGTCTTTATGCATACCATTGTAATCTTAATAATTGACTTTTTAAGGAATAATACATATTGACTGTATGGTTAATTAAATTTAAATAAATAAAATAATTTAAAATGTTTAAGCACAGCTATCAACTATATGTTTAAGTTGTTTTTGATAGTTGTTCAACCTGTCATAAGTTTTCCATAATCGCTGTATAAAGATTACTGAGTTTTAACGCCCAATGGCTAGGTATAAATGTTCTGGGCATCATCTGTTCCCGAAAAGGAAATACAATAAAGCGGTCCAAGCCAAAAATCAACAAACAAAAAAACAGACAAGAAATAAACTAGTTCCTACCTAAGCTTAAAGCGACGAAATGAAAAAGAAAACCGGTTCGGTTACGGCTCTTGTAGACTTGTTTTTTATTTCCCCAACTTTTAAGGTAATTTGTTTAAACCTTTTGTTTTTAAGTGCGTATTTAGCAGTTTTGAATATGTTACATGTGCCAATAATCGATTATCATAAGCCCAGACAACCATTGTTCAAGCAAATTTAAATATTTATAAGCAAAATTAGCGCCTTCTGCCCGGGGACGCCCCCTTAGACGTTTAAAAAGTGAGAGTTTCAGTTGAATAATCTACTAACGGTGCGCGCAGGCTTAAACAGTCGTTTGTCGAGCTGCGCAGTGTTCGGACGTGCTTTGAGAGTGATCCAAGCGAGAATAAACAAATTGTAATGAATTTCCTAATCGTAGTTTTGGCAGCTGTTTGCCTAGCGGCGACGTCAGCATCGCCGCTAAGCCAGAGTCAGCGGAACGAGAAGCAAGTTCAAGAGGAGTTGCGTAAGTGTGACTAAGCGTTAGATAATGTAAAAATGTAATAAAAGTAATATAATTGAGTAGCTGCCAAGGGTGCTACCATTGAGGAAGTTGTTCTCCAATCCAACCTGCACATTAAGCCCAAGCGAGAGCAAGTGCGACGCGTACGTTCCACCATGGACGAAGTTCTACGTGAGATCTACGCCACTCATAAGCGCGTCAAGCGTCAGGGCTCACGTCGCGGCGGTCAGGCCGGAGGAAGAGGTCAAGCTGGCGGCATCTCAACCAACGTGAATTTGGGTGCTAATAACAATGGTGGCTTTGCCGATGCTGGTTTCAATTTGGGAGGATTTAGGCCCGTGGGTCAAAATGGTCACAGTCAACAGCAGTCGGCCACAAATGCTGCTGCAAATAACAACTTCAACGGTGGATCCTCGGGAGCTATTGGACAGTCTCAGGCCTTCCAGTCGCAGTCTGGTAATGCGAATTTCGGTGCAGGCTCCGCTAGCACGGGTACGCTATCGCATAATGGTAACAACAATGCTGGCAGTGCCTCACACTCTCAGCTTTTCGTGCTCCCCAATGGTCAAACCGTTAACTTTGCCTCATCAAATAACTTTGCCAATAGTGGTTTAAATAATGCCGGCGGTCGCGGTAGCGCCGTATCTGTGTCAGGTTAATTCCCGTAAATACTCGTAAATGATTTACATAAAGTAATAAGAATACTCTTGCTAACTTCTAAATTAAGAGTAAATATTAAACCATTTTAAAACTTTTAGAATCTATACTTAAAAAAGGAAGCATAACTCTAGTCTGTCTACTAAATTTTTCAAAATAAATTTCAGCATATTCAAAATTTGTAGTTTTTTATTTTGTAATTTATGCTTGCAGTCGTAATTATAGTTTAATGCTTAATCTGATTCGCTTTCGCTCTCTGATTGAAAATCGCCTACTTCAATAGAGAATTTGTATTCTTGATCGCAGCCCAAGTAAGAATCGCTCATATAATACAAAGTATAGTCGTGCTTGCCTGGACTGGGCGCCACAAAGTCCAGCTTCACTTTGGCCTTTTGCTGCAGCGTCAGGCGCTTGATGGAAAGCAATGAATTTGTCTTCGGATCACCAATGACCACCCACCAGCCTTCTTCGCGTTTTTGTGGGAAGAATGGCGCTATAACAGGTCCAATGACCTCATCCTCGCGCTCCAATTGCACAACCACATTCACCGTGGAGCCAGAGTGTATGCGATCCTTGTCCACCACCTCGTAGTTGAGCTCAATGTTAGGATAACGGTTACAGAAGCGCGCCACATCGGCCATTTGAGCATCAGACAGCTGCAATAGACGTGAACGATCCTCATCCTCCAGCTCCATAATATCGAAAACAGTTTCGATTTTCTAATAATAACAAAATATTTAAAAACAAATTGCACATAAATGAGGAAGATTAGTATTAACCTTTTCGCTGCAACGCGTGATGATGTCCGCATTAAAGTGTGGCAGCTGGCGCAGATACGAGTCTTTGCTCCACATGGCTTGCGTGACCATTTGAGCCAGCTCCATGGCCGCCACAGCTGGCGACAACCAGCCATTGGAACTGAGCACATCCACACAAGCCTGTATTAAACGTATGGCCTTGCTGAGTATCTGCTCTGTGTCCCCTTGAAGTTCTGGGCCCAACTGCAGACGTGACAAATGCGCTTGCAGCATCAAGTTGGTTTTTATGTGCGGATCGTTGAATCTATAGGAAAAGTCAGAGTAAGATTATGATATGTTCCTATTTAGAGTTTACAGCAAGGAAACTTACTTGGGCGCTGTTTCATTCGGTCCTGTTAGTTTGTTGGGCAAACGCTGCGAGAGTGTGCGTAGCACCTGCTCCTCATGATGCCGCACTACTACATCCTCATACTCGGCAGCCGAGGATATAATCTCCAATAGACCACGCACTTTGGTTTTGCTGTTGAGCGACAAACTGAAGAGTTCTGCAAGCGAAGAGAGTTTAAAGATTGAAGTGAGCTATGCAGCTAAACTAAACTTACCGATGGTTGTATAGTTTATGTAGTAATAGGCCGCAATCATGCCCAGATTAAGCGGCAGTGTATCCATGTCATCCTCAACGCTTATGCATCTAGACTGCTCCAGATCGCTAAGCGTGTTCTCCACCAGCTCAGACAAATGATCAGACAAATGGCGATGGGTAACACCTTGCAAATTATAGTAATTGGGATTCTGTGTCAAGCGCCTATAGAGGAAAGTCCAGGTGAGATAGTCCACTGCATCCTGTTTGTTCTCTATGGTCTTGGTGACCACTTCGGCATTGAAGTGATCGTGCATGCGATGATCCAAGTGACTCTCAATTGGCAACGGCTCGTTGATGAACTTCTTGAAAAAGTCCTTCTTGGAGCTCTGACACATAAGCACACATTTGGCATCCGCATCTTCGTTTGGTCGATTAGCGCGTCCAATCATCTGCAGCACATCCGTTATGGGATAATCCTCATAAGAATGATTCTTGCCATTGTAAAATTGCGTGTCCATAATTATGACCAAGTGCGCCGAGATGCTCATACCCCAGCAGAGATCGCGAGACACCACGGCTAGCTGCACTGCGCCCGAGTCGAACAGCTGCTCGACTAGGCGATGATCCGAGGCGGAGAGACCCTCATGCAAATATGCCACACCCTGAGCCAATGTCTCCTTGAGTGTCTTATCGGACATACGCTCCAGGAAAGGTTGTATATCATCCTCCTCCGCATGGAAAAAGCGATTCGGCTGCAAGTCCGACGCCGCATAGGTCAGTATATCAATGGCCACCAGACGCGCCTGCTTGCGCGAAGAAACAAACACTATCACAGGCTTGTGAGCGCTGTACTTGAGTATAGCATTGTACACCGGCTTTGACATGGTAGCAATCCTGGTGGCGTTGTGCGTAACATTAAACCCTTGGATGTGCAGCTCGAGCGGTATGGGACGCACGCTGGGATGAAAGTTGAAGGTTGCGTTGGGATTGCAGCCCAGCCATTGGGCAACATCGCGTGCATCCGTAAGAGAAGCCGATAAGGCCACAATGCGTATCTGCTTCTCAATCTGGGAGCTAATGTAGCGCATACGCGAGCAAACAATCTCCAAAACAGGTCCATCCTCGCCACCCACCAGCTGCAGTTCATCGACAATGAAAAGATTAATCTGCTGCACATTCTTGCGCTGCTTCCAGCGACGGGAGAGCACATCCCACTTGTCCGCTGTGGTGATCACCAGCTGACCCTTGGCAATTAGCTTCAAATCCGTACCCGTTTCGCCTGTAAGCTTGACCACCTTGATGTCCAGTGCCCCAAACTTGGCATGCCAGTCGGCAAAGACCAGATCTGCCAGCGCCTCCTGACTGACCAGATAAACGCAGCGTCCATCGCTACTCTGGCTAAACAGACGCATAATGGCAAACTCTGCTATAGTCATCTTGCCGGAGCCAGTGGGTGCGCCCACAAACACATTGTCATCGCTATTGTAGACCGCATTGAATACCTGCGTCTGTATGGGATTAAACTGTTGAAAGCGTTGCGTGTAGAATGCCTCGAACTTCGGCATACGCAGCGCACTAATGGGCAGTGGCTGCAGATCTAGCAGCTCCGTTGGCGGCATATTCTTCTCCGGCAAGATCAGATGCCTGAACGACACGGGCAGCTGCGTCTCGGCGCCAATCCAACGATCCGAAACAATGCGCAGGAAATATTGCGGCGGCAGTGGTTCAAATACGGGCACAAAGAACTTCAGCTGGTGCTCATCTTGGGAATACTTTTGCTTGAGCAAGAAGAACTCGTGGTGCAAGATGAGCTCCGAGTCTACATCCTCAATGAGCACCCAGAATCCTTCGGATTGTCCATGCACCTTCTCATCCCACTGGAAATCAGGCGTAATGGTCAGCTCCACGCGCAGTGTAGCTCTTGTAATTGGTTGTATATGCGTGGAGAGCTCCAGCTTAGGGAACTGATGCACAAACTTGTGTATAGTCTTGCCCAGCTTGGGTACGCGTATGAGCTCGCCAAGTTCATGCGGCTCCAGATCGTAGAGACGCGCCCAGGGAAAGTGTTTCTTCTCCAGCTTCTTTGCAATCTCATCGGGCATTTTCTTGAACTGACGCAGTGGCGTCATGGACTGCCACATGCGGCGATCAATCATCTTGCACAATGTTAACGTCTTATCCGCCAGCTGCGCCCAACCGCGCGTCAGCACAATCTCAAAGATGGCGCGCATGAGACGCGCAGCGGATTGTGTGATGAACACCATGTCCGACATGAGTGCAAAGCCCTCTAGCCTGAGCTGAGAAATGTAGGCCTGCAAAAGAACATTCACCTTGGCACTGTGCTCCTCAATGGACTCCTTAATGGGGATGGGCACGCGCTCCATGAGCTTTTGCAGCTCCAGCTTCTCCTCCTCGCGCACCGAGATGTGTCTAAACTCCGAGGATAGCGAGAACACGCGGAACAGCTCAATCTCGCTGAGCGTCTGCTTGAGCAGCTGATTATAGGTCAACATGGTCTCATGTGTCAGATAATAGTGCGAGGCAATGCGACCCAAATCCGTCACCTGGAAGTGCCCCGTTTTGCGCTCATACTTCACCAATCCACTGCGCTCCAAACAGCATGCTGCTGTATGAAGCAGATCCGCGCGATGCTGCTCGAGCAGCGGATCCGACTTGATGGCATCATGCGAAACCCCATACAAGGTGGGATTGCGCAGCATGCGTATGTAAAGATAGGTGTATCCCAACCAGTTGACTGCATCCTGCAGATGCTGCACTGTGCCCAGCACAATCTCGGCATTGAGCATGTCCGGCAGCTTGGAGATGAACTGCGACTCAATGGGCAGCTGCTGATTAAGCAGCGACAGATAAAACTGCAGCTCACTGTGGTTAGTTATAAGAATGCCCTCGCCCTTGGTGTCGTACTGCGGCCGACCTGCACGTCCCAACATCTGAAGCACATCCAGCGCACTCAGCTCCACCCAACGACCTTTTTCTGGATTGTACACCTGCGTGCCCTTGATGATGACTGTATGCGCGGGCAAATTGACACCCCAGGCCAAGGTAGCTGTGGACACCAGCACTTGTATGTGACGATCCGCAAAGAGATCCTCCACGAGCGTACGATCCACGCGCGTCATACCCGCATGATGTATGGCAAAGCCATAGGGCAGCAATTCCTTCAGTTCAGTATTCTTCACTTGCTCGGCTTCCGTGCGTAACACTTCCATACTGGCGGAACCTTCGCGCAGAAAGCTGCCCAGCGTGTCCTGCTCCAGGCACATGTCGCGAACAGCGCGTGCCGTTTTACCCGTTTCCTTGCGCGAGTGCACAAAGACCAGCACCTGATTACGTCCTGCATGCTCCATGGTCTTTTCGTACACTATCTCGTTCATTACCTGAAAACGCTTCAGTGCCTTCTTCTCGGTTACGCCAATGTACTGCTGCTCCAGGGCTACGGGACGATAGCTGTTGTCAAAGTAGAAAAGTCCCTTGTCGGGTTTTACACGCAGAAATGTGGCCACATCCTGGTAATTAGGCAGAGTGGCAGAAAGACCCACGAGACGCACGTCCTCCTGTGTGGACTCAATATTACGTATGGTACGTGCCACCAAAGCCTCCAGCACCGGACCGCGTTCATCGTGCAGCAAATGGATTTCATCAATAATCACCAGACGCACTAAACTAACAAAGGTGCGTTCACCGCCTTTGCGTGTGATAATATCCCACTTCTCCGGCGTGCAGACAATCACCTGCGTGGCGGCAATCTGCTCACGCGTCAGTTGATGATCTCCCGTTAGCTCGGACACGGTTAGGTTATAGCAGGCCAATCGACGGCCAAAATTGCCCACCATTTCCTGCACCAGCGACTTCATGGGCGCCACATAGATTATCTTGAAGTCCTGTGCATTAATAGTGCCATCCTCATTGATGTGCTTGCCAATCTCCCGCATCATCGTCAACAGCGCCACATTTGTCTTGCCTGCACCTGTAGGCGCGCACAGCAGCATGTTCTCATCGCTGTCCAGTGCCGCCTTGTACAGACGACTCTGTATGCGATTAAGCGTCTTGAAGCCTTCGAAAACGGGCTGCACATACTTGGGCAACTTGTCTATGGGTTGGAGCTCCTCTTGCGCCTCGAAGGGCACCTGCTTTAGTGCCGGCACATGAACCTCTTCGTAGCCCTTGCGTTGCTTACGATAACTGCCATCGGGCAGCTGACAACGCTTGTTAGCCATGAAATGCGAGCCTTGGGTAAAGGACAACTCATCCAGTTCCAGAAGCTGACGCACGCCTACCACTTGACCTGCTGCCGCTGCACCACCATCATCAGCGTCGCCCTTGCCACGTTTATTAGCACGCGCATCTGCCTCCTCCTGCTCATCTGCTTTGCCTGTGTCCAGTTGACGCAGAATCTTAGCCAGCGCCGTATTAGCTTGCATTTTTTCACGTATCCGCTGACGTTCACTGTCTGTTTGCGCTGAAGCCAGCATGGTACAGTAGAGTATCATCTGACGATTGAGCTTGAGCTGTTTGATGAAATCAAAACAATCGTAGCCCAAGAGCAGCACCAATTGATTCTCACAGTCGCGTTCATCTGCCGCATCCTTGAGTATCTTCAACACATCGGCCGCTTTGCTCTGCGACACCATCGCATCCTTGTAGTATTTGCTTAGACAGCGCTGCAGCCAGTAGGCGTCAATGTCCAGCGGATGCAACGGCTTATCCTTTTTCACATTGCTAGCAGCCTCCTCGCTTGCAAGCTGTAAATTATAACACATTTTTATTTTTATTTTCAATATGGATTCATTATCGCCAGTACTTACATTCTCAGCATGCAGCGTATGATCGATGCGTGCTTCCTCGCCTTCGTCCTCTGCATCATCGTCGCGTATCTCACCAAAGTTATCATTGTCACTCTCTTCCTCGGACTCTTCAAATTGCACATTAATGCCATAAGCGTCGTCGATTTGTTCCTCATTATTAACGGCAGACGTTAGTGCATTGACAGCATCGCTGCCAAAGTCTGTAATCTTCTTGCCCAGATTGACAAGCAACGCAAAACGCTCGTCTGTCACTTCGCCCAACAAACTGTCTACATCGCGTTTGCGCTCCCGATCCTTGAGGCGGTCGTTTTTGAGCACAGCTAATATCTCGTCCGCGGCACCACAGAGTATGTCACGTGGCTGATCACCTATGGCCTCCTGTATGAAACTGAGCAGCACCTCGTACGTCTGGCGTGTTTCTTGAGTTTTGGGACGATATACAATGCCGACCATTTCGTCAATGCCCTCCGAGAGCAGAGTAGCGCCCTTCATACGCTCAAAGTCATATTGTGCCTCATCACGCTTCTGTCGCTTCACCTTGCGCTCCTCTGTTTTTTCCGGCTTTGTGCGCTGGTAACGATCTCCCATGCGTGTGCCATCTAATTTGCCCACCAAGGAACATACCTCGCCGGTGGCTTCATCGCGACGTGGACGCTCAATAAGGCGTACATCAGCTTGCAGCACAAGATTCGAGTTCTAAAATGAAATAAAAATAAAAAACAATCAATATTATACGTATGCGTAAACGTTTACCGCGTGCGGTTTGGCTTTGCGGCTGTAATTTCGCAAACAATGTTAACAGACTTACAGCTTTGTACTCGTACTGCAATTGACGTGCTGCGGCATCAGCCATGGTTTATTGTTAGTCTTTTAACTGTTTAAGTATTTATTTAAATATACTTTGTAAAAATAACGCGTTAAAAGAAAATTTCACTTCTGTACAACTGCCGCCGAAAACC
Source organism: Drosophila busckii (assembly GCF_011750605.1). Taxonomy (NCBI): domain Eukaryota; kingdom Metazoa; phylum Arthropoda; class Insecta; order Diptera; family Drosophilidae; genus Drosophila; species Drosophila busckii. The sequence continues at coordinate 16,548,638 of NC_046606.1, read as the reverse complement.
AGGGATACATTATACATGAAAATGCACACTTGTCATCAACCTGCCTCCACTCTTAAAGCAAATACATACATCGATAGTGAGGGCGGTGTTATTGTTCTAAAAAAATATTTGTAAACAAAACAAATGGTGATGCATTGTAAATGCAGTTGTGAGTGTAATACATATATTGAGCAGTGCGCTGATACGTGAGCCAGTTTCCATGCGACCTCGCTAGCGAGAGGAGCTTAACCAAGAATAAGTATAAAGTACATATCAACACCATGCTGCCAATTGGAAATGAAGAGGAGTCTCTGCGGTGCGCAGGGTTTTGCGATTGCCGCTTTCCTAATTCCATAGACGTAGCCAATACGAAGGCCCACATTCCAGATATGGTCAAGTGTCGTTGCGGTGAGGACAGCGGTAATGGCAATGAGTGGCAGTGGCATGCGAGCAACGAAGCCGATGCGCAAATCCACGGCAGAGATATCATATTCCATCCAACATATAGCCAAGGCACTGCCATTGTGCGTGGCGAACAGCCGTTGCACCAGGACAAAGTACATTTCTGGGAGATGCGCGTCATCACAGCGTTGGCGGGAACAGATGTGGTAAGTGCGAGCACATTAAGTGCAGCTGCACAAAAGGGCTTAGCGCTCAGATCAGGTTTATCAACAACTTGTTGATAAGACAAAGGGGACGCCAGCTTCAGTAAATACTATATACAAGCAGTAACCAAGCGAATGAATGCCTGCACTTAATTGATAAGAAACCCGCTAGTTTGTAAAGGTTAACTGAAACATAATTAATTCCATTTATTTATACATTTTTCTAGATGTTTGGTATAGGCACCGATAATGTTGATCTTCAGCAATTTAAATTTCACTTTGTCTCCGCATTGGGTACCAATGCTCAATCTTGGGGCTACTCCTATAATGGGAGAATACAACATTGCGGAGAGCAGCTGCCTTTCGGACAAAAGTTCTCGCAGGGCTGTTTAGTGGGTGTCTATCTGGATCGAACACGTGGTTATTTGGAGTTCTATCTAAATCGCCGCTCGTTGGGCGTTGCCTATACATGCATTCCCCAACATGCTAAAATCTATCCTATGGTCTGCTCTACAGCTGCTAAGTCGGTTATACGCTTGATTAATTCCACATCGCAGTCGGTCACGTTACAGCTTCTAGCGTTTCGAGCGCTCGCCAAACAGCCACACAAAGTGGAAGAACTGCGTCAAATGCCCGGCTTGATTAGCATCATGAAATCATATTGGTTTCTGGCGCCACCCGTACGCTACTCGCGCTGCTCCAAAGAAAATGAACTCGATCTGGGTGATGAGGCGGTGCTTTCCAGCGCGAAGCTAAGATTAAGCCGTAAACAAAAATACACAGGTCAGTATATGGGAAAAATGCATAGGACTACAAGAAGCGAATTGAGTAATATACTTGAATGTGAAGCGCTGTAATCATATTAAACGATGAAAGTGAGGCGGGTCGTAGCAATAAAAATAAATGATTGATGTAATGTTTTCCACTTCGCTTGCTTTTATTTCTGTTCCCACTGCATTTAAGATTTGCCACAAATATTGGAGTGGTAAACATTATAAAATAAAACTTATCTTGAGATATTTGGTTTAAGTGTAATGCATGCAGATAGTCAGCAAGCAGATAAAGTTAATAAATATAACTTTTATATTTATTTCAATGAATCAGATTGAATGACACAGCGTCTTACACTGTCGTCTATGTGACCAGAAGAAATGCTCAGCTAATGTGTAATGTTTTGTAGATGATGTCAACATTGACGATGACGATTTGTATGCGAACGCGCACAAAATCGCTTTGCGGCATTCGGACAGCGGCGACGAGGAATACACCACGTCTATACATGAGTTCTGCGATGAATACTTTCATTACTTATTGTAGATTGTAAACAAACTATAATTTAATTTTATTTTATTGCATTTATTTTTAAAAACGATGTACTTATACTTGATGTATTTATACGCAACGAACACTTACTTGCACGCTTCGTTTAAAGATACTTATTTATTTGCAATCTGTAGTACAACTCTGTATTTTTTTTTATATAAATACAGTTCGTGGACTGTGCATTAATGTTATGTTTGTATTAAATATATTTGTATATATAATTGAGTTTTATATGTGCGAAAAGAAAGTCTGACTGAAGTTTCTTTTGGGATTGTGCGGGGTATGGGATTACGCAAAGTAAAGTTAACTTAAGAACAAACTGCCAAGTTTAAACTAAATACTAGATGTTAGTTACGCTAACGCAGTGTTTGAAAACAACTCCCAGCGGCAGCTAGTCCATATCATCGTCATCATCATCCGATATGGTATATTTCTTCTGGGAGCGCTTGCGACGCGTCTGCTTCTTGGATGTAGTTGCCGCACCACTGTTGGCCACTGAGGAAGTTTGCGTGGGTGTGCTAGGTGCGCTGGCCAAGGATTTATTAAGCTTCAGCTTCATTTTAACTGCCGCCGCCGAAGTGGTAGCGATCTCCTCATCATCTGAGCCATCATCAGCGTCATCGTCATCGTTATCTGAGTTGTCGGAGCCACCGCCACCATTCCCATGCGCATCGTTGGTGTTGTCACCAGCTGCTGCAGCCGCCGCATCCGCTGCTGCTGTTATCCTTTGCCGCGCAGCCATGAATACTTTTTGCAGCGCTATGGAGTCCAAGTAAATAAGCGAAGCCTCTTCATTGTAAATTTGCGCATTCTGACAAAGCTGCATAAAGTCCTTCTCCAACTCATTGAGGTCCGCGTATTTGCAGTCCTCGATGCGCTGCAGAATCTTCTTTATATCCACAGGCCGTTTGATGACATCATAGTAATCTGGCAGACGCTGACGCGAGGGCAGCTTCATGAAAGGTTCGGACAAGGTGCGACCATCCTGAGAGTGCTTGATAACAGCGCTCATAATCTTGTGCATTTGCTTCTTGGAACGTTTATCCAGATTCTGACGGCGTCGCCGCTTGAGTATAAGCGAATCATCATCGGATTCTTCTTTGCGATTCTTGCGCTTGCGTCGCTTGCGTTTCGAGTCATTATCCTCCTCTTCCTCCTCATCAAACTCGGCACCGTCGTCAATAGCCTTAAGCCACTCCTTCTCTGTAAGGCTGTCTGTGTAGTCCACTTCCTTACGCTGACGCGAGCCGCGACCTTAAGAATTTTAAGAATTTTATTATCCGCTATAGAAAAAATATGAATTAGCGCACTTACCCAAGATGGTATCCTCATCATACTGATAGTGGAAGCGCTCCACCTCGTCATCATCTTTGGTCAGCCAATCAGGCAGTTCGGATTCATCAATCAAACGGTCTCTGCCGGGATGAATGTCTTCATCTTCTTTTTTACGCTCAATATCCATCCTCTTAAAGATTTCAATTTCCTCCTCACTGCGCGCAATCATCATGTTGATCATCTCATCATCGGGCACTTCGTTCTCCTCCTCCTCTTCGTTGTCGTCTTGATGGAGAATTGTCTGCAGGAACTGCTGACGCTCACTGCCCGTGGATTTCTGATCGAACATGCCTGCCTGGATGACCTTCTCGTCCATGTTAAGCTTATAGCGCGCAGCAGCCAGAATACGTTCCTCCACAGAATTAACTGTCATGAGACGCAGGACGCGCACCTCATTGCGCTGGCCAATACGATGCGCGCGATCTTGAGCCTGCAAATCCTGATGAGGATTCCAATCCGAATCAAAGATGACCACCGTATCGGCGGTTTGCAAGTTCAAGCCAAGACCGCCGGCACGCGTGGACAGCAAGAAGACAAAGTAGTCCGATCCCTTGGCATTAAACTTGCGCAACAGTTCACCACGATCCTCTGCTTTGGTGGTACCATCCAGGCGTAAATACCCAAACTGACGCCAGCCCAGATAATCCTCAATAATTGTCATACACTGCGTCATTTGACAGAAGAGCAGCACGCGATGGTTGGTGGCCTTAAGCTTAGGCAAAATTCGATCAAGCAGCTCGAATTTACCCGAGACACGATAGAGATCGGGACCTATGAGCAGAGGAGGAGCATAAAATGAGATTGAATCTTTAAATTAAAGCTGCTACAAAGCACTTACCTGAGACGACGCCATGTCCACCAGTGTGATCGCAGTACTTCTCCTCAATGTGCTGGAACATGAATGGATGATTGCAGAGCTTACGCAGCTGAACAATTGTGTTCATTAGAGCCTTGGCGCCTCCCTTGCCATGTTTTCCCTTCTCGGAGCCATCGGTGAGCAGCACACCCTTGCTCTGCATATGCTTATAGAGCACACGCTGGAGCGCTGACATGTCGCACTTGATAATGTACTCCACCTTGTCGGGCAGCTGGTGCTCCACTTCCTTTTTCAGGCGACGCAGCAGGAAGGGTCGCAGCACTTTGTGCAAACGACGAATAATCAAAATAGTTTCTTCCTCATTAAGTTCAACCTTTTCGCCCGTGGTTGCAAAAGGTGCATTGAACCACTGCTCGAATGTGGAGCACGACTTGAAGATGGAAGGCAGCAGAAAGTTAAGCAGCGCCCATAACTCGGGCAGCTTGTTCTGCAGCGGTGTACCCGTGAGTAGCAGACGATAAGGTGCTATGTAATGCGTATTGAGCACCTGCGTCAGCTTGCAATGATGATTCTTCATGCGATGACCCTCGTCAATAATCATGTACTTCCATGCGATCTTGGCCAGCACTGACTTATCCTTAATTACATACTCATATGTGGTGAGCAGCACATTGAATTTCGTGGCGCGCATTTGATTCTGCAGCAGCCGTCGTCCCTGCGGACTTCCCTTGTAGCTGACCACGCCCACGGAGGGTGCCCACTTCTCAAACTCCAGCACCCAATTGGGCAGTGTGGAGAGCGGCACAATGATTAAGAAAGGACCCATAACCTTCTTACGATCCATCAGATAGGTGACCAGAGAAATAGTTTGAATGGTCTTACCCAGACCCATCTCATCGGCTAAAATGCCGTTCAGATTGTTGTTGTAGAGCGAGACAAGCCACTCGAGACCCTTCAGCTGATACTCCTTCAGCTGGCCATTAACCATAATGCTGGCCTGCTCGAAGACCTTTTCATGCACAGTGTGCGCAATGCTGTAATAGGTTTGCTCCTCTGTGCGGTATTCGTCATCCTCAACCTTGACTTGCTGAATAACGTCCTTGGAACCCTCTTCCCCTGGCGCGTTGGCTTTGTCTGCATCACCACCAGCATTCTCAGCTGCTGATCGTTCCGCTTGTTGCTGCTCAGGTTTCTTCTTCTCCGGCGACGCCGATGCTTCATCCTCCTCGTCATCGTCATCGATCCAGTCCCAGCCGGGATGCATGTTAAGCCACCGGTGCAAATGCTTCAGCATGGGCGCATCATCGCCAGTCAACTTCTTGCCGCTGCACTGTTCCACCACATGGACGCGCATATCGGCCGCAATGCTGCTCTCGTCGATGTGCACATACTCGCCGCTCATCAGCAGCTCTTTTTTGTACTGCTGCAGGCGCTTGCCCTCCTCCTCCTTCTTCTTCATCTGATCGTCCTTGTGCTGCTTCACCATCTGCGTCAGATTGCTGATATACTCGTCCGTCTGCGACAGCAGGAATGCCAAACGCTTATCCTTCTTTTGATCAATGAGCTTGCGATAGCCCTCCTCATCCTCAGCCATGAGGCGACGCATACGCTCCTTCTCAATGCGCTCCTGCTCCTTCTTCTGTTCACGCTCAGCATTCGCGTGATAATTCATCACCGCCTTGTTCATGCGAGCGAGCTGGGCCTGCAATCGAATACATAAATTAAATCAGATCTCTTCTAGAATTTGCCCACTACTCACCTTATTGTTGCGATGATACTCGCGCAAATCCTTGCCATGCTGCAGCACCGCTGCCAGGAACTCAAGATGCTTCTGCCTGCGCTTACGTTCTGCCTCCAGCTTCTGTTGCTTTTCCAGCTTCTCTGTCGCGCGTGCTTCTCTCAAGCCTTGACGCTTGGTGCGCTTATAGAACTTCATGTTGATGGCCGTCTCAAGTGTTGTGTCCCTTCTCGTGCACTGCACAATCTCCATGCGCAGCTGACGTTGGAAATTCAACACACGCAACGCCCGCAGCTCAATCGCCGCCTGCAGACGTAAGTCCTCGGACATAGTCGCCGGCAAGCGTTGCAGCTCCTGCATCCTCAGCGAGATGCGTGCGGCAATACGGTTCTCGCGCTCCTGCAGCAGCGTTATGGGATCCAGACCCACTGGCTTAGCCACTGTGGTTATGCGGTTGGGTTTGGCCATAGGCTGTTGCTGACCAGGTGGCCCGCCTGGACGTGGTGCTCCAACTGGCGGCACACCAGGTTGAGTGCCTGGTGCCCCAGGTGCAGATGGGCGTACTGTTTGTGGCGCCATAGGCGCTGGTGGTATCAGTGGCTGGACGCCAGACATTGCCAAAGGCTTACCACCATTTGGCAGTTGATGATGCAGCTGCTCCACAGGACTCGGCTGCGACTGCTGCTGCTGTTGTTGTTGCTGCTGCTGCTGCTGCTGGGCTTGTTGCTGCTGTAACTGTTGCTGCTGTAACTGTTGCTGTTGTTGTTGTGATTGCTGATGTTGTTGTTGCGGCGTTGGTGGCGGCGCACCGCCCATTAAAGGTGGCTGCGGTGGCAGCGGCTGCGATTGCATATGCGGTGGAGGCGCCGGCTGCATTTTCTGCCCAGGGACGGGCTGTCCGTACGGACTAGCCGGCGGCGTTGGACACTGAGGTGGTGTGCCCGTTGCTGGCGGCTGTTGCGGCTGCATGGGCGGTTGACCCACTGGCGGCGGACCGCCCGGCATGCCAGGCGCGCCAATTGGCGGTGGTGGCGGCGGCTGCTGTTGCTGCTGCTGCGCCGCTTGCAGAGATTTCTGCATATGCATGGAGATGGGTTGATTGCGCGCCAGCAATCGATAGGCTGTGATCTGTGTGCGCAGCAGAGTCACTTGATTGTTGTTGAGATGCTGATGTTTGGAAGTGGCGCGCATGGCGAGCAGTTGTGAGTAGCGCGGATCTTCCTGCAAGCCCTTCTCCTCCATCAGGTCAATGGAACGCTGTATTGCGTGCAAGTTCTCCTGACCAGGACGCTCTGGCGGCGCACCGGGCGGACCACCTGGTGGACCCTGTCCAGGTGGTGCTGTTGCCTGCAATGTAAAAAACATTAAAATAAATACAATTATTTTAATTAATTGACTTATATTAGATACCAATTAAAAGCTTCTTAATTATTGAAATATTTTTCTATTTGCTCCACTGTGCAGCGCTTTAAAATTTAGAGTAAAAAGCTCACAGCCAGCGACGCTCAAAAATTGCTCCAGCTATATGAGCATATGCTCAGTTGACGATATACAACGCTGCGGTTAACAACCCACGTCGCTTATCAGAGAGCAATACCAGTCAAGATATAACTGAGAAAATGACAAGCGAGTTGCAAATTGAGGAGCTGTATAATTTTATATACCCCCTAGCGGTTCGAGCGGGTGAAATTCTGCTCGAAGGCTATAATAATGCTGGGAAATCAGTTGCGCTCAAGTGCAATGAATTCTACAATGTGGTCACCGACTATGACAACGAAATTGAGGAATATCTTATTTCCAATATACTCGCTACCTATCCGACACACAAATTTATAGGCGAGGAGGAGACCGCTAAGAATAATAATGTGTCCAAGGAGCTTACAGACGCACCCACCTGGATCATTGATCCCATTGATGGGACCTCCAACTTTATCAAACAAATACCTCACGTATCTGTTTCCATTGGACTCTCAATAAACAAACAAATTGTGCTTGGTATTGTGAACAATCCTGCCCAGAACAAAGTCTATACGACCAAGTTGGGTCAGGGTGCCTATTGCAATGGCAAGCCCATACACGTGAGCAGCTGTGAGCGCCTCCAGGATGCCAATGTAGCCTATGAGGTGTGTCTACTGCACGCGGCAAAGATTCGTAATAAGCACATTAAGCGGATCTACTATGTGGGCTCCCAAGCAAGACGGTGAGTCTAACAATTGTTATATTTTTCCGAGCTCATTTTAATTTATTTAGCCTGGTGGGCTATTCGGCTGTGGTGGATTCACTCTGTATGGTTGCCGCTGGCAACCTGGATGCTTTTCATATTGAGGACATGTATCCTTGGGATTGTGCTGCGGGCTATTTGCTTATACGCGAAGCCGGCGGTGTTGTGACCCATCCCTATGGTGGCGCTTTTGATATTATGAAACCAGATTTAATATGCGCCTCAACGGAGACTTTGCGTCTAGAAATTGAGCAACTTATAAGAAAGGCAGACCAAGCAAAGTCTGTCGGGCAGGAGGAATAGATTGTAGAATAATAAAACTTTTAATCAGGTATACATTAATTTGTTCTGATTGACCTAATAAAAACAATTTGTATACAGTGAACATGGAATAGCTAAGTAAATAGACGACCTTCACATACTTAGAGGAAGAATTTAAATGTTTAAAATTTGTGTTGCAAATAAATTATGGCTTTTTATACTGATTTAATTTGAAAATGTCTAGTATATGTTATTCAGTACATTGATCTCAAGCTAAGGCATTCGCATTTAAAATAAAACCTTTTAATTCAACGCTGACTGACTTTAAAAACAAACAAGTCTGGCGAACTCACTAATAAAATAAAAAAAAAATGTAAACAAAATCTAAACAACTGTTTATAGTACATATAAGTCAACCAGTTGCAATCTAAAAAGCTTAGGAGATAAGTAAACATTACTCTTTTCGCGCTATCATGCAAACTCAACAAAAAAACTAAAATCCCAACGCATCGCATTAGAATACAACGCACACAAATGCAAAGTTCAATGTTGTGAGCGTGTGTGTGTTTATTAACTTTTAGCTTTTGGCTGAAGCTTTTTATATAGCAATTCAGATATTCGCACTGAGCAGTGGCCAGTGATATTTGGACAAGTCATAGACAAGCATCCAAATGGTGAGCGAGGCGAAATTGAAGGAATACTACGAAGTAGCGCTGAAGCTGGTGGAAAAATGTGGACCACTGTTTATGGAGGGGTATAGCAAGCCCAAGGCAGATTATGTTGTCAAGTCGGATTTCTATGATCTGGTTACAGTGTACGATAAGCAAATTGAGGATACTTTAATACAAGGTTTGACGTCGGCGTTTCCCGAATCGCTGATCATAGGCGAAGAAGAGTCAGCGACTAGTGAACGTCAAGCGGAGCTGACAGATGCACCCACTTGGATTATAGATCCCATAGATGGCACCACGAATTTCGTACATCGCATACCACATTGTTGCATTTCCGTCGGCTTGGCCATCAAGAAAGAGCTCGTTGTGGGCATTATATACAATCCGCCGGCAAATGAATTGTTCTCTGCTTGGCAAGGTCATGGTGCTTACTTGAATGGTCAACGCATAAGCACATCCAAGAAAACAACGGTAAGCGTTGATTATATAACAGTTGAAATATGCACATAAGTAAAGTATAACAAGCAAAAAGTTAATCAGAAAAAAACATCAAAGTTATAATAACAATGCGCTTTGTTTTTGCTCTGTCGCTCTATGTTGAGAAGAGAGAGCGCCGACCGCTCAAATAAATTGTTTTGTACAAGTCTGAAAGCTTTTGTATTTCTGCAGATTCGTCAAGCGGTCGTCGCCTATGAGATCTCTCTCATTCATGCAGCTCGCGTGCGAGACAAGAATATCAAGCGCATTTATAAGCTCGGCTCCAATGCAACTTGGTAAGTTAATAATTAAATTAATTAAACTGCAATTGCTACAGAGTTTTATTGTATGCACCACAGCACGCGCAGCTTTGGCAGCGCCGCCCTAGCGCTTTGTTATGTGGCGACAGCCCAATGCGATGTCTATCATGTGGAGGATCTTAAGCCGTGGGATATAGCAGCTGGTGCTGTTATACTGAGAGAAGCAGGTGGCACTCTATGCCATACATATGGTGGTAAATTTGATGTCATGAAGCCTGATCTGGTCTGCGCTGCCACAGAGGAGCTCTGCAAAAATGCCATCAGCCTTATAGAGGAGGCTAACCAAATTACGGAATATACATTCAAATAAAACTATAATCACCAATGATTGAGGACAACAAACGTGTATTAAACCACAAGTTAAAGAAATAATATTTTCGTTGCGGTTTGCCAACCAGACAACCTATGTTATAGTTATACTAGTATCTACTTGGCAGACTTTTGATAAAAAAAAATTATATTTGTAGTTGTTAGACGAAATGAGATAAAAGCAGCTACCATAAAACACCGCACAGCTTATACTCTCGCATAAGATATAAACTATTTAAAAGTCAACAACTTTATTGTATTTTGAATATCATAAATGTTTCACTTGCTCAGTTGAGACGCACTTCATTGCCTTGCTAATTTATAAGACCTCATTAAAAGTGTATAAAAACTGATCTCAATTCTTACTCAACTTCAGTTGTCTGTGATCTCTTAGTGCGTTGCTGATCGCCAAGTAAAGCTCAAAGTCAACAAATGTGAGTGTAAATTTACATACAAGTAAGTTGATTCACATTGATAATAAATACTATGGAGCTTTGCATACTGCTCAGTTGGCAGCGTTAACTGCTCGAGTGAACAGCGAAGCGCGCTTAAAGGAGTTTACAAATAGAGAAACAAAATGGAGAGTCAAATCGAGGAGTTGTACAAGTTTATTTATCCGCTGGCCATTAGAGCGGGCGAAATACTGCTCGAAGGGTATGAGCGCACGGAGAAGCAAGTGGACATCAAGGGCGCGTTCTACGACGTGGTCACCGACTATGACAATAAGATCGAAGAGTTTCTAATGAATGCCATACTGGCCAAATATCCACAGCATAAATTTATAGGCGAGGAGGAGACCGCTAAGAATAATAATGTGTCCAAGGAGCTAACAGACGCGCCAACCTGGATCATTGATCCCATTGATGGCACATCCAACTTCATCAAACAAATACCACACGTATCTGTTTCCATTGCACTCTCAATAAACAAACAAATTGTGCTTGGCATAATGAACAATCCTGCCCAGAACAAAGTCTATACGGCCAAGCTGGGTCAAGGCGCCTACTGCAACGGCAAGCCCATACATGTGAGCAACTGCCAGCGCTTGGGGGATGCCAATGTAGCCTATGAAGTGTCACTGCTGCATGTGCACAAAGAGTCTAACAAGCACATCAAACGCATTTACCATGTGGGAAGGCAGGCCAGACGGTGAGCAAAGTGTACTTTACAATTAAAAGTGCTAAATAGTTTGCTGTTTAAATTATGCTAGGACGCTGGCCTATTCGTGCGTGGTGGACGAGCTATGCATGGTGGCCGCGGGTAATTTGGATGCATTCTATATTGAGGACATGTATCCTTGGGATTGTGCCGCAGGCTCACTGCTGGTGCGTGAGGCAGGCGGTGTGCTAACGCATCCTTTTGGCGGTCCCTTTGACATTATGAAGCCGGATCTAATATGCGCCGGCACCGAAGCACTACGTAAAGAACTTGAAGATGTGCTGCGCAGGGCTGATCAAGAGAAATCGGTGGGAGGCGACGAACATTAGAATGTGTCAAAGAAACAATTAAACAAAAACAGAAAACAATTAAAGCTTGACAAATAAAACAATAAAGAAAAGTTTGCATACAAAAAAAATAAACAGTTCAATCTAACGCTCTCTCACGTTTACGATTATTTCACTCTCTATCTTTGGCTCTCCAAAAGCTTTTTGTCCAAAAAAGCTTTGCTACTTTTATGATTGGAAGATACAATAAAAATAGCAATACATATAAACCAGTTTTAGTTGCTTGGCAGTCGGCAAATCACACTGTTAGTTTCTGTTTATAGACAAAATGTTAAAAATACTATATAAATTAATCTGCATATATGCTATAAATCTGTTTGCGCTCACAAAAGCTGTAGATATGAACACCAATCTGGGCGAGACTAAGCTCAAGGAGTACTACGATGTGGCACTGGAATTGGTTATACAGTGTGGAAGCATATTTGAGCAGGGATACAACAAATCTAAAAAAGAGGTTATGGTGAAATCCGACTTCTTTGACTTTGTAACCATCTACGATCGCCAAATTGAAGCTAAGCTAACCGAGGGTCTATTAAGAGCATTTCCCGAATCGCGCATTGTGGGCGAGGAGGCATTGGCGACCGCCAAGCAGTTGCCCGAGCTAACGGATGCGCCTACTTGGATCATTGATCCCATCGATGGCACTACAAATTATATACATCGTTTGCCTATCTGCGGTATTTCAGTAGCTTTGGCTATCAACAAGCAATTAGTGGTGGGCATTATCTACAATCCGGCCGCAAATGAATTATACTCGGCATGGAGCGAACACGGTGCCTTTCTCAATGGGAAACCCATTAGAGTTTCCGGCGCAACAACGGTCTGTATATGTAACAGATAACGTGTATAATATTCCTTTAAAGCCGCTTATCATCTGCAGATCTCTAGCGCGGTTGTTGGTCATGAAATAACACTAATTAATGTGGCTGCCTGGCGTGATAAGAACCTGAAGCGTGCCTACAAATTGGGCTCCTTGGCCGCAGGGTAGGTACTAAGCGTTGGCAAAATAAGCTAATTTAAAATATCTTAATTCTACAGGACGCGTTGCTTTGCCACCGCTGCCATCTCTCTGGCATATGTGGCCAGCGGCACATTGGACGCTTATCATGTTGATGACTTGAAGCCCTGGGACGTAGCCGCAGGCGTTCTCTTGGTACGCGAAGCAGGTGGCGTGGTACATCAGACGGACGGTGGAGAGTTTGATGTTATGAAGCCCAAACTAGTGGCTGCTGGTCGAGAGTCACTGGCTCAGGAGGTTATACAATTGATCAAGCAGGCTGACGGCATCAAGGGCTACACATTCTCTTAGGCTAAGCGATGGTACTCACATTTGGCGGCATTCCATGTGTTTGGTAGCCAATTGGTGACATGTTGGGTCCGTTTGGCGGCATCTGCATCCCCATGTGCGGCGCTGTAAATAATTTAAGCTAGTGATTAAAGCAGTCAATTAAAACTGAAATATTTTGTGCGCATACTCATGCCCTGGTGGTGTGGTGGCATGTGGTGACCTGGCGGACCTTGGCCTGGTGGGCCATGTTGCATGGGATGCCCATAAGGTCCAGGTGGATGCCCGGGTGGTGGCGGTCCTTGCATGTGTGGTGCACCTGGAGGCGGTCCTTGTTGTGGACCTTGTGGCGGCGGCTGATGTGCATAAGGACTATGCGGTGAGGGCGCAGGACTTTGCGAGGGTGGCGCCATTGGGCTGGGTGCCTGTGGTGGCGGCATCGGACTGTTCGCCGGCGAGGGCGAGGCCATTTTTTTGATTGTACGTTTACGCTCGATTTACACAGCACTGAATCTAAAAGTATATGCTAAAATTCGTAGCAAACGTTAACTCACATATGTCAGCATTATGCAGCTATATATTTTGCACATAGTTTAAATAAAATGCATTTAAATTCTAGATGTAATAGCCATTCGCAGCTTTATTGCTTTCTCTCTCACACCGCGCACCAATATTTTTGCACATGTCAAAATACGTAATTATATCGCTTGCGGCGCTTCTTTAATGGCTCCCACACATTAGATGCAACACAAATTAATAGTTTGCACAGTTTTCGGCTTGAAATTTTACCTAATTCGCACAATTTGAATTGGTTTTATGCCACACGATTTTTCACTTTTTATTGGACGAACGACGCGACAATGGCGGACATCTCTGTATAACAAAATTCAAAGTGTGGCAACTCTATGCACCGGCAAAACTGTGGCTACGTTCAGCATAAAATTATTTCTGGTCAAACGCATTAAAACTTACCCCTTCAAGAAAGAAAAATTAGTTTCCTTAAAATATAAATTTTTTTTAATGATTTTTATGAATCAAATTTATTTTATTTAAAAATATACATGTTAAAAATATTTTGAAATTTGTGCTGAACGTATGCTATGACACGTCATGTTTACGTGCGCGGTGAATGGCAACATTTTGTCATTTACTGTGAAAACAAGACCAGCGAACGATAAAGTAGAAAAAATAACTAAAATAAGTTAGTTATAATTAATAGTTAAGCATTTAGAGGCACTGTGCACGCTAAACTCGAGCTTTGAACATGGGTAGGTAAACGCAAGAATTCTTTTAATTAAAAATACACCGATATGTTAGTGTTTTTGTCGGTGTCTCGGACTCGTCGCCGCAGTCTGTCATAAAATACTCACCTCTCACCCTTAAATAAATATGTATGTAATATTTTTTATAGGTGGGGTGCTTAGCTATTTCCGTGGATTGCTTGGCTCCAGGGAGATGCGCATTTTAATATTGGGCTTGGATGGCGCCGGCAAGACAACCATACTCTACAGGCTGCAGGTGGGTGAGGTAGTCACAACGATACCCACGATTGGCTTCAACGTGGAGCAGGTCACATACAAAAACCTCAAGTTCCAGGTTTGGGACTTGGGCGGACAGACAAGTATTAGGTGAGCTCTTTACATAATTAAATATATGGTGAAAACTAATTCCCCTTTTGCTTATCTAGGCCATATTGGCGCTGTTATTATAGCAATACAGACGCCATCATTTATGTGGTGGACTCAGCAGATAGAGATCGAATTGGTATTTCCAAGGATGAACTGCTATATATGCTGCGCGAGGAGGAGCTAGCTGGCGCGATACTTGTAGTGCTTGCCAATAAACAGGACATGGACGGCTGTATGACGGTAGCCGAGGTACATCATGCATTAGGTTTGGAAAATCTTAAAAATCGCACATTTCAAATATTCAAAACGTCGGCCACCAAGGGTGAGGGTCTAGACCAGGCAATGGACTGGTTATCCAATACGCTACAAAGCCGCAAATAGTCCTGTCCCCCACGTTTAGCCTGTCCCCTTGTAAAATTGTCCAAAGTGTTGTCACCTCGAGGATGTCGGAAGTTCTTTAACGCTTGCGCAAAAACCCAAAACACACACACGCGAAAAACACACACACACACAACTTTGTAATAACTGCTAGTAATATAATTATTAAATTATAGGTTTATAATGTAACAATCATGTTTGTATAATATAGGACTGCTACCAATCGGGTAGTCCAAAACGACGCACGCGCTGATCCTGTGCATCCAGCTCCATGCGCACTTTCTGACGCATGTAGAAAATGGGACAATCCCGATTAGAGCAGATGACTTCCTCATGCAGAGAGCCCTGACAACGCTGACACTCGGTCCAGAGGCGTGAAAAGGTTTCTTCCAGGCCACGCTTGGCGGCCACTTCTTTTTGATAAAGCTCACTCATCTTGGGTTCGCAGTGCGGACAGAGACAAGCCTGCTCATATCCCTTGGGCATGAGCGACTTGCAGCCCAGGCAAGAGGCCTTTTTAGTCATAAAACCTGCCAGTCCGCCCACCTTAGAAGTTACCACTGTTCGCGTGCGAGTATGCTCACCCTTCAGCAGCACAGACTCTGCCTTATCACCCAGTATGGGCTCGAAGATGCGCAACAATGGCTTTGATAGCTGCTGCTCCAAATAATAGTTTGCATCAATTGGAACGCTGTTCTCCAGCACGTACAGTGGATCCTCAGCCTTTTGATAGGCCGGGGTATTTTTGGCTGCTGCGCATATAACGTAAGGCACACGATCGCCGAGCTTGGGCGCAGTGCCAGCATCGCGTTTCTTCATCTTAGCCGCCAGCTCCACGTGCGCCTGCTTAGCCGCGTAGTCTGTCTTGGCAAGCTCTTTGGTGATAACCAATTGAGAGATGTCTATACGATTGCAGAGCAAATCAGCTATGACCTGCTTGGCGTAGTCCACCGCACCTTCCGGGTTGCGTTCAATGAGCAGCTTTTGCAGGCATGTATTCATGAGATTAGCCACCAATGGCGAGTTGTCACGACGCACAGTTTCAATGCCCTTGCAGTCCATTTTGTCGTAGGTATCTGTCTTGGTGAAGTACAAGCCGGCATAGCGCTTCTTGTTGATTAGAAGATACGGATAGTACACTTTCTCGAATTCTAGCTTAATGGGACGCACAAACTTGGCACTGACCAACTCTGCCGCTTCTCTGCCCAGCTCCATGCTGCGTTCAAGGGTCTTGACGCCAAAATTAACCATCACCGAATCAGTATCACCATATATGACTACGGCATCATTCTCATAGCCATTAGCGCGTGTGTAATGAGTTTCCACTTCATTCTTAGTCATCTCAATCATGGTACGTCCATAGGCCGTGACGCTGCCAGAGATCTCTAAGCAGGGCAACTTGCCCACCTGGGCACCCGTAAAGCCATACACTGAATTCGCGGAGATCTTTAAGGCCAGCTGTCTGCCGTCCAATACTTGACGCTTGAACGGATCCTTCTCCACTTTCAAATCATTCTTCGCACGCTTACGAGCTGCCAGCAGCGATTCCAGGATCTCGGGCAACAATCCGCGTCGCTGGTCAACTTTAACAAAGCTGTTGTTAGCAGGTGTGCGCTCCACTTGGTCATCTGTCAAGCCCAACTTGTCCTTCATGCCAGGCAGCAACAGCGTTGTGTAGCACAGATTATGCGCCATCATGATACTCGGATACAGCGAAGCGAAATCCAGCGTGCTTATGGGATCTGCATAGTAACCACGCTTAGGCTCAATGACAGTCGCACCTTCATATTGCTCATCAGAGCCACTTGAGGTATAGGATGGCATGATGAAGCCTTTGGTTTTGGCTTTGCGCAGCAGCTGACTCAGTACCTTGATCTGCTGGCCACGAGTAAGCAGCGACTCTAGTGGTACGCCTGTGACACGAGACATTTCCATATAGTTTACAATGGCCATGAGCTTTCCTAGCAGACGCAGAGGCAAGTAAGCATCTTTTAGACAGTACATGGCTAGGCGGCGACGCGTCTGCTCATCACCATTTTGCAGATCGGTAATGATGCTGTGATGCACATCCTCCTTTTGCTCCTGCAGAAAGTGATAACTGACCGCATTGAGCGTATAAGAGCGCAGCTTATAATCTCGTAGCAGCACAAAGAGCAGATCAAAAGGCACACGTCCTTCAAAGTTGACATACTGATTCTCCCGTCTACCCATTTGTTTCGATTGCAACACCTGCTCCTTAATAACGGAGCGTATGTTTTTTATGCGACCCAGGTACTCAAAGTTCTTCACTTTCAAATGAGCAGCACGATTGAGCAAATAGGGTATATCAAAGTTATTGATGTTGTAGCCGGTGAGTATATCAGGATCTACCTCGCGTACAAATGCCGCCCACTTGTCTAGCAGCTGTGTCTCTTTATCGAAACACAGCACCTGGCTTCCTATAATGGGTGCACATTGTTGCAAAGTAAACACATTTCTAATAAAAGGCTCCGTTTCGCCTTGGCGTATAACCATATTCGCAATTTGTATTATTGGATCCATTTTAGCTTCCGGAAATATTCCGCGTCTTCCGGCGCACTCAATATCAAAACTGAGTATACGCAACGGAGCTACCTTGGACCACTCTCCTTCAGGCTCATGTGATATGAACTGATCATAGGCCACATCTACTTCCAACTGGCAACGCGATTCGGGAGACGGCTTGGAGTTGCGTCCACGCAGTCGCCAAACTCCGGGCGGAAGCTCAATCCAATTGCAGCCCACCACACTGGTATCAACCATGAACCGTATGTCAAAATCTATATTATTCTCAAAGGCACGACAATCCTGGAAATCAAATGCGCCCATTATGACTTCTTTCTTCAAAAGGCGTGATGCGGCGGCAACGAAACGCGGCAGCGTCACTGTTATCTTTATATAAGACTGTTTGGCATCTCCTTGATAGCCATGTATATTTAGGCGTTGCACCAGCTCCACTGCCAGGACAGCTTCCTGTACATTATCCTTATTGTTGCGAATATCGGCAATCACCTTTTTGTCCAACGCCTCATGTAGTTCAGCGCAATGACTCTGTTCAAAATTATGAGGCGCGGCTATGTAGAAATAGGGACAATAGCCATGCACATGACAGCACACTGAATTGCCTTCCATGGTGACACCAAACATGCGTACCACAGGCACAGGACCCAATTGTGCACCTGGCATGCCGGGTAGTGGCTGTCCCAGATAGTTTTCTACATCGATTTGCTGAAATATCAAT
This sequence comes from Drosophila busckii, assembly GCF_011750605.1. Lineage (NCBI taxonomy): Eukaryota > Metazoa > Arthropoda > Insecta > Diptera > Drosophilidae > Drosophila > Drosophila busckii. Next base: position 16,530,527 of record NC_046606.1, on the reverse strand, counting down.
CTATCCTCTGTTGGATTTAGAGCAGGTGCCGGTCTGCGTGACCAACGCTCGCTGGTCTGTTGATTCTCGGGTCCCTCACCCAACATCTGTGACTGATCCAGCTCATCATTCGGCTCAAACGCGGCAAGCTCTGCTTCAAATCCACCAGGCGCTTCATCATCGTCATCGTAGTGCCTGAAAAGCTTTTAACATAACTTTCAATTTCATATTATATATTAAAGAACTAACCTTGGCCGTTTACCATTACCATTTGCCGTGCCGTTGCCATTAAATTTACGTTTTTCCATGCTTGTTTAACAATTATATCAATAATTAAATTACAAACAAAAAAAACTTAACAAAGAACGCGGATTCAACGCGGGAAATATAGCTGCAAAACATCGATCCAAAATCGATAATGTTTATGATTGTAGATTGCTATCGTAGTTTGTATTCGATGGTTTACGTTGTTTAAAATTTACTTAATATCTAAATACAAAAAATTACACAATCTAGCAGTCCAAGAACATGGTTAAATAATAAATATACTTTTCAAATATTTTCATAATTGTAAAATTACTGCCCATGAATCGGTAACATCGATATGGCTTCAACAAAACCTCAACAGTTGAAAAATCGACGATTTTGCAGTTATATTCGATAGTGAAATCGTAAGCTTTCGATATTCATATCAAAGCGTATCGAAAACGGCCACACTGCAAAGCAGCAGATATTTTCGTATGTAAAACGCATTAAAAACCACAAATTGTGTAAATAAGTCAAAGTGCTTGAATTTGCGCCTATGCTTGTTTCTTAGTACACGCTTGGAGACCTGCTGCTGGGAAATAATACACAGCAGAATGCTGTCCCTCTAAATATTAGCTTAACGCCAATCACAATCATTACCTGGTGGGGGTGTGAAAGTGTGTGTTTGTGTGTGTGGTGTGGGGGGATGTTAAGTGAATCACAAGCACATAGTTAATATAAGTTAAAAAAAATATGTACCAAAGCGCTTGCAATGCAGCCACGACAGGCTCATGTGTACCCGGTGCAGGGAATCAAACAGATAATGACAGGCAGGCAGCACTAATAGCTCAACAGCCACCCACAGCGCCCGTGGAGCCCGACTATAGTGGCTTCGATATCGTTAAGGCCACACAGTATGGTGCGATAGCACGTGTGCGTGAACTGGTCGAGTCCGGCTGGGATGTAAATCAGCCAGACAGCGAAACAGTCACACTGCTACACTGGGCGGCCATCAACAATCGGCGCGACATCATACGCTATTTCCTGGAAAAGAATGCTACAGTGGACGCTGTGGGCGGCGAACTAAATGCCACGCCACTACATTGGGCCACCAGACAGGGGCACTTGGGCGCCGTAGTGCTGCTAATGGCAGCAGGTGCAGATCCACGCATAAGGGACGCAGAAGGCTGCTCCTGCATACACATAGCTGCGCAGTTTGCGCACACAGCGCTGGTGGCCTACTTTATAGCCAAGGGTGTCGATCCGGACTTACAAGATCGTGGCGGTATGACAGCGCTCATGTGGGCCGCCTGGAAGGTAAGCAATAGCAATTGATAAGCTAATTCCATGCTGAACATGTGTAACAATTTGCAGGTGTGTGCGCTGGATCCTGTGAGATTGTTGCTCACGTTGGGCGCCAATCCAGCTATGGTGGATTATACGCATGGCAATACAGCGCTGCATTGGGCCATATTGGCGCGTAATTCCACTGCCATATCAACGCTGGTCCTTAAATCGAAGGCTTCGTTAGATGTGCCCAATTTACGCGCTGAAACGCCGCTAAGCATGATGGAGGCTCAAACTGGTGCCATTTGGATTGGGGCCAAGGTGATGGATAGAGTCAGAGATGCAGCGCTAACTTCACAGCAACGACGATCACTTGTCTCCAAGCTGCGACACGACAAACGCTTGCGCTGGTGGTCAATGGTTGCCTGTCCCTTTACTGCTTTCTACTTGGCTGGCATTGTTTTCACCATTAACACACTGTATATTATAAAGTTTTTCCTCCTGGGCTGCCTCTACGCCATATTCCATACTATTGGCAAAACGCTGTTCGATGAGCATCTAATGGCGTTGCTGCCACTTTCTGTGTATCTTGCCACTAAGGCCTGGTTCTATATCACTTGGCTACTGTATATTGATGATGCCGTGTCCTTCACAACCACCGTGTGCTTCCTTATCTCCTCGATATTATTGTGGGTGTGCTTCATCAAGTCCTGGAAAGGAGATCCCGGTATTATTAGACCCACCAGAGAACAACGATTTAAGGTAACTACAAGCAAAACTTACTTCATAATGAAAAGCTAAATTATTTGTAATTCACAGACTATTATTGAACTGTCAGAGCGCGGTGGCATTGGCTTTGAGCCCGCGTCCTTTTGCTCTGGCTGCTTGGTGCGGCGGCCTGTACGTTCTAAGCACTGCTCTGTGTGTGACCGCTGTGTGGCTCGCTTCGATCATCATTGCCCTTGGGTGGGCAATTGCATTGGTCTTAATAATCACACTTACTTTATGGGTTTCCTCTGGATGTTGCTGGTCATGTGCGGCTGGATGCTTTACGGCGGTGCCAAGTACTATGTGAACGAGTGTAATGTACATTTAGATGGTGAGGTTTTTTTTACAGTTGTCAAACTATGGAGCGCAACTTATCGATAATTCCATATGTCACTTTTAGATTTTCTCAGCGCCATGCAGGCAATTGGCAACTGCAATGCCTGGGTCGGCTGGGTAATGGGCAATTCTCTACTGCATATGTCCTGGGTTATATTGTTGACTATATGCCAGACATATCAGGTTGTATGCCTCGGCATGACCACCAACGAACGCATGAACCGTGGCCGTTATCGCCATTTTCAGGCCAAGGGTGGACACAGTCCATTTACGCGCGGACCTCTGCTTAATCTGGTTGACTTCCTGGAGTGCAGCTGCTTTGGACTGGTGCAACCTCGTCGCGTTGATTGGATGAACTATTATGACTATGACTCTCAAGTGCATCAGACCATTGAGAAGGAGCCGCTATTGCGCGGTGATGACGCCGATGCTTTGGCAGGGGATCATCAGTATGTGTAGGACAAGTCCTATCGGGATGCGAAGACGCTTCAAATGCCCATAGCGCATGTCTAACGTTTCATGTGCTAGCCTAGCAAAACAACGCTTTACTTACCACCTCCCAATCCCCCATCCCAACCAATTAGCTACGTATTATTATTTTCTAGTGATTTGTAATTGGTGCGCGCTGCTGCAGAAACACGATTTAAATTGTATCAAACAGACAAACAAAAGACAGAAGCGTCATTGCTGACCGATATCGGATCGATCAAATTGAGCTAATTAAGCTCTAACTTAACTGTAATTACGAAAACTTTGTATATTTCCCAGCATATTTCTTTCAATAAGTGTGAAATTATAAAAAGAAAACAAAACATTATTTCGCTCTAAGTATTTCATAAACCAAAAAAGCAAAATGTTTAACAAGTTTAGAAAATCAACATAATCAAAATCAACAAAATGCGTTATTCAAAAGACGTGCAATATTCAAAATTATATTTCTAACACACGATTAACAAAATATAAAGCGCACAGTAAATGATATGCAACTCGAACTTTAATATTGTATTTAAAATTATCTATTCTAAAATCAAATTTATACAATAATAATAGTTGCAGTTAACCTCTAAATGTGGCTTGGATTTGCAATCCGCAATTATATATACATATATTAATGAGATTAACGATGCAAGCCGCGAAGCATAAGCAGCTTTATATTAAACCAAAAGAACAAAACACCAAAAAACAAACAAAAAAAAAAACAAAACACCTTGAACTCTCAAATAAGTAAACGAAAATGTAATTATAATATTCAATAATTATATACTACAATTGAAATACTTGCATACTTTATAACAAATATGATTCTAAACGCAAACCGATTCAATGTGCACTAGTCTAGTCAGCAATCATTTAGGTAAAATGTTGTATTCAATAAATGAATATACGTATATGTGTATGCTTATGTATAATGATAGTTATGAAATTATGCACACCTAACGAATCAAGATCAATGAAGGAATTTCTTAAACACCAAGCAGTTAGCTAAAGCGATGCGTTTCTAATTGTAACACGTTACTTAATTGCATTTAAATTTAATATGAAAATCGATGTATGTATGTATGAACACTTTCAACTAAATAAACTAAATAGCTATGTACGTATTTAAACTAACAACACTGAACACAAAACACTTTTCGATGTATTTTGTATTTGAGATTATACAAAAGCTTGTATTTTCACACTGCGCTTTGTTAATAACTTTTATATACTATTCATTTGCTTGCATCGGTATAAGACAGCATAAAAAACGCTTTTAAGAGACTACAAATACAATGACAAACCATAATATCTAAGTGTTCTTGGCTCCCGCCCTCAAAAATAATAATAAATTACAAACATAAAAAAAACCATTGCCTACATCTTTAGTTTAGCGCCTAAGTTCAAGACATAATACGATCATGTGTATTAAATAGTTTGTAGGATATGAAATGCGATGTGTATGTAACAGTGTGCGTTAAAAAATTTAATAATAAATAGTACTTTATTCCGTATTCGAATATGTGAAACACCATGTATATTATTTCCTCTCCCACAAAAAAATAAGAAATCAAAAATTTGGGTTTTAATTTGTGTGTTTTTATTTTGTTTATTTGTTTTTTTTTTTTAGTTTCGTTTTTGCTTTTTTGACATAAGATTTTTGTAGATTGAATTTTTTTGTTTTTCGACATTTATGCATTACATTTATAGGCTTGATTTAAAAATAAAATTGTTTTTGATTTTGATGATAAATTAAGTGTTTGCTTGCTTGGTATTCCATTATTTGTTATTATTAAAAGTAAAACAATTAAATATACATATGCTTTATTAAAATACGTTACAATTAGCGCATTTTATACTTTAATTTCGCTTGTGATTTAGCAGCAGTGTAAATGATATACAATTTGTATCAAATTAATATTAATTCAATTACAATTAATTTTGCTTGCAATGCAAAACAAATATATGAGAATAATGCGCGTTTGCAACGGCCGAAATTTTATATCAGTTTTAGAATTAAAAAGGCTTAGGCGCTAGACATTTGATTTTGTATTTAAAAAAAAGCACTAGTAGAGAATAAGTAGATACAGCGAAGAGTTAGAGAATTAGTTTAGCCGTGCCGGCACTGGTTCGGTGTTCATAGTGTGGGGTAGCATTCGTTAGCGTCTTTTATTGTTGTTTATGTTGTTGTTTACAACGGTATATATAAATATATATTAGGTGGGTTGTGGCATAGCCAGCTTGAGCTCAATTATTTTCAACTATATTCATTTATATACGAAGGTAAAAGCATGCCTTTAGAATTATACATTATTATATTTACTTGGTCGGAGTAAAATCTTTGTAATTCGTTTCTTTGTTTTATACATAACTGCCAGCACATAAAAACACAAAACAAGTCTGCACGTAAAATTATATTAAAGGTTCCGTAAAAGAGTTTAATAGGTTATATAAATATTGCAATGCGTTTCATAAGCGCACTTGATAAAACATAATTTTTTAAATTAAAATATTTATATTGGTAAAATCGCCTCAGACTGCGTTCATAAGTTGTAAAATATCATGAGCTAATTTTGTCAATTTGTGTATTGAAATTTTGTTATATTTCTTACAACTGTATGCTGTTTGTCATATTTTCACAGGGATATGTGTGTTTTGTGCTGTGAGAAACCATTTTGTTTGTGCTTTCAAAATATTATAGATTTGAATTTGCACGATCTTTTACAACATATGCACGCAGTTTGTAGACTTTAGACTGATAGCAGATAAAGAACGTTTATGCCAAGTTTCTTATGCGTGTAGCGATACATCAAGAGCAATACATAGAAAATTTGAAAGTTTCTTAGCGATAACCACGTATAGGAATACCCGCATAAACGTATAATAAATTTACGAATTATTATTTTATACATGCCTTAGCTTAAGCAAACTGTGTATACATCTGTTTAATCTATACATATATATTTTTATATATATGTATATATAAATTTTAGTAGTACACGTTGATTTCTTATCTTTATCATTTAAGTGTGATTTTTTGTATTTTTTTTTATAATTTTTTATTTTTTAATAAAAATATATATAAATATATGCTATTTTCAATTTGATTTTATCTCTCTGATCATATGTATAGTTATTCATTTTTATTTTTTGCGTTTTCCATTTCCATTTTGTTGGCTGCATTAAACATTGTAGCTTCCCTTTTTTTTTTTTATTATATGTGTATATAGAATTTGTATGTTAAATATGGGCGCTTAAGTAATGTATATAGTGTATATAAAAGTTCAAATGATTATTAGTTATACATAGTTATATGTATAGTTTTTTATTAGCTTAGAAGGGGGACAAAGTACCCAGTACAAAGGGTACATTACGCAGGGACTTTCTTTGCTTTTGTTATAAAAAAAATTAAATTATTATTATAGATGTATGTATATGTATGTATACAAATATAAAAGTATATACACGCACACACATGTTAAACCAAATTACAAAGCAAAGAGCCAAATAAAAAAATAAATAACAAATGTGCCTTGTAAATAGTTTTAAAAATATAGAAAACTTGAGCTTAGTCTAAAGATTTATGCATAGCAATGCGTTAAGGGGTGGACGCTTGATATTCAATGAGTGTAGAGCGTGTGTGTGTGTGTACATATACATATGCATATGCATGTGTGTGGTAGTGTGTGGGCGTGGCTGTAAGCAGCGCAGGATTATGATGCTTATGATGCTTGGGTTGCTTTGCTTTGCTTGCTTGCTTGCTTGGTCTCATAATATGTATAAGCTTTATCATATATTTATAAACATTAGTTCCCACTGATGTTACGTTTTCTGCAGCAGCTCGCTTTGTGGGCTGGGCGGATTGGGCGACTGTAGCTGCTGCTGTTGCTGTTGATGCACTGTAGTCAGCATGGTCGGTGCAGACAATGTGGTCGCCTGTGTAATAACTGTTGTGGCAGAGATGGTCTGTTGTTGTTGTTGCTGCTGCTGCTGTTGTTGCTGTTGTGGCGCCTGCTGCAGCTCTTGCGTGTGCTGCTGTTGGTTCGTTTGATTGTTCAGCGGCTGGTTTGAATTGCAGAGCACCGAATAGACGGAATCGACTTTGCTCAACTTCTCGAAGAGCGGTATTAGTTCACGTAGTTCACAGTCGGTGACATCATCGAACCAGGACTTGACAGGAACCTAAAAGCAAATGAAATAGATTAATAACTTTGAGCACGTAAAGTTTTTCTCTGCCAGCAACTTACTGCATTGTCTGGATGAAATATATAACTGGCCGGTGAATTATCAACAATGACAATTTTTTGCAAATCACGTCCCAGACGATTTAGATCCTTAATGTAATTACCCCTGTAATAAACGCATGATTCCCTAAACAGTCTTGCACGAAACACATTCCACCTGAAAAAATAAATGAAATCTATATAAAATACCTGTATCTTTATCAATTGATGCGAATCATAAATCAAGTTGCATGAACATGACATTGTGGTTTATGCACTTAAACCACAATCACTATATTTGTGAATTAACCCACTAAAGCCCCCCACACTGGTTAACCTTGTTTTACAAGGTGACACTTACTTGTCTAGCAGATCAGCAACAGGATCTGCATATTTGGCTAGTGAGGCTGTAAACAAAACGCACTCGTACAGTTCACCCATCTTCTGCAGAAACTCATCCACATGCGGTCGCTTAAGCACAAAGACCTGATGTATGGTGCCATCGATTTCCACTGGTACTATGAAATCGGCATTAGGTATTGGCTATATTGAATAATAAATTAATAATAATAATGGAAAGTAAATTGATTGCGACAACTCACCTTAAAGCTACTGTGCACTAGAGTTTCGTCCAAATCGATGACCATGCACTTTCTATGCATATCGGAGTGCCTAACCTGAGGTAGTAGGTACCTTTGTTGGTCCGGTAGGGGTGGCGGTGTGGTTGAACCATCGATCTGTGTGCCATTTTGATTTGTTTTCGTTCGATTTCGTCGCCAGCAACAGAGCAAAGATTGTAGTATTCCACGCTTTTGTGGCTTTAAGCGTTCAACATCTTCTGCAAAACAAAATGAAATTCATATACCAAATATAATAAAAATTGCCATAACGTACTATATGAAGTCAGTGTGATATAAATTGTCTGTATGTATAAATTTATGTCAATTAATTACGACAAAATACGAATTGTCCATTGTGATTGTCAATATTAAAATCAATATAAAAAAGCCTTTGCTGTGAATCATTTTTATTTTGAATGCAGGAAACTTTTGACGATTGCAAATTAATTTGTTTTTATTAATTAGGCAGCAGGCTTTCAAATTTATATTTTAGACATATGTGCAGCAATATCGATATTTATAAGTAAACAAATTTATAAACATAGCAAAATTATTTCAGTTCTTATGTTTTACGCAAACACTTTTTCAAACACTTGCTCTACCAACTGTTGTGTGTGAAAATGTCTTAAAATAGAAATCAAACGAATCGAAATAAAAGGAAAAACCAACAGCGACGCTAAAGATAGCTTGGCTTAGAGGGGTTGCCAATAAAATTAGCATACACACACACATACACATACATGTAAATATAATATGCGTTTAATCGATAGGAAATGCTATAATTGCACAAAGAGATAGACAAAGGAAGTAAGAACAAGAGCAAGGGAGAGAGTGTGCAACACGCACACCTTGCTGCAAGTTAGAAGGTCGTCGCTTGACCTTTAAGCTGTGTGGTCGCGCCTCAGGTGCGGCGCCAAAAAGGAGGCGAGGCCCAACTCCACTTCTTGTTGCTGTTAGTTGTTTTTGCTACATAATGGACACAAGCCACTTGGAAAGCAGAACGGTAAAAAGCAATACAAAGTGCATTGCTGCATGTGGCTAATGCTGCTGAGCTCAGTCCGACAGCAGCGAAAGAGAAAAAGAGCGGCTAAGCTAGACGTTAGTCGGTTCAATGAACCGCTAGCTAAACACAAGCATGCCAAGCTTAGCATAGAACCCCAAGAGCCTTTGGAGCACACACACACACACACACTCTGGTCTGCTCTCGTTGCCGGCTCGTGGCTCGACATTGTCAAGTGTAACTGTACTTGAATATTCTATGAGCGTTGTAGACATAGCATAATGAAAGCCCTTCCAACAACAACAATAATAACAAGAATAGGAACAAGAGTCATAGTCGCAGTCACAGCAACAAGCAGTTGAGAACGTGATAAAAGCATCGAGACACACACAGACATAAATACACATGTTTATTAGGCAGTTGAAAGGTAAAACGCTTCGCCAGCCAACGGAGGGGCCAGCCAGCCTGCCAGCCAGCTCTCCCCCTCACCACTTGACACAAGCTTTTTAGCATAAAAGCCAAGCGGAGACAAGCGGCGACAAGCAGAGCCAAGCGCGAAAGCCAAAGAGAAGAGCATGAGAGGTGTTATCAATTTGTCGCCTACTTATTGAACAGCCAGCCGCAACACTTTGCCGTTGTTGATAGGCAGGGAGGCAGTCAGGCTGGCTGGCTGGCTCTTCTACTTTTGCTGCTATATCTATATTTAGGTCTATGGGTTCTGTTTTTGATGAATGCGCAGGCAAGCGAATCCCGCTCACCGCCTCATCTGGGGGGATGATTTTGTGTGCATTTCTCTTCCACTTACAGTCAACTAGGCTTTTGTCCTATTTTTATGCCATGCCGACTTTAAAGTGAATTATTGACTTTCATTTGGGTGCGTGTGCGTCTCTAAAGTGTTTTCTAAATTATTTTTTGTTTTACTTCATATTTTGCTGCCTACCCATATTTATAGCTCATTATTTGTGCACAATTTGTCTATCAGGGTTTTTTAATAGACACCAAATTTGGAAAGCGCCTGACACAAATAAACATTTTTGATTTCTGTGGGTGTCACCACGAAATTTTAAACGTTAGTCACGAAATATATTGTTCATTTTAGTAAGTGCTTCCATTTAATTAAATTTGAGCGTCGTTTTTGAAAAGTGAATTGAAAATTAAATTGTGTTGGGGAATATGAATCGATAAATAAACACTGACATTTAAGCGAACTTTTGTCATGTTGAATTTAATAGCTTGTTATTAAAACAAATTGAAAGCTGCTTTTTATTCATTGCCTTTGATCCTTTACCTTTAACCTATCATTAGAAACCTTTGCTTGAAGTTAATTCTTTACATTTCCAAAACTTTATGACCTATTGTAGCAGGGTCTAATTAAATATTTATCAATATTAGAATTGTAAATTGTGCCAGAATGTTCAGAATTTTAATTTATAAGAAAATAAATTGCTTGCAATTCAACGACAGCTCTTAGCATTTTACAGTTCCCCAACTCATTATTGAACTATTTGCAACAAGTCATTAATCATTTTTAATAATTGCTCATATGATTGAACTAGTTCACAGAGAAATTCCATCCACATAGTCACATACTAGTAGTATATTAACTAATTATGCAACTACTTAGCAGTGCAGCTGATTTAACCGTTGGCCATAAATAAACGCACTTGAAATCACAAATTGTGATTTGAAACTTGTTTAGTTGAAATAATTCGAATAGAAATACAACAACAGCTGGCTTCAATTAAATTATAGATTTATGTAACACGCAAGACAAAAATTGTTATTATTATTGCATTAATTTTATGCAGATATATGCAAAACTGCAAATCAGCAAAGCAGACAGATAAACAGCCTTACGCCTCAATTGGGAAATACATATTCAGTTCAGTTGTATGCTCATTTCATTTGCTCTCGTTTGGTTTTTCGTTCATTTTTGTGAGTTTGCCGACGCGGAATGGCAATGAAAATGACAAGCATTTCATATATATATATATATATATGCATATGCATATGTATATATTTTTGACATTCAAAGAAGAAAGGAAGGAATGTTTTCATAATAACAACAACGCCCAAACTTTAAAACGGCAAACATTTCTTATTGTCTTATCTAATCGCGCTTATAATGTTCTCTTATCTTCTCATAACAAAAATGATATCATACTGTGAATCTTTTGGCGGCCTTAAATGGGCAACTGGTCGACCTTCAGCATATTTACGCAGCTATTGAAAAATTTCAGACTCAACACTTTTTCGTTGGCGTCAATTTATTTATTTTTCATTGTTGTACAATATTATATCTTTAACGAAGTTCTCCATTTAGCACGTGATGTTTGCACACAAGTTGTTCGCTTTATTCTTTGACAGACACCTGCTAAAGAGTTTAGACCTATTGGGGATGGAATGGATCAGGTGGATGTAGATGTTTTGTTTGTGCAGAGCAAATGTTGCCACACAGATGTCACATTTTGGGGATGAACTATGGGTTCAATGAACTCAACCCAGAGCTATGCAATTCTTTTTGTTTTTAGATTTGGGGGAGGTATTTATAGCAAAACTTTGACCTTTGCTTTCATGCGCTTGATGTTCCGACTGATTTTCTACAGAAACTAAAATAAATAAATTATTGTAGTTATGCTTAGCCAAATGTATACACATACGTACATACATACATATGTATTTATAGGAAATGTTTTGCTATTGAGGCGACCACCAAATTGTTTGCACAGCACGCGGCACGCTCATATTTTTAACATGCCCCATACATATGTATACACGGGCATAGATATAGATACAAATGTTTCTATATTATACATATTTTTCAAAAATATGCATTACGCGTCTACTGACTAGACACTATACAATAAACAGCCGTAGTAATAATAATATATTCTAATGCTCAATTTGATTAATTTTTCACTATCAGCTTATCAAAAAGTTTAAATTCAAATTAAGTAAATCCTGGAAGTGGCAGGCCCTAAGTTCAGATTTTCTTATCAAGCTGCACGCTCGTGTCGAAACTTAAAAGTTGTCCATTTCCTGATTTATATGTATGATATGTCTGTTGTATATAATTATAATGATCATGTGTGATGTCTGTTTGTACTGCAAACGTTTACGAATGCGCAACACAAAGCGGAATATGCAGAGTCACATGCTCTCCGGTTACTACGTAATGACGTAGTCAGCGAAAATCACCAAATAAATTAAGTTATATTAATTAGAACTCTGAACAGCAGACACTTATATTTTTTTTTTAGCACAAATACTACTCATAATTTATTTGGAAAGGGCAAAACGCGCATTTGCGAGACTGAGAGCGAGAAAGCTGCTCGCTTTAAAGACCTTGAGAAATTGAAAATCATATACTACAAGCTAAAGCAAGAAATGAGATACTAGAGCGTTTTGCCCATAAAAACAAAATATATACATATATTTATTTATGTACATACAATACATATCTATATAAATATTTAAACACGGGCAGCACTTAGGCGGCACCCACTCTGAAAAAAAAAAAAAAATCACAAAATTTGACAAGCAATACGACTAAAAGATGCTCAGTACTAAAAATGTATCTATGTCTCTACTAGATCAGCTAGTATGCACATGTGTGAGCGTCGTTTAGTTGGCGCATTTGTCAATCAATCAAAAAATACATATAAAACTGTTTGCATGTTAAAAAGCTTCAATTACCCTTTAAACTTAGGCCATAGGGTATACACACATGCATATACATGTATTTGTATTTGTATGAAAATAAAGCATATTTCAACTGTTGCCGGCTATCTAATGCTGTACGCTTTTAATTTTTTCTTTTTTGACACCCACACATTTTTATGCATATACAGCCAGACAGCTAAATGTTTGTATTTGTATTTGTATATGCGTCTGTATGTTTGACGATGACGTCGCTGATTGTCTCATATATCTATGTATTTGTCGCAAAGCTCAACAAGTCAAAGAGTAAAGAAAAAAGGCCTAAGCTTGCAGATAGAGCAACATACGGAAATGTTCTCCATATAGTATATAAAAGTATTTGAGCTTGTCTTAAATTAGCAGCGCTCAAAGTCGAGCAAACTTATTAAGCAAAGCTACGAGTGCTTTCAATTAACACCTAAGCGCAATGATTTTTTTTTTCTGAACTTGCTTTTAAATGCACAAACATATACATACATATGCATATAGATTTCTGTATAGTGCCGTCTGTTGTTTTTTTTGCGACCGCAGAGATTAGATTAAATTTTGTTGTTACTTTAAGGCGTTCGCAATCGGACCCCGATGCCCCACCCCGTACTTTGAACGCGACTGCAGCAGCAACAGCAAAAACAATAAAAACCACAGATATACATACAGACATATGCAGGGTTTTAACTTATCAGAGTTTCTTTCTCTTTCTCTTACGCTGTGCTGTTCATTCAAGCTTTTTAGTGTAAGCTACGCTTTGTTATATTTCTGTTGCTTTGTTTGTTTGTTTTCAAAAAAATAAAATAAAAAAAACTAGTTAACGTTAACTCTATCAATACCGGTTTCGCTCTTGCTCTTTGCTCTTTTTTTTCTCATTTTCTGAATTTTTTTTATCTTTGCTGTAAAAGTGTGCAAATTTAATTGTCGTTGCTATTGTTAGATGCTTGTGCTTGCTTCTAGGACATGACGTCACATTTGATTACAGGTGGCGCGCTTTGAGAACTGCACTGGGAATGTAAAAACAGCTGCGCAGAAAATAAACACAGAACGCTATTAAATATCTAAGGTCAACGGTAAAACGAAAGGGGGAGGCTTGGGGTAATTTGTCCTTTAAGTCGATTTATGTCTTCGTCTTTGTTGTGACGCCATTTAAGTCTGTCGATGAGTCATGTAATGTGAACTCGGACTTCTTGCTTACCTCCTTTGTCGCTGGGATAGACGTTTAGTTGTTCATCGTCGCGGGAAACTTGTGTTATTATTGATGTTGCATCCATTACACGTCGTGTTGCAAGCTCCTCGCTCTCCTTTTCAAGTCCAAATCCAAATCGGAAATCAAGTTAGCAGGTCGACAATTTCAAGAGACGTTTATTTGTAATCTAGCTGCACAAAATAATACACAGGCACATAATTAAAACATTTTCGCACACACATTTTCCTTAGAAAACTTCATGTTTTCTTTATATAGAAACGTACACACACAGTCAGACATGCAGACACACACACTCACACATATATACACTTGCACAGTGTATGCACATAGATACTACTGCGACGTCGACTGCGACTGGCAGACAGTGGAATTTTTACAATTACGCTTCGACAGCCTCATTCGCTGGTTATTTTTTTTGTCGTCGCAGAATGCAAATGATTTTCCCTCGCGATATATTCACCTTTTGCAGTGTTACACATGTAAAAATGCACTTTCGCCTTTCGTTACTCGATCATAAAGAATTTATAAACGTATTCAAAATACAACGAAAATCAACATAAAATCACTTTCTTTCACATTTTCTTGGCGTCCACTTTTTCGCACGCTACTCATACACTTGCGTTTTATTTATAACGCACCTACACCAACGGCTTTGCTTTCCAACTGTTTGCTGGTGTTGGTGTCGACTATTTTGAAATTATTGCACTCATTTTAAGCATTAATTAATTATTTAACAATAATTTTAAGCGAAACTTGCGCGTGCACGAACAAAACGACAAACGAAAACAACCAATTATCAACTACTATCCAGTATCTTTTCCAGCAATCGTATCGAGCAAACGATAGGTTTTTATGTGTGTACCTATCGAGACTGCTCACGAGAAATTTATCGAGCCTCGTGAGTGTGAGAAAGAGATAGAGAGTAGTAGGCTTGTTGATTGTTAAAGTTTGTTTTATTTCGATTTATATAATAACAATAGTATAATGCCCCGAAATGTGAATGCTGAAAGGGACAATCCTTGTCTAAAGGTAAATACAAAATAAGCGTGGAAAGCGACAAGTAATTTATCTTACATATATTTTCAGGAACAAGAGCTGTCTTTTAAATGTCTCCACAAAAACAACTTTGACCGGGACAAATGCGAAGTTTATTTTGTAAATTATAACAACTGCAAGGAGTTTTGGGTAGGTTGATCAATGCGCCACCATTATAAATTCAAAAATTAACAATCCTATTCAGAATAAAGTACGCAGCGATCGTCGCGCCAAAGGAATCGTACCATATCTGCCACCAGTTGAAGAGCGAGCAGAGATCAAGGCGGAATATATGAAAAATAAACCACCACGAAGCTAAATATGTATATTGTTTAATCTGTTTATATATTTTAACAAATTCACGTTGTATAATGTATGGCGTCGGCAGCGACAACTTTTAGCTGTGGGATAACTGACTCCAGCATTGCACAGGTTAATTCCATTTCGAGTGACTCCTTGGGATTGTTTACAATTAATAATTTAAGTTGCGCTAGGCGATAGAGAGATGACAGGCCTCTGTGCGTGATTTCCGTACCGGATATGTCCAAGACCTCTAGACGTGGATATTGTCCGCCGGCTACACGATCTAAACACCAATCGTTGAAGGTTTGCACGTTGTGGAACGACAAGAACTTCAACTGTTCTAGGCAGCGTATGTTTTCCAGGCCCTCATAGTAAAGCTGCATATTGTCGCATCGCAGTGCTTCTACTTTGTAGCTCGGATCAAACTTGTTGGGTAGAGCAAACTCTCCTTTTTCATTAGCACGATGCCAACGAGGATCATTAACAAACTTGGCAGCACCACCACGATACAGAATGAAATGAGCTGCAGCCAATTCGGCGCCTAAGATCTTGTGACGTTCCGGTATAAACTGTTGCATGTGACGCTCAATTTTCGTTTGCCGTTTGTTCCACCATTGCTTCATATTCTTAGGACTCAAATCTATAGGCCGCTGCATCATAAGAATAAAGTCCGACGTCTGTTCCGTGTTTGAGAACGCCTTCAGTTTGCTATTCCAATCCTCCGGTCTGTCGCCAACAGGCGTGCGCCATTGTAGTTGTTGCTTATCCTCTGCCAGCTCTTGCCGTATTCGTTTTACAGTAGCACTAACATCCTCGCTTTCCGACTGCTGACCCGACCAAGTAGGTGCCCAGCGGCGTAGCGCGACTATATTTGCCAAGCGCTGCGACTGGCGCAGGAAAAGCATGACTTTTTTATTTATGAAATGCGATTACAAAACAAACTGAATGTTGCTGAAAGAAACAGCTGACTGATTAACTTCAAACGATGTGGCAACTCTAACACTGACGCCATTTTTTTACTGTCGCCTATTTTGCGGCCCTGGTCAGCTGCGTGAAAAAATATACGTTTGTGCTCACATAGCAAACGTTTGTAATTATTTTTGTAAAAAAAACTAGCATCAAATTCCACCGAAAACTAAACTAAAGGTCATTTAAATGCGCTTAAACTGCAAACGAAGCGTTTGGCAATAGCAATAGCGCGCGCAAATCACGTTGTACGCAGTGTGCTGAAAACAAAGGTGAATCAGCAACAGCGCACAAGACGCAGACTTGGAGCGCCAGACAAAGTCAAGCTCTAAATTAAGTGAGCGTTAGTGAACCCACAAATCCCAACATGGTCAATACTTCTGGCAGTGAAGATGGTCAATTACGGAGTCCCAACGATGGCCATTATATCAGGTGTGTAACAAACAAAAAATAAATGTGATGTGAAAAAAATTGTTGCTGCATACACATGAACGCGTACTCCCACACACAGCTACACACACAGACACGCGCACGCACACATGCCTACTTTTAGCATGATTTGTGAACTTGTGTGTATGTGTGCGAAAATTGCTGTGTATTGAGTGCGACAACAAAAACCATTCTTTAACTACTAACGACAAAAAAGTTATATTTTTGTAATAATTTATTGACGAGAATGCCCTGCAGAACAAAGCCAACAACTACACACGATTAAATGATCTTGCAGCCTGTGCTGCTTGCAAAGCTTTAAAGTAGCAAACGAATATTATTGTCAGTATTTAATTGAGTTGTAAGATTGAACGAAAACATAAAGCTGCGCAGCTGCATAACCTGCAGATCAATCAATCGTGAGTAATGTCCCTAGAAACATACTGAAAATGTCATCCCCCCACATGCTTGCTTAACGTGTGTACCTACACATATACATTCATAAAAGTATGTATGTATGTGTTTGTGTGTGCACTGCCTGCTCAAAATGTCAAAAAATAACAAATGCAATTAAAATTCAAATTTATTGACATTACCATTGACTTTTTAAACTGTGCCGTTTAATTGACTTGAGTTTTTTCATTGCAAATAGGCCAAAAAGTGTGTACTTGTCCCAAAATGATCGAGGCGCGCGATGGCCAACAACTAAAACTATAACTAAAAAAAAAACAAAAAAAAAATAAAATCTATCAAATATAATTATAAACATAATGCAGAAACAGAAACGCAAGAAATGAAAATACAAATTTAATGTGTGCCCAGCAGCCGCAACTCAAGGTTTGTTAACAAGGCCCAGGACATGGTTCAGCCAAACAACTGCCAGCTCCAAACTCATGCACAAATAACCGAATGTCGATCTCAAGATAGAGAGTGAGAGAACACAAGTGAGAGAAAGAACAAAGCGCTTTATGCTGGCGGTAAATCGTTTAACAAAAATTTATGTTCAATAACAATGCTAATGCCTTTCAAAGTCCTATCAACTATATGCATATTTTTTTTTTATATGTATATATAAATACCTCTCTGTATATCTTTGTGTCTTTCGTCCCATGCAATTACAATTGTATTTCAAAAGCAGGTTCTTGCAGTCGTAAGTTTACATTTTAAAGCCCGACGGATTTCAGCCTTCATTGCCGCATGGGAATTTCTCAAAGCTAATTTAACAGCTGACATTTCAGGTAAGTTGACCACACTGTACAGTGGAGCCTTGAATGCTATGTCTTCTGCATTAGATCAAACTTTTCTCATCAGCAGAAATTATAAAAACGATTCAAATGGAGGACCAAGGTCAATAAAGAAAATCTGATGAACATATCACTGTTCAAGTGTTCACTGTACCTTGCACACTTTGCACATTCTATTTTATGGCTAATGTACTACACGAAGTGTTTGTTTTTTTATATGTATATTTTCTCATTATCAATGTTTATTCAACATGCAAGTAAATTAGCTTTAGATCTTCTTCAAATGTGATCTTGATAACTGAAACCGTTGGGCTACGTAAAATGTAATCAACGAAATCTACTGCAACAATAACAGCAACAGCAATATTAATAATAACAACAACACCAAGTTGGACAGCCAGCGCGCGCCTCACTGCCTTCAAAATACGGGAAACGTTCCAAAACAATTGGCGTCAAAAAAGATTTGTGTAAAATTTTTCTTTTCTTTTTTATATACTTTTAGCGGCGGAGATGAGGAACATGATGCGGACGCGTTATATATACAACCGCCACAAGCGGCGAGCAGCCAAAATCGCGATGCTGTCAGCACGCGACGTGAAAAGAAGAAGCATTCCCGCGATCATAGACATCGGAAGGAGCGGAGCAGCTTAGAGGAACGAGAACGCGAGCGTGAAAGAGAGAGAACTCGTTATGAGTATCGTGCACGAGAAGATTTGGATCAGCGTTATCATCACCAGCAGCAGCAACATCGCCATGAGCGAACTAAGCATCATATGAGCCACGACTACCACTTTCCACAGCAGTGGCCACTTCCACCGGCTCGACCACTTCCACCGCCGCCACCACCTCAAGTCTATGGCCATCACCATCAGCATCATCATCATCACTATCAAGGCAGCAGTCGGCATGCTGACTATGTAGTCATGGAGCCACCAGTGTCGCGACGACGCTGGAAAGCAATGGCACGAGCAGGGCCAGATGTCGGAGGCCTGGAACAAGACTTACGTTCACGTTTGCTAAGCAAGCGGCACAAGTATGTCAAAGACTACGAAACAGAAGAGACCTACGAGCAGCATCAGCACAGTCGACGTAAGGAGCGGGAGCCACGACGCAGCAGTCACAATCACAAGCTACGTCATGGTCAGGTTATTGAGCTTCTGGACAGTCCAGAGCCGCAGCAACAACAACAACAGCAGCAACATCAACTGCAGCGCAGCAGGCAGCATCGACGTGCTGAGGAGCCAGTGCGTCGGCCTGTGCCCACCGATCCAGAGTTGCTGGCGCGACGCGAAAAAATTTTGGCTGCGGAACGCGAAAATCGTCAGCGCAAGGAAATTGCACGCGAGGAACTGGAGGCACGACGTCAGCAACTGTTGCGTGAGCGCAGTACTGCACTCAGTCCTAGTACAGTCGCAGCCAGCGTCACTGCTGGTCTCCACATAGTCAAGCGCAAACAGAAGCCAAGCTCAGACGATGCCCATGATGAGCGGCGAAAACGCAGCAAGCAAGCGCCCGTTGAGTTGGTGAAACGGCGCAAAAATGAGGATGAAAGCGAGGACGAAGCTAGCGATACGGAACAGGAAGATGACGATGAGGATGATGATGATGAAGATGAAGATGAAGATGAAGAAGAGGAGGAGGAAGATGAGAGTGGCAGTGGAGATGCTGATACGGCGGAAAGCGAAAACAGTGACACCTACGCGCGAAAGCAAAGCAAACATAAACGCAAACAAGTGTCATCCGCGAAAGCGGCGACTGCTGCTACTGACGAAGATGAGGATGTACAGCTGCCAGACAGTCCGCTTAGCGTGGGTGCACTTTACAAATCTCCCAAGCAGCGGACACGTTCCACACGCTCACGCACACGTTCTGTTAGCTCCAAGAGTTCACAGCGTAGTCACAGCAGCAGGGGCAGTCGATCTCGTTCGCGTTCCCGCTCAGCAGGCAGCAGTGTGGATGGACAAAAGCAGCGGCAACGGGTGCGCTCACGCAGTAGCAGCACGCGCAGCGAGGAACGGGGTATGACGCAGCCACAACAACAGCCGCAACAACCGGAGCCAGTGGACGAACCACAGCTAAGCTTGGAGGAAAGGCCGTTGTGTGATTCCAAGGGCGTGCCATTGCCCAACTATTATCCGGGAGTACAGGGCTGTCGCTCAGTGGAGGAATTCCAGTGTCTCAATCGCATCGAGGAGGGCACCTATGGTGTGGTCTATCGTGCCAAAGATAAGCGCACCAATGAAATCGTTGCACTCAAGCGTTTGAAAATGGAAAAGGAAAAGGAAGGATTTCCCATCACCTCGCTACGTGAGATTAACACTTTGCTTAAGGGCCAACATCCCAATATAGTTACTGTTCGTGAGATTGTCGTTGGCTCGAACATGGACAAGATCTTTATTGTCATGGACTATGTGGAGCATGATCTGAAGTCATTAATGGAGACCATGAAACAGCGCAAGCAGAGCTTCTTTCCAGGCGAAGTCAAGTGTTTAATACAGCAACTGCTGCTCGCTGTGGCGCATCTGCATGACAATTGGATATTGCATCGGGACCTGAAGACCTCCAATCTGCTCCTATCACACAAGGGCATACTCAAGGTGGGTGATTTTGGTTTGGCGCGAGAATATGGTTCACCCTTGAAGAAGTATACGTCACTGGTGGTCACACTGTGGTATCGTGCACCAGAGTTGCTACTTTGCTCGCCGGAATACTCTACGCCCATTGATGTATGGTCTGTGGGTTGCATTTTCGCCGAATTCCTGCAGATGGCGCCAATCTTTCCAGGCAAATCAGAGATCGATGAGCTTAACCGTATCTTTAAGGTGAACATAAGCACAACTTTATTTGTGATCATTATGGTTAATTCTATGTTTTGTTTACAGGAACTCGGCACACCGAACGAGAAGATCTGGCCAGGCTACACGGAGTTACCGGCCGTTAAGAACATGCTTAGCCAAAACTCTCAGTTTACGGATTATCCAGTGTCGCAACTGCGGAAGCATTTCCAGGACAAAACTTCGGATGCGGGACTAGCACTGTTGCAGGGCCTGTTAACGTATGATCCGAAGCAAAGACTGACTGCTGATTCGGGACTTAAGCATGCCTACTTTAAGGAGCTACCCCTACCCATCGATCCATCCATGTTTCCCACTTGGCCGGCCAAGAGTGAGCTTGGCGCCCGCAAACCACAAAGCTCCTCACCCAAACCACCATCCGGCGGCTCACAGTTTAAACAGCTGGGTCGCGACGATCCCATTACAGCTGGTGGCGTCAGGCTTGCCTCTGGCATTATTACGGGCAACAAAAGAAGCAGTGGAGCGACGGCTGCGAGTACGGGTTTTGTGCTTAACGCAGGCATCACGCAACGCCAGCTGGCCATGGGCCCGGGCTTCAGCCTGAAGTTCTGAGGCACACTTTTAGCCAATTTGCATAATTGTTATGTATAGTCTAGTGCGTAAGTTGAAAAAAAAAACATAAATATCGTTTAATGTATGTGTACAAATATTGTTCCAAATATAATTTAAAAAATGAAAAGCCATACAAACACACACAACACATGTTGCTTTATTCTGCATGCAAACAGAACAGAAGCATAAATATTAGATCACACCCAAATGACTTTAGAACTTAGCCTAGAATGGAATACAGAATGGAAACACCTAGGTAGACCACAAGTAGAAATACGTGCTCTGCCACGTTGGTACGTAATCCCTGAGTGGCGCCGCTATCACTTTGGCAATAGGCACATGGTCTGCCACAAAGCCCAATATTCTTTCAATGCGCGACTTGCTGTAGTTATCGTAGAAAGGCGAACGCACTAGATAATAAATTAGATTAACGCTGCGTCGACTGAGCTCCAATTTTTGTTGCTTGGACATCAAGTGGCGCTGCTGCCGATATAGATGCACGCTGTACAGATCAATGGATAGGGCTATCATGTATTGTTTCCAGCTACGTTGGCCAAACAATCCCATGGAAGCCAAATGTATGAGTGGTTTGGCAATATACAAATATTCAGCCTGCATTAACTCTCGAGGTATCTGTGTCTTGGCCGCTTCAGCGTTATCCACATGTAGATTGAAGTCCCTATATTGCATGGGCGGCGCACCCTCTACCTTACGTATAAGTCGCCCAGAGCGTTTGAGCTTAAATGTTATGGAATGCTCAGCTTGTGTCAAGTTTTCAGCTTCGGGTTCTGCTGTTTGGCTTTGTTTGCTAAGCGCACGTCGATTTAACGCTTGTATAGGCGGGGATGATATAATATCGCTCGTGGAATGCTTTAGTATAAACAAACGTCCAGCAGCCTTGAAGAGTTGTATTAGCCCGATAATCAGCCATTTGCCCCTCTGCCCGAATAGGCGGCGTGCTGATATCTCGATAAAGACTTCGCTGTATTCGAGCGTCGTCAGTGTGACCTTTAGACGATAGCAAAGGCCAGACTGCTTTTGGAGCACCGCACTTTCACAGGCGCCACGTGCCCGCTTGATAATCTGGTCATTGTAGAATACCAAAATATTGGAGAGCGTGTAAACCAGTTCGGATAATACATTGGAGTTTGAAATACGGCCTAAAATTAATTGAAATTGCATCATCATACTGTTTGTTATCTATAAAACATTTTACCTGCTATAAAATAAGACACCCACTTGGCTGTCGTCTCAAAATCGCCAATTACATTTGGGTTTTTAGCCACCCAGTCTTCGTAAGACTTAATTAAGCCTTTTATTTGATCCATTTCCACAATAAACACGCAATACTGCTTAAAATCACTTTATTGTGTTTTATTCGCTAAAATTATAAATATTAAGTGCGCATCGATATGTTGTGTCTTATCGATATGTACAGCAGCTTTAGACAGTGCTGCCAAATTACTTATTAATCGAACTTTAATAATGTTCTGAAATATTTAAAATGCATTGGAAGGTAATTATAAGGTTAAATACCAAAAAACAAAAATGATTTTTTAATTATTACGATATATATTTTTAAAATATACTCGAAAAAATTTACGATACTCTTAATGTGTTTGTTAGCAAAAAGTACAATTAAGGAAGCTAGCCAAAAATATTTGTCATCGCTCAAGAATTTTACAGCACTAGATAAAGTACAAAATATACATATACAATACCATATATGTGAATATATTATACCGGTTGAGTTTTTGCTGTCAAGTTAACTGTAAATAAGATTTTGCTACATTTTATTAGATAAGAAGCCTAATCAAAATTCAAGCTCAATGTTTTCGTCAGTTTGGAAAAGTGTGGCGACCAACATTGAAACTCAATTGACTTCTTATTACTTTCGAGGTGCGATTTGGCCAAATTATCGCGTTGCAGTTGTTGCATCTGCTGTGCCTGGTGTGGGATCCGTTAAACGTTGTCTGGTGCAAGTCTGTCGCGTCCATTGTAATCTATCATGTGTTTAATCTAATCTATGTTTCCGTTGTGCTTGTTTTGCATGTTGCGTTTGTTTAAATATCTAATTGGCTAATGGTAACTTTTTGGTTTCAGTACAAAAGATTCGAAAAGTTGGATTTAGAGGAATGCATAGCACACTGGAGGATGTCATGGTGGGCGGCATGGAGGTGAAGATTTTGCCGGCTTTGCAGGACAATTACATGTATTTGATTGTGGACAATAAAACGCGAGAAGCAGCTGTTGTGGATCCCGTGGATCCAGATTTGGTTATAAAGACCGTGCAGGAGCATAATGTCAAACTGAACAAAGTGCTGACCACACATCATCACTGGGATCATGCTGGTGGCAACGAGAAGCTTGTCAAAATGTGGACTGGTGAGTTGGACGTTTACGGTGGAGATGATAGAATTGGCGCCATGAATCATAAAGTGCAACAGGACGACTCTTTCACTATTGGTGGCCTTAATGTGCGCTGCTTGTCCACACCATGCCACACAACTGGCCATATTTGTTATCATGTTACATCAGCTGATGGTCAAGGTCCTGGAGCTGTGTTCACTGGCGACACGCTCTTTCAAGGCGGTTGTGGTCGTTTCTTTGAGGGCACACCCGAGGAAATGTATGATGCATTGTGTGCCAAGCTGTCTGCATTGCCCGACGACACAAAGGTCTTTTGTGGACATGAATATACTTTGCAAAACATGAGCTTTGCACGCCATGTGGAGCCCGATAGCAAGATTATTCAGAATCGCATTGAGTGGGCCAAGCTTCGTCGCGCAGCCAAGGATCCTACCGTACCCTCCACCATTGGCGAGGAGAAATCTTGGAATCCGTTTATGCGCGTGCATGAAAGCATTGTTCAGCAGCACGCCGGTGGAGAGACTAATCCTATTGATACCATGGGAAAGCTGCGCAAGGAAAAGGATAATTTTAAAGCCTAAAAGGCTATACATATTGCTTAGACTTAATTAATTAATTCAATGTTTCCAAAGGAAATTAAAATACACGTGAAAATAATGAATTGGCAACAAAATTGGCTTCAATTGTAGCAGAAGCATTTATTTCAAAGTTTTAGGCTTGTAAAGGTCCTGTAATTGTTATTGGGATAGCTAATTCGAATTTTCATTCAAGGCGTTTTGAAATGTATTTAAACTAGTAATGGGTAAATTTCCAAAATAATAAAAAGCTAAAAATTTTGAACTATGAAAAGTTGCTTAAAATGATTGATTGCAGAATATGCTGGGCAATACAAATATTTGTTCGATATATTTGAGATTGAAAATAATGTACTTAACCGAATTCAACACTATTCTCGATGGGAGCTTAACGTATCCTCAACCCTGTTCAGCTACTGCGTGAAAAAGTGATTTAAAGCTGGAAAACTTAAGTATGTTGCGTCTGATGCTTTCACTTGAATTTGCTGCCACAAAATTTACGAAGCTTTATAGGAAATGTCTGACTCTGTAGAGAACGATTCATCACATTCTCAATCCCAGTTGATTGAGGTAAGGGTAAATCATGTGGGTGTCACAGCCAAACTGCAATCGCCTTTAAAGAATTTGCTGCCGCAGTTAAGCAGCTCAACCGATACGGAGTTCTTCCAGAAGCCAAAAGCACAGTATAATCTTTTTGAAAACGAAGTAATGGCGGACACTTCGATAACTACAACAACAGCGATGTCCAGTCCGCGGGGTCCGCTGTATGAGATGCATGCGGAGCCGGAGAAGCATCTGCCAAAGCTGAATCGCATAGAGTTCCAGCGCTACAACAAAAGTAAACGCCCAAGGCTACCGGTGCCGCCGCGCACTCGTCCAAGTAAAAGCAAACATAGCGGTAGTAAATCCAAGACGTATGACGTAAAATATAAGAGGGAGCAACGAGTGGGTTTCTTGGATCGCATAGTTGCTTCATTGGACAACATGTGCAAATGCCAGCCGCAAAAGGCGCACAGCATCATTGACGATCTGCCGGAGCCGCAATGGAATAAGGAAGCTGCCACACGTCATACTTGCATTGGCATTTATCCTTTCGAGCATGGATGCGCGGATTACTTGAGCACTACGGATACGCATCCGAAGATCAATGCCATTGTGCTGGCGGATCGTGCTACCACCTATGCCACGCACTTCTGGGCCGAGTTCTTTGGCCTGATGCACATAGGAGTTGCATTCGTTGTAGCTTTTGTCTTGCAGAGCTATCGCTTCATACTCTATTCGTTGATCAACACGCTTATCGTGGGACTGCTGCACATGACCTCGGACTACTTGATCAAGCCCACCTTGACCGTTATCTTCAATGGCTACTTGCAACCGCCCATGATATTTGTATATAATATCATGTGCTCCTTGCGTGACATTCTTGAGCCACTGGCAGAAACTCTGCATGACTTTATGAGACCGCTGGCCACGCTGGGAGGCAGCATACGCTTGATTCATGTCAACTATAGGAATGTACGTCGCCTAGCTAAGGATGCATGAGCCTGACTGAAATACTAACTAAATTGTTAACTAAGCTTATTTGTGGTTAATAAAAGCAGAAGTGTGTTTTAGATTCAGTTTGAAATTCTGGAGAGCGAGGCTGTCGGCTCTCTGTAGGAGGAGCCTGTTGGAACAACCCTTAATCCTGTTTAGCAACAGCACTAGGGGTACATTGCGCATGTCTGCTGCACAAACTTACATAACTATATCCATATGTCTGTATATAAAGGCGTATCGGGTTACATTGTTTTCTCTCCTGTTCAAAGAAGTGTAACCATAACGACCTGAAGCCTGTTCTCTGTCTGTCGTTCAGGGTTCAGGGAATTTCGGGGGTATGCCAACCGCGCAGCAAGGAGTGAGCCGCAATTACGTTGAATGAAACATTTATGATTTATTTGCTCATTTTGTGGCTGCTGCGCTGCTTGATGTGGGCTATTCAACATATGCCTGATTGTTTTAAAGCGGCTAATTGTATCCCCAGAGATAGCCAGTGTATACGGCTAATCATTCATAAATTTGCTTAATGAAGGCGTTAAAATGAAAAATAAATAAATTAATTGTATAAAAAATAATACTATTTAATAATAACATAAGTATGTAATAAAATAATAAAAATATGTGAAGCGAATGAAAAGAGTTTTAGCATTATTCCCTCTTTACTCTGTAAATTGGTAGATTTACAAAGAATTTGTTTGTTCAGTTTTCAAATAGAAATCAATAAAACTCATCTACAAATGATTTTTATCGCAACGGATTAGTCTTAATATTTTTCTATAGAGTCTGCTGCATCCTGTTTGAATTGTATAGTTACCAATATGATTTTTCGAAATATGAACAGCTGAGGTCAACAAATATTTAAACTTTATGTATTAAAATTACATTTTTAAATACTGTATTAAATTACATAAAATAATTAAAGTATATATCGAAAAAATAATTGTAATTGCATATTATACAAATAATCAATAGTAATAAGATATTATATATTATATCTCAATCAAACAAAAATAAACTAATAAGACCAAAAGTAATCTTTTAAGTTATATTTTTGATTTATATGATTTGTTTGCACTATTTTATATAAAAATATGTAAAACATATGAATATTATGAAATGCAAGACTTTAAGCAATTATTCGAGATTGAAAATAATTGTAATTTAATTATTAGTTTATCCAATTATTAGCAATAATATAATTACCAATGATTACAATTAGCACCATTGATTGATTGATTAACTTTTTATACCTTTTGTTATGCGTATTCAATTTCTTATGTTATTATTATGCTTAAGCGCATTAAGTGTAAAAATACTATGAAAACAATTAAAGCTAACCAATATATACAAATAGTTGATGTAGTAAAGCTAGAAAATGTATTATTTATTGTTGGGGTAAGTGGATACGCGTTTGACGACCAAGCGGCAGCTTTGGAAGGAAGCTCCATTAATGAGAATTAATGAGGTTGTTGTGTCAGTATGTGTAGACCAAGACTAAGGATCAGTTTACAGCGCACATTGAGACAAATATATATGAACAACAACAACCCTTTGTTGCTACATGCGTGTATTTAGCCAATTAGTTGAAAACGAAAAAAAATTTAGCAGAGAACATGCTTCAGAAGATTGTGTGCATTGATTGATTTGCGTTACTAATTGGTATATATATAAATAAGTTGAGTAGTATTAATTGGTCTAGTGGAATGCTTCCTGTTTTCAAGTGCTATAAATACTCAAGTATTGCCTATTAACATAAGTTTCTAATGCCCAACATTTTCTAAAGAACAATTGACAACAAGGTGCGAAAATCATGTTCCCTACAAAAGACGCAACCCCACTCCCACACAAAAGACACAAAATACACAAAGATACAAACACAATACAAATACTCTAGTTTGCTCATTATTGTGCGATCGCCAAGCGGATAAAGGCTGCAGGATAAGTGAACTGAAATATCGAGCTCAGACAGAGCGACTGCATTTTATGAATGATTATAGACATGTACGTGGGACACTTTGTAGACGTTTTGTTAGGAATTTTGGGATTACAGCTGTTTAAGCTGTTTGGTGGGCCTGTCGTTTTGGTTGCTCTATTTTCCGGGCTATTAGGCTGGGATTACTACACAGGTGATTCTTTGTAAACTCTCTATTTGAGCATGACGTCAGCTAAATGCCCTCTTTATTCACTATTTTGCAAGAAGTTAAGCAATTCCTTGGCAAACGACAAAGGTTATGCAAGAGTTCTAGCTAATCATTAGCATGAAAAAAGCAAATAGGCCAAGGAAACCAAGTGGATCAAATAACAGGCCAAATTCTTTTATCTTTATATATTAGAAAGTATTCAAAGAAACTGCTTAAACGCATAAAAAGTGCATCAATTGCAAAGCCAGTATGCATTTATGCCCCGGAATGGATGCACGGATTTCTCACTTTAAGCTGCAGGTCTGCGTTGCTCTGCAATTGCTCTGCTATGAAACAGACACCGATTCAGTTAAAAATCTGCCAAGCTCAGCATAACATGATAGTGTGGGAAACAAAAGTGCCTCGCTGTAAAGCTTTGCGTTGTTTATTGTTGCCGCTGTTGTTGTTGTTGCCAAGCAACTAAGTCCTGACACGTGATTGTAATAATCGAATAAGTAAACTTGCTATAAATGCGATTACAAGCCCTTTTCTGCGGTCAATTAGAGCAGACACCCCCATTGAAAGCTTTGAGTGTGCGGCATTAGCATCAACAGCTTAACGAAATCTGCTTCTGTTATCGATAAGTTAGATAGACACCTGTATTGTTCCTACCAGCGTCAATCTTTCTATAATATTGTTGCCGTGAGAATGTTGAGAAATGAGAAATTGGTAAGTACTGACAGTGTGACGAAATTGTCAACCCTCTTAATTTGATGTTTAATGAATTCCTTCCTAACAACAGCAACAACAAGAACAACAGCATTTGATGCTGCTGTTGCTGTAGCAACCATTGTTTGTCCTTTTTGTGGATTTGTCACCTTTGTCATGTCACTATTTTATCACACCAATGTGTAGAGTGGCGCATACTGCTCTGATTTTAAAGCCTATGAATGAGGCACAATTCTGTAATTGAAATTTGATGCCATTAGATGACAACAAGCAACAGCAGCACAAGCAGTGGCAACAGCAGTAACGATCAACAATTTTATTATTTCACTATTATTTTGTTTTTTTTTTTTGCATTGCGCCCTTTTATCAGACATTCTGTTCTGCATTGCTCTTGGCCGAGAGGGGGTCGCGCATCAAATTGCAGCAAGTTTTTGGTGACTTTAGAGACTAATTTTCTATGCAAACTACAAAACAGCATTGCAAATAAGCAATGTCATAGAAATTTGATGTAAATTCTACGAATTTTGTGCACACGGGCATTCATTAGAGCTAGTGGGTAACAAAATTGAATGAGGTCATGATGTTTGCAATTTGAATGAGCTATGTTTTAACGTTAGATAACCTTTTGTATACAGCAACATAAGCATATACCTTTGTACTCCGGATGCATACATGTGTGTGTGTGCTGTATTCTCATTGGTTCACTGGCAGGACCAACAGCAACAGAAGGCGAGAAAACTACCCCTAATTAGCTCTCATTTAATACAGTGGGAAGAGTGTTCAAAATTGTAAACACATTGAGTTATCAATTGAAAATTGTCTGTAAATATAATGCCTTATTATTTACTTTTATTTATATCAGATGCCAACAATTCTTAAAATTAAAAGTTTTTTTTAATTTTTTCGTTACACTACAAACTATGGAAACTAAAATTTTCATCTACAAAGCCTATTCAAAATGTTATGAAATGAAATTTTTGTTATTGTGCACATTCAGTAATTTGATGGATGCTTCGAATATCCAAACAATTATTTCAAATATCACAAAAAGGCATATTTTGACCCATTGTACAGCAGCAAGCGACAGTTACATTGACAAACGTTTCAGGCGCGCCAGGCAACGGAGTTGCTGCATTTCAATTTTGTTTGCGCTGCTTATGTTCTCTGCTCTTGCCATTTGCCACTTGCAGTTGATTTTGAAAAGCGTACCCGTCAAGTCGCCTGCCGATGTGCAGCAAATAAAAAATAATTTTTTGCGGTTCTTGTGAAAAAATTAAGGAATAGTACTCTGTGAAGTGTGAAAATAATATTAAACTACGCGCGCGTTTAATAATTAAGTACACGGCTTTTTAGCCATAATTTATTTTGATAAATTTGTTAATACTCATTGCTGCTGCAACTGACAAGGTTCAGCCCTATAGTGATATGTTCGAAAGAAATATGGATAGCACAAACCTGTCCGTATCTATAAATGGTGATTTAGATTCCACTAGTTCCGCCGGCACTTCCTCGGATCATTCAGCTTCGGCTGTGCATCAGGATAATCTTAGCTCACCCATGGCTTACGGCTCGCTCTTTTTGCCAAATGCTGGTAAGCTATAAATTTATTAAATTCTTATTCAGTTAATCGGCCGAATAGAAAAGAAACCATATATCCAATTACTTACAAGAGGCGACAGTGCGGCGCTGCATAAACATTAAAGGCTGAGACTATGTTATATTATTATGCAGTATTACTATTAATTTACTATTTTTGCTGAAGATAACACATTTTTTAGAAGTTGAATGGGCTATGAAATTTCTTTCTTACACTGCAGAAAATTGTTTATATTGTGAATTTTCAAAATGCTAGAGTCTCATTTAATATTCTAAGCTCGCCCTTAAGAGCGATTACATTTAATTAATTTTGTCTTAAATATTTCAATATAGTTAATGTTTTATTCTAAATATTTCCATAAATATTACATTGCAAGCATTTTTTGCTTGCCATTACATTTTTTAATTACTAAACAATACATATGTATAAGAGTATATCACATGTCGATATATGTATATACATATAATTATGTACTAGCTTTGAGTCAAAATATGATATTGTTATGCTTCGTCTGAGGTCTGAAGGTGTCGAAAGACAACGGCGTTGCTCATGTGCAGAATTTGATTAGTCACATGAAAAGTGCGAGACATTCGAGGCTTAGGGGCAGCTGGAGGGGTTTATGGAGCTCGGAATTATTGCTGACCAGCAAAGTAGCACGTGAGAACGAATATTGTTGCATCAATTAGGAAAAGTTAATAATAAAACGTTTAGACAATGCCCCGATCGGGGTCTTAAAAAAACAGTTCATTAACAATATTATATTTGTTTGACCCACTTTTAGGCTATCGTGGCAATATATCCTGTAAAACAGTTTTAGACAAGTTTCCTCACTACGAGACAACAGAGAAGGATTTGATTGAGCGTCGTTTTCAGGATATTACAAACGATTATGACAAATCTCCGCCACCCACAGCGGCCACAACGCCCACACACTATCCTTCATTGAACAGCATTATCTTCGAGAACGGCAACGGTAGCTTGGGCGATCTTAATGGCAATATCAAAACAGATGCACTCTGTGCGGGATTACAACGTGGTGCCGTCTCCTTAGCTAGCACTGGTGGTTCCAGTGGTGGTCATCTCATATCAAATTTAACCGCCGCTCACAATATGTCCGCCGTGGGTAGTTTTCCTATTGATGCCAAAATGCTGCAGTTTTCTACAGATCAAGTAAGACTACCCTCCCACAACTTGGCCTAAATTTTAACATAGAATTCTTGCAGATCCAATGCATGTGCGAGGCACTGCAGCAAAAGGGTGACATTGAAAAGCTCACCAACTTTCTCTGCAGCCTGCCAGCCAGCGAATTCTTCAAAACCAATGAAAGTGTGCTGCGCGCACGAGCCATGGTCGCCTATAATCTGGGACAGTTTCACGAGCTCTATAATTTGCTGGAAACTCATTGTTTCTCAATAAAGTATCATGTGGATCTGCAGAATCTGTGGTTCAAGGCACACTATAAGGAAGCGGAGAAGGTGCGCGGTCGGCCCTTGGGCGCTGTGGATAAGTATCGCTTGCGTAAGAAGTATCCACTGCCAAAAACCATCTGGGATGGTGAGGAGACAGTATATTGCTTTAAGGAAAAGTCACGCAATGCGCTTAAGGATTGCTATCTGACTAATCGCTATCCAACGCCAGATGAAAAAAAAACGCTGGCCAAAAAGACTGGCCTTACATTAACTCAAGTCTCCAATTGGTTTAAGAATCGCCGCCAAAGAGATCGCACTCCGCAGCAAAGACCGTAAGTCTAAAGACTAAAAATCTAATTACAATATGTTTTCCACATAACTCGTAAAACAAATCATTCAACGCACGCAATAGAAATTTTGAAATTGGCATTAAAAAATTTTTTGTTTAAGTGGCCGTAAAACACTTGCCTTCTTTTTACCCATTACGAAGGCCAGTATTAAATCCAACACCATTGAACATTTTCTGTTCAATGTGCGCAGTTCGGTCCGTCTGGTTAATTTTTTTTTTCTAAAATCCACTTGAGCGTGTTTTATGTCCAATTTTGCAGCTCCTTGTGCACGGTCCTATGCATATTTATAGACCACTTCTCGGTCTCGAGCGCTGGTCGCCAACGTTGACGGGCCCAAAAAGCAGCGCATGCGTAGCATGTGCCTCTTACGTTGCTCCCCGTTGTGTTCGATCATTTACGGGCGTCAAATTGCATTTAGTTTCCTCCAATACACATGCTCACACATATAACCACACACACATCATTTACATATGCACATGTATTTATTTCTGTTATATTTTGCTATTTCTTTCAGTGATATAATGCTGCCTGTGGGACAATTGGATGCTAATGGTTTCCCGCGTATGTTCAACGCCCCTAGCTATTATCCTGAAACCATTTTCAATGGTCAGTAGTGAGCGTTCTTCCACAATGGCGTGGCGCAGGCGCTGCTTTGTAAATACATACATTTATGTTTTATAATTTTAATGTTAAATATTTAGTCATCAAATGACGTTATGTTTTAGATATAAATAAAATAAAATAAAATTTTGATTTAAATTTGCGTAGTATCTATTATTTATAATTGGGGCTTCTTTGATATTCCTTATTTTTTTAAGGAAAGCTTGTAATATATAGTATGACTGGATTTTCATTAAAAGAGCTCTCTTTCGTTTCCAACAGAATAATGCGAGTCCTAATTTTAAGATAGGAATTAAATTTTAAGGAATTTAAGATTTAAGAATTTAAGATAGGGCTCGTCCATAATAAAACTACGTGTTTTATCTCTATGTTTATATTCTACACATGGGATTATATGTATACATCCTTAACGTATATTTGAATTTCGTCTCGAGTGTGGCCATAGTAGCATAATCTGCATTTATTCGATATCTATCGATATCAGAAACTATCGGGTTTACGATTTCCTTCGCACAATAACATTGTTGCAGAAAAAACGTAAACAGAATCCAAAATATTTGCGATCTCCTGTTATTAACAATAAAATCCGCATAGTATTAACAACGGCATGACAAATAATCCGAAAGGTCTCAGTGAATACTTTGCCAACGATCCACCAAGTTTTTTTGATGAGTTGACAAACCCAAAGCCCAGGGAACCGCAGTCCGAGCCAGAAGTGAATAAGCCCAAAACCAACATGTTGGCCAGTACATTTACAGGCAGATATCAGCCGCCCGAGTATGTGGAAACAGCTGATGATGCCGAAGAGCCCATAAAAGTAAATGATGAAGTTCGAAACTTGTGGCCATCGCCTGCTGAGCAGGGGAAAACAGGCACAGGAGCGCCCACACATCTGGTAATGCCCGGATTACATATAGCTAATGATTTGGTAAATAATATTCGGTGAGATTTGTGTGCTTTGTGCTTAAGTTGAACATTTGTAGCCGGATCCAATCGGTGTGGCTGTGAATCAACATTTAGGTGAAGCTGAGCTACTTCAACGCAAAATTCTGGGAGTGGAGGATGTGACGCAGGACGAGCGCGGCATACGTCAACTAATTAATGCTGGCTGTTTTAGAGCTGCTGTTAATCTTACTGGCAGATTGTTGACAATCTATGGGCAGGGCTATGGACGCAGTGGACAACCGGCGAAGCACTCGCCACACTCACTGCAATTGTGGTTTACTCGCCTAGCCTTGCTGGCCAAGCTGGGCGAGTATGAGCTGTTACAGGCGGAGGCCGAACCATTTGGCCAACTGAACGCTTTGGATGTTTTCTATGAGTTCTACCCTGAGATGTATTCTGGCAAACAAGGATCCATTGCAAGTTTTTCATTTCGCCTGCTTCTGTCAGAAATGCCCATTTATCTGGGGAAACCACATCTGGCACTGGATAACCTTTCCAAGCTACATGTCATTAGCAGTGAAATAAAGCAGCACTACGAAAAGTCAAGGAATGGAAATGCCTCTGAATTTTGGCAACGACGTTCCGAGCGTGTCCTACACTCCATCATAAACTGTGCCTTAATGGTTCGTACTACATATCAATGATTTAATCCTTGATCATTAAATCCTTCGTTGTATTTTTTAGATGAAGAAATACAGCATGATTGATGATATAATGGGCGGTATGTTGCTTACACGTTCTAGTCTTACCAAAGAAGAACAGCGCTCTCTTTATTCCGCTTGGGGTCGCATTTATCTACAAATTGGAGACATATTTGGTGCTGAACAAAAGTTTGCAGTCGCCCGACGTTTGCGAGAAATGTTAATTATTGTAATTAATTTAAAGTTAAACGTTTGTTAACTAGCGATTATTTTAGTAATACGGCACCCGACCTGCGTGATCTGGTGGATAAGGGTCTAATAGCTGTCGCCAAGAATGACTTTCCCGAGGCTTATTTGATATTTCAAAAGGCGCTGCACTTGGACTCTGGCAATACTATGATACTAAATAATATGGGTGTATGTCTGCTATATGCTGGAAAGCTGAAGGATGCTATTAATCTATACGAGCGAGCCATAAATCTAAACCCTCAAAAGTCATTAAACGAGAGCCTGCTTGTGAATCTGTCCACATTATATGAGCTGGAATCCAACAACTCCAAGGTGAAGAAATTGAATTTGCTGCGCTTGATAAACAGATTTAAGCCGGATCTCAATATAAGCGTTGAAATTTGTCTTAAACTGCAGGCAACAAACTAGTTAGAAAAATATAAGCACTACTACTAGCTAAACATTCCACTGTCGGAAAAATTCAATGTACAATAAATAAATCTACATGTAAACCAATTAATCGCGATATTTGGCGATAGTATTGCTTGTTATTTTTACTCCAACTAAAGATTGGTCACACAATATGCGGTGTTTTGGGCGAGAAGCCGCCTGGTAACACTTGGCGTGTGAAGTACTAGCAGTTTTTCAGGAATTCGTAAAACATAAATAAATCGCTTCAAATAATTACGTATATACGTTATAAATGTTTGAGAAGACAAATTTCGTAATTTGTTCAATAGCATAGTTGAAAATAGGTAAGTTTAGTGGCTTTTCAACGCGTTGGAAGTTCGACTACGAGCAAGCAGCAGCAAGGCGTAGATTATATTGATGTGGTTGAAAAGAAAGTGTAGAGAAATTTTCGGTGCACCACAATGTTGTTTATTAAATGCTATATACGACACAAAATAGCCACGATTTGTATGTGCCGTGCGGCAAAATCATTGATATCAAAAAAATTAATAAATAATAATGCTATTAGCTGCAATATGTATGTGTTTTGTGTTTCGATGGAAAAAGCGCGCCATTATTTCTTGGGACCTGCAATGACGTAGACATAAAATCTCACAGATACAAGATACATAGTGCTATGAGTGTGTGAGTGTGCGAGTTACATTTTGAGTCTAAGTAGCTGCATTTGTTTATATGTGTGTGTGTTTGCATTGCATTGCAGTGCAACAAAATCGCCAGCAGAATAATTTTTGTAAATTTTTTTTATTTGTGCGGTGCGCATACACTAGGTACACGCTCGTCAAAACATATACACAAGCAGCAGGCAGAAAATCTCTATTCTTTGCAATTTGTTTTGATTTCTCATTCGTCGCTCCCACACGCTCTCGCTCTCTCACTGTTTGGCTTGCGCTCAACAGCAGGAGCGGCAGCAGCAGCAGCAGCAGCAGCAGCAAGCAACAACAACAACAACAACACGGCATGCGCGCCACTCTCAGCCAATGTTAAAGCTTCAGATTTGAATTGAATTTGTGGGCGAGGGTGGAATTAGAATGGGGAGATATAATTATATGGACGTATTATTTTCATCTATTTATGCTTTGTCCGATGTGCAAGTTTTTCTACCGAAACAAAGTGACGTACCCTCCGGCTTGTGTTGCTGCTGCGCTGAGTGTTTCTTGCCGACTGGTTTCCACCGCGTTGGAGCGCACGTATTTGAGTGTTCGCATCAATACTACAGCTACCTGCGTTTGCTTACTCTCGCTCTCGTGCGCGTCGCTCGCTCTTTTTCTCTCTCTATGCTTGCTGCGACTCTTAATAACATAAACAAGAGTTGATTTAACGTTGTTGTTTTATGCGGTTTTTGTTTTGTTTTTATTACAGAGCTCAAATGGCAGCCAACAACAGCAATATGCACAATCTGGGGACGCTGCAGGTGCCGGCTTCTGTGATCGCTTCCACGGGCACTGTGAGTCCCATGATGCAGCCAAGCACGAGTTCGCAAAGTGCCTGGGATCAACTGACGGCGAGTGCATCCAACAATATGTCACCCACGCCGACGACAGCTGCAGCTAGCACATCTGCAGCAGCAGCTGCAGCAACAACAGCAGCGAGCGAAGGCACGGGGCATCCTTTGAGCGCAGGCAGCTCACCGGTGGCCAGCTGCTCGTCGCCCTCGACGCCCACCAAAACACATGGACCGCCCACTCCAGATGCAATGGCACATACGCCTCAAGGACCACCCGTTGGACCGGGTGGTTATGGCGAAGAGTTAACAGCGGAGCTTGTGAATCAGGGATGGCGTAAGTTCTGGTCTAAGCGCGAGAATCGACCGTACTACTGGAACAAGGTTACTGGTGAATCACTGTGGGAAATGCCGGGTGCACCCTTTGATCCGCTTACGGATCCTCTGGGGATTTGTCATGGTGGTGGCAGCGGCGTTGGTGGTCCCACGCCGATGACGCCGCACCAGCAACAGCACCATCATCTGAAGCGCAGACCGTCGGATGACATGCATATACATCCGCATCATCAGCAAATGCAGCAGCATATTGGACCACCAATGAAGAAGTTTGTGCTTGCTGGCCCGTGGGATCTGGAGGTGTGCACCAATGCTGTCATTGTGGAGCGACCGCCTACGCTGTTGCCACAGCCGCATCCAGAGATTGAGGCCATGCGAGCCGCCTTCACCATGAAACTGCAGAAGACATACGAGGATCTGTGCATGCGCAGGGAGAACATCAAGGCGCCGCGGGATTCTTTCAATCGTTGGCTTATGGAACGCAAGGTCATCGACACCGGTTGCGATCCATTGTTGCCTAGTAACTGTATGCCCGAAATCTCCAGCTCCATGTACCGCGAAATAATGGGCGACATACCTATTAAGATAATCAAACCTAAGTTCACTGGAGACGCACGCAAACAACTTTCACGGTATGCCGAGGCGGCCAAGCAAATCATCGAATCGCGCTCAGCGCCGCCCGAGTCAAAGAAAGTGGTCAAGTGGAATGTTGAGGATACGTTTCAATGGCTGAGGCGCACAGTGGGTGCCAGTTACGAGGACTTTCAGGATCGTTTGGCGCATTTGAAGCGTCAGTGTGAGCCGCATTTGGTGGAGACGGTAAAGAGCTCCGTAGAAACATTGTGCATTAAAATCTTTCATCTGTCGGCGGAGCATGCGCGCAAAATCCGTGAACGCCATCTACAATTATTGAAGGAGCACGGCATACCGGAGCCAACGCCGCCACCACCGCCTCCGCATTTGAAGAAGGTCTGGTGCTATCCCATACAGTTCGCAGTGCCGTCGCCACGCATGCCGGCCATTGAGTATCTGCAGGATCGCGATCATATGATCATCAAGTACACGCCCGCTAACATCAATCAGCCGGATGCACAGTACATTAATCTGACCTATCTGCAAAAGCTGGAGCAGCTTTATCGTCACAACTGCTTTGATGACAAAAAGTTCGATCTATTTATCGGTCGTGTATGGTGTCTGTTAAAGCGCTATCAAACCTTTCTAGGCAATGCACTCAACTCTTCACAGGAAGCTGAGCTTACACAGGCAGCTTTACCTGGACCCGTCTTTGAGTGTCTTCATAGGCACTTTGGTGTGAGCTTTGAGTGCTTCGCATCACCATTCAACTCCTATTTCCGGCAATACTGCTCAGCCTTTGCTGACACAGATGCCTACTTCGGCTCTAGGGGGTAAGCTGAAAAATGGTTTATAAATAAACAAATGCCATATCTGATGTTTTCGTTTGCAGACCGTTTTTGGAATTTAAACCAGTGTCTGGCTCGTTTCAAGTGAATCCGCCGCATTGTGAGGAGCTCTTGGATGCTTGTCTGCTACATATAGACAAGTTGCTAACCGATTCCATGGAGCCCTTAAGGTAGTAGCTATTATTTTCATAAAATAATGTGGTTAAAAGCATTTGTTATTCTCTCCACAGCTTTATAGTGTTTTTGCCGGAGTGGAAGAGTATTTCCAAGCTGGAGGAAAGCATGTACAAGCGGCGCTCCATGGTGGTACTGGGTATGGCACATGAATACCGGCATGGCTATCAACATATGATGCCGAAGTGAGCTGAAACTTTATATAATAGCTAGCTTAAGCTAATGGGTATTTCTTTACAGAAGTGAAGTGTTGGTCAAGTGCATGCAAGGCACACAAGTTGTTTGGCTCCAGAACAGCGCTGGCTATGCGCGTTGGGGTCCCAATGAAAATCGTGTGGAAGCCTTGCGTGAAGCATTCAGACCTCAGCGAGATCGAGAGCGTGAGCGTGCAGCTGTTGCTGCAGCTGCAGCTGGCGTAAACAGCAACCAACAGCCACAACAACAACAGCAGCAACAGCAACAGTCGCCGCCAGCAATAACAACTACATCAACAGCAGCAACAGTTGCTACAACGCCTGCCACACCTACTACTGCCAATAGCAGCAGCATTGCAGCTGTCACCAGCTCCAGCGTCAATAGCATTGGCAGTCCGGTGCCCACAACGTCTTGCCGTGCTAACTCCACTGTCGCCGCAAACGCCCACTAGCACACCCCCACAAGTTTCCGCTAACCATCAGTAATACGAGCAGCAGCAATTTGGTTGCCGCCTCGCCTACCATGAGCGTGCAAAGCGATTGCTCATCGCCTTCATCATCCACCATGTCACTGTCGCCGGCACCCGCCTCGGGTGGCTATCCGGATGGTGGATCTACAGCAGCAGCGGCAGCTGTTAGTATAACGGCCACTGCAAGCACATCGGGTGCCTCTTCAGCTTATGGTCCTGCCACCAGCATAACCAGCACGGCGGTTATCAATTCAGCTGTCTAGGCTAAAGAATTGAATGTTAAGCAACATGTCTTATTTTCGTTAAGCTATGGGGCTAAGTACCATTATTGTGTTTCCTTAATTAAGGATTTAAAGTCTAGAACATAGTTTTGAAATTCAATAAGTATGCGTACTTGCAGACCCTTATATATACCTACATATATATAGAGAATTTTTAACGGGCCATTTTAGTAACTTTTTTGTTCAGGTCTTAGAGGTGCAAGTGCGCTCAGTTAACATTTAACAAGTTTAAAGTTTAAAGATTGTACATATGTTTTTTATCAATTATATAAGTAAATAGCTGATAACTGCGGCCTGGCTGTTGTTTATCTAATTAACCCTTTTTAGGTAAGGGTACTAATACTACATTTAAATTGTTTTCCAATTTTTCAATTTAAACAAAATACACATGAAATAAAACAGAAAAAATATATACACTTGCACTGGCACCAAGGATAATTGTTTATTTTTTGATTGTTCTTTCTGTGCAGCACTTATACATCATATACATACATACATATATATAAATATATAAATAAGCCCTTCCCCATAAACAATCCAATGTGAGACTATTTTATTAGAATTAATAATTAAATGAAAACTAACACGATACATACGATAATGTACAAATCGATATTTAACAATAAGTAGGCGAAAATATATAAAATTGGTCGCGCGCAGAACCAAATTTGTAATAAATACAAAACTAAAGCTAAAACAAGTACGCACCGCACAACATAAGCATACATATATTTATACCATAATTAGAGATCATAACTAATAACAGCTGTGGTCAGCAGCAAGGCCATTTTTCAAAATATATGTTTTTTCTTTGAATAAGTTGTCAATGATGGCAAGTGTGCATATGAGCATATATTATTATAATGGGAATTTAGCCAATTTCATAATAATGTAGTAAAAACAAATTAAAATTCAACAATCGGCAACTTTAGACAAAATTTAAATTCTAAACATAAGTTAACAAAATTATCAAATAAGCTCAGGCTCCTCACTGTCACTAACACTTTGCCACTCCCACAATCATTCACAATGCGTTAATTTCTTTTAAAAATAAATAAAACACAAATAAAAAACAAATCAAAGGAACAATTTATAATCTATTTCAAGCTTCTTTTAATTGCTTAGTTTTTTATGTTTATTATACATACATTCATGTATATTTGTGTGTATACATACTATAATGTGTGTATACATTAAGTTTTGGTAGCTACTGTGCGGATATGAAATTTTATGAAGTGAACAAAATCCATAATATTCATCGGATGTACAATTATTGACTTCGTTTGACAAAATGCATGCACTTTGGTGCTTATTTTATAGCCTTTTTCGCTTCTTACATAATTTCTAAGCTAGAGTCACTGTTCTTAGTCACTACCTCGGTCTCAGAGGAGCCTGAGCCGGAACCGGCATCGTCGGCTTTGTCATTATCATCTGACTGACTAGTGTGGCTGTGGCGATGGCGATGTGGGGAGCTAGCCAATTGCCAGGCTGGAATGGAGGGCACGGTAGAAGGGGCTACGGGCGATGCGAACTGTTTACGATTCAACAATAAGCCTTTGATGGCATCCAAATCACTACGAAAGTTGCTAAACTCTCGATTCATTTGCTGCGCCTGCTCCTTTTGCTGTACTGTAATCAAATCCTTTACGGCTGATATTTCTGCATTCAGAGCCTGCGTGCTCGTCTCCACCTTTTTGTCAATATCCTCTAAAGCCTTATCAACGCTTTTCTTCTTGGGTGTTCCAAAGAGAAAGGGCGCAATGTATTTCTGTGTAAACGAATGGTTAGTCCATAGCTGCTCCCTGCGTTAGATATAGCGACAACTTACCCGCCAAAATAGATAAACTGCATAGACTACACCGCTGAGAAGCGTTGTTGTGTAGAGCAGCTCACGCAATCTGCCGAAAGCGGTTTGCTGATGCTGCACTGCCAGTTGTGATCCAATGTTGATAATGGTATTTGGATCATGACTAAAGACGCCTGCACGCTCACAGGCTAGTTGTATTTCATGTGAAGTTAGACCTTTGGACCGCAGAAACTGCTGCTTTTGGATAAGTGTAGTGTGGCGTACTTTGGTGTTTTGTAAAAAGCTCACTGCTGTGGTTATCTATTGCACAAAGATTATAGATTAGACAAAGTGGACTGGCTATAGTTAATCAACTGATACGCAAAGGTCAACCTACCAGCGATTCTCTAGGCTCAACGGGCTCCCCTTCATTGGAAATTGGGTTATAATCCTGTACCGTCGACAAGTTTGTTGTCGCCAGAACAGTCGTGTCTCCGGTGTCCGTATTGCTATTGGACATTTTTATATCTACGCTTACTTTAATTTTGTTTAAGTATTACAATACAGTTGCGTAGGCGCAGCTAAGTAAAAGAGCTGCACAATTTTCTTTTTAGCAAGCGTTGCGTATTAATTAATTGTTGCAATGTTCACAATGTTTTAAAAGTAACGAGTGAGAGTCAAGTTGAGTGCAATTGGGCAACCGTTACTTAAAATAGCGGAGTGGCAACGCTGCTGAACTGCAGGTGTGTACAAGTATCGTTTAATAGCACCATCACTAACTTAATTATAGTTTGACTTTTACACAGTTTATAAATTTGTTTTTAGCTCCTAATTTTAAAAAGTTATAATTTTTCAATGCAGCATTACTGTTTTTAATGAAATAAAACACTAAATAAGCAAACACTAACTAGCTTATTACCTTAGTGACTGCATGGGAATGCTGATGTAAATGTGCAAGACTTGTGCAGTCTCTATAGATATTTTCGAGACACTTTTTTCTTGCACACGAAGAAGAGTGTCTCTGTAATTTGCATTTTCGTAAAAGTGTGAGCGTCTGACTGAAAAAGACAAAGAGCATTGTGACAGACTAAAATGTCCTGTGCCGCTTCTTTAACAGCGGCTAAAGACTCAACAAATGCTGCAGCAAGTGGTGCTGCAGTGGGTGTGGTAGTCACAACTGGGAGTGGGGGAGGCAGCGGTGGTAGTGGCGGTAGCGTAGGCGCTGGCGCGGCTGCAGTTGCTCGACGTATTTCAATGGAAGGAGTTGGTGCGCGTGTTATACGTGGTCCGGATTGGAAATGGAATAAACAGGTACGTACACACACAAACGCACACACCAATTTGGTGACAGTCAATTAAATTAAATTGAATGATCGATATTACCCTTAACAATAAAAGCGTAGACTAGAAAAATCAACAACGACTATGACTTGCAGCTTGTCAATGTTAAATAGAGAAGATTTCAACATACGAATATAATTAATATTGACTATACTTTGTTTTATGATTCTACTAAACATTTTTAAATTATTCCAAAAGTTATCCAGACATTAATTTGATTTTTGTATAGCGTATTAAATAGTCAATCATACTTCGCGATTATTTCTGTTTGGTTTTGGTTTGTTTTTGCGCTGACCTAGACGGGGTCGATCCCAAGATCGCCGTTTAGATTGTGTGTGGAACTCATTGCGGCCCTTAGCAGCAACTGTCAGTTTAGTAGATTGTCGAACATCAAGCGCAGCGCAGCTGAAATGCGTTTTAATTATAATTTTCGTGTTATGATTAGCGTAGGTCCATAAAACAAAATGCAAAACAGAAACTAAACTAATAGATTTATGTTACTTTGTTTCGATTTGTTCTTAATAGGATGGCGGCGAGGGACATGTGGGCACAGTGAGAAATTTCGAGTCCGCCGAGGAGGTGGTCGTTGTCTGGGACAATGGTACCGCAGCAAATTATCGCTGTGCTGGCGCCTATGATTTGCGTATTTTGGACAGCGCACCAACAGGTGTGAAACATGAGGGAACCATGTGCGATACATGCCGGCAGCAACCTATCTTTGGCATACGCTGGAAGTGTGCCGAGTGCATAAACTATGATCTATGCTCCATTTGTTATCATGGGGACAAACATCATTTGCGTCATCGCTTTTATAGGATTAGCACTCCTGGTGGTGAACGCGGGATGCTGGAGCCGCGTCGCAAGTCCAAGAAGGTGCTGGCACGTGGTATTTATCCGGGGGCTCGTGTGGTACGCGGCGTGGATTGGCAGTGGGAGGATCAGGACGGTGGCGTCGGCCGTCGTGGCAAAGTAAATGAGATACAGGATTGGTCTTCCGCCTCGCCGCGCTCAGCCGCTTATGTTATCTGGGATA
Source organism: Drosophila busckii (assembly GCF_011750605.1). Taxonomy (NCBI): domain Eukaryota; kingdom Metazoa; phylum Arthropoda; class Insecta; order Diptera; family Drosophilidae; genus Drosophila; species Drosophila busckii. The sequence goes on along the minus strand of NC_046606.1, from coordinate 16,487,238 downwards.
ATGGCTCCAAGAATCTTTATCGCGTAGGCTTTGAGGGCATGGCAGATTTGAAGGTGGTGAACGATGCCAAAGGCAGTAATGTGTATCGCGATCATTTGCCGCTGTTGGGCGAGAATGGCCCAGGCAAGGGACCGCATGGATTCCAGATTGGCGACAAGGTAACCGTGGATCTAGATTTGGAGATTGTACAGTCGCTGCAACACGGACACGGCGGATGGACCGATGGCATGTTCGAGTGCCTAAGCAATGCGGGCATGGTAGTGGGCATAGATGAGGATCACGACATAGTGGTAGCCTACAATTCAGGTAATCGTTGGACCTTTAATCCAGCGGTACTCACAAAGGTGTCCTCGCCCACTAGTGCACCGCCAGAATTTCAAGTGGGAGATATTGTTAAAATCTGTTCGGATGTTGAGAGCATCAAGATGCTGCAACGCGGCCATGGTGAGTGGGCAGATGCCATGCAGCTTACGCTGGGCAAGATTGGACGCGTGCAGCAGGTGTACCACGACAATGACCTAAAGGTGGAAGTGGGCAACACATCTTGGACCTATAATCCACTTGCAGTCTGCAAAGTGGCTTCCACTAGTGTCACCAGCGCCACAGGCGCTACTGGCACTGATGCCAACTGCGCGCCCGTTATACCAAGCGGTGAGCGTCTATCCGCCATACTCAAGAAGCTCTTCGAACCCAATGTCTCTGGCGATGCTACCGAAGAGTTTGTCAAGGCGGCCGCCAATGGATTTGCGGTAAGTATTTATTCAGCATTTATCCATGTCCTAATTAATAATTATATAACCTTTTTTCAGTCACGCTGTGAGGAGTACTTGGCAGGCGCAGCTCAGCCGTCAACCTCCAGCGCTGCGGCAGCTGCAGCTGCAGGCAGTCCCAGCAGCGCGCCGGCGCCAGAGGTAAATGTAAATGGCGTCTTTGCTGGTCATACCGCCTTGCAGGCAGCCAGTCAGAATGGACACATTGAGGTGATACAAGTGCTACTGCGTCATTCGGTGGATGTGGAGATTGAGGATAAAGATGGTGATCGGGCAGTACATCATGCTGCCTTCGGTGATGAGGCGACAGTAATAGAGATCTTGGCCAAGGCGGGCGCGGATTTGAATGCGCGCAACAAACGTCGGCAGACTTCGTTGCATATTGCTGTGAACAAGGGACATCTAAATGTGGTAAAAACGCTGCTCACGCTGAACTGCCATCCCAGTCTGCAGGATTCGGAGGGTGATACACCGCTACATGATGCCATATCTAAGGTAGGGAGAGTATGAATTCTGCTCATAAAAGTTGTCACTAAATGCTTTTCACAGGAACATGATGAAATGCTGTCGCTCTTGTTGGACTTTGGCGCGGACATAACATTAAACAACAACAATGGCTTCAATGCATTGCATCATGCCGCGCTCAAGGGTAATCCCAGCGCCATGAAGATATTACTCACCAAAACAAATCGCCCCTGGATTGTGGAGGAGAAAAAGGATGATGGATATACAGCTTTGCATTTGGCTGCACTTAATAATCACGTGGAAATCGCCGAGCTGCTTGTCCACATGGGCAAGGCCAACATGGACAGACAGAATGTAAATTTACAAACCGCACTTCACTTGGCTGTCGAGCGTCAGCATGTGCAGATTGTCAAGCTACTGGTGCAGGATGGTGCTGATTTGAATATACCAGACAAGGATGGAGATACACCATTGCACGAGGCACTGCGTCACCATACGCTATCGCAGCTGAAGCAGCTACAGGATGTGGAAGGCTTTGGCAAACTGCTCATGGGTCTGCGTAACGCCAACAACAAGAAGGCTTCGGCATCCATAGCCTGCTTCTTAGCTGCCAATGGCGCTGACCTGACACTAAAGAATCGCAAACTGCAAACGCCGCTGGATCTGTGCCCTGATCCCAATCTCTGCAAAACGCTCGTCAAGTGCTATAACGAGCGCAAGACCGATGATGCTGAGTTGCCTGGCAATGTGGCTGGCACCAGTCAGAATGCCCGCGCCCGTGCTGCCGCCGTGGGCTCTGCAGCGGGCATGCATCAATCAGCGACGGCAAATATACCACTTAACACAGCCGTCTCGGGCAGCACATTTGCGCTAAATGGCTTAGGCGGCGACATGGCTCAGTCGTTGCATGTGGAAAGCAGCAGTAGCAGCGGCAGCTGCAAGAGCAGCGGTACCGGCATCAATAATAACAACAACAACAATAGCAAGCCTACCAGCCTGGAGGAATGTCTGGTCTGCTCGGATGCCAAGCGCGATACGGTTTTCAAGCCATGTGGTCATGTTTGTTGTTGTGAAACGTGTGCGCCACGCGTGAAAAAGTGCCTCATTTGCCGCGAGACTGTTGCCTCGCGCGAAAAGATTGACGAATGCCTTGTCTGCTCAGACAGGCGTGCCGCTGTCTTCTTTCGTCCCTGTGGTCACATGGTGGCCTGCGAGCATTGCAGTGCGCTAATGAAGAAGTGTGTACTCTGTCGAACCCAAGTCGATGAGATGCTCTCGTTTACGCTTTGCTGTGGTGGACTGGGCTCTGCGGAAAAGGTTCAAATGGCGGGCGCTGCTGCAGCTTTGACTGTCACAGAGGATAAATTCATAGAGCCACCGTGTGTAAACACCTCCGGGCATAGCGTCGCCATGAACAATACTGTTGTTACGCCAGTTGCTGGCAATAGCAATCAACTTAACAGTCAGAACAATCTATTGGCGGCCGCAGCGGCAGCTAATGTAGCCACTGGGCTAATGGCGCCTTCCAATGTTAACAACTTTCAAATGGATGATGTGCAAAAGCTAAAGCAGCAGCTGCAAGACATTAAGGAGCAGGTAAAATGCTTAATGCTTAATCGAGTTAAAGCTTTTTGCTAATGTTTCAAAATTTTTACAGACTATGTGCCCCGTTTGCTTCGATCGCATTAAAAATATGGTATTTCTCTGCGGACACGGCACCTGCCAGATGTGTGGTGACCAAATTGAGGGCTGTCCCATTTGCCGCAAGACTGTGGAGAAGCGCATTTTGCTCTTTTAAAGTGAAGCAAATAAATAATCATTATTTAGTGGCACACATTCCGCGCACAGACTCCCAAAACGCATACGCATTAAATTAAGTATTATTTTAGCAAATCGAATCTACATATTACAAACGTACACACAATGCTGTGTATGTTGATATAGCATATACACATATATTCATATATACGCGCATAAATTGTCTTACAAAGCAAATAAATATATGTTTTTAACAAATATTTATTATTGCAAATCATTTTAATTAGGCTGACACACTCTTTACATTCTCTTTTGTCATCAGCTCTTTGAGTATGTGCTTCTTGTCGTCAAAGTAGTCGCGGAACCACAGTATGTGGTCCTTCTTCTCTTGAGCTGTGACATATGGGTTCTTTGAGAGACCCACGCACACCAGCTCCATGAAATGACGTATGGGTCCCCTGCTGGGACACCAACCTTCTAAATGCTGCTCCAAAAAGATGTGCTCTGAAAAGTCTACGTTTGCCTCCTCTGCCATATCCTGCTCATTATCAATGGGAAAACGCCAGACTTTGCCTTGAGATGTCCATTGTACCATTTGCTCAAAGTAATTAGCGGGCGGATGCGCCGCATGCAATTGTAATTCACGTTGATTTAGCGTAGACCAAGTTTTTAACATGTCCGGCGACTCCACTAGCTTAGTAGCTGATTTGGTAAAGATACCCAAAGGCTCCCCACCATACAAATTGACGCTGCCCGTAAATTGTTCAGGCTCGCGTTTAATTTGTCGTTGAGGACGCTGGGTAGAGCGTTCTCCTGGCTTAGATTTAGCACGGGAAGCCAATGTACGACGCACAAACTCGCCGCGGGAGTATTCCGTTGACTCCGGCTGCTGACGACGATCGATCTTCATGCCCACGATTAAATCACTATAGAAAAAATGTATGTGTCCATCTTAATCTCAATTTGTTATATATTCACTCACCTCAAGTTGAGTTCCTTGTCTGCACTTCCAGCAGCTGCTGCATTGTCCACTGAAGCCTGGTCTAATGCAGCTGTGCCTTCTGGACTGTGTCCCAGCAACTTAGCGAGTAACTCGGATTCAGTTTGTTTTCTATCGCTTTCGCCGGTGGACAACATGCTGGCAATATTCTTAGCAGCGGTAATAACATTGTTATTGGCCGTCTCCTGCTTAAGAGCTTCTCTACGCCGACGATTAGCATCGCCAGGTCGTGGAAGTTCCGCCGACGAGAGTTGATCGTTGGCTTGTGTCTGCATACTACCCAGTAGACGGTTCAAGCGTTGTGCCGCTGTCTCTGTGTTTGCTTCTGCAGATTTTGTGCGCTTCTTTGGTTTTTCATCATCGGAAGAGGAGCTACCATCATCGTCTTTGGACTGAGAAGAGCTGAAGAACTTAACTTGATCCACGTTTCTGTAACAGGCCGGTAGTAATGCTCTGTGAATGCAAACCAAGACTGTATAAAGAAGTAATTTATTTTATTGTGTCATAATTAACCGTAAGCAAAGTCGCTGTGTGCTGCGCAAAGTTAACATATTAAACAATTCCTTTTAATAATTATTAAAAACACAAGACTTTTCACGCAACTTGCGCTCGCGTAACAATAATAAGCAAACTACAAAAGGGTGGCAGCACTGGCAACAGATGTTTGTTAAGTATCGACTATTCCTGTAAAGCATCGATATTTATTGTTTTTTTTTTGTCAGTGTATTAAAGTTAATTAAGAAATAGAAAATGATACATTTAACGGGACAAGGCTATAATTCACGCGATATTATTAAAAACATATTCTCGCCGCTTATAGGCGTGGTAAGCAGCAGTTTGGCCGATGAGGTTTGTCATCGCAACAATTTGTCCTTTGTGGAGCTGCTGCAGCCGTTTGCCAAGCTGCCCAATGATGGTGAGTAAACAAAAGTGTCTATTTTTGTTTGTTGCTTATGTGTTTTATTATTTTGCAGCGCATTTTCGAGATGTATCCGGCACTAGTGTGTCTGTGCGTGGACTGCGACTGAACTTCTGCGATGTGGACTGGCGACCACCGCAAACAGTGTTGGCGAGAAAAATGCTCAATGAGTCGGTTACCAATGCACAGAATGATAGAACAAAAGTGGTCACGATTGGTAAGAAGTTATTTAATATTTCTGTTCAATCCATTACTCTACGCATCTAATATAGCTGGCATTGACCTGGAGCTGCCCACAGCTGAGCCCTGGTTTGAGCAATGGCGTGAAACATTTCTGGCAGTACAATTCCCGGCAGAGCATGAGTTTACCCGCCATTTACTAAGCTGCCTGCTGGTGCTGTCCAGTGCGGACCCGAATATTATTGAAACGGCACAAAAGTTAACTCAACGTGTCCAGCAAATGCAGAGCATAACACCACAGAAGCTGCCAAAATGGTTTCAACCCACAGAAGTCCTCAATAGTTATGTGGTGCTGCATGAAGCCAGTCAGGGTGATTTATCCAAGGCACAACAGGGCTTTGAGCTGCTCAAGTCCACATTCGGCGATAATAAATGTTTCCTTGTCTCAATTAATTCAGTGGACTCGAATGCAATGAACGACATGCCTGACCACTGGGCAACATATATAAAGCGACAACCCAAAAGTGATAACACAACTTCCACTGAACTCAGTGCACCCAAATCTCCGCAGGAAGCGGTCTCGGTCATCAGTATGCCGGCTATGCAAATGTCACAGCTGCTGGAGGGTGCGGCACAGGAAAACGAGCAAGCTATTGTGCATCCGCTGAGTCCCATGCAAGAGAGCGCCACGGAGGCCATAAACTCAAAGTTTAGCATTAGCAGCGAAAGCATTGCTTCCCAGACTATCAATCCCAATGTGTGGGCCAACGAAGTGGATGCAGATGCGCCCCATGGACAAAGTCTCGCTGCACGAGATATTGAAAATTTGCGTCACTTTGTGCAGGATTATGCAGTGCGCGCTCTTATACCCTATGTAGAACATTTAGTGGTCACGCTCAGTGAGGGTGTGACCAATAAAAAGGGCGTCAGCAAGTCACTGCTGAGCGCCACCAAACGTTGGTTTGTCACCAGCAAACCAGGCGCTGGAGCTAATAATCAAAATGCAGTCATGTATGTCACAATACAGACTATTTTTTATACAGTATTAATAATTCTCTTTTACAGTTATACAAACGAGTCCGCTGAGCTGCAGACTCGCAAACTGGGTGATCTATACTTTATGTTTGGACACTATAATCTGGCATTTCAAGCCTATCATCAGGCTAAGCGTGACTTCAATGCAGATTCCGCTTGGCAATACTATGCGGGTGCTCTGGAAATGGCAGCGCTCTCCGCCTTTATGCTAGGCACAGCGCATCGCAAGACGTACGACTACATGGAGGATGCCATTGTGTGTTATTTAACCGTGTGCAAGTCAGTTGACAGAATATTTAATATTCTGTAATAAATATTAATTTATTATTTCCTTTTGTTCCAAAGACTGCAACAATTTGCTACGCGCGCAACACTGCTGAGCATGGAATGTCTGAAGACAGCGCGTCTATATAGCGAGGTGGCCAAACAGCTTATACGCATGACCAGTGAGGATTCTGATTTGCGCTCTGCGTTGCTTTTGGAGCAGGCAGCCTATTGCTTTCTGGTCACACAGCCGCCAATGCATCGCAAATATGCTTTCCATATTGTCTTAGCGGGTAATCGTTATTCGCGTGCTGGTCAACGCAAGCATGCGTATCGCTGCTATCGCCAGGCCTATCAGGTGTTCCAGCATCGTGAGTGGAGTCTGGCCGAAGATCACATTCAGTACACGGTGGCCAAGCAAGCGTATATGTTAAAGCAGCTGGACGAGGCAAGTCGCTCGTTTGCACATCTGCTGCGCCCAGGCAGTTTGCAAAGCGCGCAGCAGCAGAGCAGTTTCCTCAAGGAATACATACAAACGCAGAATGTGAGCTTTGCCTAAAAATACATTAAATAAATAATTGATATATACTATTTACTTTTTTTTAGGACCTTGTCAAACGCAGCCCCGAGCTTGGCTTGCTGCCTCATGCTTTGCCACAGTTAGTGCAGTCTTCGGTGCGTGTGTTAACCTTGGTACAGCCGCCCTGCGCACAGCCACCGCAAGTGCCCGCCAGCAACATAGACATCAACTCTCCCGTAACATCAGACGAATCCATTTGGCACAAGATTGAAGAAATGCTGGTCATTACGGCTGCGTCCAACAAACCATTTGTGTTTAAGCCCTCCCGTTATTTGTACACTAAGCAACAGCCTGCCACAGAGATACCGCTGGGTGTCCAGGGTGAGCCAATTGAACTGTCTGTAGCGCTGGCCAACAGCGTTCGCTGTCCCATTAACTTGACGGACATTGATCTGCTCTGGCGGCTTACGCTGGACAACGAAGAAGTCATTTCCAATGTGTGTGTCTACGAACAATCTTCGGATAGCGCCAGCAAGGCTGCTGTGTCGGCAGCTATTAAGATCAGCTGCCTGGCAAGCTTAGAACTGGCAGAGCAGGCCGAGCAGCTGCTGCACTTTAAGCTCACGCCCAAGCTAACTGGACGTTTATCTATATTGGGCGTTGTTTGTCGGGTAGCTGCCAAGGCGGAACCAGCAGCTAGCTTATTGGGCCTGCTGCAGTTCGAAACTCAACGCATTAAACCCACTGCGGCTAAGCAATCCTCTCAGACGTTATTGGACAGCAGGTTAAGCTTAAAGCTGGTGCCACAAGTGCCGGCACTAAGCGTCAGCTTTACTCCTGTACCTGCGGAGCTATTGACTGGTGAAATAGTTCCCGTGTCCATAACGCTGCGTAATCTAGGCATTGCACCCATTGAGGAAATTTATTTGGGATGTGATAATCCGCGTTGTCTGACACTGTTGGACCAGCAGCACACTGAGTTGCCCATAACTATGCTCAGTTGTAAGTGCTAAAATCTGCTTTCATTCACATTTAATTATGATACTTTTATTTGATATAGCTTTGAAGGATTTATCGAACGATAAGCTGGTCAAGGATAAGGAAATACGCAGACAACGCGTTTTCCGGCTGCTGCAGCGCCAGCCTGCGCTGGATGCACAGGAGGGACAGACCATTTCCATGTGGATACAAGCGCCACATACTGCTGGTCCATTTACACTGCGCTTGCTCTTTTATTATGCGTTGCCAGCTGCGGCCAATGCGCACATAAAATATCGCCTGGTGCGTCATATTTGGCATGTGCAGGTGCAGAGCTGCTTGCAGGCTGATGCCAGCTGCGTGATCAGCAATGCGGTTAGCCGTGAGCTTGGTCTGGATGTCAATCTGCGAAACGTGCATGCGGCGTCGCCCACCGAGGTGTATATCAATGCCTTGTCGCTATATTCCAAGGAATATAAAGTGAATGCGCAAAAGCTGCTGGGTGAGAGGAATGCTGATGCTCATGTTTGCAATCTTACTAAAGTTTATTACTTTTATCCTTACAGTAATGAACAATATGGAGCTTGCGACTGGACAAGCTGGCGCACAGTGCTTGAAAGCTGCCAAATGTTGCAGTTTCCAATGCCGTTTGTTGGCTAAAGATCCGGAACAGTTTCCAAATATACCTACGCTTAAATCGCTTTTGCATACACGTCTTTCACGCTTGGAAATCATGCCAGCCAAGAATGCACAGCAACTGGATCAGCATATGCCTACACTGCAAGAACCGCACAGTTTCTTAGCCAATGAGGAAACCAATTACTTCAATACCAACATTACACGGAGAGTTCAAATGCCACCATTCGAGCTATGTACCGCATGTCACACTTGCACTTAGCTGGAGCGCTTTGGTGCAACAGAATGAAATGCAGCGCGTTGCGAGTGGATTACACTTTATTAAGCTGTATACGCTCTATGAAACTGGCAGCTGTCCTGGCGCTGTTGAGGCAGTTTATAGGCGTCGCCTCTCCATGGAAGTAGAACAAAGCACACATGAGTTTCAGTTGCCTGAGGAGTTTGGCAACGAAGCTGCCACCGAACCGTTGGGTGATGATGACGTGGCCGACTTTTGGGAGCCGAATGAACATTACGTGAGTCAGCGTTGTTTGCTAGAGGATGAAACCTTTGTGCTGACTGCCAGAGCCTAAATGCAATAATCTTGTATCATTTAATTTATATAAATATATTTTAATAATAATGGTTAACTTCTGTACGTTCCAATTTGTGTCTTTTGCATGTGATTAATACACCTATTATTAATCTGTATGTACTTATAAATAAATGCATATATGTATGTTTACTCTCGAGTTGGAGATTGGTTTCATCAATTGAATAGTGCGGCGCGTCGTGTTGTTAGTTTATTAGTTGATTGGTTTTAAAATGAATTATAATTGTACATGTTAATAAATTGCTTAAACTGGTAACACTAAAGTATCTTTAATTGCTTTTTGGTATATGTAAATCTTAAGCTGTTGACTAGACGATGGCGCGACAACAATGCTTTTGCTTCCTTGGTTGTGGATGTGGATGTTGTGGCAGCGCAACGTTATGTTTTTATCGTGGCAGGATACACATATTGCATACACATTTATTGGTTTTAAGTACGTTTCTTGCTCATGTAGACACGTCCACATGTGTATAGCACGTGAGTACATGCGTATATATTGCCCAGAGCACTGCCCAGTAAAGCGCCAATCACATTGGGTATAGGATATACCTGCCAGTCGCGTCCCCAGTCCAAGGGAGCCACTACACTGCCAGCCCAGGCACCCAGTATGCCGCCAAGCGCATTGTACTTGAACAAATGCAGCGCCGTATCCTCGCACTTAGTCACAAAGTCGGGATTCTCACAGAAGCACACTTGCAAGGCGCCACCGCCACCGAGCAGGAAAACAGTAGGCGAAACTGTTAGCAAAGTCATTAGCAGTGATAGTACAAACGTCTGTTCGTAGTTGGCTAAAACTGGAGCGCCCAAGATTATGCATATAAATCCGTATAGGAGTGTACACAGAAATTGTAAGGTGAGGCCACCGAGTAGTTCACGTGGCGTAAAATACGCCGCCTTCTTTTGGCGTTGCTTGGCCGTTAGCACGCCGTCCTCTATGCGCCCAAAGAAGCGGGCGAGAATAACTTTTAACAGCTCGCCAGTAAAAACAATGGGCACGATCAAGGAATCCCAAAAGCTGCCCAAATGTGACCAATTGCGGCGATACTGCATGTAGGTCATGCAAATCAATATTGTGGCCAGACTGATGCTGACATGGAATAGCTGGTGCTTAGTCTTCTTCTGATCGAAACGCGAAACCATCTTTAAGCCTACAAATACTATTCACCAGCCTGAAATTTAACTATGTATTTATTTTTTATTCGGCTACGAGTGATACGTTTGCGATAGCTCGATAGCGATAACAATGATGATGTGCCATTACCGATAGTAATTTCATTAGCACGAATAGTGCACGATATAGTTTATTAATATTTTTTAATGAGCTTTTGTTTTTTGAAGCTTAGAATATTTTGTTATCCTTTTGTAGCTAAATTGTCAATACGATGATGCTTAAATCTTAAATGTTTTGTTCATAACTAATAAATTACATTCTTTATATCGATAGTATAATCGATACTTTTGGGATCGCCGTATCCCGCTTGTCATTTCATCAGCGCTATCACATAATCACCTTACACTTTCAATTTTGTAGTTTCAACACTTGTTCTTGAATAAATTACCAACTGTTTGTGTTCACGAATTGCCAAAAAATGCTTTCACGAGCCGTACGTATGCGGTCGTCCATGATGCGCGGCTTGGCAACAGTCGCTGCGTGCACCCGAAATCGACAAGCTCAAAGCTCTATGCTTGAGTATTTTAACGAGGTGCGACTGCTGCGCTACAACAGAGCAGCAACGCTTATGCAGACACAGCGTTACTTCAGTCGGAAACGTGGAGATGAAGAAGATATGATGGCCGACGCAGAGCCAGAACTTCTAGGTGATCATCGCGATTCGCAGCAGTTGCCGGCAACGGTTGCTGTGCCCGACGTTTGGCCTCACGTACCGATGCTGGCGATGCGTCGGAATCCACTGTTTCCAAGATTTATGAAGATTGTCGAGGTTTGCTGCGATAACTTTTATAAAATTATCCGTTATCGCTTAAACTATCAATTACATGCAGGTTTCCAATCCGGTTATAATGGATCTGCTGCGTCGCAAGGTGAAATTAAATCAGCCATATGTGGGTGTCTTTCTCAAGAAGAGTGATGGCGAGGAGGAGATTATACATAAGCTGGACGATGTCTACTCCATAGGTACCTTTGCACAAATTCAGGAACTGCAGGACTTGGGCGATAAGCTGCGCATGGTTGTGGTAGCCCATAGACGCATACGCATCACTGGCCAAGTGGTTGAAGAGGTGCAGCCGCCAGCAAAACCAGGTAATGATACAAATACTGACACTGCCCGAACATTGTGACAAAAGCGTCGTCTCTTAACTCCTAGTGAAAATGACAACTTTGCATTATCCACTATTTAATATAAAATTACGCATCCCAGCTGAAGATCAGACTAATGCCGGCGCTGATGATGCTGCAACCGCACCTCGCAGTGCGCGGAAAGCACGCGGCCGTATACCAAGAAGACAGACTGCCAAGGTAAGAGACGCAGCCGCTGCCGAGGAGCTGGCGCAGCAACAAACGTTGGAAGCACCGTTGCCCAGCGGACGTGTGGAGTCCACTACCAAGCCTGTGCCGCCTACGGAGAAGACAGCCACATCAGAGACTGCTGAGGAAGAGGCAAATGCTACGCCAAGCCCACCACCAGTGCTAGTTGTGGAGGTGGAAAATGTCAAACAACCCGCATACAAACAAACCGAAGAGGTCAAAGCGCTAACACAGGAAATCATCAAAACCTTGCGCGATATCATAACCATGAATCCTTTATACAGGTGAGTTTTCAGTTTAAGCATGGAAATGTAAGAAATTAACGAATTTTTTCATTGTAGAGAAAGCTTACAGCAGATGCTGCATCAAAATCAACGCGTCGTTGACAATCCTATATATTTGTGTGATCTGGGTGCGTCTCTGTCAGCTGGCGAGCCAGCCGAGTTGCAGAAAATTCTGGAAGAAACTGATGTGAGCTATATATATATTGTTACCAAAGCTTATCTTATTAATTAATATTATCATTAATAGATTCCCCAGCGACTGTTGCTGTCACTTGCGTTGCTGAAGAAGGAACTAGAGCTGTCACGCTTGCAGCAGAAGATTGGACGTGAAGTGGAAGAGAAAGTGAAGCAGCAACATCGCAAATATATTCTGCAGGAGCAGCTGAAGGTCATTAAAAAGGAGCTGGGAATAGAAAAGGACGACAAGGATGCCATTGGAGAAAAATATCGCGAAAAGCTGAAAGACAAAACGGTACCCGAAAGCATCAAAACAGTAATAGACGAGGAGCTGACAAAATTGAACTTTTTGGAAAGTCACAGTTCCGAATTCAAGTGAGTAATAGCATAAAAGAAATGGCTCGGGATTGACATAAATTATTTTACTTTACTATTAGTGTAACGCGGAATTATTTGGACTGGCTTACCTCGCTACCTTGGGGCGTCATTAGCCCGGAGAATTTGTGTCTTGACAAGGCCACCGAAATACTAAACAACGATCATTATGGCATGGAAGATATCAAAAAGCGTATCTTAGAGTTTATGGCTGTGAGCTCATTAAGGGGCACCACACAGGGCAAAATATTGTGCTTCCACGGACCTCCTGGTGTAGGCAAGACTAGTATAGCCAGATCCATAGCACGCGCACTAAACCGCGAGTATTTCCGCTTCAGCGTGGGCGGTATGACAGATGTAGCCGAAATCAAAGGCCATCGCCGTACCTATGTAGGCGCCATGCCTGGCAAGCTTATACAGTGCCTTAAGAAGACGAAAACGGAGAACCCACTGGTCCTTATCGATGAAGTGGACAAGATTGGCAAGTGAGTAAATCGAAATAAATTGCTAAAGCTTTTATTCACATTTATACACTTGCACAGGGGCTATCAAGGTGATCCAAGCTCAGCGCTATTAGAATTGCTGGATCCTGAGCAAAATGCCAATTTTCTGGATCACTACTTGGACGTGCCTGTGGACCTGTCGCGCGTGCTGTTCATTTGCACGGCGAACGTGATTGACACTATACCTGAGCCGTTGCGTGATCGCATGGAGCTCATTGAAATGTCCGGCTATGTGGCAGAAGAGAAAGTAGCTATTGCACGTCAGTACCTAATACCGCAGGCTATGAAGGACTGTGGTCTGACCGAGAAGCAGGTCAACATAACCGAGGATGCGCTTAATATGCTCATAAGAAGCTATTGCCGAGAGTCTGGTGTGCGTAATCTGCAGAAGCAAATTGAGAAGGCTATACGCAAGGTGGCGTTCCGTTTGGTGAAAAAGGAGGGCGAAGAATTCGCTGTTAATGCTGAAAATCTCACGACGTTCCTAGGCAAACAAATCTTCAGTTCCGATCGAATGTACAACATAACGCCCGCTGGCGTGGTTATGGGCTTGGCCTGGACCGCCATGGGTGGCTCTGCTTTATATATCGAAACCTCTAGGCGTCACATACGCCCTGAGAAACCCGAATCCAACGCGGGCACACTGCATCTAACTGGTAATCTGGGAGATGTAATGAAGGAGTCTGCGCAAATAGCGCTCACAGTGGCGCGCAATTTCCTCTACACAAACGACCCAAAGAACAAGTTCTTGGAGCAAGAGTGGGTCCACTTAAACTTAAATAGTTTCTTTTCTTTATATAAATGTTGGCTTACTCTTTTTTTTTTTTTTAGACATATACACTTGCATGTGCCTGAAGGCGCTACGCCTAAGGATGGACCCAGTGCGGGAGTGACAATCATTACAGCTTTGGTTTCTTTGGCCACAGGCAAGCCAGTGCGCGCGGATGTCGCCATGACGGGTGAGGTGTCACTCAAAGGCAAAGTACTAACTGTGGGCGGCATCAAGGAGAAGACCATTGCTGTAAGCTGTAATCCTATAGAATCAATTGAGCTTTTATTTAAATGATTTTAATTGCAGGCTCGTCGCAGCGGCGTTACCTGCCTTATACTACCCGCTGACAACAAGAAGGACTTTGAGGAATTACCCAGCTTTATTACCGATGGTCTGCAGGTGCATTTTGCCAACGAATATGACGACGTCTACAAGATTGCCTTTGCGGACAGTACAGTACAATCAAGCAGCAGCAGTGAAGCTAAAGAAACGCAACAGAAGATTGCCGGCATTGCTGCGGCGCAGTCAGCTAGCACGTAGATGTAGAGGCTAACTTTAGACTTACTAATTGGGCAGGGCACTGGGGACACAAATAGAGTTCTTATATATATGTTATATATATTTTATAGAGATTTGATAATGTTATATGTATGTATTATGTGCATGTAGCCAAGGCAAGCATTTGTTCAACTAAATCCAATTAAATTGAAAGTAAATGACGCTTAAATGTCCGCATTGGATATGATCCAGTCAAGATAGCGATCCACGCGCGTATAGACACCTGGTCGTTCCGGTTCGCCACAGCGCACGCCCCAGGAGACAATGCCAATGGATACCCAACGATTGTTTGGCAGCTGGACCAACAAGGGACCACCACTATCGCCCTGACAGCTATCCTGCCCACCTTCTGGCTCGCCTGCGCAAATTACGGTGCTTGGTATATGCTCAACCATGGCCTTCTGACAATCCGTCTGTTTCCACACTGGTAAACTGGCCTCCATAAGCACCTTGGAGTGTGGACCGCTAAAAGTTTGTGTGCCCCAGCCCATAACAATGGCATGACGTCCAGTCCAATCCTCATTTAGCGGCGGCATGCACACAGGCCATATGTAGCTGTTGAACAGCGTGGGGCGCTCTATGCGAATAAGTCCTATATCATTCTCATAACTCAACGAATCGAAATCGGCATGCAACACCATGGTGGCGATTCTAAAATCACGCGAGCGAGTCTCATTCAATTGCTGGAAGCAATACAAACTTTTAAATATTTTCCCCATTGGTTTTTACTCTACTTACATGCGTATTATACTCGCCCAGGCGCACAAAGAGCTCCTCCTTGGTGCGCTTGTGCAAGCAGTGAGCCGCTGTAAGGACATGGCGATCTGTGATGAGCACACCACCACACCAGACATGAGGCAGACCCTCACGCAGCAAGGCCGCCATCCAAGGCCACTCATCCGGCTCCGCTGGACGGCCACCAGTTATCCTAGGATACTGACGTGTGGTAATGCCGCAACCACGCTGCTCTGGGCGATTGACGATGCGTGGGGTCTCCTCGTGGCTAGGCGATATTTGTGGGCTAAAGCGTGAGCTACTCGCCTGCTCCGTGCAGCAAATACCGATGGAACTAAGATATGAAAATGAAATAGGAAATCTTTTAAGCTAAATACGCGTGTACCTTTTTTCTATGATGCAAAGCTGCGAGACTAAACGCCAGACATCATCCTTTAGCTCGGGCATGCGACAATAAATGATATGACGGCAGCGTCCAGCATCGCCAAGAGAAGTGCGACAAGGTCCATAGTCCTTGTTCTCCTATAGAATGCATTAATAGACAACACTTTTTGATTTATTTTCAGGAACGTACCAGCAGTGAAGCTTCTGCCTGTCGCTTGCTCAAATGATGACGTGATAAAAAGTCGGTTTTATTATTGGCATTAGCATTGCTATAAAGCTGATTCTCAGCTGCGCCCCATTGGAACTCCTCGTTGTCGCTCAATTCCAGCAAATCTTTTATAAATCGTATCTTTAGTTTAAACCCAATGTATGTTTTAGTTAATGCCTTACCTGTATACTCGGCGGAGTAGCTTTTGGCCAGCGGCAATTGGCAATTGACGCTGAGCAGCGCCACAAATATAAGTATAACCTTCAGGCACTGCATCTTAAAGCAGTTTAATGCCTACAGTAATTTAAAACTTTTATCGCGTATCGCAAGCAAACTTCCGCTGAGCGGAATACCAAAGCTTAGTTGTTGCTCTCGATTTGCAAGCTCCTGCTCTCAGTAGACTGAGCTTGACTTACAACAATGCTTCACCTTGCATGTGAACTTGTTTATGGTTTTTCCTTAGCGAATTGTCTCTGGATGTAGTAAATATAATAATTGCAAGTCGCGTACCGCTCAACTACAGCTTATGCGTGCTGGATGTAGAAAGCTTCAATGCGCACTTGAGCGCGTCTTCAACTGTGCGGTTTTTATATTAAGCAGATATAAACTTCTATACAAACTATGGTGGCTTATCAGTGGACTGCAAGCTCTCTCATGCCGGTCCCTTTTAATGCTTATTAGTTTGCAGTTAGACCTAGTTAGTTACCCCCAGATTAGAAGATGCTACATGTCGAGAGCGTAGCTTAGCAACATGTTGTCATTGTTGCTCATAAAGCTTTGGGGGTACGTGCCGTGCATTGCTAATGATGCGGTCCGTCGGGTTTTAATTCCATAGAAGTCTCATTGCAGCTACTCGTATTACCAAATACAATTGTATAAAAATAGCTGGTTTTCTGTATTCTACACTTAATTGACTTATATCAAGGCAGCATCAAAACAATAGATTAATCATGCAAGCCTGACATCTCAGTTTGAGATGTCTCAAATGTCATGCTGTTGAATAAACTTTCCGTTTTCAATTCTGTTAAACATTGTTACAATTTATTTGTGATATTTGTTAACTAAAATACAACAGTATTTCTGTAATGTTATTATCATTGATACGCTTCATTTATTTTTATTAAGCAACACACAAAAACTTAAACTAAATGCTGGAAAAATCATTCTTCTTAGGGACTGGTCGGTCTTTTTAGAAAACATGCTTCTTATGTTTTTAGATATACTTTGATTTTTGAAAAAGGATTTTCATAAAAATATAAATAGAGCGTGTCTTGTGGAAACCGTAAGCGGCATAGAAATTGTACGGATTTATATTTTTTGCGGTGTAAATAACTAAATACCTACATATATAGTTCATATATTTATGTATATAAAATCAGTACACATTTATGTTACGCTTGTATATATATCTTGAAACATTTACTACTACAACTACACATATATAGCTAAATAGGTTAACATCAATTCATAATATATAGTATATGTATTTTCGGTTAGTTCATTAGGTGGATTTTATTTGATAAGCCCCTAACTACGGCTTTTCGCTCAGTTGTTGTTAATGCAATTGGATTATCTTTGGTTTTCTAAATTTTAAGATTGATTGTGTTGTGCGTGAGATTTCTTGAGTTTATATAATAGCAGCTAAAAAGTAGTTTTCAATTAATGTCGCATTTCTGACATTGTCTTTAAATTTTTTAAGAAATTATTTGGTTTCTTTTTTCATTAAGCTAAAAATTGCTTGTGCATTTTGGACTGCCATAAATTTACATCACGGGATCACATTTAGGTTTACAAAATCATAAAGTAATGCTGATATATGTTTTATGATATACAATTGTTTTTTTTTTTTTTTTGGGTCAAAGGACTTTGTGCCATTTAAGCTCATTAAGTTAAAAGTAGCAGACAGGGAAGACTTTGCTTTGACCGTATTGAGCAAAGGAAATTGTTTTAAAATCTAGACTTAAGGTAAAAGTAAATTATTGCTGCGCTGGTGATTCTTGATTGATCCTGTATTAACAAGACTTACATAGTATTTCAAAAATTGTGCTTTGAACAGTTGCTCAGATTATGCAGAGGCTATAGTCGCCAGAAAAGAATTAAAATCCATGATGCTTAAATTTTCCATTTTAATTTGCCTCACTGAGCTTTGGGCTTATTTTGATTTTGATACTTGGTTCGTAGCTTGTCTACTCAACCAGTCGAACGCCTGCTTCCACATCGTCGGCCATGCTGACACCTTTCTTCTTTTTACCATCCGCTGGCTTCTTTTTGCTCAGCACCAAGGTCTCCGGCTCATCCTGGGACTGCTGACGCTTGCCGCCGCCAGCTCCGGCGCTGTTGCTGCGAAGCTTGAAGCGCGTAGTAGCCGCTGCCGCATTATTGTTGGCGCAATTACAAATGGCATCAAACATGCGCACTACAAATCCGCGGGCGCGATTCACTACCTTGGCGTTCTTAAAATCTGGTATGGCGAAACCTAAAGCGTTTAGTGCCAATGAAGTTATAAAGAAAATAATAATAATAATAAATTGAGTGAGAAGCTTGCGGGAAAAGTGCACGAAAGTATGCGCATGCAATCGCAGTAAAAAATTTAAAATTTTTAATGCAAACGTAAAAATTAACTGTTAATTAAAGCTAGTTTTAATTGCTGGGCTCCATGGTAACGCCCAACTGGGCGAGCCTATATAGCCGTGCACCATAAGCGCATCGCACGCATTTGCGTCTGATCGTTATAATGTGCATCGACAAATCTGCTGCAACAACGTGGAACAGCTTAAGACCCTACATTAGCCTGGGCCTCCTACTGCTGCTGCCCACGCTGAACGATGCCGTTAATATGGAACAGTTTTTGCAATCACTGGATATGATGCGCAATGGCTGCACACCCAAATTCCCAAAGGTGACGCTGGAGACATTAAATCGCATACGCGTCGGTGATTTCGATTTGGAGCCCACACAAGATCTGATGGTAAGCGATGCATCTTTCTGAGCAGCTGAACTTTGACTAATTCTTCTTTGAGTAGTGTTACACAAAATGTGTGGCCCAACTGGCTGGCACTTTAACTAAAAAAGGAGAATTTAGTGTGCCAAAAGCCTTTGCACAGATGCCCATAATTCTACCACCTGAGCTGCTCGAGCCGGGGAAAAAAGCACTAACTAACTGCAAGGATGCACGTAAGTGATATCAGTTTAACCTTTGAAATTTTAAAAAAATAAGTTTTTTGAGCATTATTCTCAAACAGCTAATTTCAATCCAACGAATGTATTTTAAATTAACGTTCTAATTTGCAAGCGAATTATATCTTTCGATTGCCAATTATTAAGTTTTCGAATTCAATAGTCGAGAAATAATTAAATTTTTAACTAACAAAAACACCTTCAAAAATTTTTGGAAATGCAAATTTATACATTTAAAAAATTATTTGCATAATAAATAACAATGAACGTTAATAACATAAAATAAATAAATCTATCAATTGACAGCAGTTATGTTAAAAAAATATACAAATTTAGTCATAATATTCGTTGTCTATTTTTTCTTTTAAAGAAATAAACATTAAGTCGATTAAATGATTAACACCTGAGATACTAAATGTATTCTGGTAAAATCACCCGTGAAGAATTTAAAAACTTTTCAGCTATAAATATCAACGTTTCCAACATTAACGTTAAATCTTTGCTAATTAAAAATTGAGAACTATTTAATTTCAGAAAAAGCTTACAAAGACACATGCGCCAAGGTATACTACACAAGCAAATGTTTGGCTGACTTTGACCGTGCCCATTTTAGTTTTCCATAACCAAATAGCCTGGAAGGTACTAAAATGTTGAAACACTTGAAGTTGTACTTACTCGGTCGCTTCTCCTTGCCCTGAAAAAAATTGCATATTGTTTGTAAATAGATTTAACGCATTAATAAATAAATAGCCAACCAACCTGTTGCGATTTCTGGGATTCGAACGCACGTTTATTGGCCTCAGTTTCGGCACGTTGGACTACGTCGTCGATAAACTCGTGGAGTGCAGCCATATTGTTAGGATTTTGTTTGAACTGCTCAATGCGTATCTCCAAATTATCCGATTCGATTTTGTCCACGCTGTCCGGGGAAGCGGGCTCGGGATCCGCGAATCTCGCGTGCATTTTTCTGATTTATATCAAACTTTATAATGCTCAGAAATGAATGCGGAAATTTTGTGCGCCTTTGTGCTCCGTGCGCTTTAGAGTTGTGTTAAAAATCAATAGACATGCACATGCGTGTTGCATGCGTGCCCAGCTGAGAGCCGAGTGGCTTTTGGGGGTTGGGGGCTCAGGGTTGTTTGCTGGCACTTGTGGCAACTTGTTTAGTGCTGTTTATTGCATACTTGTTGTACAAAAAGACTTTTCACTTAAGAGCTAATAAATTGTTGTTTTTGAGGGCCCTGCAGAGTTAGGCTATTCCAGATGCGACAAGTCATCCAGCTCGGGCGGTACGCGCACAATTTCCGTTTCAATGATAAATGAATTGGCATCCAAAATGCTCTGAAATGCGTATATAAACAGCATATTAGAGTAGGTGGATTTAGGGAGTTGGCAGGTAGCCAGGGCTGCTACACACATTCTCATTGCTGCGCGATGCGGACAGCAGGCTGCTGCTAGTGCCGCCTCCTATACTGCCAGCTGATGAGGAATTTGAGTTCGATGCATTGGCGCCATTCGCTGAGGAGGAAGATAGCACCAAGCCATGCGGCGAGCTGCCACGACGCACCAGCTTGGCCTGTGACTGCTGTGGCGAGTTCTGCGTAACAATAAGAAACTTTTGTGCTGGCTGGTTCGCCTGTAGGGCTCGTATCTGAGGCAGCGCAGATACTACAGGACTGCTAAAAGTAAATTAAGTACATTAGCATATTAAGCGTATAAATTTGTGTGTATATTTGACTAACCCTTGTCGTTGGGCGTTGGGTATTGATACACGGCCAATGGCTGTGGCTGTCTGGGCGGCGCTCGTTATGGGCGCCGTGCTAATGCTGGTTGAGGCTAACGTTATTGCACTGCTGGCTGGCGAATTGCGCACCTTTATCACCGCCTGGCATAGCGATGGTCCCAAAAAGCCATAATCGTTCTTATATTCCTCCGCTGCGTCGGGA
This sequence comes from Drosophila busckii, assembly GCF_011750605.1. NCBI lineage: Eukaryota > Metazoa > Arthropoda > Insecta > Diptera > Drosophilidae > Drosophila > Drosophila busckii. The sequence continues at coordinate 16,466,517 of NC_046606.1, read as the reverse complement.
GCACTACGCATTTGCTTCAATATGGGCGGACAGCATTTTTGGAGCATGGCACGTATGTGACCCGCGGCAGTTTTGTCCGTATTGCTCATAGAGGTGCCCATCAGGTGGGGTTCAATGCGTTCTGATATGAATTTGAGCCGCGGTATTATGAATACCTTGATCACTTCGCCGCCCAACTCGGACAATCCCGCTATGGAGCCGTATAGCGAAGATAAATGTGTCTTGTCATTTTGAAGCGCTTTGCTAAAAATGCTGTAAATAAATTTCTAGAATTAGAAAGCGTCATGTTTTTTATTTGGTATTGTTAATTACCGTGTCACACGCGTTTGTAGATTATTTGTAAGCGTATTGAATGTTTTGCAAATTTGCGCCATCAGACGTGAGGCAAAATCACGCAAGGCCCAATGATTGTCCAGTTCCGGTCGCATGCATAGCTGCTTAGATACTATGCAGGTCATCACTGAGGGTATAAGTTCGTGTAGCTATAATTAAAAAAACAACTTTAAATGCTGATAAATAGATTGCACTGTCAGCCTTACATATTTCTCCAAAAAGAGCGAAGGATTGTCCAGCAGCGCGCGTACCATGCGCATTAAATAAATCAACAATGCCAAATTATTTTGCACCACATTCACCTTAACGCCTTCGGCTATGAAGGTGCACATACGTGGAAGCATCTCATGTAAGCCAGGATCAGAGCCAAGTGATTGCAGAGCTTCAGCGCGACGTGGTTCGTCCGAGCCCACACAGGCCTCGGTTATTTCCTTGTAGTACAACTGCTGCTCCACAGATAGCTCGTGTGTTGCCAGCTGCTTGACATGTATGGTCTCCACGTTCTTGAGCTTGTGTATTTTACCAGTGGTTGGTTTGCCGGCAGCATCTTTGTTTAGTCCTTGGTCCAATTTGATAACAGGATTCACAGAGTCTAGGAACTGTGAGTCCTTAGACAGGGGTGCAGGATTCTCTGGCACTGTGGGCTGTATTCCATCCACCACAAACCAATGCGATCGCAGCGTTATATCCAGTGGTATTTTTACATTGCTGTTGGAAGTTATTTCACTTAAATCAATCTCTTTATCTTCCGTAAAATGCAGTTCTCGACCCCCGCCGGATGCGAAACGAAATGGTATAAAATCTTTGGCCACGAATCCGTACTGTGGTTCAACGTTGCGCACCTTAAGCGACATGTCGATATCCTTGATGGAGAGCTTCTGCCGCTTAGCGTGATGCATAAACTTTGCGGCGTCCTGTACAATGCGCTTTAGTTTTATTGATACATCTTCAGCAAGCTCTTTAGCAGCGTCATCTGATAGAGATCCCACGCCTATACTCTCGGCTATCACTTTCATTGATTCGGCAGATATGCTGGAGCCGTACAGCATACTGCTGGCTGTAGTGTTTGGTTTCGACGCTTTGTTGCTCATTTTAATAAAAGAAAACAAAATTTTCTTGTCCCAAAACACTCTGCAATAGAGTTGCCATCAAAAACAAATCCACAGTGTTAGAAAACTTGCAAACTACGCGGGCGTTCATATAATGTGCTCGATAAAAACAGCTCGATAAGTCAGTATATTATCGAATATGTCGATAGTTTCTTTTCTTTATTTATGTTAGCACTTTGTGGCTTTTTTGTTTTATTAAAAGTTTTAAGTAATTTGAAGCGCAAAAGATTGCCAAAATAATGCCACAAACATTTAGAAGCTGATTTAAGTGCAAGTGATTAAAAGAAGCACAGCAGAAGAGCTTTACTAAGTTGTAATGCAGTGAAAATTTAAGAACTCAACTGCGGAGTGAAAACGGCGCCATTTTAAGAAACAAAACAAAGCCACGGGCAAAAAAACAGCCAACAAAACTTGAATGCAATGCAATTAAAGGCGCAAACTTCATTTGCATATGCTGCCCAGATAACAATTTCATTAACGCTGTGCATAATTAATTAACGTTAAAAAGAAAATTTTAAACGTAAGTGTGTTTGTGTAGAGCATGTGAGTGTATACATATGTGTGTGCGTGTGTGTGACTAACTACAACCTCCCGCTTCCGTCCCCCCATATTAGTCGAAATACAACAACTGTTTGCTGCTCTCTTTTGGCTTGTCTGTGGCGTTTTGTGGTTTGACCTACTTTGATAGTCACAAAATTCTTAACGCGCTGTAATTAAAGTGGCCAGAGCTGGTTCATATTTATATATATAGAGTATTTATTATTATTTTGCTTTTTAGCGCCGCCCGTCGAGTCGAAATATGAGCAGTGGCCAACATGAGGCAGCAGCAGCAAGAAAGGAAAAGGTATTCGAAACGCAACGTACACCAGAATCCGGCAGTGAAAATGAGGCAAGTCTGACTCCCTGTCCCCCACTTAAGCAGTTATGCTAACACGTGCCTACAAAATCACATAGTACAGTAATAACTTGTTAAAGCAAAACTTCAAGAGCGAACATTTGTGTTGTTTAAGTTGCCAACAGCTGTCTGCTCATGCTCTGAAATTAAGAGCGAAAACAAAATCTTAGCTTTATATGCTCTCTTAATGATAACTGAGCATTTTCTGACAATAAGTTCAGCTTAGCTCTGTCTACAAATGCTTGTCGATCTGTTTTATCTAGCAGGAGCAACTATTCGTAGTGTCCAATTTTGTTATGCATATATGTACATACATACATATGTCAGCGTATTGTCTATCTATATTTATAATAGGTTAAGAGTCTTATTATAAAATAAATGAAGAGCTCTTGGCACGTGCCATCTTGATTTGAATATTGTTCTTATGCAAATAATGCGTTTGGTTAAATGTTTGCTTTGTTCTTTCAGGAAACAGACTCCATTACGGATCAGTCGAGTCAATCGAAGTCTACGAAATCAGCCACACAATTTAGCGTGCAGCGTTCGGATACAGATGGACTGCGCATGAAAATCTCAGCAATAAGATTCCCGCCCACAAAAGCAGCAAATTTACACAGTGTTACAGCAAGTAAGCAAACAAAGGAGCGCAAAATGAGTGCGCTGGAGAAGGAGGGGGAGAAGGGACGCGAGGCAAGTGTCTGTTCGACAGAAACAAAGGATAGATTTAAGGAGCAGGAGAAAGCCATGTTAGCTGCAAATCCAACCAAAAAGATTAAAGTCAAACACAAGAAGATGACACAAAAGACAAGCAGTAGCAGCAATATAAACAATAATAATACCTATAATAACAACAACACTAACAAAAGCAAGCGCTCAAATGCTGCTGCGTTTAGCTCAGATTCCGAGGATGATTTACCGCTAAAGATGCACATGCAACAGCGAGCGCCGCGTCTATTGCTAACAGCCATAGGACAGAGTCAAGGGGAACACTTGGGCTTGTCCAGTAGCGATAACGAGGAGCTGCCCCAACTGGTAAAGGCGGCCATAAAGTGTGTGGAAAGCGACAACGAGGATGTTGCAACCAAAAACAAGCAACAACTGCCGCAATATCAGTCAACGCTGCTGCAGGATTTCATGGAAAAAACGCAGATGTTGAATCAAGTCAAGCAGCCAGGTGCCGCAAGTGGGAGCCTCTTGCCACAGCAGCAACAGTTGCAGCTGCAACAGCAACGCAAGCGACGCGGTCGCCCCAAAAAGATGTCCAGCAGTGTGGCAACTGCTTCAAGCTCTGTGGCAGCTGCTGTGTCGAACGTCAATGAGTCTGCAGACTCAGGCGTTATAAGCACCACTCCATCGCCTAAAATGCCGCAGAGTGCTGCAGCTTCTGAGGTGTCCAAGCCTAAGATAGGCATGGCCTATTTAGGAAAGACAGCGTATGTGTTATGCATTCGTGTATTTTTTACGTGTGTATGTGTATCCACTCGTTTCTGCTTGCTTGCTTTAGTCAGTCGCAAGTGTTCTAAGCAAACAGCATATAAGTCGGGCAAATAACAGATCGTAAAAGATACATTTGCTGTATTATAATATATAATACCCGCTCAGATTCCTCTAGCTCTCGCGAAGCAACAATAGATCGATTGGTTATTACAAAAAGTGTTCATTCTTCGAGATTCGTTTTTTAACTTGACATCGCGCAGCGTACAGCGGATTTACTAATAATGCTTGGTACATAAGGGTGGTTAGGCTAGGTATATTAGGTATACAGAAGATCATTATGTTTGTCGGTATGTAATAGTTTTGATCAAAAAGCGTTTCGTATGTTTTTTGGTTACGTAGCGGCCACTACATCTGCTCTCATATTGGATGTGAAATACTCTTAATTCAGTACGCTGTAGTAGTGATATTAGCGTCTCGTGGTAAATTATCTTGGACGGTTCAGACTAGTGGACAGACGCGAATATCAGCCACTCAAAAGCTACATAACTCTGAGCTATTATGTTATCTCGCGCTAGATTGGCCAGACATGCAGAATTAGTACAGATACAGTCCTAATTGTGTACTGTCGCGCAAGTGTGACTGTTGTTGCTATTTACCGCAATCTCGAAGGTGTGCGCGCATGCTAGATTATGTAGTACAGATTAGTGGTTGGCGGCTATATTGTAAGCAGAGGAACTGAAGTGGTTAAACAACATCTCCTCCGCAAAGAAAATAACAAAAGTAAAGAGTGCTGACGTCGTCTTTTGACGTCGTTCCGTAGTGGTAGCGCCGCCTCGATTGCGATGTGCTGAGAAGTGACGCGACGGAGCACACGGCAAGACGCGTGCGCGAGCCGCTGTTTAACGATTTATCATCGAGCATACTGATTGTAAGTCCGCTGCATAGCCATGGAAATACGTGCATGATTCGACATGCAACGGCTAAGCCTCAGAGCAGCCGAGCGAGAACGTGACCAACGCAGGTTGGTGCGATATAGGCAAACGCAAGCTCTCAAATGCTTGCCGGCCAGCGTGCGGCAGCGAGTTCTGTACGCAGTGTTAGCACCACGTGTATTCAAAACACGCTCACCAGATAGAGCACGCTATTGGCGAAATCAATCGCATTTGTGGCCCGGGTCGTCAGCCGGCACAAGAGCGCCAGTTGCAAGCCTCGCGCCCTCACAAATCTACAACGATAGTTGTGCCTGCTCGAGCTCTCTGGTGCGCCTTGCTTTGCTTATATTGCATCTGCTATGTGCGCCCAACGAATTAATTTAAATTGTCTAATAACTATTAAAAAGTAAAATACTTAAAAGGAAATGTTTTATATTTGAGAGTATTCAGTCAGAACCCAACATTCCTAGAAAAGATTTCAAAAGAAACCAAATAAGTTTAGTGAATAGTTATAGTAAATAGAGTAAAACTGAATTTTAATAGTCAAAGCTGAGGCCGCTGTGCAGTAAAAATGGAAGTGCAAAGATTTAAAACTAGTAAAATACAATTATATATATAAGAACTGGCAAGAACTTCTTTATTCACGACTAGATACCTAGGAGAGAATCATAAATTTAAGTCTGCTAGAAGGAGTAGGTAGATCAATACCAAAGGCTCAGCTAATAGTTCACTTTGATATTCGCTAACTGATAATATTTATAAATATATCGTGATACAACATATTCTAAAACTTGTGCAAAAAGTTATTAAAATGCAGGAAAAGCATTAGGTAAACAATATATTAGGCGTTTGCTATATGAATAAAATTTGCAATTCCGTTTTGATCATAGTAACTTATTTACTAATCCCTCATTTTGTATTCCACAGGCAAGATGATGCTACAGCGCAAGCCCTCCATAAGCCAGGAAACTGTTATACATGAACGCAAGAGCGGGTGCAAAATCAAAAGCCGCCGCTCCTCGGCCGCTAGCATGTGCAGTAGCTATGTGTCGGGAACGTCGCGGATACGGCGGCGTCATCGACGCAAGAGCTTCAGTCATTCAAAATCGCTGAACATCGACTCTAAGCTGCTCACTGAGATTGAGATTATAGCAAGCACGTTTCACGCTCGTTGTCGCATCCAGGACGATCGCCTGACAGCCAGCAGCGGCAAGGAGAAACTGATGGCGGACGCCAACAAACTGCAAGCGACCTTGACAGCACCAGCAACGCCTTTGCCGCTGCTTAATGCAAGCTCAGCGACAACTGTTTCAAGCGCCGGCAGCAACGCTTTGAAGCCACTAAAGCGCGCTTTAAAGAAACGCAAACTTAACGAACCGCTGATAGACTTTGCCATGCTCTCAGCAAGCGCTGGACATGCCAATGGTCATCATAGCAACAACGTGGGCAATGGCAGCAGTAGCAGCAATGGCGCTAAGCGACGTCACAAAAAGTCTAGTAGCAATAGCGGCGGCAGCAACAGCTCCAGTCCTGATGATCACAAGCTGCCGTTGAAGAAACGCCACTATTTGGTCACCAGCGGTGCTGAGGTGCCACGTCCACCTTTTGCCAGCAATGGCAAGCTCAATGCCGAGGCGTGGGCAGCGGCTGCGGCTGCAGCCAAGAGCAGCGCCAGCACCAAAGCTCAAGCTCATTTCAATGCCAAGAAACTGACGCCCAAGAAGCGTCATCTATTGGTTAACCAGGATGCTGCACCAGCTGCCGCTACTGCTGCTGTGGCTGTGGCAGTTGCAAGTAGCGCTGCGCCATCGCCTTCGCCATTGCGCGTGGTCATCGACAGTAATTCTATTAGCGGCGGTAAGTTACTGGATATAAGTCCCAGCTCGTTGTGCTCGCTCAAGCAGCAGCGACGTCAAGGCGCCAAGTCTCGTGGCTCCAGTAGCGCTGCTGCGGCGGCGGCAGCTGCAGCGGCTGTTGCTGTTGCTGCCGCTGCTAGGGATGCATCGCCAGCGGGCAGCAGCAGTTGTCCGCCTCCTGGTGTATTTGAACCATCTGTGGAGCTGGAAATACAAATACCCATACCCAAGTTGAACGAGTCGGTAATTACCAAGTCGGAGGTGGAATCGCCGCTGCTAGCAGCGCTCGATATGAAGGAGGTTGCCGATAAGAAGGAGCAATGCCAACGCGTGCTGGAGACGCTGCTGCACAAGACTGGAGGCAATCTGTTGCTCAAGCGCAAACGCAAGAAGATAAATCGAACGGGCTTCCCCACAGTGCGACGCAAGAAGCGAAAGGTCAGTGTAGAGCAGCAGCTGCCACAGGAGCAGCAAGCCGAGACGGACCAACTGCAGCAGACGACGACGCGGGAGACTCGGAGCAACAGCTCTCTGGCAGCGGAGCAGTGCGATCGTGTGCCATCAGCGGGAGAAGCTCAGGAGACATTTGTGGCGCGCAGCAGCAGCCAGCGCACGCCGCGCTTGTCTGTGGTGGCACTGGAGCGACTGCAGCGTCCACAGACGCCGGCGCACAACAGCGTTGCTGGTGGTGGTGGCGTTCATGCAAAGCGTGGACGCGGCAGGCCCAAGCAGCTAAAGGCAGCACAGCAAGTGGGGCCGGATCCGCCAGCACCAGCGGATCCCGTAAAGAAGCGTGGACGCGTTGCCGCTAAGCAGCCTGCGGCAGTGCCGCGTAATATAAAGCTACCCGCTGGCGTGGATCCCAATACAAACTTTAGTTGTCAGATACGGCTTAAGCGAGGCAAGAATATGCATCATCCGGCGTCCGAAACGCCCACGCCGCCAGCTGAGCTGGAGTTGGAGCCGATTGTGCCACAAACTAGGGATGAACTGCAGCGGATTGAGGTAGAGGCGGAGGCAAAACGGCAGAAGCAGCCGACGCCGCTCAATGAGCATGAGCCGCTGCCGGCTTTGGAGTGTGCCCACAGTCAGAGCACGGATTATGGCAGCTGCAGCGATGCTAGCGAGGATAAGAGCAACCATAAGCGCGCCAAGCGCAAAAAGAACTATCTAGTGGCGGGACTGTACTCCAACTATTACAAGCAGGCAGCTGGCGTGGCCACAGTCAACGGAGCAAGTACAACCAGCAAGCCACCACGTCAACCGGGTGATCCTAGCAGATTGCTACCGCCACCGGCTTATTGTGAGCGTTACTATCGACGCTCACGCCAGGACTTTGAGCTGCCCTTTGACATTTGGTGGGCTTACAGCCATGACAAGCTGCCCACGCGGCATGTGGTGCCTTCATGGAACTATCGTAAGATACGCACCAACGTCTATGCGGAGTCAGTGCGGCCGAATCTCGCGGGCTTTGACCATCCCAATTGCAATTGCAAGCCGCAGGCATCAGGCGCCTGCCTGGACAACTGTCTTAATCGCATGGTGTACACGGAGTGCGCGCCCAGCAATTGTCCAGCAGGCGACAAATGCCGCAATCAGAAGATCCAACGGCACGAGGTGGCGCCGGGCGTGGAGCGCTTTATGACCACAGACAAGGGGTGGGGTGTGCGCACCAAGCTGCCCATTGCTAAGGGCACCTACATACTCGAGTATGTGGGAGAGGTGGTCACGGAGCGCGAGTTCAAGCAGCGCATGGCCAGCATCTATCTCAACGACACGCATCACTATTGTCTGCATCTGGACGGTGGACTGGTCATAGATGGACAGCGCATGGGCAGCGATTGTCGCTTTGTCAATCACTCCTGCGAGCCCAACTGTGAGATGCAAAAGTGGAGCGTCAATGGCTTGTCACGCATGGTGCTCTTTGCCAAGCGTGCCATTGAGTCTGGCGAGGAGCTCACATATGACTACAATTTTTCGCTGTTCAATCCCTCCGAGGGTCAGCCCTGTCGTTGCAACATGCCGCAATGTCGCGGCGTCATTGGTGGCAAGTCGCAGCGTGTCAAGCCGCTGCCCATGGATGCCAAGTCCAAGGATGCCGCAGTTGCTGCTGCGGAAGCTGCAGCCAAAGATGCCGCTGATGGGCGTGGTGGACGCCAGCGCAAGCACAAAGCCAAGAAACGTGCCCAGGCCAAGGAGACGGCAGGAGCCAGGCTTGCCATCGTTGCTAAGCAGCAGCAGCTATCCGAGAAGGAGAAGAAACACATCAAGCAGTGTAGCATCTTTTTGGTGCGCAACTTTGAAAAGGTAACTGACACTGACTGCATAGCCACAAGTTTGTATTTTAAGAGCTTTGCTTTTGCAGATACGTCGCTGCCAGGCGAAGCGTCAAAAGGCATCATGCGTGATCGCTGACACCAACACTGGCGCTGATTCACCCGGCAGACGTCCCTCCACACCGTCGGCCAGCTCGCTGTTGGCGGCGCAAATCTCGGCGCTTTGCACGCCGCGCAATATGAAGACGCGTGGTCTGACGCAAGCTGTGCAGGATCCGGAGCTGGAAAAGATGGCCAGAATGGCAGTGGTTCTGCGCGATATATGCACAGCGCTGGAGTCGCTGAAAATGTTTGAGTTGCTTGCTGCCCTTAGCAATGGCAAGAAAAAGAAGCAGCAGCATCAGCAGAAGACAGGACGGCTGGAGTTTAAGGCCATACAAGCGCAAGTGGAGCAGGGACACTATAAGACGCCGCAGGAATACGATGAGGATATGTTGCAACTATTTGCCGAGGCGCGGCAGCAATATGCTGAGGATGCAGCCAAGTTGCAGGCGTTGGAGACCCTGCTGGAGGGTTACGAGCAGCAAAAGGCCGATGCTTACACTCAGCTGTTGGAGATACTGGACAAGCCGGAGCTCGTGGAGTGCTTCAAGTCCAATAAGTTGCAACAAGACGCTGCGCAGCCCATAGAATCAACCGCAGTTCCAGCTCCGGCAGCGCCAGCGTCATCTGAGCTAGTCGCTGGTGACGATGAGGATGTTATAAGCTGCATTTGTGGACTGTATAAGGATGAGGGCCTGATGATACAGTGCGCCAAGTGCATGGTCTGGCAGCATACCGAATGCACCAAGGCCGACATCAATGCGGAGAATTATCAGTGTGAGCGCTGTGAGCCGCGCCAAGTGGATCGTGAGATACCTCTCGATGATTTCACAGAAGAGGGGCATCGCTACTATCTGTCGCTCATGCGTGGCGAGCTGCAGGTGCGCCAGGGAGACGCTGTCTATGTGCTGCGTGACATACCCATCAAGGATGAGGCGGGCAAAGTGCTGCCTAGTCAGAAGCATACGTACGAGACAATTGGCGCCATTGACTACCAGGAGTGCGACATCTTTCGCGTCGAGCATCTGTGGAAGAATGAGGAGGGTAAACGTTTCATCTTTGGCCATCATTTTCTGCGCCCGCATGAGACGTTCCATGAACCCTCGCGTCGCTTTTATCCCAACGAAGTTGTGCGCGTCTCGCTGTATGAGGTCGTGCCCATTGAATTGGTAATTGGACGCTGCTGGGTGCTGGACCGCACTACATTCTGCAAAGGACGACCGAGGGAGTGCAACGATGAGGATCATTGCTTCATCTGCGAACTGCGCGTGGACAAAACGGCGCGCTTCTTCTCAAAAGCCAAGGCTAATCATCCGGCTTGCACTAAAAGCTACGCGTTTAGAAAGTTTCCAGAGAAACTCAAGATCTCAAAGTGCTATGCGGTATGTACAAAATTTAATGTGATATCTAAGCATTTTAAACTATTATTTTTATCTTTTAGCCACACGATGTGGATCCATCGTTGTTGAAATCAAGAAAGCAAAAGACTGATATAGAGTTAGCTGGCACACCTTTAAAGCCGGGCAAACAGGAGCAAAAGTCAGGTGGCACGGGCAACAGAAAACAACGCCAAACGCCAGCAGCTGTGCAGGTGTTGACGCCACAGGCTCCCAACGGGCAGGTAAATATTTAAAACTGTTTTTATACCTGAACTTTTATTAATTACGATCATTTTTACTGTAGCTGCTTAAAACGAAACGTTCACGTTTAGAGAACGTGTTGAATGGCATGAAACTCAAGTGTCTGGATGCGCAGACAGCGCAGGAGCAGCCTATTGATTTGTCCTATCTGCTGTCGGGAAGAGGCGCTCGGCAACGTAAGACGATCACGAGCAACACCAGCAGCACTGTAGGCACTCCCTCAGCTTAGTGGGAGGTGCTTCCATATATTGCCATGTACATATTAAAAGAACTTCAGAGGCATTGCGTACCATTTATACTTACATACATATATACTAGATACATATATATAGTTTAGATACATAATTTAAGAGATATATGCATAGTTAAGTGTAAAGCGCATAGCACGGTGATAGTAGTAATTCTAGTTTTTAAATTGTTATGAACAAATTTATTGAGCTACTTATTCTTATACAATTTTAATGCTTATTATCTTTATATTTATTTAATTGCATGCTTTTTTAAATAGTCAATTTATCTTATATATTTCAATCATGCTTGCATTTCCATTTACTATACACATATTATGTTTTACAAAAACCAAGGCTCCACCCTTATTCTACATAGCGTTTACAATTGTTATTTTAAATTATTATTATTATGTATTATGTTATGGCTGCTTATTAATCTACTTGCAACACAGGTAGCACACTCAATGCGCGTTTATTTTTTAGTCTATGTGTACATTTAAAAAAATTGTTATCAACTCCTAACAAAGAATTTGTAAGTAAAATATATATTTTCATTAACAAGCAAGCAATTTGTTTATTTTAGAATTCGCGGAATTTTTTGTTCCCAGCTTACAAGTAAATAATTAATGATTAAGGCTAGAATTAGCCATTTTCGAAAAGACGCTAAAAGGGCAGTACTTTGTTCGACTCAGACTGTCATACAGATAGCGATAGCAATAACGATTAGCGATAACGATAATGACTCTTTCACTCGCACCTGAGCGATTTGTAACATGCATGTGGCAGCATAAAATAATTAATTAAAAATAATAACTTAATTAATATAGGCCACTGCCACTGTGTTCGATTGTGCATTGGCTGCCTGCATTGTGTTGTATGATCAAGGTCGAGTTTAGGGACAATTGAAGCAACATCAGAATGAGTTTATACGCGAGCATTTTGCAACGTGAGTTTCCAGCCATTGACAATGAGCTGAAATCATATGTCGAGGGAGTACTGACCGGCAGCGTGGAAGACTTTGAGACAGGGGATGATATATTCGATGCTGTGGGTGACATACTCCAGAGCATCGATAACGAACGGAGCGAGGATAGTATACGCGCTCTTTGTGATGAGTTCCTCAACATTATGAAGAACAACTCGACGAATGTCGAGCGTAAGGTATTAAATGCGCCGGTAAATATTGAGGAAATGGCTAAGAATATGGAACGTATGGATATAGAAATGCAAAGCATTTGGGTGGTCAACAAGGACGGCGCCAATGTAAGTATTAACGATAGTAATTGAAGAGAGCAGTAATCTTATGGCCAATTACAGAAAGTGGACTCAAAGAAGCTGGAAAAGGCAGAGGCCAAGCTGATACAGAAACAGGAGAAACGGCAGGAAGTTACCAAGGCCGGTGTGGTGCCGGTAGCAGTAAAACTGCAAACGGCTACAGCCTCTCAGGTGACAAACAAAAAGAATACCAAACTGGACCAGAAGGGACTCAATCGCTCCATGGATATTAAAATCGAAAACTTTGATTTGGCTTTTGGCGAGAAGTGAGTAAAGTGCAGTTTCCAGTGTCAAGTGCTACAACTACTGACTTATATTTTAGAGTTCTGCTGCAGAATGCAAATTTGTTATTGTCCTTCGGTCGACGTTATGGA